>NC_140934.1:170098088-171543088 GCF_014529385.1 Adiantum capillus-veneris | reverse complement strand
TGGGCTTGCTCTGGAAGTTTGACCTGTTGCAAGTCAGTCACATTCTTCTAGGAAGGCTCCATCAATGTCCGAAAGTATAGAGACTAGCCTACTTCTTTCACCAATTAAGGGTTCGTCAATTTGTTCAGGTTGCGGAAGTGATGGACGAGATGGACCTGTTGGCAAGCTGAGACCCAGAGCTGCTCTTTGTACCCGAGTCAGTACGCCAACGGGCTCCACCACTTGTTGTGGCCGAATTGTATGAGTAACAAGTGATGGTTGAGGGGTGGTGTTCACTGTGATTAGATTGATCTTCGGGAATGTGTAGCCACTCTCCAATGTACACTAGGGACTCTGATACCAGCCAACCTTCTGCCATGCTACCCGCCGGACGTGCCTTTTGACGCACATATCCCTTGAGCGTTTTCACGAAACGTTCTAAAAAGAACATCCATCTGGAATGTACTGTGCCAGCTATTTCCACCTCATCAACTATGTGAACAAGAAGATGCACCTGAATGGTTAGCATGGTAGTAGGAAAATGTTTCTCAAACATGCACACAACCTCCGCAGCGTTTAGTTTGGCGAATGGTATGGAGTCTATGTTGATCTCCTTTTGTGAGATCCATGGCACCAACTTCGCAAGCTTGTAGATTGTGTTACGGACGTCAAGAGACAAACATCCCTCAATGGCAACCGGTAAAATAAACTGCAAAACACGTGCATCAATGATATTAAAGTCCACACATGCATTTGTTACACAATTCCCACTATGATATATTCCACTATGAACATACCTGACACATTTTATGCCAGTCGTGTGACTTCAAACCAGTAAGATTTCCTTCTTTAGTAAAACACGTTCGGAGCGAGTACATTACACTAGTGGGGGTCCGCAAAGATCGAATGGTCTCTTTTACTTTGCGTTCTTGGGCTCCTGTGAAAATCCATGGTGCTTTAGGGAGTTTTATCGATCCATCGGATGCTGTTTGCGGCCAATATTGATCCATACAATCCACATTTCTAAGGTCAACTCTGGCTCCCAAAGTATCTTTCTTGCCGGTCAGATGGTCCCATAGTAGATTACCCACATTCTTGAATATGTGCATTGGATCAAGCAAGTGATTGATCATGAGTCGGGGCCAGTATGGTAACTCGTACCATAGAGATAGTCTCTTCATCCCTGGGGACAATCCGTCATCGCACATCTCCTTCTGCTCTAACCATGCTTGTGCAGACATCCTCGGTGGCTCTCTTTCCAAAAAGCCGTCGCGTAACACATGATTCTCAGAAAGATACGCTTGATGACCTTCGTAGACTTGCTTCTTCAATGAGGGAGACCTACGTGCATTCAGTCTAGGGCCACATGTGACGCATGCTCTGTATCCGCTTGTTTGAAGCCCTGCATGTATACACATGATAATAGATCAGCTTGAGAAAAACCAAGATTTACAGTGTCTGAGTGAGAAGTGTAAATAGATCACTCGAGCATTCTATTAGTCCGGGATAGTCATGCATGGTCCACATTAGAATGCCTCTGATCAAAGCATTCCGTCGACCTGTGTGTCGGCTCATATCCACCACTTCTATGTCAATCCACAATTGTTGTAGCTCTTCCAATAGTGGACAAAGATACACATCCATATTCTTCACTTTATATTGCCCCGGCACAATCAAGCTTAGCCATAGGTGCCCCTTCTTCGTTGTCAACCACGGGGGAATGTTATAGTTGACGATGACAATGGGCCATACACTGTAAGATGTTGATCTTTGACCAAATGGATTTACACCATCCATAGCCAGGCCTAAGCGCAAATTTCGAGCTTCCCTGGCAAAATCCGACCATGTTCCATCTATATGTTTCCAGGTTGCACAATCTGTAGGAATCCTTAGCACACCATCCGGAGATTTATTCTCCTCATGCCATGATGCTAGGGTGGCCATGGACTTACATTTGAAGAAATGCTTGATGCGAGGAAGCAGAGGAAAATGTCACAAAACCTTTTTTGGAATTTTTGTTCCGTGTAGATCTACTCGATATCTCTCAGAATCACATTTCAGGCACTTCTCCATGTCTATGTATTCCCCTCTGAAAAGAATGCAGTCATTAGGACAAGCGTGGATTGAATTGTAATCCATCCCTAAGTTTTGCAAAATCTTTCTTGCTTCCTCTCGGGAATCTGGAATCACATTATCAGCTGGTAGTATGTGCTCTTTGAGCAATCTACACAACATAAAAATACGGTACAATTGTGTAAAAATCTATCAGATCATTATACATTTAGAGCTTTATTAAAGTAAACTAATTGTAATAGATCACCTGAAAAGCGTTGTGACGCTAGTGTCACTCCATCCAAACTTTGTCTGCATGTTGAGAAGAACCAGGAGCGCTTTCAATCTAGAGACACATGCTCCATTGTACAATGGCGTATCGGCTTCACTTTTCATATCATCATAGATAAGCCTTTCTGAATCCATGATCGTCTCGATCATTTTATCAATCTCGCACTCAAACATTTCCTCGTTGGCAATGTGGTTTGCATAATCATCCCCCGAGTTGTCAGAGGCTACATCTTGTGGTCTCACATATGCTGCTTGACCAAAGCGCCTGCGAACACGTCTATTGGGTTGCAAGATTGCTACCTGTTGGTCAACGTCGGAGTCTGACGAGTTATAATTGGAAACAACTCGATCTATAATAGATGGATCGAACTCGCCAAATTCGCGAACGTCTTGCAAAGAAACGCGTCTTGTCCGTCACACAGCATGCTTGCAATGATTCCAAGGACATAAGGTCCTCGTTGAGAGATAGGTCTTTCGGTTGGACGGCCCCACATCCTCGTCACTAATCATAATGAGGATAAAAATCTTATAACCTGGAAAAAAAAATTAATCTTCTATTGGCATTCTTCGTCTTCTCTCTCTCTCTCTTTGTTCACACTGTAAACTACCTCACATTCTCTAGTCATGTCCAATCCCCACACACCTCGGTCTAGAGGTGCACAGAGATCAAAACCACCGGGTTATAATCTCGTCTTTATTGGTCAATGCCTATTTTTGTGGGTACAAGAAATCTACACACCCACGTCTACATGATACTGCATGTAGTGGACAAAACCCCTTTGCCTCTTGTCTAGCTGTAGCATTTCACAACATCTTAACATCTTTTCACAGTAGATCTTTGTCTGTAGCATGCAGGTATGCCATTCTTGCAATGTAGCTGATGTCTGCTTTGCAATGTAGCTGATGCCTACTCAAAGCACTTAATTCTTACTCTAGATTTGACGGGTTGTGTAGTGTGTGTGTGTGTGTGTGTGTGTGTGTGTGTGTGTGTGTGTGTGTGTGTGACCCTTGGAATCGTCATCTTGCATCACTAATTTTTGTGTAGGCTGAATTTTCTCTTCCATTGGCTGATCATGACGGCTTATTGTATGGTAGTAGCAGTCAAACATGCAGGTGGAATTGCTAGTCCGCATGGACTGTCGAGGCTGTGAGCGCAGGAAATTTTCTCATGTAGGAAATCGGAGTCTTTTTCTGTGTTTTTCATATGAGCAAGTGTTTTTCATACAATGCTTAACATCACGAGCGCACCTTCATTGACATGCACTAATATCTAACCTAAATATAAAAAAAGCTAGTCCATCGAACATATATTTAGATCTAATTTAGTCTTAAACCCAAAATAAACCTAGATCTAATCTAATCTAACGTAAATCTAAATCTAACCTAATCTTAAACTCAACATAAAAATAAATCTAAATGTAATTTAACCTAATCTAATTTAAATTTTAACATAATCTCTTTCTCTCTTTGTTTTCTCCCCTTACCTCTCTCGTAAATAAAATAAACCTAATCTAAATCTAACGTAAATAAATCTAAATAAACCTAAATCTAATCTAATATAGCGTAAATCTAAATCTAACGTAAATAAATCTAAATCTAATCAAACGTAAATCTAACTAAAAGTAAACCTAAATCTAATCTAATTTAACTAAAATAAACCTAAATCTAATTTAACGTAAGTTTACATCTAACCTAATCTTTAACGTCTTGGGATAGTTTCCTACGACATTAAACTCCCTTCTTCTTGTGTGTGTGTGTGTGTGTGTGTGTGTGTGTGTGTGTGTGTGTGTGTGTGTGCCAATAAAAAGAGAAAAATGGTATAACCTTTCTATCACCCAAGTGTGGTAGATTGGTTATGCCATTTCGCTCTTGAATAACAAGTCTTGAGTTCAACTCCTCCTCGGCTAGATCTTTAGGTCTTTTTAATTAGTTTCGTACGACGTTACATTAAACTCTCTTCTTCTCGGGTGTGTGTGCACGCCAATAAAAAAAGGAGAAAAATGGTATAACTTTTCTATCACCGAAGTGTGATAGATTGGTTATGCTATTTCCCTCATAAATAACAGGTCTTGAGTTCAACTCTTGTCGACTAGATCTTTAAGGTCTCTTGGGATAGTTTCCTACGATGTTAAGACTCTCTTCTTCTTCTTCTTCTCTCCCTCTCTCTCTCTCTCTCTCTCTCTCTCTCTCTTTGTTTTATCTCTCTCTCTCTCTCTTTGTTTTATATCTTTCTCTTTCTCTCTCTTTTCCTCTCTCAATGTGTGTGTGCATTCTTTGTTTATGCATGTGTGTGTGTGTTTTTGGTTTATACATGCTCTCTCTCTCTTTTCCTCTCTCAATGTGTGTGTGTGCATTCTTTGTTTATGCATGTGTGTGTGCGTTTTTGGTTTATGCATGCTCTCTCTCTCTTTTCCTCTCTCAATGTGTGTGTGCATTCTTTGTTTATGCATGCGTGTGTGCATTTTTTGTTTATGCTTGTGTTCTCTCTCTCTCTCTCTCTCTCTCTCACACACACACACACACACACACACACACACACACACACACACACACACACAAAAACACAATGTGTTTGTGTGTCATAATAATCAATATCTAATTCTCCTAAATGATTTTCCCATATTAAACTGATCATTTAATGAGGGGAAGTGTCAGGGGAGAAAAAGCTAGAATATTGGTTAAGTTAGTAGACCGGCCAGTGTAGGGATCCAAAGGAGGGAAAATAGGGATCCAAAAGGGGGTCCATCTGCAAAAGATCCATGTGCAACAATGGGCTAAAAAGACCCTAAGGTTCAGCCCATTAAGACTTCCAAAATGCTAAGGTTCCAAAATTCAAAGGTTGTGTCCAAAGGTCAACCATAGGGGGAATTGGATGCTTTGTGTGTGTCCCAAAAGTCTTTACACATCCCTACATAGGAGGGGGCGAGCCTAGCTTGTAGGGGATGAGAGAGAAATCCACACACACACACACAAGCTCCCTTTACACACAGGGAATGAGGGACACATGTCAGCTCCCTAGCCCAGATGTCCACAAGTTGTACCCAATTCCTATTGGATGGCCTTGGAGGTGGACCAATGAGAATTAGGCTAGAGTAAATCTAGTTTAATTAATTTAAAAACACTTAATAAAAGAACCAATGAGAATTAAGTCTCCTAGATGACTATTGGATAGTCTCCCAAGGGATCCAATGAGCATTTAGCAGCCCAATGGCTTGTCTGATTCCTATTGGCCAGGAGGCAAAGGGGTCCAATGAGAGTTTGATTGAATTATTAAATTACCTGAAGCTCTCACAAATGGGAAAGGGGGACACATGTCAGAAGGCTATCACTTATGCTGCTTAATAATCATTGGCTTGACTTGGGGAGGTCCAACAAGGATAGAGTAAGAGCAAAATAGCAAGAGGGCTCGCCCAAGAGAGAGAGGGGGCTGATTTTTGCAAGGAATTACCACACACACACACACACACACACACACACACACACACACACACACACACACAGTCTATGTGTGAAGAAAAGAAGACTATCTCTTCCCAAGCTTTAATGGAGAGCTCATCACCTACTCCAAGCTTGTGAGATAGAAGCCTACATCGACATACTCTTGGCATATGGATGCAAATCCAACCAAGAGCCAAGCTTCAATGCATGCTCATCTCCTCTACCAAGCTAATTACTAAGCTAAGCTATGCTAATATGAGTGATTATGTGAGGAGATGTACATCTTTCTCGTAAGATACTCCTTCTTCCTCTCAATCTACTCTCATACCCTGCTAGCTCTCACCATCTTGGAAGGTGTGTGAGATCTTGGGTCTGAGACCGGGGATAATTTATGCTGTGTTTTGCTAAGTGTTTTGCTTAGTGCATGAAGCTTTCATCTTCATTGCACTAACTAGTCTTGAAGGAACACAAAGAATTGTATTGTACAATGTCTCTCTTGATGGGAGAAACCATAATACAAAGCCTTTTGGAGGGGGGACTGTTGTCAATAGATTAATTTCTCTCTCTTTTGAAAGTATTGTTGGTGCTATCTAACTAGGTGTTATGATTTTTGTTGCTCTCTCCACCCAAGCACTCTTGTAATTCTCATTAGGAATCTATTCTAATGAAATGCCCACTAGTTCATGCTAATTTCCGCTACACACAAGTTTTTAGGCCTCAAGGAAGACCTCAAGTTAACAGAGATAAATGGACTAGAGGTGAAGGATATCAGACAAACGCGTATGCTCATGCTGCAATTGAACATCAGGGAGTGAATGAACAATTTTAAGTAATTCAGAGCCCAGCAGAGTATCAAGGTAACCATTTTACCTTATTGATTGATTTAGGGAGTACACATTCTTTCATATCTCCTAAGTGCATCAAAAACCTCATTTTGCCTGAACACCTTGATATAGACCTTACAATAGAATTAGCTACAAGTAGGAAGGTTAGATCTTCTGCTTCAGTTGGTAACTGGAATTTTGTTTTGGATGGTCACAGTACTTCTGCGAACTTCAAAGTCTTACCCATAGAAATCTACGTTGGAATTCTAGCAATGGATTGGCTTAAAGCCAATAATGCTCACATACATTGTAAAAATACTTCATTGAATTTCTGAAAATGACCAAAACTCTAGGGTTATAGTTACTGGGAAGCGGGGAAAGCTTAAGCTTAGACTAGTGAAATTTACCAAACTTATGAAGAGTCATAGAAATAATAAAAGGATTTATGCTGTAAAGCTTAATCCTAAGGAGAAGAAAGTAGATTCATCTGAACGTGAATGGATAACAGAATTTTATGATGTATTTCTCGAATAAATTTCACAGTTACAACAACCCAAGCGTGATGTTGATCATGCAATAGAGCTTACTCCAGGGCTTCAACCAGTTGCCTGTAGACCTTACAAAATGTCAGTACCTAAATCTACGAAACTCGAGGAGCAATTAAATGTCAGTACCTAAATCTACGAAACTCGAGGAGCAATTAGCTCAACTCCTTGAACAAGGCTTCATTCGACCCAGCGTTTCTCCATGGAGTACTCATGTTCTCTTTAATCGAAAGAAGTATGGTACTCTATGTCTTTGTATTGATTATCGTGGATTGAACCAGGTAAAAATCAAGAATAAGTATGCAATACCAGGGATTGATGAACTGCTTGACCGATTACGTGGAGCTTCTATCTTCACAAAAATTGATTTAAGTCAATATATTACCAAATCCGAATCAAGGAGGAGGACATACCAAAGACAGGATTGAATACTCATTTTGGACATTATGAATTTACAGTTATGCCTTTTGGACTTACCAATGCTCCTGCAACTTTTAATCGTCTCATGACCGATGTGTTTTGAGAGCATCTTAATATTTTTTTTCTTGTCTTCTTTGATGATATCCTGGTTTACTCAAGAAATAGAGAAGAACAAGAACAACATGTGTGGCGAGTGCTTGAACTTCTCCATCAAAATCACTTTATGCCAAACGTAGCAAATGCACATTCTTCACGGAGACAAGGTGGAATATTTTGGATTTATTGTATCCAAGGATGGTGTTTCTATTGAACTAAGTAAAATCGAAGCTGTTATAGCTTGGCCTACACTGAAATCAGTACCAAAAGTACGTGGCTTTCTTGGTTTAACTCGATGGTATCATACATTTATTCAAGGCTACACTAAGATTGCATCTCCATTGACTAATGCGCTTAAGAAAGCTAAAGTGCTTACTTGGAATGAACGTGCTCAAGCTAGTTTTGAGAAACTGAAAGAAGCATTAGTGAATGCTTCAAGACTTCTGAAAGACATTCATTGTGCTCATTGATGGAAGTGGACAAGCAATCGGTGGTGTTCTGTCTCAAGAAGGAAAACCAATAGCTTATGAATCTCGTAAGTTACATATACATGAGTTAAATTATCCTACACATGACTTGGAATTATTGGCCGTTGTGCATGCTCTTAAAGTATGGCGATGTTATCTTCTTCAAAGGAGATTTGAACTACATACCGACCATAAAAGCCTGAAGTGAATCATCGGGGGGTGCACTGTGTAGTCATGTTAATGTATAACGTGAGTTCGAAAGGAGGGGTTTTAAAATACAAAAAAATTAGGCAATTTAACGGAGGTATATTAAAATAAGGGATTTTTATATTCAATTTTGAAAAAAATCCTCAAATAAGGGGTCATTTTATTCATTCAGACATGTTAAAAGAGAGGGGTTTTAATACCCTACGAACGCACGTTATATAGGGGGTTGTAAATGGTGAACCCTCTAAGAGTGGAGCTACACCCAACCTGACCTTAATATGCGGCAACGAAGATAGATGGAGTTGCTATGCGAATATGATTTTGGAATCGAACATAAACTAAGGAAAGAAAATCTTGTGGCCGATGCCTTAAGTAGGAAGAGTATTGTAGTGGCTGTCGCAACCTCTATTACTTCTTTAATTGACCTTATTCAAGAAGGTATGGCTCAGGACCCGTATTACATAAAAATTTAGTACTTGATGAACTTAAATAATCGTACAAAGAATCAAGAGAGGCAAATCAAAGGCTTTCACGTCAGTGATGATGAACTTTACTTCGGTAACTATCTTTGTATTCCAGATCAAGGTGGAGTCCAAACTTCAGATATTATAGGAAGCACATGATATATAACTATAGCAGGACATCTAGGATACATTAAGACTTACTCTATTGTAAGACAAAGTTTCTTTTGGCCAAGACTAAAGGATGATGTGTTGAATTATGTTACAAGATGCCTAACATACCAACGTATTAAAGCTAAACTAATTCGATACCACGATAAGCTTCAACCTATTGATGCTCCACAAATGAAATGGGAATGCATATCCATGGATGTCATTACAAGACTTCTTACATCTCTGGGATATGACTCTATTTTTGTGGTTGTTGATATGCTTACAAGAATGACCCATTTATTTCCATTCAAAACAACGTTTACGGCTAAGGATATAGTTGAAGTCTTCATGAAAAACGTTCTCATGTATCATAGTTTACATCGATGGATAATTTCTGATCGTGATGCGAAGTTCACCTCTAATTTTTGAAAAGCCTTATTCTCAGTTGTAGGAACCCAGTGAGCCTTTAGTACTGCTTATCATCCTCAGATTGATGGGCAAACGGAAAGAACGAATCAAATCATTGAAGACATGTTAAGAGCTTATTGTATGCATGAGCAGAGTAAATGGATTGGATATTTGTATTTGGTTGAATTTGCATATAATTCCTCCTTCCAATGCTCAATTGGAATGTCTCCTTTTCAAGCATTGTACGAACAAGAAGACACTCCACTGAAATGGACAGACCCTATCATATGAGTTCAAGCATCCAAAGAAATGTTGGATGAAATGCAACTACAAACTGATCTTATACGACAGGATATTAAAACTGCTCAAGATAGTCACAAGAGTTATGCTGATCCAAAACGATTTTCCAGACTTTTTGAAGAGGGCAATATGGTATTTTTGAGAGTAAAAGCCAAACGTAGTTCTTTATCAATGGGTAAGAAGCTAAGTGCCAGATATTGTGGACCTTTTGTAATCATAGAGCGGATTAATGATCAAGCTTATAGACTCTTATTACCACCACACATAAAGGTACATGATGTTTTTCACATCAGCTTACTCAAGAAGTATGTACATGATCCGCAACACATTCTTGATAATTCTCTATTATCTACCTCTATCGATGGAACTTTTGAAGTATATCCCGAAGTGATACTTGAGAGTAGGACTAAGCCTCTACGTAATCGGACCATTATTGAACACCTTTTAAATGGTCAACATATCCTCAGGAAGATGCCACTTGGGAACGTGATGATGTAATGAGACTAAATCATCAAGATTTTATGTCGAAGTGAGGACACCTTGAATTTTTCAAGTGTGGGAGGATGTAAGATCCCCAATTTTGGGGTCTCTTTTAAAACTAAGAAAAATAGCTTTCAATATATGTTTTGCAAAATTTTGACTTAAGATGCTTGATTGACAGTATTGAAAGGTTCTAAAGTAAAAAGAAAAGCCGTTTCCATGTTCTAGTAGGGTAGACGGATGTTTGGTTCAGTTTTGGAAAAATCCGTTATTTTTAGCTTTTTTCATGCTTTTTATGCTTTTACGTGCTTTTTTACAAAAAGCAAGGTCCGATCCTTGATCTACGTGTTCCAGGGAAGCTATGGTTCAATTTTATAAAAATTTGCTTTTTGAGTGCTTTTCACGCTATTTTTAGCTTTTCATGATTTTTAGTACTTTTTAGTGAAAAGCGAATCCGCTTTCTTATTCCAGGGGACGAGGGAAACCCGTGGTTCAATTTTAGATTTTTTTTTCTTTGCCTTTTGGCATTTTTGAAAAGCAATGTGCTTTTTAGGATGACCTAAACATAAAAATATTAATTATATTTTTAACTTTTCGTCGAGTTTACAAATGATCACCCGGAGTAAAACCGGGACAGAACGAAATTTTTACGAGAGTTATTTTTATAAAAAGCGGTATGGTAAGTACGCCGGGGCAGTACGGGAAAGTGATAATTATGTCGGCACATTACGGTGCCGCATAGTCTAGGTAAGGTTCCATTAGTTGGTCGGATACTATTCAATTGGCCAATTTTGCTGTAAACATTGATTGAATGGTAAGTGGGAAAGTTGACCCCCCAAAGGAAAGGCATGTTTTAAGCAAAGTTCCCAAAAGCAAGAAGTTATTCCTGGCTCAAAAACTAGCGCTACCTTCTGGCTTGTACATCACTCTGGCCTGCTGTACTTGCCTATAAATTGCCAGTTAGAGCTCAGTTTTCAGGGCCGTCTGTTGCGTCTACTACCGCAAGGCTATACGTATCTATTATACGGTGTGGTGCAAGCTCTTCATCACCATCTCCATAAGCTCTTCTCTCTCGGGAAGAAGAAGAAGAAGGATATTCTCTCTCTACTTGCTTACTATCTTCTGTCTTGTTTACGGTGTACGCGCTCTCCGAAAGCTCTCGTGGCGGATACCTCTACGTAGCTCTCATCACCACTCTCTTGCAGAAAAGTAAGAAGCCTTTTGACAGCCCCTAATCAATTCTAAAGCATGGTGAGAATCTCTAAACTCCATAGCTATCATAATCTCTCTCTATATGAGTGCATGTATGGATTAACCGAGTACGTATGAAGTTGCCCCATGATTGTTTCATAATATCTAATACGCTGATTTATGCACATGATGCATTTATCATCACGTGCATGCATAAAAAGTATTTTTTGTTTCACGTCATAGAGACAGTAGAAACACTGTTTTGTTCATAACTCACAAACCGTTATGAATCAGCCCGAACCCTTTATACCAGAGATAAAACACATCATTTAGAACATTTTTCCTCTTTGTTGTCATGTGAAAATCAATCACAAGCTAAGAGATATGGTAAAAAGGACAGCTTGCTGTCCACTACACTAACCATTTTTTTTTTACCCCAAGCTCCTTGGAGAACCACTATATATATTCACCGGATGGGCAAACCCACCTAACCAAGTGAAAAGATTGATGAAACTTGATGATAAATATATTTAGGTCTCCGTTATCACCTTGGGAATGCAAGTAATTAATTGTTCCATAACCGATTTGATCTACGTGTGTATGGGGTGCTACCAAGGGGGAGTACCATATGATGTTGTGAATTAACCGAGCTCATTATGTATGATTTATGTGTTGTTATGGTGAGTTGATTTCAGCTACTAGATGCCCTTAAAATTATGTGAGGGTATATGGTTAAACATCCCGAACCGCATAGGCAGATATGAATAAAGTGGCTTTCTTTTTGGGTTACCATTTGTTGTGTAAGTACCATATGGGTAAAGCGATGTGATAAAGTGCTAGTCTATACTATGGATCTGAGCTTGATGCATTGGTTTGAGGTCAAATACTTTCATTTTCATGTTATGCATGCTCCCGAAAATGTCAAAAAGGTGTGAAGTTATGGTTTATGGTTGACCTAAAGGTCAGAGCTGTTTTGCATCATGTTTACGGTGATGGAATGTTATCATATGATGTATGGAAACTTACGGATTGATGTGGATTCCTCATATTCATGGTTATGATTGCTTTCCACCTTTCTAGGTCAAAACTAACTCTATGTACTAGGGAGGTGAAGTGCAGCTGTGATACATCAACTTTGCATGGCTGGATGTTGTCCAAATTGGATTTTTAAATCATGATGTGATAGAGTGCTAGTCTATACTATGGATCTGAGCTTGATGCATTGGTTTGAGGTCAAATACTTTCATTTTCATGTTATGCATGCTCCCAAAAATGTCAAAAAGGTGTGAAGTTATGGTTTATGGTTGACCTAAAGGTCAGAGCTGTTTTGCATCATGTTTACGGTGATGGAATGTTATCATATGATGTATGGAAACTTACGGATTGATGTGGATTCCTCATATGCATGGTTATGATTGCTTTCCACCTTTCTAGGTCAAAACTAACTCTATGTACTAGGGAGGTGAAGTGCAGATGTGATGCATCAACTTTGCATGGTTGGATGTTGTCAAAATTGGTTTTTTAAATCATGATTAGTTTTTGGTCGTGGACTCTTTTTATGCGTGAAAGAATCTCATCTTAAGAGTCATATGTCTATGAACTCCGATTGACTGCAGGGTGATATGTCAAACTCCAAGTGTGGGAGTTGGTTCAGTGTGATTATGATTTGTGGTTGAGGGCTGAGATTCCCTCATGGATTATGGTTGTGATTTTATGGTGGACGAGCGGTTTTTTTGGATATGGTTATGCTATCGAAAGTTTTGCAGCCATGTTATATTCTAAAGTGGTCATGCATGATTCGTCGTGCCTCACCCAAGTTGGGTGGAGTGCTCACTCGTGTGATGTGATTGGATTATGGTTTATGGTTTTGGGATTGGATCATGAAGCGATCTAGATGGTTTATGGTAGATGTGTAAGGGTAGAGACCCTATACAGTCTAACTGCTTGGAAAAGATTATTTGTGCATACGGCAAGTACTATTATGTGTTATGTTTCTCCTAGCAGTGTCGCTACAAGACTAAGATCACCTACCTCGCTTAGCCTTAGACTAAATGGTCATTGACCTGGGGATTTGCTGTATCAGTGGTGTTGCCTAGGTCTTCTTCTTTTTGTTAGGCTCATCTACACGGTTAGTGCGTCGGGGGTTGAAGGACCTACACGGCTAATGCGTCGGGATTTTGCCTTGGATTTGCCTAAACACCCGGTGTTGGGCATCAAAGAGGCGTGGCGTCTAAAGTGGTATGGTTGGTGTTGATACCCTACCACCTATTGGTACTTGGGATCCTTTCAGAGCTCGGGTTCATGGAGGGAAGCGAAGCGAACTCAGCTTATGTCTGGCTCATGTACGTTGGAGGTGTTCTGGCTCGCTCCTGGCGAAGTGAAATTCTCTATGTCCAATAGTAGAGCGGATGTGGATGGGTGGACCGATCGATCCCTACATAAGGTTCGGTGCTCTGCTAGTTATTTTGTCATAAACTTTTTGATGTTATGATATACCCAGATTTTGTCATTGCATTAATACATGGTTGCCTGTTTCATTTAGGCGTGGCATTTAAAGATTCTTTGTTGTCATTTTCTCATGTCTCTGTGCACTCTATTTCACCCTCCACTATATTCTCTCTCTCTCTCTCTCTCTCTCTCTCTCTCTCTCTCTCTCTCTCTCTCTCTCTCTCTCTCTCTCTGCAACGCGGTGTACATATATATTCACCCTCCACAATGTTTTTTCTTCTTGGTTACGCTTTCATTCATAACACCCATTCAGGGGTAGCACTAGTCGCTAGGTGCCTCTGGATGCAGTCCGGATCATGGCCTAAACTCCATGCTTGGTTGAGTGTTGAGAGCTCCTCCCCTATGCAAATGCTTTTGCAACTCTGATGTATATTTATAATTTTATAAAAGTGTAAATTATATTTTTTTTTCATAGACCCCTGGGGAGGGGTATCTCTCAAGATAATTGGTTCTCTTAAATCTTGACAAAAGTGAGCTACCTGCTGCTCTATGGTTATTGGAGGTGCGTAACATCTAAGCCTTACAAACTTTGAGTATTACTCTTTGAGGGATGAGTTGTATTGTTTTAAGCTAAAGAACTCATTCATCTTTAATGCTTCATGGGCAGGGGGTAAGTATCTTTCCTTCAGTGCTTGATTGATTTCCCTCCAGCTTTGAGAGTTCTCCAATTCTCCCATGTCACGACAATGTTATTTCCACCATAATTTTTCTTCCCCTAAGAGATGAAACATCCTTAACATTGCTTGATTTTCAGGTTTGGTGCTTGCAGCAGAGAAGTAATCATCCATAACTTCAGTACATACTTCCGCATCTTTCTCAATATCAACACCCTCTCCTTTAAAAGAAGGTGGTTGTTTTTTTTTGAGCGACAATTTCTTCTCCTAGACTTATATGTAAATAGCATCGTTCTTAGGGGTTTCCAATATAGGAGTGATTTGAGGATTCCTCTAAGTATACACATATAATAACATCAATGTTTGTAATAACTCCAAACACTGAGGTATTTTCCAAACTTAGGCTTATCTAGTCCACTAAAATCTCAATCACATAATTTAACCAATCATGACTTATCCACTCTGTTAAAACTCAACCACATGACTTAACTAGTCATGACTTATCTCAATCATATGACTTAACCAATCATGGGTTATCCAATCACATGGCTTAACCAGTCATGGCTCATACAATGGACCAAAAAAACTCACTTACCTAACTTAACCACTCAAACAATTTCTTTATAGAAAAACAACTCAATCTTCTATTCATAAAGTCATCAAATTTTATATAGGTATCTATAAAAATCTCTCAATGAGAAATACAATAGATGTTTTAACCATAATTGTGATACACATCAACTGCCATGTCGTAATATTTTTGTGGGTTTATGCACTAGGTTTAGAAAGCGATACACATGAGGAAGCTCGAGGTAACCAATGAAAACTTTTAACCTAAAGATCGCATACCAATTGTGAGGTCCCCAAACCCTAAAGATTGAGGCAACTTGATAGATGAAATTCCTTTATTCTCCAGTTTTATGATGACCCCCTAATCTGTTTCCACGAAATAGAGATATGTGCAATAGAAGAGAGAAAGTCCTCTATCATGATCATGGTTGTAAGGGTCATACGCCACAAGCCAGGTTGATAAATCAAGGGATTCTAATGAAAGAGAATTATTATATCGCAAAGGTAAAATCCCATTGACCTATTCAGAATCCATAAACAATGCCTTTTTTCTAATGTTTAAGAGGCACGACCTCTATTCATAAACCCTAAATATGATATTAGACTTAGTATAAACTAACTAGTAATTTTGTAAAAAGTATTTGACTAATCGGGTCCACCCATTCGTAGACATAGATCCGTTAGGATACTAGTCTCCCACTTTTCACATCGCAGTAATCCGATTTTCTTGTTTTTTAATTACTACCACATTGTTATACATATACAAACAATGTTCTTTAATTAATTCTGGACACAAGTTCTTTCATACAAACCTTCAAACATCACCAAAAAAATTCAAACAAGGCCTAATGAAGACATTCCTATATTTCAAAAAAAGAATTTTTTCAATTTCTTATGAGTTGTCGCTACCTGCAGACTTTCTCTGTCTAACCAAGAGAGCCTTTTCAAAGGATTTATTTATTTGCTAATCGCAAATCGTGTAACCTTCCTATCTCGCTAACCGCGAGGGATAAAAAGAGAGCCGATAACCTTAGCTTAATCTCAGCCGTAGGATCATCTCGCTAATCGCCAGGCATCTTGCTACCTGCGAGGTATCTCGTTACCCACAAAGAATCTTGCTAACCACAAGGAACAAAAGATATTCTTTCAACAATTCCAGACTTTCTTTGTTTAACCAGCAGAGCCTTTTCAAAGGATTTATTCATTCGCTAATCGCAAATCGTGTAACCTTCCTATCTCGCTAACCGTGAGGCATAAAAAGAGAGCCGATAACCTTAGCTTAATCTTAGCCGCGGGATCATCTCGCTAATTATCGCCAGGCATCTTGCTACCCGCGAGGCATCTTGCTACCCACAAAGCATTTTGCTAACCGCAAGGAACAAAAGATGTTCTTTCAATAATTCTTCTCCTTAAATGATTCTTTAAATCTGATCAACTAACTCTTTATATCAAATGGTAACAACTTATCAGACACTAATAGTTTATCAAGCAATATAATCCATCAAACATGGATAATTTATCAAACAAATCTTTCACTATTTTACAAAACATATGTTTGTTTCTTGTGATACAATCACGGTTCCTTGGATGGTTTAAGGAAATTCCTAAACTTGACTTACTAAGTTGGCATGCATAACAGGTGCAAAATTATAAATTTGTCTTATTGGATTAGCAACATGTTTGATTACCTCTCGTGTTTGAGGTTGGACAGCTTCAAGTTCTTTCGAAGATGATACCTTTGTTGGAGGTGGACCGACATGAGCATCCTTGGAGCTTCAAGTCACTCGCTTTGGGACCTTTATATAGACTCTCAAGAGCCAAAATCACAGGCTAAGAATAGCAAAAAGTAGAGAGATAAGTTCATGTACGTTTGTGGACACGTATCTCGATGCGCGATTTCAAGTCTCTAATTTTAGAAGAATCTTGTCTTCTAAGAAGAGAAGCTCTAAATTTGACTTACTTCTCTTTCTCTTAAAATACTCTTTCTTTCCTAAAAATACTTATTCTACTCCTTCTTTCCTAAAAATACTATTCCTTTCTTAAAATTACTCTCTCTTTCCTAAAAATACTCCTTCTTTCTTAAGGTTCAATTTTTATCTTTAGTTATAGTCTGGAGGCTTAAGTTTTCCATATCAACCTATATTTTTCAAGTGAATAAGAGCCATAATTAATAGTTCTAGAGTCCGCTTTCCGATCCGATCGTTTTGTTGGAGTACTTTATGACTTAACAAAATGAAAATCTTAAATATTGCAAAGTAAATGAATTGTTTTATTGAAAAATGTTAAGTACATTAAAAATGACCAATCTAAAATCTTCAATTTCTAAAAGTAAACAATATCCATGTGACTTCAGATCTTTCAGGCTATTTGTAGCATGGGTCTACCATCCTTGTCAGCCAAAAAATGTCAAAAATGAGCTCTCTAAATAGGAGGAGATAATAAATGTTCTTATTATCTACTAAGTCAAAAAAGCACTATTTTTCACTTTTGTTGATACCCACTAGTGTTATATAAGTGATTTTATAAATCTAGGCACATTTAATTCAATCTCCCAGTACTGTGGCTATGCAAGTCAAAGGAGGGACACCAAATGCTTCCTGCTGGGTTTCTAGCCCCGTGGCTGGTCTCCGGGTGCCCATCCACTTACTCTATTCTTTTGTTCATAATGCCAATAAGGAGTAGAGCGTATTATTTCTCTCTACTGCTCCACCCAGTGACCATGTCTTCTTTTCTCCTTCCCCCTTCTCTCTTATCCCTCTCTTGCACTCACCGCACGGTTCCTACAAGTGGTATCATAGCTCAAGTAGCTCGTCGGCATCCCTAGCTATGCCCCACGTGTGCAATGAGCCCAAGCATAGGAGGAATGTACAAAGAATAGAAGCTATGGAAATTGAGAACAAACAAGCTCTACAAGAAATTGAGCTTTATCATAGGATTGGAATTTGGGTTGCAAGGTAAAGTCGAATAGTGAAATAGTTTGGAGTTGACAAGGGCACACATGCGAGACTCAAAAGCAAAGCTTGAAGGCAATAGGAAGTCAACGGTCAATTGATAGTTGATTACCAAAGGCAACAACTTGCTGATCTTTTTTTTTTTTGAATGCTTGAATGCTTG
Source organism: Adiantum capillus-veneris (assembly GCF_014529385.1). NCBI lineage: Eukaryota > Viridiplantae > Streptophyta > Polypodiopsida > Polypodiales > Pteridaceae > Adiantum > Adiantum capillus-veneris. Next base: position 171,524,970 of record NC_140934.1, on the reverse strand, counting down.
TGTGTGTGGTTGCGTGCGCGTGTGCACACAAAACCAAGCAAGGAGATTTAAGGTAGAACCGAATCAAAAGCTAAGCAAAGAACAAAAGCTTTGAGAGCTTGAGAGAAAGGTCGGGCGGCAGAAGCAGAGAATCGAGAATTTGAAGATTGAGACAACGTTGGCAACTCTCGGGCAGTAGAAGGCATGCAAGTTGATGGACGGGTCAAGGGAGGTGAGAGAGTGAGAGACTAAAGCTTTCGCTAGTCTAGCATTCATCGTCTAACAATCTGCAACCTTCAGACATTTTGACAATGGACAGTAAATTGTTAGCTTGTAGACAAAATTGAAGTTTTTTAAAAAAACACTTGACTTACACACCTATTGTGTGCGTAAGGGCCCACCCCCACAAGTGGGCCTCTGACATCCTCAACATCTTGCCCCCTCCCCCCCCCCCCCCCCCCCCCCCCCTTTTCATACACCCAAGTCAACAAAGCTAGAGAGAGTTTGCGACCTCTCTTGATCGTAGAGAGCACACATAGGAGTGTGCAGGTACATGCAAGGAATATCGGAGTTTCTCTTTGTCATCAAACCTCTACTTCCATTGGATTTAAGCATCGACAGACTAGGCGTTTTGGCGTACCCACGGCCACTTCTTCTCAGCATCATTTTTTGACACTGATTTGGTGACTTGGCTTTAGCCTTGACCATAGGAGGCTATGGCATTGGTGCTTATGTTGAGTAGCGGAAGGCAGCTTTGATGACCTCAACGTCTCAACACCTCTCATTACGTGGTGAATTTTTGACATCCAACCCCGACACGAGCGTTCTCGCAAACGATCATTTTCCCGCAGACGATTGTGCGGTTAAGTACCTCTACCATACAAGAGTGAGACCCGGCATTGGCACCGAGTGCACCAATTTCTCTCTACAACACAATTTTTGGCGACGACTCTCTTGGCGGCTACTTGACTAGCGCATTTCCATTTGACGGCAAAAATCGGCACCGACATTCCCATTCTACACTGACACGTAGGTTAGAGGGGGTTTTTTGAGCCCACCTACACCAATTTCTTCAGGTTTCTAGACACATACAGGCACATCACCTTTTAGGCGATTTTGAAAGTCATTTTGACAACATCTTATTTGTGGACAGATGTGTTGACAGATGCATGTTCTTTTGAGCACACCTAGTGCTATTGAGCTCTTCTAAGAGCAGATATCCCCGCAGGGAAACTTTTTTTGCATGCAGTAGTTCTTGGTGCATGTTAGTGTGCAGCCACTCATCCACGTTGAGTTGCGGCTACTACCTATTGTACTTTGTGTGGAGCCATTTTTTGGCTATTTTGGCAGTTTTCTCGCCCGTTTTTGAGGCTCAGACCGAAAGAGCCCTGAGACTGTGGCTAGGCATTTTGTGTCTGCTTTAGCCTTTCGAGGGTCATTGCGTGAGGTTTTCTTTGAGTTGGGATATCCGCGAATATTGAGATACCTTTGATGATATAGGTAGCTGGAGTTTCCCTCTTACATTACCCTCACCATAAGATATGTATCTGGGAGGTGCTTTTGACATCGAGTTGGTGGTCACAGAGCAATGGTTTTGAGCAGTTTATGCCCAGTGGTTGTTTTTAGTAGTTTATGTGCTTACTTTTGTACTGTCGGGTTTGAGAGTTTTCTCCCAGTATAGAGGAGACTCTGTTGGATTTTTCCCGTGAGTCTATTTTATGTGTCCTTGGCACTTTTGGCCGTTCTTACACATTGATTTTAGTACATTTTGGTTTGCGTTTTTGCTCCTGTTCTAGGGGAAACTTTGTCAAAATTATCCTAGGCAATTCACCATAAAGTTTTTGGCTACATTCTCTTGAGTGATGGTTGCAAGTAGTGCTTCCAAAAGAGAAGAGTACTACATCAAAAAATTTGATGGCACAAACTTTGCTATTTGGAAGTAGCGTATGCAAGATGTTTTGATCAACAAAGGGTTGATAGCACCCTTGCGTGAAAGAAGAGATAATGTATACACCGATGAATAGTGGGAAGACTTGAATGAGCGTGCTATGGCGACCATTCACCTGCACGATGGTGAATCCATTTACTTTACCATAATGGATAAGACCAATGCCAAAGATTTATGGGATGCTCTATGTGCAACATGGGATGAGAACAATGCCTCAAACAAGTTTTTTTTTTATGAAGAAACTTATGTGCATGAATATAAAAGAAGGCACTAATGCTAGTTCTCACTTAAACGAGTTCAACATCTTTTCACAGATTACTTCAAAAGTTCAATTTGGTGATGAAATGAAGACCATTTTCTTGCTATGCTCGCTACCATCGTCATGGGATACTTTCAACATAGCCATAAACAATTCTGCACCTAATGGCAAGCTAGTTTTTAATGATGTTTCTAGTGCATTTCTCTTTGAGGAGATTTGACATCAATCTCTTGATGCCAGTGGGCATGGTGATGCCTATGTGGCTAGTGGCAATCCTGACAAGAAAAGGGAGCATGGTCGTAGCCGCGGTTGTTTTCATGATCGCAGGCAAGGTCATACCAAGAGTCGTGGCAAAGACATAAAAACTGTTGAGTGTTACTAGTGCCATAAAAGGGACACTTGAAGAAATATTTTTGCACAATGCAACGTGATAAATGAAAGGAGAAAGTAAAGTCTAACAAACCAAAATGCAACGTGTAAATTGAAGAGCTTAATATAGTTGAGTCTCCATCCATTGAGATAGTTTTTGATGTGCCAAATGATGTGTTAATTTTCACATCGGATTTGAGTCCTGATGCATTGTTAGCTCTTGACGAGTGTTATGCGACACAAACATGGATTGTGCACTCAGGTGCTAGCTTTCACGTGACTCCTTACACAAGGAGTGGTTTTCTACATACACTGCCATACATGACACATTGAAGGTAGGAAACTTTATTATGAGCTTGATATATGCAGTGTAGGCAATATCAAGTTTTCTATGCGTAATGGCACTTAGTTTATGTTACATAATGTCAGACATGTACCCAAATTGACAAAAAAATTTGATGTCTATGGAAAGCTGGATGATTTGGGTTACACTACTATATTTACTCATGGTTCTTAGACTATCAAGAAGAGAAATCTAGTCATGCTTAAAGGCCAAAAGTTTGGCTCATTGTACTTACTTTATGTCTCTTCTGTGAAAGAGAATTCTATTTGTGTAGCCAAGCTGCCATCCTAAACCTTAGTCCAAACTAAAAGAACAAGGTATTAAGCATAGCACTAGTCCTTAATGTTAGTCCAAACTAAAAAAAAGTTAGTTTGGACTAACATAAAGAACTCACCTTCGTTAATGCTAAAAGGAAAGTGAGATACTTACTAATCCTTAATGTTAGTTTGGACTAACATTAAGGACTCACCTTCCTTAATGCTCAAAGGAAAGTGAGATACTTACTTTCTTTTGAAATCTCTCTCTCTCTCTCTCTCTCTCTCTCTCTCTTACACACACACACACACACATGCACACTGCCATATGCATAGAGTTTGGGTTTAACGTATTTGAACTGATTAAAATTGCAAAATTTTGGGTAGATTTTGAGCTTGCCTTGAAGAAAATATATGAACTACCATGCAATCCTTTAAATCTCTCTCTCTCTCTCTCTCTCTCTCTCTCTCTCTCTCTCACTCACTCACTCACACACACACACACACACACACACACACACCTGCATAGTGTTTGTAGAAAACCAAGGTTCGATGTATTTTTAATCTATTGAAATTGCAAAATCTCAAGTAGATTTTGAGCTTGCCTTATAGAAAACCAATAGTATTTTCACAAGTTTTAGTGTTATCACTAGTAAGTTCTTGAGAGTTCTAACATTCTCATATTTTCTTCAATTAGGAATATATATTTTTGAAAAATTATGTATCTGCTCATTCAATCTCTCTCTCTCTCTCTCTCTCTCTCTCTCTCTCTCTCTTTTTATAGCCCCCTCATTTCCCATTACCCCCCCCCCCCCCCGCCCCGCTCTTTCCTCATCAAATTTCCCCATTAGCGATATCACTAGTGGGGAGGTATACAAGCATATTCCCCCCCCCCACACACAATATATGTATACATATACATGCATACATATATATACTTGTGTATATACATATGTATATTATGCAATATATGTATGTATGTGTGTATATATATAATACACACACACACACACAATATGTGTGTGTGTGTGTGTGTAGGTTGAAAGCTATACATCAACAGACTTTACTTATGAAATATAACAGAGGGTAAAACGGAACAAAATTCAATTAATAGCTATGTTTTGGATACAAATAGGGGAGAAAAAAGGGTGCGTGTTCTATATCCTTAGCGAGTACAACTCTTTTTTGCAAAAGCATTTAGAGCAAGGGTGTCTTCTATACCTACCAGCATCACATCCAACAACAAAAGGATGAGTTATGTAGTAGTGGAAGGCAGGTGTCAAGAAAGCAACCTATGTGTTACAGAGTCAACTCTAAATATAGTGCAGTTTGTTTTTCTTAGAGTTTGAAGGGGAAACCTGAGCATAGTTCTCCGTAGGTCCCCTAGGTTGTAGGTAGGAGTAAGTACAAAGAAGCTTCTCTATAAATTACAGCATCTTGATGTCATGCATTACTACCCCCAGGTAATAAGTCTCTATGTGCACCAAGTTGGAGAGTCACCAAACCTCCTTTAAAGCCATGGCTACACATGCACATGAAGGTGGTGAGGTGGAGCCCCACCCTAACAAAAAATGGAAGATAGTGGGAGCTGCAAGCCATGGGGTGTGTGGAGTAGAATTGGAAGACATGCAGGTCAAAAAGTGGGGGGTAGTGGGAGGAGGTTTCAATAAACAACATGAAAACAATAATGTCCTTGACATGAGATGACTTAAGCTTTGAATTAAGGGGGCGTGCACACCAAGTGGGTGTTCTTTAGGTTACAAAGTAGATCACTATGCCCAAGAAATACCCAATCCAAGGTGCCTGAGCCTTAGAGTAGAGAATTAATAAGTTATTTGGGCTCAATTTTGATATCCCTCCATCCATACCCACACTAAGGGAATGAGATGGGGCATTAGTCACCCTCTCAAGGGTCCTAGTGCTTAACATCAAGAGACAAGTGGTTCAATTCATCCAAAGGATCACACGTGAAGATGGAGGAACTATACCCATGTAGGGCTTGCCTTATAAGTCTCCACAACTTTTCTTTTCAAACCACTTTTACAAAATGCAATCACTAATTGATGGATTCATTACAAGCATTTAGGGTATTGCTATTGCAAAACAAGATATACTTCAATTGTGACATGATAACCTTATGGGCCCAATTACTAGGTCTATATTGCTAGCCCTCTGAATATATCTTATAGGAAAAAAAGGTAACAAGGCATCTTGTTTGGTCAAAACTTTATGCACTCTACCAGTTTCAATAGTCAAGAAGAGGTTAATGAAAGTAGCCTCTATTGCCTTTTGCCCTTCAATAATAAATTTAGTGGGGTAAATCCTCATGCTAGTAAAAAAGAACTTTGAATTGTGACAATCTATCCTTAGATTGTCATCAAATATCAAAAAGGGGAAGAAATATCTAATAATATGTTCCTAGTAGAAGGATAAAGGAGCATTTTCTCAAAGAAGTTGTATTCAAGGGCATGAAAATAGAGGTTATACCATATAGGTGAGTAGGCCAAGCCCATTGGGATTCCAATACTTTTTTTTTTGAAAGCTTGGTAGCATTGGATGTACATATGGTTAATAAACAAAATATTTATGTTGATTACCTCATCAAGAAAAAAAAAGAGCCCATTCTTATATTTGACTTTTGACCAAACCCCTTCCACTGTTTGAAAGGCATGTAATCAGGTTATTTATTAGGGATATTAGCCCAAAATCACTAGTATGAGTATTATTCCCAAGACATTTCAATATCAGCTAAGAAGAAAGAGGAAGTTTCCATTGGGAGATTTAGAATACAATTATATAAATAGAGTCAATAATCCACCAAGATTGGATCTTAAAGTTATGGTAGAGAAGAGCTTTTTGGTTAAGAATTCTTGCTCTCTGCTTTAGTTTTGGAAGGAAAGTTCTTAAGATACAAGCCATGAGTAAAGAAGCACTCTTGGCACCACATATAAGCCATCTAAACCTATCTTTGTGGATTTTGTAGGAAGCCATAAGGAAAGGTAGAGGAGATGTGTAAGGTAAGTCCATCCTCTACAACATATTTATCACAATAGAGGTGGAGTCCTGAGATCAGGGAGTAAGACCCTTGCTAGAAGGCCTTTTTAGAACTTCTATATGAATAGACACTTTACAAATAAACAGTGGGTTATTCGGGGATTTATCAATGCAAGTAATCAAAAAACGATTCCTGAGATTATGAAAAATCACATTCATACCTATGTCAGAAACATACCCAAACTTCTTAGGTAGCCAAACATGATAGTAGTCATAGAAGAGCTTTTGGATCATACTCATATCAAGCTTAAGAGGTGAGAAAATTACCTTTTAAGAAACAAGATCTAGAATCACCGAAAAAAATCTTCACACACTTTATCCAAAACAAAGGCAAGAGGGAATATGATTTAAACCATATTGGAGAACGTGCACCTTAACTTTAGGTGGTATCATCAAATTTCCACACCAGTAAGTACATGTCCAAGCTGAGACAAAGGATGTCTAAGGGAGTAGCAGTAAACACATCCTTCTAATTACAAAGGATGAGTTTTAGGGAGGGCATAAAGATCGAAGTGAACATGCAATTATCCCATAAAGGTGTCAAAACAAAGCTCAACCCAAAAAAAGAATAGACCAAAAAAGGATATTAGACTAGGAAAGTCCATAAGAGAGTTACAATACCTAACAATGATAAAGAGATGATTGTTTTTCCTTTGAGAAGGAATCAAAGATAATCTCCCAATAGAATACTTTTCCACTCAACATTGAGCAAGGGTTAGTTGTATAGTAAAGACTTTGCAATAGGGATGCAACTACAATTGAAAGCTTGATGGACACAACCATTGGAACTAGCAGAGGGGTGCCCCAGGCTAACAAAGAAGTTAGGGGTCAGACGAGTCATGCAACTTTTAATAGGTCAATTGTGGTGAAAGCATTCCAAATTGGGTTGGGGATTGGTGATGAGTGGGTTATTCTATTTCTCCCCATTTGTCTCCCTCTTTCTTCACTAGACCTATGAAGATCTTTACAGGATCTTTTTGGTGTCCTGCTATCATAAGCCATGTCTTTATTAGGGACAATAGCTTTTCTAATAAAGGTGTCCACCTTAGACAGAGTGTTACTTGAGGTATGTAGCTGATAAACAAGGCTAGTAACTTCCATAGCATCCTTGAGCTCTTCTTGGTAATTGAGATAAATTAATAGAGCCACGATGGATTCATGTTCTTCAGTGGAAATCCATCTTAAGAAGGTTAGCACGGACTTTTCAAGGGATGGTGTTGGAAAGAAGTTTGAGAGGTTATGCATAATCATTCAAAGGGCATGATCAAACAAGAGAATGTTGGCATCCTTGCAAAAATATCCTTCACCTACATGGTCACGTCCACATTTTATGAATGGCCTATGCACACCTCAAAGTTGGATGGTGTAGTTAGAATCCCTTCCAGTGGTATTGATGAGACCCTTCACACCAAGAAGACATCCCAAATTAGCATTTCATCTTTGGGTAGGGGTAGGCCATCAAATAGGATTCAATGATGGTAGAGCAATTATTATATAAACTTTGCTGCAACCCTAACTTCACAAATTCTTTATCCATTTCATTGATAACAGTGAGAAAGAAACCTTCAATAATTAAGGGAGCAAGAAGGGAAACATTGCAAAGAGTCTAGGGCTTGTGGTTGGCCTCCCCTAGATAGACTTCAAGAAGTCTAGCAGGGATGTAGGGGTCAGTTTAGGTCTCAAAAGTCTTCTTTGCAATCCCAAGGGCTGCGGTGGAAACCAACAAGTTCTCAGTGGTGATAGCTACTTCATCCTCATCCAAGAAAATAGGGATCAGCAAGTTAGTAGTGGAAGTAAGGGAAGAAATTGATAAATAGGGGGCTTAATGAAAGGATCATTATGTAGCTTCTTACCATGCACATCGATGAATTTTCTCATGATGTGTGGAGAATTTTTAATGCATTACTTATGCTCTCTACCATCATCTTCTTGGATGGTGCTAAGGTTTGCAGCAATTCAAGAGTCTTGTAATAGTAACTGTCAGGTTTTCTCTAGCCATTGCATAGATGTTGGACCAGGCAGGTATGTCTAGTTGAACTAGTACCAAAATATCTATAGAATCATCTACAACCAAAGATCCTTTTAAGCATCCAATACAGTCCTATGGAAGTGGTCTCCTTGATATAGAGTAGAAGGCCTTGCACAATAGAAGGGGAGTTGGTAGACTGTCACCATACCCTAGCACTTTAAGTGCAACATTCCAACCTCCAAATCTATTGGCCTGTAGTCAGGAAAAATAAACTATAAGCCAAGCAAGTATAAAATCCAAATTAAAGATGATAGGTGGTGTTAAAAACAACACTATAACCACTAGTGTGTGTGTGTGTGTGTGTGTGTGTGTGTGTGTGTGTGTGTGTGTGTGTGTGTGTGTGTGTGTGTGTGTGTGTGTGTGTGTGTGTGTGTGTGTGTGTGTGTGTAGAGGTTGCAAGCTATACATCAGCAAGCTTCACTTATGAAATGAAACAGAGGGTAAAAAGGCACAAAATTCATTTAATATGAATATGGTTTGAAATACAACGACGGGAGAAAAAAGGAAGGAACACCATATTAGAGAGTTTGAGACTTTAGAGCCAATTTGAGAATCACATATGTCTCAAAGATTTGGCCATATGGATAAATTTCAAATTGTTCTTAAAGTCCAAAGACTTCCAGAAGGAAGTACTTGAAAAGATTTTTTGAGCCATGTTCTCAAAAGTTTGGCTAATATTTGGCCATGTGGTCAAATCTTAAGCTTATTTTCAAAGTGGGAATCACGAAATTTCCAAATTCACTAATATGGTGTTGGGGTTCTCCACCCTTGAAACAGTAGAGATCTTTTTTCAAAAGCATTTAAAGCAAGGGTGTCCTATATACCTACCACCATCATAGCCAACAACAAAAGGATGAGCTATGCAGTGGAAGGCAGGTGTCAACAAAGCAACCCATGTGTTATAGATGTCAACTCTAAATACATTGCAAAAAACTTTTCTTAAAGTCTTGAAGGGGAAATCTGAGTAGAGTTCTCCATATCTGTCCTAGGTTATTTGTAGGAGTAAGGAGTGGAAAGCTTCTATATGAATTCCAACTTTGTGATGTAATGCACTACTACTCTCAGCTAACAAGTCTCTCTCTTCACAAATTTTGAGAACCAGACCTCCTTTAAAGACAAGGCGACACATGCACATGAAGGTAGTGAGGTGGAGCACCACCATAACTAAAATTTGCATGGTAGTGGGAGGTGCAGGCCACAGAGTGTGGGGAGTAGAATTGGAAGGCATGCGGGTCAAAAAGCAGGGGGTAGTTGGAGGGGGTTTCAATAAACAACATGCAAAAAATATGGCCTTGACATGAGGTGCCTTAAGCTTTGAATTAAGGAGTCATGCATACCAAGTGGATGTTCTTTAGGTTAAGAGTAGATTTCCATGTCAAGGCAATACCCAGTCCAAGGTGCTTGAGCCTTTGAGTAGAGAATTTATAAGTTATGTACATGTGCGTGTATGTATGTATATATGTATGCAGATATACGTATATATAGACACACACACACACACACACACACATTTGAGTGTGTGTGTGTATATATATATATATACATATAGCATATATATATGTATATGTATATATTGTCTCTAGTATATTCTCTCTCTTCCCCTCTCTCTCTATCTCCATGGCTAGAGAGACAGAGGGAAGTAAGCAAGAAGGGAGAAACAATGAGGTAAGCAAGGGGGGGGAGAGAGAGAGAGAGAGAGAGAGAGAGAGAGAGAGAGAGAGAGAGAGAGAGAGAGAGAGAGAGAGAGAGATAGATAGATAGATAGATAGATAGATAGATTCATTATCGTCCTCGGAGGTCACATATGACCCATGGGACCTGGAAAAAAAAAAAAGGGGATCATTACAAAACGGGGTTTTCAGAGGGGTACATATCAGTTAAGGACTGAGGGTCCATTGGAAGGAAAAAGAGACAAAAAGGAAATTGTAGATCCTAAGGGGGGTCGGAAGATGGAGGTGTCGGTTTAGGAGTTCAAAATTCTTGGATGATGGCTTTACCGCCTCGATAGACAGCCCATTTACCTTGTTTACGAGCTTCGTGCATCTTCTTGAGCTCACTTGCCTTGAGCTTGAGTTGATTTGGGGTCAATTCCTCGGCAATCCAAAGTGTTCTTCCCTTAAGGAGGCGAGATTGTTGTAGTAGCTTCATTCGCGTTTCCTTGTCCTTGAATGTAAGAATACATTGCTTAGGTGGCATTGGTTTGTTCGTATCGTTGATCCAAGAGATAGAATCAGGCTCAATGTGAATTGGTTGGAGAATATCATTGAGCTTGGTGATGGCTTCTTCGAGTGTGTCTTCCTCGGTGCACCATGGGGAGTTGAGCCCTCCAATCCTTACCTTCAATCCAAGAAACTCTTGCAGTCGGTTTTCTTGTAGTGCTTTTTGTATTTGAGTGTCAAGCTGCTTGTGTGTTACCTCATGCATTTGTTTTTGTGATGCCACAACAGTTTCGGTGAGGGAGGCTTCAATCTTCTGGGCTTTTGCAAGTAGATCTTGACTCTCAGCTTCCTTTGTTTCCTCAAGCAACTGCAGGCGTTGCTTAAGCGATTCGTTCTCCTTGATTAACTCTTGGATTTGTGCCTCTAGGATTGTGATCCGTGTATCTTGGCGAGCAAAGGGGTCTTTTCTTGGGCTAGCTGCCATCGCAAGAAAGCTCTTGCGGTTGTGGGCTGGGGTACTAGGAGAAGACATGGTCCGGCGGATGCAAGCTTGTACACACTGTTAACGTTGGCCACCGGGGACCTTGTGAACAGTCCCTAGGGTTTCACCTCACCAAAAATGCAAGGTTAACCTTCGGGTTACCAAAGTCCCTTGAGTAGCAAGTGGCGCATAAGAACCGGAACTCTGCAGTAGATTCGGTAGCCGGGATGGGCAGCAGATGTGGTAGCCGACCACAGTCGCTCTAGATTCGATACTCAGCAGATGTGGTGGCCGACCACAGTCGCTCCACAGTCGCGTAGGAATCGGAGCTCTGCAGTGGATTCGATAGCCGACCACAGACTGTTGTTAGCGTGCAATCGCTCCTGTAGGGTTGAAGTTGTGCGGCCTGTGGGTGCTGAACGACGCGAGGTCCGACGCGAGGTCAGGCTGTCAAACTGAGGCGCCCGCAGGTTGTCAACCTGAGGTCGGGGGTGTGTGTGTTGTAAGCTGAACAAGGTCGGGGGTGTTTGTGTTGTATGTTGTAGGCCTGATGCGCCCGCACGCTGTCGAGATGAGGCAAGGGGCAGGGTTGAGTTCCTAACGCCCTCCCAAGGGCTGCCCTCGCCCAAGGGGGGACATGGGTAGCACAGGGCGAGGGCAAGGGCTAGGGCAGAGAGAGAGAGAGAGAGAGAGAGAGAGAGAGAGAGAGAGAGAGAGAGAGAGAGAGAGAGAGAGAGAGAGAGAGAGAGAGAGAGAGAGAGAGAGAGAGAGAGAGAGAGAGAGAGAGAGAGAGAGAGAGAGAGAGAGAGAGAGGATTACACAAGGGAGGAAGGAGGGGAAGGGAGAGAATGGGTGAGAGAGTAAAGAAGTAAGTTAAAAAGACGTGTGGAGGTCAAGGGAGGGAGACAAAAATTGAGGTACATAATGGGCAGCGGACATGGTCATGAGATTGAGGGAGTGGGTGAAATCAAGCCTGGGTGGGTAAGAAGAGAGAGAGAGAGAGAGAGAGAGAGAGAGAGAGAGGGAGAGAGAGAGAGAGAGAGAGAGAGAGAGAGAGAGAGAGAGAGAGAGAGAGAGAGAGAGAGAGAGAGAGAGAGAGGGGGGTGGGGGGGGGGGGGGGGGGGGGGGGGGGGGATGGAAGAAGTTAGTGAGAAAAAGATGTGGGGGTAGGGAAAGGGATATAGAGCAAAAGACTGTGGAGAGAAGATAGTGAGGATGAGAGGAGATAGGTGGAGGTGGTGAAGGTGGTGGAGAGTTGAAGAGAAGAGTGTGTGGCTGTGGTGGCCAAGGAGGGTGACAATAGTGGTGGCCGAGGAGATGGTGGTGGAGGAGAAGAGTAGATGGCTTTGGTGGCCAAGGAGGGCCACAATAGTGGTTCATCAGTGGCTCTCCCCTTCCAAAAAAATCTCTCTTTCTCAAGCCCGCTCCGCTCCATATACTAACTCTTGTGTGGAATGGCATAGCAGATGTAGTTTTCTCATTTTGTGTATCTTTGGCACAGTTCATTTTTCCCTAAAAATCTCACAATTAGCCCCCAATTCTATAGCGTCCAAGATGCATGCTTCCAAGGTAGTGTGTTTCTTGCTATAAAGTATAGCATGCGACTCCTTGTTGAGTAGTCCTTCAAGGAACAAAGAGAGAAGCCTCTCCTCGCTTAGAATTTTGAACTATAGACATCTGCCAATGTATTGCCTCATTCTACTTTTTTCACCAAGTAGAAACAAATCTTTTAGCCAATGTTGGTAAGTTTGTAATGGATTTTGAAAAGGCATGGTTTGAAATTGAAACCAAGTCAAAGCCTTACCTTCTAGGGTGATTCCAAATCCTTGAAATCTGAGTATGGAATTTAGAAGGTCTTTTCACTCTTAGCACTTGCTTGAATCTTGCTAAGCGGTTGTATGGATGCCCAGATCCACTATAATTTTTGACCATTTATAAAAAAATAGTTGGTCTAACTCTTTGATTATGTTTGGCACCTACTCTTCTAGCCAGTGGTCCTCCATCTAAGCCTTCAAATTAAATGCTTGGTAAGGTTGATTGTTTGGCCCTCTTTTGGTCCTAGTGTCAACCAATCTTCCTTGGTTTGAAATAGTTTCTACTCCTCTTACCCAATTCTCATCATTGATATGGGTTTCGTGGGTTGCACTACCCCATTAATTGGCCATACTGGCAAAAGATCTTTCTATTGGCCCAAAGTATGGATCCATTTTATATCCCATTCCCATGATCATGTCCTTGATCAAGTAGACCTGATATTTGGTCTGTACACCTCTTTTGGGGTCATCATAACAAAGTTATTTTTGTTAAAGAAATCCCTGAAGAGGTGTACGAGAAAGTTTGTTGCATCTTTCTCCATGATATTGACAATATCAGGGAACATGATCTTCAAGGGAATTAAATGCTCCACTTTTGCATGAGCTTTCCACAACAATCCCGTCACATTATCATCCTCCCCCCAACAATATACTCCTAGTCTCTGGTTATCACTCGGTATATGCTTTAGATTTTGACGTCAACTTGATCATAACCTTCTAATTCTAACACATGTGGTCCCTCTTTGGTGATCATGTTTGGAAATAGTGTATTGCCTTTCAGTCCTCGTTGGCCCATAGTGTCAGGATTTACAATCTTTAAGTACTACACTTTGTTTTGGTCCATGTAGAATGTCTTCTCTTATTGGCTGTAACCTCCTCTTTAAACTCAACACTATGGTAATCAACTCTAACCACATACTCTTCTAAGGTTTTTACATTGTAGTGAGGTACTAGAACCCGAAGGAGTGGAAAAAAAAAGATATTATTGAAGTAGAGCGGGAGTAAGTATCTGGTTTTTCTTCAACTACGATCTCTAATGGTCCCTATTGGTTAACACTCTCTTTTGTTGACACTATGCTCTTGATTTCTCTATTAAAACACTGATTGCTAGTCCATGACCTAATCTAGGGTACATAAAGATCAATAATGCTCAATGAAGCTGAATACCTAGCCTTTAGAACCAATACCACCCAATTTAATTTTCACAATTCCTAATTGGCTCTTAGCTCAAGCTTTATCTTGACTAGTCCTATAAAATCAAGTACACTACTAGTCAATCTATTAGCCACGAGTATGTACAATGAATCCTCATTAAAACATGTAGTCTCAATTCTGCAAAAATAGCCAAAGGACTAGTTTAAAACCTATAATTTATAAAATCTCAGTTTCAAGTAGCAAACAACGTACAAATAACTTTATATTTCTCAGGTGCTATTGGTGTGATAGGCACTACAACACCATATTAGTGAATTTAGGAATTTCTCAATTTTCACTTTTAAAACAAGCTTAATATTTGACCACATGGCCAAATATTAACCAAAGTTTTGAGAGCATGGCTCCAAAGAGCTTTTCAAGTACTACATTGTGAAAGGCTTTAGCTTTAAACACAATTTGAGATTTGTCCATATGGACAAATCTTCAATACATTGGTGATTCCCAAATTGGCTCTAAATTCTCAAACTCTCTAATATGGTGTTCTACTCTCAAAGTTCATAGGCCATTTCCATTACATTGGTATTAGAGAATTTGGTTTCTCCTTTCTTGCTTAATAAGAGAGGTCCTTAAGTAGCCTATTAAAGGTTGATTTTGTTAATTACATTAGGGTAAGTGTGACGGGGATCTATTATCGGTTTTGTTGAGCCCAGTATGTGGGATATGGTGTACACCTTCTGAGATTTGGTCTTAATAATGGAGTCTTTTTAAACTTGCCTACGGCTTTACCATTATTGATCCATAAGAAGTCTGAAAGGAGCTATCCCTCAACAACTCTGCAGTATTAGACCCACTCCACTACTCTCTATAATTAACCAATTCAAGCCGTGGGTGTAGATACTTAAGTGCTGATTTTTAAAGGCTAAGAGGAGTGGCAACTAAGGTTTTGAATTGCCAAAGAATACACTAAGTAAACACATAAGTATAATTAACATGGCTGACAATAATCAAAAGAGTAGAATGAACATTGATAACTTTGGTTTTGCACTTGAAGTTGCTAATGAGGATGTCCCCATGTTTGTCAATTATCTTGTTACTAGGTTGCAACAAGCTATGTTTGCAAGACGAAGTTACTCAACAGCTTTGCCCTTATGGAATTTCCCTTCCTCTCAAAGAGGAGAGAGAGCTTAGGAGGACTCTTGATGAGACCCCCAAAAGAAGACTCTCTCCCATATGAGAGGAGGAATTCAAAGAACGGGAAAGTAATGAATCCCTAAGTTCCTCTGAAGATGTGGCTCCACAAAGACGGCATTCTAGAAAATTGCCAACTCCTCCTAAGAGGAAACTATCAACCCACAGTCCTTCTCCTCGTCACTCCAAAAGGGAAGAGAGGAAACAAAGGGCAAGAAAGAGGTCATCCCCTTCTCATTCTTCTTCACCTTCCTCTTCTTCTGACAAAAGCTATGACTATTATCCTATAGAATACAAGAGGGGAGGACATCGCAAATCATACCCTGCATGGAAAAGCTATGTCTATTCTCCTAGAGAATACAAGAGGGGAGGACATCACAAATCATACCCTGCATGGAAAAGGTCACAAAAGATCAAGAAGTTCAAAGAGGGAGGAAAGAGTATCTCATTTCTCACCTATGATGGCACCTTTGGTACCACTGACAAAGTATTGGCCTTCATCCGACAATTTGATGTGGCTTTGGAGACAAGGGACTTCACGAAGTCCTCCAAGCTACACCAAGTATCTATGCACTTCTAGAAATCGGCTCGGCAATGATGGGCTAGCCTTCGTGACACAACGGTGAAGCCCCAAAGACATGGAAAACTCTACAAGTTTCCATCACGAATCGATTCCTTGCAAGCGATGCAAAGGACAGAGTGCTAACCGAATGGTGCATTTTGAAGCTTCTCTCCAATGAGTCTATTCGCAAATATGCGGAAGTTTTGGGATTTACATCTCAAGGATACTATCTTCCAAAAGATAGACTTCGTCGAGCAAAAGCAACAATTTTGTACGGGATTACTTGAAGAGATGGCCGAGTACGTCAACTCCCAATGGCCTGATTCTATCACCGAAGTAGTCCACCACACCATGGTTGCTTCACGCATCAATTTCCAACAAGGGGCTAGACGGAATGTCAAGCCCATGTAAAACAAAGGCAAAAATGATGCAAAAAGAAAAACAAATGCCCAAGATTCTTCTCTAGGCAATTCCAACAACAACAACAATTGGTCCAAGGAGAAGGGATTTTACAAAGGTGAAAACAAAATCTCTCCTGAAGAGCTTGAAGTTTTTTGCAAGGACCATAAATGTTTTAAGTGTGGGGAGTCAGGACATGGCTATCATTCTTGCCCCAAGAGAAATGCTCACAATGAGACTCCTAGAGCTTCCACCATGGAAGCTCCGAAAGAGGATGCTCATTGCAAAGTATCACTGCTCTCCTATGCTTGGGGAAAGGTAAGGGAGCATGATTCCTTCATCTTGTTTGACCCTGGCTCTACTCACAACTTCATATCAATGGAGTTGTCCACCAAGTTGGGCATTCAAGCTTTCGAGATGGGAGATATTGTAACAGCTGACACAACTTTCAAGGGATAGCAAGCCTCCATTATTCTCTTAATTGGGAAGTTGAGGCTCCATGTCCAAAGCTATGTCGACAAAGAAGACTTTTGATCTCTCATCTCCAACATTAGGATGCTATCCTAGGGGGGCCATAGTTTGATCGCATGGCTGCCAACATGAAGTTCCCTAAAAGGAGAATCTACTTCACCTACACAGGAAAGAACGTGTATATAGATGCTAGTGAGTGTGGTCACACTATACCACTTCTAAACCTCCTGCTTTTGATAAATCAATGAAGAGCTTATTTTTTGCGTACATGATTTTTGTCAAAGAGTCCCTAAAATATCCTATTGTTTCATCAAATGTAAATGGTAGGAATCAAGAAGAGTTAGACTTGTCTAATTTTCTAAAAGGATTCCAAGATGTGTTCCATCGATGATATCCCTATGGACTTACCTCCTAAAGGAGGGGATGATGACCATCACATTGAGCTCCTTCCAGGAAGCCCACCGCCTAACAAGCCTCGTTATTGAGTTTCTCAAGCTAAAAAAGAGGAGATCATGAGAGAAGTACAAGAATCGTTTGACAAAGGGATGGTGACGCCTAGCTCCTCTCCCTTTTGTTCTCCAATCCTTTTAGCGCAAAAGAAAGATGGTACATACCGTATGTGTGGGGACTATCGATCACTAAACCATATCAAAAATAGATTTCCTGTGCCTTGGGTAGAATGTCTGTTTGATAAGCTACAAGGTTGTACCTACTTCAATAGGATTGACCTTGGATGAAGATATCCTAAAGAGCACATTTCGTATTTATGTTTTTTGGCTTGACTAATGCACCAACCACATTTAATCCTCTAATGGAGAAAATCTTTAGACCCTACCGTAGTGTTCTTTGATAATATCATCATCTACTCCAAGTCCTTGAGAAACACAAGCAACATCTCCAAGTGATTTTTCAAGCATTGAAGGAGAACAAACTTTTTCCCAATCAAAAGAAAAGCGAATTTTTCCTTCAAGAGATTCAATACGTAGGTCATATTATCTCTCAAGATTGTATCCTTATGGATCCATCAAAGTTGGAGGTAATAAAAGCTTGGCCTAATCCAAGGAATCTACATGAGCTAAGAAGCTTTATTGGTATGTGTGCATACTATAGATGCTTCATAGCAAAATTCTCTCAAATAGCAGGACCATTATATGACTTAACAAAGAAGAATGTTAAGTATTCATGGACTGCTAAGGAGAAAAATTCTTTTGAAAAGCTCAAAGAGAAGCTTACCTCCCAACCAGTCCTCATGCTTCCAGATCTCTCAAAGCCATTTGAGGTCCAATGTGATACTTGTGGTGATTGTCTTGGAGCAGTCTTGCTTCAAGAAGGGCATGCCATAACATATGAGAGCCGAAGGCTCAATACGGATCTACAAGTCTTGGGCATTTATGAGAGAGAGCTTTTAGCTGTTCTACATGCCCTAGACACATGGAAGCACTATTTATTGGGGACTCCATTTATTCTATGAACTGACCACCAAAGTCTTAAGTTCTTCATGACGCAAACAAAGATTTCCAACAAACAAATGAGGTGGGAAAATTTTCTTTCGCAATTTAATTTTCATACTACTCACATTACTGGTAAGCACAATCAAGTGGCTGATGCACTTTCACGACAACCAAAAGTTAATACGGTGTCTATAGCGACTTATAATGATTTATTTTCTATGATAGATGAATATGCTACTGACCCTCACTTTAGAGACATAATTTCAGCCCTTGCTTTCGGGAAGAAAGAGGAACCAGTCACCTTGCAGGATGGTTATCTTCTCGACAAAAATAGGCAATGTGTTACCCACTCCCTTCGTGAGAAAGTCATGTATGAATCCCATGCTCTTCCTTATGCGGGGCATAGAGGCATTCAACCTACTCTCTGAGGAGTAGAGACATATTTCTATTGGCCTACCATGAAAGTAGACATGTAAGAGTATGTTTCAAAATGTGTGGTATGCCAAAAGACTAAGTATGATAGAGGAAACCAACCTAGCTTACTCGAACCATTGCCTATCCCAAATTCACCAGGGGAGAGTATATCCATGGATTTCATCTTTGGATTACCCAAGTCTATCCATACGAATACGAAAATATGGACAATAGTCGACAGGTTTAGCAAGAAAGCACACTTTATTCCTGTCAAAAAGACTATTAAGGTACACCAAATGGAAACTATCTTCATGTCTCAGATTTTCAAACACCATGGATTACGAACATCCATCGTGTCAGATAGAGATTTTAGAATGACCAGTAATTTTTGAAAAGATCTCTTTGAAAATCTAGATACAAGATTGAATTTCTCTTCGGCCTTGTTAACCCTCGTGGCTCACGGACACCCTATCGCCTACGACGGACACTGTAACCGTATTATTTATTTAAGTAGAGTCGGGCACCGGGCTTGTCGGTCCAATAGGGAAAGGTAGAGTGATCGCCGATGAGAGGCGCACTCTAACACGAACATGCTAGGGTTAGTTGGCTAAGCATGGGCGCCCAAGTGTGAATGGGGTGAGCTCACATAAAAGCCAATTAAACCTAAAATTGAGTCATTCTCTCATTGTGCAATAGAAGCTGCTCTTGCTCCATCTCCACCTTCTCCTTCACCATCTCCTTGTGTGTGTGCGTGTGAGAGAGAGAGAGAGAGTGTGAGAGTGTGTGTGCGATCGAGCGTTGCGGCGGCACGACGGCGGCGAGGCGGTTGAGCGCGGCGTAGCAGCGTCTCCCTCTTCTTCGCGGCGAGGAATCCTCTACGACAGGAGCATAAGGCGGTGAGTGACACACCATTGCCCTCTTTGAGCTTACTAGTTAAACTAGTTGTGTGCTTGGAGCCGTCTGCGGCTCGTACACGGTGTATCGGCAAGTCCCTTGCTTCGACAGTGCGGCAAGGAGCGCACATTTTTGGCGCCGCTGCCGGGGAATAGCCCTGCACTAAGCCCAAGAGGCACTTTGTGCTTCGTGTATGAGTGGTTTGCAGTAGGAAAGAAGAGGGAGAGGAAGGCGTATTTTTTCTGCAAGTTGTTAATTCTGTTTTTCTGTTGCGCACAGTTTGCATTTTCTGTTTTTCTACTGCGTACATTTAGTATTAGTTAAACAGTTAGCAAAATTCTGTTTTTCTGTTTGCACACAGTTAGCATTAGTCACACAGTTAGCATTTCTTGCGTTTTTTTGCATTTTCTGTGTTTTCACTCCACAGTTCTGTCAAGTTTCAATTTCTGCATTTTCTGTGTTTTCTGTGTTTTCTGGATTGTGCACAGTTAGGCGCACAGTTAGTTAATTAAGTAGGTTAGTAATTAGGTGAACCACTGATTAGCAGGTCAGTAGGTAGGTGGGACAGAAAATAGTTAGGTGAGGTCAACGCGCACCAAAACGCGCACCAAATAATATCTCCAAAAAAAAAAAAGGAAAAAAAAATTGTGTTTAAAAAAAAAAAAAATCGAAAAATAAAAACGTGAGCGAGGGGGAGGTTAGATTTTCGAAAATAAAAAACGTGAGTTATAAAAACGTTAGATCGGGATCATTTCCCCAAGCCCAAGCCCAAGCCCAAGCCTAGGCCCAGGCCCCAGTCCTCAATCTTATGATATATACTAGACTCACTCTTATATATATACCCTACCTCCTCAAGAGGGAATGAGAGCATGTGGGACAAGTCCTCCACTCTCCTCCCTTCTCTTCCCACTTGCACCTTTAGACTTGCTATTTGGAGCCTAGTTCCCCAGCTAGGAAAAAACTGTTTCGGGCTTTTCTGGAGCAAAATAGAACCAAACGGTGGGCTGTAAAGCACAGCGCGTCCCTCCTAGCGATACGCTCATTTCGAGCTATCACACGGCCCATTCCACAACACGCTCTAAAAAATCTAGCAAAAAAAACAAACAAAAAACACGCTAAAAACTAGTCACAAGGCCTCCTAGAGCAGTTTTTTGACACCTTAGGGTATCAAAAGCACATGCACTTACGCTCTGGGCGGGTGCTAGAACACGAGCATATTGAGGGTGCCTCTGTTCATACGGACACCCATTACCCATCCACGATAGGCTCTAGACCCTGAGCGGGGACACAAGGTAGCACCACCCAAGACCCTAAAATAGCCGCTAGTGATTCCTCCTCCGACTCAGAAATCATGGAAGCATACCCTACCCAAAACACTGAGAGAGAAGGCCATGCACCTCCCGAAGCTCCACAGCCTAGTACTAGTATGTTTAGCCGTTTCATGGAAACATTAGGTAGAGCTACTCGCTCGGAACCTGATGCAAATGAAGCACACGAAGGGGGTGGGGAAGTGGACTCTCCTTTTACATCGCACGTGGACCCCACACCCCCAAAGAGTGTCCATGTGGATATCCTGCCAACTTCTTACCAAGAAGGCCCTGTTGAGCTGCCTCCTTCAGAAGTTCCCTCTAGAGTACCGTTGGTGACAAGTAAAACCACGGGGAGCAACATTGCTTCTACCTCACAAGAAACCGTTAACACGTCAACTCTAGAAGGATTGTTCATTAATGATCATTGGACATACGACCTCCACACTGAGGTGTTGACGGATCTACACTCTGGCCATGCCTACCATGTAGGATGGATAGAGATTGTACAATCCACCTCTAGTGCCACGAGCATCGAAGATCAACAGAAAATGATCTGTAATGTTATCCATGGCATTATTCAATCAGAAAGGCAAAACCGAGGGGTAAATATACTCTCAACTGGCCCCATGAGATTTCTGGATACGAGCAAGGCTCAACAGCCTACTCTATCACAAATGGAGACTCCTCTAATGAGCCCCATGAACCCATCTTACGTCATTTCACCTGGGGTCTCTATGCAATCTGAGCCTCCGAGCGACAACTTTAGCTTCCCTAACTTGGCTCAACCCTCTATTAAGGAAAACACAGTGCTCACTCCAGGGATAAGCCTGACAGAGAATGTACCGATGACATCTACGGTTAGTGCAGTGCCACTACCTAGTGTCGTAGTACCTAATATGGGGCCTCGACCGTATGTGCCTATAGCCCCTTATGCACACATGGCCCCCACACCTCCAATTGTACCACTTGTTTATGCTCCTCGAGTGCCGCTCCCTAGCCCTTATTCGAGTGGACCTATGCCCGGTTATGTTCCATATCCTACATCATCCACACATATGCCAAGACCGGTACCCGTCCCTCTCCCACATATGATTCCAAGAGTACCTCCACGAGCCCTGCCTCCTCACATAGGTGACTTGGCAGTGTTTGCTCAAACCATAGGTCGATCTATCGCGGAAAATATGCGTCATGCATCTGATAGAGAGCCTAGAAGTAAGGCAGTACAAATTGCCAAACTCACGCAAAAATTCAATGGGGACGAAGATGCTAGAAAACACATTGAAGTGTTTGAACAAGTATGTGACTCCTTAGGAGAACGCAACGAACTACATAAGTGCAATGCCTTAAGATTGACATTAAGTGGGAAGGCTGGAGATTGGTATAGAACCCTAAGGGTGGACGAGAAAACAATCTACCCTACCCTTCGAAGGTTGTTTCTAAAGGAGTACATACGAGAAGGTGTGCTTTGGGGTGTAGCATCTCAGCTATAGAAGGCTGAACGTAAGGAAGGAGAGTCAGTAAGGGACTTCATTAGTCGTCTAAAGCACTTAAACTCTCGCTGCCCTGTAAATGAGCGCTTCAACAATAACCAACTGCTTGATCAATTCATTCGAGGGTTGAGGAATGAAGGAATCTATAATGGACTAGTGATTAGAGGTATCACAACCTGGGAAGATGTCACTGCCAATGCAATCCAATTAGAGGACAACTTGATGATAGCAGGCATGAGGGTGTCTACTAACACGAGATCCACTAGCTCACAAGCCATTGAGTATGAACCCATGACTGCAAAGCCCATTGCCAATGAGCCAAAGGTATTTGAGACATTCTTGACAGACCTCACCAAGGCAATCCAAGAGTCTCTTAAGGATAATCGACCCCCTCAAAATAGTCACATGTATCCGAGAAGGGAGCAACAATGGTGTTCCATTTGCTTAGGTCCACATAGCACTAGTGAGTGCCCTACGTTTAGAGTAAAATTTAATGGAACTTGCAACGCATGTGGTAGGTATGGTCACCAAGCTAAGGATTGTTTAATGATCAAACGTATGATGGCAAATAGACCACCTGTAGCCTGGACGGATGCACCTCGAGCTCCTGTATTGATGCCTGCTCCACCTGTTGAGCAACTACCGCAACACATGGTCCCTAGATCTCAAAATGTTGTACAAGCTACACCGCTACCACCTCCTGTGCTAGGGCCATAGCCCCCGCATCCAAGAGTCGCCCCTATGAACCAAGTGGGTTGCGAGCCATCAAATGCTTATGCAGATGGCTGTGAGGAGGAAATAGACACTAGTATTGCCTACGGACTTGATACATTGGAAGAGTGTCCTATATACTACATGGAAGATTGTTGGGGGCAAGTCAAGCCGGTTTATCAAGCTGCTGCTCTCGCATCCAGAGGTCAAAATATCAACACCCAGGCTAGGAGGCCACCTCTTCAATGCTACGAGTGTGGTGGACCACATCGGGCAGCGGAGTGCCCTATTAGGCTGCAAAAGAATGCTGCACAGATGCAAATGAATCAAGGGAGCACGTCTGCAATGCCAATACTCACATGTAATCGTTGTGGCATAGATCACTTGATTGCCCAATGCCCCTATAACCCAAATGCGCCTAAAATCACACCCCTAAATTTGGTCGAAATTGCTAGTGTGACATCGCCAATACCACCCGTCGCACCCGCTTATGCGATTACACGGTCCATGCTTCAAGGGCCAGGCCATATCCTCGAAGAGAGAGATACCGCGTCAGTTATCCAAGCAAAGAAAAAGAAGACACGAAGGAAGAGGTCGCAGAATACGGGAAATTCAAAGCCAAGTTCCAAAACAAACATAGGAACAGGAGATGACCCCGTGTATATGAATGACCTCGAGGATGATTCAGATTCAATCGAGACAATGGAGACTAGAACCAATACCACAAAGGGAAAGACCGACAAAGAAAACCGTAACATGGAACCAAATGAAAACCGAATAAGAGAAAACCATAAAGAGCCTCTGAAAACACCACAAGTGTTTCCAAATCCAATCCAAGACCCCCAAGATAAACCGCAAGGGCAAAAAGGGAAGAATCGTAAAAAGAAGATTGGGACGTACCCAAACCCAGTAGACGAGATTGAGCAGGTGAAACATCTAAGAGGTTTAGTGGAGGAGACTCAAAGGAAACTAGAACCAGAACCCATGCATGTCAAAATTCATGACACAGTGTTTCCCACGCAAGTTCATCCACCCCACATGAACCATAGACCGTTAGCCATATCTAGTATCATCCAAGAAGGGAGTGAGGACGGGACATCAGAAAGTGAGCATACACCTTTCTTGTTGGAAAGGATGTTTAACGAAGGAATACCTGATCCCATTGAGGAATATGAGATTCCATCCTCACCAGTTCCTAGTCAAGGACCTACACCCTGCAAAATGCCAATGAATGTTGCCAAACTAGTGGACTTCATGTCTTCTGAGGTCCGAACCACGATCATAGCAAAGCTGTATGGAGATCCTGAGTTATTCCTTGCACTTCGAGCATTCCTTAACGGAGAGCTACGAACGGGATTACCGCAGTTTGCGCAACCAAATAGGCCTGACTCGATTATGATTGATGAGGAAAATCATGTGCAATCACTTGACTTAGATGGACACGAGTCGTGATCGAGGTACCCATTAACGAATTAGGGCAGTATTTTGAAGGCGACGAGTCTAATGCGACCCTACCCATCACTACCAAGGGATTAACTATAAAGGGAATTCTTGATGGTGGTGCGGGAGTTAGCATCGTTACAAAAGATTGTTGGGAATCCATGGGAAAACCCCGCCTCAGTGTTACTAACATTGTGGTAAAGATGACAAATGGTACCATAGCCAAACCTATGGGGATGCTCAAGGATCTTAAGATCAAAGTTCTAGGACACAAGGTACGACATACGTTCATTGTAATGGATTTCTCTAAACACCTTATGTCATATGAAATGATTTTAGGATGACCATTCATGAGGGAAGCACAAATGGTTCATGATTGGTCTAAAAATCATGTCTATTTGCAATTCCAAGACTCTGTCCTTAGAGTGGATTTGGTGACTGGTAAGGTACACCCCTTAGGGAGTAAAACCATTATTGATCATCGCTCTGACACCACAGTTCACTCGGCCCCACTACAATATTGTTACACTTGTAAGAAGGATACAGACATTGGCCAAGATTCTCCTTACATGGATGTGTTATCGGGTATGAAGAAATCAGACAACGTAGACTGGGTACACCTAGCTGCAACCATAGATACCTGGGGAAATAGAGGAACCACTTGGGTCACACCAGAGGGGGAAGAGGTACCACAAATTGCACCTCTGAACATGATAAGTGCCATACATGCATCTTCTAAGGGCAAGGCAATTGTGGACCAATCTGACAGTGACACCGATAGCTCAATAGAAGACTTTGACCAACACGACTTGGAGACTGACTCCCAGAGTGAAACGAATTCTGAATCTCATGAATTAGAGAGTGGAGCAAGTTCAGAGTCAAAACATTCGGAAGGACCGAGCACATCAACCGATGATAGCTCCCCCGAGAGTGAAGAGGACACCAATGAGGACTCCTTTAGTGAGCCAGATCTAAATGCAAATCAAAAGCAGGTCTCAAATAAGAAAAAGAAAAACCTTAAGAGGCGTCGATATCGAGCCAATGTACGTGCTAGGATAAAAAAGAAGAGATCCTCAGTAGAATGGCTCAGTTATATAGGAGCATGTGATGCTCATCGAAAATTGGTAGACAATTGGGGTGAATATCTCCAAAATGTTATGTGGTGTAGACCACGACCCCATGACATAGCCCAATTAGAGATCATAGACAAGCCAAAGTTGAGCCGCACTGCAAGGAGGCGTCAAAACCAAGAGTTAGCTCGACAACACAAGAAAGCAGAAATGGAAGCACAAACCAAAGCACAACCAGAATCCACAGACTTGCATCCTGCACCAGAACATTTCAAATCTTACACCACAAGGGAAGCAAAGGTTGTGTACACAAAAGCCCAAAGAATACCTATCGATGGGAATAATGGAATCTATGATGGTCCGGCAATAGTTAAAGAAATAGAATTAGCTGACCCCGATGAAGAATCAAAACCTGTTTTTATTGCCCAAGACCTCACAGAAGTTGAAGAGGCGGTCCTCAAAGAGCTTCTCAAGGAATTCAAGGACGTATTCGCTTGGACATACCATGATATGAAAGGTGTTCCACCTTCTGTGGTCCAACATACAATCCCTATGATTAGCACTGCGAAGCCCGTACAACAAAGACCCTACCCGATGAATCCTAAGTACGCAAAGATCATTCAAGAAGAACTAGAAAAGCTTATCAAATGTGGGTTCATATATCCTATTGAACACTCTGAATGGGTGTCTCCAATAGTTATCGTGCCAAAAAAGAATGGGAAACTCAGGGTGTGCATGGACCTCAAAAAAGTTAATGCAGCTACTAGAAGAGACCATTACCCCCTACCATATTCCGAACATGTACTCGAAAGAGTTGTAGGCAAGGAAGCTTATAGCTTTCTAGATGGGTACTCAGGCTACAACCAAATCACGATAGCGCTAGAGGACCAAGCTAAAACTGCCTTCATCACAGAATTTGGCGTGTTTGCATTTCGTGTGATGGCTTTTGGCTTAACAAATGCCCCTGCTACATTCCAACGATTAATAAACACTGCTTTTAAAGAATATTTGAGAGAGTTTTGTGAAGCTTTCTTAGACGACCTTTGTGTTTACTCTTCTTGGAAAGAACATCTATCATGTTTGCGGAAGGTGTTTGAAAAGTGTAGGTTATATCGTATCTCATTGAACCCGTTCAAATGCCAATTTTGGGTCAAGCATGGAGTTATTTTAGGGCATATAGTATCCAAGAATGGTATCTCAACCGATGAGAGCAAAATTAAAGTGATTCTAGAGTTACCACCACCAACCAATTACAAGGGAGTTCAAAGGTTCATGGGACACGTGGGTTATTATCGACGGTTTATTTTATTTTTCGCTGAGATAGCACGTCCTTTGTACAAGCTTCTCATTGAATTTAAATGGATTGAAGAGTGTGACCAGGCCTATGAACAATTCAAGAAAACACTAGCAAGTGCTCCGATTTTAAGGACACCTAACTGGGATGTCATTTTCCATGTGCATATTGATGCATCAAACTGTTGGGTGTGTTCTCACTCAACCAGGAGAACATAAATTGGACTATCCCATTAGCTTTGCAAGCCGTCAATTGAACGATGCTGAAAGGAACTACACCACTACAGAGCGAGAAGGTTTGGCAATGGTTTATGCAGTAAAGAAATTTCGCTACTACCTTCTGGCAAACAAGTTTGTATTTTATGTGGACCATCAAGCGTTGCTGTATCTGGTAAACAAGCCATGCTCCACAGGAAGAATCACACGATGGTTGTTAATTCTTCTGGAGTTTGATTTCACGATTGTAGTGAGACCCGGTAAAAGGCACGTCATGGCTGATCATTTGTCTCTCATACCCAATGGTGAAGCCCCTACAGGAGTTGATGATGAATTACCCGATACTTCCCTATTCATAGTTGAGACTATGCCTGAATGGAGTGAGAACATTGTTAACTTTTTAGTTAATGGTTTTCCACCCAAGGAACTTCGTAAGGATATCGCTCGAAGGCTAGTAAAAGAATGTGAACCCTATTGTTTGATTGCCGGAACTCTGTATAGATTAGGCAAGGATGATATTCTTAGGCGTTGTGCCCGCGAGGATGAATATTTGTATATCTTGCAAGAAGCACATATGGGCATAGCAGGAGGACATTTTTCAGGAGACCTGACTGCTAGAAAGGTGCTGCAATCAGGCTATTGGTGGCCAACTTTATTTAAGGATGCATCACTTTTTACAAAAGGGTGTGATGAGTGCCAACGTTACAAGACCACACAGCGCAAAGACAGAATGCCCTTACATCCTATTAAAGTAACCCAACCATTTGAAAAATGGGGCTTAGACTTTGTAGGTCCAATTAGTCCCGCAACTCGCAACACTCAATCTCGATATATTCTAGTTGCTACGGACTATGTAACAAAGTGGGCTGAAGCTAAGGCTTCACAAAAAGCTGACGCGAGGACAACAGCTAAGTTTCTTTTTGAGAACATTATCACAAGATTTGGTTGCCCTTTTGAAATTGTTAGTGATAATGGTACCCATTTTATAAATGAGGTAATAAGAGAGCTTACCACGACCTTTATGATATCCCACCATAAGTCTACACCTTATTACCCGCAAGCTAATGGACAAGCCGAGAGCACCAACAAGACTCTAATCTCTATTTTAACCAAGACGGTAGAAGCTCATCGCACTGATTGGGATTTGAAGTTGACATCTGCTCTATGGGCTTATCGTACTGCTTATAAAGTGGCTATTAATTGTACGCCATTCAAAATGGTATACGGCCAAGAAGCGGTTATGCCTTGGGAGTTTGTCATTCCTAGTCTTAGGGTAGCTTCGCAAGAAGGATGGAATGGTAACCCCTTAACCGAGCGTTTGTATATCTTAGAAAAACTAGACGAAGAGAGACAGTTGGCTGTGCAAAATGCTCTTGTGGAAAAGGATAGGAGAAAGAAGTGGTTTGATCGCCATGTGAAGGACAAGGACATCAAAGTTGGTGATAAAGTCCTTATGTATGGAGTACGTAAAGAGAAGAAAAAGTTGAAATATGCTTGTAAAGGACCATATAGAGTATGTGAAATTACCCCACAAGGTACCCTTCATGTGGAAACTCTTGATGGAGTTGAAACCATTGGATTCCTCAATGGGAGTAAATTCAAAAGATATTATGATCCTTTAAGCCAAAAAGAACTACGGGCCATTCATCAAAAGAAGGCCGCCAAAGCACAAACCGAGTTAAACAAGTTACAAGCTCAAGCTGAGGCTAAGGAGCGACAACAACGTATAAGACAAAAACGAGAGGCTAACCTTAGAGTCACAAATGCATTCCACGTGGAAATCGAAGAGGATGGGTTGGACTCTGACACACCTCTACGATACCCTATTGAGTTAAATAGTGCCTATGGAAAAGTGCTATATAACGCCTTATTGGACACGGGTGCTAAATATAATCTGCTATCCTATGGGGTGTGGTGTCAGTTAGGGAAGCCACCTCTATCTGAGAGTATTATCCAAGTCAAGGGTGTCAACAAGAAAAAAACTACGGTTTTTGGAATCTGGCACACTTCTGTCAGTTATGACAATGGAATTGTAGCTCAAGACTTTTTGGTCATGCCTACTAGAACTATGGAGGGTAATATAAACCTAGGCCGCACGTGGATGATAGCCACCAAATGCACTATTGATTGGGGGAATGGGGGTGTTACAACGCAAAAACCAACTCTTAGCCCTACCACTCAAGCCATAGTCCCTGAGATATTGCCTAAGGAAATAAAACCCAAGACATTGCATGTCCAGGAGGTTGAACCATACGTCCCCATAGCCCAACTCTCTAGAGCTTCAACTGATGTAGTTGAAAGAAAGCTTGAGACACACAAGAACCATTCTCATATAACAGAGAAAATATACAAGTGGGTCCCTAAAGCCTCTGTAGTGAGCATGGTTGATGCAAAAAAACGGAAACCTAGTAAGAACCGTCCCACTCACTCCAAGAAATGTAAAGAAACGTTGCGTTGGATTCCTAAACGACTATTGGAAGCCCAAGGATACTATGAAGGAAATGATCAAATCTGGGTGCCCAAACGTAAAGTGTACTCTTACCTGTCACCTGGCCCATGTAAACCCAATCCTGTGGCTCCAAAACAAATTGAAAATCGCGGAAAGGAAAAAATCATGGAATGTTACACACCCGATCTAGAGCTAGTTTGGGTACCAAAGAAAGAACGATTTGTTCCACCTAGCTCAGGAACAGGGAAATCAAATGAAGCTTCTTGCTCTTCATGTAGTTCCTATACGCAAATAGAAGCTTCAACACAACCTCCACCTACCACTGTACATATCCATACAAGCACGAAAGAGTTTGCACCTCCCGGGGTAAGTTCACCACCTACAACAACGTTGCAAATAAAATCATGGGAGAGTACCTTACCACCCTTGCAACTAGATGAAACGCATAGGGCGGTCGAAAACTATTGGTTAAAACCTTCACCCATAACAACTTGGAACAATTGGTTTCAAAAGGTGACGAAATCATTCCAAAAGGTATGATCTACCCAAGGAAGGGGGGAGTGTTTGCTAACATCAATCATTCACTCGCTCCCCTCTCAACCTTCCTCCCTGACCTCTCAATTCCAATCTTAGGGAATATATATATATAGCCTTATACTCACAAAAAACAAAAATAGTAAAGAGCAAGAGCGACTAGCAACGAGAGAGCACCCTATCAGATCTTACTTATAAGTCCAAATTCACCGTGTCAATTCAAGCAACACACAAAAACAACTCTTATGTTTTAAAGGCCTAACCAAATCTATCTGTCTTGTCAGAAATGGCTACTTCACCAGAGGCATGCACTTCTATTTTTGATGAAAGGTACCCTTTGTCTTTTCCTCAAGTGTTCTACGTATGCTACCCTATACTTTCTTGCGAATGGGATTTGATAGAGAGCCTTGCATGAGAGAGAAATTTTGAGGAGTTAGAATGGCTGATACGTCTATGGCTAACTAGTGATCCCTACCCAGTAGCGAATGTGTCTCCAATGGCACATGCTTATTCTTTTGCACAAGATGAGTATCCATGCATCGCGAGGTTCTTGATTAGCATGCTTGCACAAGAGGATGATGAAGAGGAACTAATAGAGACCGAGGAAGACTATGGCCTCACGGACAACGATTTTATTTATCTAGATGATGAGGATAGAGGCCTAGCCTTAGGGTGGCCACCCGGTTTATATAATATCCTCTTTCCTTGATTCTAAAAGGGGTGACAGATAGGTAGGTTAGGGGTCTAGATTGTGTTTTGAGTTTGTTTTTTAGGAGTTTTAATTTTTCACACTGACATGCCTCCTAGAGGTATAGTGCCTGTTTTTGGATGTGTTAGGTAGGACTTATATGGATCTCCATCCACATGGCTGAGGACATCTGCTTCAACAAAATGTGCCACTCCATACCTCCAAGTGTACTACTTTCCATGATTCATGTTGGTGGATATGTGTAATTGCTAATAATGATTTTTCATTCTTTGTTTGAGTGCAATAGTTATGATTGTTATCTGCCATTATAGATGTATAAATTTGTCTTTGCTTATGTTGATTGAACTCCAGTTTAATCTTATGGATGAGCCTGGAGATTAGGAGACCGTGACTTTAGGTTAACTCATTTACTTGACCACTAGGCCTAGCTAATAAAATTATCCGAGTATTTGAGACCTTAGGAATGTTTTAGGCAGAGAAAGGCTTGCTCACTCAAACAACAAAAAACACTAGTGCGAATACCAAGGAAATGGAAGCAAAAAAAAAAAAAAAAACATAAGTGCCACAAATGAAAAATCTTACGCTGGAAGAGAAATCCTGGCTTGAATTGGTACTTCACTCACATGTATTGTCTATGGTACTAGAGCCCTAGAGGTTCCCAGTGTGGGCGCTTTTCCTTGAGAAGCAAAAAACCCCGGACATACAAAATAAGCACACACGTCACATGATTGTGACCCAAAGTAAAAAAGTATTAAAAAAAAATTTAAAAAAAATTAAAGGACTTCCATTGAGCTTACAGTTAACATTTCAAGCTTTTGTTTGCAGTTGTGAGAGCGAGTTGGCTAATCAAAGCTGAAAAGCATAATTAGGGAATCTTGCATTTAGATAATCTTCTTAGCTTAGCTAGTACTAGAGTAGTTGTTTTAACCTTAGTCATAGCTAACTAATTGATAGACTCACCCATAAGCTCAAAACTCTTGATTAATTAATTTACTCAAAGTGCAATTTATTTGTCCTTAATGGCAGTCTAACATTTCATAAATCTTGCATTTACTCATTTCCACATGTACTTTACATTCCCCTCATGATTTATGGCAATATAATTCCGCTTGCTAAAACAGTGACTTTGCCTTGCAGATTCAAATCTAGATGCTCTACAACATGGACATACCAATCTTCAACTCAATAGCTTCCGAGGACGGAATCTACATCAGAAAGGGGGGCAATGTTAACCCTCGTGGCTCACGGACACCCTATCGCCTACGACGGACACTGTAACCGTATTATTTATTTAAGTAGAGTCAGGCACCGGGCTTGTCGGTCCAATAGAGAAAGGTAGAGTGATCGCCGATGAGAGGCGCACTCTAACACGAACATGCTAGGGTTAGTTGGCTAAGCATGGGCGCCCAAGTGTGAATGGGGTGAGCTCACATAAAAGCCAATTAAACCTAAAATTGAGTCATTCTCTCATTGTGCAATAGAAGCTGCTCTTGCTCCATCTCCACCTTCTCCTTCACCATCTCCTTGTGTGTGTGTGTGTGAGAGAGAGAGAAAGAGTGTGAGAGTGTATGTGCGATCGAGCGTTGCGGCGGCACGACGGCGGCGAGGCGGTTGAGCGCAGCGTAGCGGCGTCTCCCTCTTCTTCGCGGCGAGGAATCCTCTATGGCAGGAGCATAAGGCGGTGAGTGACACACCATTGCCCTCTTTGAGCTTACTAGTTAAACTAGTTGTGTGCTTGGAGCCGTCTGCGGCTCGTACATGGTGTATCGGCAAGTCCCTTGCTTCGACAGTGCAGCAAGGAGCGCACAGGCCTATCACCTACAAACGGATGGCCAAAGTGAGAATTCCAATCTTATGATTCTTGATCTACTAAAGACTTATGTTAACGATGTATATCAATGCTCACAATGGGAAAAGTATTTACCTCTGGTAGAGTATGCATACAGCAATACTGTCCATACTTCTATGGGAAAAGCACCTTTCAAAATCATTGAGGAAAGACCTAAAAGTTCCTTGCTGTTCAAAGTACATGGGAAGATCTTCGGTGTCGATGAGTATAGTCGTGACCTACAAGAATCTTTCCAAAAGATTAAGGAGGCATCTCTCAACAAAGGCAAAAGGCTACTGCTGACAATCACATAAGGGCCTTACGTTCAAAGAAAATAGCTGGGTCTTACTAAAGTTTTCCAAGGCTCGGTTGAGGCAAACGACGGGGAAAAATCCTACGGGCCATCAAAAGTATTATGCTAAATTAGCAAAAAGATATTATGGTCCTTTTTGAATTTTAAAGCCGATCAATGAGATGGCTTATCAACTCAAGTTTCCCTACCATTGGCTCATACACAATGCTTTTCATGTGAGCCTACTTAAGCCCTACAAAGGAGAGCCACCAAGTGAACCAATTATTGAAGACCCTCCTGAAATTGAAGACCAAGAAGAGGTGCTACAACCCGAAGCTATTCTTTGGCATGAAGACAAGGTATTACGACATGATAAGATTATCCAACAGTATCTTATTAAGTTCAAAAATTATCCATTTGAAGATGCTAGATGGATGCAAGGAATATAGCTTAAGGATAGTATGAACCTTGTCAATGCTTGCAATGCTACATTAGAGTAAGCAAATGTACAAATCTCTTTTGAATGACCAATGTTTTTGTCTTATAAGACTAGATCTCTTTTTATTGTGCACAAATTTAAATAGTATGCATGCTTAGAATCATGTTTGTGATGACGACGTCTCTCAAACACCAAGTAGAATTTGTCACTCTACTCGGGAGAATGAAATGGACCAAAAAGCAGACATGCTTGTGGCAACTATCTCTCCCAATCACCAAATGGATTAGTCATCCATCTTAGAAAGGTGTCATAGGGTAAAAAGGGATCCTCTACTCGCTAAGAGAAATTGACTAATGACTACGGCTTTATCTCTTCTATCTCATAGTTGAGGATGACTATGATTTCAAGAGAGATGTAACGTCATAAAATCTAATATCTAATCAACCCAAATATCTAAACAAGAACAAGGGTTAGAATATAGATATGTGCTTATAGATCTATCTCAACACTGGGCCAATGGTAAAGGGGTCCAAATGACAGATAGTCTGTCAAAGAGCAAGGCTAACCAATGGAGCTTAAAAGACCTTAGGGTTAGTTTCATTAAAGACCTCCAAAGGTTAGTGTTAAAAGTCCTTTGACCTTAGGTAAGCTAGGGCTGAGCTTGAGGTGGGAACCCGGTCCAAGCTTGAGGTGCTTTTCGTGCTTGTTGACTAAGGTTTTTGAGGTGATTATCGTGCTTGATGAATAAGGTGCTTCAGGTGCTTGCTGACCAAGATGCTTGAGGTGCTTGTCGTGCTTGCCGACTAGGGAGCTTGAGGTGCTTGTGGGAACACTACCCAAGCTTGAGGTGCTTTGTCATGCTTTGCTGACTAAGGTGCTTGAGGGTAAGGTGTTCCACAATGTCAACAAAAATCCCTACAAGGAGGAGGCGAGCCCTACAAGAAGGGGCTAGAAAGAGAACACAAAGAAAGCAAATAGGACACTTGTCAAGCTCCTTCTCATGTTGCCCTCACGGTGTGCCTAAAGCCTATTGGTTGGCGTTCCAAGGGTTCCAATGATGAATTAGTTAATTTAATTAATTGTTTTAGCATTTATCAAGTCCTCTCTCTCAAAGGGGAAAGGGGGACACTTGTCCCAAGACTACCCTTGTTGCTTGATATACTTCTTGTATGTGATTGGCTAGGCCTGGGAGGGGTTGACCAAAGCAAGAAAGGGGGCTTCTTGGGGGGTATACTCTCTCACACACACTCACAAAAATTGTCGTTGTGTGAAGTGCAAAGTTCAAGAGCTTCATCTCCTTCTCCATGCTAGTAGAGAAGTTGAGAGCCTACACTAACACTCTTGGCTATGGAATGCAAATCCAACCAAGAGCCATGCTTCAATGCTTAAGCTTACCATCTTCTCCATCTTCATTACTATGCTATTATGTATGCTAGCAACAAGAGTGATAATAAGTGAGGAACTACTTCTTTCTCCTATGGAATGTTTCTTCTTCCTCTTCCCTACCCTCATTCCCCACTAGCTCTCTCCACCTTCAAAGGTTCTTTAGGCCTTGGGATAGTTAATTCTTTTTGCAAAGTTTGTTATGCTCATGATGCATGAATCTTTTTATATTCATTACATCACCTAGATCACAAGGAACACAAAGATTGTATTGTACCAAGTCTCTCTCGATGGGAGAATCTATAATACAAATGCCTCTTAGAGGGGGGATCAGCTCCACATAAATCCCGTCCTCAATTGTTGTCATGTTCTCTAAACTCTCTCTCTTGCAAAAGTATTTTTCATGCCAAGTTAACTAAGTACTATGTTTATGTTGCTACCATCAATTAAGTTCACCCTCTATGCTCACAAAGTAATCTCACAAAAATGCTTTCTCTAGTTTCCTAATTCCGCTACTCTCAAAGTTCATAGGCCATTTCCATTACATCAAAGGCTATGGTGGGTGTTGAAAGAGGCAAGCCATGAGCGAGAGAGAACTAGCAACCAGAAGAAAGAGCAAAGAGAGATGTTGGTCGACACAAAAACAATGCTATCAATTTTTGATGATGAACCTTTTACATATATATGAAGACAAAAACTAATTTGTAAAGTTTTGCATATATAAAGACTAAAATTGATCACTAAAGTTTTGCATGCATGCTGCAAAAGGAGTCGTGTATGTGTACAGGTTTTGATAAAACGTGCTTCCACAATCTAGGCCCAACAATAAGGGCTTGAAACCCAACAAAATTCTTCCTCAAGTACAATTTACTCCCCGTCTGCCCACAAGCCCCGCAAGGACAAGAGCAATGAGCCCAAGACCTTTGGGTTAAATGCTCTAATTTAGGTAGACCACATGTAACAACCAAGCTCACTTGGCCCACACACACACACACACACACACAAATCTTTACACCAATTAGGATGGGCTAATTAGCTTGGATTCTAGAGCTTAAGAGCTCTAATTGAAGATGGTGAAAAGGGATTTTCACTAGTGCAATCTCCAATCAAGGTGAGGAATGTGATGATTATGGAGAATCAAGGAGAAAATATACAAAAATGAGAAGAGAAACGCCTAGTTGGTGAGTTAATCGTGGGTGACCCTTTAAGCTACTTTAGGGACCTCCTAACTAAGTTTACGTGAGTCCACATGCTCTAATAATGTCCTCCATCGAAACCTACACCTCTTAAGTCTCTTTCCCACATGCTAGGACATGGTTCCATGCCACATATACATCCCAATATACAAGAGGTGTTACACACAAACATAGGCTAATGCCCATAACCCTAACATGGTCTAGATATTTTTAATGAGTTTTGTGGGACTTTTGACAGCATGAATGGCACTGCTAGTGTTCCAATCGATTTCACACGATGGGCAACTGGACTAACCCTTTGCTTGGCCACTTCTCTAAGGGGATTTACCCAATCAAGAGGAGGAAACACTCATGATTTCGTAAGTGTTCATCAATTGAAGAAGGGAAGTGTGTAGTTGGCTCGTGTTGGGAGTGTTCCATGTGAGAGCTAAAAATGAACCAACATTTTGGTTTTTTTCCTATTTTTGGTTGAAACAAGCAAAAGAGAAGGGTGGGGGGTGTGTAATAGGGGTATTGTTGACATCTTGGAGGGTGTGAGCCTAAGGAAGAAAGGAGGAAGGAGGAGATTCTAATGAGGAGGAAGCCCCGCGCATCTGTTGTTGTTGCAAGCTTCCCATAGTAAATCTCTACCATGACATCGATGTCAATGGTACAAAACTAATAAAAAGGAGTTGTAGAACCATTATTTGGCAAGGTTTTTGACCTGGATTATGCCCACGCAAGAAACATAAGCTTGCTAATTGTTTGGATGAGCTTGTCAAGGTATATGCCAACGAGATTTAGGGCAAACGGTTCTTTTTTTTTTGGCTTATTGGGTTCTTGAATTTATATTAATGTACAACAGTTAACTTAAATATACTCAAATAATCTCTATTCTCTCTCATTATCTACAACTAACAAAAACTTCTAAGCTTTACAAGATTAATTAATTTAGCTTAACTCCTCTCACAACCAAAAGACCCAACATGTACCCGATCTCCTTGAGAGCAACTTTCTTTACATCCCGTCTTCATTGAATTCTTCATTTTGGATATGTTTTAATTCATCTTTGTCTTGATATTATAGTACTCTAGTACATAGTAATGAACAACCCTATATTGTGATTCTTCAATTTAAATATAAATTCTCTTGATGGCCACCGGGCATTCATTGGTCATTGTTTTTAGACTTGATTGTAACTAATACTTTGAGCCTTAGATTTGTCAAACCTATATCTTCCATCATTAAAAATGTCTTGTATCGTATTCAAGCTCGGATCTAAAAGACTTAGACATCTTCGTAGATTTTTCCTAGACCAGCCTTACTCCACAAGGTCAATGCTATCGGACCACTTCTCAATTTATTTAAAAAAGATAGGAACAACCTGTTGCAATCATCACTCTGCCCGACTCTGTTAATTTGTCTACTATCTAGAAATTGCATGTACATACACAAAGAGAGAGAGAGAGAGAGAGAGAGAGAGAGAGAGAGAGAGAGAGAGAGAGAGAGAGATGGCCGATTGAAGCAACACATGTGCTACACTGACTGGTTGTTTTTCATAATTTGCCTTCCAAGATCTTCAATAGATTCTCCCTTTTTGCAATTTCTGGATCTCCGAGAGAATCTCACCTTTTGAGACACCGTAGAATCAAGGTGAGTCATAGATCCTTTGAGGGATACAAACCATTTTTTATGAAAATAAGTGAAAGGGTCATGACGACTTTCAAAAACAATAAGAAAGTGATAAAATTGTTGGGTTGAATTAAACTGGTATCAGTGTTTGGGAAAGGATTGCCTCAGCTTAGTCTTGAGCCAATTGAAAATCGAGACTAGCTAGCTGCAAACCATGATAAACGAGAGAAAAACGGATAAAATATGTGAGAAAGTCGTCCAAAAATTTTACAAATCTCAAAATTTCTGCTAGTATTTTCGGTTTTCTTCTTTGTAAGGAGAAAACTCGATCAATAGCCGCTTAATAAAAGAGATTTTCTCGAACGTTAACACTGACTGAAATCAAGCTATAAAATGCAAAAATGTAAAGCCATGTGAAGTTGTGAAATGAAAGGTGAAATAAAAAGGACTAATTAATATATGTGTGTGTGTGTGTGTGTATACAATTTATTACAATTATCCAAGGTGAAGCTTCACTTTAGCATTCTAAAACAATGGAATGCAAAAACAAAACATATACGTGTGTGTATTTAAAATTTACTAAAATTATGCAAGGTGAAGCTTCACTTTAGCATTTTAAAACAATAGAATGTAAACAAAGTAAAGACATGTAAGATGTGAAATGAAAGGTAAGTCTCCATCATGCACTAAAAACAATGAAAGTCTCCCTAACCCAACACAACACAACACTAAGGGTTTCTTTTAAAAAGCCAAAAAATGCAAGATTTCAATATGTGTAGCTAAGCTCATGTTCAAATGTAGTAATGTAGTAAATTGTACCAAGAAACATTATCATTAATGCCAATTATGAGCATCACTTTAGAAACATGAATAAGAAGTAAACAAAAGGAGAAAAACGTGACATTTTTGTACTCTAGTCCTTTGTCTATGTCTAAAAAATGAAATGACAAGCCTACCAAGAATATTGGATTATTTTCCAAAACCCTGAAAGGACATTTCTATGTCTTGATAGGTTATGTAATTTTTAATGGCCTAAAAACTTGTGTGTAGTGGAAATTAGCATGAACATAGTGTGCATTTCATTAGAATAGATTCCTAATGAGAATTACAAGAGTGCTTGGGTGAAGAGAGCAACAAAAATCATAACACCTAGTTAGATAGCATGAACAATACTTTCAAAAGAAAAAGAAATTAAGCTATTGACAACAGTTGAGGATCGGATTTTCATGGAGGCGGTCCCCCCTCCAAAAGGCTTTGTATTATGGTTTCTCCCATCAAGAGAGACATTGTACAATACAATTCTTTGTGTTTCTTCAAGACTAGCTAGTGCTATGAAGATGAAAGCTTCATGCACTAAGCAAAACACTTAGCAAACACAACATCAATAATCTCCGGTCTCAGACCCAAGACCTCACACACCTTCAAAGATGGTGAGAGCTAGCGGGGTATGAGAGTAGATTGAGAGGAAGAAGGAGTATTCTTACGAGAAAGATGTACATCTCTTCACATAATCACTCATATTAGCATAGCTTAGCTTCGTAATTAGCATGGTAGAGGAGATGAGCATGCATTGAAGCTTGACTCTTGGTTGGATTTGCATCACAAAGCCAAGAGTTGTTGGTGTAGGCCTCCCTTCTCACAAGCTTGGAGTAGGTGATAAGCTTTCCATTAAAGCTTGAGAAGGAGAGAGAGTCTTCTTTACTTCACACATGAGATTGTGTGAGTGTGTGTGTGATAATGCCTTGCAAAAATCAGCCCCCTCTCTCTCTTGGTCGACCCCTCTTACTATTTGCTCCTGCTCTACTCTCATTGGACCTCCCCAGGCCTAGCCAATGGTAATTAAGCAGTATAAGTGATAGCCTTCTGACATGTGTCCCCCTTTCCCCTTTTGTGAGAGCTTTAGGTAATTTAATAATTCAACTAAACTCTCATTGGACCCCTTTGCCTCCTGGCCAATAGGAATCAAGCAAGCCATTGGACTACTGAATGCTCATTGGACCCCTTGGGAGACTGTCCAATAGTCTTCTAGAGAACTTAATTCTCATTGGTTCTTTTATTAATGTGTTTATAAATTAATTAAACTAGATTTACTCTAGCCTAATTCTCATTGGTCCACCTCTAAGGCCATCCAATAGGAATTGGATACACCTTGTGGGCATCTGAGCTAGGGAGCTGACATGTTTCCCTCATTCCCTTTGTGTAAAGGGATCTTGTGTATGTGTGTGTGTGTGACTTTCTCTCTCATCCCCTACAAGCAAGGCTCGCCCCCTCCTATGTAGGGATTTGTAAAGACTTTTGGAACACACACCAAGCATCCAATTCCCCCCATGGTTGACCTTTGGACACAACCTTTGAATTTTGGAACCTTAGCATTTTGGAAGTCTTAATGGACTGAACCTTAGGGTCTTTTTAGCCCATTGTTACACATGGCTCTTTTACAGATGGCCCCCCCTTTGGATCCCTATTTTCCCTCCTTTGAATCCCTACTGTGGCCGGTCTGCTAGCTTAACCAATATTCTAGCTTTTTCTCCCTGGCACTTCCCCATATTAAATGATCAGTTTAACATGAGAAAATCATTTAGGAGAATTAGATATTGATTATTATGACAGGTTACCAACCTCGTCTTAAACAAATTAAATTTTTACAATTTCAGAGGTATTTTTGATCCAACCATCACTCATTGTCATAGTAATAAATTAGTAAAAATCCTTACAATTGTTTGTAGAAGTAGTGAAAAGATCACGATGGCTTTCTAAAACAATAAGAAAGTAATCAAATCTTTAGGTTGAGTTGAAGTAGAATTATATAAGGTGAAGCACTATTCAACAATATCTCTTTTATTAAAGGATCGAGTGTTCTCCTCGCAAAGAAGCAAACCAAATATACTAGTAATTTTTTTGAAATTTGTAGGGTTTTGAAGCTAAGTTTTGACATCATTGCACTAGTTTTCCTTCTCTTTATCATGGTTTGCTCATTAATATATATAAAACTAATTAATATATATGCATGTGTATATGCGTATATATGTAGTATAGAACTTACTAGAATTAAAATGAAATAAAAATATCCATTTAATACTTTAAAACCAAAATAACATTTAAGATAAGTTTCAATTATCACTGAAAAGATTGAAAGTATCCTACCGCAACACATCTCTAAGGCTTCTTTTAGAAAGCCAAAAAAAATAGTTTATTGCTATGTATCACTAATCAACAAGCTTTTTAACCAATGGTTCACAATTGCACCCAAAATATAACCCTTTTACAATGGCCTTATGGAGTTCCCAAAAAACAATGTGAAAGTTTATTATGGTCTACATAAGGCTATGTGAGAGAAAACAAACAAAATTTAAATAACCTTTAAAGTAAGTCTCAATCAAACCATTTTTTTATGTTCTAATCGGTACTCGCTACTTGTAAATGGCTTATATATTATAAAAGAGCCCCAATAATAAAGTAAATGGTGCACATTGCACATTAGTATTTTGAAACAAAATAAAACAAAAAAAGTAAAATGAAAAGACACTAAAATCAAAACAAAAGAATATTTTAATGCTTTCAATTAAGCATAGAAAATAATTAAACAATTTAGTGAAGTGATTTTTTTTTTGAAATCCTTAAATGAGAAAACCGTTTATCAATATCTCAACGTTTGAGAAAGATGTGTCTGAACTTAAACTTAAGTCGATTGAAAATCAAGATTAACCGGTTGCAAAAGATGACAAAGGAAAAAAAACCCGATAAAATATACTAAAAAATAGTTCAAATATTTTATTAGTATTTCCATTTTGTATTTGTATAAAGAGGAAACTTAACGTTTAAACAAAAAGAACTTTCTCGAAGACTGCATCATAAGATCAAACTCCTATGACTATTTTGTTTAATGTTTTGATCTCTAAAGTCATTTTCAAACATGCAGAGAAAGTAAATGCTGCCTTGGAGAATAGCTTTCTATTCCAAAGTTTTAGCTTTCTATTAAGAAGACTTTTGAATCCCTTAGGGACACTTGTCTGTCAAAGAAGGTGATGTAAGGAAACAAAAAGGACAACAAAGTTATTTTACAAAAACCTTTGACATGTGACACTCATCCAACCAAAGAATCCAACGGCCCAAGTCTTGTAACAACCTTGCACAATGAACCCTATGATCTTCCACAAGGCAAAAAAACATATATATGTGTGTAAAATTTATTAAAATTATGTAAAATAAAACTTCACTTTAACATTCTAAAACAATAGAATGCAAAAAA
The DNA here is from genome assembly GCF_014529385.1 of Adiantum capillus-veneris. Lineage (NCBI taxonomy): Eukaryota > Viridiplantae > Streptophyta > Polypodiopsida > Polypodiales > Pteridaceae > Adiantum > Adiantum capillus-veneris. The sequence continues at coordinate 171,483,527 of NC_140934.1, read as the reverse complement.
AGTAAAGACAAGAAGTGAAATGAAAGTAAGTCTCTATCATGCACTGAAAACTATGAAAGTCCCCCTAACCCACCCAACACTAAGGGTTTCCTTAAGAAAGCCAAAAAGCGGATTTCTAATAGACAAAATTTTATAATTACAATGATAATTAAAAAAACAAAGAAAACATTAAGAGCTGTAGCCAAAACAATATTCCTATGCACTCTGCATATGGGTTTGGGTGAAGGGGGCATCCAAATTGTTGTTTTGCATATTCTCACCCATTTACAACCTCCAACATTGAAGGATTTAAACCTTCGATTTTACAACCAGACTGAATTAAGAATGCGTGTAATGGACACTGGACAGATCATCCCATGCATTCGATCTAAGAAAAAATGGTTTATGGTTTTGGGCGGCTCGTTTCCCTGCTGCACACAGACATCTTCTCTTCTGCTTCTTCTTCTTCTTCTTCACATATATATGGAGACAAACCCTAATTACATGTGCGAGCTTTTGCTCTATGAATTTCTGCAGAATGAGGCCCGCAAACTCCTCTTTTGAGTTGGACCCTTTTGCTGCTATGTCGATGGCCGGCTGCGATTGTTCTTTGACAGCGCTCGACTTCCTAGCCCATCACCTGATGCACCTCAACATGAAAAGTTTCAACAATAGGGACGACCTTTTTACTTGCAGTTGACGTTCCTGCTCTCATCAGGTACTGCATTGTGCCCCTGCGCTCTCTCAACCACCTCTGTGCTGTTATGCCCGTCCATGGTGCTTACTTGTGAGTGAAATTTGCCCAATTGTCTGTCAATTCCGGCTCTATCTTCCACGTTTGTTTGCATGTCTTTCCTTATTATCGACACTCGCCCATTCATTATTTTGAACTTTCCAGCCATCTTCAATGCTTGCATTCTCGAGCTGGAGCACTCTTGGACCATACCAGCATCATCTGTATGACCATCTGCCAATGGAATTGCAGTCGATGGCATGTTGATGATGGCTCTTGTTGAGAGGTCTTCACAAATTGAAGGATTACTGGAAAAGTTAAACGTTGAAGAAGCATTAGTATTCTCTTTGCCTGGTGCTTTTGCTCTGGATGATCCCACTACCACACTATGGTGTCTTCTCAAGCTTGTGTCTGGAGTCGGCCCCAATGGAGGTATTGCCGCGTTAAAATTGGTATCGACAGCCAAACTTATTGGAGACGAGCTCAAGCCTTGTGCTTGTGACCTAGCATTCATAGTTCTGCTGTTGTCCATGCATTCCTGCCCCCCTTTAGGCGCTGGTTTTGCTTGGAAAGAGGAAATCAAGGTCGGTGTCGACATGAACTGGCCGGTGTCTTGACAATCTACTTCTGCAGGATTCATATTGACACTACACTCCATTCTGGGAACCTGTGATTCAGGTGTTGGTGATGCTTCTTGTTGCAAAGAATTCGAGGGTTTTCTAGAAACTAGGATTTCCCGGACAGAGGTTGGGCCGCCTCTGGTTGGCAAGCTTTTCATCCTCTCAGCAGCAGCACGAGTGGCCTCCACTGAGGGCATGTGCTTGAGAGCATGACCAAGTTGTGGTGCCCCTGCAATGCTACATGAAGATGCACCGGCCCTAATCCTGTCAGCAGGCGAGCCTCCCTGGCTGGTATAAGATGATATCATTGTTTTCCTTCCTGCTTCATCCAAGCAGCTCCCTTTTCTTCTGGGCCTGTTAAGAGCTGCACCCCCTTGATCCACATCTCTGTACTCCATATCTCCGGCAAACATTTGAAACCTCGCTCCCATTGTTCGGGGTGCACAACAAGAACCTCCGAGATGACTGCCCACTGTGTAGATTATGGGTATAAACGTTTTACTCTTTTGTTTCTCATACTTTAAATGGCAAGTATCTGAGAAGATAAACAGTCAGTGAGTGGTAAAGAGAGAGATTCACATTTTTTTTCTTCCCACTGGCAACAATTGCCTTGCAAGTAATGACAAAAAAACTCTGCTTGTGCAAACACGTGAAATTTGGTAAGCTGCTGAATGTCTCACCTGAAATCGTTGGACTTGGTTGCGCCCAACAGTTCTGCTGAGTTTGTTGGCTTGTTGTTCTGGAGCCCAGTATCCGTTCATCCTCTAAAGCCCCTGGAGTTGATGTATCAAACGTGCGCAAAGGTTCTTCTTCATCCAATACTATCACTGTTGCAGGCTGATGAGCCCTGTTAATATTTGAAAGCCAACATGGCAAGGGAGGTTTGATTACAGTTTGAGGATACTGTGGAGTCAAATCAGTTAAATTCTGCACAGGATTCATCGTCCCGTATGGGTTTGAATGTTTCTGTTTCCATGGAAATATTTCTTTGTCATACAAGGGAGGGTCAGGCACCATTGTATCATGTTGGCAGAATAGGTTCGTTTGAGGTTGGAAGAAAGTTGTATTAGCTTTCTGGCTTGGCCAATTTGTAGGCATACTTTGAAGAGTACCTGATGGCACTGAAGAGCTCGTAACGTGCAACCATTGAGCATCACCATCAAGCGCTGGGATGTTTCTTCCATCAACATGCGGGCTGGTTTGCTGGTGAGCCAATGGAAACATTGCTGTGGAACTTGATGATGGTATTTGAACGAAAAAATCCTGTAATTCAGGAGTCGAGGAGTTTATCCAGCTCTGAACACCATTGTCACATCTGTAATCTTGGGATGCTATTCCTGAAAGAAACTTGGATTGCCAGAGCTCTCATAAAGGTAAATTATAAACAAAAAGCTCAAAGGTCTCATCTTCCTCATATGCCACAACATACCTTCTTGAGTACCCAAATTATAAACTTGATCTACGTTCCGCTGCTGCTTTCGTCCCGCTTCTTCGGAATCCTGCAACTGGAAGAAGTTGATGTAGTTTGTTGAACCATTGAAATGGCTAGTGGTATGGTCAGCTTGGTTCTGATGGGATTCTGGCATTAAAATCATAGTTTTACCCATGAGACGCAAAACAGGATTTCCAATCATATCTAGTGTAGGTGATGGTCTGGAGATTTCCCTGGTTACACAGGGTGTGGTGTTGCGAATGGTAGAATGACTGGCAGAATTCATAGGTGAATCCACTGATGACATAGCAGAGCACCTTTGCTCATGGATTGCTGCCTGCATCCAGGCCGGTAATCTCTGAGGAGCCCTTTGAGCCTGCATAGTTGTCCCCATAGTGAAGATTACATATTATTCAATGATGCAGCGGAACACTCTAAATCAAGAATACCTGCCATGTCTCGAGCTGTGAGCCTCCCACATTCTGAGCTATCAACTGGTGGGCGTGAACCTGGGAACCTTGATTAAGCTGGCGTGTTGCTTTTGCTGTCTCTGGCTGGATGGACATTTGTATTTCTGAAAGACATTGGCTCACCAGTTTAGCTTAGGTAATTGGAGAACTGTAAAAACAACACAATGGGAAGAAGGGCTGTGCGAGACCTGCTTCGCTCCGGACAGTATGTGGTCGTGAAGTGTCCTGTCTAGCTCCAAATTCACGACGCCTGTTACTTGCACTCAGCATTTGCGCCAACTTGGCAACTTGCTCTGGTCGAATTTGAAAGGGCGGCCTCCGAGAAGTTGTATGCTCCGAGCTTTTTGTCAGAAAACTTGTTTTTCCAGAATCTCGGGGCAACTGAGAAAGCTTATCTGCACACAATGAGAAAGGAAATTCCCTACGTTTTTGCAGTGATGCACCCCTACTGGGGAATGCATGTGAGTGAAGATGGGATGCTTGGGCTTGCCGAGAGTCTTTCATGTGTGCTTGTCTGGTTTCTGCCATGAGAGATTGCCAACTTTGAGTTGCAGGTTCACCAGAATTCCTCTGCCCTTTATGTTGGCGATCACGCGAGAGCAAGGGCACATCGTCAATGTCTGTAAAGCATCTCGGGATATTGTCAGTTCTTAACCTCACAGCATAGCTTGTTGAAGGAATTTCTCTGTGTAGAAGAGGGTTTACTGGCGGCAGTTGTCCCTCAGCTTGAGAAACCTGCATGACAGATGGAAGCGAAGGGAGGCATGGCTCTGGCATTAATCCTTCTTTTGCTATCCTTCTCAAGTTGGTCCCATTGTTGTTACTGTCTGTGACAAGATCTGTCTGGGCAGACCCTACTGCTTGGGACGATTTTCCATTGTTGCTGAAAAGTGTCTGCTTATGGCTGTCAGTTGCATCTTTATTTGTGACGCTCGTTATGTTCTCCCTGTTCTGTACACTTTGTGGTACATCCACACTAGTCCTCTGCTTATTCTGCCTTTTTGCAGGTTTAACATGGACCCTAAAGTGGATTTTTTGGGGTTGATTTAGTTCCTCGTTGACAGAATCATTAGGTCTCAAAATCTCCAAAGTGGTTTTATGTGAACCTTTGACGGTCACAACAGCGTCTGGCGTTTGCACATTTGCAGTTTGTTTGGAAGGCCTCCTCTTTCGGGACATTATGGGGTTCGAAGCTGCTGGTTTGTCTTTGTGCAGAACCCCCTTAAGAAGATCTGTCTGTGGCAGGGTACTTAGAAACTGTCGCACATCGTTTTGAAGTTCATGCGCAGACTTCCTTTTCTTTGTTTGCATGAGTTTTTTGAGCCTCTGAGCTGCGTGTTTTGAAACTGCAGCAGGTTCATGCTCAATTTTCTGGCGCTTCCACTGCTTTTTCCTTAGCACAGAGCATGCTTTCATTTCTAATTTTCTGCTTCTTAGTCTTGATGTATTGAAGGTTGCTAGCCTTGCTTCCTGATCAATGGAAGACAATGGTGCTTAAATAAGTTGTTACTATCTTTATAAGCTATGACAAACCTTTCCATGCGAATAAAGGCCACAAAAATGAAAAACCAGCTGTGACATTGTTCCTCTTCGGAAAGTGCCCATAATAGATCAAAATTGACAAAGAGCGACTCAATCCTCTCATCTTGTCTGAAATCCTCTCATCTCGTCTGAAGCTGTATTACTCACAATTGTGTGAACATACGTATTTTCGAAATTCAATGTTACGTTCTAGAGATGCTCATTCAAACACATTAATTCAGTGTCGGGGAGAAAAACGTACTCTAAACAATCTTTTTGCCCATTGCATGTCGAGTGTACACGAATTGAAGAAGAATGCTTCAACTTTCTACCAATGAAGCTTGACTCTCTCCTTAACAGCCAGCGGTCACTATGAATTTGAAAAAAGGGTCAAATTTTTGGGGCATTTCAAGTGCCCTTTTAGGGCTATTCCCACCATGGTTTTGAGACAATTTTAGGGTCGCTTTTAGAGACCCCCATAGCGTACAAAAGGAGGGCTTGGCCTTCTCAAGCTTAAAGCTCCCTCTCTACAGTCAGGCACCCTCTTGACTCTTGAGTCTCAATCCACTAGAGTCTACACTCGCATTGCCCCAAAGCTTCAAGGGCCAAGCCTCTTTACTCGATCAATCTCTGTCTCTACTCTCTCATTGCTCCTCGGGGGGTGCACCTAACAAAATTCTAGTGTGTAATGTGTGTTCAAAAAGACGGGGCTTTTAATTGATAAAATTTATTTTACTTACAGAATGGGTTTTCTAATTAAAAATCAGAAAAACCCTGTAAATTTAACAAGAAAAAAGGGTATTTGTTTTACCTCAAAACATGTGAGTATCAGGTTTTTTAATAACATTTGAATGCACGTGATATACATGGTTTTTAATAAGTGCACCCCCCGAGCATTGCTCAAGCCTCAAAGCCTCAAGCTTGCTCTCTACTCTAGTCTTGACCCGCTCTCATTGCTCAAACCTTCAAGGATTAAGGTCCCTCTCTAGTATCTACTCCATTATTGCTCATTGCTTAAGCCATACACTCTCTCTATCTACTCTCTATCCGCATCAATGGCATCTTGTCAAGCCAGCACCTCTAAAAAATGGTCCACCGTTCAAACATGGACATGGTGGAAGGAGGTCAGTTCCGACGATCGAGGCCAAGGTGGCACATGGATTTGCAAGCTTTGCTTGTACAAGAGAACTGCCCGTGCCAACAAAGTGCACGAACGCATTTTTTTTGCATGAAGAAGAGGTGAAGTTTTGCATGTGGGTCACACTCGAGAAGAGGGTGTTACTTCTTGAGAAGCTCAAGGTGTGTGAGACCGCCGAGGCGACGAAGAAATGCCGACATGTTGCCGTTGATACCTCTGCCATGACGAGACCGCGAGAGCGACCGACGCCTCATGATGCAGCTTGTTGCTAATTGGACTATTTTCTTATTTTTAATGATTAATTTCTTTTTCTAGGATATTTTATTGTGTACACTAAGAACTCTTAAAAGATTGTAGCTACAGGAAATGCCATCAAGAACGGACAACTCTGATGTGTCATTTGATGGGTGACGGTAAACATCGCGAAGGAGTTTCCGTAAGTTCGGTGGAAAGGGCCGGGTTACGATTGCCCCTGATGCGTCACATGATGGGTGACGGGTGCATTAGAAAGAGGGCATTCCGTAGGTTGAGGAGGAAATCCGAACTGAGTAAGAAAATACGCATAAGAACGTAAGCACAAGAATAAAGATGGGTTCAAAGAAGCTTTTTACGAAAAGCAGGAACATTCGCGGGAGGGCAGATGCTTTCTCGCGAGGAATCTATGTTTGCATTGCATATGTGCCGTGTTCTGCACCCGAGGACGCCTGGAATGTGTTCGTGTAGCATTGTTTTCACTAACTGAGTGAGTTTTTAAAGTTTAAACAAGTTCACACTTTATTTTATAAAGTGGCCGGTCACTTTTAAGTGACCAACCCTCTTATAATAAAATAAAGCAATGCTCTTCAAAATCCTACGTTAAAAAAACTCTACAAAAAAAAGCCTACACAAGGCTGTACGGACGGCTGAATTCAGCGATCTCTCTCTCTCCTCTCTCTAGGGGCGCCAGGCTTCTGCTTTTCGGCTCCTATTCCCGCCGGGTGCAAGGGCCTATAAAAGGGCAGTTAGCGTTCCAGTTTTCCACACGCCAGGAGCAGCAAGAGGAGTTAGCACTGAGAATTTGGAGCAGTCATTGCGGAGGAAATTCAGCAAGTGTTCAGTGACGATGGAGTTTCGCGAAGGAGTTTCCGTAAGTTCGGTGGAAAGGGCCGGGTTACGATTGCCCCTGATGCGTCACATGATGGGTGATGGGTGCATCAGAAAGAGGGCATTCCGTAGGTTGAGGAGGAAATCCGAACTGAGTAAGAAAATACGCGTAAGAACGTAAGCACAAGAATAAAGATGGGTTCAAAGAAGCTTTTTACGAAAAGCAGGAACATTCACAGGAGGGCAGATGCTTTCTCGCGAGGAATCTATGTCTGCATTGCATCTGTGCCGTGTTCTGCACCCGGGGACGCCTGGAATGTGTTCGTGTAGCATTGTTTTCACTATCTGAGTGAGTTTTTAAAGTTTAAACAAGTTCACACTTTATTTTATAAAGTGGCCGGTCACTTTTAAGTGACCAACCCTCTTATAATAAAATAAAGCAATGCTCTTCAAAATCCTACGTTAAAAAAACTCTACAAAAAAAAGCCTACGCAAGGCTGTACGGACGGCTGAATTCAGCGATCTCTCTCTCTCCTCTCTCTAGGGGCGCCAGGCTTCTGCTTTTCGGCTCCTATTCCCGCCGGGTGCAAGGGCCTATAAAAGGGCAGTTAGCGTTCTTGTTTTCCACACGCCAGGAGCAGCAAGAGGAGTTAGCACTGAGAATTTGGAGCAGTCATTGCGGAGGAAATTCAGCAAGTGTTCAGTGACGACGGAGTACGGAGGTCGCTTTTCCGAGCAAGGAGCGAAAGGTATAATTTGTCGATACGCATTGCGAGTTGTTGCTTTGTGTGGCTTGTTTTGCAAGAATCTCCCTCTTACGGGAAGTACGGCTTCGCGCCTACGTCCCTTACGGGAAAGTACGGCCTCGTGCCTAAGTCCTTTACGGGAAAGAACGACCTTCGGGTCTAAGATTACAGAACGGAGGGGTTTCCTCGGGTTCTTGTGCTTGTATACGACTCTCCCTGAATAAAGAATACTCTTGACGGGGGGGGGGACCAGCCCATCTTCTGGTCCCCAATACTGTGTCGATCTTCTTCTTTCTCTCACATTTGCAAAGTTATTTAATTTTCAGATTTTTAAGTGCTCGTGTACGTTCCCGTTTGTGACAGTGGTATCAGAGCTCGGACTCCTCTCTTTCTCTGCAAAGAAGGACGATTCCGGGAAGAACGGGAAGAACCATGTCAAGCCAAGGGAGAAGCGTTGAAGAGGAGCTTCAACAAGTGCGAGCTCAGCTTGCGGATTTGCAACAAGTCTTACTATTGCCAGATGTCCAAAAGCTCTTGGGCGGAATGAAGAGAACGAATGGAACCGATGCAGTCGGGCATTCAGACCACACTGTTGGCGTGAGACCACAGGAAGGAAGAGACGAAGAACGTGCCGAGGTGCACAAAGGATCTTCGGACCGAAATGAACGGCCTACTCCAAGGAAAGGCCAGGGAAAAGCGCTCTCTTTGCTAGACGAGAGCAAGGACATCTCTATCTCCTCTCCATCTTACTCTCCTGATTATACTTCTACTTCTCAATCGTCTCGCCAGAAAAAGGAAGCCACTACTACTACTACCCTACATCAACCTAAAGATAAGCCTCGATTCAAAAAGCATGGTCGCAAGTCTCAACATCGCATGAGAGTCTTCAAATCGGGCGACAAGGACATCAAGTTCGAAACCTACAACGGATGGAGAGATATCTCCAAAGCACTGTCCTTCATCAGACAGTTTGAAGTCACCTTTACCAATGGGCACTTCACAGAGAGATCCAAATTGCGCCATGTGGGGATGCACCTCAAGGAAACGGCAAGTAATTGGTGGTTAGCCAAGATTCTGGAAGGTTCTCAGGCCAGAACTTGGGAGAGATTCTAATCTGAATTTTATGAACAGTTTCTTCCACCTGACTTCGAGCAGGACATACGGAAGGAATGGGATTGGCTCGCCCAAAAGGAACATGAGAGAGTAACGACCTATGTGGACAAGTATTGGTCGGTTCTTCTGAAGGTCACTCCCTTCATCAAGATTGCAAACGAGTAAAAGAAACGAAAGTTCGAAGCGGGTCTCCAACCGCAGCTTCGAAAGAGTATGAAGGTGTATCCGCATGACACTCTTCAGAGGATGATGGAGTCAGCAATCATTGCTGAGGATTTGCACTCAACTGGGACGCCCAAAAAAATGGAGCATAGCACTTACCGTGCGAGACAAAGAGGGGTCTACGATGACCAAGGGGGCCAAGGAAGGAAACGTCCTCCATCTAGGGACTATGACCATTCTAAGAAGCCAGAGGGCAATGGCAAGCGAACTAAGTATCTCTCTCCTACTCAACTTCAAACCTTCAGAGAGGAAGGAAGATGCTTTTACTATGCGAGAAAGGACATATGAAACTGGATTGCCCGCTAAAACAGCAACGGCAAGAACACGCCCCTACGAGGCAAGATAAAGCAAGGAAGGAACCCGCTCCACCAAGCTCGAACTCAGTTCCAGATGTTCAAGGAAACACAGAAACAGAGAAAGGGAAGCGTCAACTTCTGAAGGGCCGGGGGTCTTTGAACAACAAGTGAGTATTGATTCTTTATGATCCAGGATCCACGGATAACTTCATCTCCCTGGATATTGCGGAACGTTTATGCCTCACATCATGCTTATCGAAAACTGACTCGCTGCTGCTGTTGCGCTACCCACTCGCCATCGCAACCTCCCCCTGCCCCTCCCCCCCCTGCCCTCGCCGCCTGCACCTACTGCGCGTACGCCAGCGCGCTGCCCAGCCTGCCCGCAGCCCTATGCCCGCCCTGCCCACCTGCTCGCCAGCTTTCCCCCACTCCCGCCTGCCGCCCCGTTTTCTGCCTCAGCCCCCCAGCCCCGCCTCCCAATCCTACCTCACGACGGCCATCCTGCTTGTCGGGCCTCGCCAGTACCAATGACGGGTTCGGTCCTGCAAAAGCTTCGTTTTTCGACTACGTTTCTCCGCCCCTCCCCTACAGTAGCAGACACAAATGGAGGCTCCAGCTTCGCCACAGAGGGACTCTGATGAAGCCCCCTCGCCCGACCCCGCTGAGCCTACCATTCGACTTGCTCTCTCGCCTACAGAGCAAGCGAGCCTTGCCGCAGAGGTAGAGAGATTGCAGGCGACTTCGGTCATCTGCAAGGTTCTCAGCACTCGACCTAGCAGAGGAGGGCTGCGAGACCTTCTCCAGGCCCGCCTTCTCTCAGAGGTGGGCAAGATCTTGGATGTCCAGATTCTCGGACGGGGGTACTACCAGATTGAGTTCGAGACTTCCGAGATGGCTTCCAAGGTCATTGCTATGAGTCCACTGGCCATCCGAGCATCACGCGCCCACTTTCGACAGTGGCGACATGGTTTTGACCCGACTTCGGATGTGCTAGTAGAGGAGGCAGACATCCCCATCTCAGTCTGCTTTCCGGGTTTACGGAGGGAGTACCTTCCACTTCTCTCCAGGATTGGCTCCGCCATCGGGACAGTCCTGGAGACACCTCGTACGACAGCATCAGTAGCTGCCAAGGCGGCTGGCATCCCTTCAGTTCGAGTTTTGGTCAGAGATACCCACACGCTCCCGAAGGTCATCCTTTTGCCTCGGGTGAGAGAGGGCTGGTTTCGACAGAGTGTGGAGTACTCGGGTCTCCCGAACCAGTGCTTCATTTACAGACAGATGGGCCACCTAGCGAAGGCCTGTCCACGGAGGAGACCACGACCCGCACCCCAGCCTCAGCCCCAACCTGCCAAGGCTGGGCCGCAGCCACAGCCAGCGACACAGAGCACAGATTCAGCGCCACCCTCCGAGCCTAGGGCTCCAGCGGAGGAGGGGTGGCAGCAGGCCCGTGGCCGTCGACGCCAGGGGCCACAGCGTCAGCTTGGCACTCAGAGTGGCCCCCAGGTGCCTACTCAGCAGCAGTGGGTTCCCACGGGGAACCGCTTTGGGCCTCTTGAGCAGGAGGAGCCTCCTTCGCCAGCCTCCACCTCCACTTCACCCTCGCCAGCCGCTCCGCCTTCCGATCTCCCCTCCTCCTCCTCATGCCCTCCCCCGCCCTCTGCTACCGCTCACCCCCCACCTCGCCCCCCCCATGTCTCTGCCGCCCCACCCCGCTTCTCCTCTCCCCCGCCCCCCCCAGCCCCTTCTCCCCCTCCTCCTGCTTCAGTACCTCAGTCGGCTCAGGAGACTGGACCCTCGCCGGCGGCTAGGAGATCTCTTGGCAGCGCCTTTGCCACGAGTCGCCTAGCGAGAGAGGGTCAGCCCTTCATGCGGCCCCCTCTGCAGATTCAGACATCTTCTCTTGCAGCTATCCCGCGTGGTTTGACGAGCATTGACCTCCGACGCCACTGGGATTTCTTCGATTACGGGTTTACTCGTTTTCTTGGCGACTCCGCAGCAGACCACGAGGCAGCCTGCTTCAGAGTCCACGCTTTGTTCCTCGCCGCTAGGGGGACAGAGGCCTTGGACTCAGCAGTTGGTTTCTCCTTCCCCCTCTGTGGCGGGACTGAGACAGAGTGGTCCCTCGACTCAGTGGTGGGATGATTGCATACACAGGTTCTCGAGTTCTCTCACCACATGGGAGAACTTGACGTTACAGATTTGCTGCAGACGTTGTGGCCACTGGCCAAGTTTGCGGTGACACCCCCAGACTCAGCAGGATGTAGACACATTGTGGTGTACTTTTTTGCTGATACGCAGTGTTTGCCTTGCTATGTATTCATTCATGAGGACTCCTGGACAGAGGAGGTTGCTTTACGCACGGCTCGCTCTGCTTGGGCTTGGACCAGGCACTCACTGCAGTCTCGCCTATCTAGAGGACGCTCGGATGCGGATTACTCCCCATCCAAGCCTGCTTCGAAGATAGCTCGTCTTGCTGCTGCGGCAGCATCTGTTCTCTCTCGCTCCCCATGAGGATCGTCTCGTGGAACGTGCAGGGACTAGGTGGGCCCCAGTTTCAGCGACAGCGGGGCCGATTGCGTCAGGAGCTTCAGCGTTGCCTTGTGGGAGGAGAGATTGATCTCCTTATGCTTCAGGAGCACCATTTGTCTGAGAGCCGCATTCGGCGATGTGGTCAAATTTTGCGTGGACGCTATGATACCTTTTGGTCAGCTGCTTTTGGACCTGGAGGCATCCAGGGTGGGGTATGTATGACTATTGCGGACTCACTGCAGTAGGCCATTGTGGGCAGAGGGATTATTGTACCAGGCAGGGCTCAGTGGATTACGATGCAGGTTCAGGGTAGCCTTGTGGGTTTCCTGAACATCTATGCGCCCAATGTGGCGAGTGCTCGTGCAGAGTTTTGGTCACAGATTGTTGAGTCTTTGCCACAGGTTGACCAGTGGTGTGTAGGAGGGGACTTCAACATGTTGGAGGACCCTTCTGACAGGATCGGAGGCAGCCATGCTACTGTGCATGGAGCCGAGTTAGCAGCTTGGGAGAGGTTTTGTATGACGCTGAGGGTCTCGGATACATGGCAGCATTCTGGCTTTGTGAGGCCTCCAGAGAGTCTTGCCTTCTCTAGATCGGACCGCAGAGTGGGAGGAGTGAATCTATCGCGCATAGATCGCTTCTACACTAGTGACCACTTCAGTGACTTGGGGGGATCAGTGGGCATCCTGGCAGGGACATCCTTCTCGGACCATGCACCAGTGATTCTCACAGTGGCAGATAGGCAGAGGAGTGGGAGCACGATGCTTCGCATCTCAGAGCGGGTCTTGTTGGACTCAGCACTCAAAGAGAGGGTCGAGGCTCTATGGACAGAGGGCATGGACAGCCAGGCTCCACCTGCAGACAGAGTGGCCTCAGGCCTAGCTCAGCTAAGCCACTTCTTTCTCCAGGAGTCTCTGGCTCGACGGGCTGCAGCGAGAGAGGAGGAGCAGCGTCTCAGACGAGGCATTGCTTCACTACAGAGGATGCAGGAGCAGCATCCAGACAGTCCATGGTTGGAGGAGCAGTTACAGCAGGCTCGACAGGAGCTTGCTTGCACAGAGGAGAGGCGCCATGAGTTTGCCTTTCATCGACAGGCATCTCAGTGGACTCAGGTGGGTGACAGGGTGACAGGTGGTTTTTTTGAGACAGTGGGACCTCGGCACTCGCATGCCAAGGTCAATCAGTTGAGGAGACCCGATGGGTCAGTTGTTTGTGAGCATGAGGATATGCGTGCAGTCACTACTGACTTTTACCGTGAGCTACTGTCGGCTGAGCCCGAGTCAGAGAGACAGGATGTATGCAGGGAGCAGGTTTGGGCACAGATGCCCTGTCTTGTGACTCAGGAGATGCGGCAGAGGCTTGAGAGTTACCTCTTCAGCTTGAGGAGCTGCACACGGCTCTTAGGGCCCTCCCTCGTGGTAGCTGTCCAGGTGAGGATGGGCTGACTCCCAGCTTCTTCTTGGAGTACTGGGACCTGCTTGGCCCAGATCTTTGTAGTGCCTTTCAGTACATTCTGCACACAGGAGTGATGCCGGATAGCATGAGTGAGGGCCTGATTTACCTCATTCCAAAGGAGGGTGGCTCCTTGGATGAGATTCGACAGTGGCGCCCCATCACCATTCTCAACTCAGCCTACAAAATTCTTGCCAAGGCTCTGAGTTTGAGGATTCAGCCACTTTTGGAGAGCCTTATACATGGGACTCAGACAGGTTTTGTCAAGGAACGCAGTATCCTTGACAACATCTTCACTTTTTGGGAGGCTTCTGCCCTTGCACGGCTCCGTGGGGAGGACCTTGTGATTCTTCTTCTCGATTTTGAGAAGGTATACGACAGAGTCGACTGGGACTTTCTAGAGGGCACGCTACGCAGGATGGGCTTCTCAGAGGCTTGGATCAGAGGGGTGTCAGCTTTGTACAGACAGGCTCACAGTCAGGTGCTTTTGGCAGGAGGTAGAGGTGAGCGCTTCATGCTCACACGATCGGTCAGACAGGGTTGTCCTCTTGCCCCCTTTCTCTTTCTGTTCTATGCGGAGGCGATGAGCAGATTTTTGGTGTCACAGCAGGTTGGTTTGAGGGGCTTAGCACTCCCTCTACGGGGAGATGAGCTTCTGGACACTGAGTTTGCCGACGACTCAGCCTTGTACGTAGAGGGCCAGGAGGCCAATTTACACAGATGTGGGCAGGCTTTGGAGACCTTCTGCTGTGCATCGGGCGCACTGATCAACTGGAGAAAGACAGTGGCTTTCTCGGTTGGTAGTGCTCCTGTGCCAGATTGGATGCCAGGAGAGGGTTTCAGGTGGATTCCTCCAGGGACTGCAGTTCGGTACCTGGGTTGTCAGGTTGGTTTGGATTTGTCCCCCGAGCAGCAGATTGCTCCTCTTCTCCTGTCCATCAGGAGAAAGCTGTTACATTGGAGCTCAGCCCGACTTTCGCTGGCTGGTAGAGTAGTAGTTGCCAACCAGGTGTTGTTGGCGACTATGTGGTACATCACTTCTTGCTGGATCTTCTCGAGTTCTTGCATCAGCCAGGTACAGAGGCTGATAAGGAACTTCCTTTGGTCAGGTCGCGACACTCAGATTGCCCGAGCCAAGGTGGCTTGGTCGGTCATCACACTTCCTTGTTCTCAGGGAGAGCTTGGGATCATTGATCCAGCACAGCAGAGCAGAGCCCTTCTTGGGAAGTTCATCGTCAGAGGACTTCTTCCAGGCGAGGAGCCCTGGAAGGAGTTCTTCTTGCAGAGGCTTCGTGCCAGGGTGCCTCAGTCAGGAGGCCCTTGGCAACCTTCGACCAGATGGATCTTTACAGAGTTGCGTCGAGTTGGTTTGAGCAGGAGACTGGAGGACCGATTCGCTGTGAGTCTGCTTCGTTCTTGGGGGCGGCCAAGGGTGAACGCTATCACTTCGGTGTATCACCAAGAATTAGAAGCACTACCGGAATTGTATCCGAATGATCCAGACTTCTCCACCGTTTGGGGAAAGCTACATCGTGGAGAGAATGAGTTTCCCTATTCCATTCGGGACGGTTATCTCTACCACCATCAGGCCATATGTGTGGCGGAACCATTAAGAAAGAAGATCATGGATGAAGCACACGCTTCGCCTTATGCGGGTCATCGGGGTATTCTCCCTACGACCTTAGCAATGGAAAGATATTTCTTTTGGCCTATCCTTAAAGCAGACATTGATAAGTATGTCAAGGAACGCTTGGTTTGCCAAAAAGTGAAGTATCATCGGCATAAGATGCCTTGGGTCGCTACAACCATTGCTTGTGCCTAATGAACCTTGGGAAAGTATTGCCATGGACCTCATCATGGACCTCCCTAGAACTCAGACTGGAAATGACGCGATCTGGACCATTGTGGACAGGTTTAGCAAGCAAGCACACTTTATACCAGTTAAGAAAACGATCAAAGCAGATCATATGGCTAGGGTCTTTTTGGCACAGATCTTCAAGCACCATGGAATGCCAAAGTCTATTGTGAGTGATCAAGATCCTTGCATGACAGGAAATTTTTGGCGTGCCTTGATGGATAATCTTGATACGAAGTTGAATTTTTCCTCTGCCTACCATCCTCAAACGGACGGGCAAAGTGAGAGCCAATTCCACAGTATTGGATATGTTAAAAGCTTATGTGTCAGACCGGCAATCTGACTGGGAGAAATATTTGCCTCTTGTCGAGTATGCGTACAACAATACCATACACTCATCGACGGGGAAAGCACCTTTTGAGATTCTCTATGGTAAGCCTTTGCTTCCACCGATCCTTTTAACTAAGGATAAGATCTTTGCAGCAGATGAATTTGTCCGAGATTTGGACACAGCCTACGGGCAAGTTAGGAGAGCTATTCTACGCTCTCAGGAAAAGCATAAGAAAGCTGCAGACAAGCACAGGAGGAATCTAGACTTAACAGTCGGACAGTTAGTCTTACTCAAGTTTGAGAAGGCAAGACTTAAGAAACAAGCGTCTCATAAGGGGAAGGTGGTAAAACTTTCTATCCGTTATTATGGGCCGTTTAAGATCACTAAGCAAGTGAATGATGTCACATTCCGATTAGAGCTACCGCCTAATTGGAGGATCCATAATGCTTTCCATGTTAGTTTACTCCGGCCATATGTGGGACCGCCTCCGAGTCAGCCCAGTGCTGAGGAACCTCCTGAGGTTGAGGAAACAGAAGAAATACTCCAACCGGAGCAGATAGTAAGTCATCAGGAGCGGCCCCTCAAGTCCGGAAAAATAACACGGAAGTATTTGGTTATGTTTAAGAACTACTCGAATCTAGATGCTCAGTGGATGACGCAGGAGGAATTAGCAGCTTATCCCGAGATACTGGAGGTATATGTCCAAGCACTACAATTGAGGTCAACTGTTTAGAAGCCAGAGGGATGTTGCTAATTGGACTATTTTCTTATTTTTAATGATTAATTTCTTTTTCTAGGATATTTTATTGTGTACACTAAGAACTGTTAAAAGATTGTAGCTACAGGAAATGCCATCAAGAACGGACAACTCTGATGTGTCATTTGATGGGTGACGGTAAACATCGCGAAGGAGTTTCCGTAAGTTCGGTGGAAAGAGCCGGGTTACGATTGCCCCTGATGCGTCACATGATGGGTGACGGGTGCATCAGAAAGAGAACATTCCGTAGGCTGAGGAGGAAATCCGAACTGAGTAAGAAAATACGCGTAAGAACGCAAGCACAAGAATAAAGATGGGTTCAAAGAAGCTTTTTACGAAAAGCAGGAACATTCGCGGGAGGGTAGACGCTTTCCCGCGAGGAATCTATGTCTGCATTGCATCTGTGCCGTGTTCTGCACCCAGGGACGCCTGGAATGTGTTCGTGTAGCATTGTTTTCACTAACTGAGTGAGTTTTTAAAGTTTAAACAAGTTCACACTTTATTTTATAAAGTGGCCGGTCACTTTTAAGTGACCAGCCCTCTTATAATAAAATAAAGCAATGCTCCTCAAAAATCCTACGTTAAAAAAACTCTACAAAAAAAAACCTACGCAAGGCTGTATGGACGGCTGAATTCAGCGATCTCTCTCTCTCCTCTCTCTAGGGGCGCCAAGCTTTTGCTTTTCGGCTCCTATTCCCACCGGGTGCAAGGTCCTATAAAAGGGCAGTTAGCGTTCCAGTTTTCCACACGCCAGGTGCAGCAAGAGGAGTTAGCGCTGAGAATTTTGAGCAGTCATTGCGGAGGAAATTCAGCAAGTGTTCAGTGACGACAGAGTACGGAGGTCGCTTTTTCGAGCAAGGAGCGACAGGTATAATTTGTCGATACGCATTGCGAGTTGTTGCTTTGTGTGGCTTGTTTTGCAAGAATCTCCCTCTTACGGGAAGTCCGTCACGGGAAGTACGGCTTCGCGCCTACGTGCCTTACGGGAAAATACGGCCTCGTGCCTAAGTCCTTTACGGGAAAGAACGACCTTCGGGTCTAAGATTACAGAACGGAGGGGTTTCCTCGCGTTCTTGTGCTTGTATACGACTCTCCCTGAATAAAGAATACTCTTGACGGGGGGGGGGGGGGGGGGGGGGGGGGGGAGACCAACCCATCTTTTGGTCCCCAATACTGTGTCGATCTTCTTCTTTCTCTCACATTTGCAAAGTTATTTAATTTTCAGATTTTTAAGTGCTCGTGTACGCTCCCTCCCGTTTGTGACAGAGCTGACAGTGGAGAGGTTGCCAACGTGCTTGCGGCAGCCGAATGGGTGACGACCCTTGAGATCATTGGGCTCGAGAATATAGTGGGCATGGTTGTGGATAGAGAGGCATCAAATAGGGCCGCTCGGGCTATCATTGAGAGCATGTACCCACAGATCACCTTATTTTGTTTTGTGGGTGACTACCATGGGTCTATACCTTGCACTCTTCTTTTCAGGGTGAATCTGGGCTTATCCTGGATTCATCTAGGTATATCATTTTGCATGGCACATTGCCTCAACAACCTCCTCTTTTTGGGCGAGAAAAGGGGCTCTCTTCTGCGACAAGAGAGACGTCTACAGATGCTCAATGGCTTATCACCCAGAGGGAGTACCAAGATGGGTAACAATTTGTAGCTATGTAAACGTCAAGGTGGTCTGTACGATGAATGTAAAATGAACCACTGAAGAGGTGCATAATGCAATGTGAATCGACGTTAGTGTGACATAAAACGTTTCGTGGTTTTGTCTGTTTCAAGGTTTCGAGGTTTTGAAACTTTTCGTTTTAGGGCAAGAAAAAGCAAAATGGGTTTCTTAATAATATGTACATATTTATTAATATTTATATTTATTTATACACATATACCTTTGTGTGTGTGCACGCGCGCATATGTATGTGCGTATGTACACATTGCACTTACATCTATATCCATAAGCACACACATATTAGGTTTGTGCATGCATGTATAAGCAAGTATAAGTACAAACACATGCTTACAATGTGAGAGACAAAATGTCACTAAACAATGCCCAAAACTAGTGGAATGCAAGCTCTTGTTACAAAGGTTTAAACCTCAAAGTCTCAATTGTTTCAACAAGTTTCACGTTTCAAGGATTTCGCAGCTGCAAAACCTGTGACTTGAAACAAGTTTTGCATTTTGGCCGTTTGGCCAAAATGTTTCGCACGTTTCGGGGATTCAGCATTGCGAAACTTGTTTTTATGTCACTGCATGTGATGTGGGCACAACTCTAACCGAAAGAATTGGCGATCTCGTCCATGTGTGGAGAAAGACGCATCTATATTGCTCCGCTGCCTTGAAGGAGTTGGTTGAAGTATCCTGCTGACTGCGAAGAGTATGCAGCAGTTCAGTCCAAATGGCTGTCAAAATGGTGGATTTAGCGATGAGTACAGCCACATGCCAGTCTTTTAGAGCGGCTGACAAAGAATCTAGAGCCCGGGCCAACAATGCTGAATAGCAAGAGAAGGGAAGACACTTGATTCTATGGTGAATCCCATTGTCCACCTACTTCGGGTCATTGATGGCATGCAACCATGCATAGGCAAAGTTTCTAAAGCCATGGATCGGATGATTGAGAAGCTTGAGAAGCTTGTGAGACGGATGAGTTTGACTGCTAAGAAATCAACTCCTATTGTGTTTCCAAGTGGAATGTCTACTACTCTCCCTCACAAGTAGTAGTCCACGAGGTTGGCCCAAATTTTTAAGGCAAGAAGCAACAAAGTGACAAGGAGAGGGGCAATGGGTTTGAAATTGTCTTGAACCACCTTGGCTTTGATAAAGTCCATAGGTGCAAGATGGACTTCAGTTACAAAAATTTGCCATTCGTGTTCTTGGTGTCAGGTGCACCGGAAGTGTTTAAGGATTTAGCTCGGATCTAGTACTCCGCACATACACAAGGTTCCTTTACTTCACTTGAGAGAGAGAAACTCAACTGAACACAATGAAGAGGAGAGACACAATGTCAGGTTCAGCGGAAGTGTTTATGGATTTAGCTCGGATCTAGTATCCCGCACATACACAAGGGACACTTTACTTTACTTGAAAGATTGAACTGAACTGAAAGAAAGAGAGAGACGAGAGAGAAAAGAGATGACACAGGGATGTTGGGTCCCAACCCTCAATGGCCCCCTAGCTCTGTTGCCAGAGCAAGTACTTTCTTTATTCTTGCACAATGCTGGTACAATGATGCTAAATGCTGAGATATCGATGCTAATGGATACTGATGCTATTGATGCTGTGTACTGACTACTGATGGGACTATGTCGACGACAATGAGGTTAATGATCTGAATCTGGAAATGCTGATCTGATCTGAATCTAGAAACATTGATCTGATCTGAATCTGAAAATGCTGATCTGATTTGAAATGATGGCGATGCTGGGTTGGAAACGCCAAATGGCTACTAGGGAAAAACGTTGAACTTATGTGGCTGAAAACGCTAGGCTGATCCTAGAGAAAACGCTAGAGCTCCTGAGGTGTTGCCTGACTGTTGGGTGGCTGCCTCCTTGTGGCTCTGCTTCTACTGCCTTCTACTGAGCGCCTTGGCCTTCGTTCTATATCTACTAGAGGATGGGTTGAGCAGTTATAAAAAGACTTGACGATTCCATTTAATAAAGGACCTATAATGGTGGTTTATGCGGTAAAATGCCTGCATGATGAAATGTTGTCCTCTGCAAGAGAGTAATGCAACTATGACCGACCTGGACATGCACGTCTTGCTAGAGGCTCACAAAGGCTCAGTCCTGACTCACAAGCTATTGGACCATGCTAGACTATGGCGAAATGTCCATGTAGCGCAAGTAAAGTGCACACGTGACATACCCCCTGTTAAAGGTGAGGTACAACTGCCGAACTTCTATCTATACTTTTAATGTTGATTGCTTCTGATGCATGTGGATGCATAACCAATGAAGCTTCCTCCAAACAAGTGGATACTATGGATGTAAATCTGGTGCAATGTAAACATCTACCATACAAGTTGCTAGGTAGCCTTACTACTGTCACAGAATACCAGCCTTTGTGTTGACTCTGCCTTACGAGCAAGTACTACCCCTCGAATAGTCTTGTCCTGAAAACATTGCGGGTGAAGCTGAAAGGTAAGGGTGCTCGAAGGTATTTTCAAGGGTTTCTTGTCGACAGAAATGGTTGCATGCTACATGCAAGTGCTAATGCAGAAGAGGCTAGGGATCCTGTCTCCAACTCCTTACATATCCGCATACGAGGCAAGTAGATCCTTGTACTCAAGATCTGGGGGGTTGTGTATCTGATGTCGATCTTCCTTCAAAGACATGGCAATGAAGATGGGATTTGTTAAGTCCATGGTCAGCAGGACTCAAAGATTCTTTCAGGAAAAAAAACTAGGAGAGGTTCTTTGGGTTCTTGGTGGTTCGTTGGTTCTTGGGTTCTTCTTTAGGTTCTTCCCTTGGGTTCGCGAGGCCGAAGCGTGCACAGAGCTTTGATACCAATGTCAGGTGCAAAGCACACACAACTCTAATACTAATGTCAGGTGCAACGCACACAGAGCTTTGATACCAATGTCTGGTGCAGTGGAAGTGTTTAAGAATTTAGCTCACATCTAGTACTCCGCACAAACACAATGGACACTTTCCTTCACTTGAAAGACTGATTTGAACTGAAAGAAAGAGAGAGAAAAGAGACGACACAAGGAAGTCGGGTCCCAACCCTCAAGGGCCCCCTTGCTCTGTTGCCAGAGCAAGTACTGTCACAAACTAGTGACGTGGCATGACTCGACACAACCTAGAGTGGGGCAGCAGAACCGATGCAATAGGAGAGTCCCGGAAATCCCGCTATCTGCTGATGTGGCAGTCTCTCGGATTTCACGTTGTTGGGCTGACGTGGCACTGCCCTACGGGACCCCCGGAAAATGCGGCACATTTCACGGCGTAATTTGCGGCAGCTGTACGGACAGCTTTCTTCTACGCAGGGCTGGCTCAAAAATCTTACGCAAAGCTTTTTGAGTTGCTTTAATTACCAAGCAAGGCTTGTGAGATGAGTTGCTTTATTTTATGGCAGCTTCTGGGACTCTGCTTTTAGAACCCCTTGTAAACTTAAGTCGGCAGGGCTCAAACTCTTCAGAGCATCTGGACGCAGAGTCTGAGAGTGAACCCTCCCACTCCCTTGTATTAGTCTTTGGGCTAATATCTCTAGCCATAGAACTCCGCTGGCCCATGTCGAATCAATTGTGAATTGTGAACTGTTTGAAATGAATCTCTGCTGTGTCGGGTAGAATCTCGACTTGGATACAGAACATTGCCAAAGCTCTGATACCAATGTAAGGTGCAACGGAATGCATTTTGAACTTTGCTCAAGATGAGTGCTCCGAACTGTGCTCTAGGTTCCTTTTAGTTAGGGAAGGGAAAGCCTTCCGTTCTTTAATGAGAGAGTGCAATGGACACAAACAAAGTGAATGGACACTCTGAGTGACGGTGCTGAGACTAAGAGATAGAGAGATAAGAGAATACGACACCAGAGACGACGTAAAATCCTCCTCCAAGGGCCCCACTCTCGATGGCGAGAGTGGTCTACTATTGATTGCACAATTTGGTACAAGATGCTGATGCAAATTTACTGGACTATGTCGAGGTCGATGATGGTGACAACGAGGACGGTGCTAAGGCTGAAAACTCGGTGCTTTGAATCTACAACTGCTAGCTGAATTTCTACTGCAACAATGCTGACTGTAGGCTGCTGAAAACACTAGTTTGCTGTGCAAAAACGCCAACCGTTGTGGCACCAAAAACGCTACTGCTGGCTGTTTTGTCGCTGCCGATAGGCTGCTCTACTACCCTCTTGCTGGCTGAAACACCCTGCTGAAAACGCTGGACTGCTGCATGTAAAACGCTGGTTATGGCTGAAAAACGCTAGTATGTTGGTGCTGAAATCGCCATGGTGCTGGGGCTGAAGTGCTTGTTCAAGGATCCAAAAACGTTGGCTTGCTAGGGCTGAAAACGCCAGGCTATGGTGAGGGTCGTCTTGCTGAGAAGGGTCTCCAGAGGGCCTGCTGCACTTGAGTGCCTGATGCTCTCCTTCTTCTGCCAGATAGTGCTAGCTTTGGTTTGCTTATATATTATTTTAGCAAAATTTTCCTACCTACTTTCCAACAAAAGTCACTTAAAAATAATAAGTGAAAAATGTCAAAAATAGAGAAAATAGGTCTATGAATTGTAAAAGTGCTCTTGATGGGATCTGATGGGAATCTGATGGTCATGCTATGTGCAACCGAAGGATATGCATCTACTCTACGTGACTGGTCATGCACGGTCTGCGAACACACTCACAAAAGTGCCAGATCACTTCCTAATCTAAACTGACTTGATTGAACTGAACCCTGGTCATGTTGTAGCTTGTCCACGGACACATGGGTTGGATGTGTCACGTGAAATTCCCTCCTTTTCAAAGTGAGGTACTGGTACTGAACTGTATGGCGTCGAGGGAGATCGCCAACAACATCCTCGAAAGAACGCTTCGCCGGCCCACTTTGATGCGTGGGTCATGCGATACTTGAACTTCATAGAGGTCTGCAATGCTTGCTTCTTTGGGCTACGCCGAAAGCGACACAAAATCATCTGTAGCTCCTTCCATGCTTCAACTTTGTCTATGAACGTAGGTCCAACTTCTTCAAGAATCTCCAAGGCTGAAAATTCCTGAAACCACTTCTAACACAAAAACATGAACATACCTATTCCATGTAAAGTGACTGGAGAAAATCTCGTCTTTCTCAAAGACTGTGCATGCACAGAAAGACGCTGACTAAAATCGAGGAAACAATCACGAATGAAACACTCGAACAATGCGTGTTGACGAATCATTCAAACACATAGTACTTCCTGTAAGGGTTCTTTGGACCTAGGCTCGAGAGCCAAGATCGGTTCGTCGTGTTTGATCGAATCTGGTTGGGGGGGGGGGGGGGGGGGGTGCTATGAACCTCGACTCGAAATCCAAGATCGATTCTTTGTGATCGATCGAATCTGCAACGAGGTTAGCTTCGCTAGAAAAAGCATCAACTAAACCATCATCCTGTGAACAATCACGTCTTGATCATACAAATCATCATGCTTGTGAGAAATCACATCTTGATCATGCAAATCATTACGCTTGTCATTGTCATTCAGATCATCATGCTCATCATTATCATTCAAATCATCATGCTTATCATCATGCAAATCCTGTGTAATGCTTTGGAGAAGAAGAGACTGAGAGAGTCTCCTTCTCCTGAATCCTTTCAATCTTCGCTTGCGCATTAGAAATAAGAAATGGAGATTGAACAACTTGCTCTCAACAGATGACAATGAGAGAGTCACTTTTGGCATTGAAAGTGAACGTATTTTCCGCCCAATCAATGAGAGGTTATGCTCAGAAACCATCGAATGTCCAAAATCATATCACATCTTGAGAGAGGAGAGACTACAAATTTTCTTCGGAAAGCAGCTTGTTAAACTATAAACAACACATCAAGGCACTCTTTCATGATGAGAGTCTGTACTGGGAGACCTCAAGAGGAGATTTCTGACTAACCTCTAGGCGGGCTCTCTCAACAAGAGAGGGACTAATCACATCATGCATACTGCCTGGGTCAAACAATATGACAAAACACTGCCCCGTCATATGACCATAATATTTAATGAGAGACTCATCAGTGGGAGGGTTATGAGAAACTTGGGGCACACTCGTGTTGTCATTGATTGCATTGACACAGGAAGGGGGTTCTGTGGATTCTTTAGATTCATTTGATTCAAGCTTAGGACATGTTCTTTTTATGTGACCCTTAATGTGACAATGAAAACAACGACCTTCCTTAGAATAAGTGCTTTGCTCTTCCGACGTGATGTATCCTCCTAAAATTCCTTGTGCTACCCTTTTATCTGGAGTGAGCTTAGGTTTAGCAATTGTGTTAGCTTTACCCTTAGGTTCATTGGAAGAGTTCTTTTCTAAGAGACTATCGAAAGATTGGTTAGAAGAGTTACTGTTCTTACCGTTCTGAAGGTTTTGAGAGGTCTGAGAGGTCTTGTTTTCCTTAGTCTTTCCCTTGTTGTGCTTCATCTCTTGTCCGAGAGCAATCGCTACCGCCTCGTTGAGATCGATTGGATCGAGTACCTTGACATCATACTTGATATACTCGTCCAATCCATAAAGGAATGTCTTCTTGCGCTCCGCATCCGATTTGTGTAATTGAGTGCCGAGCTACAAAACACGATTAGAGAAAGACATAATTGGCATACCATTTTGCTTGAGACCTGTGCCAATCGTCCTTCAATCATGTAAGATACTGAGGTGGCATAAGCCGTGCCTTGAGCTTGTCTTGGAAATCGGCCCAATTGAACGAAAGGGGCGTGAATTCGTCGGCTTCCTCTAGGTGCGTGGCTAACTGTGCCTCTTGCCATGCGTGGTACCAATTGATGGCATCACCGGTAAGGTGCATCACCGGTAAGGTACATAGCTGCCGTCAAAACCTTGCTATTTCCAGTCTTCTTAGTTGTCACAAAATAGGCATTAAATTGATGCAACCAAGAATGAATAACCGTAGCATCCATCTTAGCATGATACTTACTGAACTGGATCTTCTCTGTGACTAGGTTGTTGGAGTCTGAATCTCGGCTTGCGCCACTTGATGAACTATCAACATCTTTGGCTGGCTCAGACTTCGAGGTGAGAACATGTGGCACCAACTCTTGCATGCGTCGTTGACTCTGTGCTGCACTCTCTGCCTGTCTTTCCTCGGCTGCCAAACGATTCGCTTCTTGTTGTGCCATCATGTCCAACATTGTCTTTACCAAAGCCTCCATAGGATTTGGTACAATCCGTGGCATAGATGGGGAAGGGAGAGGGTCGAGAAAACCTCCTAGTGGGGAAAACTCTTCTTCGCCACTCCCATGCTCACCACCTCCATGTGAAGTATCCATTCCGCTTCGGGTGATGACCATACACTGTGATCTTGGTTCTTAAGTTCTCGAGGAACTTGGGTTCTTGTGGGTCTTGCGTTCTTGGGTTCTTGAGGTTCTTGAGGTTCTTGATTTTTTTCTTTCGCTTGCAATCTGTGTAAGAGAAGGATCTTCTCTTCACCTGAGTTCTACTCTTTTCTGCGGGTGCACCCCTTGGCGGCCTTGAGCTCACACCAAGGTTGCTTTTTCCCACCTCACGTCGATTGGCCGGCCGCTAAGTGCAAGGTCTACTCTCAATGAGTGAAAAGAGGCACAAGGGGAGGCTAGACAATCCCTTCTTTCTTGGGTTTCCTGTCACTCTTCAAAAACACGATTAGGAATCCACACGCCCAAGCGAACATGGGTTCGTGCGACCTCAACAAGCAAAAAACAATTATGTGGTTCTTGTGGTTCTTTCCTTGAGTGATACAAAACATTGCCAAAGCTCTGATACCAATGTAAGGTGCAACGGAATGAATGTTGAACTTTGCTCAAGATGAGTGCTCCGAACTGTGCTCAAGGTTCCTTTTACTTAGGGAACGGAAAGCCTTCCGTTCTTAAA
Source organism: Adiantum capillus-veneris (assembly GCF_014529385.1). NCBI lineage: Eukaryota > Viridiplantae > Streptophyta > Polypodiopsida > Polypodiales > Pteridaceae > Adiantum > Adiantum capillus-veneris. The sequence goes on along the minus strand of NC_140934.1, from coordinate 171,457,707 downwards.
CGAGAGTGCAATGGACACAAACAAAGTGAATGGACACCGTGAGTGAAGGTGTTGAGACTGAGAGAAAGAGAGATAAGAGAATACGACACCAGAGACGTTGTAAAACCCTCCTCCAAGGGTCCCACTCTCGATGCCGAGAGTGGTCTACTATTGATTGCACAAGATGCTGATGCAAATCTATTGGACTATGTCGAGGTTGATGATGGTGACGACGAGGACGATGCTAAGGCTGAAACTGAGTGCTTTGAATCTCAAACTGCTTGTTGCCGAATTTCTACTGTAACAATGCTGACTGTAGGCTGCTGAAACTAGTTTGCTGTGCAAAAACGTCAACTGTTGTGGCACCAAATACGATACCTGCTGGCTGTTTTGTCACTGCCGATAGGCTGTTCTGCTACCCTCTTGCTGGCTGAAACACCTTGCTGAAAAACGCTAGACTGCTGCATGTAAAACGCTCGTTATGGCTGAAAAACGCTAGTATGTTGGTGCTGAAATCATCATGGTGCTGGGGCCGAAGTGCTTGTTCAAGGATCCAAAAACGCTGGCTTGTTAGGGCTGAAAACGCCAGGCTATGGTGAGAGTCGTCTTGTTGAGAAGGGTCTCCTGAGGGCCTGCTGCACTTGAGTGCCTGATGCTCTCTTTCTTCTTCTGCCAGATAGTGCTAGCTTTGGTTTGCTTATATATTATCTTAGCAAAATTGCCCTACCTACTTTCCAAGACGGGAGCACTAAGAACGGGAATATCTGTAAGGCCACCAGGAACGGATACTTCTGATGCGTCACAACGGATGGGTGACAGGGAGCATCAGTATAGAAGTATCCGACCATCCGGGAACGGACATCTCTGATGCGTCATAGGATGGGTGACATAGAGCGTCGTGAAGGAGATTGTACCGTAAGTTCGGTAGGAAAGGACTAGGTGATGGGTATTCCTGATGCGTCACAAGGTGGGTGACGGGTGCATCGGAAAGGGGATATCCATAGTCGAGAGGAAATCCGAACTGGAAAGAGGAATACGCGTAAAGACGCAAGCACAAGAATAAAGATGGATTCTGAGAAGCTTTTCTTAAAAAGCGGAAAATTTTAACGAGTTTTCCGGGAAGAGCAAATGCTTTCCCGCGAGGAATCTATGTCTGCATTGCATTTGTGTATGTGATTGCATCCAGGGACGCCTGGGAAGTGTTGTGAAAAGCATTGTTTTAAACTTATGAGGTTTTATTGAGTTTTTGGGCAGGTTCAAACCAATTTTACAATATGCCGGCCGTCCACTTAATAAGTGGGCAGCCACTTAGAAAATAAAGCAACAAAACCAGCCAGCGAATTCTCTCTCCCTATTTCGGGTAGAACAAAAAAAAAACGAAAAAAAAATTGAGGAAAAAAAGAAAAAAAAACGGCCGCGATCTCTACGTGAGCAGCTATTTGTGCCGTGGTCAAGGAGCTATAAAAGCACCACATGCCCTCACTGAAAGGAGGTTACCAACGCCAGCAAGAGAAGACTCGAGACTCCGAGTACAGACGGAAAAAGGATTGAGAGCTCGTCTCTCGGATTTCCCTTACGGGAAGGAACGACCATCGAGTTAGAGATTTAGAACGGAGGGGTTTTCTCCGGTTCTTGTGCTTGTAAAAAGATTCTCCCTAATAAAGGATTCTCTTTAAGGGGGGGGACCAGCCCATCTTCTGGTCCCCAGTACTGTGTCGATCTTCTCACTCTCTCTATCTCTATCTATTTCTCTCTATATTCTTTGGCTTCAGTATTAAGTGATAAATTCTATTTATCCGAGTATATTTTATATTGTTATGCGCTCCTGTTTGTGACAGGAACTATACAGAAGAATCAAAGGTTTCTCTAGGTGCAGCATTTCTCAAAGATAATGCTATGGAGTGGAGTTCAATCTCTACCTAAACGCATGCTCCAAGGACTTGGCAAGATTTCAAGACTATTTTTGCACACAATTACATGACCTCCCTATTCAAAGTCCAGATTTCATCAAAATGGGAAAACTTGAACATTCTTGCCACGTAGATCATGGAAGACTACAACCAAAGGTTTTTCGACGTCTATTTTCCGATGCCTTTCTGCTAGTTGATTCCCTTGGAGGATTAAGGCAACAGAAGAAACTGCGGCAAACACTCAGAATCCTCGACCACAACGAAGAAACCCCCGAGAATCTCGTGAAAGTCAATCTTAAAGGCCTCGTTTGACAGTGTCAACGAGAAACTCTATAACAAGAAGGCCAATGCTTTGAATCTTTTCAGACGCGGCATAATTACATACATGTCTTCAAAGAATAGATAGATCCTTAGAGAAACCTCCCGCTCTGATGAGAGCAGATAGAACCGCAGCTAGACTTGCGATTGGACTTGTATATGATATTTATGGGGAAAGTTCTAATCAATTGTGCAAAGCTTATGAAAAGATCAACGGCTTGAAAGCCCTCATCTTCTCTAAACCGATAGCTATTGAGAATTTTATCCATCTCGACTTCCTCAAGCAGATGGGCTTTGACTAAGATTCACAAGGTGGAGAACTTGAAGCCGAGCTAGCCATTGGGCAAACTCAGAAGGTGGTACCTCTCATTGGTGCTCTCTTAATACTATCCAAGGATACCATGGAAAGGCAGATTTACAGATCATGAAGATGGGCAATTGCGACACTCTCTTGGGAATGCCTTGCAATGACAAGAAGGATACGACACTCAAGATCCGGAATAGTACGATCACTTTGATGCAGAAGGACAGGCCATTCGTCCTTAAAGCTTGACTATCCGAACAAGAACCCAAATGATTTTTCAAATTGCTTTGTATTTAGATACTTTTTAGCCTTTGTTTGAGAAAATATTGTTTGGAATTTGTTTGAAATGGAAGTTATCTATTTAAAACTTGTCTTGGTGCGGAGTTGACTTTGTTTGATTCTGGTTTGAAGCTGATTTCAATGGTTTGAAATTTACTCCCGGGAGGAGTATTGAACAAAAACTTGGTGCTTGAAAATGTCTAAATATCTTCGTCTCCTTTCCAGGGAGGAGTGTTCATGTTTGTTGTATAACTCTGAATGACACAGACCTTGTGTTTGGGGAGCATTTAGTTGTATGTTGGAAACCTCTGAACGACATAGACAGGGTGTCTCGCGAGTGTTAAGTTGTATACTAGGAACCTCCAAGCGACGCAAGCTGCGGTCTGGGGAGCGTTTGGTTGTATCAGTCTTCTAAGCTCATGGCCGGGACCTTTTTTGGTTAATTTGCGGGAGCAGTGAGGAGGTGATAGTCATCGAGTAGCTTCATGTCTAATATCATATGTCTTGGAGTGCTCAACCGCATTGTTTGTTGTGTCTCGTAACATGCATATATAAGTATCTATGTTGCATTGTGATGTGCCACTTGAGTGAGATTGTCTGGGTATGTAATTTTAGTGCATCGAGACACCGGTTATAGATCAACGTTGTCTATGTGTGATGGCTGATTTTGCTATGCCGGAATATCAAGAACTTCAATATAGAAAACTGAATGACCCTTGGATATTTTTGAGCTAACTTGAGCTGTTTGCAAATGTAATCGCAGACGATTATTCTTCTTCCAAGAAGGGGGATGTCACAAATTGTTGACGTATCAAGCCACTGAAGACCTAATGGGTAGGGCCCCACAGCCCTAACCTGCACATCCCCGCTAAGGGCCTTAACCCTAGCAAAAGCAAAAAGCTGAAGTTCTCACCAACTTACAGATTCTCACTGAGTGGCCTATAGGGTTAGGATTTAAATCCTAACCCCCAACAGCTTATGGTACCCCATGTGCTGGGGCCTAGAGTAAAGCAGACACAAATAAAATTGCGTGAATAACTCGTGATGCGGTAGTTGTATAGACGCCAACGTTTTGCGTTGACTACTGACGTGGCAGCTGTACGGATTTTCGCAAATTGTGTTGGTAGCGTTTAGCACCAGCTTTTGGAGACCAAATGCTTTTATGCCTGCTGTTGATGGCCAATGGGCCTTTAAATATGTGCTAAGGCTCACTCTCTTGCATTCTACCTACGGGAGATATAGAGTACTGCCGCCAGAGTTGTACTGTGTTGAAGCAATATAAAGAAATACCAAAAGGGACGCCACACTTTGGAGCCAGTGCTCTTATATGGTCTATCAACTATCCACAGCACCTTAACGATCGAGTTTGATAAAGTTGATTGACTCGTACATCAGATGCGATTTTGATTCACGCGCTACTCACAGCCATCATGCAATTAAATTGTTGACAGAAAATTGTTGTATGCGAGAGTTATTGTCACCTTTAACAATTTTACACTCTTTTGACGCCTCTCATGCTCGATTTGATGCAAATTTTGTCTAGGTGGGAGACTACTTTTCTTGCTTTATTTTGGTGCATTTGCACACGTTTGCTACTACTTGGCAACTTTACATTCTTATCTCACGTATTTGTACGATCCTTTTAGTCATTGCCTCTATACGTTATTGTGGTCACCACATTAGCATTTTCATGCTTAACTCTGATATAGGCAGATATAGCTTTTGTGAGGATCGTGATGAGGCTTTTGAAGCCCAACAATGGGCGCTTACTATCCATTGTGAGATGGATTAGGTTTGTTGGAGCTTTCCTTAACCAACCTCCCATTCGGTTTATGCCACTTAAAATTACATTGTTATACTCTCACAGGCCCTTACTACCAATTGTGAGATGGATTAGGTTTGTTGGAGCTTGCCTTACCCAGCCTCCCGTTCAACGTATGCCACTTATAAATACATCTCACTATTTATGGCTACTAATTTTTTAGAAATACACTCGAAACTCGGTCAAAGTTTGGTCATATTTTCGCCAAACTATTTCTTGATTTATACGTATTTCTTTTGCGGTTTGGAAGGGAGTCTATTCGACAGAACACTTCCTGGGGATCAATAGAGGTGGAAAACTCATACAAACGAGAGATTCAAGGGAGAATACACGTCATAGTATAGGACCGAGAAGCCTACCTTATGTGGATCAAAGTAGAGCTAAGCTACATGAGAGGAGCTTTTATATACATGCCTTACGAATGGGATCATGTAGTATTCTAGCCTTGTAGAGGTCTTCCGCATGGGAGACTTCAACAAGCAGACAGTGTGAGCCCTAAACAACTTTGAGGAGTTTGGGTTGTTGAACCACGTTGATGAGGCTAGAGTCAAGAGGACCTAAGAAGACTCATCACGCCAGTATATGACACCTATTTAGATTGGAATCATAGCACTCTCCTTATTTACAACCGGATGGCCTGGTGGAGACATTCACATCCCACATGAATCCGACCTGCAATCTCAAAAGGTGGTAGCACAACGGACTACATTCTCACATCTAGGGAGGTAACATATCTGATTGCATCATTCACTAACCCCCCCACGCTTATAGGTGTCAATCATACTTACATCTCACTCTCCCTTGGTAGCACACCTCCACCACATACACAATTCTAACACGATCTCTCTGATATCTGCACTAAGCACATTTCTGATAGCATTTACCAGCTAGACTCCTCAGCACCACTTGAGGCACTCACTACCCAGATCTTCTCCATTCTAAACCCATCAACCCTCAGCACCTTCCCACATTAGACAAACCTGTCAGAGATTAGAACTAGCTTAATGACGAAACTAATAATTCTTAATATCTACACATTATGTGTTTAAACCACTCCATCAAATTCTTGAAAAAGAAAAACATTTTATTGCGCTTCTTGAAAAAAAGGGAAAGTTCATGTCCTTTAAAGCTACCACAATAGTGTTAAGTACTTTACTTGATTATTCAATTGCTGCCATCTCATTTGATGCCAATATTGAGATGCAATAATGTTATATCTATATTACTTGTCATTGGCCATTTTACCCTTTTATATAGGTAAGCTAGGTAGAAGGCTAGGACACAACAGCCAAACAATGCGAGGCCCATTGGTAGGGCTCCCGGGGACTCCATCTCTTAGAGATAGTTGGTATCACGTGCGTTCAAGGGGTATTCAAAAAGGCCCTCAGGTTAACATGCCATTTTGAATAAAAGAACCCCTTTTTCTTCATAAGCTTATGAGTATAGAATATTTTTGTCCCTCATAATGAATTTTGAACTCACATGGTATGCTAACATGTTTTTGGTGGAGCTCACCTTAACATATCTTTGTTGACTTAACTTGAACTTACCACTAATCTTTGTTGACAGGACATGTCATCTGAGACATCCTAAGCATATAAAATGGATTAAAAAAATGCAAATGATAGGCACAACCTAACAGTGTGGCATTGTTTTGTAGCCAACGACTCTCTAATGGTTTGCATTTTTCCTAAGCATATAAAATGGATTAAAAAAATGCAAATGATAGGCACAACCTAACACTGTGGCATTGTTTTGTAGCCAACGACTCTCTAATGGTTTGCATTTTTCCATGCTTATGCTATTTCAAAGTACCCAAGAAGATTATACCCATATTGTGCTTCCAGTTAGATGATCAATAGTCCACAACTTACAATTATGATTTCATCAACAATGTTGACTAGCGGAGATATTGGTCAAGCAACTATTTTGCTGGAGTGCATTATGAACAAGATTATTGATAGCAAAGATGTGCCCTCTGACAAGAATTAGAGCAGCACCAAAATCTTTCCCTTGAGACCATTACAAAAACATAGGATAATTAAGACAAGAACTACCAGTGGGCCATACATTCTCCACAACTCAAGAAAGCACGCACCATGAAAACTAGATCAAGGAAAAGCCTTTCCTAAGTTAAAATAGTGAGCAAATTGTTCAACGAGGGGGAAATTGAACATCTTGATTGGGCAGTGAAATTTACATTATTTGAGGAGTTTTAAAATGATATCAACATGGACATTCATTAGTGATTCTTCTACCACATCTCTCTCATATCATTATACATGCCTAGGAAAAATCATCACATTTTACTTTTGTCATTACAAGTACTTACAGGTTAGTCAACATCACATGGAACCAAGCTGTCTGTAGACATCTCCTAGAAACACAAAGCTAGTTACTTAATCATGGTTTAGATTTGGAGTTTACCATGAAATACTTTCCACCATGAATAATCAAATTCAAACTTACCAAAACAATCATTCTTTCATTTGAGAAATATGTTATGTGATCACTTTCACAGTGATGTATACACATAAAACTCATACATTTGATTGTTGCACAAAATCCGGTAGGTAGATGGAAGAGGCATCATTAACCTAGGAGACCAGGATGCATATGATCCATGGATATCATGAGACGTACCTTATCCAAGTCCAAATAGCATATAGTGATTAGGGATAGCTGACCAACCTAGTATAATACATCTTACAAGTAGATAGAGAAGCACAACAAGAATAAAATAAGTGCCCCAAATGTTATAGAAGAATATGATATGGAGGGACCAGGGGTTTCCTTTTCGACACTCAAATATAAGAAGCAAAGGTAAGGCACCAGATACTATTCTAGACTTTTGATTTTTATGAGTGGCTATCAAACTTATGAAATTATTTAGGCTATCATCATGATCAATATCATAGCCACAAAACATCTCATGAGAAAAAATTCAATGGGTATTCTGCTCAAACCTATATGAATAGATGAAGTTTGCAAAAAATCTAGATTCGGGGTGTAATCAATACATTGAATTTAGAATCATATTTATCTTTATGCATGTCGTTTAGCATAATTCTCAAGATTCTTTTCCACCCAAACTTGATTGTTTGGATGATTTTCAAAGACTTCCTCGTTATTGGTATAGACTTAAGATTGCTTTTTCTTTCACTAACTATGTTTGTGTCTACTTCATATATAGTCCTTATCCAAATGGCACTTGTGATAGCTCTTTTGTTACATATCCATTGGCTTTCAATATTTTTGATAAATTCCACTATCAATAAACAATTCATGAGATTGTTTCAAGTCAAGAACCAAAAAATATACTAAATTACATTATCATGCAAAAAAAGGAAAACCAAATTGAAATGATCATGCATCAATAATAAAATGGGAATTGTGTTTTACAAAGATCCATATTGAATGATTTGAAACTAAAGTAAGAAATCTTGTAATATAAAAACCGCATCTAATCAGAAAGCTTCAATCAAGAACATTAAGACGAAGTTAGAAGTGTAGCTGAATATGTCAATCAGTTAAAATAGGAACAACATGTCCATATGCAGGAGGAAACATGTGGGAATATGCACTATATAAAATGTATGGCAAAAGAGTTCAAAGTACATTTAGCATGATGGTTGTCACCAACACACAAGCATAGGGCTATGTGAACTCACACTAATTGTTGCCTTTTATAAGAAAATTACTAAGTTATAACAAATATCTACCCTGAGCATTGCATGATAATTGCTTACTAATTGATTGCAATTTTGTGCCCTTCATCCTCAAAGGTCTTTGCAAATAGATGCCCTTGTCCAATCTATAAAAGCTTTAGATTTACACTTTTCCCTACTCTCACAACCAAAACAAATGTCAAAATAGGTTTTGAAGTGCTCAAAAGTCTCCTAAACCCTCTTTTTCACAAGTTTTATGACATCTAAACTCAATGGTGTGGTGCTTAAGTGGGAGATTTTGGCTGTGGTACTAATGTAGCAACTAGTTGATGCATTAGTTCGATGGTATGGCAATAGATAAATCGGGGGCGCCAAGCAACCTAGCACCTCTCACCTCAGTCAAAAATTGGCACAATGATCACTCATAAAGCGATAGATCATATACAACACTTCGACTACAACTCGTGATGCCATCTCACATATATAGGCATGCACTCTAACTAGTACACCTACACGGGCACGTTTGTCAACAAGCTGTGTTTGTGATTAAGTATAGTCATTGCCTCCAAAAATCGGATGCCAGTTGTTTTGGCAGACCTAACCAACATAAGGTGTAAGCTCCCCAAACGTTGTGAGAACCCTAATATAGCTGTGTGATATTGTGGGGCAAATGTGATAATGATGTGAAAATTTAAAATTGATGATATTGCACGTTGGTATGGTGCTCATATGGTGATGATAAAGTGATGCAAGATGCCAAAACATTGGTGACTAATTGAACAAGTTGAGAGAAGGAGAGTGGAAGTATCTCATAGCCGCAAAGGTGCTAGAACATTGTTTATGAAACCTACGAGTGGGAGATCAGAAAGATAGGTTTTGCATCATGCCAGTAGCTAATGAGATATTGTGGCAACATCTTTGAGAGAGAAAAATATACATACCTATATGAAAACAAGATAAGCCCAGATTCACCCAGAAAGGAAAGTGCAAGGTATAGAAGATGAAGGTGTTATTCCTGAGAAGCCATGGAGGAAGAGAGCAAGCTCAAGAAATTACTTAATCAAAGGACAACACTCCGGACAACTTTTGGGGTACACACAAACATGTGAGTTTCTCCAACACCTCTACGCACATGGTATGCTATTGCATGCAATCTAGGGAATTTCAACATAACTTGTTGAACCATCCTATTTCATAATTCAAACACGTTTAAAGTTTGGGCCAATGTACTCCATCAAAAGCTATAGGTCAAGCTCATTCCTATGAAGGTCCCCACATATTTTGAATCATTGTTTTTTTCGTACCCGTGTCCGTGTGGTTGCCCAGCCGTACTTCCGTACTCGTCCGAGTACGGAAGCATACAGCAAGTGATTCTGTACCCGGTATAAAATTTGGGACAATTTTTTCGCCTGTAGTTTTGGCCGCTCAAGTTGGCTGCTGACTTTGTTATGCAGGCATTGGAGGGAGCATGAGATTTGGGCACATCAGCGAGCTGCGAGCTGCGAATCAGTGGCCAGTCCATCCTCTCGTCCTCTCTTGCTCACCTTCACGCTTCTCCTGTGCCCACAACCTAGTCTACAAATTCTGCTTTCTGAAGTTTCTGTGGTTTTGTGTTTGTGTATAAAGTTTTAAACATGATGTAGTATGTAGGCTTTTAAGCATCCTATGTAGTAGGCTATCTGACATATGGAATTTTCGGGTAGTCTGATCCGTACTTCCGTACCCGTGTGCGTGCGACGTGTGGTTGACGTATGGAAAAACTATGTTTTGAATCATTCTGACCACATGGATTTCCAAGGTGACCAAACTCTACGGCACATTGCTAGATCAGGAGCTCAATTATAAGCTAACCGTGAGGGATTCAGATCACCAAGATATGTGGGCTTCAAGAGAGCTTTCTCTACCGTTGACCATGTATTCACCTTGAGATCTTTGATTGACCAAACCAAGGTAAGTTACAGAAATCTATAAAATTGCTTCATGGAGATTGGGCTTTTGCAATGCCTACAATCACTTGGCATACCATTAGATATGACATGGGGCATTTATGCATCAGATACGAGTAGGTATTGGGTTAGTCCAATGCCCAAGAGGTATAACAGAGAACATTGTTAGCACTAGAGGTGTTAATCAAGAATGATCACTCTCTGCCACACTGTTTAGATTATATATACAGGAGGTATCTGAGAGCATTATACATGGGACAACAATGGAGTCGACTTGGAAGGTAGTCCAGTCCATATTATGCTATATGCATATAATATTATATTTATCTCTAAAAAGTTTCCAAGAGGTCTATAGTAGCACTTGCATGCATTAGGAACATTTTGTACACCTTCGGAAGACCAAGATCATGAACTGTAAGGGCTATGGAGGATACACTATTGTAGAATTTATGGATTGTGTTGACCATAGCATTATATAATAGGTAGATTAGAGAGACCTCAATACACAGTGTAGAAATGATAACTTGCTTGATTAAATGTAGAAATATGAGAGAAATTACAACCTTTGGATAGTGGCCTTATGTAGGGTCAAGATGGAGGAATGGAATCAATGAGTGGATGGATATGCACCACATATGGTAATGCAAAGGGTCATATGAGCTACCACAAGTAACATGTGGCTATCAAGTGTGTAGCATGTGTATGAGGCTATAGGATTCCATGGGAAAAGTGTGATTATGTACATAATGAATCTTGCTTGGCTTTTATTGGATTGCTCTCACTATGAGTGTAAGCTAAAGGCTTACCCTAGCACATGCCCTCGTAAGCTGAAGATAACACGATAAGTATGGATTCTAATCGAGAGTCTAGAATGGGTTACATTGGATAACTACATACTACACATGAAGATGAATCTGATGCAATAGGGTAGTGTAGATCTTACCAGGTCCTCCAAACTGTGGTTTGGGATAGTGTCTAAGCACTTTACAGTTATGTGTCATCACTTCCTAAGGCCTCATCTTTTTTCTTAACTTGCCTTACATTTTGGAATCTGATGATGGTGCACATATACCCGCATGTAGCTTTGAACCTGGTTTGGTGCATATACATGTAGAGGAACAAACATGAAATAAGAGAGTCTTACGGTGCCATTGGGATAGACAATGTCTATCTCCTTTGTGGACATTTTGGTACAAGTGCTTATGGGTGCAATGGGAGAGCTTTGATCACTCAATTGTTGCAGACATTATAATCATATCCAAAACTGACAATGTCATCACTGTAAATACAGACAATTAGAGCCATTGATGAGAAGAAAATCTTCACCCTTTGGCTTTTCACTTGAAAGGCTATGAATTTTTTGAGTGTGAGTGCTTGAAGCCCTTGGAACTTTTTTGCTGCTTTGGGTTTAATGCTTGGAGTGCTTTGGGAGCTCAACCTTTGTTGTTTTGGGTGCTCCTTTGGCGCTTTGGAGACAGAGCCGTAGTGAGTAAATAGCACCAAAAAGGGAGAGCCGTGGGAACTTAGGCTCAGCCAACAAGGAAATGTGCAAGGCCATGGAGTTAGGAACAGGGCCTTAGTGCCATGACAGCACCAATTAAAGGCCAAGGGAGCCTTGGAAAGGTGAGTTTGGCCAACAATGAAAGGATGTGAAGCTATGACAATAGTGGAAACTTAGGCTTGGATGGGAGGGGAACCATTGCTTGGATTCTAAGGGGAAAAAAAGAGTCTCTAATTGAAGACAAAGCGATCAAGGCAAGTTTTTGGCTTGAAGTGACATCAAATGGTGAAAACGCAGCACGACAGAATCTTGTAGGGCCAGCAAAGCGAGTTTCTCTATAGTAGAGCAAAGTAGAATGGACAACTCTCTCTCTCTCTCTCTCTCTCTCTCTCTCTCTCTCTCTCTCTCTCTCTCTCTTTGTTTGGTCTGATAGGTCATTTTGGCCTTTTGAAGACGTTAATATAACATTTCATTTCTCTCTCTCTCTCTCTCTCTCTCTCTCTCTCTCTCTCTCTCTCTCTCTCTCTCTCTCTCTCTCTCTCTCTCTCTCTCTCTCTATATGTATATATATATATATATGCAAATCTTCCTTCCTGAACGGTTCTAGCTCTTCTTGCCTCTTATGCACTACTGATTGTGGAAGCCTTTATGTCCCTTCATGCACGTTTCTCAAGGTTGCGGCTAAGAAAGGAGAGTGGCTCTTGGGCCTCCCTTTGCCTACCTACTTTGATGGCACTTTGCCCAATGACAACAGCTTCGATTCTCTTGGTCTTGGCAAAGATCAGGCAAACCTCAAGTGATATGTCCACGCTAAGCTCCAAAATGGATGCTAGGTGGGCTAATAGCATCAAAACCATGCGTTGGCGTTGAGCACGAGATGCCAAGCTTGCATGCGGGCAAGGAATAGGAGCTACGTTGTTTTTTGTAAAAGCGGTTCCCACCACTATGCACACACACACAAACACACACACTCACACACTCAATTATTGTAAGCACTATTAGAGCCTCTTAGTTGATAAATGAGGGCTCTATTAAGAGAGAGTTACTTGCACACCAATTATTTTAAATTTTCTAATTTAATTGAGTAAGATCATTTTTTTAAAAAAAATCTCGCAATGGGCTACAATTTGGTGTGTGTGTGTGTGTGTGTGTAGATGCAAAGGCTTATGCACATAGAGTATTATGCAAGCATTAAAACGCAATCAAAAGCAAGTCCAATGAAGAAAAAAAATAGTATACAACCTAATGCTCAATCCAATTACCACTAATCATTGGCAAGGGTAATGGCCACTGTATAGACATGCCTAAAGACCAATGCTAGAGATAATTAGACTTGAATAGCAATTAGCCTAAAGAGTTATGAGTCAACTTAGCATTGAGAGAGAGAGAGAGAGAGTACTAAGTCTAGCATAGGGATCCAATCATTGTAATTAAGAGACTAATTATGTATTAGCTCTGATACCACATGTAAGGGCTATGGAGGATACACTGTTGTAGCATTCATGGTTGTATTGACACAAGAGCATTAGATAATAGATAGATTAGAAAGAGCTTCAATATACAATGCAAAAATGATAACTTGCTTGATGGATTTTAAAAATGTGAGAAAATAAAAACTCTGGGATAGTGGCCTTAGGCAATGAAATCAATGAGTGGATGGATATGCTCGACATATGGTAATGGCAAGGGTCATGTGAGACACCACAAGTAGCATGTGGCTATCAAGTGTGCCACATGTGTTTATGGCATGAGTAGCATGTGTATGAGGCTATGGGGTTCCATCGGAAGAGAGTGTTTATGCACATACAGGTGCATGCTTTTCTTCTCGGGATTGTTCTTACTATGAGTGTAAGCTAAAGGCTTACTCCATCATGATCTTCACACCTTCGGAGGGCATCATAGGAGAGCAGATTCATGAATTTCATCTTTGATCTAACCAGGTCTTTTCATGTCAACAATGGAGGTTTAGCAAACAAGCCCACTCTATACTTGTCAAGGAGAATATCAAACTTCATCATACAACTAATCTTTGTAAGTCTAGCATTTCTAAGCACTATGGCATGTTGAATTTATCTTTTGTGCATCACCCATACCTAGATGGGCAAAATGACATTCTCAACAACATTTTGGATCTACTTGAGGTCTATGTCAATGAAGCTCATTAGAGACATCATACTTTTGCCTCAATGAGTCAAAGATGCCATAAGTTACTCTCAACACAAGCAAAAGCTAGCTATTGATAAGCATGACTTACAACTTTTAAAGAGGACGATTGGATGTTACTCAAGTTTTCAAAGGCTTCGCTTATAGGCTTAATACTAAACTGGCAATGGGACACTTTTATGTACTATGTACCATTAAGTGACCAATTTTCTCGAATTACTTGAGGAGTTTTGCATGTAATGATTTTTTTTGTGTTTTATATCTGTAAAGTTGTCTTATGATCTGAAAAAAATTGCACATTCTTTTAAGATACTAATGTAACCTATAACATAAATCTTGACAAATAATTTTCAACCTAAACTAAACAAATAAATATGTGTTGTTTCAAGCCAATTTCTAATTTCTTGAACATACACCACTCTCAAAATCATATTTGTGAGGTCTAGATTAGTACATTGGCCCTACTAGTTTGTAGCATTTCTATGCTTTAAAGAGAAATTATGTGTTTGGATTAAAAGAGTAATGCCACATTTGTGGATTTTCTGAAAAAATAATTCAACAACTATTTAATTAAATGTCTAAACCAAAAATCCTTGCAAGGAAATACGTCCAACACATAGTATGAGTTGATAAAAAATATCAAGAAAATAAATCAAGGGTTGAAGTTGTCTAAGGACTAATTTGGTAAAATGCGTATCATTATAATAAACTGGCTCAATGGTAGACTTTCTTTTTTCTAACAGACTGAAACTGCTTTGAAAAATCCCTAGATAAGTATGTAATGAGTCTATCACACTTTTATGTTGCTTATACAAAGGCTAACAACATTTACTACTCGCCCAAGTCAAGTAGCAAATTTAAGTTTTACACAAAAAAAGCTCTTTTTTAAAAAGTGAAATTTTTATTTTAAGCATTTTTAACTCAAATATGACTCTCATAGTCTTAGACATCCTAACAAGATGCTCAACAAGTTTCATGAAGTTATTAGAATCTAGACATAAGCCACTTCTCTTGTGGCCCATTACAAGACTAGTGTTAATTAATTGAAGATACAAATGTCACCTATAACTTGAATCTTGACAAACATTTTTCAACCTAGATTGAATAAAAAAATATGTGCTATTTTAGGCTAATCTCTAATTTTTGGAACATACACGGCCACTCTCAAAATCATATTTGTGAGGTCTAGATTGGTATACTCGCTCTACTAGTTTTCAACATTTCTATGCTTTAGAGAGAACTGACGTGTTTGAATTAAAAGTTATGCCCTAAATAGTAGAGTTTTGTATTCCTATTTTTTGGATAAATTTTACACTTTCATGAATCCTTTGGTAGCCTTAATGAAATCCAATGGGAGCTTTGATCAATTCTTTGGTAGCTTTAATGAAATCCAATGAGAGCTTTAACTGTGCAAATGTATTCCATAACTCATGTCACGATCACATGGCTCTGTGTGCCACGTGGACATACTTCATCGACTTCTACAGCCAGTTTTCCCCTTCTTCCTAGATAGGAGTCGACCTAGAATCCTAGAAGGATTAGTACCAGAAATTTTGTGAGCCTATTCGCAGGACTTGCATGTCCGAACAAGTCCATTAGATTAGGCTTTTTAGTTTTGGAACCCTCTTGGTTTGTACTTGTGTTTTAACAGATGTTATAACATTATGGTGGACATCTATCATGATATGCTGCATATAGTTTTAGGTTAGAGGAATCCAATGAGCTATTCCCCACGTCCATCAGATTCTCGGGTGGACAGATATGTGACAATTTCACCCAAAAACTAACCCCATAGTCAAAACTTATTTATAAATCATAATTATGATTTATTTGTTGGAATTTGATAGAGTTTTTGTCCTACCTAGCCCTTAATGGGTTTATAACCACTAAACTAGGCCTATAAGGGACCAAGAGAGTAAGCACTTTCTCTCAAAATCCCAACGCTAGCAAAAGGAGACCAATCAGCCCAACGTTTTTGCTCAGAACAACCTTGGCTTTTTGCAACCAACTAGTAATCCTACCGTTTTTTCTTGAATCGACAGATCAACCTATCGCTTGCAGATCTGCCTCAATATTGCTTTCAAATTTCAGCCCTTTCTATCGCCAGAAAACGGCTTGGATCTGTGTTTCACGAGATTCCCATTGCGATCTGATACTTCGGCAACCATTGAGCCTCTCCTTGGCCATTCCCTCGTCCACATTGAGTGCTCCCATTGCTATCTATCATCGGCATCATCGAACTGACCTACATTTTCAACCCTTCATTTTTCTCACATCAGAAGCGCAATTCAGTCCCAGATCTTTCCCTTAGTGGCCATCCAAAATGCCACATCGAGAAGGATCCAAAGGTGCATCAAATCAGTCATGAAGGTGCCTTGTCTTGAGAAGTTAATGCGGTAATATCCACCATTCGAGTCAATAAGTCTGCACTTGGGGTATTGCATGTGTGACATTCCATTAACGCAATCAAAAGCAAACACCATATCAACAACGGTGTGGGGGTCCTTGCGAGGGTTGATTGGGACCCCATCGGGTGTCACTCTCCTCTCTCTCTCTCTCTCTCTCTCTCTCTCTCTCTCTCTCTCTCTCTCTCTCTCTCTCCACTTCTCTATCAGTCTCTTATTCTCTTTCTTAAGAGAAAGTGAAAGGAAACATCATTCAAGCTAAAAGCAATCACTTATGCAAAGGAAAGAAGTGAAGGATTTGTGGAAGTGTAAATCCTAGATCTTCACCATTTCAATTCCGTTGCACCTGACAATGATATAAAAGTATTCTTCCAGGAGCTTTGGGACATCTAATATGCCATACAGCTAGCTATTTGAATGCGGTTCATTTTTTGAGCCTAGAGTTCGAGGCATTTTATACTAGCAAGTGTTGCCTTCATTAAGCTACTGATAATATAAACCAAGAATGTACACTATGTAGCTTATACCGATCTCTAATTATAAATGTTAAATTTGTCGGTATATTGAGCATTTTCTAAGAAATTCAAAGGGCTATAATGTGAAACCCATTTTTTTCTTGTCAGTTGCTTTAGTGCATTCATGTTGTCCCCAACATTGTACTAGATCAGATCTTCGTAATGCTTTTGGCAATATGGTGGTCCATGGTTACCTATGATTTTAAAGGTCTAAAAGAACCTACGAAAATAAGTGATTAGTGGTAATAATGAGCATGGGTATATGTCACAAATCAGCTCTAAAAGCGAGGCGCATAACACAAATCAACCGTAGAAAGTGGGGTGCCCTTCTTTTTATAAGCCAAGAGGTCAACCAAATGAAAAGCCAAAGGTCGGACAATTGAAAAGCCAAGGTCAAGGGCACCCAAAAGGCTAGCCTTTTACCTATATCAATTTTTGGGCAATCTCTCTCTTTGAGCATTTCTTGAAGATGACAGGCTTTGAGCACTTGTGTCAACGACTTGTATTGGCCATCTTTTGCAATATAAAAGAAATACCCTTTGGAGGCGCTCGTCTTGAGGGCCAATGCTTTTAGGGAAGGAATTCCGCCTTACTATGTCTCATGTTTGGTTTCTCTCTCTCTCTCTCTTTTCAAGTAGAAGTGTTTGCTATTGTGATTCACCTTATGTGCTTAACGTACATAAAGGTTTCAGTGGTATCAGAGCTCAGTTGATTGTTCTTCTATGAACAATCCGATCCTTCCCACAGTAGCAAAGCATGATGGTTTCAGAGTCAACCTCTCACAAAAGTGAAGAGGAGAACAACAACGAAGAAATAGAGCTCGGGAACGACATCAAAGAGAAGGATATTGTAGATGATGTTTTCTCTGAGGTGGACGTGAAGAAGTAGCTAAAACAAAAACCATGCAACTCATGCAATAGTTTCTTGTTGCTAGTAAGGATCTAAAGCTTTCAAAGTTCATTCCGGTAAAGGATCTTGATACGGCGGTAAAGCAATGAAAGGCAAACAATCCACAACTTTTGGGATGGGTGACTCAGGAAAGATTGGCTGCAGCATAACGTCAAAGACAGAAGGCCCGACCCAAGATTGGGTCAGACAGATTTATGGGGAGACAATCTTTTTCCTAGAAGCAGCTAATGATTTGTATTTGTCTCAAGAAAGACCAGGTTTCTATGATGCCCATTATGAAAACCTTGAAGACAAAGCAAGTGATCATTTTGCTATGCATATGGGAGATGAGCCACTTGGATTTGAAAATGCTTATGGACACACAGATTCCTTTTGATGGATTGAGTCCAGTGAGCCACCTCAAAGACTACAAGGAAGGAGGCCAAAGTGTAAAGTTTTCCATCTTTGATGGCAAACAAGATGAGAAAAAAGCACTCACCTTTATTCAACAGTTTGATGCAACTTTTTCAAGTGGGCACTTCATAGAGGCTTCCAAGATCAGAAAAGCAACATCCTTTCTCAAGGGAACTCATTTGACATGGTATAACATTTTGCTTACTCAGCACGAGGCGCCAGGAACATGGCTGGGATTCAAACAGTTTTTTGCTTCATTATGGCTGACTGTAGAATTTGAAGTTGATATCCTCAAGATTTGGAATCGTCTCAAATTGAAGAAGAGAGATTCACTCGTCCGGTACAATCAAAGATATTGGGGGGCATACTATCCAATGGCATGTTTTAGACAAGTTCCGCTTGGAGAACAGATTGAAAAGTATTGTTGTGGATTTCCTACGAAGCTTAAACATTAGTGCTCGAAGCATAAAAGGAAGTTTAACAAGAACTTCTCCAAGGGGAACTACAAACAAAAATTTAACCAAACTAACTTGACTTCCAAAGTTAGTGAAGAGCAAAGAAAGCAATGGAGCAGAGAGGGAAGGTGCTTCAAATGTGGTGTCCACGGACATGTGGCAGCAAATTGACCTTGCAAAACTCATAACAAAACAAATGACGACAAAAAGTCAAAGAAAGGAAAGATAGTTGTTGGTCTGGTAGCAGATATGATGGGAGTGAAGTAGAAGATGAGTCCTCTGAGCTTTGCAGAGCTTGGGAAAAAGTCAGAGATGAGAAGGTCCTTATCTTTTTCAAAAGCGGAGCCAAGGCTAACTTTATTTCGATGGAGTTGGCACCTAGATTGGGGGTGAAGCCAGAGGAGATGGGCCCCCAGATGGATGTAGGAGTGGCAGTTACCCCTTTGATAGGCAAGATTCGGTTGCACACCCAAGGATATGTTGGACAAGAGGATTTTTTCATAATGCCACTTGTGGGATGTGATGTCCTATTAGGAATGCCATCGCACTACAAGAGTCGTGCAATGATTGATACCAAGGCAAAGAAGATTTTACTTCAACACAAAGAAAAGGGTCTCACTCTGGATGTAAAAACCAAGGACGAGTCTATCCTCGTTGTATTGCGATAGTTTCTAAGTTGAAGAAATCTCATATTTCTGCTTACTTGACTTTTGTTCAAGACACGTCTCAAGATGAAGGTAATTCAAATTTATCTACTTTGGATACAGAGAGACTTGTTTTGTTGAAACAATAACAGAATTTTTTCTCAGAGAGCCTACCGGGGGAGTTTCCCCCTAGGCATCCTGAGGATCAGACCATTGATTTGATTCTAGGGAGCTTACCTCGTAACCGACCCCCTTATAGAGTAAGCCCGGCACAACAAGAGGAGATCATGAGTCAGGTCAATGATCTTCTCAAGAAAGAATTGATTCAACCCAATTTTCCACCCTTCTGTTATTAGTTTTTCTTGTTCAGAAGAAGGATGGATCTTGGCGAATGTGCATCGCCTATCATGCACTCAACAAGATTACAATCAAGAGCAGGTTTTCTATAGCCAGGATTGACGACATCCTTGATCGACTTCAAGGATCAAGTCATTTTAGCAGGATTGACCTTAAAAGTGGCAATCATCACATCCGGATTGCTCCTGAGGATGTTCACGAGACAATATTCTGTACCACTTTTGGACTCTATGAGTTTTTAGTGATGCCTTTTGGCCTCACTGATGCTCCAGCCACATGCAACTGGATGATAGATCGAATCTTTCGAGAGCATCGGCAATTTGTGGAGACATTCTTTGATGATATCATTATCTTCTCCAAGTCAGAAACTGAACACCAAGAGCATCTTGTAAAGGTCCTTCAAACTTTGCGAGATCATAAGTTGATTATCAATGGCAAGAAAAGCGAGTTCTTCATGCAGAGATACACTTTCTTAGATATATTATTTCTCTAGAGGGTGTCACGATGGACCCACTCAAGGTTGCAACTATTATGAGGAACATGCATAATGTGTAGTTTCTTGGGGCTATGTTCTTACTACAAAAGATTCATTTTCAGATTTGTAGAAATTGTAGCACCTTTGTATCATTTGACCAAGAAAGGTGTTTCCTTTTCTTAGAAACAGACACAAATCACAGCTTTTGAGTGTCTGAAAGAAAAGCTTATCACTGGACCAATCCTTGTGCTTCCCAATCTGCAGAAACCTTGTCAAGTGCACTGTGATACATGTGGCAGCACTTTAGGAGCAGTTGTGCAACAGGATGTTCCTGTGATAGCTTATGAGAGCAGATTATTCTCTAAGGTTGAGATAGTTGCACAGATTTTAGAGAAGGAACTTCTTTCAATAATTCATGCATTACCTACTTGGAAACATTATATTCTTGGAGATGATTTCACAGTTCATACTGATCATTAGAGTTTGAGATACTTCTTGTCACAACCGAAGTTGTCAAACAAACAAATAAGATGGACAAATTTTTTGTCTCTTTCATTTTTAGTTTGTTTATGTAGAGGGGAAGAAGAATGTGGTTGCAAAAAGCCTTATCTTGCAAACCACAAATTTCAACAGTCACTGCTATTTTTCATCATGAGTTGGATGACATGCGACAATAGTATGCGAGCATTTATGACACCTTACAGGCTGGTGAGGTTGTTCCAAGTTATGCTCTTATAGAAGGATTTTTCATGAAGACAACTAAGTTGTGTCACACAACAACTTAGACAGATAGAATGTCATGATCCACCTTTTTCAGGGCATTGTGGGATTGAGGCTACATTAAAAGCAGTAGATACTTACTTTTATTGGCCTCAACTCAAGGTAGACGTGGACAATTTTGTGCGTACATGCTTGGTATGCCAAAAAGTGAAGTATGACAGACATAAAACACCTGGACTACTGCTACCTTTGCCGATTCCAGATCGACCATGGGAGAGTATTGCTATGGACTTTATTTTTTATCTTCCAAAGACGTAGGGTGGGCATGATGGCATATGGAATGTCGTCGGCAAGTTCAATAAGCAAGCTCATTTTATCCTTATAAAGAAGACAATTAAAGCAAATCATATGGCAAAGTTGTTAATTACTCATATCTTTAGATATCATGGGATGCCTTCTTCTATTGTTTTAGATAGAGATCCCAGGATGACCAGTCTGTTTTGACAAGCTCTATGTGAGAATTTGGGAGCTACATTGAAGTTCTCTTCTTCTTTTCATCCACAAACAGATGGGCAGTCAAAGATTACAAATTCAGTTTGTTGCATTTGTTAAAGTATTATGTTTCAGACCACAAATCGTTGTGGCACAAATATCTAACATTGGTAGAGTTTGCGTATAACAGCACAGTCCATACATCGATAGGGAAGGCCCCATTTGAGATTGTTGAAGATGGCAAGAAGGTTCTACCTATCTTGTGCACAGAAGATAAGATTTTTGAGGTAGATTGCTTTGTGGAGGATCTTGATACCTCATTTTCCAAGATAAAGGAGGCTTTGCACAAGTCTCAAGAAAAACACAAATGGAAATCGATAAGCATCACAGAGACATGCAGCTTAAAGAGAATGATTGGGTGCTACTCAAGTTTGAGAAAGCATGCCTCAAAAAGAAAAAGGACAAAGAAAAGCTTTATCAAAACTGAGTATGCGATACTATGGTCCTTTCCAAATCACTGAGCAAATCGATGATGTTGCTTAGATTGAAGTTGCCAGATCATTGGAAGATTCACAATGTTTTCCATGTGAGTCTTCTACGTCCTTTTAAAAGACAAGTGCCAGAGGATATGATTGCTGACGAGCAACTTGAAGTTGAGGAAACAGAGGAAATCCTTCAACCTAAACAGATACTGGCACACAAGGAAAGAAAGATTAAAGGAAAGTTAATCTGGAAATATTTGGTCAAGTTTTGAAATTATCCAGCCTTGGATGCCAAATGGATGGAGGAGGAGGACTTGGCAAATACTCCTCAATTATTAGAGCTTTACCTTGAGGCTTTTGGATTAGCTCCTACTTTGTCACCAAGAGTTCAGGATGATTCAACGGTTGAATCTAGTGCAGGACTTGCTGCATGGACAAGAGCTCCTACACTCTCTTGTCAGAGATCAACACGAATGATTGATAGTGGTTTTTACTGACTTCTTGTTATCTTTTCAAGGGTGTTGAGCTAACAACACTCGGCCATCTCTATGTATTTTGATGAAGTTGCAACAAGAATAATTCTCTCTCATATTGACTAATGGCTTATTATTTGATTTCGTATGATTGGATGGAATGTCTGCAGCATTCTATCTTGATGATATACTAATTCATTAGAGACATCCATAAAGTTCGAGTTAGAACTGGATATGATGATTAGTATAGAAAATCTAGTACAGCAAAAGATCCAATTTGGATGAGATAAATTGGGTATGTGGTTTTAGTGCATCAAGACATCCGTCAAAGATCGGTGAGATCTAGATGTGATAACTAATATTGCTACTGCACCCATCCAAAGTTCTAATGAGGATGAGATGGCTAGATAGAAATCTGATCGATTCTAGTGCATCAGAGAAATCCATGGAGTTCAAGATAAGAACTAAATGTGATGACTAGTTATGCCTAGATACATGTGATGCATGCCATGTGATTTGTACCATTCATGCATGAACATGATTGATTGACTAATTGATCAATATTATTGTGTTACTCTTGTTCTGCGTTGCAGATGTAATTGAGGACAATTACTATTTTTCAACAAGGGGGTATGTCACAAATTAGTCCTAAAAGTGAGGCACATAACACAAATCAACCCTAGAAAGTGGGGTGCCCTTCTTTTTATAAGCCAAGAGGTCAGACAAATGAAAAGCCAAAGGAAGAATAAATGAAAATCCAAAGGTGGAACAATTGAAAAGCCAAGGATAAGGCCACCCAAAAGGCTAGGATTTTACCGATATAAAGAACTCTTGAGATAATTTGTGGGGATCATCAGTTTTTGGGTGATCTCTCTCTCTTAGCATTTCTTGAAGATGACAAAGGCTTGAGTCTTGTGAAGATCAAGAAAGCTTTGAGCACTTGTGTCAACAACTTGTATTGGCCATCTTTTACAATATAAAAGAAATACCCTTCGGGGATGCTCGTCTTAAGGGCCAACGCTTCTAGGGAAGGAATTTCACCTTCCTCTCTCTCTCTCTCTCTCTCTCTCTCTCTCTCTCTCTCTCTCTCTCTTCACATAGAAGTGTTTGCTATTGTAATCACCTTCTATCCTTAACGTACATAAAGGTTTTAGAATATAGACTTCAATGATATGTCAACAAAATAAAAAAACACCACCTAATTGAAGTTTGTGGGAAAATTTATCTTTTGGTCTAGAAAAATCCAATCTTCTTAGCATTTATTGCATTGAAATAAATTGTTGTTTTGAGCAAATTGCAATAGTGCTTCAGCTTTGGAGGCTTACCATCATCAAAGCGTGAGAAAGTTTTAGGGTTACTCATTTAGTCATAAGGAGTGTCTCTCAAGATCAAGCTCAAGAAAGGATTTCCAAACAAAAATCATCTAGCACCACATAGACAACCTCTTACATAGTGGTAAGATTGTACTCTTGATGATGCTTAGTCGATGATGGAAGCTTAAATTAAAGAATCCATTTCTTAAATTGAACCATTCAACCAATCACATGTGTTAAGAGACCGTTGGAAAATTCTATGGCAACTATGATAGTGTATCTCTATAAAACTCCGACTATATTGTCAACTATTACAGTTCATGTATGAGGTTCCTCTCTCAATTTCTCGAAGAGTGCTCTAAATTTTTGTTCTTTTGCTTATGTTTTTACGCTAATAATTCTCACAATCTTTCAAGTCTTTATAAAGCTCACAACTTCACATGTCATAATTACCATAATTGACATGAGCAGAGCAAGAATGTGGCTTATCATTGAGAAATAAAAGACTATTCAAGGTAGCAATTCAATATTTTCAAGGGACCCCACAGACATCATTCCTATTATTTATGATATCTCTCTATCTGTCACTTCTTAATTTTTGACTATTGCTATTATGGCTCAATATCTTTGGGATGCTTTCTAAAAATATATATCTCTACCATTAAGCTCACAAAGTAAGCTTGAAAAAGAGCTACATGTGTTTACTATTTCAAGGAATGACAACATTAACGAGAAGATTAGGGACTCATCTCTCAAATTAAGAGGAAATTAAAGAACATAGGTCCCAAGTGCCCAATCTCATACACAAGCTACTCAATAAGCTTCCTTTATTCTTCGACCACTTTTGTGACACCATCACTCTCCACAATCCCTCTCTTGTAAATAATTACTATCACTCTTCCATGACAAATGTCTTAATAAGAGAAATAACAAGCAAAAAATATTATTGCGCCTCAAAAGAAATAAGAATGGAAAACAAAGACAATTTAGAAAAGGAACCTAAAGCCGCTACACCTAATAAAGATTCCAAAGAACCTCATTAGTATACATTTTGTGGAAATAATGGTCATCCGGAAGTGAGCTTTTGTAAAACGAGATCGGTCCAAGAAGGCTAATACTAAAAGAAGGTAATCCAAGGAACCTAACAAAACAAAGGAAAAGACACGAGAAAAGAAGCAAGAAATCCAAAGGTTGCTTATATTCTGCATGCTTTCCTCTACTCTCTTACACTAGATTGACTCGTGCCTATGCAGCCCTAGGCGGTTTAGAGAGGATTTGTTCGCAGGTTCAGTTCCAGGAACCTCGAACAAAGCTCTGGCTTTTCGACACTTTGGTCGCTTCAGTTATGCACTACGGGGTTCACGGTTGGGGACCGTCTGTTGATAGTGCTGGATGGAGTAATATGGAGAGACCCTTGATATCTATGATTTCTAGGCTGATTAGAGCCAAGGCCTCAGTCCCACATGACATCATACGAGCGGAGCTGGTTGCCCCACCTATGGAGGTTGAGGCTGTCACCAGATCAGTATCATTTGTACACAGCTTATGGGACACCACCAGGGACAGGTATGCCAGGCTTGCTCTTGAGTCATCCAGACAGCTGGCATTACAGGGAGATACATCATGTTGGTATGCACAGATGAGCTCATGGTTTCAGAGGCATGGTTTCAGCATGGACAAGCTGCCCCCTTTCCAGTATTCTCTTGATGCACCATCTTTGGCTCTTACACGGATGGAGACTACTAGACTCATTCGGCATGATCTTATCCAGCTTGATAACAGAGGACATGGATAGAGCCATCACGGGAGTTGGGTACGAAGAGGGTTTTCTATAGAGAGCATCTTCTCCAACTCACGACAGACGGATTTGTCACACGGCCCAGTTACATGGACACACATCTATCTCACGGGTTACGATGTGCTATAGGCCAGATTCGCACATCTTCACACCAGTAGACAGTAGGATATGTCAGTTATGCCATGCAGAACCAGAGACAGAGTTTCACTACATATGTCATTGCACAGTCTACTATGAGATACGGGGACGCTTTCATTGTTTATTCAAAGATGGTTTTGACTCGTTAGATAGAGTTGTGAGATATCAGGATCAAAGATGTCTCGGATTATTCCTACTTGAGATACAAAGACATAGAGACGCTCTATTGAGTGGGCAAAGACAGAGACAATCTTAGAGACGCATCTCAGACTTCTTCAACCTGAGTACCACAGAGGCAGAGGAGACACCACCATCACAGAGCTCGGTTCCCACCCATACACACACCAGCGGTACTCTCATTGATCGAGCTATAGAGTTAGGGAGATCGAGACGACCGCGACTGAGGGGAGCCACGCAGCACCGACGGAGATTGCGGTAGAGGATCCACAGGATTCTAGCATGACACCCAGAGTGTCGATCAGGATAGGCTTCATGCTACTGCTATATTGTATCATGGTGACACTTATCCCTACTTTGTACCTTTATGGCATGATACCATTGATCAGACTACCAGCCACCCATAGAAGTCGATAGCACTCCTATCAGTTTCTTTGTTTGTAGTTTTCTTTGTTTGTACCCAGACTTGGTACTAGACTCCTCATTGTAATCAGTTGGTCTCATAGGTCATTTTGGCCTTTTGTAGACGTTAATATATCATTTCATTTCTCTCTCTCTCTCTCTCTCTCTCTCTCTCTCTCTCTCTCTCTCTCTCTCTCTCTCTCTCTCTCTCACAGAGTCTTCTCTAGTGATAATGTGCATTTCGTATTCCACAAGAGCTTGAGGGTATGGCCGACCCCATAATCATTAATGTCAAAACAAGGTGGTTATTCCACATGCACTTCCTACCCTAAGAAAGCAAATTATAACACCTATCTAATAATCAAGCCTTTCATAATGTGCACAAGGGGCAACCATAAGATAGATAGTAGTGAATCATCTAGTGAGAGCAAGAGTCTTATAAAAGTCAATACCTTTCGTTGACCATAACCTTTAGTAAACGATAAGTCGTGTACTTGTCTAGAGAACCATCAGAAAGAAACTTGACTTTAAAACCGACTTCATGCTGATTACCTTCTCTTGGGATCGACAACGAATAGGCTCTCAAATATTGTCATCCTCATTAGAAGGCATCTTAGTTATCATACTCTGATGCCAATGAGTGAGAGTTAGCCTTCCATAGAATCTCAATAATCGACTTATCACATCAAAGCATAATTCACCTATTATGAATTAGTAATGACTTGACAAGTAGAAACCAACTCATCGATAAACCAAAATCTCGAAGTAGAGTGCAAGCATATTACTTTGGAGCAACTTTGGGTTTCACATATGTAGTAGAGAAAAGCATAGAGTAGAACTATTACAACCCCTCACAAGCCAACGTAGAGAAAGAGTGGAGAGAGTGTTGAGGAACCCATAAGAATGTTAAGTTATGGCATCTCAAGTGAGTTGCCCAATGTGATCCCAATATCTATTTTGGCCTAAGTATTTATTTTACATATTTGTCTATATCTAGGTTGGGCAATTTATTGAGATGGGTACATATACAACCCATTGCTCCCATTGTATTTGTATCAATTCATTTGCCAAAGCTAGTTGGGTCAGTAACCTCTCTCTCTCTCTCTCTCTCTCTCTCTCTCTCTCTCTCTCTCTCTCTCTCGTATTCTATCTTGCGTTTCCATGTTGCGGCCAACAGTCCTTGACGGCGACAACTCTCCCCTCTTTTGGTAGCAATGAAGACGTCCTCTCCAATGTTTTTGTGAGGGGTAGCAATGTAAGGAGAGTAGCCTTTGCCCATGTGTTTTTGTCGTTCTTCTCTCCTCATTCTCTATCATGTGCACGTGCATACGTAGCACTCGCTAAAGGAGATGCACACACATACGCTCCAGTGCACTCTTGCGCTCTTATCTCCAATTGTGTATCGTGTCTGATGTTGTACATATGCACAATTCGTCAGGTAGGCATGATCATCAATTATGTTGCTCATATACATGCTATGCTATTTCTTATATTTGCAAGGACTTTGTGTATCCATTTGTAACAATAACAAGGCACAAGGTAAAAGGAGAGAAGATTAAGGGATATTGAGATTATGCACTTGACAAAGAATATGATAAAAAACCTCATCCATTATGGTTTTCAAACCCTAACGTGATACAAACCATTGCAAGGGCTCACTCACATGGGCGATGATAGATTTCGAGCACTAGTGCCTAGATGGCACTAGCGAGCACCCTTCAAAAACTTTGATCGAAGTAATAAAGGGCATTTCACTACACTATGATTTAAAAGACCCCTTTTCTTTCAAAAACCTAACTTTTAAAAAACTCACTTTTAACCCCACTTACTCATGTTATTTCATAACTCTTCGAAATATTAAAAATCCCTCTCGGTGGACAGGGGACTGACTCTGTCAACGAATGCTTAGTTGTATTGTTGACATCATATAAAACCAATGAACCATAATGATAGCAGTACTCATGTGATTACATATTTTGAGGTCTCTAGATCTTGGGATGTTCTTACGATGTAAAAAACACTTTTATGTATGTAAAGAGAGAATAAATAGGAAAAAAAGTCAATAAGATACAACCTATGCAGTATGCTAAAATTGACGGACTTGAATAATTATATATCACAAATAACTGGTGCACATATGACCGTGCAAGATGTATGGCTATCAAGTATAGTAGTTGATAAACTATTTCAAATGCCTATACTTTTATCATCCATGTGGTAGATTACTTATTTCATTACTCTCTATAATACAAGTATAGAACAAAGAGTCGAGTCCCATAGAGCATTAGTGAGTATAGTGATATTAACATTACAAATTCATGGTCACACTATGCCAAAATGAATTTAAGGGTACTGCGATGACAAGACTCTACTAAAAGTCGTAGTACCATTACTATTGAGTTTTGTCCATACCCTTTCTTAAGTTAGTATATCATCAGAAACATTCTTCTCTCCCTCTGTTTTGTATGTGACATCTTGATATAACATTTTAGGTGCTTATAGAACCCCACTAACTATGACAGTGTCAAGACTAGGTCTCTTGGAATTGTTCCTACAACGTTAAAACTTCTCTTCGTCTACTCTCTCTCTCTCTCACACACACAACAAAGAGAACTTACATGTAGAGCGCTTCTCCGGGTTGTTCCGTGCATTTGCAGGTCACGACGTGATGAAGCTGACCTTATCGACCTCCAGTGAAGGAACTGCAAAGCTTGAGCCTGTGATTTGATTAGATCTGTAGAGGCGTTCTCTAATCTAGTGTGTGGGTGTAGCTTGGTCCTTTTCCTTTTGTGATACTCTGTAGGGGTGCATGAGGTCTCCTTTAAGTTCTGGGACGCGGCCACACTCGATGCACCGGGAAAGGGATGCTTGCCACCACTCGCACAAGGGGGAGCAACCTGGCATAACTCTGCCATAGACCTCTTCTTTCTTACTTTCCCCCTATGCAACTTCACATTACATTTGTCCATGACATCAGCAGAGGACGCGACCAGACACCTGTCGATATGGGCATTTAATGCTGTGTTTGAGGAGCATTGAAAGAGCAAACATACAGGGCACCTCTGCTGGGGGATGTTATCCACGCCTGGAATCGATTCGGAAGTGTCTTCTTGCATCGGCAAAGATTGATCACATCGCGGTCTAGAACTCAAGGACTTCGAATTCTGGCTCTCGATGGACTTGCCAGAGCTTTGAGAATCGAGACTGCAATCCGTGCGGACCTTGGACTGCAGGATTGCATGCGAGGGAAGATCCTTGCTTGCTTCTGAGGTGAGAAGAATTTTCTCTGCAGCAGTTGTAAATTCGGCCATGTCACATGGGGAATTGAGTTGGGCAGCTGCCCCTACAGCACCTGCATGTAAGTTATCAACAGTACTGGCTATCCCATCCATATGAGGACCCTGAACTCCTATGTAATCTTGCCCTCTATCTGCATCCTTTCTGTGACACTCGAGCTCGGTGATGATCGAGATATTTTCATGTGTAGGCAAATGGTTTGTCAAGTTTGTGCAGGGGTTGGCCACCGTAGCAGCATCTCCTTCACTGTCCATACAAGCGAAGTTATGAGAGTTTTTGCAACTGTCTTTTGTGCAATCTGTTCTCTTAAAACAGTCACAACCTTGCATTATACTCTTCCTTATTTCCCGAATAGAGCGTGGCGCCTGTCTTTTGAAGGCAAGGATGCTGTCTGGGAAGGGGCTATCCTGCTTGTGAGCTGGCTCTTTGTGTGGGCTGCAAGGCCCCTGAGATGCCTGGGATGCAAAATCACCTTCACTGGGTCGCTCTTCTTGCTTTAAGGTAGCTACACCTCCTGGTTCACATTTGCTTACATCTATTTGAACCTGTAACTGTGGTCCACTGGTTACATCCCACGACGTATCCATGTCAGCATGTGATCTGGCCTGATAATACTCTCTCTGTATTCTTACATGACATGTCAAAGGAGTTAATGGCGGTAGCAACGGATCTTTGTGTGCTTGGATCGACTCCTCTAAAAGCTTCTGAGAAAACGGCCAGCATCTTGTGATATCAACTTCCCGTACTGCTGCAACATAGCCCCTAAGTTCACATGTACAGAGAGAAAATCAGTTAGAAT
This sequence comes from Adiantum capillus-veneris, assembly GCF_014529385.1. Lineage (NCBI taxonomy): Eukaryota > Viridiplantae > Streptophyta > Polypodiopsida > Polypodiales > Pteridaceae > Adiantum > Adiantum capillus-veneris. The sequence goes on along the minus strand of NC_140934.1, from coordinate 171,427,573 downwards.
ATAGCTAGCGTGCCGAAGCATTTGGTTTGGCACTCTTCCATCCAAGCATTTACAGTGTGTTGAGGGGGTGGTCTAAAGCAGTGCAAAATATCATATCATGCTCACTGTGGCTAGCATTACAGAATCAAAAACTTCACAGTGAAGCTTTACTGGTACTTGGAAAATATCATATGGCCCATCATCAGACTCTAGATTGTCATCACAAGCCATCATGCGCGCACATTCGCAACATCTCCTTACGCGATTTTCCATCAACAGTCCATGTATGATGTCATGTGCTACATATAAGCGAGGGCAGGATACATGCTCTTTCATCCCATGCCGAACACACTCGTATTGTCGAAGATCCACAATATTCCATATGGTATAATTAACATATTTTACAGGGTATGGACAATAGAAAAAGAAACAGATATCATGCTGTGTAGACTGACCTGATGCTGAAAGGGGAAGAGTCCTCTGGATCTGAAGATGCAGTCAAGGCAGCATCATAAGTACAAGCAGCAGTAGCATGAGCATCGCAGGAGGTTGAGGAGTTGGGACGGTGTTGCGGTGGCGCTGGCGCCGTTACCTCCATAGTCGACACATGAGCATCGTGGACGTGTTGGGACTGAGCCTGCAATGGTGAAGTGTTTTTCTCCATCAGAAATGAGGGTTTCAAGCAGAAGTGAGACAGAAGCCACCTGCAGGGACTGGACCCGCTACCATCATGAGGGAGCTCTCTCAGGCACACACATCATCATCTTCTAAGCGTCCGAGGCCGACGAGGAGCACAAGCTGCAGCTGTAGCAAACGCAGAAACAGCGAGATTGTGTGACAATGGTGACTAGTGAAAGGGGGAGATTTAGAGAGAGAGAGTCTAGAGAGCTGTAATGGAGCAGTTTATGCATCGGATGCAGAGCTCAATTGAATGAAATTCAGTGAAACGGTGTTGTCAAGCAGTGAGATTTGCTCTGAAGGCGATATACTCTCTCATATTATCATACTTTTCCTCTCTCTATCCTCTACAGCCCGGCCGCCCCGCAGTCGCTCTCTCTCTCTCTCTCTCATGTGTGTCAGTTGTCGCTCGGCCTTATAGGGTTCCTTTCTCTCTCTTTTTCGCCATTATCACATGCGCGCGCGTACACTCTCTCTTTTTCCTCTCTCTCTCTCTCCTAGTGCGCAGTGCGCACACTCTCTCTCTTCGTTACTGTAGGTGAAGACAGTGAACGGCAATGCGCCACGTGGGTCCACTTGTGATGTCTGCCCTAAACCTGGCTGGCTGTCCGTACGCGCTCATTGGCCAGGGGTTTGCAAAAATCAAAGAGGGAGAACAATGCGCGAATATTAATTGTCACCAGGCCCCGCTCTCCCGCCTTCCCCTTCGTAAAAAAGGCCCAGGCCACTGTTCTCAATAATTTTGCGAGTGCGCGACAGAGACAAGCGACCATTGGAGGCCGTGTGTACCAGCTGCTGGTCCCTACTCCAATTCTCTCTCCTCTTTCCTTTCCTTTCCTGTGCGCATTGCCCGTGCCGCTCCCCGAGTCCCCCCCCTCTCTCTCTCTCTCCCTCTCCCTCTCCCTCTCCCTCCGGCTTCAGCTGAGGCTTGGTTTACTGTAAAATTCCACTGTTGCCACCTGACCTTCTGTCAATGTTAGTATTGACGTATCAGAGGAGAAGCCATAATCCATGCTTTTTTGAGCGTGGCCGCCGCACCTATCATTACGCAGTCTCCATTTACATGCGACCATGACTCCAGAAGCGAAAAATATCCCGGCTTCTTCCCATATAGCAAACAGATGCAGATATTTGCCTTCTAGAATGCTACCTTTAAAGAGCAACTCTCTCTCTCTCTCCCCCCCCTCTGGGTGTTTGAAGATTTCACGAGTCTAGAAAGTGGAAGCAAGCCGATTCTCTCTCTAATATCCCTCCTCTCTCTCTCTCTCTCTCTCTCTCTCTCTCTCTCAGGTATCGTCTACCTGCTTCGTTTCTCAGGTCACGACTACTAGTATCAGCCTACTGTACAGCTTGCGCGCCTTGCTCCTACCATCTGCTGTAGGGTTGGTACCCCCCTTGCCATTTCGAAGATGGCGCTGAGCATGCCAGCTGTCCTCTGTAATCAGCCTTCCCTGTATTTGGTTACCCCAGGCTACATGAATCGATCGTCCTTTGCCCTTTGTCCTCCCAAGTTTTAGCACTAAAAAATTGCGAGACTTTGCAGCCTTTTCCCCTTCAACGTCCCTGTCATGATGTGTATGTACACCGGTGTGGGAGTTTGTGTGTGCGCTGCTTTTAGGCATTATAGGGATAGGGTTGGTTGTCCCAGCGAATCACGATCCCCTTGAAAATTGCAATCATCAAACCAGCAGCCCCCCCGAAACATGAACTACAATCACCTCATGACACCTCCCATTATGTCATGTGTGTCGTCTCCCCACTCTACGAACCACACTCGTTCTATGTCCTTGGATCTTAAGCCTTCACCATGGACATGAACAATATGTGGTATAACAGCATTGCCTAAGAAGGATAATGAAACTTCACCGTGTACATGAACACTATGTAGTATATAGCATTGCTTGACGGGTCTTGTGAGCTTCCTCCCCTAGAAGCAAGGTCAAAGATTGTAATCCTATGTAGGTGGTTGAAACTTCAACCTCCAACATAAGGAGATGCTTGCTTTAACCAAGACGCAATCCATTCCATCCTAGATCACTCTCCAATGCACATGATCAAATTCGTGGAGTAGTCCATCTTCTTATGTCACAAACTATGGCAATTGTCTTAGACCCGGATTATGAAGATTTTAAACATATTAATTTCATAGCAACACAATGCAATAGCTCTCACTACAAGGTGTCACATGATCATGAACACTTGCACCAACTGTGTAAACTACAATTTCAAAGTGCATTTTGATCAATGTATACGTCAATATAGACCATCGATGTGAACAATGATAAACTTTAAATATTATATAAATGGGCATATTAGTACTTATATCGGTCCATAGTTTATTGATGGTTATATTAATGACCATGTGGATAGTAGTACCAATGAATAGACCAATGACTTATCTTTCAAATTTTTTTTAACAAAATGGGTTTATAGCTACTATAGCTAGAAAGCAAGTACAATGTAGCAGATGTCAAGCCATTCTACCCTAAGGAGAGTACAAAAGTAGATTAAATCCACCTACTTTGATATGAAACTATGTACATCATTGAAGCAAACCAACATATAAAAGCATGTCAAGATTCCTCGATACATAACTATCCTTCTTATGTAACCATAAAAAGTGAACCATAACAACAACGTGAATTATAACCATAATCATAATGAATGAACCATACCTATAACCATGAGCCATAGAGACAACCTTAACTAGAGAGCCATAACCATAAAACATAAAACATGAGCATTGTAACCAAGCCAATGCCATACCCATGATCCATAATACAATCGTGAGGTTAATTCAATGCTATGAGCATCCATAAGTCAGTAAAACATTAACAACTATGTCAATGCCTATTGACGATTATTTAGATATCAATACTAAGACTTATATTGATGACCAAACTTGCAAAACAAAATTATGTATTGACATTTGTTGTTGCATCAATAATTAGTATATTAAATTTTATATAAACCAATCTTAGACATTTTGCCTAATGAAGAATACAAAAAGCAACGACAATCGACACTCCACCATTTATAGTTCAATCGCTCTGAAATGCGTTGGATCCATTGAAAATTCTAAAAAAAATAATAGAAAAGAACAATAACCATAACTTGATCGATAACCATCGTGATAACGTCCTAGTGGATAATCAAATGATACTTCTAACCATAACTAACAAGACTAACAACAATCAATCTTATCATACTGATAGCATAGCCAAAATGCAACTCACATATCTTGTTAGTATTCAAAAATCATAACCATAGCATAAATGATACCCATAAACCAACTACCATAAATAGAGTCACAATGATAACCATAAGGCAAATTTAACCTTAAACATGAAAGAACTACAATCAAACAACAAAAGATATAATCTTTATGTGAAAATTGTACACCAAGAATATGCATAATCAAAAAGTATATTTATAGCCATGAGCTTTAGTATGAAGCATCAATAGCTAAATAAAAAACACTAGAGAGTGATGGTTGAATGCATGTAAGAATTGTCGAGACTCACATGCATGGTGTAAAGCATGAGTACAAATAGTTTGAAAAGCACCACGTGCTAGGTAGTGCTTTGACATGTACATGTTTCTTTAACAAATTATTAAAAATAGCCACTTAAGTGACTCCCAAAATCTGCATCATGGAATATAAGCCTTATAGCCCTACAAAACTCTCTTAAAGTTTTTTGTGGTCATTTATCGCGTATTTTATTGAGAGACTCCAGAATGGGGTGGCCAAAGAAGAGAGAGGGATAAACATTATGACATCTATTTTATTATCACTATTAAACTCTCTCAAAGTTTGCACTCGCATCCATTTACCACGTATTAAGTGAGAGAGTCCAAAATGGGGTGGCCAAAGAGGAGAGGCCGGCGGGAAGGAGGTTTTTGGTAAATCAACACTACAAGGGGCCTTCGTTAGTATTGATGCTTGTAAAAATTAGTGGACATCGCACAAGGGACATATAGGCGTGACATAATTATTCCCCTTAAAAAACTTGAAAGCGTCGATACAAGCTTGATAATTGCATCGCTTGAACGATGCAAATTTTACGATTGTCACGATGCTCATAGTGACACTTGCAAACTATCTTTCGTCACTTCAGCAATGATGCTGCTTAAATAACACCCGTAAGTTCAAAAAGAGCTTGGAAGAATCCATAGGGAGCCATTTGCTGCTCTCACGACTTATCTACACGAGAGAGAGAGAGAGAGAGAGAGAGAGAGAGAGAGAGAGAGTTCTATTATCGTCCTCGGAGGTCAAATATGACCTATGGGACCAAATGAACATGTCACGTGGTGTGAAGGGAGGTCATAAGTGACTCTCGATGCTAAAAAATGGCTGAAATGAGCGTCGCAATAGAGAGTCCACATCGTGGTGGGGAGAGGAAGGTATGTAGGGAGAGCTCATGGGTGAATATATATATGGGGAAAAGAGGACCTAATGTGGTCAAAAGCTGAGCACTCAAGTAGTGTGTGGTACTCACTCTCTCGCACTTGACGAGGGCATAAGATGTAAAGTCGATGATCGAGACTCCTCGCCACTACCAACGTCCTGTCTCGCAGCGTAGAGAATGGGAGCTAAGACGAATGGAGGCAATCGTGTGGATTGCACTCAATGGGATGGGCTTAAGGATGTAGGGATGGGTTCAGTTATCGCGTTCGGAGAAGAAGAGAGATTTGTAGTTTGGGGCAATGTGTGGTGTAATGGTTGAAGCGAGAACCTCCGAATTTCTCCCAAGCCGTGATACATTGGTGTTGTAAGAAGGCCTCATTAACTTGGGATTCGATCGACGCATCCTTGACCAAGTGACATGCATCCCATCTTCCAAACCATTTCTTGATGTCAAGCATCCACCCGAACTTAGTATTTTGCTCTTGCATGTCTTTTGGACCTTTTGACTTGCTTCATATGCGATTCTTAGGAAGTCGATACAAAGGGCTACGTTGTGTCTTAAGCATACACTCCACAACCCTTTGCATGCCCAAGACCTCAATGGGAAGCGATCCAGACTCAAGAAGTAAGAGCATGTAGGGTGTTTGTGTCTTGACTTGGAGAAAGTTGGTGAGAAAACGCTTTTGGACATTCTCAAACTCTTTCCAAGTAGACTTCCCAATGCTACCATCCCACAACTCCATTCCATAAAGAAGCAGCGGTGTCACCAATGTGTCAAAGAGGTACTTTTTGAGAGCCCAACACTTGATATCTTCAGCATTGCACATATTCTCAAATGCATAATAAATCCTCTTTTCGGCCTCCAAGCGACGCATTGCGCAATCCTTCCATTTATGATTGGATGGAACCTCAAGGCCAAGGTACTTGAAGCTATCTACCACTTCAAGTTGCTCATTGTTGTATACAATGCATGGATTTTCGTCATTGAGGGTCTTTACAAGCATAACCTTGGTTTTGGATCCATTCACGATAGCCCGCTATGTAGGCAAAAGCATTCCAAGACACTAATAAGCTTTTGTGCATCTTCTAAGGTATGTGCCAAGAGAGAGAGAGAGAGAGAGAGAGAGAGAGAGAGATGAAATGAGATATTAACGTCTTCAAAAAGGCCCAAATCAACTATGAGATCAATTCGCTAGAAACTGATGAATTGAATATCATATTTGAGTACAAAAAAAAGAGTTAACAAAATGAGTCTAGAAGTGCTACTAATAGGAACTCTGTGGGGTATGTGTGACCACTGATATAGTGGGTGACAATACAAGAGGGTAATACAATGGGTGATGAATCCATCTTCATTTGTACTCTCACTACAAGAGGCTATTCATATTAGCGACGCTAACACAGCGACGCTAAAAAAAAAACAATTCCTGACGTCGCTATGAGCGTCGCAAATTTACAAGTAAATTTGCGACGCTCATAGCGACGCCGGCTGGGCTAAAAAAATTAACAGAGAGCGCCCAAAAACTCAGATCTCAAATCTGAGTTTTTCGGCGCCCTCAAGCAAGGAGCAGGTAACGCTCTTTCTCTCTCTCTCTCTCTCTCTCTCTCTCTCTCTCTCTCTTTCTTCTCCACACACACACACACACACGCACACACACACGAGGAGAGGAAGGAGAGCCAGGTATGCTCCTTCCCTCTCCTCACTCTCATGTTCCCTTCCCCTCTTTCTCTCTCCCTCTCTCTCTCTCTCTCACACACACACACACACCCATAGTGTTTTTGAGAGAGAGAGAGAGAGAGAGAGAGAGAGAGAGAGAGAGAGTACAAACATAAACAAAAACGCACACACACATACATAAACAAAGAATGCACACACACATTGAGAGAGAAAAAGAGAGAGAGAGCATGCATAAACAAAAAACGCACACATTGAGAGAGGAAAAGAAAGAGAGAACATGCATAAACAAAAAACGCACACATTGAGAGAGGAAAAGAGAGAGAAAACATGCATAAACAAAAAAACGCACACACATTGAGAGAGAAAGAGAGAGAAACTAATTTAACGTCGTAGGAAACTAATTAAAATTAAAAGACCTAAAGATCTAGCCGACGAGGAGTTGAATTCAAGACCTATTATTCAAGAGGGAAATGGCATAACCAATCTATCATACTTGGCATGGGTGATAGAAAGGTTATACCATGTATCTCTTTTTATTGGCACACACATCCACACACGCGCACACACACAAGAAGAAGAGAGTTATAACGTCGTAGGAAACTATCCTAAAAGACGTTAAAGATTAGGTTAGATGTAGACTTACGTTAAATTAGATTTAGGTTTATTTAAGTTAAATTAGATTAGATTTAGGTTTATTTTTAGTTAGATTTACGTTTATTTATGCTAGATTTAGATTTACGTTATATTAGATTAGATTTAGGTCTCCATAGACTGCGATGCCTGCATGAAGCGGGTGAAGAAAGCCCTCAATGGAATATAGGGTATTGCTGCCTTCACTCATGGTGGGCTCCGTCGATCCAAAAGTACTGGTGAAATGTCATCAGAAGATAGGGAAGAAGGTGGATCTTCAGAGCGGCAAGAGTCACTACATCCCCGACAATGACCATCTAGACAACCTCTAGTCATTCAACAGCAACTTCAAAGTTAGTAACAAGAGCAAGAACGGTCCAAAGGGCCAATTGCTGTCGTCAGATGTGGATGGAGATGAGGCAGTGTCACCGCCGGAAGTTAACTCTCACATCTTTAGTGATGAGAATGCCAACTCTTGCCGAGTTATGTGAAAAATTATGTGTTAAATCAGTTTTAAGGTTCTTATAATCCTTGTTAGTTTAGTTCTTTGTTTTTAATATAACATAATTTACGTTAGATTTAGATTTATGTTATATTAGATTAGACTTAGGTTTATTTAGGTTTACCCACACACACACACACAAGAAGAAGAGAGTTTTAACGTCGTAGGAAACTATCCCAAAAGATGTTAAAGATTAGGTTAGATATAGACTTACGTTAAATTAGATTTAGGTTTATTTTTAGTTAGATTTACCCTTATTTACGTTAGATCGAGTCCACGCAAGAATTACTTATGGTTTAGGGTTTAGAGTAAGACGAACAGTGAAAAGATCTACTGTGAAAAGATGTTAAGATGCTGTAAACTGTTACAGCTAGAGAAGAGGCAAACGGGTTTTGTCCACTACATGCAGTACCATGTAGACGTGGGTCTGTAGATTTCTTGTACCCACAAATATAGGTATTGACCAATAAAGAGGAGATTATAACCCGGTGGTTCTGATCTCCGTGCACCTCTAGACCGAGGTGTGCGGGGATTGGACATGACTAGAGAATGTGAGGTAGAGAGAGAGAGAGAGAGAGAGAGAGATAAGACGAAGAATGCCAATAGAATATTAAATTTGTTGTCCAAGTTATAAGATTTTTATCCTCATTATGAGTAGTGACGAGGATGTGGGACCGTCCAACCGAAACACCTATCTCTCAACGAGGGTCTTATGTCCTTGTAATCAATGCAAGCATGCTGTGCGACGGACAAGACGTGTTTCTTTGCAGAAATGGAGAAGTGTCCGAAATGTGATTCCGAAAGATATCGAGTAGATCTCCACGGGACAAAAATTCCACAAACACTACAAGAGGTTGTGTGCTCTTGTGAAGCTATTAGCGACGGAAATACACTGGGTTTTTATAACCCCCGGCGCGTCGAATGCTCCGAAAGAGAGGGAGATGCGGATGGAGTAGGAACGCGTGATGATGCGCCAGAGCGATGACGCTCCACGTACCACTGTCTCTGCTGCGGTGACAAAGAAGAAAGAAACTCCTCATCATCCATACCTGCATTAAACACACGAATATTTAAACTTAATATTGAATGAATAGTGTAGACAATGACACAAAGACCATTAAATACAATGACGTAATGATGCATATAAATACAATGACGCAATGAATTGAGTGATAGAAGAGGCAAGTCGAAAACTCAGAATTTTCAATCAAAAGATGTGAGCGCGAGTAGAAAAGAGCGTTATACACCATGGAAGGTACTTAGAGAGCCAGAGCTTTTACGACACGGAGCAAAATTGTTCAAATACAATATTTGTGGCTTTAAGAGATCTCTCTCTCATCCTCGCATAACTCAGCATAACTTCCTATATCTATATAGAGCTCTCTGTTGAAACACATATCCTCTGTTTCATTTTGTAGCTCCTATGCATGCACCCCATATAGAGTAGTAGCATCTTGATGCTCGTCTGGCACCACCGCAGCGGCTTCTGATTGAGCATCTTCTCTGATCTCCTCCATTGATGCCGTTGTGATTGGCACATGGTAGCCTTCATATGTCCTTGCACTACGAGGGGCTACCTCTATGACGTACCACCAGTTTGATGTAGACTTTGTAGGATGAAATATTACCTGTCAGAGCCACATAACTTACATGAGAGCTTTCAAGCACATAACTTGTAAAAGGGGGATGTTAACTATTTACATACTTACTTGTTCACAATGCTCGGGTAGTACGAAAGTGTCTCTTAGGTCAGTCCATTTCTTAGTAGAATCCACCTCAAGAAAACCAGACTCTCCTCTATGCAAAGTAGCGTTGCGACCCTCCATGATTATCTTGAACCATTGCACGTCGAACAAGTCGACAAAAAATCCTCTGTAATCGATCCTCAAAATCTCTTGCAGCGTGCCGAAGTAAGTGAGTTTCGCCACCACAGGATCTGCATCAGAGGAACGTCGTCGACTAGACTGTTCAAATTTTGCCATGATTCCACAATCTTGAGTAAAACGCTTTTTGTCGATTCGTTCCACCCTAAAATGTCGACCTTTACACCATGCTGCTGTGTATGACTTATACTACAACGAACAAAGATTATGAGTGGCCGTTCAAACGTTTATAAATAAAGTCACTTGCTAGTCGTACATTGCAAACTTACCTTGGTCGCGCAACCCCGAGAGTACTCCCACTCTTCCTCAGTCACTTCGTCACCGCATTGTTGTGCGCTTTTCAATTGGTTGTGCAACCATCTTAAGCTCATGAAGGTTGGTAGGCTCTCCAGAACCGCTGGATAGTGCATCGGTGGTCGTCTTCCCCGTCTCCACTCGATTCGTGCCCTTTGTCGCTCTTGCTTTGCATCCTCATATTGTGAAATCCACTTTTGCATCACTGGATTGTGAAGCATGCAAAATCGGTTGATTTTAGCCTCTAGATCTTCCGTCATCTTCTTCTCAACACCGAGATTGCACATGACAATCCCAGATATGCGCTCATCATCTATGGTTCGCCATATCGTGTCCCGGGCTTTATCAAATCCGTCTAGCCACTCTCCAATGTACACTAGGGACTCTGATACCAACCAACCTTCTGCCATGCTACCCTCTGGACGTGCCTTTTGACGCACATATCCCTTAAGCGTTTTCATGAAACGTTCTAATTCACTACAAGAGGTTGTGTGCTCTTGTGACGCTGTTAGCGACGGAAATACATTGGGTTTTAATAACCCCCGACGTCGCTAAAACCGTCGCTACGAGCGTCGCTACGAGAGCGTCACTATATGCGTCGCTATAAGCGTCGCTATATAGAGACGCTCATAGCGACGCTGATAGCGACGTTTACACTGCAGACTATAGGGACGCTACAGAGCCATAAATAGCGACGGTTATAGCGACGCCCGAGAGAATTTTTTTTGGTGGCAGGGCATTGAATGCCCTGCCACCCATCAACCATATTGTACTTGATTCACTTTTTTAAAAAAGTGCAAGGGTAGTTAATAGACCCAAAATAGTCACCCACAAGACGCATTGTTTGCAAAATTGACAATTGTACACATCATAGGCAAAATGAATTGATTGGCAAATGTAATAATGACAATTGTACAACATCATAGGCATAAAGAATTGATTGCAAAAGGAACTCCGGTGACAAATGTAATAATATACATGGTTCAAAAATACGTATAAAATCCGTCTCATGATACATAAGCTATGAGAAACCCTAAACTAATGCTATCTAGCTACGGCTAAACTGACGTCGTCTAGTCAGACGTCTCATCGCGTCCAAGCGGCGTATCTGTCGGATTCTGCAAAAAAAGACAATAAGACAGCTTTCAGTAAGTATAAACATATAACGACACTTATAAAACAATACAAAAAATAGAAAAGAGTAAACCCTAATACTAACCATGCCGCCGCGAGAACTGAGAATGTCCATCAGGGCGTTTAAGCCCTTCCTGCCTACGTACTCGCGCTCGTACGGTGTGGGATCACGTCCTGTCATCGACCACTGTCAAAACATACAAAGATTTCATTATGTTAGAATTAAAAAACTCATAAACCCTAAACTATTGAACATAAAGAGCAATGTGAAAACACTTACAAAATCGGCCTCAAATGATGCCCATCCACCGCTCCCCAAGTGGTGCGAGCTCCCTGCCTCTACTCGCGCTCTGGCTGCATCCTTTTGTTGCTTCCACTTGTCGAGATTCTCGCGCGCTGCTTTCTTCGCATTCTTCCAATCTTCTTTGGCCAACCAATCTGGCCTGTTCCACCCATTCTTGATTGCTTTTTGCACTTCGGAACGCTTGTGTTTGTAGTATTCGCGCATTTGAATCTTCATCAGGTCTTCATTGAAGCGCTGATCCCGTGTTGGAAGGGGAAACTCATCATGAAGTATGCTGATGACTCTGTTTTTTAAATCACTTGGTACTTCACTCCATTTGTTTAGTATGTAGTGTCTAAACAGCTGAGAGCAAAGACCACGCATGCGCGAGATCACCTTCTTGCCGTCATCATCCATGATGATGCCGCCGCTGAAGTCGATGGAGTAAGACAAGCCCTCTGGCCGGTGATGCGTGAACCTGGGTGTCCCGGCAGGGGTCTCTAGCAGCGTGTCGATGGGGGTACGGACGTCAGGTGTCTCCACCGGCGTCTGGGCCTCGAAGCGAGGAGTGTCTAGTGGGGTGGCTCGTGGTGGAGTAGGTAGAGGTGTGTAGCTTCTACGAACAGTCAGCTGTGCAAAACCTGGCGTAGATGGCGATGCTGTGGCTGGTGTGGGGGCGGGCAAAGAAGGGGAGGGTAAAGAGCCTCGTCGAACACGAGGCGGTGTGGAGGCATCGGTGGCGGAATCCCCACAACAACCGCCACCGCCACCACTAGAGCGTCGGTGTCTAGACGAGTGTGAAGCTCGTCTCGTTGACGCCGAAGCTTCGGAGCGCGCCGAATGCTCGGAAAGAGAGGGAGATGCGGATGGAGTAGGAACGCGCGATGATGCGCCAGAGCGATGACGCTCCACGTACCACTGTCTCTGCTGCGGTGACAAAAAAGAAAGAAACTCCTCATCATCCATACCTGCATTATACACACGAATATTTAAACTTAATATTGAATGAATAGAGTAGACAATGACGCAAAGACCATTAAATACAATGACGTAATGACGCATATAAATACAATGACGCAATGAATTGAGTGATAGAAGAGGCAAGTCGAAAACTCAGAATTTTCAATCAAAAGATGTGAGCGCGAGTAGAAAAGAGTGTTATACACCATGGAAGGTACTTAGAGAGCCAGAGCTTTTACAACACGGAGCAAAATTGTTCAAATACAATATTTGTGGCTTTAAGAGATCTCTCTCTCATCCTCGCATAACTCAGCATAACATCCTATATCTATATAGAGCTCTCCGTTTAAACACATATCCTCTGTTTCATTTTGTAGCTCCTATGCATGCACCCCATATAGAGTAGTAGCATCTTGATGCTCGTCTGGCACCACCACAGCGGCTTCTGATTGAGCATCTTCTCTGATCTCCTCCATTGATGCCGTTGTGATTGGCACATGGTAGCCTTCATACGTCCTTGCACTACGAGGGGCTACCTCTATGACGTACCACCAGTTTGATGTAGACTTTGTAGGATGAAATATTACCTGCCAGAGCCACATAACTTACATGAGAGCTTTCAAGCACATAACTTGTAAAAGGGGGATATTAACTATTTACATACTTACTTGTTCACAATGCTCGGGTAGTACGAAAGTGTCTCTTAGGTCAGTCCATTTCTTAGTAGAATCCACCTCAAGAAAACCAGACTCTCCTCTACGCACAGTAGCATTGCGACCCTCCATGATTATCTTGAACCATTGCACGTCGAACAAGTCGACAAAAAATCCTCTGTAATCGATCCTCAAAATCTCTTGCAGCATGCCGAAGTAAGTGAGTTCCGCCACCACAGGATCTGCATCAGAGGAACGTCGTCGACTAGACTGTTCAAATTTTGCCATGATTCCACAATCTTGAGTAAAACGCTTTTTGTCGATTCGTTCCACCCTAAAATGTCGACCTTTACACCATGCTGCTGTGTATGACTTATACTACAACGAACAAACACTACAAGAGGCTCTTCATATTAGCGACGCTCAAAAAAAAAATTCCCGGCGTCGCTATGAGCTCATAGCGACGCTCATAGCGACGCCGGCTGGGGTAAAAAAATAACCGAGCGCGCCCAAAAACTCAGATCTCAGATCTGAGTTTTTCGGCGCCCTCAAGCAAGGAGCAGGTAACGCTCTCCCTCACTCTCTCTCTCTCTCTCTCTCTCTCTCTCTCTCTCTTTTTCTTCTCCACACACACACACACACACACACACACACACACAAGGAGAGGAAGGAGAGCCAGGTATACTCCTTCCCTCTCTTCATTCTCATGTTCCCTTCCCCTCTTTCTCTCTCCCTCTCTCTCTCTCTCTCACACACACATAGTGTTTTTGAGAGAGAGAGAGAGAGAGAGAGAGAGAGAGTACAAACAAAAACAAAAACGCACACACACATACATAAACAAAGAATGCACACACACATTGAGAGAGAAAAAGAGAGAGAGAGCATGCATAAACAAAAAACGCACGCATTGAGAGAGGAAAAGAGAGAGAGAACATGCATAAACAAAAAACGCACACATTGAGAGAGGAAAAGAGAGAGAAAACATGCATACGATCCAAAAAAACGCACACATTGAGAGAGAAAGAGAGAGAAACTAATTTAACGTCGTAGGAAACTAATTAAAATTAAAAGACCTAAAGATCTAGCCGACGAGGAGTTGAACTCAAGACCTATTATTCAAGAGGGAAATGGCATAATCAATCTATCATACTTGGCATGGGTGATAGAAAGGTTATACCATTTATCTCTTTTTATTGGCACACACATCCACACACGCGCACACACACAAGAAGAAGAGAGTTATAACGTCGTAGGAAACTATCTTAAAAGACGTTAAAGATTAGGTTATATGTAGACTTACATTAAATTAGATTTAGGTTTATTTTTAACTAGATTTACGTTTATTTAAGCTAGATTTAGATTTACGTTATATTAGATTAGATTTAGGTCTCCATAGACTCCGATGCCTGCATGAAGCGGGTGAAGAAAGCCCTCAATGGAATATAGGGTATGGCTGCCTTCACTCATGGTGGGCTCCGTCGATCCAAAAGTACTGGTGAAATGTCTTCAGAAGATAGGGAAGAAGGTGGATCTTCAGGGCGGCAAGAGTCACTACATCCCCGACACAATGACCATCTAGACAACCTCTAGTCATTAGACTTACGTTAAATTAGATTTAGCTTTATTTTTAGTTAGATTTACGTTTATTTAGATTTACGCTTATTTACGTTAGATCGAGTCCACGCAAGAATTACTTACGGTTTAGGGTTTAGAGTTAGACGAACAGTGAAAAGATGTTAAGATGAAGTGAAGTGCTACAGCTAGAGAAGAGGCAAAGGGATTTTGTCCACTACATGCAGTATCATGTAGACGTGGGTGTGTAGATTTCTTGTACCCACAAATATAGGTATTGACCAATAAAGACGAGATTATAACCCGGTGGTTCTGATCTCCGTGCACCTCTAGACCGAGGTGTGCGGGGATTGGACATGACTAGAGAATGTGAGGTAAAGAGAGAGAGAAGAGAGAGAGAGAGAGAGAGAGAGAGAGAGAGAGAGAGAGAGAGAGAGAGAGATAAGACGAAGAATGCCAATAGAATATTAAATTTGTTGTCCAGGTTATAAGTTTTTTATCCTCATTATGAGTAGCGACGAGGATGTGGGACCGTCCAACCGAAACACCTATCTCTCAACGAGGGTCTTATGTCCTTGTAATCAATGCAAGCATGCTGTGCGACGGACAAGACGTGTTTCTTTGCAGCACGTTCGCGAGCGATCCATCTATTATAGATCGAGTTGTTGCCAATTATAACTCGTCGGACTCTGACGCTGGCCAACAAGCAGCAATCTTGCAACCCAATAGACGTGTTCGCAGGCGCTTTGGTCAAGCAGCATATGTGAGGCCACAAGATGTAGCCTCTGACAGCTCGGGGGATGATCATGCAGAGCACATTCCCAACGAGGCAATGTTTGAGCCCGAGATTGATGAAATGATCGAGACGATCATGGATTCAGAAAGGCTTATCTATGATGATATGAAAAGTGAAGCCGATACGTCATTGTATAATGGAGCACGTATGTCTAGATTGAAAGCACTCCTGGTTCTTCTCAACATGCAGGCAAAGTTTGGATGGAGTGACACTAGCGTCACAGCGCTTTTCAGGTGATCTATTACAATTAGTTTACTTTAATAGAACTCTAAATGTATAATGATCTGATAGATTTTTACACGACTGTATCATATTTTTATGTTGTGTAGATTGCTGAAAGAGCACATACTACCAGCTGACAATGTGATGCCAGATTCCTGAGATGAAGCAAGAAATATTTTGCGAAACTTGGGGATGGATTACAATTCTATCCATGCTTGTCCTAATGATTGCATTCTTTTCAGAGGGGAATACACAGACATGGAGAAGTGTCTGAAATGTGATTCCGAAAGATATCGAGTAGATCTCCACGGGACAAAAATTCCACAAAAGGTTTTGCGACATTTTCCTTTGCTTCCTCGCATCAAGCATTTCTTCGAATGTAAGTCCATGGCCACCCTAGCATCATGGCATGAGGAGAATAAATCTTCGGATGGTGTGCTACGAATTCCTGCAGATTGCGCAGCCTGGAAACATATAGATGGAACATGGTCGGATTTTGCCAGGGAAGCTCGAAATTTGCGCTTAGGCCTGGCTATGGATGGCGTAAATCCATTTGGTCAAAGATCAACATCTTACAATGTATGGCCCGTTGTCATCGTCAACTACAACATTCCCCCGTGGTTGACTACGAAGAAGGGGCACCTATGGCTAAGCTTGATTGTGCTAAGGCGATATAAAGTGGGGAATATAGATGTGTATCTTCGTCCACTATTGGAAGAGCTACAACAATTGTGGATTGGCATAGAGGTGGTGGATATGAGCCGACACACAGGACGACGGAATGCTTTGATCAGAGGCATTCTAATGTGGACCATGCATGACTATCCCGGGCTAACAGAATGCTCAGGTGATCTATTGACACTCCTCACTTAGACACTGTAAATATTGTTTTTTCCCATAGTTGATCTATTATCATGTGTATACATGCAGGGCTTCAAACAAGCGGATATAGAGCATGTGTCACATGTGGACCTAGACTGAATGCACGTAAGGCACCCTCACTGAAGAAGCAAATCTACGAAGGTCATCAAGCGTATCTTCCAGAGAATCATGTGTTACGCGACGGCGTTTTGGGAGAGAGCCACCAAGGATGTCTGCACAAGCATGGTTAGAGCAGAAGGAGATGTGCGATGACGGAGTGCCTCCAGGGATGAAGAGACTATCTCTATGGTACGAGTTACCATACTGGCCCCGACTCATGATCAATCACTTGCTCGATCCAATGCACATATTCAAGAATGTGGGTAATCTACTATGGGACCATTTGACCGCAAGAAAAGATACTTTGGGAGCCAGAGTTGACCTTAGAAATGTGGATCGTATGGAGCAATATTGGCCGCAAACAGCGTCTGATGGATCGATAAAAACTCCCTAAAGCACCATGGATTTTCACAGGAGCCCAAGAACGCAAAGTAAAAGAGGCCATTCGATCTTTGCGGACCCCCACTGGCGTAATACACTCGCTCCGAACGTGTTTTACTAAAGAAGGAAAGCTTACGGTTTGAAGTCACACGATTGGCATAAAATGTGTCAGGTACGTTCATAGTGGACTTTAATATCATTGCATAAAATGTGGACTTTAATATCATTGCTGCACATACTTTACAGTTTAATTTATCGGTTGCCATTGAGGGATGTTTGTCTCTCGACATCCGTAACACAATCTACAAACTTGCAAAGCTGGTGCAATGGATCTCACAAAAAGAGATCAACGTAGACTCCATACCATTCGCCAAACTAAATGCTGCGGAGCTTGTGTGCATGTTTGAGAAACATTTTCCTACTACAATGCTAACCATTCAGGTGCATCTTCTTGTTCACATAGTTGATGAGGTGGAAATAGCTGGCACAGTTCATTCCAGATGGATGTTCTTCTTAGAGCGTTTCATGAAAACGCTTAAGGGATATGTGCGTCAAAAGGCACGTCCGGAGGGTAGCATGGCAGAAGGTTGGTTGGTATCAGAGTCCCTAGTGTACATTGGAGAGTGGCTAGACGGATTTGAAAAATCCCGGGACACGCTATGGCGAACCATAGATGATGAGCGCATATCTGGGATTGTCATGTGCAATCTCGGTGTTGAGAAGAAGATGACGGAAGATCTAGAGGCTAAAATCAACCGATTTTGCATGCTTCACAATCCAGTGATGCAAAAGTGGATTTCACAATATGAGGATGCAAAGCAAGAGCGACAAAGGGCACGAATCGAGTGGAGACGGGGAAGACGACCACCGATGCACTATCCAGCGGTTCTGGAGAGCCTACCAACCTTCATGACCTTAAGATGGTTGCACAACCAATTGAAAAGCGCACAACAATGCGGTGACGAAGTGACTGAAGAAGAGTGAGAGATTTTGAGGATCGATTACAGAGGATTTTTTGTCGACTTGTTCGAAGTGCAATGGTTCAAGATAATCATGGAGGGTCGCAACGCTACTGTGCGTAGAGGATAGTCTGGTTTTCTTGAGGTGGATTCTACTAAGAAATGGACTGACCTAAGAGACACTTTCGTACTACCCGAGCATTGTGAACAAGTAATTAGTATATAAATAGTTAACATCCCCCTTTTACAAGTTATGTGCTTAAAAGCTCTCATGTAAGTTATGTGGCTCTGGCAGGTAGTATTTCATCCTACAAAGTCTACATCAAACTGGTATTACGTCATAGAGGTAGCCCCTCGTAGTGCAAGGACGTATAAAGGCTGCTACCATGTGCTAATCACAACGACATGAATGGAGGAGATCAGAGAAGATGCTCAATCAGAAGCCGCTGCGGTGGTGCCAGACGAGCATCAAGATGCTACTACTCTATATGGGGTGCATGCAGAGGAGCTACAAAATGAAACAGAGGATATGTGTTTAAACAGAGAGCTCTATATAGATATAGGAAGTTATGCTGAGTTATGCGAGGATGAGAGAGAGATCTCTTAAAGCCACAAATATTGTATTTGAACAATTTTGCTCCGTGTTGTAAAAGCTCTGGCTCTCTAAGTACCTTCCATGGTGTATAACGCTCTTTTCTACTCGCGCTCACATCTTTTGATTGAAAATTCTGAGTTTTCGACTTGCCTCTTCTATCACTCGATTCATTGCGTCATTGTATTTATATGCGTCATTACGTCATTGTATTTAATGGTCTTTGTGTCATTGTCTACTCTATTCATTCAATATTAAGTTTAAATATTCGTGTGTTTAATGCAGGTATGGATGATGAGGAGTTTCTTTCTTCTTTGTCACCGCAGCAGAGACAGTGGTACGTGGAGCGTCATCGCTCTGGCGCATCATCGCGCGTTCCTACTCCACCGCATCTCCCTCTCATTTCGGAGCATTCGGTGTGCTCCAAAGCTTCGGCGTCGACGAGACGAGCTTCACACTCGTCTAGACACCGGCGCTCTAGTGGTGGCGGTGGCGGATTGTTGTGGGGATTCCGCAACCGATGCCTCCACACCGCCTCGTGTTCGACGAGGCTCTTTACCCTCCCCTTCTTTGCCCCCCCCACCCAGCACAGCATCGTCAATCTACGCCAGGTTTTGCACGGCTGACTGTTCCTAGAAGCTACACACCTCTACCTACTCCGCCAGGAGCCACCCCACTCGACACTCCTCGCTTCGGGGCCCAGACGCCGGTGGAGACACCTGACGTCCGTACCCCCATCGACACGCCGCTAGAGACCCTGCCGGGACACCCAGGTTCACGCGTCACCGGCCAAGGGCTTGCCTTACTCCGTCGACATCAGCGGCGGCATCATCATGGATGATGACGGCAAGAAGGTGATCTCGCGCATGCGTGGTCTTTGCTCTCAGCTGTTTAGACACTATATACTAAACAAATTGAGTGAAGTACCAAGTGATTTAAAAAAACAGAGTCATCAAATCACATTTCATGATGAGTTTCCCGTTCCAACACGGGATCAGCGCTTCAATGAAGACCTGATGAAGATTCGAATGCGCGAATACTGCAACACAAGCGTTCCGAAGTGCAAAAAGCAATCAAGAATGGGTGGAATAGGCCAGATTGGCTGGCCAAAGAAGATTGGAAGAATGCGAAGAAAGCAGCGCGCGAGAATCCCGACAAGTGGAAGCAACAAAAGGATGCAGCCAGAGCGCGAGTAGAGGCAAGGAGCTCGCACCACTTGGGGAGCGGTGGATGGGCATCATTTGAGGCCGATTTTGTAAGTCTTTTCACATTGCTCTTTATGCATGTTCGATAGTTTAGGGTTTATGAGTTTTTTAGTTTCTAACATAATGAAATCTTTGTATGTTTTGACAGTGGTCGATGACAGGACGTGATCCCACACCGTACGAGCGCGAGTACGCAGGCATGAAGGGCTTAAACGCCCTGTATGGACATTCTCAGTTCTCGCGGCGGCATGGTTAGTATTAGGTTTTACTCTTTTTATTTTTTTGTATTGTTTTATAAATGTCTTATATGTTTATACTTACTGAAAGCTGTCCATATTGTCTTTTTTGCAGAATCCGACAGATACGCCGCTTGGACGCGATGAGACGTCTGACTAGACGACGTCAGTTTAGCCGTAGCTAGATAGCATTAGTTTAGGGTTTCTCATAGCTTATGTATCATGAGACGGATTTTATACGTCTTTTTGAACCATGTATATTATTACATTTGTCACCGCAGTTCCTTTTGCCAATCAATTCTTTATGCCTATGATGTTGTACAATTGTCATTATTACATTTGCCAATCAATTCATTTTGCCTATGATGTGTTCAATTGTCAATTTTGCAAACAATGCGTCTTGTGGGTGACTATTTTGGGTCTATTATCTACCTTTGCACTTTTTTTAAAAAGTGAATCAAGTACAATATGGTTGATGGGTGGCAAGGCATTCAATGCCCTGCCACCAAAAAAATATTCTCTCGGGCGTCGCTATAAGCGTCGCTATTTATGGCTCTGTAGCGTCGCTATGAGCGTCGCTATTGTCTTCTGTGTAAACGTCGCTATAGACGTCGCTATAGGCGTCGCTATATGCGTCGCTATATAGCGACACTCATAGCGACGCATATAGCGACGCCTATAGCGACGCCTATAGCGACGCTCTCGTAGCGACGCTCATAGCGACGGTTTTAGCGACGCCGGGGGCTATAAAAACCCAATGTATTTCCGTCGCTAACAGCGTCACAAGAGCACACAACCTCTTGTAGTGAAAGATTATGAGTGGCCGTTCAAACGTTTATAAATAAAGTCACTTGCTAGTCGTACATTGCAAACTTACCTTTGTCGCGCAACCCCGAGAGTACTCCCACTCTTCCTCAGTCACTTCGTTACCGCATTGTTGTGCGCTTTTCAATTGGTTGTGCAACCATCTTAAGCTCATGAAGGTTGGTAGGCTCTCCAGAACCCCTGGATAGTGCATCGGTGGTCGTCTTCCCCGTCTCCACTCGATTCGTGCCCTTTGTCTCTCTTGCTTTGCATCCTCATATTGTGAAATCCACTTCTGCATCACTGGATTG
This sequence comes from Adiantum capillus-veneris, assembly GCF_014529385.1. Lineage (NCBI taxonomy): Eukaryota > Viridiplantae > Streptophyta > Polypodiopsida > Polypodiales > Pteridaceae > Adiantum > Adiantum capillus-veneris. The sequence continues at coordinate 171,406,432 of NC_140934.1, read as the reverse complement.
TGAAGCATGCAAAATCGGTTGATTTTAGCCTCTAGATCTTCCGTCATCTTCTTCTCAACACCGAGATTGCACATGACAATCCCAGATATGCGCTCATCATCTATGGTTCGCCATAGCGTGTCCCGGGCTTTATCAAATCCGTCTAGCCACTCTCCAATGTACACTAGGGACTCTGATACCAACCAACCTTCTGCCATGCTACCCTCCGGACGTGCCTTTTGACGCACATATCCCTTAAGCGTTTTCATGAAACGTTCTAAGAAGAACATCCATCTGGAATGAACTGTGCCAGCTATTTCCACCTCATCAACTATGTGAACAAGAAGATGCACCTGAATGGTTAGCATTGTAGTAGGAAAATGTTTCTCAAACATGCACACAAGCTCCGCAGCATTTAGTTTGGCGAATGGTATGGAGTCTACGTTGATCTCCTTTTGTGAGATCCATTGCACCAGCTTTGCAAGTTTGTAGATTGTGTTACGGATGTCGAGAGACAAACATCCCTCAATGGCAACCGGTAAAATAAACTGTAAAGTATGTGCAGCAATGATATTAAAGTCCACATTTTATGCAATGATATTAAAGTCCACTATGAACGTACCTGACACATTTTATGCCAATCGTGTGACTTCAAACCGGTAAGCTTTCCTTCTTTAGTAAAAAACGTTCGGAGCGAGTGCATTACGCCAGTGGGGGTCCGCAAAGATCGAATGGTCTCTTTTACTTTGCGTTCTTGGGCTCCTATGAAAATCCATGGTGCTTTAGGGAGTTTTATCGATCCATCAGACGCTGTTTGCGGCCAATATTGGTCCATACGATCCACATTTCTAAGGTCAACTCTGGCTCCCAAAGTATCTTTCTTGCCGGTCAGATGGTCCCATAGTAGATTACCCACATTCTTGAATATGTGCATTGGATCGAGCAAGTGATTGATCATGAGTCGGGGCCAGTATGGTAACTCGTACCATAGAGATAGTCTCTTCATCCCTGGAGGCAATCCGTCATCGCACATCTCCTTCTGCTCTAACCATGCTTGTGCAGACATCCTTGGTGGCTCTCTTCCCAAAAAGCCGTCGCGTAACACATGATTCTCTGGAAGATACGCTTGATGACCTTCGTAGATTTGCTTCTTCAGTGAGGGTGCCCTACGTGCATGCAGTCTAGGTCCACATGTGACACATGCTCTGTATCCGCTTGTTTGAAGCCCTGCATGTATACACATGATAATAGATCAACTATGGGAAAAAACAAGATATACAGTGTCTGAGTGAGGAGTGTCAATAGATCACCTGAGCATTCTTTTAGCCCGGGATAGTCATGCATGGTCCACATTAGAATGCCTCTGATCAAAGCATTCTGTCGTCCTGTGTGTCGGCTCATATCCACCACCTCTATGCCAATCCACAATTGTTGTAGCTCTTCCAATAGTGGACGAAGATACACATCCATATTCCCCACTTTATATGGCCCTGGCACAATCAAGCTTAGCCATAGGTGCCCCTTCTTCGTAGTCAACCACGGGGGAATGTTGTAGTTGACGATGACAACGGGCCATACACTGTAAGATGTTGATCTTTGACCAAATGGATTTACGCCATCCATAGCCAGGCCTAAGCGCAAATTTCGAGCTTCCCTGGCAAAATCTGACCATGTTCCATCTATATGTTTCCAGGCTGCGCAATCTGCAGGAATTCGTAGCACACCATCCGAAGATTTATTCTCCTCATGCCATGATGCTAGGGCGGCCATGGACTTACATTCGAAGAAATGCTTGATGCGAGGAAGCAGAGGGAAATGTCGCAAAACCTTTTGTGGAATTTTTGTCCCGTGGAGATCTACTCGATATCTTTCGGAATCACATTTCGGACACTTCTCCATGTCTATGTATTCCCCTCTGAAAAGAATGCAGTCATTAGGACAAGCGTGGATGGAATTGTAATCCATCCCCAAGTTTCGCAAAATCTTTCTTGCTTCATCTCGGGAATCTGGCATCACATTGTCAGTTGGTAGTATGTGCTCTTTCAGCAATCTACACAACATAAAAATATGATACAGTCGTGTAAAAATCTATCAGATCGTTATACATTTAGAGTTTTATTAAAGTAAACTAATTGTAATAGATCACCTGAAAAGCGCTGTGACGCTAGTGTCACTCCATCCAAACTTTGCCTGCATGTTGAGAAGAACCAGGAGTGCTTTCAATCTAGACATACGTGCTCCATTATACAATGGCGTATCGGCTTCACTTTTCATATCATCATAGATAAGCCTTTCTAAATCCATGATCGTCTCGATCATTTCATCAATCTCGGGCTTAAACATTGCCTCATTGGGAATGTGCTTTGCATGATCATCCCCCGAGTTGTCAGAGGCTACATCTTGTGGCCTCACATATGCTGCTTGACCAAAGCGCCTGCGAACACGTCTATTGGGTTGCAAGATTGCTGCTTGTTGGCCAGCGTCAGAGTCCGACGAGTTATAATTGGCAACAACTCGATCTATAATAGATGGATCGAACTCGCCAATTTCGCCAACGTGCTGCAAAGAAACACGTCTTGTCCGTCGCACAGCATGCTTGCATTGATTACAAGGACATAAGACCCTCGTTAAGAGATAGGTGTTTCGGTTGGACGGTCCCACATCCTCGTCACTACTCATAATGAGGATAAAAAACTTATAACCTGGACAACAAATTTAATATTCTATTGGCATTCTTCGTCTTATCTCTCTCTCTCTCTCTCTCTCTCTCTCTCTCTCTCTCTCTCTCTTTACCTCACATTCTCTAGTCATGTCCAATCCCCGCACACCTCGGTCTAGAGGTGCACGGAGATCAGAACCACCGGGTTATAATCTCGTCTTTATTGGTCAATACCTATATTTGTGGGTACAAGAAATCTACACACCCACGTCTACATGATACTGCATGTAGTGGACAAAACCCCTTTGCCTCTTCTCTAGCTGTAGCACTTCACAGCATCTTAACATCTTTTCACAGTTGATCTTTTCACTGTTCGTCTAACTCTAAACCCTAAACCGTAAGTAATTCTTGCGTGGACTCGATCTAACATAAATAAGCGTAAATCTAAATAAACGTAAATCTAACTAAAAATAAACCTAAATCTAATTTAACGTAAGTCTGCATCTAACCTAATCTTTAACGTCTTTTGGGATAGTTTTCTACGACGTTAAAACTCTCTTCTTCTTGTGTGTGTGTGTGGGTAAACCTAAATAAACCTAAGTCTAATATAATATAACATAAATCTAAATCTAACGTAAATTATGTTATATTAAAAACAAAGAACTAAACTAACAGGGATTATAAGAACCTTAAAACTGATTTAACACATAATTTTTCCCTAAACTCGGCAAGAGTTGGCATTCTCATCACTAAAGATGTGAGAGTTAACTTCTGGCAGTGACGCTGCCTCATCTCCATCCACATCTGACGACAGCAATTGGCCCTTTAGACCGTTCTTGCTCTTGTTACTAACTTTGAAGTTGCTGTTGAATGACTAGAGGTTGTAGTTGTCTAGATGGTCATTCTGTCGGGGATGTAGTGACTCTTGCCGCCCTGAAGATCCACCTTCTTCCCTATCTTCTGAAGACATTTCACCAGTACTTTTGGATCGACGGAGCCCACCATGAGTGAAGGCAACAATACCCTATATTCCATTGAGGGCTTTCTTCACCCGCTTCATGCAGGCATCGCAGTCTATGGAGACCTAAATCTAATCTAATATAACGTAAATCTAAATCTAGCGTAAATAAACGTAAATCTAGTTAAAAATAAACCTAAATCTAATTTAATGTAAGTCTACATATAACCTAATCTTTAACGTCTTTTAAGATAGTTTCCTACGACGTTATAACTCTCTTCTTCTTGTGTGTGTGCGCGTGTGTGGATGTGTGTGCCAATAAAAAGAGATAAATGGTATAACCTTTCTATCACCCATGCCAAGTATGATAGATTGATTATGCCATTTCCCGCTTGAATAACAGGTCTTGAGTGCAACTCCTCGTCGACTAGATCTTTAGGTCTTTTAATTTTAATTAGTTTCCTACGACGTTAAATTAGTTTCTCTCTCTTTCTCTCTCAATGTGTGTGTGTTTTTTTGGATCATATGCATGTTTTCTCTCTCTTTTCCTCTCTCAATGTGTGCGTTTTTTGTTTATGCATGTTCTCTCTCTCTTTTCCTCCCTCAATGCGTGTGTTTTTTGTTTATGCATGCTCTCTCTCTCTTTTCCTCTCTCAATGTGTGTGTGCATTCTTTGTTTATGTATGTGTGTGTGCGTTTTTGTTTTTGTTTGTACTCTCTCTCTCTCTCTCTCTCTCTCTCTCTCTCTCTCTCTCTCTCTCAAAAACACTATGTGTGTGTGTGAGAGAGAGAGAGAGGGAAGAGAGAAGAGAGGGAAGGGAAACATGAGAATGAGGAGAGGGAAGGAGCATACCTGGCTCTCCTTCTCTCCTCGTGTGTGTGTGTGTGTGTGTGTGTGGAGAAGAAAGAGAGAGAGAGAGAGAGAGAGAGAGAGAGAGAGAGAGAGAGAGAGGGAGAGCGTTACCTGCTCCTTGCTTGGGCGCCGAAAAACTCAGATCTGAAATCTGAGTTTTTGGGCGTGCTCGGTTATTTTTTTTAGCCCAGCCGGCGTCGCTATGAGCGTCGCAAATTTACAAAGAAAGTTGCGACGCTCATAGCGACGCCGGGAATTTTTTTTTTGAGCGTCGCTGTGTGAGCGTCGCTAATATGAATAGCCTCTTGTAGTGTAAGAAGAACATCCATCTGGAATGAACTGTGCCAGCCATTTCCACCTCATCAACTATGTGAACAAGAAGATGCACCTGAATGCTTAGCATGGTAGTGGGAAATGTTTCTCAAACATGCACACAAGCTCCGCAGCATTTAGTTTGGCGAATGGTATGGAGTCTACGTTGATCTCCTTTTGTGAGATCCATTGCACCAGCTTTGCAAGTTTGTAGATTGTGTTACGGATGTCGAGAGACAAACATCCCGCAATGGCAACCGGTAAAATAAACTGTAAAGTATGTGCAGCAATGATATTAAAGTCCACATTTTATGCAATGATATTAAAGTCCACTATGAACGTACCTGACACATTTTATGCCAATCGTGTGACTTCAAACCGGTAAGCTTTCCTTCTTTAGTAAAACACGTTCGGAGCGAGTGCATTACGCCAATGGGGGTCCACAAAGATCGAATGGTCTCTTTTACTTTGCGTTCTTGGGCTCCTATGAAAATCCATGGTGCTTTAGGGAGTTTTATAGATCCATCAGACGCTGTTTGCGGCCAATATTGCTCCATACGATCCACATTTCTAAGGTCAACTCTGGCTCCCAAAGTATCTTTCTTGCCGGTCAGATGGTCCCATAGTAGATTACCCACATTCTTGAATATGTGCATTGGATCGAGCAAGTGATTGATCATGAGTCGGGGCCAGTATGGTAACTCGTACCATAGAGATAGTCTCTTCATCCCTGGAGGCAATCCGTCATCGCACATCTCCTTCTGCTCTAACCATTGCTTGTGCAGACATCCTTGTGGCTCTCTTCCCAAAAAGCCGTCGCGTAACACATGATTCTCTGGAAGATACGCTTGACGACCTTCGTAGATTTGCTTCTTTCAGTGGGTGCCCTACGTGCATTCAGTCTAGGTCCACATGTGACACATGCTCTGTATCCGCTTGTTTGAAGCCCTGCATGTATACACATGATAATAGATCAACTATGGGAAAAAACAAGATTTACAGTGTCTGAGTGAGGAGTGTCAATAGATCACCTGAGCATTCTGTTAGCCCGGGATAGTCATGCATGGTCCACATTAGAATGCCTCTGATCAAAGCATTCCATCGTCCTGTGTGTCGGCTCATATCCACCACCTCTATGCCAATCCACAATTAATTGTTGTAGCTTTTCCAATAGTGGACGAAGATACACATCCATATTTCCCACTTTATATTGCCCTGGCACAATCAAGCTTAGCCATAGGTGCCCTTTCTTCGTAGTCAACCACACGGGAATGTTGTAGTTGACGATGACAACGGGCCATACACTGTAAGATGTTGATCTTTGACCAAATGGATTTACGCCATCCATAGCCAGGCCTAAGCGCAAATTCCGAGCTTCCCTGGCAAAATCCGACCATGTTCCATCTATATGTTTCCAGGCTGCGCAATCTGCAGGAATTCGTAGCACACCATCCGAAGATTTATTCTCCTCATGGCATGATGCTAGGGCGGCCATGGACTTACATTCGAAGAAATGCTTGATGCGAGGAAGCAGAGGAAAATGTCGCAAAACCTTTTCACTACAAGAGGCTATTCATATTAGCGACACTCACACAGCGACGCTCAAAAATAAAATTCCCGGCGTCGCTATGAGCGTCGCAAATTTACAAAGAAATTTGCGACGCTCATAGCGACACACATAGCGACGCCAGGCTGGGCTAAAAAAATAACTGAGCACGCCTAAATACTCAAATCTCAGATCTGAGTTTTTCGGCGCCCTCAAGCAAGGAGCAGGTAACGCTCTCCCTTTCTCTCTCTCTCTCTCTCTCTCTCTCTCTTTTTCTTCTCCACACACACACACACACACACACACACACACACACGAGAAGAGGAAGGAGAGTCAGGTATGCTCCTTCCCTCTCCTCATTCTCATGTTCCCTTCCCCAAAAGGTTTTGCGACATTTTCCTCTGCTTTCTCGCATCAAGCATTTCTTCGAATGTAAGTCCATGGCCGCCCTAGCATCATTCCATGAGGAGAATAAATCTTCGGATGGTGTGCTACGAATTCCTGCAGATTGCGCAGCCTGGAAACATATAGATGGAACATGGTCGGATTTTGCCAGGGAAGCTCGGAATTTGCGCTTAGGCCTGGCTATGGATGGCGTAAATCCATTTGGTCAAAGATCAACATCTTACAGTGTATGGCCCGTTGTCATCGTCAACTACAACATTCCCCTGTGGTTGACTACGAAGAAAGGGCACCTATGGCTAAGCTTGATTGTGCCAGGGCAATATAAAGTGGGAAATATGGATGTGTATCTTCGTCCACTATTGGAAGAGCTACAACAATTAATTGTGGATTGGCATAGAGGTGGTGGATATGAGCCGACACACAGGACGACGGAATGCTTTGATCAGAGGCATTCTAATGTGGACCATGCATGACTATCCCGGGCTAACAGAATGCTCAGGTGATCTATTGACACTCCTCACTCAGACACTGTAAATCTTGTTTTTTCCCATAGTTGATCTATTATCATGTGTATACATGCAGGGCTTCAAACAAGCGGATACAGAGCATGTGTCACATGTGGACCTAGACTAAATGCACGTAGGGCGCCCTCACTGAAGAAGCAAATCTACGAAGGTCATCAAGTGTATCTTCCAGAGAATCATGTGTTACGCGACGGCTTTTTGGGAAGAGAGCCACCAAGGATGTCTGCACAAGCATGGTTAGAGCAGAAGGAGATGTGCGATGACGGATTGCCTCCAGGGATGAAGAGACTATCTCTATGGTACGAGTTACCATACTGGCCCCGACTCATGATCAATCACTTGCTCGATCCAATGCACATATTCAAGAATGTGGGTAATCTACTATGGGACCATCTGACCGGCAAGAAAGATACTTTGGGAGCCAGAGTTGACCTTAGAAATGTGGATCGTATGGAGCAATATTGGCCGCAAACAGCGTCTGATGGATCTATAAAACTCCCTAAAGCACCATGGATTTTCATAGGAGCCCAAGAACGCAAAGTAAAAGAGACCATTCGATCTTTGCGGACCCCCATTGGCGTAATGCACTCGCTCCGAACGTGTTTTACTAAAGAAGGAAAGCTTACCGGTTTGAAGTCACACGATTGGCATAAAATGTGTCAGGTACGTTCATAGTGGACTTTAATATCATTGCATAAAATGTGGACTTTAATATCATTGGTGCACATACTTTACAGTTTGTTTTACCGGTTGCCATTGAGGGATGTTTGTCTCTCGACATCTGTAACACAATCTACAAACTTGCAAAGCTGGTGCAATGGATCTCACAAAAGGAGATCAACGTAGACTCAATACCATTCGCCAAACTAAATGCTGCGGAGCTTGTGTGCATGTTTGAGACACATTTTCCTACTACCATGCTAACCATTCAGGTGCATCTTCTTGTTCACATAGTTGATGAGGTGGAAATAGCTGGCATAGTTCATTCCAGATGGATGTTCTTCTTAGAACGTTTCATGAAAACGCTTAAGGGATATGTGCGTCAAAAGGCACGTCCGGAGGGTAGCATGGTAGAGGTTGGTTGGTATCAGAGTCCCTAGTGTACATTGGAGAGTGGCTAGACGGATTTGATAAAGCCCGGGACACGCTATGGCGAACCATAGATGATGAGCGCATATCTGGGATTGTCATGTGCAATATATCTCGGTGTTGAGAAGAAGATGACGGAAGATCTAGAGGCTAAAATCAACCGATTTTGCATGCTTCACAATCCAGTGATGCAAAAGTGGATTTCACAATATGAGGATGCAAAGCAAGAGCGACAAAGGGCACGAATCGAGTGGAGACGGGGAAGACGACCACCGATGCACTATCCGACGGGTCTGGAGAACCTAGATTGTGGAATCATGGCAAAATTTGAACAGTCTAGGCGACGACGTTCCTCTGATGCAGATCCTGTGGTGGCGGAACTCACTTACTTCGGCACGCTACAAGAGGATTTGAGGATCGATTAGAGAGGATTTTTTGTCGACTCGTTCGACGTGCAATGGTTCAAGATAATCATGGAGGGTCGCAACGCTACTGTGCGTAGAGGAGAGTCTGGTTTTCTTGAGGTGGATTCTACTAAGAAATGGACTGACCTAAGAGACACTTTCGTACTACCCGAGCATTGTGAACAAGTAAGTATGTAAATAGTTAACATCCGTCTTTTACAAGTTATGTGCTTGAAAGCTCTCATGTAAGTTATGTGGCTCTGGCAAGTAATATTTCATCCTACAAAGTCTACATCAAACTGGTATTACGTCATAGAGGTAGCCCCTCGTAGTGCAAGGACGTATGAAGGCTACCATGTGCCAATCACAACAGCATCAATGGAGCAGATCAGAGAAGATGCTCAATCAGATGCCGCTGCGGTGGTGCCAGACGAGCATCAAGATGCTACTACTCTATATGGGGTGCATGCAGAGGAGCTACAAAATGAAACAAAGGATATGTGTTTAAACGGAGAGCTCTATATAGATATAGGAAGTTATGCTGAGCTATGCGAGGATGAGAGAGAGATCTCTTAAAGCCACAAATATTGTATTTGAACAATTTTGCTCCGTGTTGTAAAAGCTCTGGCTCTTTAAGTACAGTCCATGGTGTATAACGCTCTTTTCTACTCGCGCTCACATCTTTTGATTGAAAATTCTGAGTTTTCAACTTGCCTCTTCTATCACTCAATTCATTGCGTCATTGTATTTATATGCGTCATTGTATTTAATGGTCTTTGCATCATTGTCTACTCTATTCATTCAATATTAAGTTTAAATATTCGTGTGTTTAATGCAGGTATGGATGATGAGGAGTTTCTTTCTTCTTTGTCACCGCAGCAGAGACAGTGGTACGTGGAGCATCATCGCTCTGGCACATCATCGCGCGTTCCTACTCCATCCGCATCTCCCTCTCTTTTGTAGCATTCGGCGCGCTCCGAAGCTTCGGTGTCGACGAGACGATCTTCACACTCGTCTATACACCGGCGCTCTAGTGGTGGCGGTGGTGGTTGTTGTGGGGATTCCGCCGCCGATGCCTCCACACCGCCTCGTGTTCGATGAGGCTCTTTACCCTCCCCTTCTTTGCCCGCCCCCACACCAGCCACATCATCGTCATCTACGCCAGGTTTTGCGCAGCTGACTGTCCCTAGCAGCTACACACCTCTAGCTACTCCGCCAGGAGCCACCCCACTCGACACTCCTCGCTTCGGGGCCCAGACACCGGTGGAGACACCTGACGTCCGTACCCCCATCAACACGCCGCTAGAGACCCCTGCCGGGACACCCAGGTTCACGCGTCACCGGCCAGAGGGCTTGCCTTACTCCGTCGACATCAGCGGCGGCATCATCATGGATGATGACGGCAAGAAGGTGATCTCGCGCATGCGTGGTCTTTGCTCTCAGCTGTTTAGACACTACATACTAAACAAATGGAGTGAAGTACCAAGTGATTTAAAAGACAGAGTCATCAGCATACTTCATGATGAGTTTCCCGTTCCAACACGGGATCAGCGCTTCAATGAAGACCTGATGAAGATTCGAATGCGCGAATACTGCAAACACAAGCGTTCCAAAGTGCAAAAAGCAATCAAGCATGGGTGGAACAGGCCAGATTGGCTGGCCAAAGAAGATTGGAAGAATGCGAAGAAAGCAGCGCGCGAGAATCCCGACAAGTGCAAGCAACAAAAGGATGCAGCGAGAGCGCGAGTAGAGGCAAGGAGCTCGCACCACTTGGGGAGCGGTGGATGGGCATCATTTGAGGCCGATTTTGTAAGTGTTTTCACATTGCTCTTTATGTTCGATAGTTTAGGGTTTATGAGTTTTTTAATTCTAACATAATGAAATCTTTGTATGTTTTGACAGTGGTCGATGACAGGACGTGATCCCACACCGTACGAGCGCGAGTACGCAGGCAGGAAGGGCTTAAACGCCCTGATGGACATTCTCAGTTCTCGCGGCGGCATGGTTAGTATTAGGGTTTACTCTTTTCTATTTTTTGTATTGTTTTATAAATGTCGTTATATGTTTATACTTATTGAAAGCTGTCTTATTGTCTTTTTTTGCAGAATCCGACAGATACGCCGCTTCGACGCGATGAGACGTCTGACTAGACGACGTCAGTTTAGCCGTAGCTAGATAGCATTAGTTTAGGGTTTCTCATAGCTTATGTATCATGAGACGGATTTTATACGTCTTTTTGAACCATGTATATTATTACATTTGTCACCGCAGTTCATTTTGCCAATCAATTTTTTATGCCTATGATGTTGTACAATTGTCATTATTACATTTGCCAATCAATTCATTTTGCCTATGATGTGTACAATTTTCAATTTTACGCTTGTCAATTTTGCAAACAATGCGTCTTGTGGGTGACTATTTTGGGTCTATTATCTACCCTTGCACTTTTTTTAAAAAGTGAATCAAGTACAATATGGTTGATGGGTGGCAGGGCATTCAATGCCCTGTCACCAAAAAAATTTCTCTCGGGCGTCGCTATAACCGTCGCTATTTATGGCTCTGGAGCGTTGCTATAGACTTCTGTGTAAACGTCGCTATAACCGTCGCTATGACCGTCGCTATGAGCGTCTCTATATAGCGACGCTTATAGCGACGCCTATAGCATCGCATATAGCGACGCTCTCGTAGCGATGCTATTAGCGACGGTTTTAGCGACGCCGGGGGTTATAAAAACCCAGTGTATTTCCGTCGCTAACAGCGTCACAAGAGCACACAACCTCTTGTAGTGTCTAGCTGGTGTCAAGATAGTATGGCTTGAATCCTCTACTATAGGCTTCATTAATGATTCGTTATGGGCATCTCAATCTCACTAGCTCAAATGCTCGATCAATGAGAGTACCACGGGTGTGAGTATGAGTTGAGCTTTGTAGTGAAGGTTACTCCTCTATTTGTCCAGTTTTTGGTGTGAAGAAATCCGTAATTTTTCTCTAAGATTATCTCTTATTAGATATCTTCAGTAAATTGTCTCATCTCTGCTTGTGTAACTTAAGTAGATATAGTTTAAGACATCTCTAGTTTATATAGCTCATGACTCTAGAGAAGGGTCCAAAGCAATCGATAGATACACTATTCAATACGGGGCTCTTATATAACGTCCATTCGCACGGTAATTAAAAATTCCCTTTTTAAACATGTTTGAATGATTAAAATGACCCCATATTTTTAATGTATCTCTGCTAAATTTCCTTTAAAATTTTCATTTTAAAACCGTTCTTGGTGAACTTACGACGTGGTAGATTGATATGATTACATAGTGTTACCCCCAAACCAAAGCTCTCTAAATAGACAGTGGAAGCGACCCTGTATCTCGTAATACAATGTGCAGTGGCATTATTTAAGGTTCATACAGGACATGCAACTGGTTAACAAGGTAACAATCCGCAATGTGGGTATATGGCCCAATTGTGGATGAATTTTTTGAGACCTTTGTAGGTAGATCTATTTACTCTATGGGTGATGTTCACTCTGGATATGATCAATTTCAGTTATCTTTGGAGGGCAAGGATCTTACTACGATGTACATTTGCACTCTACCACAGGGTGCTACTAATTATGTAGCTCATATGATGAACGACATGAATAGGTGTTAAGGGACTTTATCCCTCATGTTTATTTCAAATATTATCGTGGATATTGTCCATATTACTAGGTATATTACCACGATTATTACCGCTTTAATTGTCGTGCTTGTTACCGATTCTCGCTTTAGGGCTTAAACATTCAAATTTTGGTGTTTCCCTCTATTTTTCTTGTAAATAAAAAATAAAGAACGTTATCTAAAATTTTAAAAAATAAATAAATAAAATGATATTAAAACATGAAACAATGGCTATAAGGGGGGGGAGAGAGAGAGAGAGAGAGAGAGAGAGAGAGAGAGAGATGAATGGATGACACGACAAAAAAAATTCGTAACTTAAAGTATACAAAATGTTTATGAATCATCTTCCAAAAATTCTCTACAAGAAGCGTCATCCAATTCTAAGCCCATGGCTCGTAAATCCATAAAGAGAGAAATAGGATTGTCGTTTGTGGATGTGTTAGCTTCATCATCTTCAAATTTTTCATCCTCCATCTCATCATCAACATCTTCATGGCAATCATCCTTGCTAAGACTGGTGGCCATTGGGCTTGAATCATCTCTCTCTCTCTCTCTCTCTCTCTCTCTCTCTCTCTCTCTCTCTCTCTCTCTCCTTCTCCTCTCTCTCTCCCCCATCCAAAGTAGTAGGTGGAAGAGGGTCGATGGTCTCCACCTCATTAGTGTCAAAAATGGTTCTCTCTCGAGGTGTTATGGGAACTATGAACCAAATCTTTGGTTGGTGGATTGTTGGGATATAGTTGATGATGACCTATCCAAGGGAAGTTCAAAGTGAGTGACATTGGTTATAATTAATGCTACAAGCAATAAGGATGCAGAAGGTAATCACTCACTTGCTCACAATTGTGTGGCAAAACTAAATTTTCATGCCTTGACCCTGTATGATGCACACTACTAGAGTCCACCATGTAGAAGCCATTCTGATCATGCAGTCTAGACAAATTTGCAACCACTTGCACTCGAAGATGAAGGTATGAAAGGTTCTAAAATTGAACTTTAGTATCCTTTCAATAGTCCCACAATGACTACCTTCATCACCATTTATGTCAAAGTTTCCCATGATGCCATAGTCCATGGTGGTTCAACGCTCGTCGATGTGGCGTGTACAAAAGTGTTGACCCTTTGGCCACGTAGAGTTAAAGAAAAGGCACTACAAAATAAGAAAATATATTTTATCAATTACAAAGATAAAATCAAGAAAAACTATACAATATGCTTTAAGTATATGAATGCTCTACCTTTCATATACAACCTCGTGCATACTCCCATTCTTTTTCGATGATGTCTTCTTTGCATGCTTTTGCTTCACTCATTCTCTCATGAATCCACTTAGCATCAATGAGATCGGGAAAACATGCAAGGTGTCTAGGCATTGGGGGTGCCCTCCTACCTCCATGTGCTTGCTTCTATGCTTCCCTCTCCTGCAAACGCCCACTATAAGAGGAGTAATCCATAACCGCTAGCATTGCCACTAAAAAACAAAGGAAAATAGAAATAGAAAATATTGCGTATGCGGCAATAACCGTGGCTAAAAATGCGATAGTGGTTTACAAGCAATAATTGCAGTAATATTTGCGGGAATATACCCACAACGATTGCCATGTTACTTGCCGCTGATATAACCGCGTTAATTATCGCTAAACGCCTATTCAAAAATAAAGGTGCTCATTTTGGGTGGCCCAAATGAGCACCTTTATTTTTGACCTACATAAAACAATGAAACATTAATTTTATTTTGAAAGAGTATTCAAAAAAAACAAAAAACTAAAATTGAATTTACTTTACCTTGACAATTTAATATGCAAAAGATCAACTACTTAAAAAAGTTACAAATAAAATAAAAATAGTTGTATATACATTGTGCCACATTGGGACTTTATGAAAGTTTGGACAAATATTTTTCTATATTCTAATCCTCCTCCTCCTCATCGTCCAGAGGCACGTACGTTTGATCACCACTATAACATATGCGCGATATTATCGCTCACATTATCGCAAAAAAACAAACAAACTTGGAATATAAAAATTCTCGTACGCGAAAAACACTGCGGAAACGTTTGCGGTAATGGTCTAGCGGTAACATCCGCGGTAATGGTTGCGGCTATATTTCCGCGCCTATTACCGCGTTTTTTGCTGCAAACATACCCGCAAACATTACCGCGTGTGTGTTATCGCGGGCATTACTGCGGCAGGACTTATTATAAAAAAACAAATGACCGTTTGGATTTTCCTTTGTAGGACCATCCAAAAGGTCATCTATTTTTTTATTTATTTTAGTTTTTTATAAAATTATTATTAATTACAACAAAATATCACAATTGGACAATACATTGAACCAAAAAAAGATTAATAATTTCATTTACATAAGTGGAATTACAATTTGGGGAGGTATTGAGCCAAAAAATGATAGGTATTGCATTTACATAAAGGGAAAAAAAAGCCCGCGTGTACAAAATAGAGTATGGTCATGTGGGATAGGGCAAACGGGGCCCGCGTATACAAAATAGAGGATGCTCATGGGGGAGTTGGCGGCATTTCGCGTGGAACTCCTTGACTCTGCAAAACCATAAAAAAGAAACAATTAACACTTTGTTATTTAATATTTGATATAAAATCAACAATTTGATTATTTAAATAAGATTAAACTTACATGTTGCAGACTTCTACACGCATTTTCGAACTCCTCTCGAGAGATCATTTGATTTTCAAACAACAAACACCAAGTTTGATACTCGGTATGGTTCTCTCTATATCTCTGGTCGGGCGACTCATGGTAATGTTATACTGACAAAAAATAGCAACCAATTAATTAAATGAAAAACATTAGATTTTTACTTACATATTTGTCTTTCCATGCCGTTTTTCCTCCCGAACCATAGTACGTAGGAGTCTGATGGGATCTGGCCTCAACTTGACGCGTATACATCCTCGCACCTGTTGCCCTTTCGTCCTCTTTCTCACCCATAGCGGTCTCCCACTCCACATCATGGACATTTCCTGGCCGATAGCTATGCTCTGGAGACTCCATTGTCTTCTTTGCAGCTCTCCTCACACTAGATTTTTTGTTCTTCAGAAATGTTTTGACATGCTCTTGCAACCATTGCCTTGAGAATTGTTGCCCCTCAGGGTTGGGGAAACGCATGTGCATGGTTGTCTCTATATATGTGAGGTTGTAGGGATCTTGCTGATCAAATTTGAGAAAACAATTGATATATGTGGAGTGGATTAATTGGTTGACGTGTGTGCGGAATCTCCTGCCCTACACTGTCCCGAGATCCACCATACCTCCTCTATGAACCTGGTAGTATAACCCGTGAGCATCTGGTGAAGGCATGTCATGGTCCTCATCTTCTACTGGAGCAAGGAGCGGTGAATGTGGAGGAGAATCTGTAGTACTTCCCCCCCCCCCCCCCCCCCAAAAACAACAACTAGCTCCGCTCCCTCGTCGAGATCGACCGGTGCAAGCGCGCGAGCTGCCCTGACGCTGACTGCCAGAAGAGCGCCGACGTGAATCTGGGACAGAAGGTGGGATAGGTGATAAATAGCTGGACGCCCGTGGCGTCGGACCTTGTGGCGTCGCACCCAACGGCGTCGGACCGTGGGGTGTTGGAACCTATGAAGGAAAATTTGAACCTGGAGCTGTAGCTAGAAAACTCTGCAGGTATGGAGTGCCACCAGTCGGAGTAGAGACCTCTGATAATCCAAAAGCTGCTAGCTGCGTCGATGAATAGCGTTGCGTAAGGGTCTGCTACGAACCTAACCACTCAGCCCGAAGACGCAATGCCCTCTCCACGTCTGGATCGGTCACACAGGTACGACAGCGGACCCACCAAGAGTGTCCCGAAACTAGCCGGAACCTGATGATGACTACTGAGGCGACGGCTGTGAATGATAGGCAGAGAGAGCGTCGGGATATGACATCCCGTCTGTGATGAAATCCTCAATGCTGCGAAAGCGTGGTGTGAAAGAAGAAGACATGGTTTGTATTTATTACAACAAAGATTAAACTAGGGTATAAAATTCGAATATATGATTAAAAATTTACACATTGATTTTTTTCAAACATTGGATTTTTTAACATTGGATTCTCTATAGTATCCAATGTTGAAAGAATCCAATGTGGAAAGAATATATGATTAAAAATTTACACATTGATTTTTTTCAAACATTGGATTTTTTAACATTGGATTCTCTATAGTATCCAATGTTGAAAGAATCCAATGTGGAAAGAATCCAATGTGTGTCTACAACCTATAAAAGAGTCTTGCAAAGCCTTGAGTGCTAATAAGATATTAGTGTGTGTATTGACTAATAAGAGATTATTGTGTTTATGATTAGTGTGACCGATTGCGCGATTACTTGGACGGCCATTGGGGCCTAATACGTCACCTACGACTTAATCATGGAGGTATGTTTATGTTTTTGTGTTGATTGTTGTTTAATTTAGCATAATTAGTGTGTGTTTTAGTGTTGGCTTGTGCACACACTAATTAGTGTGTGTTTTAGTGTTGGCTTGTGTAATATTTGGCTTGTGCACACACTAATTAGTGTGTTTTAACATACACTAATTAGTGTGTGCATTGACTTGTGTAATTGGCTTGTGCACACACTAATTAGTGTGTGTTAACATACACTAATTAGTGTGTGCATTGGCTTGTGTAATTGGACTAATCACACACTAATTAGTGTGTGCATTGGCCAATTCCATTGGTCAATGCACACACTAATCACTCATTAAATAGTGTGTGTATTGGCTAATCCACTTGACCAATGCACACACTAATCACACACTAAATAGTGTGTGATTAGTGTGTATTGGCCAATCCAATTGGCTTGTGCACACACTAATCACACACTAAATAGTGTGTGTATTGGCCAATCCAATTGACCAATGCACACACTAATCCCAAACTAATTAGTGTGTGCATTGACCAATCACATTGGCCAATGCACACACTAATCACACACAAATTAGTGTATGTTAACACATACTAATTATTTTTTGTATTGGCCAATCCAATTGGCTTGTGCACACACTAATCACACACTAATCCCAAACTAATTAGTGTGTGCATTGACCAATCACATTGGCCAATGCACACACTAATCACATACAAATTAGTGTGTGTTAACACATACTAATTAGTGTGTGAATTGGCCAATCCCATTGACCAATGCACACACTAATCACACACTAAATAGTGTGTGTATTGGCCAATCCCATTGACCAATGCAGACACTAATCACACACTAAATAGTGTGTGTATTGGCCAATCCAATTGACCAATGCACACACTAATCCCAAACTAATTAGTGTGTGCATTGACCAATCACATTGGCCAATGCACACACTAATCACACACAAATTAGTGTGTGTTAACACATACTAATTAGTGTGTGAATTGGCCAATCCCATTGACCAATGCACACACTAATTAGTGTGTACATTGACCAATCACATTGACCAATGCACACACTAATCACACACAAATTAGTGTGTGTTAACACACACTAATTAGTGTGTGAATTGGCCAATCCCATTGACCAATGCACACACTAATTAGTGTGTGCATTGACCAATCACATTGGCCAATACACACACTAATCACACACTAATTAGTGTGTGTTAACACACACTAATTAGTGTGTGAATTGGCCAATCCCATTGAGCAATGCACACACTAATCACACACTAATTAGTGTGTGCATTGACCAATCACATTGGCCAATGCACACACTAATTAGTGCATGTGTGCATTGACCAATCACATTGGCCAATGCACACACTAATTAGTGTGTGTTAATTAGTGTGTGCATTAATGTTAACACACACTAATTAGTGTGTGCATGGCCAATCCCAAATTTAACATATTAGGTTATGCAAGTAATAAATTTAACAAATTTGACAAATCTAACAAGTTTAGATTTTGCAAGTAACTAATAATTAACAAATTTAGGTTTTGGCGTGTCTTTACTTACACTAATTAGTGTGTGCATTAGAATAATGCACACACTAATTATTGTGTGTAAAGAACACGTGCACTAATTAGTGTGTGTAATTAGTGTGTGCATTAATGTTTAGATTTTGCAAGTAACCACTAATTAACAAATTTAAGTTATGGTGTACTTTACTTACACTAATTAGTGTGTGCATTAGAATAATGCACACACTAATTAGTGTGTGTAAAGAACACATGCACTAATTAGTGTGTGTGTATGCATGTGTGTATGCGTGTGTATGCATGTGTGTGTATACATGTGTGTGTATGCGTGTGAAAAAATCAAAAAACATAACAACAAAACTTACATGGAATTGAAGCGCTTGTTGGGAGAGGGTAGGAGAGTGGAAGAGTAGAGATGGTGGAGAGTAGAAGAGTAGAGATGGAGGTAGAGCTCAAGGTTGTGAGGTTCGCACTCTCGGCTTCTGTGGATAAGACGATGAAATTCAAATTTTAGGGCTTTGAACTTCGCGGGGCACGCGTGTGTCCCTATTTATAAAAAAATTTGAAAATTGATTTGTCGCTTCTATTACCGCGAGCATTACCGCGTGTCTTACCGCGCTGACTACCGCACCTATTACCGCGGCGCAAGTTCGGGCCATATACACAGATGGCCATGTTCTGACATTATTACTATTGATCCTCAAAATCTATTGGTACTATGTTTTTTATAAAATATATATAAAATGAAAGTATTCCTAGTACTTTGAAAATGACATTTTTACCTAAAAGTTTAATTTTTACTTTTTACTGATATTTTATTAACATTCTTTGGTAATTTGATTTTAATTAGTGTATGTAATTTATTAATGTAGGTTGCTTGGGATGATTTTGGCCCATCCACTGAACCGGATAGATCACGGTGGTTGGCTGAGCGATTACCATGCCCATGCGTGCGGTGCAAATGCGCCATTGCTCGACTTCGACGGATATGCTTGAGCCATGTAGAAGATTATGGACTATGGGACGATCCTCGCAAGTGTGCACGGATGGAAACAAACGATCTGCGAATTGTAGCGGCTATTGACGTCACCCCTCATTGGCGTGTGGTTGGTGGAGGAGGGGAAAGAAGGGTGGAAGAGTGCATGCGCCAGGAATCCATTAGAGAGGGAGGAAGCACATAAAATCAGCCTGCAAGTACTACTGCTCCCTCTTATCCGAGTGACCACATCCCATCTCCTTACGTGGATGCAGAAGACGACCATTTGCATAGAATGGTTGAGGATCTCTTTGCACGAGAGGAGGAGCATGAACCAGAGTGTGCATGCGAAGAAGCTTCCAAAAGAACGAGGAGTGAGCTACTCGATTCGGCACACACCGCACTATATGATAGATGCTCTTACTCCATTTTAAGGGCATCTCTCGAAGTCCTTAACCTTCAGGAATTTGGATGGAGCAATGCTAGTGTCGACGCACTTTTGAGGTATATATACAGATTGTGAAGGATGCTTGTGGAGTGCATAAATTAGCTTCTAATGTACTTTCTTCTTGTGATAGGTTGCTAAGAAAGATGCTGCCAGCTGGCAATCACATACCAGAGAATAGACGAAAAGCCCGCGGAGTGGTGACTGCATTAGGGATGGATTATGATCGCATTCATGCTTGCGTGAACGATTGTGTGCTCTTTCGTAATGAGCATGCCGATTGTGACACATGTCCATCGTGCGGGGAGCCTAGGTTCAAAGA
Source organism: Adiantum capillus-veneris (assembly GCF_014529385.1). Lineage (NCBI taxonomy): Eukaryota > Viridiplantae > Streptophyta > Polypodiopsida > Polypodiales > Pteridaceae > Adiantum > Adiantum capillus-veneris. The sequence goes on along the minus strand of NC_140934.1, from coordinate 171,386,363 downwards.
AGGAATGCAGAGCAACACAATTCCACGTAAAGTTTTGAGGCATTTTCCACTCATCCCTCACATCCAACACATGTTTAGATCGAAGGGTACGAGCGATCGTTTGAGTTGACATGCAAAAAATCGCTCCACATATGGTATTATGAGAGTGCCAGCTGACTCACCAGCGTGGAAGCACATAGAGGACACATGGCCAAAGTTCAGGGATGAGCCTCGTCACTTGAGGATTGGGTTAGCTAGTGATGGAGTGAATCCATTTGGGCACCGCTCTACTTCATGGAGCACTTGGCCGGTGGTGGTTGTAAACTACAATATTCCGCCTTGGGAGGCAACAAAAAAGGGAAACATTTTACTATCACTTCTCATTCCAGGAAAGCACAAGGTAAAAAACATGGATGTATATCTGCAGCCTCTTATTGATGAGCTTCAAGAACTATGGAGAGGCATAGATGTCATTGACATTTCACGGCCACCACGAGACCGCAAAGCCGTCATCAAGTGCATCCTCATGTGGACCATGCATGATTACCTAGGATTTGGAGAGGTATCTGGTAAGTATGCACATGTTAATTGTACTCTTTGCTTTAGGTTTATCATCTCATGTGTAACGTTTGTTTACCTCTTGGCAGGATTGGCAACATCTGGACATAGTGTGTGGCCCACTTGTGGCCCTTCCTTTGTGACAGAGAGACCTCCTCTTCTTGGGAAGGTGATCTATCCCAACAACCATCGCTTCCTACCTTCTTCACATCGTAGATATGCTCCCCCTATCAATGGAGTGCAGCCGTTCCATTGGAACATGGCTGATTGGGCGAAGCATTGGGAGGAGCATCATGGTACCTCACCGCCTCCCAATGGGTTGCCAAAGGGTATGTCGAGGTACTCAATCTTCTTGTCGCTCCCCTATTGGGCTTCGTTGAAAATTCAGCACTTATTGGACCCTGTGCATGTATTCAAAAATGTTGGGCAAGCTATATGGGATCACATAATTGGCAAGAAGGATTCATTGGGTGCTAGGGAAGATTTAAGAGCCATTAGGCGTCTCCCCCCTTCAGCCACGCCCTGCATGGGGGAGCGGGGAAAGATGATTCTCCCAAAAGCACCGTGGATAATGTCAAAGGCAGACCAAGAGCGGACAAAGCAAGTTATTGCATCCATCAGAACTCCAACGGGATATATGCGGTCACTCAAAGGTGCTTTCACAAAAACCAAAAAGGGTGGCTCCACTCAATTGTATGGATTGAAATCCCATGATTGGCATAAAATCCTTCAGGTAAGAGTATAACAGTTTGTGGTGTCTATGTGTCCTTATATATAGGTTGACATTCACTAAGATGTTTTATTGTTTGTAGTTTGTACTTCCCATAACTATTAGTGGTTATGGGGACACTAAGGTGAAGGCTGCAATATTCAAAGTGGGAGAGATTGTGAGGTAATGGGTTTTTTTCAAGTACTATATCATGTTGTGCATGCATGAACTTTGGAATTTTTTTTCATCTACTTTATAACGTTTGCCCTGTAGATTTGTGAGCTCCAAGGAGATAGAAGTAGAAGCCATACCAGCAGCCCATCAGCTAGCAGTAGAGGCAGTGTGTGCTATTGAGCATGCATTCCCACATACAATCCTTGTTAGCCAAATACATCTATTGCTTCACCTTGTTGAGGAGATTTCCATTTGTGGGGTGGTTCACTCTAGATGGATGTTCTTCTTGGAGAGATTCTTGAAGACTTTAAAGGATTTTGTTAGATTGAGGTCACAACCGGAGGTATGCAAAATCAATACAATATAGATAACATTTATACGCTATGGAGTTACTAATAAAAATATGTGGTTTTAATGTTTTCAGGCGGGCATGGCAGAAGGTTGGGTGGTGCAAGAGGAATTTGTGTATGTCTCACAGTATCACTACAAGAGGCTATTCATATTAGCGACGCTCACACAGCGACGCTCAAAAAAAATAATCCCGGCGTCGCTATGAGCGTCGCAAATTTCTTTGTAAATTTGCAACGCTCATAGCGACGCTCATAGCGACGCTCATAGCGACGCCGGCTGGGCTAAAAAAATAACCGAGCGCGCCCAAAAACTCAGATCTCAGATCTGAGTTTTTCGGCGCCCTCAAGCAAGGAACAGGTAACGCTCTCCCTCACTCTCTCTCTCTCTCTCTCTCTCTCTCTCTCTCTCTCTCTCTTTTCCTTCTCCACACACACACACACACACACACACACACGAGGAGAGGAAGGAGAGCCAGGTATGCTCCTTCCCTCTCCTCATTCTCATGTTCCCTTCCCCTCTTTCTCTCTCTCTCTCTCTCTCTCTCTCTTTTTCTTCTCCACACACACACACACACACACGAGGAGAGGAAGGAGAGCCAGGTATGCTCCTTCCCTCTCCTCATTCTCATGTTCCCTTCCCCTCTTTCTCTCTCCCTCTCTCTCTCTCTCACACACACACACATACACACACACATAGTGTTTTTGAGAGAGACAGAGAGAGAGAGAGAGAGAGAGAGAGAGAGAGAGTACAAACAAAAACAAAAACGCACACACACATACATAAACAAAGAATGCACACACACATTGAGAGAGAAAAAGAGAGAGAGAGCATGCATAAACAAAAAACGCACGCATTGAGAGAGGAAAAGAGAGAGAGAACATGCATAAACAAAAAACGCACACATTGAGAGAGGAAAAGAGAGAGAAAACATGCATACGATCCAAAAAAATGCACACACATTGAGAGAGAAAGAGAGAGAAACTAATTTAACGTCGTAGGAAACTAATTAAAATTAAAAGAACTAAAGATCTAGCTGACGAGGAGTTGAACTCAAGACCTATTATTCAAGAGGGAAATGGCATAATCAATCTATCATACTTGGCATGGGTGATAGAAAGGTTATACCATTTATCTCTTTTTATTGGCACACACATCCACACACGCGCACACACACAAGAAGAAGAGAGTTATAACGTCGTAGAAAACTATCTTAAAAGACGTTAAAGATTAGGTTATATGTAGACTTACATTAAATTAGATTTAGGTTTATTTTTAATTAGATTTACGTTTATTTATGCTAGATTTAGATTTACGTTATATTAGATTAGATTTAGGTCTCCATAGACTGCGATGCCTGCATGAAGCGGGTGAAGAAAGCCCTCAATGGAATATAGGGTATTGCTGCCTTCACTCATGGTGGGCTCCGTCGATCCAAAAGTACTGGTGAAATGTCTTCAGAAGATAGGGAAGAAGGTGGATCTTCAGGGCGGCAAGAGTCACTACATCCCCGACACAATGACCATCTAGACAACCTCTAGTCATTCAACAACAACTTCAAAGTTAGTAACAAGAGCAAGAACGGTCTAAAGGGCCAATTGCTGTCGTCAGATGTGGATGGAGATGAGGCAGCGTCACCGTCGGAAGTTAACTCTCACATCTTTAGTGATGAGAATGCCAACTCTTGCCGGATTATGTGAAAAACTATGTGTTAAATCAGTTTTAAGGTTCTTATAATCCCTGTTAGTTTAGTTCTTTGTTTTTAATATAACATAATTTACGTTAGATTTAGATTTATGTTATATTAGATTAGACTTAGGTTTATTTAGGTTTACCCACACACACACACACACACACAAGAAGAAGAGAGTTTTAACGTCATAGGAAACTATCCCAAAAGACGTTAAAGATTAGGTTAGATGTAGACTTACGTTAAATTAGATTTAGGTTTATTTTTAGTTAGATTTACGTTTATTTAGATTTACGCTTATTTACGTTAGATCGAGTCCACGCAAGAATTACTTACGGTTTAGGGTTTAGAGTTAGACGAACAGTGAAAAGATCTACTGTGAAAAGATGTTAAGATGCTGTGAAGTGCTACAGCTACAGAAGAGGCAAAGGGGTTTTGTCCACTACATGCAGTATCATGTAGACGTGGGTGTGTAGATTTCTTGTACCCACAAATATAGGTATTGACCAATAAAGACGAGATTATAACCCGGTGGTTCTGATCTCCGTGCACCTCTAGACCGAGGTGTGCGGGGATTGGATATGAGTAGAGAATGTGAGGTAAAGAGAGAGAGAGAGAGAGAGAGAGAGAGAGAGAGAGAGAGAGAGAGAGAGAGAGGAGAGAGAGAGAGAGAGAGAGAGAGATAAGACGAAGAATGCCAATAGAATATTAAATTTGTTGTCCAGGTTATAAGTTTTTTATCCTCATTATGAGTAGCGACGAGGATGTGGGACCGTCCAACCGAAACACCTATCTCTCAACGAGGGTCTTATGTCCTTGTAATCAATGCAAGCATGCTGTGCGACGGACAAGACGTGTTTCTTTGCAGCACGTTCGTGAATTTGGCGAGTTCGATCCATCTATTATAGATCGAGTTGTTGCCAATTATAACTCGTCGGACTCTGACGCTGGACAACAAGCAGCAATCTTGCAACCCAATAGACGTGTTCGCAGGCGCTTTGGTCAAGCAGCATATGTGAGGCCACAAGATGTAGCCTCTGACAGCTCGGGGGATGATCATGCAGAGCACATTCCCAACGAGGCAATGTTTGAGCCCGAGATTGATCAAATGATCGAGACGATCATGGATTCAGAAAGGCTTATCTATGATGATATGAAAAGTGAAGCCAATACGCCATTGTATAATGGAGCACGTATGTCTAGATTGAAAGCACTCCTGGTTCTTCTCAACATGCAGGCAAAGTTTGGATGGAGTGACACTAGCATCACAGCGCTTTTCAGGTGATCTATTACAATTAGTTTACTTTAATAGAACTCTAAATGTATAATGATCTGATAGATTTTTACATGACTGTATCATATTTTTATGTTGTGTAGATTGCTGAAAGAGCACATACTACCAGCTGACAATGTGATGCCAGATTCCCGAGATGAAGCAAGAAAGATTTTGCGAAACTTGGGGATGGATTACAATTCTATCCACGCTTGTCCTAATGACTGCATTCTTTTCAGAGGGGAATACATAGACATGGAGAAGTGTCCGAAATGTGATTCCGAAAGATATCGAGTAGATCTCCACGGGACAAAAATTCCACAAAAGGTTTTGCGACATTTCCCTCTGCTTCCTCGCGTCAAGCATTTCTTCGAATGTAAGTCCATGGCCACCCTAGCATCAAAAGGCACGTCCGGAGGGTAGCATGGCAGAAGGTTGGTTGGTATCAGAGTCCCTAGTGTACATTGGAGAGTGGCTAGACGGATTCGATAAATCCCGGGACACGCTATGGCGAACCATAGATGATGAGCGCATATCTGGGATTGTCATGTGCAATCTCAGTGTTGAGAAGAAGATGACGGAAGATCTAGAGGCTAAAATCAACCGATTTTGCATGCTTCACAATCCAGTGATGCAAAAGTGGATTTCACAATATGAGGATGCAAAGCAAGAGCGACAAAGGGCTCGAATCGAGTGGAGACGGGGAAGACGACCATCGATGCACTATCCAGCGGTTCTGGAGAGCCTACCAACCTTCATGAGCTTAAGATGGTTGCACAACCAATTGAAAAGTGCACAACAATGCGGTGACGAAGTGAATGAAGAAGAGTGGGAGTACTCTCGGGGTTGCGCGACCAAGGTAAGTTTGCAATGTACGATTAGCAAGTGACTTTATTTATAAACGTTTGAACGGCCACTCATAATCTTTGTTCGTTGTAGTATAAGTCATACACAGCAGCATGGTGTAAAGGTCGACCTTTTAGGGTGGAACGAATCGACAAAAAGCGTTTTACTCAAGATTGTGGAATCATGGCAAAATTTGAACAGTCTAGTCGACAACGTTCCTCTGATGCAGATCCTGTGGTGGCGGAACTCACTTACTTCGGCACGCTGCAAGAGATTTTGAGGATCGATTATAGAGGATTTTTTGTCGACTTGTTCGACGTGCAATGGTTCAAGATAATCATGGAGGGTCGCAACGCTACTGTGCGTAGAGGAGAGTCTGGTTTTCTTGATGTGGATTCTACTAAGAAATGGACTGACCTAAGAGACACTTTCGTACTACCCGAGCATTGTGAGCAAGTAAGTATGTAAATAGTTAACATCCCCCTTTTACAAGTTATGTGCTTGAAAGCTCTCATGTAAGTTATGTGGCTCTGGCAGGTAATATTTCATCCTACAAAGTCTACATCAAACTGGTGGTACGTCATAGAGGTAGCCCCTCGTAGTGCAAGGACGTATGAAGGCTACCATGTGCCAATCACAACGACATCAATGGAGGATATCAGAGAAGATTCTTAATCAGAAGCCGCTGCGGTGGTGCCAGACGAGCATCAAGATGCTACTACTCTATATGGGGTGCATGCAGAGGAGCTACAAAATGAAATAGAGGATATGTGTTTAAACGGAGAGCTCTATATAGGTATAGGAAGTTATGCTGAGTTATGCGAGGATGAGAGAGAGATCTCTTAAAGCCACAAATATTGTATTTGAACAATTTTGCTCCGTGTTGTAAAAGCTCTAGCTCTCTAAGTAGCTTCCATGGTGTATAACGCTCTTTTCTACTCGCGCTCACATCTATTGATTGAAAATTTTGAGTTTTCGACTTGCCTCTTCTATCACTCAATACATTGCGTCATCGTATTTATATGCGTCATTACGTCATTGTATTTAATGGTCTTTGCGTCATTGTCTACTCTATTCATTCAATATTAAGTTTAAATATTCGTGTGCTTAATGCAGGTATGGATGATGAGGAGTTTCTTTCTTCTTTGCCACCGCAGCAGAGACAGTGGTACGTGGAGCGTCATCGCTCTGGCGCATCATCGCGCGTTCCTACTCCATCCGCATCTCCCTCTCTTTCAGAGCATTCGGCCCGCTCCGAAGCTTCTGTGTCGACGAGACGAGCTTCACACTCGTCTAGACACCGGCGCTCTAGTGGTGGCGGTGGCGGTTGTTGTGGGGATTCCGCCACCGATGCCTCCACACCGCCTCGTGTTCGACGAGGCTCTTTACCCTCCCCTTCTTTGCCCGCCCCCACACCAGCCACAGCATCGCCATCTACGCCAGGTTTTGCACGGCTGACTGTTCCTAGAAGCTACACACCTCTACCTACTCCGCCAGGAGCCACCCCACTCGACACTCCTCGCTTCGGGGCCCAGACGCCAGTGGAGACACCTGACGTCCGTACCCCCATCGACACGCCGCTAGAGACCCCTTCCGGGACACCCAAGTTCACGCGTCACCGGCCAGAGGGCTTGCCTTACTCCGTCGACATCAGCGGCGGCATCATCATGGATGATGACGGCAAGAAGGTGATCTCGCGCATGCGTGGTCTTTGCTCTCAGCTGTTTAGACACTACATACTAAACAAATGGAGTGAAGTACCAAGTGATTTAAAAAACAGAGTCATCAGCATACTTCATGATGAGTTTCCCGTTCCAACACGGGATCAGCGCTTCAATGAAGACCTGATGAAGATTCGAATGCGCGAATACTGCAAACACAAGCGTTCTGAAGTGCAAAAAGCAATCAAGAATGGGTGGAACAGGCTAGATTGGCTGGCCAAAGAAGATTGGAAGAATGCGAAGAAAGCAGCGCGCGAGAATCCCGACAAGTGGAAGCAACAAAAGGATGCAGCCAGAGCGCGAGTAGAGGCAGGGAGCTCGCACCACTTGGGGAGCGGTGGATGGGCATTATTTGAGGCCGATTTTGTAAGTGTTTTCACATTGCTCTTTATGTTCGATAGTTTAGGGTTTATGAGTTTTTTAATTCTAACATAATGAAATCTTTGTATGTTTTGACAGTGGTCGATGATAGGTTGTGATCCCACACCGTACGAGCGCGAGTACGCAGGCAGGAAGGGCTTAAACGCCCTGATGGACATTCTTAGTTCTCGCGGCGGCATGGTTAGTATTAGGGTTTACTCTTTTTTATTTTTTGTATTGTTTTATAAATGTCGTTATATGTTTATACTTACTGAAAACTGTCTTATTGTCTTTTTTTGCAGAATCCGACAGATACGCCGCTTGGACGCGATGAGACGTCTGACTGAACGACGTCAGTTTAGCCGTAGCTAGATAGCATTAGTTTAGGGTTTCTCATAGCTTATGTATCATGAGACGAATTTTATACATCTTTTTGAACCATGTATATTATTACATTTGTCACCGTAGTTCCTTTTGCCAATCAATTCTTTATTCCTATGATGTTGTACAATTGTCATTATTACATTTGTCAATCAATTCATTTTGCCTATGATGTGTACAATTGTCAATTTTGCAAACAATGCGTCTTGTGGGTGACTATTTTGGGTCTATTATCTACCCTTACACTTTTTTTAAAAAGTGAATCAAGTACAATATGGTTGATGGGTGGCAGGGCATTGAATGCCCTGCCACCAAAAAAAATATCTCTCGGGCGTCGCTATAACCGTCGCTATTTATGGCTCTGTAGCGTCGCTATGAGCGTTGCTATAGTCTTCAGTGTAAACGTCTCTATAACTGTCGCTATATAGCGACGCTCTCGTAGCGACGCTCGTAGCGACGGTTTTAGCGACGCCGGGGGTTATAAAAACGCAGTGTATTTCCGTCGCTAACACCGTCACAAGAGCACACAACCTCTTGTAGTGTATCTCATCACAGTGGATCCATCATTGCCTTGTCTGTGAAGTGAAGAAGAGGATCCTAGGAAGCACTCAACCATTCCCAGTGGAAAAGGCTCACTCTTGGTCATGGATAGAGAGTTTCATGCCATAGTCAACAACTACTCTTTACTCAATGTCACTATCATGACCAAATGGGTCAATATGTACTTGGAAGCCCGCGCAACTAGAGAAAGAGATAGAGATGCATGGAAGAGGTCCCATGGAGGTAGACGTGCACCTCCTTTTCCTAAAGATCTTGCAAAATATCCTGATTTGATTCAAGTAGAGTGGATCCATAATGCCATGACCAATGCCAAAGCACAAGGAGAACAAATAAGCCCTAAAGAATGGGAGTATGCGCGAGGATGCTTGCGCAAGGTGAGTGTACGTGCATATGTTATGTATGCATGTATGCAAATCACTAATGAAATGCGATGTAACCTCTTATGCATTGTGATTGTAGGGTCTCATTTTCAACTCCATTTGGTCCGAAGGCCGACATTTTCGCACCCGCAAGATAGATGAGCGTCGGACCACTAATGATTGTCACTACAAGAGGCTCTTCATATTAGCGACGCTCACACAGCGACGCTCCAAAATTTTTTTCCCGACGTCGCTATGAGCGTCGCAATTTTACAAAGAAATTTGCGACGCTCATAGCGACGCTTATAGCGACGCTCATAGCGACGCCGGCTGGGGTAAAAAAATAACCGAGCGCGCCCAAAAACTCAGATCTCAGATCTGAGTTTTTCGGCACCCTCAAGCAAGGAGCAGGTAACGCTCTCCCTCACTCTCTCTCTCTCTCTCTCTCTCTCTCTCTCTTTCTTCTCCACACACACACACACACACACACCCACGAGGAGAGGAAGGAGAGCCAGGTATGCTCCTTCCCTCTCCTCATTCTCATGTTCCCTTCCCCTCTTTCTCTCTCCCTCTCTCTCTCTCTCACACACACACATACACACACACACATAGTGTTTTTGAGAGAGAGAGAGAGAGAGAGAGAGAGAGAGAGAGAGAGAGTACAAACAAAAACAAAAACGCGCACACACATACATAAACAAAGAATGCACACACACATTGAGAGAGAAAAAGAGAGAGAGAGCATGCATAAACAAAAAACGCACGCATTGAGAGAGGAAAAGAGAGAGAGAACATGCATAAACAAAAAACGCACACATTGAGAGAGGAAAAGAGAGAGAAAACATGCATACGATCCAAAAAAACACAAACACATTGAGAGAGAAATAGAGAGAAACTAATTTAACGTCGTACGAAACTAATTAAAATTAAAAGACCTAAAGATCTAGCCGACGAGGAGTTGAACTCAAGACCTATTATTCAAGAGGGAAATGGCATAATCAATCTATCATACTTGGCATGGGTGATAGAAAGGTTATACCATTTATCTCTTTTTATTGGCACACACATCCACACACGCACACACACACAAGAAGAAAAGAGTTATAACGTCGTAGGAAACTATCTTAAAAGACGTTAAAGATTAGGTTATATGTAGACTTACATTAAATTAGATTTAGGTTTATTTTTAACTAGATTTACGTTTATTTAAGCTAGATTTAGATTTACGTTATATTAGATTAGATTTAGGTCTCCATAGACTACGATGCCTGCATGAAGCGGGTGAAGAAAGCCCTCAATGGAATATAGGGTATTGCTGCCTTCACTCATGGTGGGCTTCGTCGATCCAAAAGTACTGGTGAAATGTCTTCAGAAGATAGGGAAGAAGGTGGATCTTCAGGGCGGCAAGAGTCAATACATCCCCGACACAATGACCATCTAGACAACCTCTAGTCATTAGACTTACGTTAAATTAGATTTAGCTTTATTTTTAGTTAGATTTACGTTTATTTAGATTTACGCTTATTTATGTTAGATCGAGTCCACGCAAGAATTACTTACGGTTTAGGGTTTAGAGTTAGACGAACAGTGAAAAGATCTACTGTGAAAAGATGTTAAGATGAAGTGAAGTGCTACAGCTAGAGAAGAGGCAAAGGGGTTTTTTCCACTACATGCAGTATCATGTAGACGTGGGTGTGTAGATTTCTTGTACCCACAAATATAGGTATTGACCAATAAAGACGAGATTATAACCCGGTGGTTCTGATCTCCATGCACCTCTAGACCGAGGTGTGCGGGGATTGGACATGACTAGAGAATGTGAGGTAAAGAGAGAGAGAGAGAGAGAGAGAGAGAGAGAGAGATAAGACGAAGAGTGCCAATAGAATATTAAATTTGTTGTCCAGGTTATAAGTTTTTTATCCTCATTATGAGTAGCGACGAGGATGTGGAACCGTCCAACCGAAACACCTATCTCTCAACGAGGGTCTTATGTCCTTGTAATCAATGCAAGCATGCTGTGCGACGGACAAGACGTGTTTCTTTGTAGCACGTTCACGAATTTGGCGAGTTCGATCCATCTATTATAGATCGAGTTGTTGCCAATTATAACTCGTCGGACTCTGACGCTGGCCAACAAGCAGCAATCTTGCAACCCAATAGACGTGTTCGCAGGCGCTTTGGTCAAGCAGCATATGTGAGGCCACAAGATGTAGCCTCTGACAGCTCGGGGGATGATCATGCAGAGCACATTCCCAACGAGGCAATGTTTGAGCCCGAGATTGATGAAATGATCGAGACGATCATGGATTCAGAAAGGCTTATCTATGATGATATGAAAAGTGAAGCCGATACGCCATTGTATAATGGAGCACGTATGTCTAGATTGAAAGCACTCCTGGTTCTTCTCAACATGCACGCAAAGTTTGGATGGAGTGACACTAGCGTCACAGCGCTTTTCAGGTGATCTATTACAATTAGTTTACTTTAATAGAACTCTAAATGTATAATGATCTGATAGATTTTTACACGACTGTATCATATTTTTATGTTGTGTAGATTGCTGAAAGAGCACATACTACCAGCTGACAATGTGATGCCAGATTCCCGAGATGAAGCAAGAAAGATTTTGCGAAACTTGGGGATGGATTACAATTCTATCCACGCTTGTCCTAATGACTGCATTCTTTTCAGAGGGGAATACATAGACATGGAGAAGTGTCCGAAATGTGATTCCGAAAGATATCGAGTAGATCTCCACGGGAAAAAATTCCACAAAAGGTTTTGCGACATTTCCCTCTGCTTCCTCGCATCAAGCATTTCTTCGAATGTAAGTCCATGGCCGCCCTAGCATCATGGCATGAGGAGAATAAATCTTCGGATGGTGTGCTACGAATTCCTGCAGATTGCGTAGCGTGGAAACATATAGATGGAACATGGTCGAATTTTGCCAGGGAAGCTCGAAATTTGCGCTTAGGCCTGGCTATGGATGGCGTAAATCCATTTGGTCAAAGATCAACATCTTACAGTGTATGGCCCGTTGTCATCGTCAACTACAACATTCCCCGTGGTTGACTACGAAGAAGGGGCACCTATGGCTAAGCTTGATTGTGCCAGGGCGATATAAAGTGGGGAATATGGATGTGTATCTTCGTCCACTATTGGAAGAGCTACAACAATTGTGGATTGGCATAGAGGTGGTGGATATGAGCCGACACACAGGACGACGGAATGCTTTGATCAGAGGCATTCTAATGTGGACCATGCATGACTATCCCGGGCTAACAGAATGCTCAGGTGATCTATTGACACTCCTCACTCAGACACTGTAAATCTTGTTTTTTCCCATAGTTGATCTATTATCATGTGTATACATGCAGGGCTTCAAACAAGCGGATACAGAGCATGTGTCACATGTGGACCTAGACTGAATGCACGTAGGGCACCCTCATGAAGAAGCAAATCTACGAAGGTCATCAAGCGTATCTTCCAGAGAATCATGTGTTACGCGACGGCTTTTTGGGAAGAGAGCCACCAAGGATGTCTGCACAAGCATGGTTAGAGCAGAAGGAGATGTGCGATGACGGATTGCCTCCAGGGATGAAGAGACTATCTCTATGGTACGAGTTACCATACTGGCCCCGACTCATGATCAATCACTTGCTCGATCCAATGCACATATTCAAGAATGTGGGTAATCTACTATGGGACCATTTGACCGGCAAGAAAGATACTTTGGGAGCCAGAGTTGACCTTAGAAATGTGGATCGTATGGAGCAATATTGGACGCAAACAGCGTCTGATGGATCGATAAAACTCCCTAAAGCACCAAGGATTTTCACAGGAGCCCAAGAACGCAAAGTAAAAGAGACCATTCGATCTTTGCGGACCCCCACTGGCGTAATGCACTCGCTCCGAACGTGTTTTACTAAAGAAGGAAAGCTTACCGGTTTGAAGTCACACGATTGGCATAAAATGTGTCAGGTACGTTCATAGTGGACTTTAATATCATTGCATAAAATGTGGACTTTAATATCATTGCTGCACATACTTTACAGTTTATTTTACCGGTTGCCATTGAGGGATGTTTGTCTCTCGACATCCGTAACACAATCTACAAACTTGCAAAGCTGGTGCAATGGATCTCACAAAAGGAGATCAACGTAGACTCCATACCATTCGCCAAACTAAATGCTGCGGAGCTTGTGTGCATGTTTGAGAAACATTTTCCTACTACAATGCTAACCATTCAGGTGCATCTTCTTGTTCACATAGTTGATGAGGTGGAAATAGCTGGCACAGTTCATTCCAGATGGATGTTCTTCTTAGAGCGTTTCATGAAAACGCTTAAGGGATATGTGCGTCAAAAGGCACGTCCGGAGGGTAGCATGGCAGAAGGTTGGTTGGTATCAGAGTCCCTAGTGTACATTGCAGAGTGGCTAGACGGATTTGATAAATCCCGGGACACGCTATGGCGAACCATAGATGATGAGCGCATATCTGGGATTGTCATGTGCAATCTCGGTGTTGAGAAGAAGATGAGGGAAGATCTAGAGGCTAAAATCAACCGATTTTGCATGCTTCACAATCCAGTGATGCAAAAGTGGATTTCACAATATGAGGATGCAAAGCAAGAGCAACAAAGGGCACGAATCGAGTGGAGACGGGGAAGACGACCACCGATGCACTATCCAGCGGTTCTGGAGAGCCTACCAACCTTCATGAGCTTAAGATGGTTGCACAACCAATTGAAAAGAGCACAACAATGCGGTGACGAAGTGACTGAAGAAGAGTGGGAGTACTCTCGGGGTTGCGCGACCAAGGTAAGTTTGCAATGTACGACTAGCAAGTGACTTTATTTATAAACGTTTGAACAGCTACTCATAATCTTTGTTCATTGTAGTATAAGTCATACACAGCAGCATGGTGTAAAGGTCCACATTTTAGGGTGGAACGAATCGACAAAAAGCGTTTTACTCAAGATTGTGGAATCATGGCAAAATTTGAACAGTCTAGTCGACGACGTTCCTCTGATGCAGATCCTGTGGTGGCGGAACTCACTTACTTCGGCATGCTGCAAGAGATTTTGAGGATCGATTACAGAGGATTTTTTGTCGACTTATTCGACGTGCAATGGTTCAAGATAATCATGGAGGGTCGCAACGCTACTGTGCGTAGAGGAGAGTCTGGTTTTCTTGAGGTGGATTCTACTAAGAAATGGACTGACCTAAGAGACACTTTCGTACTACCCGAGCATTGTGAACAAGTAAGTATGTAAATAGTTAACATCCCCCTTTTACAAGTTATGTGCTTGAAAGCTCTCATGTAAGTTTTGTGGCTCTGGCAGGTAATATTTCATCTTACAAAGTCTACATCAAACTGGTGGTACGTCATAGAGGTAGCCCCTCGTAGTGCAAGGACGTATAAAGGCTACCATGTGCCAATCACAACGACATCAATGGAGGAGATCAGAGAAGATGCTCAATCAGAAGCCACTACGGTGGTGCCAGACGAGCATCAAGATGCTACTACTCTATATGGGGTGCATGCAGAGGAGCTACAAAATGAAATAGAGGATATGTGTTTAAACGGAGAGCTCTATATAGATATAAGAAGTTATGCTGAGTTATGCGAGGATGAGAGAGAGATCTCTTAAAGCCACAAATATTGTATTTGAACAATTTTGCTCCGTGTTGTAAAAGCTCTGGCTCTCTAAGTACCTTCCATGGTGTATAACGCTCTTTTCTACTCGCGCTCACATCTTTTGATTGAAAATTCTGAGTTTTCGACTTGCCTCATCTATCACTAAATTCATTGCGTCATTGTATTTATATGCGTCATTACGTCATTGTATTTAATGGTCTTTGCGTCATTGTCTACTCTATTCATTCAATATTAAGTTTAAATATTCTTGTGTTTAATGCAGGCTTGGATGATGAGGAGTTTCTTTCTTCTTTGTCACCGCAGCAGAGACAGTGGTACGTGGAGCGTCATCGCTCTGGCGCATCATCACGCGTTCCTACTCCATCCGCATCTCCCTCTCTTTCGGAGCATTCGGCGCGCTCCGAAGCTTCGGCGTCGACGAGACGAGCTTCACACTCGTCTAGACACCGGCGCTCTAGTGGTGGCGGTGGCGGTTGTTGTGGGGATTCCGCCACCGATGCCTCCACACCGCCTCGTGTTCGACGAGGCTCTTTACCCTCCCCTTCTTTGCCCGCCCCCACACCAGCCACAGCATCGCCATCTATGCCAGGTTTTGCACGGCTGACTGTTCCTAGAAGCTACACACGTCTACCTACTCCGCCAGGAGCCACCCCACTCGACACTCCTCGCTTCGGCGCCCAGACGCCGGTGGAGACACCTGACGTCCGTACCCCCATCGACACGCCGCTAGAGACCCCTGCCGGGACACCCAGGTTTACGCGTCACCGTCCAGAGGGCTTGCCTTACTCCGTCGACATCAGCGGCGGCATCATCATGGATGATGACGGCAAGAAGGTGATCTCGCGCATGCGTGGTCTTTGCTCTGAGCTGTTTAGACACTACATACTAAACAAATGGAGTGAAGTACCAAGTGATTTAAAAAACAGAGTCATCAGCATACTTCATGATGAGTTTCCCGTTCCAACACGGGATCAGCGCTTCAATGAAGACCTGATGAAGATTCGAATGCGCGAATACTGCAAACACAAGCGTTCCGAAGTGCAAAAAGCAATCAAGAATGGGTGGAACAGGCCAGATTGGCTGGCCAAAGAAGATTGGAAGAATGCGAAGAAAGCAGCGCGCGAGAATCCCGACAAGTGGAAGCAACAAAAGGATGCAGCCAGAGCGCGAGTAGAGGCAGGGAGCTCGCACCACTTGGGGAGCGGTGGATGGGCATTATTTGAGGCCGATTTTGTAAGTGTTTTCACATTGCTCTTTATGTTCGATAGTTTAGGGTTTATGAGTTTTTTAATTCTAACATAATGAAATCTTTGTATGTTTTGACAGTGGTCGATGATAGGTTGTGATCCCACACCGTACGAGCGCGAGTACGCAGGCAGGAAGGGCTTAAACGCCCTGATGGACATTCTCAGTTCTCGCGGCGGCATGGTTAGTATTAGCTTTTACTTTTTTTTATTTTTTGTATTGTTTTATAAAGGTCGTTATATGTTTATACTTACTGAAAGTTGTCTTATTGTCTTTTTTTGCAGAATCCGACAGATACGCCGCTTGGACGCGATGAGACGTCTGACTAGACGACGTCAGTTTAGCCATAGCTAGATAGCATTAGTTTAGGGTTTCTCATAGCTTATGTATCATGAGACGGATTTTATACGTCTTTTTCAACCATGTATATTATTACATTTGTCACCGCAGTTCCTTTTGCCAATCAATTCTTTATGCCTATGATGTTGTATAATTGTCATTATTACATTTGCCAATCAATTCATTTTGCTTATGATGTGTACAATTGTTAATTTTTCAAACAATGCGTCTTGTGGGTGACTATTTTGGGTCTATTATCTATCTTTGCACTTTTTTTAAAAAGTGAATCAAGTACAATATGGTTGATGGGTGGCAGGGCATTCAATGTCCTGCCACCAAAAAAAAATTTATCTCGGGCGTCGCTATTTATGGCTCTGTAGCGTCGCTATGAGCGTCGCTATAGTCTTCTGTGTAAACGTCGCTATATGCGTCGCTATATAGCGACGCTCTCGTAGCGACGCTCTTAGCGACGGTTTTAGCGACGCCGGGAGTTATAAAAACCCAGTGTATTTCCGTCGCTAACAGCGTCACAAGAGCACACAACCTCTTGTAGTGTGTGGCGTTATGGGAAACTTTGACACAACAACAGATGAGGTCAGATATTGTGGTACTATAGAGAGAATAATCAAAGTGGATTTCAGATCTGTTCACAAATTCCTCTTTGAGTGCCGATGGTTTGCGGGTGAG
Organism: Adiantum capillus-veneris; assembly: GCF_014529385.1. Lineage (NCBI taxonomy): Eukaryota > Viridiplantae > Streptophyta > Polypodiopsida > Polypodiales > Pteridaceae > Adiantum > Adiantum capillus-veneris. Next base: position 171,369,472 of record NC_140934.1, on the reverse strand, counting down.
GTCAAAAGACATGAAAATGGGCTCATTATGGTGGATTCCACCCAATTCCATCGGGGAAAAACTGACAACTTGGTGTATCCTAGTAGTTGCGAGCAGGTAATTTAGGCTATGTGCAATTAACTTAAATTAAAAATTTAAGTTATGTATATCAGCTTATTCTTTGTGTGTGACGTACAGGTTTTTTATGTTCCATGTATATATCAAAGAAGACTTTGGTATGTCATTCCAGTCACACCGCGGGGTAGATCTATCTTTGCAGAGACGGACGTTGAGCCAGTAATTGATCCCATCATACCATCACCACAAGATGCAGAGGAAGATGTAGTAGAAGTTGAAGAAAGTCAGCCAAGCCTTGCAAATAGTCATCTTGAGGAGGAGGAAGAGGGAGAAAGCGATGATGATTCTACAGGAGGTGATGGAGAGGAGGAAGAATCTCTAAATTTGTTTATTGATTTGAATACTATGGGTCTAAATATGGATCCTAGTGCTTGTAGAGATCTTATACAAGATGAGAATTAATAAAACTCTCCATTCTTTCACTTGGTGTAGTATATGATTAATTTGCAAATGTTTCGTTATGTGCTTATGAATAGTATTTGTAATGGTTTTGTTGTGAGTTCAATGATTTATGTATAGAATTTTTAGAGTGAAAGAGAGATTAAGTGAAGTGAGCAAGCATTCTGGAGAGTGTAGGAGTTGTACTGTGTAAATACATTTTGAGTTGTATTGGATTTAAATGGAAACCCGCGGGAGAGGGAGGGGGGAGGGGGTCCAGCTTTAGCGGTAATGTGCGCGGCAATATTCGCGAAAATGCACGCGGTAATATTTGCGGTAAAGTGCCGCTTGAGCATCAAAAGAATTCTCTCTCCTCATTTTGAATTCCTCTCTCTTGTTTTGCGGTAATGGCCCGCGGTAAACACCACGATCTCTCATAGTGCACCTTGACTCTACAGAAACCCAAACCATATTAAACAAATATCAACAGCTCAAAACATTTGATACAAAATTATTTGTTTAAACTTACCGCTTGTAGTGATCCAATCGTTGTGTCAAAATGCTCGCGAGAGATGTGGTTGATTAAATTACAACCTAAATTGGTAATTATAAAGATTATAGTTGATGATTTTTTATTTTTATTGCTAACTTAGGAAAATATCACTCTTAGTCGACCAACCAAAGAGATGGTCAGATTCGGGTGCGGTTATTGTAAAGGTACTGGTCTCGTAAAGAGATAACCTGCTGTAGGTCTAGATCTACAACCGTTGGAGGAACCTGAGTAGAGTAGGTGTAGGATGGCCATGCCTATAATTAAAAAAAATAAACCTATAACACTCATAGTTTAGGATTAACTAGCCACAATTAATAATCTTTATTTCTTTGCTTGTTCTCACCACCTCAAGATTCAGGTCCACTGGAGGCGATGTCCACCCCGTGTGCGAGCCCACCTGGGATGTGAACCAACCAAATGAAGAGCCAGAATATGGATGCTCCCTACCAGGTTGTCTCTCGTCTGACATCTACATCACAAAGAGAAATATGAGAATTAGCTCTCCCCCCCTACTCACTCATCTATACATGCGTACACAAGTATATATGCTCATAAGCACGTAGATACATATACATACTAGTAGACCTAACTAGTGGCTAGTAGTGCCAAAGGTCAAGTGGCACCTCTTTAGATATCGTCACAGTCTCAACCGCGGTAAAACGGTAAGGTACGTTGCGGTAATCCATGCATGGGTGGATCAATGACCGCAACGCCATGATTAAAAAAGGACTATACCCAAGAGGAAGCGTCTAACCTTCGAGTGCTATACTCCCGTACTTAGTGCCTATATACATGCATCAACAAATATATATGTACACACAAATATATATACAAGTATGTAAATGTAGCCATCGTTTTGTGTTGTGCGCAGTGCGAAAGTGCTCTTGCTTCTGTAGAGTACTTTGAAGAAGAGCTTTTTTATTGTGCTTCTTGCACAACATCTCTTCACAGCAGCTTCTTGTTTGAGGGATTACTGTGCACATTGCATGCCTGCCTCCATTCTGAGGTACGGTACCATTGAAAGCAGTCTGACCTAATGCCGCGTCCGTGGGGAGAAAGAGTGGGAGAAAGTGAGAGGGAGATAGGAAGAGAGAGAAAGATAGAGAAGGTAAGGAGAGAGTAGAAAGTAATTTTTGAATTTCATTGGCTTCACATAAAGAAGGTTTTTTTCAAAGCACTATAAAGAAGCGGAAGCATACACGCATTGTGCAAACCACAAAATGGTTGCTTCAGCTACAACCATTGCTCTTTATCTTCCTATTTCTTTATCTTCCTCTCTCTCTCTCTCTCTCTCTCTCTCTTCCCTGTCTCCCAGCTCTATCTACCTCTCGCTCCCTGCCTCTCTCTCTCTATTTCTTTCTCTCCCTCTATCTCTCTCTTTCTCTATTTACCTCCCTCTATCTTTGTCTCTCTTTCTCTATCTCTACCTCTCCCTCCCTCTCTCTTTCACTCCCCCTCTTTGTCCCTCTATCTCTCTAATGCATGTAATTGTGTGTGTGTGTGTGTGTGTGTGTGTGTGTGTGGAGTAGAGTACAATAGGGAAAGAGAAGGGGGGGGGATGTTTTGTGATTACCTTAAGTTGTAGAATGGTTGACCGTTAGGTTGAGCATCTTATGACAATCGCCATAAACTCCCTTCAAAGACTCTGTTGCAAACGAATTGAAACTACTTTGCAAACAAACCGAAATGTGTGTGCGCGCGTGCGCACGTCTATGTTTGTGTGTGTGTGTGAGGGAGAAGGCGGAGAGAGATGGACGAGAGAGAGAGAGAGAGAGAGAGAGAGAGAGAGAGAGAGAGAGAGAGAGAGAGAGAGAGAGAGAGAGAGAGAGAGAGAGAGAGAGAGAGAGAGAGGATGTGGGAGGTGGAGTAGGGAGCTTGGAGCGGGTGCGATGGCGGAGAGGAAGAGGACAGAGAATGTAGTCAAAATGCGGCATATGCTGGCCTTTTTTCTTTTTTAGGCACCAATCATTACCGCGACTATTATCGTGGATATTGTCGTGCAACGTCATTTCAAATGGAGACAAACGTATCCGAGGTAGCAGGGGGGGTACAAACCACCCCCTCTACCCTTAGATATCAATAATTTTATTTTTAGCCTTTTGATTTTTTTGATGAGGACTTTTAATTTTTTTGTGAGTACTTATTTTTGTAGTACTTTCAGATGTTTTTTCATTTTTAAAGTACTTTTAGATATTTGCAATTAAAAAAATAACTCATGTGGTGAAAGTACCGATTGTACTTCATTTAACAAAAATTGTAGCACTCATTGTACTTTATTCTCTTTGAATTTTTAGTCATTACTCCTTTTTTTTTGAAATATGTAATTTTCTATAATCAATTGTTTAACTTTTAGGGCACATATAACTAAATATAATTTTTTTGAATTAAACATCCTCTCTATTTTGCATGTGTGCAGGACGTCCATTGGGATAATCGTGGCCCCCTGAATGGCCCTAAACGCGTTTTTTAAAATTTGAAAATTTCATATAATGTTCTTTAATTTTTATTGAGAGGAGGGAAACACCAAAACTTGAGAGGGGGGGGAGAGGGATCTTTAAGCCAGAATTTTAAAGTCTAGGTGCTAGATGTTGCCACGAAAATAAACGCGGTAATAGTAGCGACAATAATTAAGGTAAATATCGAGGTAATAATTGCGATAATAATTGAAATACAACCCCCTTCCCCACGGCCCTCCTCTCTCTTCCCTCTCCAGCTGATTTTGGACCTTCTCTCTATAAAACGCGGTAAAAGACAACGGTAAACGATTAGAGATTTTCACAGTGGCCTTGTCTTTTCCATTGTCCACAAGTCCAGGCCACTTGGTCATAACCTTTGTATTGAGGAATATACAAAATTTATTGACCACTCGGGATAGATCCATATCCATGTTAAATGATTTTCCCTTTCCACTTGGGAAGTGTGAAGTCATCCTTGCAAGTGACCACATGCGAGGCATTGAGGGATCAACTTGTGCCAAATACTCTAAAATATAAACAAATGCCTCTTGCACAATCCACCCTTTGGCCATACATGCGTCTAGCTGGGACTGTAGCCCTCGGGGGGTTCATCTCTTAGACATGTAAGTTACCACGTGAGTTTAAATGAATGGGTTTTTTAATTACCAAAATTTCAAAATTTTAATAGGATATATTAACAAAAAGGGTTTTTTAATTGATTTTAGAAAAAAACCTGTAATTGTTTTAAGAAAAAGGAGTCATTTTATCACCTTAAGCATGTAAGTAAAGGGTTTCTTTAATATTCTTTGGGTGCACGTTCTATGAATAGTTTCTTCAAGGTGCAACCCCCGAGCCGTAGCGGCACAAAATCTTTGAGATTCAGTAAAAACCTCTCTAAAAAGAACATCCATCATGCATGCACTACTCCACATATAGCAATCTCCTCACCTACGTGAACCAAGAGGTGTATTTGGCTAAGAAGAACAGATCGAGGAAATGCATCCTCAATGGCACACACGGTTTCCACGGCAAGTATTTGAGCAGTAGGGATGTCATATATTTCAATTTCTTTGGAGCTTACAAATCTATAAGAGAACAAACAACAATACACTACATAGAAAAGTTTAGTTAAGTGAAGTTGTGGTGTACCTTACTAACTCCCCGAGTTTGAAAATAGCTTCCCTCACTTTCTTATCCCGGCATATGCACATACTCACCGACAAAATGAACTACAATGTCAAAGTAATAAACAAGAAAGTGAGAGAAAGTCATACACACAAATCAATATCTAGACAAATTGAAGAAGAGGGAGGGATAGAGTTAGAGATTTTACCTATAGCATCCTGTGCCAATCATGAGATCACTTTAACCCATACAATTGAAGGTTCCCACCTTTCTTTGTTTTTGTGAAAGCTCCCATTAGTGGCCTCATGTATCCCGTTGGTGTGCAAATAGATGCAATGGAACCCTTCAATTGATCTAGCTTTTCTTTGGTTAGCATCCATGGTCCTTTAGAAAGCACAATATTCCCATTGGGGATTCGACGTGGAGTGGCAGAGATTGGGAGACGTTTCAAGGTCCTCAAATCCTCCCTCGCCCCCAATGAGTCTTTTTTTCCAATAATGTGGTCCCACAGGGTTTGAGCTACAATATTCTTGAATATATATGTGCATGGGATCCAAGAGGTGTTGTATTTTTAAGTCCTTTCAATATGGAAGTCTTAAAAATATGGAAGAGCTTGATACACCTTTTGGTGGAGTAGTCGGGGACTGATCACTGTTGTAGTGCTCTTCCCAAATAGTTGCCCAATCTGCCATCGTGCACTTGAGTGGCATCTTTCCATTTGTTGGAGCCTTGTATTTGCTATGACCTTGGGGCAAGAAACAATAGTTTTCTGGATAGATTACCTTGCACACGGCATCTGGACTCTGTCACCAATGATGGTGCACAAGTAGGGGAGTCATTGTGACCCAATGTGGACAACCCTGCACACAAATCACATCATTAGAGAGAAGCTTCCAACTCCAAATTGTAACTAGAGAGAAAGAGGAAAAATAACATACTAGGAATCTCTCCAAGCCCAGGATAATCGTGCATAGTCCACATAAGGATTTTTCTCACAATGTCTTCTCTCCTCTACTTTGGAAGTGAGACATCTACAACAGGGATGCCTCTCCATAACTCCTCCAACTCCTAGATGAGGGGCTCAAGGTAGACATCAATATTTGCCACCATGTACTTCCCTGGCACAAGCAAGGAGATAAGTATATTTCCCTTCTTGGTTGTCTCCCATGGCGGAATACTGGAGTTGATAATCAACACAGGCTAGGTGCTCCATGAAGTGGACTTGGTGTAAAAGGGATTGTCACCGTCACTTGCGAGCCCAAGTCTTAAGTGTTGAGGCTCTAGCTGAAACTATGGCCACTAAGTCTCTATGTGCCTCCATGCAGGTGAATTGGCAGGGGCACACATCATTTCATCATTTGAGGCATGCACGAGTTTGTGTGCTAATGAGAATCTCCACCATAGACCCGCTTTTAAACATGTATTGAATGTGAGGGATTAGTGGAAAATGTCTCAATACCTTGTGGGGTAAGTGCGCCCTTGCTCACTCCGTTCTTGTAACATGCTTTCCCACAAACGAGACATGAGGTAGAATGTGCATGCTCATTGTGATATAGTATGCAATTGTGGACGCATGTGTGGATGCACTCATACTCCATCCAAATTGCAGTGACATATGATCTAGCTCACCGACGATCCGAAGGCATGTGGTGATCTTTAAGAAGCATTTTGCCCATCAAACTACAACGGAAAAGATTATTAATACAAATGCAAAACAACGCCATGAAAGAAGTGCCACGTATTAAAATCCATATATAGGATTTGCCCAAGGAGTGCATATACACTTGCATTGCTCCAATTTTGGTTACAAGTTGAGGACGATGCCTGGAGCACCAAGTAGTGTACACCCTTGTAAAGAGGTGTTAGAGTATTCAACAGTATTTGACAACAACTTATCCTTCGGTGTGCTGCTGCCCATTGAGTGCATGGTCTACAATCTTCCTCGCACATGTTTCCTTCATGAGCTAATAAATAATCAACCATTTCAAACATGTGCTCATCCTCAAGCATAAAGTGTCCTTGAAATGTGTGTGGAGGAGCTGTCGAGGAGCTAGTGGGAGGGTCACCACGTGCCATCCCTTTGCCCAATCACTCTTGTTGTCTGTTGGCCTTGCGTGCTAGAACACCACCACCGAACACAAACCAGTTGGGGGCATCTTCAAGCGAGGGAGGGGGAGACTGGGCGCTCTCATCTACTCGAGCACTTTTTTGAGTTTGCCAAAGGCTTTTGTTCACATGCTCTAAAGCAATGTGCCTCAAGCAAGGGATTGCCTGTTTTCACTTGGCGCAAGGACAAGGGAGTTTGTCCTTGAGCCACGGATCATGTTTGGGGCCGTTCAGAGGGCCACAATCATCCCAATCATCCTGCATACGAATGAAAGAGCTAGAGACATGTTAATTCAAGAGATTTATTAAAAAACCACATGTGCTCTAAAAAATAAACAAATATGAATTAGTAGATTAGGTGTCAGCTAGATTTTCACTAGGAAAATTGAGAGAATAAAGTAGAATGAGTATTAAAATTTATTAAAAATCACATGTGCTCTAAAAACAATTAGTAGTTTTGGTGTCATCTAGATTTTCAATAGGAAAATTGATGGAAATGACTAAAAATAATTCAAAATAAAGTACAATGAGTAAAAAAGACATCAAAACTCAAAAAAGTATTGGAAATATAATTTAAAAAATTGCAATGAGTAAGAAAAGAAAGAGTTTTTTTTTCAAAAAATGTACCAAATGGATGGAAAATTAGATTGGGTACTGCAAAAAGACTGCAACATTGGATACTTTTTTGAACGTTGGATTTTCCTAGACACAATAATATTTGCGATAATACATGCGATAATTTACATGGTAATAGTTGCAACAGTATCGGCAGTAATAAATTGACGGTCTTAAAAACAAAATAGAGCAAGATATGCCGCCTTTTTTGGGCATACCTTGCTCTTGAAGAATTTCTGCCATCACACCTGCTGCCTATCCCTCTCCCTCTCAAGCTCTACCTCCCTCTCCCTCTCCCTCTCCCTCCCTCTCTCTCTCTCTCTCTCTCTCTCTCTCTCACACACACACACACACACACACACACACACACACACACACACACACACACACACACACACACACACACACACACACACACACACACACACACACACACACACACACACACACACACACACACACAACCGCTCTTTGATGGGGCACTACATTGTTTCCGTTTGAGAGTATAGGGTGGACCGTGAGAAGAATCCGTGAGGTCGCAAGAAGAATCGATCACGTGAAAGCTCTATAAAAGAGGATAGCGAGAAGATACAACCGCGGACATAGAGTAAGATCATACCTATTGCACATTTGTCGACATCGTTTGCTTCCTTGCCCTCACTTTTCTTGTTTGCTTGAGTTCTTGGTTGCCATCACTTGCATTGCTTGATTGCTTGTAGAGAGCGTGTGATTAGCTTGTAGGTGTTTGCTTGTTTGGTGTGTGATTAAGAAAAGAGTGAAAGGAGAGAGAGGAAAAGAGAGGGATGTTACCATATACATGTGGTAGTGATGTGTGTGAATAGACTTAGGACCGTCGGAGCATTTTTTCCCTCACTAGGAGGTTTGTTCCTCCGTGCATTGTATATACGCCCATCACTCTAAGGCTATCTATCTTCCCATTGCACACTAAGTAATATACTCTATGTTGTGTTCCTTGAGGTTCCTTCATCTTCTCCAAGCTGTATGTGTTTTCTTGCAACCCTAATTCCAACAATTGGTATCAGAGCAGGTTGCATCCTCCCGGGCTTAGTCGCTAGCAGCTCCAGCATACGCCTGCTCACTTTCTTCGACTTTTGTGAGATTTGGTGAGCGTGAGCAGGTCAAAAAATTCTTTGGGATATATATCTTGTAGAGCTTGGTCTGCTCAAAATTTTCATTTGGGCTCATTTTGACCTCTGTTTCCACTACAAGCAGGACTGCACATGCGATTTTGCCATTTTGTGCAAATTTTTTGTTAGTGTCGTTTTTTGCATGACAAGTCCCTTACAATCTTCTATGGTTTGTGCTATATAACACATGTTGTTCCCACTTTGTTTTTCCATTTTCCATGGCTGACAACAACACAGATGTGTTCAAGATGTTTGCTGTTGAGTATAAATTGGATGGGGATAATTACCCTATGTGGGCTTACATGATGCAACATATCCTTGTTTCAAAGCGCGTTTGGAACATTGTGCTGGGCATTGATGTACATCATGGTTCTAAGGATGTAGGCGATGTTGAGGACGTTGCAGGCTTTGGTGGGAGGATTGCTACTGCCATAGCTGTTTTGCCTATGGCTGAGCAAGCTCGTTGGGATGTAAAAGATGCATAGGCTCATACATTGGTTACGTTGCCTGTGAAGGGCACTATTACTCTTCACATTAGTTCAACAAAATCTGCAAAACAGGCTTGGCATATTCTTGCTTGTCTTTATGCAAGTCACAATGAGGCAAAAATTGCATTGCTACGTAAAGAGTTGGAGTCAAAGATAATGCATGAGGAAGATGATATGGACACTTTCCTTGCTGGTGTCAAGGATATCAATGAGCAACATATTTCTGTAGGAGAAGTCATTTCTGACAGTTCCCTTGTGCAGATTGTTCTTGATGCTTTTCCATATTCGTACCAGACTTTGGCTAGCACTTGGAGACTTATGACCCAAGGAACCTAGAAGTTGGCAAGTTCAATGCCTTATGCATATTAATGTGGAAAATGTCACCTTCCAGAAAAAACAAGACTAGACAACGTGCAGTTAAACATTCCTTTATTGCTTCTCAAAGAAAAGTTGATAACAAGAATGTAGATACTTCTCATGATTCTTCTATGAGTGGTAAATCACCTGTTCCTAATGATTTTGTTGGCAGCAATTCATTTGGGAATTTTGGTGATAAGGGAAAAAATAAGATGCGTTGCCATTATTGTAAAGCTAATGATCACTTGATCAAGCAATGTCCTAAGTTGAAGGCCAAAGAGGCTAAGAAGATAGAGGATAATTCCACTATAAATGCTGGTTCCACTACAAATGTAGCTATTGTTGAATCTTCTATAATGGAGATTGTGATGCTGATGTTGATGCAGAATGGGCTTTTAGTGCAGAGTTCACTTATGATCTTTTTGTCCATGATGCATGCTTGTTAGTTGCTGTAGATGCTCATGTGTGGTACTTTGACAATGGTGCTACAAAGCACGTTACCTCTCATCATGACTTGTTTACCTCTCTTGAGGATGTTCCTCAAGGGAATTCATCACTTGTGCCAACAATGCCTCTTATCCGGTCAAGAGAGATGAAAGGATTGTGCCTACAACTGCAAATGGCATTTTTTTTCACACTTTTTGATGCATTGTATGTACATGGGATCAAGAAGAATCTTTTGTCTATATCTGTACTTACTAGACTTGGTCTTGGAGTCAAATTTGTGAATGACAAATGTACGATACATGATCTCAATTTTGGTGAAGAAATTATTGCATTTGGCAATTTATGCAATGGGATGTTTATGCTCACTTTGTACGACAAGTGTGGGCATAATTTTGCAAATGCAGTTGTGGATTCTACGGCTATTTCAGATGCAAAACTTTGGCATGCACGTTTTGGGCATCTGAATTTTGCCAGTTTGTTGCCTTTGCAGAAATCTGATATGGTTGCTTCTTTGCCACCTCTTGAATCACTTGTCAAACATGTTTGTGAAGGATGTATTTTGGGTAAGATGCAGCATTCAAAGTTTCCAAAGGATGGTTCAGTTAGGGCCACATGCAGATTACAGCTTGTGCATAGTGATGTTTGTGGGCCCATGCAAACTCCATCCTTGGACAATTACTTTTAATTACTTCGTGACTTTCAACGATGATTACTCCAGGCTTGCATGGGTGTATCCAATTAAGGAGAAGTCCGAAGGGTTTTTGTGCTTCAAGCAATTTATGGCTATGGCTGAAAATGTCTCGAAATGTATTATGGGCACCTTTCGTTCTAATCAAGAGGGGGAGCATATGTCTCATGAATTTAATGCATTTCTGGCTAGTTGTGGGATAAAACATCAATGTACAACTCCGTATACACCTCAATAAAATGGTGTTGCTGAGAGTAAAAATAGGTCTCTTATAAAAATGGCAAGATGTATGGTCAAAAGTCAAGCTTTTCCACAATTATTTTGGCTTGAGGATATTATGTGTGCGCCACTTATGTACTTAACAGGTGTCCTACAAAATCTTTGCAGTCTATGACTCCATATGGAGCATGGCATGATAGAAAGCCTTCTATTGAGCACATGCGTGTTTTTGGTTGTTTGGCATATTCTTTAGTGCCACAAACACAATGCAGAAAATTGGATGATAAGGCTGCAGTCAAATGTATTTGTGTTAGTTATAGTGATGAAAGAGAATGTTGCAAGTTGTATCATCCACAAACAAAGTGTATCTTGGTCTCACGCGATGTGGTGTTTGTGGAAGATTCTGTTCAGCCCTTGCTGTCATGTACTAGAGATAGTAATGTAACCTCACAAGACATTTATGTCACTTTTTTGTCTCTTTTCAATGGTGGAAGTTTGAATGTAAATTCAAATGAGGCCAATGTACAACCTATGGGGGTTTCAAAAAATATTACAGATCAGCCTAATCAAATGAAGAAGCACAAAATTCAAAAAATTGGATGGTTGCCATCATGCACTTATAGAAAATGACAATTAAATGGACTTTATGTGATTTGCCTCTTGGCAAAAAGGCCACTGGTATGAAGCGGATTTACAAGTTGAAATGCAAGCCAGTTGTTCAGATTGATCGCTATAAGGCCCGACTTGCTGAAAAGGATTATGCATAACAAAAAGGCATAGATTATGAAGAGAATTCTGCTCCCACTTGTCGTATGACTATTGCGCATTTTCTATGTACATTGGCAGCTCATTTCGGTTGCGATGTACATCAATCAGACATTGTTATTACTTTCTTGGATGGTGACATATTTGAGGAAGTTTATGTAATGCAGCCTCACAATTATGTCATTAAAGGGCGTGAAGATAAAGTGTGCAGATGTAAGAAAGGTTTTTATGGGTTGAAGCAATCTCCTCTTGCTTGGTATGAGAAGGATGTCCAACACTCATTTGGTCAAACAACATTTTTGTAACAATCCAATAGAAAGCACATATATTGTATGTAAAGTGTGAGGGTCATGTACTTCTCATTGTTGTTCTCTTCGGATGATTTGCTGATCATTGGACCAATGAGAGACATATTGTTGAATTTAAGGCTGATTTTAATGCTACTTTCAAAATGAAATATCAGGGGTTATTGCATCATTACTTGGGCATCCAACTTAAGTAGTGTGATGGTGGTTTTACCTTGTGTCAAACAAGTTACATGGAGACATTGCTATTTAAGTTTGGACTTGAGGATTGCAAACCTATTGCCACTCCCATGGAAATAGGTTTGAAATTGAGGCTTCATAATGTTGACGATCCTATCGATGTCACTCTTTACGAAACTTCTCTTGGCTACCTTATTTATGTATGCAACACGATGCCAGATATTTAGTTTGCAGTCTCACATTCAGTAGATTCATGCATAGCCCAGGGTCTAAGCATTGATAGACTGTCAAGAGGATTTTTTTCTACTTGAGTGGCACTTTACATCTTGGCTTGTTTTATCTTAAGGGGGGGTCATTGCCTCCAGACTTACCTTTTTTTCGGACTCAGATTGGGCCGGTTGTCTTGACACACGAGTGTCCACGAGTGGTTTTTGGTTCATGCTTGGGTAGTTTATGCATATCATGGTTGAGCAAGAAGCAACCTAATGTGGCCACTTCTAGTTGTGAGACTGAGTATAGGGAAGTCTTCAGAGCTATAGTTGAGTGTGTATGGCTCAGACGCCTTATGGTTGATTTGGGTGTTGGATAGGACACTGCCAAAACTATCTACACTGACAGTTAGAGTGCATTGGCAGTTGCAAGGAACCCAATTTTTCATGCTTGCGCCACAAAGCACATCGAGGTGCATTACCACTATGTTAGGGAGAGGTCCTCAACAAGAGAGATTATCTTGGCTTATGTGCCAACACATGACAACCTTGCAGATCTTTTCATAAGGGCATTTTCTCATGAGAAGTTCGAAGATTTATACAAAGCTTTGGGCTTACTCCCATTTGTGGCCTGATCATGTTCTCAGGGCATGTCATTTCCCTATACTCTATGTGCCATCTCTCATTCATCGCATCACTCCCAGGGGGATTTGTTACCATATACATGTGATAGTGATGTGTGTGAACACACTTAGAACCGCCGGGGCATTTTTTCCCTCACTAGCAGGTTTGTTCCCCCATGCATTGTATGTACACCATCACTCTAGGGCTATCTATCTTTCCATTGCACACTAAGTAATATACTCTTTGTTGTGTGCCTTGAGCTTCCTTCGTCTTCTCCAAGCTGTGTGTGTTTTCTTGCAACCATAATTCCAACAAGGGAGAAAGAGAGATTAGTGTAGATTTGATGCTTAATGTTAAGTTAGTGTTGAAGTAGATAGAGAAACCTTTTTTATTTTGTATGTTAAATGTTAAGTTAGTGTTATATTAGAGTTAAAAATGTCGTATTTGAAAGATGTGTAATCTTAAAAAAAGAATGACCAAAAAAGTTAAACATTAAACAAAAGACCTAAAAAAAGAGCTTTACAAGAAAGAGAGAGAGAGAGAGAGAGAGAGAGAGAGAGAGAGAGAGAGAGAGAGAGAGAGAGGAGGCAGGGATAGAGAGGGAGAGGGAGAGAGAGAGAGAGAGAGAGAGAGAGAGAGAGAGAGAGAGAGAGAGAGAGAGAGAGAGAGAGAGAGAGAATAGGGAGAGAAAGAGAGAGAGAGGGAGAGGGAGAGGGAGAGATAGAGATAGAGATAGAGAGATAGAAAGAGAGAAAGAGGCAGAAAATAGAGAGGTTAGAGAGGGAGGGGTTTAGAGAGAGATAGAGTGGTTACAGAGGGTAGGTAGAGAATAGGGAGGCTAGAGAGAGAGAGAGAGAGAGAGAGATAGATAGTTCTATTATCGTCCTGGGAGGTCAAATATGACCTATGGGACCAAATGAACATGTCACGTGGTGTGAGTGGAGTTCATAAGTGACTCTCGATGCTCAAAAATGGCTGAAATGAGTGTCGCAATAGAGAGTCCACATCGTGGTTGGGAGAGGAAGGTATGTAGGGAGAGCTCATGGCTGAATATATGGGGAAAAGAGGACCTAATGTGGTCAAAAGCTGAGCACTCAAGTAGTGTGTGGTACTCACTCTCTCGCACTTGACGAGGGCATAAGGTGCAAAGTCGATGACACTCCTCGCCAGTGCCCCAACGTCCTGTCTCGCAGCGTAGAGAATGGGAGCTAAGACGAATGGAGGCAATGGTGCGGATCGCACTCAACGGGATGGGCTCAAGGATGTAGGAAGGGGTTCGGTTACCTCGTTCCGAGAAGAAGAGAGATTTGTAGTTTGGGGTAACGTGTGTGGTGTAATGGTTGAAGCGAGAACCTCCAGATTTCTCCCAAGCCATGATACATTGGCGTTGTAAGAAGGCCTCATTAACTTGGGAGTCGATCGATGCATCCTTGACCAAGTGACATGCATCCCATCTTCCAAACCATTTCTTGATATCAAGCATCCACCCCGAACTTAGTATTTTGCTCTTGCATGTCTTTTGAACCTTTTGACTTGCTTCATATGCGATTCTAGGAAGTCGATGCAAAGGGCTACATTGTGTCTTACGCATGTACTCCACAACCCTTTCCATGCCCAAGACCTCAATGGGAAGCGATCCGGACTCAAGAAGTAAGAGCATGTAGGGTGTTTGTGTCTTGTGACTTGGAGAAAGTTGGTGAGAAAATGCTTTTGGACATTCTCAAACTCTTTCCAAGTAGACTTCCCGATGCTTCCACCCCACACCTCCACTCCATAAAGAAGCACCGGTGTCACCAATGTGTCAAAGAGGTACTTTTTGAGAGCCCAACACTTGATCTCTCCTGCATTGCACATGTTCTCAAATGCATAATAAGCCCTCTTTCCGGCTTCCAAGCGACGCATTGCACAATCCTTCCATTTATGATTGGATGGAACCTCAAGGCCAAGGTACTTGAAGTGATCTACCACTTCAAGTTTCTCATTGTTGTATACAATGCATGGATTTTCGTCATTGAGGGTCTTTACAAGCATAACCTTGGTTTTGGATCCATTCACGATCAGCCCGCTATGTAGGCAAAAGCGTTCCAAGACACTCATAAGCTTTTGTGCATCTTCTAAGGTATGTGCCAAGAGCACTACATCATCGGCATAAAGCAAAAGCATGATCACCGCATTTCCAATCTTAACCTCTTCTATGCCTTCTTGCTGCATAAAATCAAGAACCATGTATTCCAATTCATCAATGAGTAGCCCAAAGAGGGTTGGGGAAAGTGGGCATCCTTGTTTGACACCAATAGTGCTTGCAAAAAATTCTGAAATTCCATCTCCCATACGTAATCGACATATCACTTTTTGGTAGATGCGAAAGACTGCATGCATAAATTCTCTCGGCACTTGAAGGCTTTGCATACGTCTCCAAAGATTTCCTCGCGGTACCATGTCAAAAGCTTTCTTGAAATCCACAAAGCAACAATACAACTTTTTTCCTTTCAATCGAGACGCTTCCATAAGAACTCGAAGAGTGACAAGGTGATCAATAGTGCTATGATGCTTTCGAAAACCTGCTTGGCCAAGCGTACGTTTGCCATTCTTTTCAGCCCATTCACTTATCTTCATCTCCATGATACATCCAAATAACTTTGCCATCAAAGAACCAACCATTATAGTGCGATAGTTGTTCACATTGTTTACATCTCCTCCTTTGTGCAAAGGTTTGATCCAATTTGCACTCCAATCATGAGGCATGCCATACTGAAGTGCAAGGTTAAACATATCGCATATCCAATATCGTGTTTTCTTGCTTGTCCATTTAATCATTTCACCCTTGACACCTTGAAGGTCACCTGCCTTGCGAGTAGCAAGTTTCTCAAGCGCGCGGCATACATCTTCAATGGTAAAGAAGGGAGACATAAATGGAAGGGAGCTACAACCCTCCATCTTATCAACATTGGGTTGCTCATAGAGGTTCTTACAATGCATATACATATCCTCAAGAGTCAAGTCACCAAAGATCTTAACGCGCTTGCCTTTTAGATTTTGCCAAAACTTGCCACATGCATGTGCTTTCTCTTGTGCTAAAAGAAGTTGTTTTTCGACTTCCCACCTTCTCCTCTTCTTTTGAACAAGTGCTTTGTATGTGTGTGAACATTCCAAGTAAACTTCCTTGTCTTTGATTGCATCCAATCTTAGCAAGTGTTTTCGGGCTTGACTACATTCCATGTCAAACCATTTCTTCTTGGTGCTACCCTTCTTAGACCTTTTGCAAGACATGTGTTTCGCCGAAAAGCATTCCTTTGCACAAGAGAAAATTACTTCTTTGAAAACTTTCCACTTGCATTCTAATGTTGGGCTCCCTTGATGCTCTATCATGCTTAACATTTGGTCCACCATATCAGCATATATAAGTGCTCGTTTGAAGTCTAGACGTAGGTACAAATGATTCACATCATGATTGGAGGCTACATGCTCGGGCTGTTTACCTCACAAAGGGAGAGGGAGGGAGGGAGGGAGAGATAGAGAGAGGGATGTTAAGTACGGAGCCTGACTTACCCCTTGTAACTTTTTGTATTACAAATGCAAATTTGTAAGGACCTTGTTATGTGACGAAGCCATCGTGCGTGAAGAAAAATCACTCGTCGAAAATCAAAATTTTCACGGCCAGTTTTGAGCAAAGCTGGAGACTGCTGGCTTCATCGGAATATTCCTTTTCGTCGGAATATTATGGGCGGCCGGCGGCCGAAAATTGGTCAAAAATCGGCTGGTCGTTTGGTCGGTTGCCTGATGGTCGATAATCAATGGCCTGTGGGGCTGGTGGCCAAAGTCAATGTCCGATGGCCAATTTCAAAGGCGGACTTTTCTTCTCAAGGGAGGCTACACATGGGCGGAATGGAGAGTCCATTTGGGCTTGTCTACACAAGGGCGGCTACACACGACTGCCTCTCATGAGAGAGGGCAGCCCTTTTGGCCTATAAAAGAAGGCTACCTCTACACACATTTTGGTGTGTGAACTTGATGCAACAAGGTGGGTGTGAGGTGGTGAGAGTGAAGCAAGACGTGAGCTCTTTTAAGGGTATAATTCCTTTGTAACCTACTTGAAGTACTAAAGCCATTCAGTGGATGCTTTCCCATGGATGTAGCCCACATTGGGTGTTTCACGTATATCGTGCTCTCTCTCTCTCTCTCTCTCTCTCTCTCCATTCAGTAAGCTACTCAAGTATCTATTTAGCTACGTCCTATATCCTAACAAGGGAGGAGAGGGACGAAATAGAGAGAAATAAAGAGAGAGATAGATAGAGAGAAAGAGGTAGGGGGAGAGAGAGGGACAGGGAGGGAATAGAGAGAAAGAGAGAGGGAGGGAGAGGGAGAGAATAGAAAGAGGGGGAAGGAGATAGAGAAAGAGAGAAAGAGGGAGATAGGTATCTACCTCCCTCTCTATCTATACATTGGATAGATAGAGGACAATAAGAGTAGAGAGAGAGAGCAATAGGAGTAGATAAATCTCCTATTTCTCTCTCTACACTCTATTGCCCTCATCCTACCCCTCTCTACCTCTCTATAAAGAGAGTGCAGAGATAGATAGTTAATGATTAGATCCTAGGTTTCTTTCTTGTCTACCTAAGAAGAGATCCACCCCTCTAATCTATGAAAGGTTGGAGTTGTTCATTGCAATAGGATAAGTGGGACTGGGATTTATTATCTCTGCTGGTATACGTGTTTACAGGGTTTGGGGAACACCGTTAGGAACTATGGTTTTAATAATGGAGTCTTTTCAGAATTTCTTACGGCTTAACCATTATTAAGCTATTATGAGAAAGCTCGATAGGAATCGATGACAACTTAGCACTGTTAAACCCACTCCACTACTCTTTGTAATAAATAATACTCTAAACCACTGGTGTAGTTACTTGGGTGCATTTTTTTGAAGGCTTCTTGAAGGCTAAGAAAAGTAGTAATTAACACTAGGTTGGTAATGGGACACTTTTATGTCCTGTTAAGTGACCATTTTCCTTGAATTATGTCAAGAGTTTCAAAATGGATTTTGAGGTGCTATCTGTCTAGAAAGTTGTCTCATGACCTGAAAAAAACTCGACATTTTTTTGGAATATCAATTCCATCTTTAACCTTGTCCTTGCACAACATTTCACAACCTAAACTGTGTGAAAAAACGGGTCCTGTTTTTGGCTTTTTTCAACTTTTTGCAACTATACCCCTCTAGAATTCATGTTTGTGAGGTCTATAATGCTATAGAACTATCTTTAGTAGCCCTCAACATGTCGTGATGCTTCTAAGGAGAAATAAATGCTAAAGTTGTAAGTTATGACCAAATTACAAAAATTGTCAAATCCTGTTTTTTAGCCAATTTTAGCTCTTCTATGATTTTTTTGGTGGCTTTCATAATATCCAAATGCAGTTTTGATTTTCTATGTCGCATATTGTAACATAAAGCTAATATTCCTTGAGTTTTGGGGCACCTAATACCCTATTTTGCATAGTAGACAACGATGGTTAATTTTTTCAATTATAGAAGAAAACAAAACATTATAGTATATCAAGTATAGCTAGCTTTTTCAATATTGTTAGTTTCTTGTGACAACTACATGCATTTTGTAGGTAGTAACCATATTTAGTCATAAGGATCAAATTTGGCTAGATATTGAATAGTTTCTATGGGATTCTACAACCCATAATGTTGAACCCAGTTTTTTCATGTTTGCTGTATTTAGTACTTCATCTTTGTCCCCAAGATTCCCCTTGGTAAGAGATGTATTATTCTTTTAACATGCTCCATGGCTCCCTATGAACCTAAAGGACAATAGGGAACTAAGAAAACATGCATATATTATTTGTATTGAGTGTGGCTATAGAAACTTTGATGATAGGTTTGCAGAATGGTAGAAATTCAGCTTTTTTGTACCTATTTCTTTTGGCAAAACAAAAAATAGTGAGTGAGAAGCAATCATATGTTCTGATCACCAACCCATTGAAGTTAACTAGGGAATTTATCTCAAGTCCTACAAAAATCCCTAATCTTATTTTTATGCAACAAAACGTAAGAAATGACTGTTTTGATGAAAATGTACTCGTCCATCAACTTTGGAGGCTTGGTGTGACCAAAAGATGACAAATTTTACAAGTTTCTTATTTTTTCCATGTGTAGTAGGCCTTGAACTATAACCTCATGAAAGGATTTTACAAAATGAATGGATCTACTATGGTTTTGGAGGTTTTTTTCAAAACCTTGAAAGGACACTTTTATGTCCTATTAGGTTACCAACCTAGTGTTAAAGATTTAATCTCTATCTATCTCTACCCTCTCTATACATTAAATAGAGATATGCACTACTAGCCCTACTAGTTAGGTGTAATAGTATATATGTGTGTAAGATGTCCTAATACTTACCTACCTTGAATGTAGATGTCGGATGAGAGACCACCTACTACACCCCATCATTCTTTCTTTGGTTGATTCAAATTCCACATGGGCCCCCATCCAGGGGGGATGTCACCACCAGTGGACCCGACTCTTGAGCAGGCATGGCCCTCTTACACTTACGGAGGTGCTGGCCCATCTACCAAGGTTCCTCCTTAGACCTCCAACGTGCACTCTCTTTGCGAGACGAGTATCTCTGTTTGATGGAGGGATTGTTTGGCCGCTACACTCAACAACTTGCGGCCTACGGCCTTTCTCAGTAGGCCACGCCATGGACGTCGAGAGCCTCGCAGCAACATACCTCCTTCTACGATCCATTCTCACCGACCTACTTTCCTTCCTTTGTAGGGCCCCATTCCCCTTCCATCATAGGGCCCCACAACATTCCATTCAACTCTTGCTTCACCTGAGCATCATTGACAACCCACAACTGGTTGACGAACTTCTTCTAATAGTGCATCGACGTTTGTCTCAGGGCAGTGAGCACCGTGAGAGGCGGAGCAGTGGGGGATACTTTGGCTTTGCTTATTTTGATACCGAAGGGGGGATGGAGTCCCCTATTTTAGAGTGTGCCACTCTAGACACAAAGGACAAGGATACTGACGCACTTGTGCCAGATATGCATGGACGCTACTATAGAGTAAAGTATGCTGGAAAAGTGGTCTTTTGGAACAACACAGGTCATGGCATTTCGATTCCATCTTCAGATTCTTATACACTCAATATATAAGAATTGTTCTATAAAATTTAGAGACCAACAATCCGATCATGCATGCTACATTGAGAAAGAGTTGCATGCTCAATTTCCAAATGCCCCCAATGAGCGTTTTTGAGCACAGTGACTGGAGGGCTATATCAATTAACAAAAAAAAAGAAGTAATCAAGTATTCTTTGAAAAATAAGCAATCATGTATACTTCGGAAACAAGCAATCATTTGCAAATCTAGACAGGAGTTATCGTGCCAACAACATGGTAGATGCGGAGTGGGAGTGGGTAATGCAAGAAAAGGGCGAACAAGCTGCATAGTCAACAGTGCGATGCTAGGGCTAGAAAAACTCCCACACACTACAGTTCAAGAGACAAGCATCTTGGAAGTACAAATATGTAAGTTTTTTTAAAATTGGAGCCTCAACTAGTTTTTTTTTTTTTTAAGAATATGAATATTTTCTTTTGTTATTGCTACCACAGGAAAATATCACTCTGAGTGGCCACTCCTCCTTCTTCCTCTCCTCTTTAGGAGCCTTCCTAGTCGTTGCTTGGTCCTTGCCATTAATGAATTTCCCTCCCTATATCATCAACCATAATATAAGTAAAAAGAAGCATATAATTTAGAAGAATACTTGTCTTGATCTCCTACCATGTCTAGTGTGTTTGAGAAACTTGGTGCCTGATAGTGGGACTTCTTTACAGGATTGTGATTGTAGATAATGTGATGCACAAAAAAGATAAGTAAATTATCAACTTATGCGAGTATTGAAGAAAATTCGAAGAATCAAAACTCATAAGTATTCCCATGTAGTGTGTGAAGTGCTCGAGCTCCAAGCACTTGTCATAGCTTTCTTGAATTTGTTCAACTCTTTCTTAAAGTTGGAGAGATCATTCTTTCCCTAATGAATTTTATCACAGTAAGAAAAGTGCATGCAATGTGCAGAGGTGGATATTTGAAAGGGGAATATCTATTACAACTTGAAATTTTGGATCTTTAGGGTTTCTATTTGGGGCTTTGTTCCAGTTAGCAAGATTTAGCTTGTTTGCTTTTAGCATTGGCACCCCTTGACACATTGTACATATACTTTAGTGTCTTTAGGTCCCCCCTATGTGCCATTCTACCTTGTATCTACCCAACCCCTCAACATCTAGCTCCTCCCTAGCATATTGAGCTTTGATTATTGCAAGGATACTAGTGTGGTGGAATACCCAGTTTAACACATTGTGAAATCTTCAGTATCAACCTTAAAAGCACCCAACCATCAATTTTTTTCTCTAACTGCACACTAAAAGTTTTAGGGTTTTTCCCCCGTCTATGGTATGAAAAGCTCTATTCATGAGGGTTATTGATACTCTCTCAAGCTTTCTACCCTTCATGATTTCACTCTCATCTATTTTGATGACAAAAATGGCTTGCCCATTTACGTCAGTATATATGTTGATGATCATAAGAATTTTATCATTGCCCTCTGCAAAGTTTTCAAGTCAAAGAAAATATTGTTGAAAGAGTTAAACTTGAAGTCTAAGTTCTTCTTACCAGGATATATGTCATTGATGTGGAAAGGCTCTCCAACCATCTCCATGACCTTGGAATTTGGGCTTGGCCTATTGAGTAGTTGATGCCTTTGGAAGCAAGGAGCCCTTCACTCTTTACTGCTTCAAGTTTATATTGATGAGATTTTGGTAACCTACCCTGCTGATTGCAACTTTGTTCAAAGTGCCTCGAGCTTCATCTTTGTCAATATTAAAACTTTACAAAAATCCATTGATGGATTTCTACCTAGAGACCTTAGATCTTATTTCATTCAATAGGTTGCCAACAGCATGTGGAATCACTTCACAAAATGACTGTGATACACCTCTAATGTTTCTTTGTAACTTGGGGGGTACACTATGTAATCATGTTAATGTATAACATGAGTTCAATAGGAGGGATTTTCAAATGCAAAAATTTTAGGCAATCTAACAGAGATATTCCAAAATAAGGGGGTTTTATATTCAATTTTGGGAAAATTTCCTAAAACAAGGGGTCATTTTATTCATTCAGACATGTTAAAAGAGGGGGTTTTTTAATACCCCATCGGACGCACGTTATGTAGGGGGGTACTAAATGGTGAGCCCCCCGAGCCTTGTAAATAGTCTGGCTGAACTAAGAACCTAGGGTAAACACAAAGAAATACTATAGCAATCAAAAACCTGCAAAACAGATATCAATTGATTAAAAAAAAAACCAAGTTTACCTCACTACTTTGATTCTTCTACCGCCTCCACCTCCTCGCTTTAGAATCTCTATATTCTTTAATTTACTTGTCTTTGTCTAAGCCCAAGCTATGTCCTCTTTTCTTAATCTCACTGTATTCATCAATGATTTGAGATTCTGTAGCTTATCCTTGCTTTCTTGAATCTGAAGATTACGAGAATCCTTCAACTCTAATAACAAATGATTTTCCAGCTTAAGAATGTCCCTCTCTACTACCTACAAGGTTTTGCATATAGCCTAATAGCCCTTTCATACCATCTCCAACAAATCTCATCAATGAAGAACAATTGAAAAATTGTGGGGTTTATTTGGCGATGGGTTCGAAGGGATACAATCAGCCATCTATCCATAAACCAATGTGCTTCTTTGCTCTAATCTCAATGCTTCTATGGCAAAAGGAGGAGTTTCACAAAGCCTATTTATTTTTTGGAGAGGGGAACATTCATCTTTCAACTCGACATGGAGATGATATATACCTCTTTGAATAGGATTCATGGAGATGACGTGGGGAAGATGATGAACTGGATATGATGGAGAGAAAGGTGTAGAGAAAGAGCAGAATAAGCAAAGGTAAATTTAAAATTTGGACCAAAGAGAAAGACGGTGCATTAGGAGGGAGAATTTTTGAAAAGGGGACACATTCCCAAGAGATTTGAAAATGACACGAAATGTGGGCCCCCAAAAAGTGACATCGCGTACACCTAGTAAAAATATAAAATTTTCCCCCAATTTTGGGTTTAACAATTTCTTATTCATTTTTTCAAAAATGAAAAGTATTTTCTCTCTCTACCATTTCTTACAGGGAAAATTTGAGACCTCAAACTTCCCCAAATGAGTCGCGTCATAGCCAGGTCCCTCACCAGGATGACCATCACTTCTAGTAGATTTGGCTCTTGAGGTGGCATGTTCAAGCAAGAGATTTAGGTTCATCTATAGTTAGTTAAAGGCTTGTTAAAGGTGAGCTTGAGTATAACAAACATTTTGTTATTTGTAGGTATGGTGCTCTACAATTTAAGGGGGCAGGTCCATCTACTTAGGTTTCTCTTGGGGGGTTCACCTCTTAGATATGTAAGTACCACGTAAGCTCAAATGAATGAGTTTTTTAATTACAAGAATTTTAAAATTTTGACAAGATGATAGTAACAAAAGGGGTTTTTATAATTGATTTTAAGAAAAACCTGTAAGTTTTTTAAGAAAAAAGGGTCATTTTATTACCTTAAGCATGTAAGTAAAGGGTTTTTTTAATACCCTTGGAATGCACATTATATGAATAGTTTCTTAAAGGTGCACCCCCTGAGAGGTTCCTTAGCCAGTGATGGATCTGGACCTAAGTGCACACTTGCTTTATGAGAGGAGTACCTATGTTTAGTGCATGAATTTTTTGGCTACTACACTTCACAGTAGCTAGCAACCTATGGTCTTTCATAGCAGACTGAGTGAGAGAGGGACTCTATACGTCTAGAGCCTACATCTAGAGCCTTGCACCGACATCACCCCTTCTATCACGCCTTTGTACCAATCCACCCCCTTCCATCACAAAGACCCACACCATTCTACTCTATTCTTGCTTTTCCGGAGCCTTGTTGACAGTCCATGGGTGGTTGACAAACATCTTTGAGTAGTGCACATAGGCGTTCCTCTTAGGGTAGTGAGCACCATGATAGGTGGAGTGACGGGGGCTCCTCTTGGGATACCTCTTTTTTTGTGGTGGTGGTGGGGGGGGGGACGAGATGACCTTTTTTGGAGCGTGCCGCTCCAACTGCAGAGGATGAGAACTATCATGCACTTGTGCTAGATACACATGGGTGCTAATAATGGTGGCAAGATTGATATTGGTACTATGCAGGGCAAGGAATTTTTGTGTTACTTGTAGATTCTTATTCACTCAATGTATGTGAATTGCTTTATTAAGTTCAAAGACCAGCTTCTCGATCATGCACACTATGTCAAGGAAGTCTTGCATGCTTGCTTCTAAAACCCCTATAATTAATGGTTCTCCATGAAATGGTTGGACGGGTATACCGAGAATTTTCTTTAAAAAACTAAATCAAATAAATGGTGCATTGCATCCAACCAAGTCCTAAATCCATAACGAAGTTATTGTAGAGGCAATATGGCAGATGTAGTGTGTAAGTGGGCCATGTAAGAAAAGAGCGAGGAAGCAGCAACGAGCTCATCCCATAGAAAAAAATGCGAAGCGCAGGCTAGAAAAACTCCCACGTGCTATGGTTCAGGAGGCAAAGAACCCTTGAAAGGTAAATATGTAAATAATTTTTAATTGGTCAAGTACTATATAAGAGATGTTTTTTTGGTTATTCTTAACTTAGAAAAAATTCACTTTGACCCATCCTATTGGAGCGATAGTCAAGTATTGATAGAGACACGGAGTTCGATACTTGGCAATGGTTATTGGAAAACTATCATTTCTCTTGTGAGCAATTCGACTCAGCAACTGGATCTCTACAAGCGGTAAGTATAGTTGATGAATATGTTAGTAAATTTTTCTAAGTTATTGATCTATCTTATTTGGTTTTGGTTATTGTACAGTCTGAACGATTAGACTTATGAACCTTTGGACAAGGAGGAGGAGGAGGAGGAAGATGAGTACTTAGATTGATACCTTTTTTGTAGTCCTCTTTTACTAGAGTAAATATGGCACAACAAACACTCATTTTTACATAAAACTCATTGGAATTCTCGCTTTATTTGTAATTGAATTTTGGTATTGTTCTTTGTGATTCAATTTATGTAGGTAAGGTGTGATATGTATTTAAAGTATATTGTTAATTTAAAAATTTATTATTATTTTTTTGTACACTTTTTAAAATGCCCAATTGGGTATCTTTATTTTTCAAAAGCCGTGTAACTACAATATACACTCTAACATGCGCAATTATGTACTCAGTAATAGAAACGGATATATATCCGCATTTGTTACCACGTATATTGCTATTGGACCACTATTGCATCCTTTGTCATTGCTATTGTCGCTCATGCATTTTTTTAATCTTTCTATTTTCCTTTGTTAATCTGCAGCAATAGTGGCGATTCTTGAAATTTCCTCTTATTGTGGGGAACAAAGCTTTTCCTCAAGCCATCGCTCATACTCGAGACCTTTCAAAGGGCCACATCCATCCTAATCACCTTGTACATGCATGCAAGAGATCTACATTAATTCAATGTTTTTCAATAGACAAATTGCCTAAAAATGAACAGTATCTAGGTTGGAATAAAGTTAAATTATGAAAAGTGGAAGAAAGGACTAAAGCAATCATTTAAAAATAACTAATAAGTGTAAAAAATTAAAAAGACTACAAAGACTACTTAGGTAATTTCATTTTTAGTAGTAGTTGAAAAGTGCTTAGATCAAGTCTCAGCTTATTTTTTGAACATTTTAAAATTTTTGAATGTGATAATATGTGTGGTAATATCTTTGGTGATGGGTGACACTCTTAAAAAAGAAGTAGAGCAAGGTGTGCCACATTTTTTGTAGCATACCTTTCTCTTCTACTCCTCCTACTATAGTGCCTCCATCCATATTCTCTCTCTCTCTCTCTCTCTCTCTCTCTCTCTCTCTCTCTCTCTCTCTCTCTCTCTCTCTCTCTCTCTCTAAGCTCACACCCCTCTCTTTCTCTCTCCTTCATACATACATGTGCGCACCCGTGCGCGCGTGCACGCACACACTACTTACATTCCATGAAATTCTCTTGGGTAACCATAATTCATTTATTCAGTCTACACCTACCTTGGTCAACCCCATATATTCTCATGCATATTTCTTAAAGATATACACACTAACTTGACCTATGTGCTATTATGAAGCTTAATTTTGTCTCCTAATCACTACCTCTTCATGTTTTCTCTACTTCCTTTTTCCATCTCTTTCTCTCTTTTTTTTTCCTCTCTCTCCCCCCTTGCAAAGAAAGCTAATATAATGAAAAAAACCTTGCTATGAAAGTATCGACCTAGTGGGAAGGCCCCCCTAGACTACCTACCAAATTTAATAAGCGGGTACCACCCACTGTGTAAATTGCACCCTTCTTTAAAAAAATTCTACAACTAGCTACCCATTCTCACCCCTTACACCAAAACTATGGCGGGCTCATTCTAGTCCTCTAATTCCATTGCCTAAAATTCATTAATCCTATCATAGTCTATGTACCCTATATTGGTGCATACTAAGAGTATCTACATCCCTTGTTCATGGACACCATATCTTTCTTGCACGATCTCATGCTACTACCGTTGATTCTTAGAGGATGGAACCCAACTAGAATCCACTCATAGTCCACTAGCGTCATCTATATAACTAGTGAGCGATACATCCCTTTTTCCCTCACTTAGCCTTGCAATAATTTCCGAGAGAGTGAGTGTGAGGAACTGCTATGCATTTTTGTTGTGGTGTAAGGCTATCGGCTTTAACATGGAACTAGTTTTGAAAATTTTGCAGCTTCATAGGTTTCTTTATCACTAGTTTTGTTCTCTTACAATTAATGATGGCCTTTTGTTTGGTTTGAAATTATATCATGACCTATGCAGTTATTGAGGCTTACTTGATGTGGTGATAATATGGTGCATCTAGAGTTAATAGTTGGCTAACTTGACCAGTTAAATGGGGATTGGAACTCTTTTTCAATACGAAACTTGATATACCAAACAACCTAATTTTTGAAAAATAATTAGTGATGTGTTTGACTCTTTCTGCTAGTTGGCAGTGTTTATATAACACTTGTTGCATTATAACCTTCCTATTGTGTTTACTCAATTAATTATGCTATAAGGGATCTTCAAATTAATGTTTACTAGACTGAGATAGTATCTATCTAAACTTGAGTACATTAGAAATCAAGCGATTGACTCTAATTTGGTTCACCTTATGTTTTTCTCATTAGTTAACTGTGGTATGCAATATTTATCATGAAAATTCTTTTTTACTTTGAACACGATATTGCCATGTAGACTTATGAATTTGAAGTATGATGAAGCCTTAGTTTTTTGGGAAGTATACGGGTGATTTTAAGCTAATAACCTTGTTTTAGATGTTGCTGACCTGGCTACTCTTCAAATGTGATTGTTATCTAAATCCTTGTCATACCATTACTTTGCTACTTTTTTCTAGTATGTAACCTAATTCATTGCTAATAATATATCATTTTTGATAAATCGGCTAAACTTGTGCTTGGTAAAAGATGGATGCTCTACCTAATACACGAATGATAGACTAAGGACAAATGCACATTAACTTTATAAGGTTGGGTATAGGAATATAGTGTATTCACTAGAAATCTCGAGGAGTCCACTATGTAAAAATTGCATATAGCACGTGCGAACAAGAGGTATTTAAATAATCCCTTACCTGTATATTTTCAAGTATTTTATGTTCCCCTTATGTATGCAGTTTTGTTAAAAAAACTAGCCCTTATGTATGAAAATTCTCACTTTCTCAATTAAAAAACCCTTTATTATAAATCCCTTATTTTGTTCGTACATGCTATCTTACATATTTCCTAGTGGATGACTCGGGCTAGAAATTCTGAGTGGAGGTGGATTACTTAGCTGGCCGGCTGGGTGCTTTCACTAGTTGATACACTTTTTATACTTCGTGTATGTTAGGGCTTGGTCTCTACCTTGGAACACGATTATTTAATTGATATTACTTTTGGCTGATTCAAATGGTTGTAGTTGCTAAGAATGGCTTCTCAAATCACTTTTTAAATATAAATAAGGTTGTCTTAAGGACAAAATTTGAAATCTTGGATTGGGTAAAGGGCTATTTTAAGATAAGGCTTGCAAAGATCATGTGGATATTACTTGGAGAAAGTCATTTTGACTTAGAAACTTCAAATGGAAATAAGGGACTATTACTTGAGGTTTGTTCATACTTCTTAGACAATAAATTAAAAAACTATATCAAGATATTTTTGAAGAAAATAAAATGCTTTGTCACACATTAAATACAAGTTTTTCCACTTGCATCAGAAGGGGTAATGGCCTTCAGATGCATTACATTTACGTACTCTAAACTATATAAAAATAATTTATTTATTTTGGATAGTAGTCTAAGATAAAAACTTTAACTAAGACAAGGATAACATCTAATAAGTTCTTTGACACCTGTAATGCATATTCAAGGCTAATAGTTATGTTGTCTTGTTTGTATGGATACATGTGACAATGCTACCTTTACAGTAAGTGTTATATAAACACCATTAACAAGCAAAAAGAGTCAAACACATCAGTAATCCTAGAGGCTACACAACATCTACGACTAATTATTTTTCAAAAATTAGGTTGTTTGGTATATCAATATCATTAAAAAAAGTAGTTTCATTACTAGAAAAAGGGTTCCAATCCCCATTTACCCAGTCACGTTAGCCAACAATCAGTAAAACCATTTATTCATTCTAGATGCACTATTTTATCACCACGGCAAGCTAGCCTAAATAACTTCAAAGGTGATATAATTTAAAACCAAACAAAAGGTCATCATTAATTGTAACAAATTAAAATAAGTGAGAAAGAAACATGTGAAGTCGTAGTACTTTCAATCAGTTCCATGTTAAAGCCGATAGCATCACACCACAGTAAGGATGCACAACACTCCCTCACACTCGTAAGTGAGGGAAAAAGGGATCCCTCACTAGTTATATACTATGACAACAGCTGATTGTGAGTGGATTCTAGTTGGGTACGTGCCATCCTCCAAGCATCATGGGTATTAGTACGAGATTCTACAAGGCAGCTAGGGAATCCATGAATGAGGGCAGATACTCTCAATATGCACCAATATAGGGTACATAGACTATGGTAGTATTAATGAATGTCAAGTAGCAGAATCAGAGGATTAGAATGAGGACACCATCGTTTTGGTGCAGGGGGGAAAAATGGGTAGCAACAGAAAATTATTTTAAGAGGGGTGCAATTTACAGAGTGGATGGTACCCGCTTATTAAATTTGGTAGGTTGTCCAAGGGGGGAGTTTCCACTAGGTAGACACTTTCAAAGCAAGTTTCTTAAAAAAAAAAAAAATAGTAGCTTGCTAGGCAAGGGGAGAGTCAGAAAAAAGTGGAAAAAGAAAAGAGATGAAAAAAGGAATTAGAGAAAGCATAGAGGGGTAGTGATTAGGAACCAATATTAAGCTTCATAATAGCACATATGTCAAATTTAGTGTGTATATCTTCAATATATATATGATAGCATGTTGGTTTGACCATGGCAGTGTAGACTGAATAAATAGACTTTGGTAGCCCAAGAGAATTTCATGGAATGTCAGTATTATGTATGTGTGTGCGCACACCCACCCAATCCCAGGCACCGTACTCAATGAGTCCATAGTAGGTCCATTGGTATGGGCCTACTGCCTCATCAAATGGATGAGATTAATTAAATTTAATTTGATTCTAGGCCACTTAATGTGTGAAATGGCACATGTGATGGTGTTTAATAGTTCACATATTTAAAACCATTTAGAAAATATTTATTTATGAGGTGATAATTGATCTCCTTCAACGCAATAAAAATGTTGAAAGAAGAGTAAAGAATCATGTAGAGTATGCTCAAGCATGTGTTAATAGCGGCTTTAGCAAGCCTATTACTTTTTTTAAACAAATTCATCAAGAGGAATTTTCAAACAGGTAGGGTAGATTGAAGGAATTTCCAGTCGAAAGGATCTATCATTGATGCTAAGGAGATCATGTATCTATTTGTAAGTATGTGAAAAGAGAGTAGGCTTGTGAAGAGTGTTTGTCAGCCATGGCATAATTATTAAACCATTTATATCCAAAATAAGCAAGATAAAAATTACAAATTATAGGTACACAAAAATCCCATTGGAATCCCTTCATGTTTTCTAAGACATTGCCCACTAAATTGCATGAAAACATTCTTGAGTACCCAAGAAATGATACTAGAGAGCTATTGCTCTTCAAAGTGTGAAGGTGGTTTCAATTATATTTTTTAATCCATTTGGGCTTATGGGAAAATGAAATTTGAGAGAACCCTTGCAACTTAGAACTATCAAATGCCAATTAGACTATTTCGCTTAAAATGTTTATAAGAGAAACTTCTCGATCAAGAGGCTAGGAACATTTTCATAACATTGAGTGATATCAACCAAACAAAGGTAAAATATTTCGTATGGGAGATTAAGAGTGAATTTTGTGAAGTCCTTGATAAGCCACAATGGATTTGGTTAGCATATATTTAAGAAGTTTTTTCAAACATCCTTTTGATTTTTTGCACAAACTAGTTGAAACTTGGTGAGGATAAGATCAAGACAATAAGTAATGTCCATTGTAATATTTGTGTAAATACCATTAAAGTCATCAAAGATCCATCTAACCTTATGGAGAGCTCAAGCTTATGAATTTTATAGGTTGCGAACAACACTGATATTTTACTCAAATCCTTAGAATAGTAGTGGAGATAGCAATAGGAGATAAGGTGAGGGGAGTGAATTCAACCACATTACGTCAAATGTGGACAACATTCCAGAACAATTTTTTACATAAGACTGTAGGACTATTAGAAGCCCCACAATGAACCACTTTTGTGAGAGACTTTGTAAATAGCTACCTATTTCTAGGGTAATCCAAGAGTTTAGGGTGGATAACCATTTAGGTGAAAGTGAAGCATTTTTTTTGTAAGAAGCGATCTTTTACAAGATTGGCTAAGTCCATTTGGACTGTCATCTCCAGTTACAGAGTTTTGACTAAAACAATCAAAGTGACAAGTAACGCTAAAAGGGCTAGATGTGGATTTTTTAGTAAAATCGGGTGTGATTCAACCCTTTAGCAACAATTTTTTGAATTTTGAGATTGTCTAAGATCTTAAGATCATCACAAGTAAAAACATGTTTACCAAGAACATCAAAGTTTTTACCAAACTTATCATATTGTGAGCAAAGCATTCAGGAACAATATTATTTTGTAAAAGGTCAGTGTTGTATATACGAATTTTGATGGGATGGTGAAAGGTCCACCCAATCATGACATTGTTTAGCATATTATGGTGACCAAAAAGAGCATCAAAATTTTCACAAAAGATAGATTTAGGCAAAAATTAATCTAAAAGTTCATTGTGGTAGAGCCCATGTATGTAGACCAACCTTTCTCATGCGCCTTCTTGGAATTTTTCTTTCTCCCACACGGGCCAAAAAGAACCCACAAACCAGTTTAACTTAAATGTCAAGGAGGTGTTGATTAGGGGCATTACTCCCTCTCCCTCTAGTAAAACTTCTAGCTTTTCCTCTATTATGGCTAGTCGTGGAACCAAGGGTTAGGAAACAAGTTTCTATTGGGTGTGGTAACAGAGTTATCCCTTTTTAGAGAGGGTGTACTATCTTCTTCAATGCATGGCTTGAGCAAACTAGTCCCAATTTTGACCCCTTCAATATAATTGGCATAGGTAGTAAGGTAGGTGCCAGGTTCATCTCATTTTCTTTGAGAATATCAAGAATCATGCTTCTAAAAGCATTAAAAGAAATCTGGGAAATCACAAGGGTTTATGCATATCCCTTAAGCTAAGAGAAAAATATAGAAAGATGAAAATCCACTAGTTTTTCAGGGAAGAGATGCCCAAGATTGTTTAGAATGTACCAAATAGAATGGTCAAACCACATGATACTAGACTCATATGCTTCTTTAGTGTCAAGAAATTTGCATGCACACTTCAAGTATGGCCTATAGACATTCCAAATAGATTTGGTCAAATTACATGATACTAGATTCACATGCTGCTTTAGTGTCAAGAAATTTGCATGCACACTTCAAGTATGGCCTATAGGCATTCCGAAATAGATTTTGTGCAGTCATCAGCATTACTTTTGGCAAACTCCATGATCCCTTTTGTGCGGATATAGAGCCCTACATTAGAAGCACATTTAGCTTGATTTATAAAATTGAGGTTGAAAGGAGCCTTAATGAGTTCTCCTTTATCCAAAAACTATCCTCCTTTCAATATTTTAAGGCAAAAGCTCCTCAACACTAAATGCCAGAAGGTTAGCGAGATAAACCCAAGGTTCACTAAGTATGGAAGTAGAAAAGGCTTTATTAGGTAAAATCCAAAGTTGGTGGTCAAGCCCAAATGACTCTAATTTGATTTGTCTTATATATTAGAAGAAAGGGGAACACTTTAGAAAACTTAGGATCATTTCCAAAAGAGTAGATTCACTAAGATACAAAAATTATTTTGGAATTCTTTGAATGTTTCCAAAGTAGCTTTATCTCAACAAAAGAGACCACCTTCTTGTGGGACAATGGGGATGTTCGGAGTACCGACAAAGGCCGGATTTAGGCCACATAGATTTTTCAAAAAATTGGCAATCTCAACTCCAGACAAGGAAAAATGGGCCAATTATTGATTATATTGTTGAGCCAATATAAGAAACTAGGAGATAAAGAAGACAACATAGTATCAAATCAAAATGAGTGAGATTCTGGTAAGATAGAAAATCACTTCCACCTTTGTATCATTTGTTACTTAGGATAGTAGGTGCCCCAAAACTCAAGGAAGAAGAGTTACATAGTGAGAAATCTATAAACACACTCAAAATTGCCTTTTGATTTTACAAAGACACTTCCAAAATATTCATCAAAATGTGAATTCTAGTAGTGAATTAGCACATACATACTTTTGTAAATCGATCATAGCTTCCAATACATAGGCCTGCTTCCAGTTTATAGAAGCACAAGAGAACCTTTAGAACTACCTATTCTAGCTATGTAGCACTTTAGAGGTCACTAAGTTATGTTTTAGGGAAATGTAATGCCAATTTCATGAAAATTGGACAAAAACAACCCACAATTTTTTTTCTTAAGTTAGGATTGAAAAAGCTATTCAAACCAAACACTAGAGGTGGAATGAGTAGCCCCAAAAAATTCCAAGTTTTTTTCAATTCATAAGCTAGCTTTGATGGATATAGAGAACTTTAGAACCTCCTTGGCATCTCAAGAAATAATTCTAGGAAGTTGCTGAGTTAAGAGGACATAAAAGTATGCAAGGACATAAAAGTGCCTTGTTACCACTCTAGTGGTAAGGATGATTATACAAAATTTCAAATCCTAGATTAGGTAAAGGGTTAATGCAAGATAAGGCTTTCAAAGATCCTGTTGATACTACCTTGGAGAAAGTCATTTTAACTTAGAAACTTCAAATGGAAATAACGGACTATTTCTTGAGATTTGCTCATACTTCTTAGCCAATAAATAAATCAATATATATCAAGATATTTCTTAAGAATATAAATTTCTTTGTCACCCATTAAGTACAAGTATTACCACTTGCATCAGAAGGGGTGATGGCCTTCCGATGCAATACATTTACTTATTCTAAACTATATACAAATAAAACCTTTTCTGGATAGTATTCTAAGGTTAAAATTTTAAGTAGGACAACCTCGATAACAATCGATAGGTTCTTTGACACATGTATCAAGGCTAATAGTTATGTTGTCTTGTTTGTACGGATACATGTGACAATGTTACCTTTACTTAAAATGGTTTAGGTAATTAGCTATTGTTCGACTTTGAAGATCCTAACCTTGATGACATTCATAGCTCTAATACTTATGTATAGGATTATTGGAATCATGCATCATTCTTACTATATTGTACAAAAATGAATCTAATACTGAGTCATTCTTGTACCAATCTCTTGTATGGTTGTTGTAGGTGCTTGCTTGCTTCCTTATTTGTTTTAGATGTGTGATTATGGAGAGAGAAAAAGTGGGGGAGATAGAGATGTTAGTGTAGGTTCAATGTTTAATGTTAAACTAATGTTAAAATAGACGGAGGAAAGGAGAGAAAGAAAATGTTAAACAACAAACATCACAACTATATATTAAACTTGTTGTATGTTTAATGTTGAATTAGTTAAATTAGAGCAAGGAAAACTGTGAAAGATGTGTATGTTAAATTAGAGAGAGAAATAGAGAGAAAAAGTCAAACATTAGACATTAAAAATCACACCTATACATTAAACTTGTTGTATGTCTCCTAATGTTGATTGTGAGAGAGAGAGAGAGAGAGAGAGAGAGAGAGAGAGAGAGAGAGAGAGAGAGAGAGAGGAAAATTATAAATTAGTGTATGCTAAATTAGAGAGAGAAAAAGGAAAATAAAAAAAGTAATAAATTAGTAATGAATTAGAAAAAGTTATATATTAGTGTTAAATTAGACATTAAAAAATTAGAGAGAGAGAAAGTGTTGATATAGTATATGTTAAAATAGAGGGAGAAAAGGAGAGATTAGAGGAACACACACACACACACACACACACACACACACACACACACAGAGAGAGAGAGAGAGAGAGAGAGAGAGAGAGAGAGAGAGAGAGAGAGTTAAATAGTGTATGTTAGATTAGCAAGAAAAAAAGAGAGAGGAAAAGTGTTAAAATAGTGTATGCTAGATTAGAGAGAGGAAAAGAGGGAGAGAGAGAGAGAGAGAGAGAGAGAGAGAGAGAGAGAGAGAGAGTAGATAGAGGGTGTAGAAAGAGTATAGAGATAGATAGATAGAGTGTAGCGATAAAGAATGTAGAGAGAGAACCCAAATAGAGAGTAGATAAAGAGATTATAGAGTACGTAGATAGAGTACATAGAGAGATGATAGAGGATGTATGGATTAGATAGAGATTAGGTAGAGAGTAGATAGAGCACATAGTTTAGGTAGATAGATAAACAATGTAGAGAGCTCGAGGGGCTCACTTCAATAAAAAAGTGCATATCATGTGAGTTCAAAAGTAGGGATGATTTTATTATATATTTTTCACATGGTGTTGAAAAAATGATCTTAATTTTTTTTTTTAGATCGAATAGGAAAAAGGTCCCTTTCATTGGTGGAAAATTCACAGCTAAAGGGTTTTATAAATAGTCCTTGAACACAAATGATATATGCATTTTACACATAGTGACCCCCCCCCGCCCGAGGTAGAGAGTAGGGAGATAGAGAATACATAGAGAGAGTGTAGATAGATAGAGAGTAGAAAGAGTATGTAGAGTTAGAGTAGATAGAGGCTATAGATAGACTAGATAGAGAGAGTAGATAGCGGGTAGAGAGAGTAAATAGAGAGAGGATGTAGAGATTAGGTAGATAGAGGGTATGTAGATAAAGTAGAGATAGAGATGAGGTAGAGAGTAGATAGAGGGTGTAGATTAAGTAGATAGATAGATGTTGTAAATAGTTGAGAGATCGAGGAGGGTACATAGAGAGAGTGTATGTGTTGATATTAGGTAGATAGAGGGTACGTCGAGAGAGTGCAAATAGAGAGTAGATATAGGTGTATAGATAGAGTAGATAGAGGGAGAGATAGATTAGATAGAGAGTTAACAATATATCTACCTCTCTATCTACCTACCCTCTCTATATAATCTTTCTATCACTCTCTCTATCTACAACCCTCTCTATATAGAGGGTAGATATTAGGTGTAGAGAGGGTAGAGATATAGAGGCATGTAGACTAGGTATAGAGAGAGTAGATAGAGAGATAAGGTATAAAGGGTAAAGCACATCTCTCTCTCTATCTACCTAATTTATCTTCCTCTCTCTACACCTAATTTCTATCTACCTACCCTCTCTATATAATATACTTCTATTTGTAGATTCGATGTAGAGGATAGAGATATAGAGGTGTGTAGATTAGGTAGAGATAGGGTGTAGAGAGAGAGAGAGAGAGATAGATAGAAAGATTAGGTGTAGATAGATAGGGAGAGATGCCTCTCTCTCTAATCACCCTCTACCTCTACCTATCCTCTCTATATAGAGGGTACTCATTAAGTGTAGAGAGAGTAGAGACATAGAGGTGTGTATATTAAGTAGAGATTAGGTGTACATAGAGATGTAGATTAGGTATATATAGATATAGATAGAGGTACCTCTCTCTATATACCCTCTCTATCCTCTCTACATGTAGAGGGTATAGATAAATTGTAGGGTAGAGTTTATGTTAGATAGATAGGGTAGAGATGTGTAGAGAGGATAGAGATTAGGTATAGGGAGACTAGAGAGAGATTAGGTCAATACTTACAAACTAATCTCTTGTAGATGTCAGAACCACCTATTAGAGAGTAGCCCTTGTCTGCTTTCTTTGGTTGGTTCATGTCGTAGATGGGCCCTCCATCAGAGTGGATGTCACCTTTAGTGGATCCGGCTCTTGAGGTGGTAAGTTAATGCAATAAATTTAGATTTATTTGTAGCTAGTTAAAGGGGAGCTTAAGTGTAGCTATCTTTTTGTTGTCTACAGTTATGGCTCTCTTACAATTTTGCTGAAGCTTCTCATACACCTAGACTCCTCAATCTCAATCTTAAATCTGGATCTATAGCGAGCACTATCTTTTTGAGAGGAGTATCTCAGTTTGATGGTAGGGTTTGTTTGGCAGCTACAGTCCATAGTAGCTAGTGACGTATGGTTTTTCTAAGCAGAACACATGGTGGAGGAGGTAGGGAGGGACTCTATATGTTCATGATCAGAGTGTTGCACTAATAGCACCCCCTTTTATCATGTGTTCTTATCAACCCACCCTCCTTCCATCGTAGGGACCCACAACATTGCATTCTACTCCTGTGTTGTCCGAGCCTTGCCACCAATAGTCCATGGGTGGTCAATGAATATCTACCAGTAGTACATGTAGATGACCCCCTCCAGATAGCGGGCGCCATGACAAGCGGAGCATCGAGGGCTCTTGTTGGAATGCTTATTTTGGTAGTGGCGGGGGGCAAGCTCACCTATTTTGGAGCATGTTTCTCCAACTATAGAGGATGAGGACTGCAATGCACCCTTGCCATGTACACATCCATGGCACTACTATAGAGTGAAATATGGTGATGAGATGTATTTTGGCAACGTGCAAGAGAGAGCATTTTGATGCTACTTGCAGATTCTTATACACTCGACGTATAAAAATTGTTTTGTTAAGTTCAAAGAGAAACATTCCAAATATGCACAATATGTCGAGGAATTTTTTAATACTCTCTTTCCAAATCCCTCCAATGAACGTTTCTCCATGCAATGGTTGGAGAGGTATATAAAGAGATTTCTAAAAAATAAGCAATTAAGTGTATGGCGTGTTGTAGCCAATCATGTAGCAAATCCAGAGCGGAGTTGCCAGACAAAGTTCCATGCGCTATGGTTCGAGAGGCAAAGCATCTTGGAAAGACAAATATGTAAGCAATTTTTTTTATGAAAGCTTTTAAATAGGAAATTTTAACTTATGAAACTTTTTGGTTACCTTTAGCTTAGATCACTCTGACTTGTTATACTAGAGATGGTCAAATATCGAGAGAGACACATGGAGTTTGGTATTTAGTGATGGTTGTTGAAAAACAATCATATCTCTCGTGATAGCAATTCGACTTTGCAATGGGATCTCTACAAATGGTAAGTATAGTTAATAAATATTGTAATAATTTTTTTGAGTTGTCGATTTTTTTAATTTGGTTTTGATTGTTGTAGAGTCGGCATGATCAAACTTATGTACCTCTAGACGAGGAAGAGGAGGACTTAAATTGATACTTTTTTTTAGTTGTCTTTCACGAGTACAATGACGCAACAAACTCTCACTTGTACATAAAACTCATTCGAAATTTTGGCTTTGTTTGTGGTTAAGTCTCAATATTTTTCTTTTGTGGTTCAAATTATGTAGGTAACATGTGACATGCAGTAATCTAAAGTATGTTATTAATTTCAAAGTTTATACAAAACAAATTTGTTTGTAAACTTTTCAAAATGCAATTGATATTTGATATGTTTTATACGTATAAAAAGTAAAGATGCTCATTTGGGCCATCCAATTTGAATAGCCCAAATGAGCATCTTTGTTTCTGAATAGCCATACAACAATAATTCACGGGTAATGCAAGTGATAATGGACACAGTAATAGGCATGGATATATATCCACACCTACTGCCGTGTATATTGTTGTTGGGACCCCTACCACATCCTTTGCCACTATTATTGGCACTGTTAATCTATGGCAATAACAACAATTTTGGACTCCTCCTCTTATAATGTAGGTTGAGGGGTGTTCCCTCAAACCCCAAGTAGAGAAGCAAATGTACCCCTCTACACATTTCCCCAAGAAGGCTAGTGTAAAGACGCACATCAAAACAAAGTCTCTCTTTACAAACCATGTGTAATAAATCAGTTGCACATGCATTTAGCAATTTGACACATTGCCAACTTTCTTTGGAATACCATTCAACATCGAAAATGGGATCTACCAAAAAAGTGTGCCACTCATTAATACCTACTTCTCATATAGGGAGGCTCACAAAACAAACCTAGCCAATACTTACATAGTTATCTAAGGGTGGAATATTGTTATTCAACAAAACATAGTCAAGATGACAACCATAGGCTAACCATAACCATAAACTAGCTGGGTTGATGACCATTAGCTAATTATTATCATACTTCCTTTATAATAACAGTGAGAACCATAACCATAATAATTCAATGGTTATAACCATAACCACAATGGAAGTGATAACAAAGAGAAAATCATACATCCGTAGCCTTAACCATATCCAACTATTCTTTGAGCTAGGGATTTAATATTCACGTGATCACGTGAAATTTCTTGTGATCACAAGGTTTATTATCACATTCACATAATCACAATTAATGTGATCACAAAAAATTCAATAAGTGGTGACGCGAAAACCCACCAAAACCTCGCCGAAGTATGTGTTCTTCCTCATAGGCTTACTGGGAAACTATGTGAACCCTGAACCGGGCCCTCTTGGAAATGCAAAAATTTGAGTGGGCTTACCAAATTAGAAAATTTCTATAGGTTAATATAAGAGGAAGTCACATGATTATCTAAATTTATCACATACTTTGAAATGTGATCACTCAATGTTATTAAAGTGTTCATGTACTTGTGATCATGTTAATGAAATCCCTGCTTTGAGCCTTGTGTTTAAAACCTCCTACGTTGTTGTTGGGAAAAAGGCCCTATCTATGTATAAAACGAATGATCATATGTTGGAATTTAATAGCAACTTTGAACAAAATTCAATTTAACCTTCAACTACAACTGATTGGGGGGCTTCAACGACTACACATCTATACGTGCATCTATTACTAGATTCTAGGATGCATTGCATATGTAATAAGAAATGGAGTTTGAATAGTGATTCTACCTAGTAAATGTACTGAGATCAATTTGGATTCTTAAACTTTCCTTGAAATCAAGGTCTTTATTTAGAGAAAGTTGTCTAGGGCTCCGAGCTCTTTTAATAACAACCTTGTTGTAGAAAAAGGGGATAGGTGCCGGTTTACGTATTAAATATGGCTATATTGCAAATATTAGACATCTATTTTAGTCATGTAAGGTTCTATCTAAATGGTGGAGATGGTGCAAAAAATGGTGGGCAGATGCTTGGGCGGTGAAAATCACAAAGTACAATGTAACCTTTTGAATCTTTAAAACACAAGATGTAACATTTTTATTTTGTATATAGTGTTCTAGATCTTGGTTCTTATAATTTTTGGTTAATTTTTGGTGTATGAGAAAAGAGGGGGTTGTCATTTCTTGGCCTAAAACCCACATGGTAAAGATCCAAGGGTCAAATAACATACATAATTTATCCTTTATACATTATTTTTTTGGATCTGCGCAAACTATATCTTGAGTAGAAAATATATTTGTGTACAAGAAGCTATGCTCACCGCACAAAAATATTTTCTATACTCATCGGGCGTGGAAACCTTTGTATGGAAAAGAATATTGCACAAGGTAAAACACCCAATAAAAACTGGGTCCTTGTAGAGAAGCTGATGACCCCCAATTTAAGTTAATAATAATGCGAGTAATGAGACAACAACGCTTCAATGCATGTGTGGTTAGCGCAAGCGTAAAGAAATCTAGACCCTCAGATTGCAGGTTCTATCCTTGCTGGTGCACTCGCTTTTTACACCCATATTGTCTCAAAAAATGGCATATCCACAGCTTTGGACAAGATAAATGCGATTATCAAATTAATGCCTATACCAATCAATGCAAAGCAAGTACATTGTTTTATGGGACATTATGGTTATTACAGGAGGTTCATACACATGTATGCAATCGTCGCCAACCCTCTATATAGACTTACAATGATATTTGAATGGACAGATGAGTGCAAGGAGTCATTTAAGAAATTAAAAGATGCCATCGTATCCACTCCAGTGATAAAGGCGTCTGATTGGGAAAAAATCTTTCACGTTCATATTGATGCGTATGCATTTGCTATAGGATGTATTTTGGCTCAACGACGAGAAGGAACCATGGGTTTCCCAGTCTGCTATTCCAGCTGACAACTAAATAGTACTGAAAGAACTACACAACCACCAAAAGAGAGGGGTTTGGAATTATTTATGCTGGGAAGAAATTTTTGCATTATCTCCTAGCAAATAAGTTTGTGTTTTTCACAGACCATCAAGCCCTTTTATACCTTGTCAACAAAGCATGCAACATCGGGCGAATCGTAAGATGGTTCATCATACTGCTTGAGTTTGACTTTATGGTAGTGGTTAAAAAGGGGAAGATGCATCTCAGAGCAGACCACCTTTTCAATTGCCCAAATGGAGAAGCTCTAGGGGGAGTGGATTTGCATATCTCTTCAATATAGAAATGGTACCTAAGTAGTCCCAAGAACACAAGGTTTATCACAAATCCACATGACCAACACATGTGACTAAGGATAGAATAACAAAGGATTTCCTCACTACTATCCAAGGCATGTCTTGAGGGACTAGGAACTTCTTTATTTTGAGGTTGTAAGATAAATTTTGAGGTTGCCAGATATTTGCAAGCCAAATAGAGAGAGAGAGAGAGAGAGAGAGAGAGAGAGAGAGAGAGAGAGAGAGAGAGAGAGAGAGAGAAGGAGGGAGCACATCACACACGGATATCCAACCCTATTCTTCTCTATAGAACACAATAGATCATTGCCTTGTGTGTGCAGGCTCATAAATTGTATATCTACACAATTGAAGGTCAGTAGACATAAGTTAGTGATGGGCACGGACATCCGACCTACGTGGTCAGTAATTAACCCAACTTTCTCCCACTTGATGGTCAATGTGGGAGGACATAAAACCATACAACCTTGTAGTTAGTGGAAAATGCAGCAGCTTCACCTAATGCCCATCAACTAAAAATAGCATTGAAACTGATTGCTAGAGAGACTCTTGGTGAGTGTATCCCCTACATCCTTTGCATTCTCTAATCTAATGTTTCTTCACCAAGTCAAGGTTCTTGTTTACCAGGCAATCACAAATGAAGTGATAATGCATATGAATGTATTTTATCCTTGCATCAAACATCGGATTCTTAGTCAGGATTCTTAGACAAGGCAACAACACTCTGACTATGACAGTGTAAAACTGGTATCTTCTTCTCTAGTCCAAGGTATCCCTATCATAAAATCTAATATCGGACCAGGCATTTTCTCATATTAAATTGATCATTTAATGTGGGATAATAAATGGGAACAAGGGTTAGAACATAGACACGTGCTTACAGATCTATCTCAACACGGGGCCAATGGTAAAGGGGTTCAAATGAGAGATGGTATGTCAAAGAGCAAGGCTAGATAATGGAGCTTAAAGACCTTAGGGTTAGATTCATTAAAGACCTTAGGGTTAGATTCATTAAAGACCTCCAAAGGTTACTGTTAAAAGTTCTTTGACCTTAGGTAAGCTAGGACTGTGCTTGAGGTGGGAACCCGGCCCAAGCCTGAGGTGCTTGTCGTGCTTTCTTACTAAGGTGCTTGATGACTAAGGTGCTTGAGGTGCTTAATGACTAAGGTGATAAGTTGCTCCATGACTAAGGTGCTTGAGGGTAAAGCGTTCAAAAGTCAAATCATATCCCTACTCATGAGGGGGCGAGCCCTCATTCTAGGCCCTAGGGGCTAGAGAGAGAACACACACACCCTCACACAAGGCAAGCTTGGTACAAAGAAAGAAAATAGGACACTTGTCAAGATCCTCTTCATGTTGCCCTCATGGTGTGCCTAAAGCCTCTGCTTAGCCTCCCAAGGGGTCCAATAATAATTTAGTTAATTTAATTAATTGTTTTTCCTTTATAAAGTCCTCTCTCTCAAATGGGAAAGGGGGACACTTGTCCCAAGGCACGTGATTGTCCAGGCTTTAGGAGGTCCAATCAAATGTCAGATAGTGCTACAAGAGGGGGTCGACCAAAGCAAGGAGGGGGCTAGCTTGGGGGGTATACTCTCCCACACACAACGCACACACACACACACACACACACACACACACACACACACACACACACACACACTCATTGTGTGAAGTGCAAAGTGCAAGAGCTCCTTATCCTTCTCCAAGCTAGTAGAGAAGTTGAGAGCCTACACCAACACTCTTGGCTATGGAATGCAAATCCAACCAAGAGCCATGATTCAATACTTAAGCTTTCCATCTTCTCCATATTCATTACTAAGCTATTATGTATGCCAGCAAGAAGAGTGATGATAAGTGAGGAACTATTTCTTTCTCCTATGAATGTTTCTTCTTCCTCTTCCCTACCCTCATTCCCCGCTAGCTCTCTCCACCTTTGAATGTGTTTGAGGCCTTGGGACTGAGGCTGGAGATAGTTACTTCTTTTTACAAAGTCTATGTTATGCTCGTGATGCATGAAACTTTCCATCTTCATTGCATCACCTAGGTCATAAGGAACACAAAGATTGTATTGTACCAAGTCTTTATTGATGGGAAAATCTATAATACAAATGCCAATTGGAGGGGGACCAGTTCCACATAAATTTGGTC
This sequence comes from Adiantum capillus-veneris, assembly GCF_014529385.1. NCBI lineage: Eukaryota > Viridiplantae > Streptophyta > Polypodiopsida > Polypodiales > Pteridaceae > Adiantum > Adiantum capillus-veneris. The sequence continues at coordinate 171,326,530 of NC_140934.1, read as the reverse complement.
CTCAATTGTTGTCAAGTTCTGTAAACTCTCTCTCTCTTGCAAAAGTATTGTTCATGCCAAGTTAATAAAGTACTATGATTATGTTGCTACCATCAATTAAGTTCACCTTCTATGTTCTCAAAATAGTCTCACAAAAATGATCTCTTTAATTCTCCTAATTTCGTTGTTCTCAAAGTGTTAGGAAATATTACGTAGCTAAATAGATATTTGAGTAGATCATTTAATGGAGAGAGATTGATTTCACACACAAGAGATTATAGAGTAGAGAGAGAGAGATAGAGTACACACGATATATGTGGTTCACCCAATCTGGGCTACATCCACGGGAAAGCAGCCACTCAATGGCTTTAGTACTTCAATTCAAGAAGTAGTTTACAAAGGGATTATTCCCTTAATGGAGCTCCCGCCTTGCTTCACTTCACCACCTCACACCCACTTTGTTGCATCAACTTCACACTATGAAATGTGTGTAGAAATGGCCTCCTTTTATAGGCCAAAAGGGCTGCCCTCTCTCATGAGAGGCAGCCATGTGTAGCCGCCCTTGTGTAGATAAGTCCAAATCGGACCCTTCAATCCGCCCATGTTTGGCCGCCCTTGAGAAGACAAGTCCGCTTTTGAATTCGGCCACCAGCCACCAGCCACCGGCCATTGACTTCCGACCACCGGCCACCACCGGCCATTGACTATCGGCCATCGGCCAACCGACCGGTTGTTTTCCGACCACTTTTCGGCCGCCGGCCGGTCATAAATTTCCGGCGAAAAGGAATATTCCGACGAAGCTAAAGTTGCCCCTTATTTTTGGCCGTGAAAATTTTGGTTTCTGGTGAGTGATTTTCCTTCACGCACGATGGCTTCTCCTCATAATGGGGGCCTTACAAATGTGCGTTTTTACCACATAAAATTACAAGGGGTAAATCAAGCTCCATACTTAACACAAAGTTCATAGGCCATTCTCATTACACTGGTATCAGAGCTACTGGTTTCTCTTTTCTTGCTTAAGAAAAGAGGTCCTTCAGTTTTCCATGAAAGGTTGGGCCTGTTAATTGCAATAGGGTAAGTGGGACAGGGATCTATTATCTTGATTGAGAAGGACTTAGTTAGAGGTACACCGTTGGGAACTATAGTCTTAATGATGGAGCCTCTCGGGGCTTGCCTTTGGCTTTACCATTATTGAGCTACGAGCAAGCTCAACAAGAACCATAATCACTGAGCAATGTTAGATCCTCTTGACCACTAGTCTTTGCAATCAACAGCATCTAAACCATGGGTGTGGCTGCTTGATCGAGAACTTATTTTCAAAGGTGAATAAGAGTAGTGACTAAGGTTTCGGAGGGTACCAAAGCACAAAGTAATCTATACATAAGTTTAATTAGCATGGATGACAATAAATTTGATTTTTCATATGAAGGTGCTAATGAAGATACCCCCATATTTGTCAATTATCTTGTTACTAGGTTGCATCAAGCTATGGGCAACCCTACTTTGCAAGCCGAACCCAACAACTTCGTGCTTATGGGATTTCCCTTTCTCTCCAAGAGGAGAGAGAGCTTAGGAGTCCTCTTGATGAGGACCCCAAAAGAAGACTCTCTCCCATACAAGAGGAGGAATCCAAAGAACGAGAAAGGAATGAATCCCTAAGTTCGTTTGAAGATGTGGCTCCACAAAGATGGCGGTCTAGACGATCGCAAACTCCTTCCAAGAGGAAACGGTCAACCCACAGTCCTTCTCCTCATCACTCCAAAAGGGAAGAGAGGAAACAAAGGAAGAAAAGGGCAATAAAGAGGTCACCCTCTTTTCCTTCTTATTCATCTTCCTCCTCTTGCAATGAAAGTTATAACTATTCTCTTAGAGAATATAAGAGGGGAGGAGGAGGACATAGCAAATCTTACCTTGCATGGTGAAGGTCCCAAAAGCTATATAAGATCAAAGAGGGAGGAAATTTATCTCTTTTCTCACCTATGATGGCACCTTTGGTGCTACTGACAAAGTATTGGCCTTCATCCAACAATTTGATGCGGCCTTTGGATACAAGGGCTTCACAGAGTCCTCCAAGCTACGCCATGTAGCTATGCACTTCCAAAAATTGTCTCGTCAATGGTGGGCTAGCCTTTGTGGAAATGGTGAAGCCCCAAAGACATGGAAAACTTTACGAGCTTTCATCATGAAGCAATTCCTTGCAAACGATGCAAAGGACAAAGTGCTTACCAAATGGCGGAGTTTGAAGATTCTCTCCCATGAGTCTATCCACAAATATGTTGACAAGTTTTCGGATTTACATCACAAGGCTACCATCTTTCAGAAGATAGACTTTGCCAAGCAAAAGCAACAATTCTTTGTGGTATTACCTGAAGAGATGTCGAGTACGTTTACTCTCGACAGCGTGGTTCTATCACCGAAGTAATCCACCACACTATGGTTTTTTCACGCATCAATTTCCATAAGGGTCTAGATGGAATGTCAAGCCCATGGAAAGAAAAGACAAAAGTGATGCAAAGGGGAAAAGCAATGCCCAAAATGCTTCGCAAGGCAACTCCAACAACAACAACAACAACAACAACAATCGGTATAAGGAGAAGGGAGTTTACAAAGGTAAAAAAAAACTCTCTCCTAAAGAGCTCAAAGCTCTTTGTAAGGACCACAAATATTTTAAGTGTGGGGAGCAAGGACATGGCTATCCTTCTTGCCCTAAGAGAAATGCCCGCAATGAGACTCCTAGAGTTTTCACTATTAAATCTCCAAACGAGGGTGCTCATTGCAACAAAGGATCACCTCTCTCCTATTCTTGGGGAAAGGTAAGGAGCATGATTCCTTCATCTTGTTTGACCTTGGCTCTACTCACAATAGAGTTGGACACTAAGTTGGGCATTCAAGCTTTTGAGATGGGAGATATTGTAGCTGCCGATACCGCTTTCAAGGGACAACAAGCCTCCATTACTCCCTTGATTGGGAAGTTGAGGCTTCATGTCCAAAGCTATGTCGACAAAGAAGACTTTTTCATCTCTCCTCTCCAACATAAGGATGCTATCCTAGGGGCACCATGGTTTAACCGCATGGCTGCCAACATGAAGTTCCCTGAAAAGAGAATCTACTTTACCTATAGGGAAAAGAGAATATATATAGATGCTAGTGAGTCTAGTCGTACTATACACTTGTAAATCCTCCTGATTTTGATAAATCAATAAAGAGCTCAGTTTCTGCGTACATGATTTTTGTCTAAGAGTCCCTAAAATGTCCTAATGTTACATCAAATGTAAATGGTAGGAATCAAGAAGAACTAGACTTGTCTAATTTTCTAAAAGGATTCCAAGATGTGTTCATCAATGATATCCCTATGGAATTACCTCCAAAACAAGGGGATGATGACCATCGAATTGAGCTCCTACCAGGAAGCTCACGGCCTAACAAGCCTCCTTATCGAGTTTCCCAAGCTCAACAAGAGGAGATCATGAGGCAAGTACAAGAATTGGTAGACAAAGGGATGGTGAGGCCTAGCTCCTCTCCCTTTTTTTCTCCAGTCCTTTTAGTGCAAAAGAAAGATAGTACATATCGTATGTGTGTGGACTATCGAGCACTAAGCCATATCACTATCAAAAAAAAAAATTCCCGTGCCTCGGGTAGAAGGTCTGTTTGATAAGCTACAAGGCTCTACCTACTTCAGTAGGATTGACCTTAAAAGTGGCTATCATCAAATAAGGATAGTGGATGAAGATATCCTAAAGACCTTGTTTCGTACAACGTTGGTCTTTATGAATATCTAGTCATGTCTTTTGGCTTGAATAATGCACTAGCCATGTTCAATCGTTTAATGGAAAAAATCTTTAGACCCTATTGTTACCATATACATGTGGTAGTGATGTGTGTGAACACACTAGGACCACCGGGGCATTTTTTCCCTCTTTAGGAGGTTTTTTCCTTCGTGCATTGTATATACGCCCATCACTCTAGGGCTATCAATTTTTCCATTGCACACTAAGTAACACACTCTCTATTGTGTGCCTTGAGCTTCCTTCGTCTTCTCCAAGCTGTGTGTGTTTCTCTGCAACCCTAATTCCAACAATTGGTATCAAAGCAGGTCACGTCCTCCCGGGCTTAGTCGCCAGCTGCTCCAGCACACGCCTGCTCACTTTCTCCGATTTCAGTGAGCTTTGGCGAGCGTTCGCAGGTCGACAAAAATTTTGGGTGAGCTCAAAGAGCTTGGTCTACTCAGATTTTCGATTTGGGCTCATTTCGACATCCGTTTCCACTACAGGCAGTACTGCACATGCTATTTCGTCATTCTGTGTAGAATTTATGTCAGTGCCATTTTCTGCATAATAGGTGCCTTATAGTCTTCTACGGTTTGTGCTATATAGCACAGGATGTTCTCGCTCCGTTTCTCCTATTTTCAGGCAGTTTTCACATCAGGTGCAACATTTACCATGGCTGACAACAACAACACAGATATGTTCAAGATGTTTGCTGCTGAGGACAGGTTGGATGGGGATAACTACCCTATGTGGGCTTATATGATGCAACATGTTCTTGTGTCAAAGGGTGTCTAGAACATTGTGCAGGGCATTGATGTACGCCTGGTTCTGAGGATGTAGGCAATGTTGAGGATGTTGTAGGTCTTGCTGCAAGGATTACAGATGTAAGAGTTGTTTTGCCTAAGGCAGAACAAGCTCGTTGGGATGTTAAGGATGCGCAGGCTTATGCATTGATTGCGTTGTCTATGAAGCACACCATTGTTCCTCACATCCGTTTAGCGAAATCAGCAAAACAGGCTTGGGATATTTTAGCAGGTCTTTATGCAAAGCCGCAATGAGGCTAAAATTGCTTTGCTGCGTTAAAAGCTGGAGTCGAAGTGATAGCGGGAAAAAGAGCAATGCAATCGGGTGGCCTCTGTACTCGTGCACACTCCACAAACCACGCCTCATGCAAACAAGCAAAGAAACAAAACAAAGGGGGCACCACCCTAAATTAAGAGGTTTAGGGACCTTACACATAGTGCGCATAGGCAAGTGAGACTTCTGGCATTATGATGGCATCAAAACATATGGCAAAACACATAGAAACGAAGCTTAGGGACCTTATGTAGCATATATATACACAAGACATCAGCTTAACAATACAACGGCATCTGATCATACATAACAAGGATATAGAGAAGCAAGCCAAGGATGACATAATCCCTTATCAGAAACAATCAACCCAGCAAGTAGGTATGATCCTACTAGCAACACATCAATACCTTAGAGAATGATGGCGAAGATGGTGGCCATGGAGCATGAGAGAAGACTCCTTATTTAGGTTTTAGGGCTAGTAATGTAGCATACTAGAGGGAGAGAGAGAGAGGGAGAGAGAGTAGAGCTCCATCCATAGCTCCTCATTGTGAGCAATGTCGTCATAGCTTCGTTGCTTGGTGAAGTGGGTGAAGTGTTGGTTTTGAGTGAGAGAAGGCCTCCTTATATAGGTTTTTGAGAGGGTTTAGGATTAGGAATAAACATGCTTAAATCCACTGATTGGGGTTACTTTTTGCTTAGGGTGGTCAACAGATTGAGGTCACCTGATATGTCACCATCAAGATATTCTCTAGAGTGATGTGAGAGGGGAGGGTAAATGCTGATTTTTCTGATTGTGACACATGGGGATAAGGCCTTGACTAGCCTTTAAGAGCAGGTAAGGTGGCTGTTGAAACTGGAGGTTCTGCACATGTCAGGGGGGGACCTGCGGGGGGGAGGTGGCAGCTGGGTCCTCCTTAATATCAAATTCTCAAAAAATCCTCGACCATGGCTTCTTTTGACATGTGTTCTTTGAAAAAATCAGCATGTCTCTTTTCAACTCAAAAGTCTTTATCCCTGTTGACTCACCTTTACCATAAGATTTTCCCTTTTTCTCCTCCTGTAACTGCATTGTTGATGCCCAATCATTGCTTCTAGTAACAGTGAACTGTTACCTACCAAATACTTATGGTGCAGTAAAAAATATTTACCATGGGTAAGAAAAGTTACTGTAGGTAAAAAGTGATTTGTATTTACCATGTAGGTGAAAAATATTTACTGTAGGTAAAAAATATTTACTGTGGTAAAAAATATTTAATGTCGGTAAAAAAGTGAAAATGGAGTATGCTGTGTTGTGAGTCCACACGAACATCCTCGTATAAATTTCACTAGAAATTCACACCTAGAATGGGCTATTCTGTAAGATATAGGTTGTAGGCATGCATAAGAGCTCGTTCCCACGTATCTTCTGTCCATGGCACTTTTTACTCTTTGGTGCTTGTGAAGTAGATTTTTCTTCTCTTTCGAGATCCCTTGGACTAAAGTATCCTCATCTCCCCAACAACTGACTGTGCCTTTATTGCATCTTCAGAAGGGGTCCTAAAAACCATGCATCATATAGACCTCCCCCTTAAGCTAGAGGTATTTGATGCCTCTAGCTATAGGTTGTGCTACAATAGGGCTCTCTTGAATACTTACCCACCTGGTACCAATTGAATTTGCCATGTTACTGCTTTCTTGACTGATGCACCCTGTTTAGTCCTTTCTGATGAATAATTGTATCCATCCATGACTAAGAACTGGTCTCCTAGACCCTTGAAAGCCATACCCCATCCATTGTCAATATCCGCTTTCACTGGTAGCATTTTCTTTTTTTCTTTTTTTCTTCTCTTTTTTTCCTTTTTTTTTTCTGTTGAAACTACTATGTACATGATTGTTACCTTAGTTGGAGCTCGAATATGATGAGCTCTCCTCTGAAACATCCTTAGCATTGATTTCACCAGCATATGGCTGTGAAAGACGACATTGGTAGGCCTTCAATCGCCAACCATTTACCGGGGTCTGATGTACCTTACCATCTAGGTCACTTAGTTGGTAACTACCATTTGAGAACCTTTGTATCACTACAGAAGGGCCTTCCCACTTAAGCAAGAACTTACCATCCTTCCTGCGATCAAAGCGATTGTCGTATCTGAACACTAAAGAACCTTCCTTGATACCGTTCTTGACAAGGTTGCGATTGAACTTCTTTCGTTTCTTCTCTGCCTGGGCTGCATAATACTTTACTGCTGACTCTCGATCTAGCCCTAACCTCTCCAAATCGATGATTCTTCCTTCCACCTGCTTCTCTTGACTATCCTCTTGATGTGCTTTTAGAACTCGGAGGCTTGCTAGCTCCACTTCTATAGGCAATAGTGCCTCTTGCCCGTAAACCAAGTGAAAAGGTGTATACCCCAAGGATGTTTTAAAGGATGTTCTGTAGGCCCAAAGTGCTGCATCTAGGTGTTTGTCCCATGCCTTAGGATGTAAATGCACTTGCTTAGTGATGATTTTACATATAAGACCATTTACCTTTTCCACAAGACCATTGCACTGAGGGTAGTATGGTGTAGAGTGCCTGCGCTTGATTTTTAACTTGCTCATCAATTGCCCAACTAAATCAGCTCGAAATCCCGGTCCCCTATCCGAGAGAATCTCCAAAGGTGTGCCAAAACGGCAACAAAGGCATTCAAAAATGAAATCACTCACATCCTTGGCTGTGATGCGCTTTGTGGGACGAGCTTCTGCCCATCTGGTCATGTACTCCACCCCCATAATGATGTATTCCTTCCCTGATTGAGTGCAAGGTAGTGGCCCTATTGCATCTATCCCCCATTTTTCAAATGGCCCATAGGTTTTGATTGGATGCTGATTTTCATGGGTAAGACGCCTTGGTCCAGCTTTTTGGCAAACCTCACATGTGCGGCACCAATGTTGTACATCTCGATGGAGGCTTGGCCACGTGAACCCTACTTGTAAAATCTTTCTGCTAGTAATCTCTTGTGCAAAGTGTCCACCACACACACCTTCATGACAACTAAACAAAATATCCTTTATCTCTTGGGATGCAGGAACTCTCCTTAAGACAACATCTTTCCCTCTACAATACAAGTCCTCATTCACTAAGCTATAGCTGGTAGCCTTTTTTGCCAACCACCTACGTTCACTTTTACTCATACCAGAGGGTGCTTCACAATGCTCAAGAAAGTAAAGTAAATCATGCAGCTCCTCCTTTCCCTGGTATAAAGGACTTTTCACAAGGATAGCACCTACTATGAGAGTTTGTAGTTCTTCACCTGCTAAGGCATCTGCTTCTCAATTTTGATCTCTAGGTACAAAGTGCACTCGAACTTATTTAAAGCCCTTCAACAAGGCCTTTGCTTCCCTCATCTTAACAGACAATTTGTCATTTTTACAGGCCCATACACCAACCATTTGCTTAACAATCAACATGGAGTCACCAAAAACATTTAGCTTTGTGATGCCCTGAGAAAGACAACATTGCAACCCTAAAACAAGGGCATGGTACTCTGCTTCATTGTTAGAATGAACCTCTTTTAGTTGAAACCCTTTTGCAAAGATCTTCTCCTTCTCTGGACCTAATATTACTATGTTTGCTGATGCCTTGTCTTTGGTCCTCTTGTAAGCCCCATCAAAATACAGATTGTGTGCTCCCAGTAGAACTTCAGGCTCCGGGATAGGCGGTACCTTACTAGGTGCCTCTTTCTTGGCCTTCTCATAACACCTTTGTGTGAGGACATCTGCCAAACAAGCACGGGTGGAATCCTCTACTTGTAGTGTGTAGTCAAACTCTTGAAGCTGCACCACCCACTTTGCTATTCTTTGAGACAATTCCATGTGTTGTAGGGCATATGGAAAAACCTCCTCAGTTGTGATCACCACAAATTGTCTCGGAAGTAAGTAAGCCCAAAACTTCTCCACTGCAAACTTAAGAGCTAGCACCAATTGCTCAGTTGCGTTGAAACCCTTTTCAGCAGTTGTCATCACTCTACTAGAGAAGTAGACTGGTTTCATGAGAGATGTCTTTGGGTCTTTTTGCATCAAGACAACTCCTAGAGCTTCTAGGCCTACACTAGGATTTACATAGAATAATTCACCCCATGTGGGTTGTAGGACGACAGGCAATGAGCTCAAAATGGTTTTAACTTCTTGAAAGCACCTTTCACCCTCCTCACTCCATGTCAATGTAGTGTGTTTAGTGAGCTGCTGCAAAGGATAGATTGCCTGAGAAAGGAGATGTATGAATCGTCCCATGTAGCGAACCTTTTGAATGAAGGAGACTACTTGCTTCACGTTTGAAGGAGTAGGTAAAGCTAACAATGTCTTTACCTTTTCAGGGTCAGCCTCAATACCATCTTGAGACACAACATGGCCTAGTAGAGTGACCTTTCTCTCACCTATGTGGCACTTGTCTTTATTCAATTGCCCACCCAATTGGGCCAGACGGGTGAAACCTTCATCAACCTTGGACAGATGTACTTCCCTAGAGTTGTAAATGCAAAAATCATCAATGAAGACTCGTATGGACTTACCAAAGTAAGGTTGAAACACCAAGTTCATAAACCTCTGGAAAGTAGCTGGGGCATTAGTTAAACCAAAAGGTATAACTCTATAAGAAAAACACCCCCAAGGTGTTATGAAGGTAGTCTTTCTTTGGTCTTCATCTGCAATTCTGATTTGGAAGTAGCCTGAGTACCCATCACACACTGTGTACCTTTCATGACCAGCCACTTCATTTAGTATTTCATCTTGAAAAGGCAAAGGAAAATGGTCCCTTTTTGTGGCTGCGTTTAGAGGCTTGTAATCCACACATACCCTCCACTTCCCATTTTTCTTTGGTGCTACCACAACTGGAGACACCCACTCAGAATCTTCCACTGGGTAGATAAATCCTGCCTTGAGTAATCTTTTTACTTCTTTTAAGAGTGCATCTTGTTGCACTAGCCCTAATCTCCTTAGCCTTTGCACCACTGGTTTGACACCTTCCTTTAATTGGATATGGTGTTGGGTTACCGTCACTCGTTTAATGTGCTCGTAATCAGTTATAAAGAGGGCATCATGCTTCTTTAGTACCTGCAAATAGGGTTCTCTCTCTTCTTCTAGTAGGTCCTTAGCTAGCATCTCCTCTAAACCTGTGGCTTCTTCCTTGTTTAGAGAGTCTTGACCACCTTCTCCTTCTGGGTTTCGCAGTATTATACCCATGACTTCCAAAGAGCTAGCATCCTCCTCAGATGACTCATCCTCAGATGAAGAGCAGCTGCTTGTGCTCCATTCATCCATAGAAGTCTCCATCTCTAGGTCTTGTTGTCTACCCTGCTTCATGTCATACACAATTTTTTGTTGCTTGCCACCTACCTTATGATTTGGTCGCAACCCAAGGAAACCTGTCTCCCAATCTTGCCTAGCTTTCATAGCCATAAGCCAAGGTCTTCCAAGGATTAGCGGATAGCCCTCCCCCTTAGTTGGGATCACATAAGCATCAATTGAGATTGCAACACCAAAAGCTGAAACCTTCACTCCATTAACCTTTCCCACACAAGCCACCCTTACATTATTTGCCATCTTAGCTTGTAAGGAAGTTTGCTCGTTTACTTCCAAACCCAACCTGTGCATTAATTTCTCTGTCATAACACAAATCTCGGCTCCACCATCTACGTACACATTGGAGACTTGTTGACTCTTAATCTCTGCATCAATGACTGGCACGATATCCTTCATGCCTCTTGCACTAATAGACCCAACTGACTTTGCCTTAGCCCTCCTGGTGCTGACCATCTTAGACCAGGTTCTACGCATCTTTGGGGAAAGGTGGAGGAGTTGCTGCCATGAAGTCTTTGGTCCTTGCTTACTCACATCTGTTACCAGGTCGTAAGGTATGGATCCTACCCCAAGTGGAAAGTCTTCTACTCCTATGTGCCTCCTTGACCTACTCTTCCTTTTCTTGTCTCCTATCACTTGGGAGGAACCCTCATTCCCTTTATTGTGCTCTGAAGCTTCCATTTCATCAGTTCTTTGTCTCCTAACTCTCTTTATTGGCATGGCAACAGCTTCCTCCATTTTTTCTTTCCCTTTATCCTTACCATTGTCAAGACTAATGACAGAGACAGCCCTGTCCTCCCCTCCCGATGGTAGTGGAGGGATCTGTGCTGGTGCTTGTGGTGGTGGAGGAGGGGGTCTTAATATTTGGATTGGTGGAGCCACGTGTGCATTTTGTCCATTTAGTGGCCTAGCTCGAGGAGGAGTGACTTGCTGGCGAGGAGGCCGTCTTTGATTACCATTTCCTTGATAGCATCGTGGATGGGGGCAATAATACATGCCGTGACCTACCTCTCCATAGTTGTAGCAAATGTACTCACGTGCTTGCCTTTGTCCTTCTTGTCTATTTCGTTCATTTCCTGGCTGGGGAGCCCTTACACCTTGAACCAAATTGATGGACAGGCTCTCTAGTTGATTGGTGATTTGTTGAAGTAATACTTGTTGAGAGGACTCTTGGTCTGTTGCTCCTATCCCTGCTACTACCCTTGCCGTAGGTTGAGCTAGCGGTGGAGGCTCCATTCCCCCTTGTAGTTGAGCTTGGAATTTTAACTTCCTATCCTTCTCCCTTGCATAAGTCATAGCTTTATCAAAGGTATCTGGGAATTTACCTTTTACCTTTTCTCGAAGGATGGGGTAAAGCCCTGCTAGGAAACAGTCCTTCTTTAGGCATTCTGGCGCCCTTTCTCCTTCACCTAGTGATGCACACCATTTCTCCCACAGGTTGGAAAACTTTCCTTCATAGCTTCTATAGTCATTGGGTGATGTTTGGCGTAGCTCTAAGAGCTGTCTCCATATCTCCTCTGGAGGCTCATGGCGACGAAATTCTTCGATGAAGGCCATCTTTAAGGACTCCCAGTCTCTTCTTTCTTCAGGTGCCAAAGTTTGATACCATAATTTTGCACCTTCCCTCAAGACCAAAGGAAAGGCCCTTAACTTATTAGCTTCGTCATCCCTTCCCGATACCAGAAAGGCCATTTCCAAATTATCCAAAAAGTCTGGAGCAACCTCCCCAGGCTTACCATAAAAATTAGGGAAGGTCATAAGTGAGAGAGTAAACAATTACACAAACAGCTCCAATTTATTTTAAAATAGAGTATGGTAATTACAATTTGGAGCTTTAGCACAACTTAGCTCAAAATAGGATGAAGATCAACACATCAAAGGAATGGTAATAGTCTAGTAAGGGTAGAATGACAGGATGAGGAGAGCGCAAGATTTCCCCAAGTCTCTCGGCTCCAAACAACAGGGCTATTCTTTGCTGATAAAATATTTTTCTATCAATACAAATATTCACACGGATATGACGCACAAAATGGAAAGGAAACATGCTGGGATCATCATTCTCATTATTGGCATCCATACTTACACACAAGAGCCTAGCTTAGTTGCACCACCTTGGGACCAATGAGCCTGATCAGCCACAGAAGGTCAGCACCTCGGATCACTTTGACTCTTCCTAATGCATCTGTGAAGACGTAAGGCGTGATGGAAACACTTTGTACAATGCTGAGCCTTTTAGCAAGCAACAATTGGATGCTATTACCATAATCAGCATGACGAATGAAAGTGACACCATTAATGTGCAGCACATCATCAACTAAGATAGTTTCCTTAGATTGAGATAACTTCTTGAAAATTAGCAGCAAAGGTAGGGCAGGGAGGCTTTTCACCCGGTCTCCAAATCACTTTGGACAATATCCAAAGTGATCTTCACGCGGTCAGGAGGTTGGCTTGGGATTGGTGGTGTCTGGATTCACAAAGTGCACTGGGAGCACTCGCAGACGGGCGGCAATCTTGTAGGCAAGCCTTCGCCTCTTTGCTTTAGGAGGATTTAGAGGTGAGAGTCGTGGTTGCAAGTTGGAGGTTGAAGTTGGTTGCTCACTAGACTTTTTCTTGCCTGTAGTGGTCATGTAATCCCTTATTAATGAGATTAAGCCAAATGTTACCTTACGCTTGAGCACGCGCTGCGGCCTTGGGCCACTTAGGTGTAGAGGTGATCTTCCTCCTCTTAGTCGGCTCCTCAGGAAAGAGAGGTCTGGTGATGCTTTCTCTTCCCTTAATGTGTGTCACAGTACCTTCGTGTATGTTGATATAGAATATTTCAAGCTCGTGTGCGTTGGAGGTTTCTAGAGCACTCATAGGTTGAGAGGAGAGGTATATCAAACTCCTCTTCTCACTCTCCTTCGTTGGCGACGATCACGAACAAGGCATGTAGAAGAACTTACTTCTTGAATTTCAATGACACTGCAACTTGGTAACAAGACCTCAATGAAAGCTTTTAAGGCCTCTAAAGCCTCCTCCTCTTCTGTTCTCCAATTTGCAAACTCCTCACGCCATTTGTCCATGTTGTAGATTGCACATCTTCATTGCTTGTGGACTGAAGGTCTGTGTATCCCTCCTCAGTGGGGGCACCAAAATGATAGCAGGAAAAAGAGCAGTGCAATCGGGTGGCCTCTGTACTCGTGCACACTCCACTAACCACGCCTCATGAAAACAAGCAAAGAAACAAAACAAAGGGGGCACCACCCTAAATTAAGAGATTTAGGGACTTCACACATAGTGCGCATAGGCAAGTGAGACTTCTGGCATTATGATGGCATCAAAACATATGGCAAAACACAAAGAAACGAAGCTTAGAGACCTTATGTAGCATATATATACACAAGACATCAGCTTAACAATACAACGGCATCTGATCATACATAACAAGGATATAGAGAAGCAAGCCAAGGATGGCATAATCCCTTATCAAAAACAATCAACCCAACAAGTAGGTATGATCCTACTAGCAACACATCAATACCTTAGAGAATGATGGCGAAGATGGTGGCCATGGAGCATGAGAGAAGACTCCTTATTTAGGTTTTAGGGCTAGTAATGTAGCATACTAGAGGGAGAGAGAGAGAGGGAGAGAGAGTAGAGCTCCATCCATAGCTCCTCATTGTGAGCAATGTCGTCATAGCTTCGTTGCTTGGTGAAGTGGGTGAAGTGTTGATTTTGAGTGAGAGAAGGCCTCCTTATATAGGTTTTTGAGAGGGTTTAGGATTAGGGATAAACATGCTTAAATCCGCTGATTGGGGTTACTTTTTGCTTAGGGTGGTCAACAGATTGAGGTCACCTGATATGTCACCATCAAGATATTCTCTAGAGTGGTGTGAGAGGGGAGGGTAAATGCTGATTTTTTTGATTGTGACACATGGGGATAAGGCCTTGACCAGCATTTAAGAGCAGGTAAGGTGGCTGTTGAAACTGGAGGTTCTGCACATGTCAGGGGGGGACCTGCGGGGGGGAGGTGGCAGCTTGGTCCTCCTGAATATCAAATTCTCAAAAAATCCTCGACCATGGCTTCTTTTGACATGTGTTCTTTGAAAAAATCAGCATGTCTCTTTTCAACTCAAAAGTCTTTATCCCTGTTGACTCACCTTTACCATAAGATTTTCCCTTTTTCTCCTCCTGTAACTGCATTGTTGATGCCCAATCACTGCTTCTAGTAACAGTGAACTGTTACCTACCAAATACTTATGGTGCAGTAAAACATATTTACCATGGGTAAGAAAAGTTACTGTAGGTAAAAAGAGATTTGTATTTACCATGTAGGTGAAAAATATTTACTGTAGGTAAAAAATATTTACTGTCGGTAAAAAAGTGAAAACGGAGTATGCTGTGCTGTGAGTCCACACGAACATCCTCGTGTAAATTTCACTAGAAATTCACACCTAGAATGGGCTATTCTGTAAGATATAGGTTGTAGGCATGCATAAGAGCTCGTTCCCACGTATCTTCTGTCCATGGCACTTTTTACTCTTTGGTGCTTGTGAAGTAGATTTTTCTTCTCTTTCGAGATCCCTTGGACTAGAGTATCCTCATCTCCCCAACAACTGACTGTGCCTTTATTGCATCTTCAGAAGGGGTCCTAAAAACCATGCATCAGAAGATTATGCATGAGGAAGATGATATGGACACTTTCCTTGCTAGTGTCAAGGATATCAATGAGCAGCTTATTTCTGCAGGTGAAGTCATTTGAGACAGTTCCCTTGTGCAGACTGTTCTTGATGCCTTACCAGATTCCTACCAGACTTTTGCTAGTACTTGGAGACTGATGACCCAAGGAAATCCTGAAGTTGTGAAGTTTGATGCATTATGCACATTGTTGTTGCAAGAGTCACTTTCTAGAAAAAACAGGACTAGGCCGCGTGCACTTGAACAGGATTTTATTGCTTCTCAAAGAAAGGGTGGTTACAAAAATGCAACCACTTCTTATGGTTCTACTGCGAGTGGCAAAAATTCTGTTCCTAATGCTTCTGCTGGCAGTACTTTGTCTGGAAATTCTGGTGATAAGGGCAAAAAGAAGATGCGTTGCCATTATTGTAAAGCCAATGATCACTTGATCAAGTCGTGTCCTAAGTTGAAGGCCAAAGAGGCTAAGAAGAAAGAGGGTGGTTCCACTGCAAATGCTGGTTCCACTACAAATGCAGCCATTGTTGAGTCTTCTGTGAAAGGAGACTGTGTTGCTGATGTTGATGTAGAATGGGCTTTTAGCGCAGAGTGCACTTCCAATCCTGCTGTCCATGATGCATGCTTGTCAGTTTCTGCAGATTCACATGTTTGGTATTTGGATAGTTGTGCTAAAAAGCACATTACCTCACATCGTGAATTGTTTACCTCTCTCGAGTCAGTTCCTCATGGGAATTCAGTCACTTGTGCCAACAACGCCTCTTATCCAGTTCAGGGAGTTGGGAAGATTGTGCTCACTGCTGCTAATGGCAGTTCCTTCACACTTGTTGATGCACTTTATGTACCTGGGATCAAAAAGAATCTCTTGTCTGTATCCGCACTTGGTATACTTGGACTTGTAGTCAAATTTGTGGATGACAGATGTACAGTTCATGATCTCAGTTTTGGTGATGAAATTGTTGCATGTGGCCTTTTGTGACGTGGGCTGTATAAGCTCACTTTGTATGACAAGTGTGGACAAAATTTTGCAAATGCTGTTGTAGATTCAAGGGCTATTTCAGATGCGAAACTTTGGCATGCACATTTTGGTCATCTGAATTTTGCCAGTTTGCTATGTTTGAAGAAATTTGATATGGTTGCTTCTTTGCCGCCTCTTGAAGCACCTGTCAAACATGTTTGTGAAGGATGTATTTTGGGTAAGATGCAGCGTTCTAAATTTCCAAAGGATGGTTCAGTTCGGGCCACATGCAGGTTGCAGCTTGTGCATAGTGATGTTTGTGGGCCCATGCAAACTCCGTCCTTGGGAAATTACCTGTACTTCGTGACTTTCATTGATGATTACTCCAGGCATGCATGGGTATTTCCGCTTAAAGCAAAGTCCAAAGTTTTTATGTGCTTCAAAAAATTTCTGGCTATGGCTGAAAATGTCTCGAAATGTACTATGGGCACCCTCCGTTCTGATCGAGGGGGGGAGTATATGTCTCATGAATTTAATGCATTTCTGGCTAGTCGTGGGATAAAACACCAATGTACAGTGCCTTATACACCTCACCAAAATGGTGTTGCTGAGAGGAAAAACAGGTCACTGACAGAAATGGCACGATGTATGGTCAAAAGTCAAGCTTTGCCGCATTCTTTTTGGCTTGAGGCCATTATGTGTGCCACTTATGTACTTAACAGGTGTCCTACGAAAGCTTTGCAATCTATTACTCCATATGAAGCATGGCAACCTTCTATTGAGCACATGCGTGTTTTTGGTTGTTTGCATATGCTTTGGTGCCACAAGTGCAGCGCAGAAAATTGGATGATAAGGCTGTCAAATGTATTTTGTTGGTTATAGTGCTGAAAGCAAAGGTTACAGGTTGTATCATCCGCAAACAAAACGTATTCTGGTTTCTCGGGATGTAGTTTCATCGAAAGTCAGAGGCTCCTCAACATCATGTAAGCTAGACACAGCCAAAGCATAACAATCTGATGCATAAGATGCATGGTGAGAGCCTGAACGAGTACGACTAGACAAAGGTGCATCCAATTTACTGTCACGCATTAAAGTGTGCACCAGCCATTTTGGCATACCTCTAGCCTGCTCATTTTCAGCCCTTTCCTCATCAAGTACATCATGTACATCTGCATCAGTTATAGGCTGATCTAGAACATTTTCAGAAACCCCCATAGGCTGCACATTTGCCTCATTGGAACTTACAATCGTATTTCCACCACTGAAAAGAGGCAACAAAGTGTCATAAATGTCCTGTGAGCTTACATTACTATCTCTAGTACATGACAGCAAGGGCTGGAACAGAATCTTTCACAAACACGTGATTTGCCTCCTGGCAAAAAGGCCATTGGTACGAAGTGGGTTTACAAGTTGAAACGCAAGCCGGATGGTGAGATCGATCGCCATAAGGCTCGACTTGTTGCAAAGGGTTATGCACATCAAAAAGGCATAGATTATAAAGAGACTTTTGCTCCCACTTGTCGTATGACTACTGTGCGTTTTCTATGTCCATTAGTAGCTCATTTTGGTTGGGATGTACATCAATCAGACATTGTTACTGCTTTCTTGAATGGTGACATATTTGAGGAAGTTTATGTAACGCATCCTCGTGGTTTTGTCATAAAAGGACAAGAGGACAAAGTGTGCAAATGTAACAAGGCTTTGTATGGGTTGAAGCAATCTCCTCGTGCTTGGTATGAGAAAGCTGACACTCATTTGGTCAAACAAGGCTTTCGTAATAGTCCAACAGAAAGCACATTGTATGTAAAGCGTGAGAGTGATGTACTTCTCATTGTGGTTCTTTATGTTGATGATTTGCTGATCATTGGACCAAATGAGAGACATATTGCTGAATTTAAGGCTGATTTGAATGCTACTTTCAAAATGAAAGATTTGGGGCTGTTGCATCATTATTTGGGTATACAGTTTAAGCAGTGTGATGGTGGTATTGCCTTGTGTCAGAAAAGTTACATAGAGACATTGCTATGTAAGTTTGGACTTGAGGATTGAAAACCTATTGCCACTCCCATGGAAACAGGTTTGAAGTTGAGTCTACATGATGCTGGTGATCCTGCTGATGTCACTCTTTACCAAACTACTGTTGGCTGCCTCATTTATGTATGCAACACGAGGTCGAATATTTAGTTTGCAGTCTCACAGGTCAACAGATTTATGCATAGCCCAAGTTCTAAGCATTGGCAGGCTGTCAAGAGGATTTTCCGCTACCTTAATGGCACTTTACATCTTGGCTTGTTTTATCCCAAGGGGGGATCATTGCCGCCAAACTTACATGCTTTTTCTGACTCAGATTGGGCTGGTTGTTTTGACACGCGAGTGTCCACAAGTGGTTTTTGTTTCATACTTGGAAGTTCATGTATATCATGGTTGAGCAAGAAGCAACCTACTGTGGCCACTTCAAGTTGTGAGGCTGCGTACAGGGCAGTCTTCACAGCTACGGTTGAGTGTGTATGGCTCAGACGCCTTATGGTTGATTTGGGTGTTGGACAGGACACTACCAACACTATCTACACTGACAGTCAGAGCGCATTGGCAGTTGCGAGGAACCCAGTTTTTCATGCTCGCACAAAGCACATTGAGGTGCATTACCACTATGTCAGAGAGAGGCTCTCAGCAGGAGAGATCAGCTTGGCTTATGTGCCAACACAGGACAACCTTGCAGATCTTTTCACAAAGGCATTGTCTCCTGAGAAGCTTGAAGCTTTCTGCAAAGCTTTGGGCTAACTCCCCTTTGTGGATTGATCTTGTCCTCAGGGCATGGCACTTTCCTTTACTCATGTGCCAGCTCTCGTTCACCGCATCACTCCAGGGGGGGATTTGTTACCATATACATGTGGTAGTGATGTGTGTGAACACACTAGGACCGTCGGGGCATTTTTTCCCTCTTTAGGAGGTTTTTTCCCCCGTGCATTGTATATACGCCCATCACTCTAGGGCTATCAATTTTTCCATTGCACACTAAGTAACACACTCTCTATTGTGTGCCTTGAGCTTCCTTCGTCTTCTCCAAGCTGTGTGTGTTTCTCTGCAACCCTAATTCCAACACCTATTGCAAATTCACTGGAGTGTTGTTTGATGATATCATCATCTACCCCAAGTCCTTGGAGGAGCACAAGCAACATCTCCAAGTGATTTTTCAAGCTCTAAGGGAGAACAAGATTTTTCTCAATCAAAAGAAAAGTAAAATTTTCCTTCAAGAGATTCAATACTTGAGTCATATTATCTCTCAAGATGGTATCCGTATGGATCCATCAAAGTTAGAGGTAATAAAAGCATGGCCTAATATAAGGAATCTACATGAGCTAAGAAGATTTATTGGCATGTGTGCATACTATAGAGGCTTCATAGCAAAATTCTCTCAAATAGCAGGACCATTACATGAATTAACAAAGAAGAACGTTAAGTACTCATGGACTGCTAAGCAAAAAAATTCTTTTGACAAGCTTCTCAAAGAGAAGCTTACCTCCCAACAAGTACTTATGCTTCCGGGTCTCTCAAAGCCATTTGAGGGCCATAGCATATGAGAGCCGAAGGCTCAATATAGATGAACCGGTCTTGGGAATTAATGAAAAAGTGCTTTTAGTTGTTCTACATGTCCTAGGCACATGGAAACACTGTCCATTGGGGACTCCATTCATTTTGCAAAAAGACTACCAAAGTCTCAAGTACTTCATGATGCAAACCAAGCTTTTCAAAAAACAAATGAGGTGAGAAAAATTTCTTTCGCAATTTTATTTTCATATTGCTCAAATTGGTGGTAAGCACAATCAAGTGGCTGATACACTTTCACGGCAACCAAAAGTTAATGAGGCGTCTATAGCAACTCACAATGATCTATCTTCTATGATAGATGAGTATGCTACTAACCCTGACTTTAAAGATATAATGTCAACCCTTGCTTTGGGGAAGAAAGAGGAACCGTTCACCTTGCAGGATGTTTATCTTCTCCATGGAAATAGGCTATGTGTTACCCACTCCCTTCGTGAGAAAGTCATGTATGAATCCCATGCTCCTCCCTATATGGGACATAGAGGCATTCAACCTACTCTTCAAGGAGTAGAGACATATTTCTATTGGCCTACCATAAAAGTGGACATACAAGAGTATGTTTCAAAATGTGTGGTATGCCAAAATACCAAGCATGATAGAGGGAAGCAACCTAGATTACTCCAACCATTGCCTATCCCAAATTCACCATAGAAGAGTATATCCATGGATTTTATCTTTGGAATTACCCAAGTCTATCCATGGGAATACAGGAATATGGGCAATAGTCAAAAGGTTTAGCAGGCAAGCACACTTTATTCCTGTCATAAAGACTATTAAGGCACACCAAATGGCAAATCTCTTCATATCTCAGATTTTCAAACACCATGGGTTGCCAACATCCATCGTGTCAAATAGAGATCCTAGAATGACCAGTAATTTATGAAAATGTCTCTTTGAAAATCTAGGTACAAGATTGAATTTCTCTTCGGCCTATCACGCACAAACGGATGGCCAAAGTGAGATAGCCAATCTTACAATTCTTGATGTACTAAAGACTTATGTTACAGAAGTAGATCAGTGCTTACAATGGGGAAAATATTTACCTCTTGTAGAGTATGCGTATGATAATATTTTCCATCTTCTACGGGAAAAACACCTTTTGAAATCATTGAGGGAACCCAAAAAGTCCCTTGCTACTAAAAGTACATGGGAAGATCTTCACTGCCGATGAATATAGTCGTGACCTACAAGAATCTTTTCAAAAGATTAAGGAGTCTATATCCTTCTCTCAACAAAGGAAAAAAGCTGCTGCTGACAATAGAAGGGCCTTAACGTTTAAAGAAAATGATTGGGTCTTACTTAAGTTTCCCAAGGCTCGATTGAGGCAAACAAGGGGAAAAATTCTACGGGCCATCAAAAGTATTATGCTAAACTAGCAAAAATATACTATAGTCCTTTTTAAATCTTGAAGCCAATCAATGAGATGGATTATCAACTCAAGTTGCCCAACCATTGGCTCATACACAATTATTTTCATGTGACCCTACTTAAGCCCTACAAAGGAGAGCCACCAAGTGAACCAATTATTGAAGACCCTCCCAAAATCGAAGACCAAGAAGAGGTGCTACAACCCAAAGCTATCCTTTGGCATGAAGACAAGGTACTACGACATGGTAAGATTATCCAATGGTATCTTATTAAGCTCAAAATTTATCCTTTTGAAGATGCTAGATGGATGCAAGGAATACAGCTTAATGATAGTATGAACCTTGTCAATGCTTACAATGCTACATTAGAGTAAGCAAATGTACAAATTTCTTTCAAATGACCAATGTTTTTGTCTTATAACACTAATTCTCTTTTTATTGTGCACAAATTTAAATAGTATATATGCATGCTTTCAATGATGTTTGTGATGAGGACCTCTCTCAAACACCAAGTAGAATTAGTCATCCATCTTGGAAAGATATCATAGGGTAAAAAGGATCCTCTATCCACGTTAAGAAAAATTGACTAATTACTAAGGATTTATCTCTGCTACCTCATAGTCGAGGACGATTATGATTTCAAGAGAGAGGTAATTTCATAAGATATAATATCTAACCAAACCAAATGATTTCTCATATTAAACTGAGCATTTTATGTGGGAGAATAAATGGGAACAAGGGCTAGAATATAGACATGTTCTTACAAATCTATCTGAACACAGGGCCAATGGTAAAGGGGTGCAAATGAGAGATGGTTATTTATTCAGTGCGAGGTAGAGGTGCACTTTCTGGCCTAAAAATTTAGTATTTCACTAATAGTTCTTCACCAGTATATAATGACTCCTATTGAATTTACTTGAATTTATCTTGGAACATCTCTACTCATATTCTGACCCTTCACTGAGGGAATTCATCAAAAGTGTAAAATGATACTTTTCTGAGCTAGTAGATGATAATCGTACTTATTATCTCCTAACTAGTCGAAGAGGTCATTTTTGAAATTTTTTGGCTACCAAGGGTAGGGTATGGAATTAGGAAACTTAGAAAAAGTGTTTTGTGAGGTTACTTTGTGACCATAGAGGGTGAATTTAAATGATGGTAGCAACATAACATAGTACTTAGTTAACTTGGCATGAACAATACTTTTGCAAGAGAGAGAATTTAGAGAACATGACAACAATTGGGGACCGGATTTATGTGGATTCGGTCCCCCCGCCAATATACATTTGTATCATAGATTCTCCCATCAAGAGAGACATGGTACAATACAATCTTTGTGTTCCTTGTGACCTAGGTGATGCAATGAAGATGGAAAGCTTCATGCATCACGAGCATAACATAAACTTTGCAAAAGGCATTAACTATACCAAGCCTCACTCCCAAGGCCTCAAACACCTTCAAAGGTGGAGAGAGCTAGCGGGGAATGAGGGTAGGGAAGAGAAAGAAGAAACATTCCATAGGAGAAAGAAGTAGTTCCTCATCATCACTATTGTTGCTAACATACATAATAGCATATTAATGAAGATGGAGAATATGGAAAGCTTAAGCATTGAAGCATGGCTCTTGGTTGGATTTTCATTTCATAGCCAAGAGTGTTAGTGTAGGCTCTCAACTTATCTACTAGCCTAGAGAAGGAGATGGAGCTCTTGCACTTTGCACTTCATACAATGACAGTGTGTGTGGGAGAGTATACCCCCCAAGCAGCCCCCCTTCTTGCTTTGGTCGACCCCCCCCCCCCCCCCCCCCCCCCCCCCCCCCCCTTGTCTCTCATGCTTGAAGCTCATTGGGCCTTCCCAGGCCTCGCCAATCACATATAAGAGGGATATCAAGCAACAAGGGTAGGCTTGGGACAAGTGTCCCCCTTTCCCTTTGAGAGAGGACTTGATGAATGCTAAAACAATTAATTAAATTAACTAATTTATCATTGGACCCCTTGGAAGGCCAACCAATAGGCTTTAGGCACACCATGAGAGTGTCCTATTTGCTTTCTTTGTATCAATCTTGCCTTGTGTGAGGGTGTGTGTGTTCTCTCTCTAGCCCCTTCTTGTAGGGATCTTTGTTGACTTTGTGGAACACCTTACCCTCAAGCACCTTAGTCAGCAAGCATGACAGAGCACCTCAAGCTTGGGTAGTGTTCCCACAAGCACCTCAAGCTCCCTAGTCGGCAAGCACCTCAAGCATCTTAGTCAGCAAGCGCAACAAGCACCTCAAGCACCTTAGTCATCAAGCATGATAAGCACCTCAAGCACCTTAGTTAGCAAGCACGAGAAGCACCTCAAGCTTGGGTCGGGTTCCCACATCAAGCTCAGCCCTAAATTACCTAAAGTCAAAGGACTTTTAACACTAACCTTTGGAGTTCTTTAATGAATCTAACCCTAAGGTCTTTTAAGCTCCATTGGTTAACCTTGATCTTTGACATACCATCTCTATTTGGACCCCTTTAACATTGACCCCTTATTAAGATAGATCTGTAAGCACATGTCTAGATTCTAACTCTTGTTCCCGTTTATTCTCCCACATTAAATCATCAGTTTAATATGAGAAAATCATTTGGGTTGGTTAGATATATTAGATTTTATGACATTGATCTCCATAGTGGTATTAGAACAGAGGACAACAAGGGCAGGTGTTCTAAAATATTTTTGCAGAGGTGGTGGTCCTTTCAGCAAGGAGCTATGCACATGGTGTCCTAAAACACTACCCAAGATCCCGAGTTGGTGGCCTTGCAAGTATTTCTTGCATTCCAAAACACTATCGCTCAAGATGCAACAAAGGTAGCAAGTTGTTGGATTTGTTGGTGAGAGGTGTTCTAAAAATGCAGTCCAGTAGGTCCATCAAAGACATCCAATAGGTGCTTTTCAAAATATATCCCCCCCCCCCCCCGGGTTGCATGTGCTAAGCGAGCAAGCATTTCTAAATGATGTTGCTGCCAAGGGATAGTGGTCAAGGTTGCTTTCCAAAACACATGTGTCACTGAGCACCTTGCATAACATCTCAAAAGCGACTCCTGTCTTTGAATAGCTACAAAGAGCAATAGCAGTCACCAACCCACCTTGTCAAGAGTCCTCCGCATGTAGGAAAAGGGCAGTTATTTCTCATTGCCGTTGCTCAATTGTGTTTGTCATCAAATTTTTTTGGAGACTCAAATATGGAATCCAAAATCGACAGATTTGATGGGTCCGGATTTCAGACGTTAGAAATCAAATTAAAGGGATACCTCATGCAAAAAAACCTTTAGAGCGTCATCAAGCCTCTTTCAACACATGAAGCAAGAACAACAGCTATGGTAACGTATGCTTTATCTGCCAAACAACAAAGGAAAGACGAGCACACACTTAGTATTATTTAAGCTGTGTAGAAGATGATTATATTCATTATTTAAATGATATCACATATTCAAGGGAAGCCTAGATAGAATTTGAAACTCGTTTTGGTGCCAAAGTCAAATATTCAAAAATGAGCTTAAAGATGGAATTTTATTATTTAACCATGTGTGTTGATAAAAATATAGCGACATTAGCTAACACGTTTAAGAGCATCACGAACCCATATAGTTGAAGCCCCATTATTTGACAAAGATATTATTGTTGTTTTACTCAATAGCTTACTTGTTGAATTTTGTCAAATTGTGACGGTCTTGAAGGAAAAAGATCCTTTACCTTCTTAGGATGGTATTGTCAAGTCTTTGCAGGACGAGGAGAAAAGAGCATCCCGTGCTACTTCTCCTATGGTTCCCACAACATATGCGATCAATGTGTGCACTTCTACATCAACTTCAACAAGATCGCACACTAGTACTAGATTGCATGCTACTTCTCATATGGTTCCCATTGTTAGTGTTCATGCCAAGTGGACGGTCCTCCATCATTACCCATATCTTATTCTTTGTTTATATGGAAAGATTAAGGATCCGTGAACTATCTTCTCATCAAGAGCTCCACCAGATATGTGTTTTGCAGCATTGCACCAAACTTGCACTTGCACGCATGCATTTCATGCACACCCACTAGTGGTATCAAAGCTTGACGGGACTCGATCCACTCCCAGTGACATGTGCATAGACTTTGACATGAGATAAGGTTCAAAGCTTTAGCAGAGAGAGAGGTTCACTAAGTATTGGAGCTTGGACAGTGTGTAGAGTGAATTTATGAAGCGATTAATGTAGCGCTAGAGTTTGTTTAGAGAGAACTGTTTTTTTCAATTTTGAGTAGCACCACTAGTGGAGATTCTTAGTAGCACTTCAAGCAAGGCATTGAGTAGCATTAAATTTATTTTCAAGAAAAAGATTTGGTGGCCTTAGCAGCACTAGGTGGAAAGCATCATAGTGTTGGGTCTTGAAGGCTTCTAATGTAGCGCTACAGAAGGAGCGCTAGCAAGGAGAAGCAACAAGGAGACGAGAGAGAGAGAGAGAGAGAGAGAGAGAGAGAGAGAGAGAGAGAGAGAGAGAGAGAGAGAGAGAGAGAGAGAGAGAGAGAGAGAGAGAGAGAGAGAGAGAGAGAGAGCATTGGATCTTTTTGACAAGGAGAATTGTAGGAACAAGAAGTGGGTGTGTCGCATAGTGTTGGGTCTTGAAGGCTTCTAATGTAGCACTACAGAAGGAGCGCTATCAGGGAGAAGCAGCAAGCAGAGCAGGGAGACGAGAGAGAGAGAGAGAGAGAGAGAGAGAGAGAGAGAGAGAGAGAGAGAGAGAGAGAGAGAGAGAGAGAGAGAGAGAGAGAGAGAGAGAGAGAGAGAGAGAGAGAGAGCATTGGATATTTTTGACAAGGAGAAGCGTAGGAACAAGAAGTCGGTGTCTCGCATACACACACACACACACAGGGAATTCAACAAGCGAGTGTGTGTACACAGTGAGAGAAGAGGGATTGATTTCGGCACACACACAAATCAACATAGCATTCTTTCCCATACACACACACACTCTGTTGGATTTTCTTGATGGAACATCTTTTGGGGTTTTGGCATCGACATCAGCGTCAGCATTGTCATCGGCATCCAACAAGCAATTTTTGACGCACACATTAGAGTGCACATTGATGTATGCTTATTGTCGTTCACAATTTGATATTCTCTAAGTTTTTGCCATAGCCGGTCGGCTTACAGGTACAGGTGGAGATAGGTTCATGGGTGCTTGCTTGCTACGACTTTGCCCTCTTCTTTGGAATTTTGTCATGTATGGCATTTGTAGTTACTCATTATCGCTAGTCTTTTGGTTTTGTGATCCATTTTATGCCATTATGCTATCAAACTTCTATCAAAATTGGCATCTAGTATCTACCTCTTTATGCCATTGACAAATTTACCTATGGTTGGCAGATTCTTGCTCTAGTGGGAGCTTTATGCGTTATTATATGCGTGATTCGAACTTGTGGTGCTAATGTTCTCTGTCATTGAGAGCAATTTTCACTCGCAGTAGGGAGAGGCATCAATACATATTGCTTGCACTATTTTGGCGTATGTTTGTATGTAGATCCTACTACACTAGCAGTGAATAGCGTCGCATGTATGTTGAATTGTAGATACTACCTTTTGTACAATGTTGTGGATCCATTTTTTGGCTTGTTCTTACCAGTCTCTGCCATTTCTGAGACTCAGTCCAGAAGAGCCCTTTCTAAGATTGTGGCTAGCCATGTCTACATAGCCTTTTGCTAGGGTTGTTGCGTGAGATTTTTGGAAGCCGAGTACTGCGGGCTGAGTTACCTATTGTGAGGAATTAGGTTGATATAGATCCCCTTTTGTGGCCTCACCATTTGTTATGTATAGAAGGGTATAGGTACTTTGATGCCAAGTTGGCAATCATCCGGTGATAGTTTATTTGAGCAATACATGCCATTTTATGTCCAATGATCACTTTTGTTGGTTTATGTGCTATTTTTGGATCTGTTAAGCTTTATATTTTAATCTCCGAATAGAGGAGACTCGGTCAATTTTTTCCCGCGAGCCCTCCATACGCGTTCTTTCTGCACTTGATTATCCATTCAATGATTTTGTTGCATATTTTTTTGAAGTTTTTCTCCTATTTTAGGGCAAACCTATCAAAATTCTCTCAAAATTTTTTCCATAATGTTTTGGTCACGTTCTATGAAATTATGGATGCTAGTAGTGCTTTGTACAAGGAAAAGTACTACATCAAAAAGTTTAATGGCACAAACTTTGCAATTTAGAAGCAGCATATGCGCGATGTGTTGATCAATAAGGGTTTGATAGCATCATTGCATGAGAGAAAAGAGAATTCATACATTGATAATAAATGGGACAATCTAAATGAGCGTACTATGGAGACCATTTGCATGCACCTTGGTGAATTCATGCACATTACAGTTCACTAAGGAGATTAGATGCCAGTCTCTTGATGCACGTGGACATGGTGACGTGTATATGTCCAATGGCAATTTTTGTGACAAGGCACAATAGCGTGGTGGTAGCCGCTGTTGTTCTTAGGTCACAAGAACACTCGTAGAGCAAGAGCCATGGAAGAGACATGAATAATGTTGAATGTTATCACTACCATAAAAAGAAACACATGAGACTTATTTATTCATTATTTAAATGATCTTCACCTCAGATTTGAGCCATGATGCATTGCTAGCTCTTGACGAGTGTTATGCCTAGAATTGGATGGTGGACTCAGGTGCTAGCTTTCATGGGACTCCTCGTAAGGAATGATTCTCCATATATATTGCAACACATTGTACATTGAAGCTAGGTAATTCTTATCAGCTTCATATATGTGATATTGGGGACATAAAGCTTTGTATGCATAATGGCATCAAGTTTATGCTGTAGCATATAGTCCCAAACTGACAAAAAATTTAATGTCTATCGAGCAATTAGATGATTTGGATTACACTACCATTTTTGCACATGGTTCTTAAATCAACAATAAAGAAGACCTGGTCATGCTTAAAGGCAAGAATTCTAACTCGTTATATTGACCCTATGTCTCTTTAGTGAAAGAGAGTTCTATTTGTGTTGGCAAGCTACCATCTACAAAGTTGTGGCATATTCAGCTAGAACATATGAATCAAAAAGGAATGAAGGTAATGCAACATTATTTATCCCCATGTTAGATTACTCTAATTTTTCTTTGTGTGAGCATTGCATTTTATGTCAAACACACTAGGTTGACATCATCACCTTTAGATAAGGAGTTAGAATTAGAAAGCCCTCTAGATCTTGTTCATAGAGACTTATGTGGACCTATTCTTGTTAAGTCTCTTCGGGGGACACTATACTTCCTAACATTCATAGATTACTCTACTAAGAAGGTGTGGGTTTATATCTTTAAGCAAAAGAGCAAAGTCTTTAGTGTCTTTCAGAAGCTCTTAGCAATGGTAGAAAACCAATCAGGTAGAAATCTTACAAGCTGACAATGGAGACATATACATCTTCTCTAAGTTCAAGGACATCTACAACAAACGAGGCATTAGAAGAAAAATCACCATGCCGCCTTACACACCTCCGCAAAACGGTGTGGCAGAAGGATGAATAGGACTATCCAGAAACTGGTCATTTCTAGGTTTTCTATGGCCACTTTACCCTCGGGGGGTTCATCGGTACCCCCCTATGTAACGTGCGTTCATGGGGTATTAAAAAAAACCCCTCTTTAACATGTCTGAATGAATAAAATGACCCTTATTTTAGGATTTTTCCAAATTTGAATATAAAAATTGCTTATTTTTAATGTATCTTTGTTAAATTGTCTAAAATTTTTGCATTTTAAAACCCCTCCTTTGTAACTCATGTTAAACATAAAAATGATGAAATAGTGCACCCCCCAAGACTTTACCTCAGAAGTTTTTGGGGAAAGTTGTTATGACAGCTATTTAATTAACAAACCTAGTACACCACTAAAGTATAAGATTCCATAGGAGATGTGGATGGGCAAACAACTTAATTACACTAGGTTATGTGTATTTGGGTGTGAGGCATTCTCACAGGCGCCAAAAGAGCTTAGACAAAAGACAAACTTTCTCAACTATGGTTCCATAAGCATCATGAAAGTTGTGGGTGAATTGGTCAATCCAAATGGCATAACCAAAAACTCATAGTGTCAAAACCTTGTTCAGAATGTAGTTTTGGGTATATCAGCAAGTCTAATGTGCACTTCATGATACCTTGACCACAAGTCAATCTTTGTAAAGATACGAGCATGGATGAGTCTATCAAATAACTCATCCATCCTTGGCAATGGATACTTGTTCTTAACAGTAACTACATTCAATCCACAATAGTCTACGCACATGTGCATACTAACATCTTTTGTCTTCACCAATGAGATGAGAGAGGCCCATGGTGAAGGATTGGATAGTATAAAACCTCTACTAATATAGTCAGCAAGTTGATGTTCCACCTCAACAACCTCAAAATGACTCATTCTATAGGAAGGTTTACTTATAGGCTTACTGCTTGCAACCATGTTTATACCATGCTGCACAACACATGTTGATGGTAACACGAGTGGAAAATTATCTAGAGATACATCTTTGTACTCCATCAATAGATCTTTGAACTTATTAGCAAAATTTACTTGCTCTAGAGAGAGAGAGAAGTAGACATAGTTGGAAGAGAAGAGAGAGAAACCTACGACATTGAGGAAGTGTCATTCAAACATTATCAACATTTCAAAAAAAATGACACATGGAGTAACACAAAAGAGTTTTTATATTTCATCTTGAGAAGAGATCTTCATAATCTCGGACGATACAAATGAGTGGAGAGGAAGGAACATCCTTCTCTCCGAACAGTAGCACGTGCAAGCCATTGGATTGAACATCAAACTATTGTTCTCATAGCTACGTTTAAGTGATGATCTTAGACTATATAGCCACTCTCGATTAAGGACCACATATGCCCACTCCATATTCATGACTTGAAAACTAAAGAATGTGTGATAACCTTGAATCTCCAATGATACATCTTTCACTTGAGTATCCTATATCTCAGCGTCATGGTCGTTAATCATCGCTACTGTGTAACAGTGAGAACTCAGAGTCTAGGGCAACTTGAGATGTTTCACTAACTTATAGTTAATGAAATTGTGCAAAGAACCATTGTCCACCAAGATTTCACCCTCATCTTTGATAGACCCATGCATAAGCACCAACTTATGTGGATGGTTACTGCATTAAGGTTGTTATACAGCACTCGTACACCGCTTCGGTGTGTGTTACCTCCACATTGGAGAAACAAGAGGAGGAAGCAAGAGGAAACAGTTGCACCAACTTTATTCTTATCTTGGGTAACAAATCCCCCCTTGGGACAATCCTCTTTGCCGCGTCCACTCCCTAAACATGTAAAACATAAATTTTCCTTTTTAGCCTTCTCAAACTCTTCACTAGACAAAGGGTCCCTAGACCCCTTAGGTTTCTTGAATGCCTTAGATGCAACTACTATAAAATCTAGTTTATTTTTCCCATGTTGTGTGCATGTATTTACATGTGCAGTGCCAGGTAGGTGAGTTTTATGCAATGCTTTCTCATCGTGATTGTGTGTATAAGAGGAGGAAGCAAGAGGCAACAATTGCACCAAGTTCATCCTTATCTTGGGTAGCAGATTTCCCCTTGGGACAATTCTTTTTGTTGTGTCCACTACCTAAACATGTAAAACATATTTTTTCCTTTTTAGCCTTCTCAAACTCTTCACTAGACAAAGGGTCCCTAGACCCCTTAGGTTTCTTGGATGCCTTAGATGCAGCTATTATAAAGTTCAATTTATTTTTCCCATGTTGTGTGCATGTATTTGCATGTGCAGTGTCAGGCAGGTGAGTGTTATGCAATGCTTTCTCCCCGTGATTGTTGTGTACATGTGCTTGCATTGTTGCCTTCTCAAGAATCTAGGATCTTGGGTTTTGACATGCTTCTTAAGATCTGGTATCAACCCACGGATAAGTCCACACACTTGTTGAAATGTATCCAAATACTCTAGCTTGAGCATTACATCATGATAGTGTGAGATCTACTCCAATAGTGTCTTATGCTGACACATACAACATTTATCCTAAGTACATCAATTTCTATTTTCTTCATTTGTGGGTAGAAATTCTTTTCTAAACACAGTCTCAAAGGCTTCCTGAGTTTGTAGAATGATACCCCGCTCCTGGATAGCCATCCATCATTTGTAGGCCTTGGATTCTAGTGTCAGGCTTGTTTGCAGTGCCTTCACTGCATCTTGATTGCATTTACTATCAAGAAAATCACAAAAAGGGAGAATCCCTTGAAGACCTAGGAAGGCAAATTATGAAAAACAACTAGTCTATGTGTAGCACATGTGCTGCTTCAATCGACCCTCTCTCTCTCTCTCTCTCTCTCTCTCTCTCTCTCTCTCTCTCTCTCTCTCTCTCTCTCTCTCTCTCTCTCTCTCTCTCTCTCTCTCTCTCTCTCTCTCTCTCTCTCTCTCTCTCTCTCTCTCTCTCTCTCTCTCTCTCTCTCTCTCTCTCTCTCGCTTTGTGCATGCAATTTTTGGATAAGAGAAAAATAACAGAGTCAAGTGAAGCAACGACTACAACAAGTTGTTCCTATCTTTTTTTGAATAAGTTGGGAGGTAGCCCAATAGCATTGACCTTGCAGAGCAAGACTGGTCTAGGAAAAGTCTACAAAGATGTGTTAGTCTATCAGATCTGGGTTTCAAGCCCTTATTGTTGGGTCTAGCTTGTGGAAACATGCCTTTGCGGCAAGGAGATCTGCACATGATGTTCTAAAACCCTAACCAAGAGCCTGGGTTGGCAGTCTTGTAAGTATTTCTTGCGTTCCAAAACACTATCGCTCAAACACCAGAAAAGGTATCTAATCGGTGGAGTTGTTGGTAAGTGGAATTTTCAAAACACAGTCAAACAAGTGCATCAAAGACATCCAATATAGGTACTTTCCAAAATGCCCCACCCCCGGGTTGCATGTGCTAAGCGGTCAAGCATTTCAAAATGCTATTGCCGCTTGGGGATAGTGGTCAAGGTTGCTTTCCAAAACACGTGTCATTGAGCACCTTGTATAACATCTCAAAAGTGACTCCTCTCTTCAAATAGCTACAAAGTGAAATAGCAACCACCAACTCACCTTGTCAAGAGTCCTTCGCATGCAGGTGTAGGGCACTTATTTCTTATTGTTGTTGTTGCTCAATTGCGGTTGTCATCAAGTTTTCTTGGAGACTCAAATATGGCATCCAAAATCAAAAAAAAATGAAACGTTAGGATTTACCTCATGCAAAAAAACCATTAGAGAGCCATCAAGCCTCTTTCAACAGAAAAAGTGGGAACAACGACTACATAAACTTGTGATTTATTTGCCAAACAAAAAATGAAGGAATGATGACCTGGCACTCTGTATTATTTTAAGTTCTCTAGAAGACGCTTTTATTCATTATTTAGATGATATCACATGCTTAGATAGAATTAGAAACTCTTTTTAGTGCCAAAGACATATATTTAAAATGGAGCTTAAAGATGGAATTGTATTCTTTAACCATGCATGTTGATAAAAATATAGCAACATTAGCTAACACGTTAAAGAGCATCAGGAACCCAGCTAGTATATGTTGAAAATCCAGTACTTGACAAAGATCTTTTTGTCGTTTTACTCGATAGCTTACCTACTGAATTTTGTCAAATTATGACCATTTTGAAGGAAAAAGATCCTTTGCCTTCTTTGGATGGTATTGTTAATTCTTTGCAGGAAGAGGAGAAAAGAGCATCCCGTGCTACTTCTTCTATGGTTCCCACAACATATGTAGTTAATGTATGCACTTCTACATCAACTTGAACAAGACCGTCCACTAGTATTAGATCCCGTTCTACTTCTTTTGTGGCTCCCATTGTTAGGGTTCAGCAGGCCAAGCGGCTAGTCTCCCATCACTAACCATACCTTATTCTTTGGTTATAGCGGTGAGCTATCTTATCACCAAGAGCTCCACGACATCTGTGTTGTGTTTCACTGCACCGCACTCACACTTGCATGCGCGCACTCATGCCACTCACAAGTGGCATCAAAGCTTAATGATTCCACGACATCTGTGTTGTGTTTCACTGCACCGCACTCACACTTGCATGCGTGCACTCATGCCACTCACAAGTGGCATCAAAGCTTAATGATTCCTGATTTGCTCCTAGTAATGCATGCAAGCACTGACTTTGATATGAGCTACGGTTCAAAGCTTTAGCTGAGAGAGAGGTTCATTGAGTATATAATCTTGGACAGTCTGCAAAGTGAATTTTTGAAGCAATTACAAAAGCATTGGATTTTTTTTAGAGAGTTTTTTTTTGCAATTCTGAGTAGCATTGGTGCAGATTCTCAGCAGTGGTATAGGCAAGGCATTCAATAGCATTTAATATCTTCTAAGTACATAGGATAGGTGGTCTTAGTAGATAGCACTAAGTGAAAAGGCAACATAGAATTGGGTCTTGGAGGCTTCTACTGTAGTGCTACAGAGGGAGAGCCAACAAGAAAAAGTAGCAAGGAGAGCAAGGAGACTAGAGTGCGAGAGAGAGAGAGAGAGAGAGAGAGAGAGAGAGAGAGAGAGAGAGAGAGAGAGAGAGAGAGAGAGAGAGAGAGAGAGAGAGAGAGAGAGAGAGAGAGAGAGAGAGCATTGGATATTTTTGGCAAGGAGAAGTGAAGGAAGAAGAAGTATGTATGTCCCACACACACACACACTCACACATGGAATTTTGCAAGCGAGTGTCTGTATGCACATACACACATGCATACACCTTTGGCAAGCAAAACACAGTGAAAGAAGAGCCCGACATCCTTTCCCACACACACAAATCATCCGGACCTCCTCTCTCTCTCTCTCTCTCTCTCTCTCTCTCTCTCTCTCTCTCTCTCTCTCTCTCTCTCTCTCTCTCTCTCTCTCTCTCTCTCTCTCTCTCTCTCTCTCTCTCTCTCTCTCGGATTCGCTTGACGATGCCTTCTCTGGAATTTTTGGCATCGGCACCCACATTGATGTGCTCTCGACATCAGCATCCAATGAGAAGTTTTTGATGCACACATGAGAGTGCATAGTGATGTATGCTTATTGTGGTTCAAAGACAGATATTCTCTAAATTTTTTTATAGTCGTGTCGGCTTACAGATACAGGTGGAGACAGGTTCACACGTGCTTGTTTGCTAAGGATTTGCCATCTGCTCTGTAGTTTATAGAGAGATTGTTTTTGCAATACTAGTTTTGGCACATGTATGGCATCTATGGTTACTCATTATGGATGGTCTTTTGGTTTTGTGAGCCATTTTATGCCATTATGCTATCAAAATTATGCATCTAGTGTCTACCTCTTTATACCATTAACAGATTTTCCTACAATTGGTAGATTCTTTCTCTAGTGGGAGAAGTTGTTGTGCTCTATTGAGAGTGGTTTTCACTCCCCGCATGGAGAGGCATTAGTACAGATTGCTTGCACTATTTTGATGCATGTTTGTCCACGGATCCTGCTACACTAGCAGTGACTACCATTGTATCTAGATTGAGTTGTGAATACATCCTTTGGTATTCTGGCTTGTCCTTAGCAGCCTCGACCGTTTTCAAGATTCTCTCTAAAAGAGCCCTTCCGTAGACTTTTGCTAGTTGCGTCTAAATAGCCTTTTCTGAGGCTTGTTGCATGAGGTTTTTGGAATCCGAGCACTTGGGGTCAAGTTACCCAGTATGAGGTGGATTAGGCTAATGAGATCACCTTTTGTGGCCTTGCCATAGGTTATGTATAGATGGGTATAGGTGCTTTGATGTCAAGTTGGCAGTCATCCACAGTTTATTTGAGTAGTACATGCTAGTTTATGGCCAATGATTACTTTCTTTGGTTTATATGCACTATTGTTGAATCAATTCTTCTTGAGATTTTGATCTCCAAATAGAGGAGACTCTACGATATTTTTCCTACGAGTCCTCCATAATAATGCATTCTTGGCGCACTTGATTGTCCACACAATAATTTTGTTGCATATTGCTTTGAGGTTTTGCTCATGTTTTAGGGTAAAATCTGTCAAAATTCTCTCAAAAATTTGGTCATACATTTTGGTCACATTCTCTTGAATTATGGCTGCTAGTGGTGCTTGTGGCAAGGAAGAGTCACTACATCAAAAATTTCAATGGCACAAACTTTGCAATCTGGATTAAGCATATGCGCAATGTGTTGATCGATAAGAGTTTGATAGAGACATTGTGTGAGTGAAAAGAGAGTTCATACAGTGATGACGAGTGGGAAGATCTAAATGAGTGTGCTATGGTGATCATTTTTATGCACCATGGTGAATCCATTTACTTCACAATAATGGATAAAACCAATGCCAAAGATTTATATTATGGGATGCCTTATGTGCATCATGGGATGGAAAAAGTGCCTCAAATAAGATTTTCTCATGAAGAAACTTGTGCGCATGAACATGAAAGAAGGCAGTAGTCTTAGCTTTGATTTGAATGAGTTCAACAATGTCTTTTCTTAGGTTACTTCCAAAGGTCTTAACTTTGATAATGAGATGAAGGACACCTTCTTACTATGTTTGTTACCATCGTCATGGGACTCCACCCCTAAGGGAAAGCTTGTTTTCAGTATCTTTACTAGTGCATTGCTCACTAAGGAGATTAAAAAAATATATATCTTGATTCAAGTGGTCATGGTGATGCGTATATGGCTAGTGATAAACGTGGCAAGACAAGGTAGTGTGTTTGAAGTCGTGGTTGTTCTCAAGATTGCAAGAACAGACATAGCAAGAGACATGAAGAACATTGAATGTTATAACTCTCCCATAAAAAGAAACATGTGAATAATGGTTTTTGTGCATTACAATGTGGAAAGGGAAAAGAAAAATTGAATTCTCACACACCGAGAGCACCATGAAGATAAAAGAACTTAATGTTGTTGAGTCTCTAGTTGTTGAGACTATTGTGGTGAAGCCATCAGATGTGTTAATCTTCACCTCAAATTTGAATTCCGATGCATTGCTAGCTCTTAATGAGTGTTATGCCTAGAATTGGATAGTGGACTCAGGCGCTAGCTTTCATGAGACTCCTCATGTAAGGAGTGGTTCTCCACATATATTGCAACACATGGTACAGTGAAGCTAGGTAATCCTTATCAGCTTGATATATGCAATATTGGGGGCACAAATATTTTTGCATGTAATGGCATCAAGTTTATGCTACAGCATATCAGACATGTACCAATTTATTTGACAAAAAGTTTGATGTATGTCAGGCAATTAGATGATTTAGGTTATACTAATATTTTTTCACATGGTTCTTGGATCATCAAGAAAGGAAACATGGTCATGCTTAAAGGCCAAAAGTCTTGCTCATTGTATTCACTCTATGTCTCTCCAGTGAAAGAGAATTATGCTTGTGTAGCTAAGATGCTCTTTACAGAGTTGTGGCATAGCTAGTTGGGACATATTATTCTGAAAAGAATGAGGACACTATAGCATTTTGGTTATATCCTTGTGACAAATTACTATGATTTTTCTTTAGATGAGTATTGCATTTATGAAAAATAGACTAGGTTGACATCAATGCCTTTAGACAAGGACTTAGGAAGCCCTCTAGATCTTGTTCATAGTGACTTATACAAACCTATGCATGTTAAGTCTCTAGGGGGGCACTATACTTCCTAACATTCATAGATAACTCTACTAGGAAGGTGTCAGTTTATCTCTTGAAGTAGAAGAGCAAAGTATTTGGTGTCTTTTAGAAGCTCTTCACAATGGTAGAAAACTAGTCAGGTAGAAATCTTAAAGCTTTGCAAATTGACAATGGAGATGAGTACATCTCCTCTGAGTTCAAGGCCTTCTATAGATAAATCACCATGCCTTACACACCTACCCAAAAAAGTGTGGCCACTTCCAATAATGGCTCACTTCTATGTTTCCTACAACTACTTTACCTTAGGATTTTTGGGGGGAAGTTGTTATGTTGACTGTTTACTTGAAAAAACAGCTGCCAAGTACACCACTGAAGTATAAGATTCAACAAGAGATGTGGATAGGCGATTAACCTAATTGCAATAGGCAAGGAATTCACTGACGTGTTCACAATCATGTGATTACGTTAATAACACCAGTAATTACACAAGAAAAATACATGATCACGTAAATTGTTAATGTGATCCTGATGATGACCTGCAGAAACCAATAGAGCTGGTTAGCCCGCCGGGTTTCATCATTTTCCCTCCGGTCCCGTCGGTCTTTTTTATTTTCCTGGCAGGCCCGCCGGGAGACGAGCCCTCCAAGAAAATAAAAAAACTTGCAGGCATAAAAAGTAAAACCTCTTCTAACCTTAGTACTTTGACTAGGAAAATCTCTGGGGAGTGTATCTAAGCGTCGGGTACAGTCATCTACTTGTGAATTGACCTAAGGTTACAAAGTCACAGGTCCTTTTTTGGGCCAAATGTGATTCTTAATTTGGTAACCACTTCTAAAAAAAATTTAATCCTTCATCGAACATAAAGATACGAAGCCAAAACAATTGAGAATTTGGAGAGTCATGCTCATTGTGAGGAAGCCATTAGTCCATAAAAGGGCGGAAGTTGGTTTTATAAGGTGAGCATATGTAAATGACGAGTCGATAGTCAAGGTTCGGATGCCCTATACTAGTGTAGTGTGTATATAAAGATCCTTGAATTTTTGCATTTTTCACCATCATAGATTTGAGTTGATATACATTGTCACTGCACAATATGAGAGCTATAATCCTTAATTGGGTAAAAATAGATTTTATATATTGAATTGGATTCATAAGAGGGTTACAATCCTTGATTGGGTACAAGTAGTCCTCAATTGTGTGATTGTATTAAAGATTTCATTGTCTTGTTTTATGCATCGGCTTATATAGGGAGTGCATTATGTATTATGAAAGATTGTTAGTGCATGACATGACCAATCATAGGTATTATTGCTTTCGTGTGTCTTTTGCAAATAACTATCACCGTTTCAGTGTAGAAGTTGATTATTCTTTGTAGAATTTGAAAATAGATGTGTCATATTTTTAAAAAATTGAAGAGGATGTATAACTAATCATCATATTTATAATTGCATTGACAAATTCATAGCATTGTTGTATTCATAATACCGTGTAGAAAGTGCATTGCAATGTGTATGTTTGCTCACAACATATGTGATCGATATGTGGATTGGCTAGAGTTTATTGCAAATCTCATACTGTGTAGATATTATTACTTTCTTAGTGATTGTTTTTCTAATATATATTGAAAATAAGAAAAATGTTTTTAAAATTGAAAATCTAGTTCTCATGCCTTCAATATTAAATTAAAAGCAATGGAGAAAAATGTCGGCACAATTGGTACGAAGAAGGCAAAGAATAAAAAAGCCCCTGTCAAAGAGTGGGATTATGATCACAACATGTGCGGTCGATATATGGAGTGGCAATGTAAATTTTGCTTCACTACAAAATCAGGCTATGTATCATGTGTTGGGACCATTAATTTCTGGGTAGCATTAAAAAGAATTGTAAGCAATGTGAATATCCTTAGGCACTTGCAATTGCAAAGCGTTTGAGAAAAGAGCTCGCCAAAAAGGGTGGCAAGAGACAACGGATACACAGCTCTATTATGGATGCATGTCACGAGCAGTCAGAGCCAAATATTAACTCTACAGATCCAGTGGTGACAATAATTAACCGTGCCTAACAGCCTATGCAGGGAGAGGAAATGTGAAGTAGTGTTCCTTTTAAGCGTCACAATGAAGGTGGATCTAGACAAATGCGTCAAAAATCATTGCATTAAAGATTTCAAACGTAGTCTCTAGAAGAAGCACAAACCGCACTCGCCAAAGCTTTTTTTTATTGGAAGTGCTCTAGTCATGGTAAACAGCAATCATTGGAAGGCCGCATGGAAGAAAATTGGTGAGTTTGGCCCAAGATTTTCATCCCCTTTGTATCGCACAATACGAACTAATCTCTTGGACAAATGTTACAGCGAAGTCAAAGAGCATGTTTCCAAAATAATACTAAAGAATATTTTTCTTTCAGGATGTACAATTGTGAGTGATGGTTGGTCAAATGCTCAAAGAAGACCACTGATCAATGTAATTCTAGATTGTCCAAGGGAAAAAACGTTCATAAAGGCGATTGGAAATTTTGGTGCAATTAAAAGTGGAAAATAAATTTTTGAGGTCTTGATTAATGTACTTAAAGAAATTGGTGTTGAACATGTTGTTAAAGTAGTCATGGATAATGCAAAGAACTATAAAAATGCTGGCAAATTATTAAAAAAGTGCTTTTCATACATTTTTGCCAATGGTTGTAATACGCACAGCTTAAACTTGGTGCTGAAGGATTGGTACACTAGTGAAGAAACCACATATTCGCCAAAATAATTAATACAACGCGATAAGTTATGAAATTCATCTTGATTTGACAAAGAGTGCTAGATTTGTACAAAACGTACATGTCAGTGATGTTGAAACTTGATTTTGTACGCACTTTTATACACTGGAATCACTTCTCCGCAATAAGTGTGTTGTGATTGACACTTTCAACTGCACGGCCTTTAATGAATGCCAGCTTGAATAGAAAGAAAAAGTAAAAAAGAAAATCACATGTCTACGTGGGTCCATAAACAAGCCCACTTGGTGGAGGAGTGTAATGGATGGATACAATGTAATGATGCCCGTTAT
Organism: Adiantum capillus-veneris; assembly: GCF_014529385.1. Taxonomy (NCBI): domain Eukaryota; kingdom Viridiplantae; phylum Streptophyta; class Polypodiopsida; order Polypodiales; family Pteridaceae; genus Adiantum; species Adiantum capillus-veneris. Next base: position 171,287,128 of record NC_140934.1, on the reverse strand, counting down.
GTTCACCATTTGCAACTTTGATCGAAAGGCTTCAAATATGGGCAAAGTGTCAATGACATGGTGGTCAATCCAACAAAGTCTTGAAAATCTTGAGGAGCTAAAAGAGTCTGTAATAGAGAAGGAGTGGCGACTAGCATTCTCTATCAACCAACGAAGAATTTTGGCCAAGTATTTTCATGCAAGATGGAAGAGCGCTCATAGTTCACTCCATAGTGTGGCTTACATGCTCGATCTAGAGTATTGGAAGGTATTCAACGTGTTTTGATCATATACAATGCTTCATAGTAGCGATTATACATAATCTATCGATCTCAATTGTTATGCTGAGAACCTGCATCTTTGTTCCTAGCTAGATTTCTAATTATGCTAGGGGTGTCTTGTCGGGCTTGCTTGAATTTATACTCATTTTCCATGCCAAACATATAATATATATATATGTGGAATATCTTGTGAATAGATTATACATCGGATACTATTTTGCATTAAACAAATTTAACACACGAGGTGATAATAATAACACATGCCAATGTATAGAATCCACTCCATCCATCAATAATCCTTGTAGCATACTGGATACCATTAGGAAAAATATGAACCCTCTAGGGACCCTTTGGGATTAAGATTAATTAGAGGCCAGCCAATAGGAAGAGGGTGGTGGACACACTCTATACCCTAAAAAAGTACGGGGACAAGGTAGCCTTGCACCTCTTAATGGTCTCTTACCACTTTGACCTCTTTTCCCCACTTTTTGGCCCAGATTTAAAAATACACTAAAAATTTCAAATTTTCAAAAAAAAATCAAATTTCAAGTTTTTCCTCCTTAAAAGGTCCCCAAACCTATTTCATGGTCAAAAAAGTATTTTTGACCTCCAAAAGTAAAAAACGTGCACTAAAAAATCCAAAAAATTGAATTTTTTCAAAAAAATCAAAACATCATTTTCTACCTTTCAAAGTCTTTCCAAACCTATTCTATAGCTAAAAAGTGATTTTCTCTCTCTATAAAGCCTTTTTCAAGCTCTCCATTACTGCAACAGCCACATGCACCCCCTAGTCTAGCATTATCTCTCTGCTAGCTTTTTTCCACCTCCATTATAGCACCAAGCAAGCTCCTCCCCCACATTAAAAAATTTCGAAGGTCATTTGAAGGGCCTTGTAAGAAATTGTATTTCTCTCTCTAGAAACTTTTTTTAAAATGCACTTGCACCTAGTGAGTACGTCCAAAAGGACAACCAGACACTGTAAAAAGTAGATTTATATTCCCAATCGTCCTTGAAAACGGTCATTTTTTATTTAATGAGAGCGTCTTTTTCAAGAGGCAGGTGCGGCGCATTCAATGCAGCTGCTTTCGTCATCACTGAAAGTTGAAAAGTCACAAATTGTCAAATAGTGATAGATTTTGAGGCTTTTGACACCACCAATGTGTCCGGAACGCCAAAATACCCTAAAAACGAATGTCTACTTGTCTCATTCCGACATCCGGAGAGGCAAAAAATGTCAAAAAACCCCAAAAAATGGGTTTTTCACTTAAAGCGCGCGAGGAGGCATTCTATAATTCTAGAATGCCCCTCTACGCGTCGTTAGTACAAAGCTCCCTTTAGTGATTTTTGGACAATTATCTTTCAAGAAAGCCCCTTTTTAGAGGTTTTTTGATATTTTTCTCTCAAAAAGCTCCCTAAAAGAGGAAAAAAGGGGCTTTTTACTAACGGCGCGCGAGGAGGCATTCCAAAATTTTGGAATGCCCCCTCGTGCGCCGTTAGTAAAATGTTTCTTTAGGGGTTTTTGACATTTTTTGCCTCTTTGGATGTCGGAGCGAGGCAATTGAACATTCATTTCTAGGATATTTGGGCGTTCCGGACGCATTGACAGTATCAAAAGTTTCAAAATCTTCCACCACTTGATAGTTTTGTAACTTTTTGAGTTCTAGTGATGACGTAAGCCATATCAAATGCACCGCATCTACCTTCTGAAAAAGGTGCTCGCATTAAATGAAAGAGAGTGATCGTCTTCAAGGACCACTAGATTATTAAATGAGGAGAGGGACACATTTTATATTTTTTTAAATATAAATCTATTTTTCTACGTAATGTAGGCTCTTCTCTCATTGGAGGAACTTATTTTCCTCTCTCTTCCAAAAGGCCCTCCAAAAGACCTCCGAAATCTCCTAATGTCTCTTCCCCTTGCCCACGTACCACATAGTTTCACAGCAAACTGGCTCCTCCCCATCTCTTCCCCTTGCCCACCACATAGTTTCATAGCAAGCTGGCTCCTCTCCCTTCTCTCACCTCCATTACAGCATGAAACAAGATTCTACTCCTTCTACTTTCATTCACTCACACTACATGGAAACCTCTACTCCCGAAGGTGGCAAAAGTATGATCTCACATGACTTGCATTCCACAACAACAAGAGGTGTGAATAGTGTGTGGGCATTGCAAGGGTTCATCTCCAGCATAAAGATAGAATGGTAAGAAAACTACCCTTGTAGCTTACATTCATAGCTTAATATCATCTCCATCTTTAAGTTTATCATGCTAGAGAGAACAAACCTCTTTATGGCTTTCAATGTTTAGGCTTCACACCTCTTAACACTGGGTGGTGCTATTTTGTTGATGGCTTTGGTGTGCCATCTATAGTTGTGTAGCATGTGATTGAGTCTCACAATGCAAGTAAGTTGTGCTATCTATGGAGAGTCATGAAAGATTTTTATTATAATTTATACTTTGTATAGTTGTCATTAGATTATTAGAATGATATCATTTTGAACTTTATAACTTTGTGCTCACATAATCTATTGTTTACTTACAAAGTCAAATTTTTTTCAGAGGACATGAGCAAGCAATCATGTGCAGAGATGGAAACCACTATATTTTTGTTCCATGAGGAACCTTTCACTACCATGTTAGAGGATTTTGATAAGAATAGTAGAATTCTTGTAGAATCTTGAACCAATAAGTACTCTCTAGGAGCTCTTAGAAAAGCCATCCATATAGTACTACTATCTTCCCTAGTGTCATAGACACACAAATACTCAAGTGTATATGAATCTCTAGAAGAGGAAGAAAAATACTTGTAGGAGACGCCTAACAACAACAACATTGTCTCCGTTTGTAATTATTTTCATGAGGCTCGATTCCTCTATAAATGCAATATAAATATGTTTTTTTGTTAAATGGTGTCGCATTGAGTGAGAGTATTTAATTTAGATTACTGGAGTTTCATACAGATTTGAGAAATATTGTTGACCTTTATGGATATTTTGATTTTTGTATAAGACGTTTCAAGTATCAAGTCTTGATCACTCCACCATGAAGAACTTCAAGCAATATTTTGATTTCAGTTTAATCATTAATGGTTATTCTTATTAAAGTGGATCATAACCTTTTTCAAGATGTCCTCATTTGGGGATGTTTAATATATATCATTAGCAACATTTCACAAGTTGAGAAAGCTAAATTATTGCTTTTCAACATGTTATTGTTTCCATACTATGCCTATGCCAAGCTTGACTTAGCGAAATGACAACTTGAGATGGAGGTGTCGATGTATAGGGGTGACTTATTATTGATTCGTGTTTCATCATACATATATTGTAAAGCCTGTGAGTTTCCACCTTTTTAAGTAGTGTTGACAAGTTTTTGGTATCAAATGTTCTTAAATATCCCTATTCATGATCTATTGGTAGTTATCTCTTTGGTATTGCTAAAGAGTAGTGTTGACAAGTTTTTGGTATCAAATGTTCTTAAATATCCCTATTCATGATCTATTGGTAGTTATCTCTTTGGTATTGCTAAAGATGATACCAATCGCTACTACCTTGTGAACTTAATTGTTAAATTGCGAATTTGATTTTTACTATGTAGCTCATTTGGATAGAGAAAGTGTAACATAAATTATAGATACATGCATTGTTAACATAGAAGATATGTACCACTTGAGCCTATGTAAACCGCTAATCAAGAAACCTTTGGTTGGATACTATAACAATAGGGGTCACATGTGGTTTCAAATACCAAAGAAATGGCTTAACCAAAACATTCCCAAGAACATGAGGTGGACACAAGGAAGTAAAAATTGGCTCCTTGTTTGGTCGATTTCTAGTGCTGAATGTTTAGTGCACAGGATTTGTGAGGCCTTTGACCTGGGGAGTTCACTAAGTATATGTAACATAGCACATGTGTTCAACAGAAGGGATTTTATATTCTTGTAAAGTTACAGAAACATGTGTAGATAAGGCCTATAAGGGGTACTTTTAATCCATTCTGGTGAACGCACATGATATAGGAAAAGTTTACATAGTGAATGTGCCGGACCTTTGAACACAGAGAAAAGGCCGGGGGAGGGGAGGTGCTCTGATTACATCTAACACTAGACCTCTATCTCATGGACATGCATTAAAAAAAGTCCCTATTTGTCATTATAAGGCCCCAGGGACCCTCAAAAAGAAGGGCCACAAGGACGCGCAGAATGGCCATCCAGGGTCCCCGGATGGCCATTCTGCGCGTCCTTGTGGCCCTCACTACAAGCCATGCTTAACATTAGCGACGCTCATACTGCGACGCTGAAATATGAAAATTGTTGGCGTCGCTATGATCTTCGCTATGACCATCGCTATGTCAAGAGTAACATAGCGACGCCGGCAGGGGAAAAAAAAATAACCAAGGGCGTCCGAAAACTCAAATCTCAGATCTGAGTTTTCGACGCGCGCTCAAGAAAGCAAGGTAACTCTCTCTCTCTCTCTCTCTCTCTCTCTCTCTCTCTCTCTCTCTCTCTCTCTCTCTCTCTTTCTTCTCCACGCACACACACACACGAGGAGAGGAAGGAGAGCGAGGTATGCTCCTTCCCTCTCCTCACTCTCATGTTCCCTTCCCCTCTTTCTCTCTCCTTCTCTCTCTCTCTCTCTCACACACACACACACACACACACACACACGAGGAGAGGAAGGAGAGCCAAGTATGCTCCTTCCCTCTCCTCACTCTCATGGTCCCTTCCCCTCTTTCTCTCTCCCTCTCTTTCACTCACACACACACACACATTGTGTTTTTGAGAGAGAGAGAGAGAGAGAGAGAGAGAGAGAGAGATAGAGCGAGAAAGAGAGAGAGAGAGAGAGAGAGAGAGAGAGAGAGAGAGAGAGAGCACAAGCATAAACAAAAAACGCACACACACATGCATACACAAAGAAAGCACACACACATTGAGAGAGGAAAAGAGAGAGAGCTTGCATAAACCAAAAAAGCGCACACACACATGCATAATCAAAGAAAGCACACACACATTGAGAGAGGAAAAGAGAGAGAGAGAGAGCATGCATAAACCAAAAAACCGCACACACACACATGCATAATCAAAGAATACACACACATTGAGAGAGGAAAAGAGAGAAAGAGAGAGATATATATAAAACAAAGAGAGAGAGAGAGAGAGAGAGAGATAAAAGAAGAAGAAGAAGAGAGTTTTAACATCGTAGGAAAGTATCCCAAGAGACAGGCTTAAAGATCTAGTCGACAGGAGTTGAACTCAAGACATGTTATTCATAAGAAAAATGGCATAACCAATCTATCACACTTCGGTGATAGAATAGTTATACCATTTTTCTCCTATTTTTATTGGCATGCACACACACTCGAGAAGAAGAGAGTTTAATTTAACGTCGTAGGAAACTAATTAAAGAGACCTAAAAATCTAGCTGACGAGGAGTTGAAACCAAGACTTGCTATTCAAGAGGAAAATGGCATAACCAATCTACCACACTTGAGTGATAGAAAGGTTATACCATTTTTCTCTTTTTATTGGCACACACACATACACAAGAAGAAGAGAGTTTGAACGCCGTAGGAAACTATCCCAAAAGACGTTAAAGATTAGGGTTTTAGTAGACTTAATTACGTTAAATTAGATCTAGGTTTATTTAAATTAGATTCACTACAACACTAAATGAAGATATCGACGTGTATATATCGACGGCCATGCTTTTCCACGCGTATATCGATGACATTAGCGGGCGTCCCTATATGCGTCGCTATACACGTCGCAGTGTGCGTCGATATACGCATGGAAAGGCTTTTATTTGCTACACGTATAGAGATGCGTATATCGACGCGTATAGCGACGCAAAAAAATTTGGGGGAAAAAAGCAAAGCCCGCGCGCAGGGGCCATTTTCGCCTGCTCGAGTCTTGGCCGAAACCTGCTGCGTAGGTATTATGTCCATCTCAACCCTCCCCAACTCCTCTCTCTCTCTCTCTCTCTCTCTCTCTCTACCTCCACATCCTGTGTGTGTGTGTAGGAAAGAGAGAGAGAGAGAGAGAGATAGATAGATAGATAGATAGATAGTTCTATTATCGTCCTGGGAGGTCAAATATGACCTATGGGACCAAATGAACATGTCACGTGGTGTGAGTGGAGTTCAAAAGTGACTCTCGATGCTCAAAAATGGTTGAAATGAGTGTCGCAATAGAGAGTCCACATCGTGGTTGGGAGAGGAAGGTATGTAGGGAGAGATCATGGCTGAATATATGGGGAAAAGAGGACCTAATGTGGTAAAAAAGCTGAGCACTCAAGTAGTGTGCGGTACTCACTCTCTCGCACTTGACGAGGGCGTAAGGTGCAAAGTCGATGACACTCCTCGCCAGTGCCCCAACGTCCTGTCTCGCAGCGTAGAGAATGGGAGCTAAGAGGAATGGAGGCAATGGTGCGGATCGCACTCAACGGGATGGGCTCAAGGATGTAGGAATGGGTTCGGTTACCTCGTTCCAAGAAGAAGAGATATTTGTAGTTTGGGGCAACATGTGTGGTGTAATGGCTGAAGCGAGAACCTCCGGATTTCTCCCAAGCCGTGATACATTGGCGTTGTAAGAAGGCCTCATTAACTTGGGAGTCGATCGACGCATCCTTGACCAAGTGACATGCATCCCATCTTCCAAACCATTTCTTGATATCAAGCATCCACCCCGAACTTAGTATTTTGCTCTTGCATGTCTTTTGAACCATTTGACTTGCTTCATATGCGATTCTAGGAAGTCGATGCAAAGGGCTACGTTGTGTCTTACGCATGTACTCCACAACCCTTTGCATGCCCAAGACCTCAATGGGAAGCAATCCGGACTCAAGAAGTAAGAGCATGTAGGGTGTTTGTGTCTTGACTTGGAGAAAGTTGGTGAGAAAACGCTTTTGGACATTCTCAAACTCTTTCCAAGTAGACTTCCCGATGCTTCCACCCCACACCTCCACTCCATAAAGAAGCACCGGTGTCACCAATGTGTCAAAGAGGTACTTTTTGAGAGCCCAACACTTGATCTCTCCTGCATTGCACATGTTCTCAAATGCATAATAGGCCCTCTTTCCAGCTTCCAAACGACCCATTGCACAATCCTTCCATTTATGATTGGATGGAACTTCAAGGCCAAGGTACTTGAAGTGATCTACCACTTCAAGTTTCTCATTGTTATATACAATGCATGGATTTTCATCATTGAGGGTCTTTACAAGCATAACCTTGGTTTTGGATCCATTCACGATCAGCCCGCTGTCGAGAAATTTGCGGTCTTGCCAGAAAAGCACCGGGCTTATGGCTGTGAGAGTTTGTGAGAGAACTCAACAAAAACTATATGAAGGAGTTAAACCATAGATGCCATGAAGACTAGGGTTTGGAAAGAAGTGCAATCAAAGAAGACTCACTCTTTCTCTCTTGCATTCACACACACAAAGAAAAAACGCAAAAGAGAATGTCAAAACAATACGAAGATGAAAACATCAAGGCTATGGTCATATCGTATCATGGGTAATATGAAAGGGTTAATGGATGAGTTAATGGCATTTAATCTTGGCTGACCAAATAGGCTACGAATTGTTCTTTGGAATTGTAGTTTTGTGCTTACCATAATATAGATATTTTGTATGGTGATTGGGATTAATTGTGTGTACAAATCCTCTTGGTTCATAGCAAGATAACTACGCTTACATCAAAAGAAAAATTATAGTCTATGAGAGGTAGTATGATGGGATCCGGTGATAGAAGTATTTCATTGAGCCTTTCAGGGCCGAAGAGAAACACTATACGTTGTTGAAAGTGTATTTTACGGCTAATCCATACGTTAATTCTAGTAGATTGTACAGAGTGAAAGCGATAGAAATGATCATCATGTGGGTTATTCATCTAGGATAGTATGTGAGAAATGTAGATATGAGAGAAGTGAAGAGATAAGAATTTTCCCTCCCAAGCCCTGTTCTTGTCCGTAGACAATAAGGATACTGCGGGAAGAGATGTACCTGTAGCAAAGAGAACCTAGAGAGGATGAATTACTAAGAATGAGAGAGATAGGTTTGGTTAAGGAGATGAGATTAGATACATATATATGTATATGTTGGATTAGAGATAAAAATGAAAACAACAAGAAATCAAGAAAACATCAATGTAGAACACATCTTACTTGACAAACCCTTTGGCACCATTATTCATGGAGAGAGAAGAAGAGTGGATGATTCCACTTTGATTGATACACCAAGTGCAAGACGATCTTTGATTAGAGTTGATCTTCCAAGGTTAGCTTGTTGCAAGAATGGCTAGTCTCCCTCTAGGAGAAAGTGTAGGCTTGGGCTTATGTTAATGGCTAAGTACAATTAGGCATTACTACTCACTCCCTCAAGAATTCCTCTCATCAATGGCTTGAATGCTTGAGTTCTTTCCAAGGAAGAAGAGGTCCCCTTTTACAGGTGAAGGGATCCCACAAGGGTTTACACAAGAAGAGAGGAGCCAGTGTGAACAGGAATTGGAAAAGTTGGAAATGAGCTGTCCCTGCATGATGTGGGCAGACTGGGGTCCAGTATTTTGATCATATCTCCTCAACCGTAGCTCCAAATAAAAAAGTAAAAATATGGGCAAAAACTTCAGCTCATTAGCTACGATGTTCATTTTTAAATTTTTTTCCAATTCAGATTGGAACCTTGTGTAAAAAATTCATCAAAATAGGTCCATTTATGGCAGCAAAAGTCTTCATGTGGTCTCCTTAGCCTAGACTTTCATTTAATTCCAAAGGACACCTCATGCCATATGAAAGCATGACATTGCTCCTTGACAAAGTTTTGTAATCATGCTTGCAATAATGCATTAAAATAAGTGTATCTTTTAAATCATGCCACCTAGTGTCCCACTAGGATTTGATTCTCTCCTAGTAGCTATTTAAAAAGAAATATAAGAAAAGTATAAAAAATACATAGAATATATATATATTGGAGTTTACCCTAGATATAGGATCTAGCTAGGGTGTGAGATGATAATGAAATAGTAGAAATAAAGAATCAATGCTTTTTGTCCCAAGTTAAAGAGGCGGAGCTATTGATGCTTTTCCCATAGTATTTTCTGATGGTAAAGTAAGGATATGTTACCCTTGAGAAAAATAATCGGATGAGATAGAAGGCTTATTATTATACTTAAATATGCATATGTACACTATAGGAAATATAATTATGTATCTAAAAAAATACAAGATAGATCTTGTAGCATGCGTTCCCACTATGTACGTGTCACAGCACGACATCCACCCCCTCTAAACCTGCACATCCTCCGGTATGTGCCACATTGTCTCTTTGTAAGATTAGACCTTTGGTACATCTTCCTTGTCTTCTTCTTCACTGGATGATTCCAGAGCTTCATGTTCACTTTGATCTTCACCTATGTTTTTCTCTTCTTCCTCATCTATATCTTCTAGATCATTGTCTCCTCTTCTCTTAAACATTTTAATCCTTTTTCCTGCAATGGGAATCTTTACTTCTGTACCATCTAGTTCAGACAAGCTGTAAGTAGCATTTTCATGCACATGCTTTACAACATACGGTCCAAACCATCTTTTTGAGAACTTACGCATGACTGTGTGCTGGTTATCAAGGCTACTATCATACACTAAAACCCAGTCACCTTTGTCAATTGCTTTGCTCCTGAGTCGATGTCGCTTATCAAAATAGTCCTTGTTTTTCAACCTTGCATTTTTGAGTCGTTCTTTTGCAGCTTCAATGTCTCCAGGTCTTCTCTCTAGCTGCCTTATACGCAGTGCAAGGAGATCTTCCCTACTAAGCCCCTCTTGCCAAGGTAGTACATTCCATGTGGGAATTGTATCCTCAATCGGCATCACTGGCTTTTGACCATGCATTAGCTCCGCAGGCATGTAGCCAGTTACTGAGCTATGTGTTGTACGATCAGCCCATAAAGCATATGGTAACAATTTTGTCCACTCACCAACTCTTCCTTCGCAAGCCTTGGCCAAAGCTTTGATGATAGGAGGATGCCCTCTTTCACTCTTTCCATTGCCTTCAGGGTTGTAAGCTGTAGTAAGAGAAATCTTGATCCCTAATCTAGAAAAAAACTCCCTTGCTTCTTCGGCATCCAGTTCACCTCGATCTGCAGTGATTTTTCCCACACAACCATAACGGCAAATCACCTCATCAATAAGGAATTTGCACACAGCTTCTGTGGTCTTAGCTCTTAATGCTCTTCCTTCAACCTGGTTAGTTAGGTCCTCTCGTGCAAGAACCAAGTATCTCATCTGTAGAGTCCTAAAGGCATCGTGACTAGATCCACAACCCATTTATAGTTCATGGCTAGTGGATATGTAGGGTGCAATCCATCACGATGTCGAACATTTGAATACATTTGACAAGTTACACATGACTCTACAAACTGAGATACATCTTTATACATACCCTTCCACCAGTATTTTTCTTTCAACTTGGAGAAGGTTGCCCACACACCCCTGTGTCCAGCCCATAGACTCTCATGAAACTCTTGCATGAGCTTTACTTGAGTCTCTTTTTTAAATATAACCCGTTGTGGTGTAGCACCCTTTTGTTTAGGATGTTTCCACAAGTAACCATCCCTCAAAAAGTACCCATATGCTTTCCTGCGTATCCTCTTGAATTCTTGTTCAGACCAATCATCCTGTTTTTTTAGAGTACTCAAGTACCTTCCAATAGAAAGCCAATCACCTTCATAAAGATCTTTCAAGAACAATTCAAGTGAATTAGTCATGCAGACATTGTTACCTTTGACATGAGAGATAGAATAGAATTTTGTGCCTACATCAACTCCCTCATCAATCATTTGTGACTCATCTTCATACCTTGCCCTTGATAGCATATCTGCCACTGTATTGTCTTTACCCGCAATGTGCTTAAACTCGGGATTTAAGGACTTAATGTAGGCAATCCACCGCAACATAGCAATGTCTGGTGTTGAGCAGCTTGTAATCATCCCAAGAAGTGGTAGACAATCTGTTTCTACAACCACACATGCACCAATTAGGTACTATTTCCCACTTTTCAAGGCTGTAACCATACCCCATAACTCTCTCTTTATCTGTGGATAGTTTCTTTGGCGAGCACTTAGTACCTTTGCTCCAAATCTTACCACATACCTGTGTCCTTCTTTGTCATCTTGCCCTATTGCCCATCCAATCCCTGTAGGACTGGTATCTACTGTCACAATCACTGGCCTTTGACACTCATAGTATACCTTTCTCAAGGTCGTTGCTGACTGGAGTAACTCCTTTAGCTTTTTCATGGATTTTACATGTGCTTCTGTCCATTTAAACTTTTGATTCTTTCTAAGCAGCTGATAAAGAGGATCAGCTACATGTGCATAATATGGAATTCAAATAACATAGAAGACACATGCTCCCAGAAACCTTCTAACCTCAATGATGCTAGTGCATGTTTCTTTCATTCTTTGGATGGCATCTACCTTTGATGGACAAGGTTTCCTACCATATGGCCCGCACATGTGCCCCACAATGAGCATTTCTTTGACACCAAACATAGACTTTTTCCCTGACAATGTAAGATTCACTTCTTCCAACCTAGACAAAATTTTATCACAATCATTTATGTGATTTACCACAAACCTGCGACATCCCTTGAGATCCAAAGCTTCATCTTTGTCACTTTCTTCACATCCTTTGATAGGCAAATCATCAATGAAAGGCATTGTGATTTGAGGAATAAAGTCACGTAAGACCTTATTCATCCCATTCATCATATGTGCAACCGAGTTGGTTGCTCCCTGTGGCAAGGTACACAACCTTACCAAACCCAAAGGTGTCCTCATGGTTGTCAAGTCTCTGCTTTCGATTGCAAGCTGAAATTGATCATACCCTGAGTAGAGATCCCCCATTGAGTAGATTGCCCTCCCTGCAAACGCCTCTGCAAATTCATCCACAATTGGACCTGTACCTACATTTCTAATTGTCACTTTTTTCACTGGTTGCATATCTTGGATGAAGCGTACAGAACCATTCTTCTTTGGAACTGTGAACCACCTGTTTGAGTATGGAGCACAAGAAGGCTCCAAGATTCCCATTTTGATTTTCTTATTCAGTAGCTCTACTAACTTTGGCAAATGAGCCTTTGGAACCGGAATAGGCCGCAGATTCCAAGGCACATGAGGTATTGTGAAAATTACCATAGGAGCTACAATATAAGGATCAACACATCCTATCTCATGCGGCTCAAATGCAAAAGCCTTACCATGCTTTGAAAGCATTTCTTTGAAGCACTTTGTCTCCTCCTGTGTTAGAAACTCTTCGCAACCAATCTGCAACTCTTGAAAGGACTCCTTTGTTAAGGTATGCCCGATCTTTTTAGGATTCCGCAAACTTGGTTGTAAAGAAGCCTGTTCAATCTTTTCCTTGTTGTTGGGTGGTAAGGGTGAAGCTACTGGTTTCACCTTCTTTGCTACACTCTTGTATTTAGTTTCAACATGGACTTCTGGGCCAACTGTTTGGCTTTCTTTAAAGGCTTCTATTACTTGATACATTTCCATAGAGCAAACTTTCACAACTTCATTTTCAAGATGCAAACTAGACCTCATTATAGCATCAAGCTCACCCATAGTATCTACAAAAGAAACTTGTTCACACAAACCCAAAACATTTTCAGTAGGCTTTAGCAACCCACTCTTTTTCATGCCTATTTGTACATTATGCACATATTGCCTCTCATATCTCTTCAAATCTTCAAGTTTTGTAAAACATATTGATCCATTCCTTGTTACCAAGGAGCCCATCGAGAAAGTTTCACCTATTTTTGGATCAAGCGAGACCCTTTTTCTTTCTGTACCACTGCAATCCCGCTTTACAATGGTACTTGGCCAAAACCCATCATTTCTCTATGATCATGAAACTTTTTGCTTACCTTTGGTAGAGGATGTTCTCTGAGGTTGTCACGATTTCTTTCATGGTTTACACAGACTGTGAGAAATTGGACAGCTCGTTTACCATCTTTGCTACATATTCTAGCATATGTTGAACCATCGTCCATTACCTTTGTTTCCATTCGAACTCCCACAATGTAGGGTTGTCCAAGGATGAGATGATATGAAGATGTATCCTGTACAAAGAAGTTTTGGTCAATCTTTACATCACCTATTGTTACCTTCACACCTGGACATGCTGCATACAATTCACCGGATGAATTGTTTGCCACTTTTACCATCCAACCATGATCTGTGTCCATCGGCCATTTGCACTTGTTGTAGAGGCTCTTTGACATTATGTTTATTTCTGAACCATGGTCAATCAAGGCAACAAATGGCTCTTCAAGATCACCTACCTTGACCAAAGTTTCTGTAGTAGCCCTTGCCCAATGACTTCGTGAATAGTAACTCCTAGGAATATCTTCAACTTCTTCATCATCATTTGAGAAATACACTTGCTTCACTCTCCCACTAGATTGGTAGCATCCTACCATAGCTCCGTCATTCTCCTTATTTTGCAGTTGCATCCCTCGTGTCTTTCAGGTTTCCCCTTCAACCTGTGGACGAGAAACTTCAGCCAAGGTTTGCCTCTTTCTCTTGATGATGTCAATGATCTCCTCATGGAATTCACGCTTTGCAATGCCAAGAACTTCTCCCAGAGTAAACTCAATCTTGCTATTCAAGATCCTTTCCTCCAAGACTTTCTTTAAATCTGTAGCAACCTCAATATCAGATTGTAGTTTATAAGTTGGGCCTTTTGTCTTACCTTTCGTTGGCTCTTTCTTCTTTCCTGTTGTAGACTCCTCCATGAGTACTTCAGGTGGAGATTCTCCTTGTGTTGAGGGTGTTTGAGAAGGCATTGAGTCGCTTCTTCCCCCACTTCTAGAAGCTCTTTTTGATGGTCCTTCATCAGCATTCTCACGTCTGCGCTTCTCTTCTACAATTGCCTCATTTTGTTGGCATTTTGTAATATAGGCATGTACTGACAATAAGTCCACTGGATCATTCCATCCTATTTCTAGACGTATGCAATCACCTGCTTCATGTAGAATCTCTTTTGTAAGCTTTCCCTTTGTAGCTAATTGCATGACATTTGGCCAAATTCGACCATGATGGTCACTCACCTCTTCATCACAAAAATGTTCAATTTTTACTCCATAAGTAGCTGCCTCAACTGAAGAGGTGGCATGCTTGGTTGCCATATCTTCAACTAAGGTTTACATTCCCCCCTTCCCAAAGTTAGTTCTCAAGGGTAGACGTGTCTCTCTTAAGTGGATTTTACCATCCTTAAAAAAGACAACATCTTTTGACAAAGCATCACTAAAATCATCACAATCCCTTCTTACATGGTCTGTACTATCACACCAAATACATCTATTAACAAACCCTTCTTTGGGCTGTTGTCTTTGCCTAGGAAGTGGCCCTGATGGTTGGCCTTTTTCTTCAAGCTTTGCAAGCTTCACCTTCAAGTCACGCATTCCCTTCACAAGCTCATCTAGCATGGACTCATCAAACTTAGGAGCGATAAAAGTAGGCTTTACCATTTTGTCAGGAGTTGAGGTGGAAGGACTTGTAGTGTTTAGTACCATCTTGTCCCTTCTTCTTTGTCGTTTGGCAAGCAGTGAGACAGCACCTTCAACCTCATTCCAGTCGGTCTTTAGTCCTTGCTCAGCATCTTTATCTTCAAGAAGAAGCTCCAAATTTTCTTGAAACTCTTTACCTACAGCTTGTAAGAAAAGATCTGTCTTCTCTGCATCTAGTGTGGCCCTTTCTGTCCTAGTGAGTTGTGCATAGCGCCGCTCAAATTCCCTAAGTAGCTCTGTTATTGATAGTCCTTGCTTTGGCTTGACTACCCATTCTAAGAATGTCCTTTTGGTCACTCTCTCCGAGTCCTCCATGAAGTATTCCTCCTTTAAAGCTACTTTGATTTCTTCCCAATTTCTCCCATGCCCATCTTTAACTGCCCTAACATGCTCCCTAATTTCTGGAGCAACAACTAGCTCAAAGCTTTATATCATCTCACCTTCTGACACGCGATGCAGCTCCATCTCCTTCACATACTCGCGTAAGTACTTGGTTACATCTTTGCCATTGAACTGATCCATTCTGTTGACGACCACTTGTATGGCCTTCGTTGCTGAAATCTCCCTTCTTTTAGTAGCATGTTGTTGTTACATGAACATTGCAAATGCTGGAAACATTTGCATTGTTGCTAGGTCAAAATGCATATCCTGTTGCTCAACATGATCACCCATGGTTACCCACAAACTCTCACCCTAGCAGATTCGCGTCGGGTTCACCAAAAATATGTCGAGAAATTTGCGGTCTTGCCAGGAAAGCACCGGGCTTATGGCTGTGAGAGTTTGTGAGAGAACTCAACAAAAACTATATGAAGGAGTTAAACCATAGATGCCATGAAGACTAGGGTTTGGAAAGAAGTGCAATCAAATAAGACTCACTCTTTCTCTCTTGCATTCACACACACAAAGAAAGAACGAAAAAGAGAATGTCAAAACAATACGAAGATGAAAACATCAAGGCTATGGTCCTATCGTATCATGGGTAATATGAAAGGATTAATGGATGAGTTAATGGCATTCAATCTTGGCTGACCGAATAGGCTACGAATTGTTCTTTGGAATTGTAGTTTTGTGCTTACCATAATATAGATATTTTGTATGGTGATTGGGATTAATTGTGTGTACAAATCCTCTTGGTTCATAGCAAGATAACTACGCTTACATCAAAAGAAAAATTATAGTCTATGACAGGTAGTATGATGGGATCCGGTGATAGAAGTATTTCATTGAGCCTTTCAGGGCCGAAGAGAAACACTATACGTTGTTGAAAGTGTATTTTACAGCTAATCCATACGTTAATTCTAATAGATTGTACAGAGTGAAAGCGATAGAAATGATCATCATGTGGGTTATTCATCTAGGATAGTATGTGAGAAATGTAGATATGAGAGAAGTGAAGAGATGATAATTTTCCCTCCCAAGCCCTATTCTTGTCCGTAGACAATAAGGATACTGCGGATGTACCTGTAGCAAAGAGAACCTAGAGAGGATGAATTACTAAGAATGAGAGAGATAGGTTTGGTTAAGGAGATGAAATTAGATACATATATATGTATATGTTGGATTAGAGATAAAAACGAAAACAACAAGAAATCAAGAAAACATCAATGTAGAACACATCTTACTTGACAAACCCTTTGGCACCATTATTGATGGAGAGAGAAGAAGAGTGGATAATTCCACTTTGATTGATACACCAAGTGCAAGACCATCTTTGATTAGAGTTGATCTTCCAAGGTTAGCTTGTTGCAAGAATGGCTAGTCTCCCTCTAGGAGAAAGTGTAGGCTTGGGCTTATGTTAATGGCTAAGTACAATTAGGCATTACTACTCACTCCCTCAAGAATTCCTCTCATCAATGGCTTGAATGCTTGAGTTCTTTCCAAGGAAGAAGAGGTCCCCTTTTATAGGTGAAGGGAACCCACAAGGGTTTACACAAGAAGAGAGGAGCCAGTGTGAACAAGAATTGGAAAAGTTGGAAATGAGCTGTCCTTGCATGATGTGGGCAGACTGGGGTCCAGTATTTTGATCATATCTCCTCAACCGTAGCTCTAAATAAAAAAGTAAAAATATGGGCAAAAACTTCAGCTCATTAGCTACGATGTTCATTTTAAAATCGTTTTCCAATTCGGATTGGAACCTTGTGTAAAAAACTCATCAAAATAGGGTCCATTTATGGCAGCAAAAGTCTTCATGTGGTCTCCTTAGCCTAGACTTTCATTTAATTCCAAAGGACACCTCATGCCATATGAAAGCATGACATTGCTCCTTGACAAAGTTTTGTAATCATGCTTGAAATAATGCATTAAAATAAGTGTATCTTTGAAATCATGCCACCTAGTGTCCCACTAGGATTTGATTCTCTCCTAGTAGCTATTTAAAAAGAAATATAAGAAAGGTGTAAAAAATACATAGAATATATATATATTGGAGTTTAGCCAAAATATAGGATTTAGCTAGGGTGTGAGATGATAATGAAATAGTAAAAATAAAGAATCAATGCTTTTTGCCCCAAGTTAAAGAGGCGGAGCTATTGATGCTTTTCCCATAGTATTTTCTGATGGTAAAGTAAGGATATGTTACCCTTGAGAAAAATAATAGGATGAGATAGAAGGCTTATTATTATACTTAAATATGCATATGTACACTATAGGAAATATAATTATGTATCTAAAAAAATACAAGATAGATCTTTTAGCATGCGTTCCCACTATGTATGTGTCACAGCACGACACCGCTATGTAGGCAAAAGCGTTCCAAGACACTCATAAGCTTTTGTGCATCTTCTAAGGTATGTGCCAAGAGCACTACATCATCGGCATAAAGCAAAAGCATGATCACCGCATTTTCAATCTTAACCTCTTCTATGCCTTCTTGCTGCATAAAGTCAAGAACCATGCATTCCAGTTCATCAATCAATAGCCCAAAGAGAGTTGGGGAAAGTGGGCATCCTTGTTTGACACCAATAGTGCTTGCAAAAAATTCTGAAATTCCATCTCCCATACGTAATCGACATATCACTTTTTGGTAGATGTGAAAGACTGCATGCATAAATTCTCTCGGCACTTGAAGGCTTTGCATACGTCTCCAAAGATTTCCTCGCGATACCATGTCAAAAGCTTTCTTGAAATCCACAAAGCAGCAATACAACTTTTTTCCTTTCAATCGAGATGCTTCCATAAGAACTCGAAGAGTGACAAGGTGATCAATAGTGCTATGATGCTTTCGAAAACCTGCTTGGCCAAGTGCACGTTTGCCATTCTTTTCAGCCCATTCACTTATCTTCATCTCCATGATACATCCAAATAACTTTGCCATTAAAGAACCAACCATTATAGTGCGATACTTGTTCACATTGTTTACATCTCCTCCTTTGTGCAAAGGTTTGATCCAATTTGCACTCCAATCATGAGGCATGCCATACTGAAGTGCAAGGTTAAACATATTGCATATCCAATATTGTGTTTTCTTTCTTGTCCATTTAATCATTTTAGCCTTGACACCTTGAAGGTCACCTGCCTTACGAGTAGCAAGTTTCTCAAGCGCACAGCATACATCTTCAATGGTAAAGAAGGGAGACATAAACGGAAGGGAGCTACAACACTCCATCTTATCAACATTGGGTTGCTCATAGAGATTCTTACAATGCATATACATATCCTCAAGAGTCAAGTCACCAAAGCTCTCAACGCGCTTGCCTTTTAGATTTTTCCAAAACTTGCCACATGCATGTGCTTTCTCTTGTGCTAAAAGAAGTTTTTTTTCGACTTCCCACCTTCTCCTTTTCTTTTGAACAAGTGCTTTGTATGTGTGTGAACATTCCAAGTAAACTTCCTTGTCTTTGATTGCATCCAATCTTAGCAAGTATTTTCGGGCTTGACTACATTCCATGTCAAACCATTTCTTCTTGGTGCTACCCTTCTTAGACCTTTTGCAAGACATGTGTTTCACCGAAAAGCATTCCTTCGCACAAGAGAAAATTACTTCTTTGAAAACTTTCCACTTGCATTCTAATGTTGGGCTCTCTTGATGCTCTATCATGCTTAACATTTGGTCCACCATATCAGCATATATAAGTGCTCGTTTGAAGTCTAGATGTAGGTACAAATGATTCACATCATTATTGAGGCTACATGCTCGGGCCGTTTACCACACTTGAGGTCAATACATAACATCCTATGATCCGATTCCGGATTCCATTCACCAAGTGTAAAGCTTTGTATGCATTCTAGAGTGGCTTCCGAGAACAACATATAGTCAATCACGCTAGCACCGTTGTGCTTTCTACATGTAAAGTCATTGGTGCCTTGCCATAGAGATACACCATTTGCAATGAGCATTCCGGTACTATTGCACATATGTAGAAGTGACTTTCCATAGTGATCCACTTCTTTTGCATCATTAGAGCTTCGATTATACATGTATGAGTCATCCATTCTTCTTGAGACATGCGGCATGTCTACTTGTTGTGTGTCGTGTTGTAGCATATTTGTGCGAGCATTCATGTCTCCAAAAACAATGACTTCACCTTGATCCTTGTAATGAGCAATGTCTTCCTCTAGTTCAACAAAGGGCTGATCTCTATCCATATTCAAGCAAGCATAAAAGTTGGAGTCATTGTGAGGAATGTAGCAACCGGCCACAAACATGACTTGACCATTTGGTGGGCTGATTTTCAGCCATAAGTAGCATTTATACTTATCTTCTTTGACAATGGAAACATCTTTTAAACCCTTTTTGGTCATACATGCTACGCCTCCTTGGCCTCTTCGTTGCTTTGCATTTTTGGCCCACATCAAAGAATGCACATCGTATTTGTCAAATCCAAGAATTCGTTGCGCATCATGCTCCTATGTTTCGACAAGAAGTATCACATCGGAGTCATTGGTAAGCTCATCAATGCCAATTCCCGCATTCCATGGATACCCGTTACAATTCCAAAAGCTTATTCGCAAGCGTGAGTTGGTCTCATAGATCATGTGTCCCTATTTGTTGGGTGGACTTGCATCCTCCTTAAGTGGCTTTTCTTCTTGAGGTGATACCTTAACCTTCTTGCTTCTTTCCTCATATGCTTTGCGACGTACATTTTGTTGCATAATAGTGCGATCCTCATATACATTACAACCTGTTCCTTTGAGGTAGATCCAACCATTGTCAAGGATGATCTTTCTCTTTACCTCATCAGCCATGGTACATACAATAGGTCTTTCTCCCGAGCGAGGGACTCCTTGTTTTCCAACTCGATGTGCACCATAAGCCATGATTCCTGACATGCCAAAGTGTGTAGCAAAAAACTCTTCAACAGCAACTGCAAGAGATTGGGGTGTTTCCATGCTTTCCTCCTTGATTCCACAAATGACGATGTTCTTTGAGCGTTTTTGTCGTTCGTGCAATTCTTGAGTGTCCACATTCTCTACATTCTTTGCTTGGACAACGGCTTACGTGATAGGAGATGTAGAAACCACATTATCCTTACATATATCAGCCCATGATTTGGATGCATTTCTCATCTCACATACATCATGTCGTATTGTATCTATTGTTTCCTCTTTCAATACATGATCACTCTCGACTTTGCTCAAGCGCTCTTTCAATACATTCATGTCAACAAGAGAGCGTTTACATTCTTGAACTTCATTCTCAAGATGCATCAAGCGTGTTGTTTGCATTTCAAGAACCTTCTTGAGGTGCTCATTCTCCACAACGAGAACTCTTAAAGTACCATTCTCCATTGCAAGTGCGCGCAACTCTTCACCTTGTTTGTTGACGGTTTCTTGTAACGAGATCAAGTAATCCATGATCATTGCTTCCGTTGTTGTAGATGATGTGGTTGGATTAGCATCCAAATTCCTTGGAGATTTTGCATCATTCTCCATGGCGAGTGTGGCTTTTCCACCCTTGCAAGTTTTGTCTGACATTGCCTTCAAGTTGGCAACAAAAACGCAAAGTTTTGACAGTTTTTTCAGTTCTGAGATGCTGTTACAGCAAAGCCTTCCATTACACAAAAAAATTCTGTCTTTACATCAATGCGTAGAGGGCTTCGTGCTCTTCGATTGAGGCTATAGATCACCTAAATCGGAGTTCGGATGAGCAAGTTTCGGAGAGAGAGAGAGAGAGAGAGCGGTGTCAGTGTGTGTGTGTGTGTGTGTGTGTGTGTGTGTAGAGGAGAGAGAGAGAGAGAGAGAGAGAGAGAGAGAGAGAGAGAGAGAGAGAGAGAGAGAGAGAGAGAATGTGTGTTTGTGTGTGTGTAGGAAAGAGAGAGAGAGAGAGAGAGAGAGAGAGAGAGAGAGAGAGAGAGAGAGAGAGAGAGAGAGAAATGTGTGTGTGTGTGTAGGTAATCAAAGAGAGAGAGAGAGAGAGAGAGAGAGAGAGAGAGAGAGAGAGACAGAGCTAGAGAATTAATGTATGTTTAGGAAATTAAAATTAAAGAAAAAGAAATTAAAGAGAGAAATGAAATGAAATGTTATATTAACGTCTTCCAAGTGACCTATGAGACATGAGACAAGAAAGTTACAATGTGATGGATCTGATACAAAGTCAGAGTAAGAAGATGACAAAATAAAATATTATGGAATCCTAAACTGCTGGGTGTGGACTAAACGGCTAAACGAGCTAGTTGGGATATGTAGATCTCCTCCATGGTCAGTACTTTGACCGGGCGTTGTGCATGTCGAGCCAAAGTGACCTAGCTAGATCCTCTGATGCAGCCTCTGTCGATGTTGTGTAGTCCTCCGCAGTCGTGGGCGTCTAGATCTCCCTAGATCAGCCGCTCGTTCAATCATTAGAGAGATAGGGAACTAGAGAGCGAGAGAGAGAGAGAGAGAGAGAGAGAGAGAGAGAGAGAGAGAGAGAAAGAGAGAGAGAGAGAGAGATAGAAAATAGAGAGATAGAGAAAGAGAGTTATATATATATATATATATATATATATATATATATATAGAGAGAGAGAGAGAGAGAGAGAGAGAGAGAGAGAGAGAGGGAAGTGGAGCTCCGTGAGTTATGGCAGAGAAATAGGAAAATAGAGAAATAGAGAGAGATAGGAAAATAATGAAATAGAGAGAGAAAGAGAGATAGCGAGAGCGAGATCGAGAGAGAAAGAATGAGAGATAGGGTACGTAGACAGAGAAGAAAATATGGAACTAAAAGAGGCACAAGGGTTTTGCATGCTACATGCATTGCCATGTACACCTGGCAGTACACGTATGTGTCTACCCATATAGGATTTGACGAATAAAGATGAGATTTTGACCTGGTGGTCCTGATCTCCGTACACCTCTGGACCGAGGTGTAAGGAGATTGGGCAAGACTAGAGAATGCGAGGTAGTTTACATTGTGAGGAGTATATATATATATATATATATATATATTAAAACAACATTCATAATCATTGTAGATGGCAACGTCATCAACTAACATGGAGGAAAAGATTGCATGCTCGTGCACGCTCTGCAAGTATCAAATCCCGTGCAAGCGTAGGATATGTAATGAGCATGTGCACAAGTACGGAGAGTTTGCTAGAGAAACCGTACAGAATCCGCGATACGACTCCTACGGAACGGGCATTGATTTCCGCGACATAGCACCTACATCTGAGAGAGGTGCGCTAGTCTACCTCTCTTTGAAAGACAATTTATCAAGGCCACCACCGTTATCCTCCAGATGTCCATCACTTGCGCGAAGGCCAGCTTGGTCGCGTCGAATGTCGTCCTATGCATGTACAAGAGTGGCGTCGCCGATGGGAGCAACATGAGGGGCAACCTGTTCCATGAATGAAACGTTTGTCCATTCTCCATACGTTGCCGTACTGGGGTGATCTACTAATTAACCATTTGCTGGATCCAATGCATATATTCAAGAATGTGGGAGAGCTCCTCTGGAAGACAATAATGGGAATGAAAGACAATCGAGCTTCACAAGATGATTTGCAGTCGGTTGGAAAGATGCCAGAGCTGTGGCCTTTCACCAATGCAGCTGGTCAAACAAAACTTCCAAGAGCGCTATGGGTATTGCTAAAAAACGAAGAGCGACAAGTGAAAAGGGTGATTTCAGAGTTCAAGATGCCAACAGGATATATGCGATGTCTCAAGACAGCATTCACCCGTGACGATCAACTGTTTGGGTTGAAATCGCACGACTGGCATAAGTTCTTGCAATTCATTCTTCCAATTGCGATCAAGGGGTGTTTAACGGAGGAAGTGCGGACCTGCATATACAAGATTTCAGAGCTAGTGCGGTGGATCTCTTCCAAGGAGATACGAGAGGAATCTATTGCAGTCGCAAGGGCTAACTCCATTGAGGCAATTTGCATGATTGAGAAGTATCTACCCACGAGCTGCCTAACTATCCAAATGCACTTGCTCGTCCATGTAGTAGATGAGGTTGCAGTGGCAGGTACAGTCCACAGCCGTTGGATGTTCTTTCTAGAGCGGTTCATGAAAACACTTAAGGGTTTTGTTCGCCAAAAAGCGCGTCCAGAGGGGAGCAAGAAAAAGAAAAAGTCACTTACATAGTGGAGATCGTCCTCAGAGAGTACCGGCCTGCTCCGAGTTCTTCCATTGTTCCGGTTCGGTGGATCAAGGGTGTTGCACGGGACACCTTGAAACATCGACGAGATGCAGCTCGGAAGGCTTTCAGGACCGGCTCGCCGAAGCCTTCGGGCATCCCACACGAGACGTGGCTACAGATCAGGGACGATGACCGGAAAGCGGCCACGCGGTTCTGATAGCAGCGTGAGGCCGCGCAGGTACGACAGATGACTAGGGGGACATCTCATCTTGGCAGCGGAGGCTTCGACACCTTTCGCTATGAGTTTGTGAGTTTCTAATCCAATCTTAACTATGGAGTTTTTTAAAACGCGATGAATCATGTATTCTTATTACTTTGATTTTTGTATAAACGCAGAATCTTGCGATGCATCGAGCTCCGACACGCGAGGAGGAGTCAGATGGATATCAGAAGAGCCTATAGACTGGGAGGCCTTACAGTCTCGCTGATCGCTTGAAGTGAGACGTTAATATGTGTAAGTTGAGACGTTAATATGTGTAAGTTGATTTAATTAACACTAGAATGGTAACAGGACACTTTTATGTCCTTGGACACTTTTGTGTCCTGTTAAGTGACCATTTTGCTTGAATTATTTGAAGAGTATGAAAATGAATTTCTAGGTGCTATATATCCACAAATTTTCCTTATGAGTTGAAAAAAACTTAGCATTTTTTTTGAGTATCGATCTCACCATTAACCTTACTCTTGCACAACATTTTTGAACCTAAACTGTGTGAAAAAACGGGTCCTATTTTTGGCTTTTTTCAAATTTTGGCAACTGTACCACTCTAACCTTCATGTTTGTGAGGTTTAGATGTCTAGAGGTTAGGCCTTCATAGTTCTCAACATGTTTCGATGCTTGTAGGAAGAGCTAATTGTTAAAATTGAAAGTTATGACCAATTTACAAGAATTGCATAATCCTGTTTTTTGGCCAAAATTAGCACTTTTATGATTTTTTTGGTGGCTTTCTTGATATCCAAATTCATTTTTGATTATGTAAGTGTAATGTATAACATAAAGCTAATCTTCCTTGAGTTTTGGGGGACCTAATATGCTATATAGCATAGTATATGATGATGGTAGAGTTTTTTGATTGCTGAAGAATACGATACATTTTAGAGTAGCATGTATAACTTTCTCAATATTGCTAGTTTCTTAGGCCAATTGTGCGTATTTTGTAGGTAGTAACTATATCTAATCATAGACTACAAACTTGGCTAGATATTGAGTAGTTTCTATGGGTTTCTAGAGGTCATAATGCTAAACCCAGTTTTTTCATGTTTGTTGTATTTAGCACTTTATCATTGCCCCCAAGGTTCCAATTGTAAGAGATCCATTATCCTTTTGACATGCTCCATGGATCCTTTTGAATTTAGAGGCCCAAAGGGAACTAAGAAAACATGTATATAGTACCTGTATTGAGCGTGACTATAAAAACATTGATGATACGTCCGCAGAATGGCAAAAATGCAACTTTTTTGTACCTATGTTTTTTGCCCAAAAAAAAAATAGTGAGGTAAAAGCAACCACATGTTTTGGTCACCAACCCATTGAAGTTAACGGGGCATTTTATCTCATGTCCTACAAAAATCTCCACTCTTATTTATATGCAATCAACCGTAAGAAATTGCTGTTTTGGGAAAAATGCACTGGTCGATCAACTTTGGAGGCTTGTAGTGACCAAGGGATGAGAAAAATTACAAGTTTCTCATTTTTTCCATATGTAGTAGTTATTGAACTATAAGCTCATGAAAGGATTTTTCAAAATGAGTGGATCTACTATGGTTTTGGTTTTTTTTTCCAAAACCCTGAAAGGACTATATATGCTTTGTGAGACACAGACACGCTTCTGTGTCTCTTTTTTGTACAAACAGTTAGTGTTCAGACAGTTATTGTTTCCCTTATGGTTATGATTATTGTCATTGTCATTTTATAGACAGTTATTGTTTCTCTTTCTGGTTATGCTTATGGTTATTGTTAATTTTGTTTATGGTTATGGTTATCTGCATTATGGTTTTGATCAAAGTGGTTATAGCCGGTTATAGTTTGAAGTTATGGTTTTAAGTTATGGTTATGCTTTTAAGTTATGGTTATGGTTCGTTATGGTTATGCTTTTAAGTTATGGTTGTGGTTCGTTATGGTTATGCTTTTAAGTTATGGTTATGCTTTTCAGTTGGTACGGTTGTCTTTCATTGGCCTTAAATCTCATGTGAGATCCTACATGGATAGCATGTAGGAGGCGTATACATGATATGGTTTTTTTTTTTAATTTTATGTAAAAACAAAGGGAACTCTGCCGAAATTTCTGCGCGCGGGAGCATGGTTGATATTTTGGTGCTGCTCGCTTTCTTGTGCAGAGGGCAGGAAGTCTGGCTGTGGCTGTGTCCATCTTTTAACTGGGCACAGGACAGGCTACCTGCCCTCTGCCCAAGAAAAAAAAAATTGTTATGGTCATCGCTATGTGCGTGGCAATCTGTGTCGCTATATGTGTGGCAATCTGCGTCTCTATACACATCTATACCTGTGTCGCAAATAGCGACTGGTTTCACAACGATGCGGATAGCGACGCGCCGCGTCGATATCTGCGTCGATGACACCTTATTTTGTTGTAGGGATTAGATTAGATTTAGGTTCATTTTTAGTTAGATTTACGTTAGATTAGATTTAGGTTTATTTACGTTAGATTTAGATTTACGTTATATTATATTAGATTTAGGTTTATTAATTTAGATTTATATATGTTATATTAAATTAGATTTACGTTATATTATATTAGATTTAGCTTTATTAATTTAGATTTATATATGTTATATTAAATTAGATTTAGGTTATTTAATTAAGGTTAGAAGAAATGATGAGGAAATCGTTTAAGATAAGGTTAGAAGAAATGGCGAGAAAATTTCTTGCGCTCACAGCCTCGACAGTCCATGCGGACCAGTAATTCCACCTGCATGTTCGACATCTACTACCATACAATAAGCCGTCATGTTCAGCTAATGGAAGATAAAATTGAGCATACACAGAAATTAGTGATGCAAGATGACGATTCCAAGGGTCACACACACACACACACCACATCCCGTCAAATCTAGAATAAGAATTAAGTGCCTTGAGCAGACATCAGCTACATTGCAAGAATGACGTACCTGCATGCTACAAACAAAGATCTACTATGAAAAGATGTTAAGATGCTGTGAAATGCTACAACTAGAGAAGAGGCAAAGGGGTTTTGTCCACTACATGCAGTATCATGTAGACGTGGGTGTGTAGATTTCTTGTACCCACAAATATAGGCATTGACCAATAAAGACGAGATTATAACCCGGTGGTTCTGATCTCCATGCACCTCTAGACCTAGGTGTGCGGGGATTAGACATGACTAGAGAATGTGAGGTAGTTTACAGTGTGAACAGAGAGAGAGAGAGAGAGAGAGAGAGAGAGAGAGAGAGAGAGAAAAGATGAAGAATGTCAATAGAAGATTAAATTTGTTGTCCAGGTTATAAGAATTTTGCCCTCATTATGAGTAGTGACGAGGATGTGGGGCCGTCCAACCGAAACACCTATCTCTCAACGAGGATCTTATGTCCTTGTAACCATTGCAAGCATGCTGTGCGACGGACAAGACGCATTTCTTTGCAGCACGTTCGCAAATTCGGCGAGTTCGATCCATCTATTATAGATCTAGTTGTTGCCAATTATAACTCTTCGGACTCTGACGCTGGCCAACAGGCAGCTATCTTGCAACCCAATAGACGTGTTCGCAGGCGCTTTGGTCAAGCAGCATATGTGAGGCCACAAAATGTAGTCTCTGACAGCTCGGGGGATGATCATGCAGACCACATTTCCAACGAGGCAATGTTTGAGCCCGAAATTGATGAAATGATCGAGATGATCATGGATTCAGAAAGGCTTGTCTACGATGATATGAAAAGTGAAGCCGATACGCCATTGTATAATGGAGCACGTGTGTCTAGATTGAAAGCGCTCCTGGTTCTTCTCAACATGCAGACAAAGTTTGGATGGAGTGACACTAGCGTCACAGCGCTTTTCACGTGATCTATTAAAATAATTAGTTTACTTTAATAAAACTCTAAATGTATAATGATCTAATAGATTTTTACACAATTGTACCGTATTTTTATGTTGTGTAGATTGCTCAAAGAGCACATACTACCAGTTGATAATGTGATGCCAGATTCTCGAGAGGAAGCAAGAAAGATTTAATTTGCGAAACTTGGGGATGGATTATAATTCGATCCATGCTTGTCCTAATGACATTATTTTCAGAGGGGAATACATAGACATAGAGAAGTGTCCGAAATGTGATTCCGAAATATATCGAGTAGATCTCCACGGAACAAAAATTCCGCAAAAGGTTTTGCGACATTTTCCTCTGCTTCCTCGCATCAAGCATTTCTTCGAATGTAAGTCCATGGCCGCCCTAGCATCATGGCATGAGGAGAATAAATCTTCGGATGGTGTGCTACGGATTCCTGCAGATTGTGCAGCCTGGAAACATATAGATGGAACATGGACGGATTTTGCCAGGGAAGCTCGAAATTTGCGCTTAGGCCTGGCTATGGATGGCGTAAATCCATTTGGTCAAAGATCAACATCTTACAGTGTATGGCCCGTTGTCATCGTCAACTACAACATTCCCCCGTGGTTGACTACGAAGAAGGGGCACCTATGGCTAAGATTGATTGTGCCGGGGCGATATAAAGTGAAGAATATGGATGTGTATCTTCGTCCACTATTGGAAGAGCTACAACCATTGTGGATTGGCATAGAGGTGGTGGATATGAGCCGACACACAGGTCGATGGAATGCTTTGATCAGAGGCATTCTAATGTGGACCATGCATGACTATCCCTGACTAGCAGAATGCTCAGGTGATCTATTTACACTCCTCACTCAGACACTATAAATCTTGCTTTTTCTCAAGTTGATCTATTATCATGTGTATACATGTAGGGCTTCAAACAAGCGGATAAAGAGCATGTGTCACATGTGGACCTAGACTGAATGCACGTAGGGCGCCCTCACTGAAGAAGCAAATCTACGAAGGTCATCAAGCGTATCTTCTAGAGAATCATGTGTTACGCGACGGCTTTTTGGGAAGAGAGCCACCGAGGATGTTTGCACAAGCATGGTTAGAGCAGAAGGAGATGTGTGATGACGGATTGCCCCCAGGGATGAAGAGACTATCTATATGGTACGAGTTACTGGCCTCAACTCATGATCAATCACTTGCTCGATTCAATGCACATATTCAAGAATGTGGGTAATCTACTATGGGACCATCTGACCGGCAAGAAAGATACTTTGGGAGCCAGAGATGACCTTAGAAATGTGGATCGTATGGAGCAATATTGGCCTCAAAAAGCGTCCGATGGATCGATAAAACTCCCTAAAGCACCATGGATTTTCACAGGAGCCCAAGAACGCAAAGTAAAAGAGACCATTCGATCTTTGCGGACCCCCATTGGCGTAATGCACTCGCTCCGAACGTGTTTTACCAAAGAAGGAAAGCTTACCGGTTTGAAGTCACACGACTGGCATAAAATGTGTCAGGTATGTTCATAGTGGAGTATATCATAGTGAGAATTGTGTAACAAATTCATGTGTGGACGTACTTTAATATCATTGCTGCACGTGTTTTGTAGTTTATTTTACCGATTTCCATTGAGGGATGTCTGTCTCTTGACATCTGTAACACAATCTACAAACTTGCGAAGTTGGTACAATGGATCTCACAAAAGGAGATCAACATAGACTCCATACCATTCGCCAAACTAAATGCTGCGGAGGTTGTGTGTATGTTTGAGAAACATTTTTCTACTACCATGCTAACCATTCAGGTGCATCTTCTTGTTCACATAGTTGATGAGGTGGAAATAGCCGGCACAGTATATTCCAGATGGATGTTCTTTTTAGAATGTTTCATGAAAATGCTTAAGGGATATGTGCGTCAGAAGGCACATCCGGAGGGTAGCATGGCAGAAGGTTGGCTGGTATCAGAGTCCCTAGTGTACATTGGAGAGTGGCTAGACGGATTTGATAAAGCCCGGGACACGCTATGGCAAACCATAGATGATGAGCGCATATCTAGAATTGTCATGTGCAATCTCGGTATTGAGAAGAAGATGACGGAAGATCTAGAGGCTAAAATCAACCGATTTTGCATGCTTCACAATCCAGTCATGCAAAAGTGGATCTCACAATATGAGGATGCAAAGCAAGAGCAACAAAGGGCAAGAATCGAGTGGAGACGGGGAAGACGACCACCGATGCACTATCCGACGGGTCTGGAGAGCCTACCAGCATTCATGAGCTTAAGATGGTTGCACAGCCAACTGAAAAGCGCACAACAATGCGGTGAAGAAGTGACTGAGGAAGAGTGGGAGTACTCTAGGGGTTGCGCGACCAAGGTAAGTTTGCAATGTACGACAGTAACTTTCTAGATGTTTGAACGGCCACTCATAATCTTTGTTGGTTGTAGTATAAGTCATACACAGCAGCATGGTGTAAAGGTCAATATTTTAGGGTGGAACGGATCGACAAAAAACGTTTTACTCAAGATTGTGGAATCATGGCAAAATTTGAACAGTCTAGTCGACGACGGTCCTCTGATGCAGATCCTATGGTGGCAGAACTCACTTACTTCGGCACGCTACAAGAGATTTTGAGGATCGATTAAAGAGGATTTTTTGTCGACTTGTTCGACGTGCAATGGTTCAAGATAATCATGGAGGGTTGCAACGCTGCGTAGAGGAGAGTCTGGTTTTCTTGAGGTGGATTCAACTAAGAAATGGACTGACCTAAGAGACACCTTTGTACTACCCGAGCATTGTGAACAAGTAAGTATGTAAATAGTTAACGTGTGTTTTAGAATTTATGTACTTGGAAGCTCTCATGTAAGTTATGTGGCTCTGGCAGGTGATATTTCATCCCACAAAGTCTGCATCAAACTGGTGGTATGTCATAGAGGTAGCCCCTCGTAGTGCACAGACGTATGAAGGCTACCATGTGCCAATCACAGCGGCATCAATGGAGGAGATTGGAGAAGATGCTCAGTCAGAAGCCGTGGAGGTGGTGCCAGACGAACATCAACCTGTTACTCTCTATGGGTTGAATGCAGAGGATCTACAAAATGAAACAGAGGACATCTGTTTAAACGGAGAGCTCTATATAGATATAGGAAGTTATGATGAGCTATGCGAGGATGAGAGAGAGATCTCTTAAAGCCATAAATATTGTTTTGTAAATTCAGAGTTATGCACTTGCCTCTTTCATCACTCAAGTTGAATAGAAGAAAAACGCTTTCTATTGCGGCTAGCCTTTGAACATTCCAAAGCTACAAGCACTGGAGTGTTCTTGTATGATTCTCCGGCTCTAAGTATTTGCATCATTGCATCATTGTATTTATCTCTCTCTCTCTCTCTCTCTCTCTCTCTCTCTCTCTCTCTCTCTCTCTCTCTCTCTCTCTCTCTCTCTATCTATCTATCTATCTATCTATCTATCTACTTGTCCATGTTTTCTACTCCATTCATTCAATATTAAGTGTAAATGTTCGTGTGTTTAATGTAGGTATGGATGATGATGAGTTTCTTTCTTCTTTGTCACCCCAGCAGAGACAGTGGTACGTGGAGCGTCATCGCTCAGGCGCACCATCGCGCGTTCCTACTCCATCCACATCTCCCTCTGTTTCGGGGTCCTCAACGCGCTCTGAAGCTTCGGTGTCGACGAGACGATCTTCACACTCGTCTAGGCACCGGCGCTCTAGTGGTGGCAGTGGAGGTGGCGGTTGTTGTGGGGGTGGCGCCACCGATGCTTTGACACTGCCTCGTGTTCGACGAGGCTCTTTACCCTCCCCTTCTTTGCCCATCGCGACACCAGCCACGGCATCGCCATCGACACCAGGTTTTGCGCAGCTGAGTGCCGTTCCCCACAGCTACACACCACTAGCTACTCCTCCAGGAGTCACTCCAGTGAACACTTCTCGCTTCAGGGCTCATACTCCAGTGGAGACACCTGGCGTTCGTACCCCCGTTGACACGCCGCTAGAGACCCTTGTCGAGACACCCAGGTTCACGCGTCAGCGGCGAGAGGGCTTGCCTTACTCCGTCGACTTCAGCGGCGGCATCATCTTGGATGATTACTGCAAGAAGGTGATTTCGCGCATGCGCGGTCTTTGCTCTCAGGTGTTTAGACACTACATACTAGACACCTGGAGTGAAATACCGAAAGAATTAAAAGACAGAGTCATCAGCATGCTTCATGATGAGTTTCCCGTTCCAACACGGGATGACCGCTTCAATGAAGATGTGATGAAGGTTCGAATGCGCAAATACTGCAAGCATAAGCGTTCCGAAGTGCAAAAAGCAATCAAGCATGGATGGAACAGACCAGATTGGCTGGCCAAAGAAGATTGGAAGCATGCGAAGAAAGAAGCGCGCGAGAATCCCGACAAGTGGAAGCAACAAAAGGAGGCATCCAGAGCGCGAGTAGAGGCAGGGAGCTCGCACCACTTGGGGAGCGGCGGGTGGGCATCATTTGAGGCCGATTTTGTAAGTGTTTTCGCATCTATGTTTGATAGTTTAGGGTTTATGGGATTTGAAATTCTAACATAATGGATTATTTGTATGTTTTGACAGGGGTCATTTACAGGACGTGATCCCACTCCGTACGAGCGTGAGTACGCAGGCAGGAAGGGCTTAAACTCCCTTATAGACATCCCGACTTCTCACGACGACATGGTTAGTATTAGTGTTTATTCTTTTCTATTTATTATATTGTTTTATAAACGTCGCTCGCTATATGTTTAATTATACTTACAAAAAGCTATCTTATTGTTTTTTTTTGCAGAATCCGACAAATACGCCGCTTGGACGCGATGAGACGTCTGATTAGACGACGTCAGTTTAGCCATAGCTAGATATCATTAGTTTCTTTTTGTCCTAGCTTATGTATCATGAGACCATGTAACTATGTATTTTTGAAAACCATGTATATTTTTTAAATAATGACAATGGTTTGTATCTATTACATTTGCAATGATTAACAATCAAGTGATTTTGCTGCTGTGTACAATTGTCATTTATTTACTTCCATCAATTCACGCTTGTCATTTTTGTATCTTTATTTTGCAAACAATACGTACTATGGATGATGGAGTTAATGATTATATTGTCTTGTGGCTGACTATTTTGGGTCTATATTTACCTTTGTACTTTTTTTCAAAGGTAAATTGACCAATGAAACATTCAATATGGTTGATGGGTGGCAAGGCATTCAATGCCCTGCCACCAAAAAAAAATAATCTCGGGCGTCGCTACATTGTGCACTGCAGCGTCTCTATAAGTGTTGGTATTTACGGCCCTGCAGCGTCGCTATATGTGTCTCTATATAGCGACGCTCATAGCGACGCATATAGCGACGTTCTCTTATCGACGTTGTTAGCGACGCTTTTTGCGACGCCGGGGGATTAAAAAACCCAATGTATTTCCGTCGCTATAAGCGTCACAAGAGTACACAACCTCTTGTAGTGCCTTCTTTTTGAGGGTCCTTGGGGCCTTATAATGACAAAAACATACCAAGAACAAAGGTAGTGGACACAAGGAAGCAAAAAATGGTTGATGAGCATGACAAGGGTTAGGTATTTTCCATTGGGAGGGGGGAGTTTGCTATGAATACATCAAATTGCACACTTCTATCTCATGGCCATGGATAAAAAGAGATTTTATTTGCCATCTTAAGGCCCCAGGGATCCTCAACAAGAGGGGCCATAAGGGCATGAGAATGGCCATCCAGGCCATAGCAAAATGGTGGGGGGAAGCTCTTGCTCTGTGTACATCCAACATAGCATCTCTACATCATCCTCATACACAATAATTTTGCATTTTTTTTCATCGTAAAAGCCCCCAGGGCCCTCAACAAGACTGGCCACAAGGGCGCGCAAAATGCCCATCCGGGACTTTTGGATGGGCTTTTTGCGCGCCCTTGTGGCCAGTCTTGCTAAGGGCCTTGGGGACCTTTACAATGAAAAAAATTGCAAAATTATTGTGTAGGAGGATGATACAAAGTTTATGTTTTTTTTTTTTTAAAACAAGTGTTGAACTTTTAGGCTACTTTCAACAGCTTCTAGCTTCCAATCAGCTCCGAATCTATTTGGGCTTGTCTCACATGAATTCATTCATCTCGTCACGCTCTTCGACATCGTGTGATGCAAAAAAATCATATCGTGCTAGGATTCTCCAAAAATCAACGTGCAAGTTGGCAATTTCTAAAAAAATGATGTAAAACAGACATTTCTTACTGTTTTCTTAATCTACGGGCTCCAACAAGCATTAAAACCATGGAATCTGAAAATACTCAAAGAACCAATGTTTTTATTGTGGTAAGGACTATATTTCCTACTTACAAAACTTCGCCCTAACACCTTCAAAAGTGGCTTTCAAGGAGTGCCCTCAGTCAAAATTTGAACTGAAGGAAAACAATCAGAATGAACTCCTAGACTGTGTACAAACTTTAAAATAACCAAAAGTTTCTTCAAAAAAAAGTTACTGCTAAAAATTGGAAAATAGGCTTCCCTTGGACTTCCCACTACGATAGAAATCAAAGGGTTCAAGGTATGGTGTCACAAGTGCATGGTAGGTATCTCACCGAGGTTTTTTTCGTCAAGATCTCTAGTACTTTATCATGTCTTCTCATGTATAATCTTACCAAACAAAAACAAATTTACACTTTAAATGACTACAAATCTTATTTAACTTATCAAACAATCTAAAATATGATAGACCTAGAGTGCTCTTACACATAAACAAACAAAAAAGTCCAAATTTCTTCTCATTAACTTTGATAAACATACATTCGTGAACAACTTCCAATGGGTAGTGCGGTCATAGTTCTTACATCCAATCCATGACATAATATGCTCATGGGTGACCTATCAAATAAAAATATCTTTGGTGGGGGTGCCCTCATGTTAGGAAAAGATGTGTTGCTGATGAAAAGCTATTGTATTGTCCTACTAGGGATCTCTCCATGTTAGCATAATGATTTTTGGCGTAGTGGGAGCCACATTGCTTGAGGAGAGCTTTGTGCCATCGTAAAAGCTTCGTGTTATGCCAGTTCCTTGAGCCATTCTTGCAAACAACACCACTCAACTAGCATAGTAAGAGGTCACCTTGTATCATGACATGTTAGAGACATGTTCTTCAAACAAAAACATTCAACATTAGCAAGTTGTATAATAAAGACACTTGTTAAGTATATGATGTACTTGCAAGTATTTCCATCCAATAATCCTAAAATATACATTAGGATGAGATTACCCACCTCTAATAAGCATGGACTTGAAGCACCTACGTGCAAGATGTAAGAAAGAAGGCTATTTTAGAGAAAAAGTGGTAACACTTGACCTCTCTAACCTGCAACCTTTCAATATTTGTGTACAAAAGCAACCTTTGTGCTAAGCACTACAAAACAAGTAGAGGAAACACCTTAAACTTCAAAGTCTGTGATAAGAAGAACACAACCACACATCCTTTTCTTGCAACTGTTGTTGGAGAGTTTCAACCTCCCTCTTCGAAGAGGCAATACTGTGTTGTAATGCCACTCTTTTGAGCTGAAGAGCTTGACATTTGTGCATCCAACAAATGCAAAGATGCACCTGCACCCATACACAACCAATTGCAATAATTTAACAAGCATACTTCTCCCCTCCCAAGATATTGAAGAACCATCAACATTCGTCTCACCGATGGTACGACATTCCTGGGATGACCTGTGCTCACCCTCACGTGCGAACTTCGGTGCAAACACCATCGATAAGTAAATATGTACGCTTTTGGTGTGCGGAGGACATGGTAGTGCAGGCATACAATTTGTGATGTCCATGAGCACCATGTCAGTTGTTTCTTGAGGAAGCAAAGGATGAAAAGAGAGGGCGGGGAGGGAGAGGGAGGAACATTGGAGGAGAGAAGGGGGTAGAGGAGGAGAGGGAGAGAGAGGAGAGGAGGAGGAGAGAAGGGATCAGGGAGGGATGAGAAGGGAGGAGGGAGGAGGGAGGAGGAAAGAGGGAGAGGACAGGGAGTGAGGAGAGAAGAGGAGGAAAGAACAAAGGTTTTTTATTTTTGGGGGGGATTTTC
Source organism: Adiantum capillus-veneris (assembly GCF_014529385.1). NCBI lineage: Eukaryota > Viridiplantae > Streptophyta > Polypodiopsida > Polypodiales > Pteridaceae > Adiantum > Adiantum capillus-veneris. The sequence continues at coordinate 171,251,618 of NC_140934.1, read as the reverse complement.
TTTTTAAAAATGGGCTTTCAGTGTTTGTAGGTTTAAAAAAAGGTCAAAAAATGTTTTTGTTCATATGTATATATGTTGGGGGGAAGTTTTAAGTAAAAATAAGTTTAAAAAAACTTTTTGAAAAAAAAAGTCAATTTTTGGCTCTTAGTGACCCACGTTTTTGCTGATGTGGCCACACTCCTTTACTCCCTTCACTTTCAAAAAGCGAGAGAGAGAAAGTGACCTCCTAGGTCCACATCTTACATGTGTCTTAAAAAAAGGCTAGAAAATCCTACTCATAACTAGCTTCTTAAATTCTCTTGTCCCCTTAACCCTACGCAACATTAGCCTTAATCCCTTAAAATTAGGATTCCTTAAAAGGCCCATGCAAGGTCCATATTTCTCCTAATGACTGGGAAGATGAATATGCATTTGAATGTGACGTGGGAAGAAACTCTAACTGCAGGACAATGTGACTAATTTGTGTCCCTTGTACAGGTGGAGGATTCACTTGTTGTGTCAAAGTTTTAACATCCTAGCTTAAACGATGAATACTTTTCTCCATTCAGACCTAGGATGCTTGTAGCTTGGGATGTTTGGGTTTCTATAGATAGCCATGTTATTTTGCATCTTCCTCTACCAATTGTATCATTAAAATATCTTTCTCCTTTTTTAATTGTATGTCGGCACCTTCAACTATCAATGCCAGCTCATCCCGTGTAAATGTGACACAACTCTCCCCGATATCATGGGTGGCTACAATTGTCTCCATCAAGGAAAAGTCTATTGTCATTGTTGTACATTAGTACACACAATATTATTGCAAAATATAACGCACAATTTACATTGTGCAATGGATGGCCAAAAACTTTCAAGTAGATCCTCTCGGTGTTATCTTTGATCTCTTGGTGAAGGCACTTAGATACTTTTCATCGTCCTTTTTTTATCTCCGTGTCCTCACATGGCCATAGTGTTCTAATCATATCCTTGGTCACTTCTTGATATCTTTTCATTGCAAAAGGTTTGGGTTTTTCCATTTTGATAGTCGTTGAGTAGTGCGCGTTGCTTGTTGTGCCGACATACAGTGTGTTAGAGATTTCATGCGCTAAAACACATTAACATCCACTTGTTGTTGATCATCTGGCACCGTTTGGCTACCACAAACTTGTTCTTCGTCAGCCATAGTATCTTAGAACTGCAATCGAAAAACAGAAAAATATTCAATATCTTTGAGAAAATTTTGTTTTCACAATTCAGCAGTCTCAAAGATACCACAATTGGCGTATCGCAAAAAACAAAATCACAACTAATCCAATTGAACCACAAGACAATTGACTAAAGACATACAGATTCAAATATACTTCAAATGACTCAATGAGGTGAACCGCCCAAAACCCACAAAATAGACTTCAATGCAAATAAAATAACCAGACAACAAGACAAAGTACAAAGTACAAAATGTTCACGCCAAGTAAAAATACAGTGCAAGTTCAACAAGTGATTGTTGGACAGGATTAGGGTCTGTCTTTAGATGCTCTTTAAAAAAGATAAAAACATTTGACGTGTTTCTTCTAGATTCCCCCTCTCTTAACTTCATCCAACAATCCACTTTTATTTGAATAGCCCTCATGGCATCTTGATCAGGGTCGTAAAATACTTATTGTGGGAAATAGACTTTCCTAGTTGCACTCCCAAAGTCTACCATCATGTGAAATAGAAAACTTAATGCATAAGTTTTGCTTGCTTTTGTGTATGCATTTGCGCATCGTGGATGATATATTTCTAAATCAATCCACGATTGCTTTGCAATATCTCCTTCCCCTGCTTCCTTTGTCTCCAAAATTGCAAAGTCCGATTGAGCGCTCGAATGCAAATAATTATTTGATACACGCTTGGTTGGCATTCTAAGCATCATGCACCAATAAATGATACCAACGCGGGGTTTATTTGTGCGAGTGAAGTCTAACATTATGTTGAAAGGATGCAGGTCGTTGTGCACTATATCAACTGAGTGAACAGCAGCAACGTCCTCAAATAGAGCGTGTAAGATTTCTGGCATCTGCTCAATCACTACTTTAATCAGTGTAGTCTCTATCTCTAGTAAGTAATGACTTGCTGGTGGAAGAGTCCTTTAGCCTTATTGTAGCCTATGCATGTAGCATTTGAATGCTCCGTGGGCGAATGGCAGGCGGCACATCATGTCCCCCAAGGTGCCCCCATTGTAGTATGGAAAGATTGTGATCCAGAGAGCCTCAATGGTAAATTCAATTCATCTTACAATGGAGGGTTGAAGTGTTTGCATTCCTTACTTTGTCTGAAAGCTATCAAAGTTTGCCTCACTCCCTCCCTTGTAGCACTTTCCTACATATGTGATGTACTCTAGAAATAAAGAAATGCCTTGAATGTGTATAATGTGCATACACCAAAAGAGCCTGCTCCAACCCTTGCACCTTCCACCAGGGCCTCTTGGGAAATGCCGATCAGATGAGCGCACTTGGAATTCAATGCTATGTGCATGATTGTGGCAGTGCCATTGGCATCTGATCGACCACCCACAGCCGCTGGCGCATCTTGGGCCATCTTCAATCTTTTGGGTAAGAAATCTTGGTCTTGAGAGTTCACCCGCTTCATCTTGAACTTTTGCTCCTCCCATAGTTTGTCCCACAACTCTATTTTTTCCATATCACAAGTGGAAGGGAGATCTTCTTTTAAGTCTCTGCAGCAAACTTTCATATTGCCCAACATTGTCCTGACCTTGTGGTGGAGGTCAATTTCTTAGATCCGTGTAGGAATCAACAACTCATACTGGCCTTCACTTTGTAGCCTGCACTCTGCGTTCTCCCATATAGCGCTAGTGAGGTCTTAAGTAACTCCTAAGAAAATCATCCAGATCCAACAGAACATGTTAAATACCCAAAACATTTCAAAATATTCTGATGGAATATAAGACATGAGTTTATATTTTGCACGTTATCACCTCAAAATAAATTGATTCAGTAGAAGACATATGCATTGTGATGTACATATTACCAATCTCATTTTAGCTCATTTTAAAATATTGATAGTACGCAAACAACTCATAAATTGAAAAGAAAGTTTTGCTCTATAAAAAGATTAAAATGAATGTCTTACATGCAAAATGTGTGCATATTCTTTTTAAATTGAAAGTATATTAACTATTTGTAGACATAGAGAAATAGTGTAGTGTGAATATTACTTATGTAAATGTAGCATTTAAAATAGCAACGATGATTGATGAATAAAAATTTATTTTGAATATGATTAGATAGTATATTTTCACAAGAACACTTAAAAACAATAATTTCAGACAATTCAAACATTTGTATATGAAATACTCTTCACAACCGTGTTACCAACCAAGTGTTTTATATACTTAATACTTTAAAAATTGAAATGCACATGCACATGCAAATTATATGGCGTTCATAAGGTCGGGTTAACAACTAGAATGCCACATTTATGCAAAAACAAATGCTTCTAACAAACGCCACTCAATAAGCCGCGTTACCGATCGAGTGCCGCCCGAATCTAAAGAGCAATAATGGCTTGCATACCAGCATCATATAGTCGCATTAACGATCGATGCCCATATGTTTTTTTGAAAAGGGGAAGGAAGGTTGACTCACCATAAGGATATCAGAATCGCCGTGTTACCGACGTAGCATCATGCAATACGATAAAAGGCACGTGACCATGCAATGCACACACACACACACACACACACACACACACAAAACACACCAAAATCGTGTGGTTAGGTACTGCGCTATTGCCGTGCACTGTGACATAAAGCACGCTCCCATAAAACTCTCTCTCTCTCTCTCTCTCTCTCTCTCTCTCTCTCTCTCTCTCTCTCTCTCTCTCTAAGTGGCTCAAGAAATAACACCCAGCAGGCCCAATCGAGGCCCTATATATTTAGTTGCGGACCCGCCGAGCATTAGGGTTTTCTCGAAGGGCCCGCACGTTTTTCCACCCTCTCTCTCTCTCTCTCTCTCTCTCTCTCTCTCTCTCTCTCACAGACACACACACACACATAGTGGCTCAAGAAATAACACCCAGCGGGTGCAATCGGGATCCTATATATATTTAGTTGTGGGCCCGCTAGGCATTAGCGTTTTCTCGGCGGGCCCACAAGGAAAATGTAAATGCCCAACGGGCTTTTTATGGGTTTTCAGGTTTCAATCAGCGTGTTTGTGATCATGTTGAGTGTGATTATGTAAATATGTTAATAAGACCTTGTGATCACACAAAATTTTAGGTAATTACGTAATTATTAAATCCTTGATGACAGGTTATATGTATTTGGGTGTGAGGCATTCACATGTGCCAAAAGAGCTTAGACAGAAGCTAAATCCCAAATCACACAAGTGCATCTTCATTGGATATGGTGGAGACAAAGAGATGGGATATCATCTCTGGCACCTAGAGTCTAAGAAAGTTATACATAGCTCACATAAGCATCATGAAAGCAATGGGCACATTGGTCAACCTAAAGGGCATAACCAAAAACTCAAGTGTCCAAACCTTGTTTGAAAAGTAGTTTGGGTGCCTAATGCAAACTTGATGATACCATGAACACAAATCTATCTCTATAAAGATACAAGCATGGGTGATCTTATCAAATAATGCATCCACTCTATGCAACAATAATTGCATTCAAGCCACGATAATCTATGCACATGTGCATATCACTATCCCTTCTCTTCACCAACAAAATGAGAGAGGCACATGGTGAAGGGCTGGGTTGTATAGACCCTCTATTGAGGTAGCCAGCAAGCTGATGTTTCACCTCAATAGCCTCAGAATGACTCATTTTATAGGGCGGTTTACTATAAAGCTTCCTAATAACAACCATATCTATGTCATCTTACATCACTACAACACTACATGGAGATATCAACGCGCGTATATCGACGAAATTAGCGGGCGTCGATATACGCATCGCAATGTGCGTCGATATACACGTGGAAAGGCTTTATTTCCCACGCGTATAGCGACGCAAAAAAATTTGGGGAAAAAAAGCGAAACCCGCGAGTAGCAGGGGCCATTTTTGCCTGCGTTCTGCTGAAATCTTGGCCTCCACCTGCTACGCAGGTATTATGCCCCCCCCCCAACCCCCCTCTCTCTCTCTCTACATCGTGTATGTGTGTGTAGGAAAGAGAGAGAGAGAGAGAGAGAGAGAGAGAGAGAGAGAGAGAGAGAGAGAGAAATGTGTGTGTGTGTGTGTGTGTAGGTAATCAAAGAGAGAGAGAGAGAGAGAGAGAGAGAGAGAGAGAGAGAGAATTAATGTATGCTTAGGAAATTAAAATTAAAGAAAAATAATTAAAGAGAGAAATGAAATGAAATGTTATATTAACGTCTTCGAAAGGCCAAAGTGACCTATGAGACATGAGACAAGAAAGTTACAATGTGATGGATCTGATACAAAGTCAGAGTAAGAAGATGACAAAATAAAATATTATGGAATCCTAAACTGCTGGGTATGGACTAAACGGCTAAACCAGCTAGCTGGGATAGGTAGATCATAGGAGATCCAGCAGCTGTCGCTGGCGGATCTCATCAATCTCCTCCATGGTCAGTAGTCTGACCGGGCGTTATGCATGTCGAGCCAAAGTGACCTAGCTAGATCCTCTGATGCAGCCTCTGTTGATTTTGTGTAGTCCTCCGCAGTCATGGACGTCTAGATCTCCCTAGCTCAGTCGCTCGTTCGATCAGTAGAGAGATAGGGAAGTAGAGAGAGAGAGAGAGAGAGAGAGAGAGAGAGAGAGAGAGAGAGAGAGAGAGAGAGAGAGAGAGAGAGAGAGAGAGAGAGGTAAGTAGAGAGAGAGAGAGATAGGAATTAGCTACAGAGATATAGAAAGAGAGTTATATATATATATATAGAGAGAGAGAGAGAGATAGGAAATAGAGAGATAGAGAAAGAGAGTTATATATATATATATATATATATTATATATATATATATATAGAGAGAGAGAGAGAGAGAGAGGTAGGGAAGTGAAGAGCGAGACAGAGAGAGAGATAGGAAAATAAGGAAATAGAGAGAGAAAGAGAGATAGCGAGAGTGAGATCGAGAGAGAAAGAGAGATCGAGATCGCTTTTTTGAGCAAGAACCTTGCAAGGCTTCTGAATCTTTCTCAAGTTGCTCATCCATCTCCACATTATCTTCTGGCTTGGACATGGAGGCCCCGTCCGGTTTACAATCAGGTAGAAAACTTTCATTGGGCTGAGAACTTCCACGACTTGTGCATGTGGTGAAAAAAACACCAGGATGGGCATAATATCCTTGGAAAAACCTGTGCAAAAAATTGCAAACAGACGGAACATTACAAAAATGACAAAAATGGTCATGCTTTAATATAGGATTCATCAAGTGCGGCATTGGAAAGCTTTCTCTGACAGGCTACCTCGGAATGGAGGCAGGTGGGTTCGTAGACAGAGAAGAAACTATGGAACTAAAAGAGGCAAAGGGGTTTTGCCTGCTACATGCATTGCCATGTACACCTGGGAGTGCACGTATGTGTCTACCCATATAGGATTTGACCAATAAAGACGAGATTTTGACCCGGTGGTCCTGATCTCCGTACACCTCTGGACCGAGGTGTACGGAGATTGGGCAAGACTAGAGAATGCGAGGTAGTTTACATTGTGAGGAGTATATATATATATATATATATATATATATATATATATTAAAACAACATTCATAATCATTGTAGATGGCAACGTCATCAACTAACATGGAGGAAAAGATTGCATGCTCGTGCACGCTCTGCAAGTATCAAATCCTGCGCAAGCGTAGGATATGTAATGAGCATGTGCACAAGTATGGAGAGTTTGCTAGAGAAACCGTACAGAATCTGCGATACGACTCCTATGGAACGGGCATTGATTTTCGCGACATAGCACCTACATCTGAGAGAGAGAGAGAGAGAGAGAGAGAGAGAGAGAGAGAGAGAGAGAGAGAGAGAGAGAGAGAGAGAGAGAGAGAGAGAGAGAGAGAGAGAGAGAGAGAGAGAGAGACAGGGAGAAAAGATTATGCGTGAAGGTCCGACCAATATAGAGCCATGGATGGAAGTAGAAAAGGGCTTACAGACAGAAGACGACGGCATGGAGGAGATGCTAGAGAACTTCTTCCAGACAAGCGAGGCGAACGCGAACGAAGCAGCACTAGAAGCCGTGTGCCTATCTCCTGAATACATATTGAGGAAGTTGGCACGTCAACCAATCTATGAAGGCGCCAAAATATATGTGCTTCGTACTTGTCTGGCGTTTTTGAATCTTCAATGAGTGTACAGGTGGTCAGATGCAAGCGTCACTGCTTTGTTTAGGTACGTAATTTACAAAAGAGATTTTCCGATTGCAACGGTGATGTGCTCCGAGAGCTTTTTAATTTAATGTGGCTTAAACAGGTTATTGCGGGAGCAACTTCTCCCGGCTGGCAATGAAATGCCCCCCTCCAGGCCAGACGCAAAGCAACTTCTGACCTCAGTTGGCTTGGACTACAACAAGATTCATGCATGTCCAAATGATTGCATTCTTTTTTGCAATGAATTCGCAGATTGTCTGTCATGTCCTAAGTGCGGAGAAATGCGCTACAAACAAGATGCAGTTGGTGAGACAATGCCAGCTAAAGTGTTGCAGCATTTCCCTATTATTCCTAGGATAAAAAGCATGTTTCTTTGTGGTTCCATTGCAAAGTTGATGTGGTGGCATTCTACGAATAGATCCACTGATGCAACATTTAGGGTGCCCGCTGATTCGAAGCCTTGGAGGCACATTGAAGATACCTGGCCACATTTTAAGAGTGAACCACACAATTTGCGATTGGGCATGGCAATGGATGGAGTCAATCCATTTGGCTTGAGAAGCTCATCATGGAGCACTTGGCCTGTGTGCCTTATCAATTACAACCTCCCACCGTGGCTTGCTATCAAGAAGGGTCATTTGATTTTAAGCTTGATTGTACCTGGTAAGTTCAAGGAAAAAAACATGGATTTTTATCTAGCTCCACTAGTTGACGAGCTCCAGGAGTTATGGCATGGGATCGACATAGCAGATGCGGTTGAACCAGTAGGACAACAACATGCAAGGATCCATGGACTTCTTATGTGGACTATGCATGATTGGCCAGGATACGAAGAAGCTTCTGGTAATGGTTATTGATTTACAAAATTCTCGCTATTCGCAAGCCCTTTGCCTTGGCCTGATTCATGCTTTGATATGTGCAGGACTAACAACTTCGCGATACAATGCATGTCCAATTTGCGGGCAGTCTTTGGATGTGCACTATTCTACCTCTCTTCGAAAGAAAATTTATCAAGGCCACCACCGTTATCTTCCAGATGGCCATCACTTGCGCGAAGGCCAGCTCGGTCGCGTCGAATGTCGTCCTATGCATGTACAAGAGTGGCGTTGCCGATGGGAGCAACATGAGGGGAAACCTGTTCCAGGAATGAAACGTTTGTCCATTCTCCATACGTTGTCGTACTGGGGTGATCTACTAATTAACCATTTGCTGGATCCAATGCATATATTCAAGAATGTGGGAGAGCTCCTCTGAAAGACAATCATGGGAATGAAAGACAATCGAGCTTCACGAGATGATTTGCAGTCGGTTGGAAAGATGCCAGAGTTGTGGCCTCTCACCAATGCAGCTGGGCAAACAAAACTTCCAAGAGCGCCATGGGTATTGCTAAAAAACGAAGAGCGACAAGTGAAAAGGGTGATTTCGGAGTTCAGGACGCCAACAGGATATATGCGATGTCTCAAGACAGCATTCACCTGTGACAATCAACTGTCAGGGTTGAAATCGCATGACTGGCATAAGTTCTTGCAATTCATTCTTCCAATTGCGATCAAGGGGTGTTTAACGGAGGAAGTGCGGTCCTGCATATACAAGATTTCAGAGCTAGTGCGGTGGATCTCTTCTAGTCATTAGTGCGACGCCTAGTCATTAGTGGACCAGATTTCATCTACATGCTTTGTGAGACACAAACACGCTTCTATGTCTCTTTTTTGTACAAACAGTTAGTGTTCAGATAGTTATTGTTTCCCTTATGGTTATGATTATTGTCATTGTCATTGTATAGACAATTATTGTTTCTTTTTCTGGTTATGCTTATGGTTATTGTTAATTTTGTTTATGGTTATGGTTATCTGCATTATGGTTTTGATCAAAGTGATTATAGCCGGTTATGGTTTTAAGTTATGGTTATGGTTCGTTATGGTTATGCTTTTAAGTTATGGTTATGGTTCGTTATGGTTATGCTTTTAAGTTATGGCTATGCTTTTCAGCTGGTACGGTTGTCTTTCATTGGCCTTAAATCTCATGTGAGATCCTACATGGATAGCATGTAGGAGGCGTATACATGATATGGTTTTTTTTGAAAAGTTTATGTAAAAACAAAGGGAACTCTGCCGAAATTTCTGCGCTCGGGAGCATGGTTGATATTTTGGTGCTGCTCACTTTCTTGGGCAGAGGGCAGGAAGTCTGGTTGTGGCTGTGTCCATCTTTTAACTCGGCACAGGCCAGGCTACCTGCCCTCTGCCCAAGAAAAAAAAAATCTGCTATGGTCGTCGCTATATGCGTCACTATGCGCGTCGCTATGCACGTCGCTAATAGCGACTGGTTTCACAGCGACGCATATAGCGACGCTCATAGCAATGGGCAGCGTCGATATATGCGTTGATAACACCTTCTTTTATTGTAGTGCATAGAACGTGTTGATGGTAGCTGAAGAGTGTGTGTGCATGGATGAGTGTGTGTGCAATGCGGTGTGTGCGTGCAAGAAAGAGAGAGAGAGAGAGAGAGAGAGAGAGAGAGAGAGAGAGAGAGAGTAGATGCTATGTGTGGGTGGAGAAAAACAAAAATGAGCTACTCCTTATTCTTGGTATATGTACAAGAATAAGGTGAGTAGTGAGCGGGAACCCATAGCTTGGGCACTCGGGCGCCGTATCGACTCTAGGGGTAGGCGAGTGTGCATACCCACGCTAGAACCTATATGTGAATCTCATAGACTACTATGTATAGTCTACAAAACTCCACTATGCATCATGCTAGTGTTAGTCACTGTATGACTAACAATCCTTGCTACAAATTCTCCCAATGTAGTTGTTAGGTCGAGCCTCGACACTAGTAGGTCACACATGAGACACCCGAATACTGACAAAACCTGCACAAACCTGGCTATACTCACCTCCCCTTCCCTATTTACAGGTACTTCATCATCAAGACAATCCATCACGTATGGATGTGTCAATGCTGACATTCAGATAGTTGCATCCCTCTCACCCATAGGCGGAATTTTGCATCCTATCGCCAACTCATAAGCCTCTAGCATGAGCATACCAAAGAAATCCATGTCTATCATCTCTGTCTGTGTCTCTAGGGAGTAGACCTGCTCTACCTTTGTCTGCACAGACTCTGATAACACCTATTGTGTCTCACTAGATCACTAATGCTCTACCACTTTCTTTATAGAGTCTACTGGCACATCTTGCGCAACTAAAATTCTCTTTCTTGTGAGTGCGATGAAGCTCACTTGCAAAGGAGACACATCTTGTCTCTCACTCAAAGAATGCCAGCAACAAAATTGAGACTATGTTGTCTCAACCTCAAACACATGCGGTTGGAATTAGGGTTGCAGGAAAACACACACAGCTTGGAGAAGACGAAGGAAGCAAGGAACACAAAAGAGAGTGAATTACTTAGTGTGCAATGGAAAGATAGACAGCCCTAGAATGAATGGGCGTATATACAATGCACGGAGGGAAAAACCTCCTAAAGAGGGGACCTAAGTGTGTTCACACACATCACTACCACATGTATATGGATGGTACCGAATCCTCCCTGGAGTGATGTGGTGAACAAGAGCTTACACATGAGTAAAGGGACGTGCCATGCCCTGAGAACATGGTCAGTCCACAAAGAGGAGTAAGCCCAAAGCTTTGAGAAAAGCTTCGAACTTCTCACGAGACAATGCCTTTGTGAAAAGATTTGCAAGGTTGTCCTGTGTTGGCACATAAGCCAAGTTGATCTCTCCTCTTGAGAGCCTCTCTCCCTGACATAGTGGTAATGCACCTCAATGTGCTTTGTGCGAGCATGCAAAATTGGGTTCTTCGCAACTGCCAATGCGCTTTGACTGTCAGTGTAGATAGTGTTGGCAGTGTCATGTCCAACACTCAAATCATCCATAAGGCCTCTGAGCCATACACACTCAATTGTAGTTGTGAAGACTGCCTTGTACTTAGCCTCATGATTAGGAGTGGCCACAATAGGTTGCTTCTTGCTCAACCCTGATATACATGAACTGCCAAGCATGAAACAAAAACCACTTGTGGACACTCGCATGTCAAAACAACCAGCCCAATCTGAGTCCAAGAAAGCTGTAAGTCTGGCAGCAATGATCCCCCCTTGGGATAAAACAAGACAAGATGTAAAGTGCCACTCAAGTAGTGGAAAATCCTCTTGATAGCCTATCAGCGCTTAGACCCTGGCGTATGCATAAATTTGATGACCTGTGAGACTGCAAACTGAATATCTGGCCTCGTGTTGCATACATAAATGAGGCTTCCAATAGCACTTTGGTAAAGAGTGACATCTGCAGTAGGATCACCAACATCGTGAAGACTCAATTTCAAACCTATTTCCATGGGAGTGGCAATAGGTTTTCAATCCTTAAGTCCAAAATTACATAGCAATGTCTCTATGTAACTTTTCTGACATAATGCAATACCATCACCACACTGCTTAAATTGTATACCCAAGTAATGATCTAGCAACCCCAAATCTTTCATCTTGACAGTAGCATTCAAATGAGTCTTAAATTCAGCAATATGTCTCTCATTTGGTCCAGTGATCAGCAAATCATCTACATAAAGAACCACAATGAGAAGTACATCACCCTCATGCTTTACATACAATGTGCTTTCTGTTGGACTGTTACGAAATCCTCGTTTGACCAAATGAGTGTCAACCTTCTCATACCAAGCAGGAGGAGATTGCTTCAATCCATACAAAGCTTTGTTAAATTTGCACACCTTATCCTCTTGTCCTTTCTTGACAAAACCGCGAGGCTGCCTTACATAAACTTCCTCAAATATGTTACCATTCAAGAAAGCAGTAACAATGTCTGATTGATGTACATCCCAACCAAAATGAGATGTCAATGCACATAGAAAACACACAGTAGTCATACGACAAGTGGGAGCAAAAGTCTCTTCATAATCTATGCCTTTTTGTTGTGCATAACCCTTTGCAACAAGTTGTTAGCGGGTACGCCGTGACGGACGATGGAGCACAGCGAGAACACAGACCAACAAACTGTCAATCCGAGGACGTAGCTGACCCGACTAGGGCATGGAGGAAATCTTTGGGTTGTCAACCCTGAGCTAGACACGAACAACACTCTACAGTCACTAATCCTACCACAACACTACCATAAAGCAAAGAAACAGACAACGCATCCTACGAAACACTACAAGCTCGAAACAGTCTCAAATCATATCAGAATGACTCGAAATCGGAGGGCAAGACTCACAAGGACATATCCTATATGGTCAAACACCTAAAACCTGAAAACAATAACTGTAAGACCTCTAATTGCTATCGCAATAGACTCAAAACAGCAATTTCCAAAGTGTCCGAAACTAATCTACAAAGACATCAACACGAAGAGCTTCTCTCCCTGATTCTAACGACTACTCGATCATTCAGAACGGATGTTTTTTGAGATACTTACGACCAAATATAGCTCGTAGCAGGGGGGCTCGCGATGTGGTCCTCGGCTTGCATTGCTTGCGTCGATGCGGAGAGCTCCTCGATGTTAACACGCTCCTACTCTCATATCTGCAATGTGATTAGTGTGCGTGACGGTGTGTGTGCGTGAAGCTCACTACTGTGTGCTGCAGAACCCACGAATGTATATTATTTGAGATAACGTAATGTGTTTTTTACAAAGCCTTAGGTTTCAACTTATATACAAAGCCTTCAAACCTAATGTCCGGCCAAATGACCTGAATTGTCCCTAGGCTTCTATAGAGCTTAATTACAAGAAACTGAGTTGGCTTTACTCATGATACAAGCATTTGCGGCCAAAATACAAGTGCCGATTTAAAATATGAGGTTCCCATAAACATTACAAAAGTGGCCGTAATGACTCAAAATAATAATAACGGGATATTCGATGACGTCCATGAACTCGTATCTTCATGTTGCAGCATCCATCTTCATCTTCATTACTTCATCACCATCTTCATGTGGAATTTTTACAGAATCTTTGAGGAATCTTAATGGAATCTTTGTGGAAATGTTGTTGAAAGGGCGTCCTTTCAACACTCTCCCCCTCCAAATTCTTGTCGTCCCTGACAAGACCCTATGTCTTTGTTGGCCTTGATGAGTTCCTGATGTCTTGGTGTTGGTTGAAGTTGTTGTGGCAGCCTCTTCTGCAGTTGGTTGCTTTGCGTGATATTAAAGCTGCCTTGAAGTTATACATGTAGTGTATTTGAAGCCTGGAACTCTCCCCCTCCGATTGGTTGTTGTATCTTGAATTGCATGAGGTTGTATCGACTTGTTGGTGCAACAGGTCATTGTCATTGTAGCTCTAGTTTGCTTTTCCTGTGGTTGTTATCTGGAAGTCGTACCTGTAAGTTGACTTGAAGATCTATCAAGCTGTTTTTTGGCCTCTCCCTTTTGACTTGTTAGTAGATTTGCAATTAGTAGTGTGGGGATATCGTGGTTCTTCTTGTTTTTGTTGTTATAAAAAATAAAAGAGTAAAAGTAAAATGTAGCGTATATACAAAATTAAGGTCTTGTATACCTGGATAAGACTAAAGGGAAAAAACCATTGGGAAAAAATGTCTTTAGTCATAATTAAATGTGAGGCTATATGTACTTAGGTTCTGCTGTTATAGAGTTATGCTGAGTTAAAGTACATATGGCCATATGGCTACTAGTATGGGCTTGATATACATGGATAAGTGTTAGTAGCTTGAAGTCAGAGTCATTGCTGTTGAGCAAAGGCTTATAAAACCTATTTCCGCTTGGTCATCGTCATTTGTTTTTGTAAGTGCATGGGTGGAATAAAAAAGAGTGCCTAATGCATATGTCCAATGATGGGACATCTATATGCTTGCACAGAGTTATGCATGTTAAACAAGATGTGGTGCGAGAGAAGAGTATTGATGGGTTCTTCATGGAGTTAGTGTAGCGAGCAAAACATATAACATGAGTGCTTCAAAAGCTTTCACTAATCACAGAAGAGTTTTTGTTGTCGAGGTTTCTCCACTCTTCCTCACTGTGTCAAGTGCGTGAGTGTTTTTGTTTTGGACTACTCCGCCTTCTCCACCTTATATATTATATGGACTTTGACTCTTATGCTCACCTCTTCCAGCATAAGAGACATGACTTTATGTATGCTCAACTCTCCAGCTTGAGCTTATACCTATTAGCTAGACTCATAGACCACAGAAAAATATTAACTTGAAGCTTGGGTCTGACACTTTGCTTATTTAGTGGCTTAGCTGCTCGACTCTAGACTCTTATGCCATGTAAGTTTAATGGCGACTTGGACTTACCTGATCGCGGCCTGAAATCCAATTCCATATGCTTTTGATGTTTAGGCCTTTCTCGTTAGTTTCTGTTTGAGATGCCATGTTGTCCAATACATTGGCATATATCTTCTCTTCATTCCTTGGTAGCAAATTGTGGTCGCTTGATGAGACAGGTATTGATGTTGAAGCAATGGTTGACGAAGTCTTCTTCTTCCAGATAGTGTTCTTCAAAACTGTGACCTCCGCATTTACCGTTGCTTTCTTTTTGCTGTTAAGAGGCTGTAAAGGAGTTTTGTATCTTTCTTGTTGTTGAGCCTCAATCGCGGATTTTGGAACCCACATTGTTCTTGGGCCTAGTGTGATCTCCTTTGCCACTTTCCTTGTTTCTTCTTTGACTTGATGGTACCTTGTCTTTAATTTCCAAATATGGCTGTTACTTTTGTAAAAGCCTTGCTCTTGTAGTAATTGACGAGGGATCCATCTATAGGCTGTAGTAATCTTGGGTGTAGCGGGTGGCTGTTCTTGATTTCTTGATTTTTCTTGCTTTTCCTGGGTGATTCCTTGATAAGCTACTACCTTAGGTAACCAGATTTGAAAATTACCCTCATAGAATCCTTGTGCTTCGAGTAACTCGACTGGAATGAATCTTTGGACTTTCTTGGAGGTGATCTTCACTTGACTTTGTTGGGTAGTCTGGTAGAATTCTGATTTCATTACCCAGACTTGTCGTATGGTTTGTCCAGTGGAAGACCTTCTCTTTTGCTTTTTCTACCTGTCCTTTCTCTTGGTTGAGTTATGTGATTGACGTTGACGACTTTGTTGATTCTTGATTGAGTGGTTGGCATGGGATGGATATCGCTAGGCTGTTATCTTGGGCTTGTTGACCCAAACATCTGAATTTCCTTTCTTGTAGCCTTGTGCAATAATTGACTCGCTTGATGTGATCCATCCTGTTACCTTTTCTTGTTGAGGTTGTTCCTGTGATTGTATCCAAATTGGATCATTAACTTTAATATGTGCCTTGGATACTAGCACTTGGTTGACCTGTTTTGACTTCCTTTGAAGACTTTCGGGCGATGGAAACTTCGGTTGATAGACTTTTTGCTTGGGTTTCCATTGTTTTGTTGATGGTTTGGCTTTTGATGTAGAGGCTTTGTCTTGCACTTGCATTGGCTGGGCTAGAGACTGTGGGCTTACTTTAGCTTTGCCTTTTCCAATAGCCAAGAATCTTTGAACTGTTGTAGGCTTGACCTCTGTAATCCCCATACTTATAACATCTACTTCAGGTGAGAGATTTACCTTCTGAATATCATAAAGCTTTGGCTTACCTAGACGTAACCACATGCCATATGACATGACATTAGTCGTGGAATTTGTATCAATTTCTTCCATAAAATTCATCTTGACTCCATCTTGTGCACTTAGCAAAAAGTTGATCTTCTTTGGTACTAGATTTCCTGTGTTCTCTTGAGTGACTTGAGCAATCTTTGGCCTGGACTCCTTGTCGTCTGAGGTTCCAGTGGTGAGAGATGCATCATGTGGTGGTGATTTGCATCTAGCACTTTGGATAGCTGTCATACCTCCCTCCGTTGTAGCAAGTGTAGCAATACCACCCAATGATATTGTAGACATCATTGAGGTATTCACTTCTTGCCTATCTGACCCTTCATTATATGCATCACAAGCAGGATCACCCATAGAGTCATTTGTCTTGACTTTGAGTTCATCATACTCAGATTCTTCATCTGTCTCACACATAACCCTTAGCATGTAGTAGGGGACTATGTCATACCCATTCTAATCGCAAAATTTTGTTGGTGTGGTCTCATTAACACAGACATCCAAAGTAGCCAATATCTGAGTCCACTCTAACGGTTCTAACGCCTCTTCCGGAAAAGGTTCCCTTATGTAAGCATCATCTTCTAAGACCCTCTCTAAGGAATTCTCATTTCTCCCAAAGTCACTACACTCCGATGCTCCGCACATCCACGGATGGTCTGTTGATCCACTTTGTGTTGCAGAATCAAAATCTTCCACGAGCGTTCTAGTTACATCTTGGTAACTATGATTTCTCATATTTACACGTGTTGTGGTTTCAGCATGTCTCAAGTATAGATAATCATAACCCCAATCTTGTACCATCTTGAGTTGTCTCATGAATGGTCTTCCAAGGATGATTTCATAGTTATTTTTCTTGCCAAAGTCAACTATGGCAAAAGTATGCGCATACTCTATACCACAAGAAGACACCACTATCGCTTCTAGAAATCCCATGGGTCTTTCCACATGCCCATCCGCTAACTTTAATTTTATTCTGGTTGTTCTAAAGGCGGGCCTACCCCATTTCTCCCATATTCTTTTTGTTGCTATGGCAATTCCTACTCCGCTGTCAAGTATAGATTTTTTTTCAATCCCATTGTACTCGGTAGGCAAAGTGGCATTACCATCTTCTCCTTCACAGTACTCTCCTACTTTGTTCAGAGGTACCGGTCTTACATTTGATCTAGGCTTCTCAATCTCATCTAGCTCTTTTTCCAGGAACCTTAACGGGCTTTTGATCCCAATTTTTTCCAAGCATTTTCCTATATCCGTCCACATACTTGGCCTGATTTTCAAAAGTTCTGACAACGTAATTGTGCACTTCACTGGCGTGGATAGCAAGTCGGTCAAAATTTTTGTGTCCAATTCTTTTGTCCCTCCTAGCCTTTGTGATGGAACTCTCACAATCTGAGACTTTGCCTCAATATCTCCCATGTACTGTGGCAAAGTTCTTAACGATGCAGGTCTACTGTCTTCGGAGGCTATCGATCCTACGTCACCATGATATGACCTCGCATCAACACTCATTTGTGGTCTATCTAATGTGATTTCAGGAAATGGTGCTGGTCCAGCATCCTCTTCTCTTTTTTTGGCATCTCGGACAACCTTCCATAACTCCTCTGGCCACTGCTCCTCAACTATAGGAACATAGGGTGGGAAATCCCTCATTGATTCATCTGTTGTATTTTGGACTACCCTCAAGTCTTGCGACCTTGGCAGTGGTTCTTCCCTATGATCTACTTCTTCTCTAGGAAATTCGTCTTCTTTAATGCTCTCATCTATGTGCACTGGGGTGACTATCCTATCCTTCACTTCTGGTGGAGGTGGTTCTAGCAATGCTTGAGCAGTTTCAATGAGCTGCTTACACATTTCTAGCCTCTGCTTCTCTAGTTCAGGATAAGGATAAGTCATCCATCTTTGTTCTAAGGTCTGTCTATTTTCCAATCTAGCCTCATAAGCCTGTAAAATTGCGTCTAAAGGCTCATTCACTTTGTCCACTAGGACAGATCCTCCTGAACTAGCACTCTTGGGTTCTTCAGCTGGTTTAAGGGTTTCAACTTCCCTTTGTTGTGTCTGTTGCTCTTTAGTTGTTCCCAACTCAGCTGTAACAGCCTTTTCTTCTCCTTTCTCCCTTTCTAGTCTCGCTTTCATTCTAGTCCTTCTTGCTCGTCTAGAGTTTCTACAGCTTTTGGAACTCTTACTAGTCTCTCCATCTGTAGGCTTCT
Source organism: Adiantum capillus-veneris (assembly GCF_014529385.1). NCBI lineage: Eukaryota > Viridiplantae > Streptophyta > Polypodiopsida > Polypodiales > Pteridaceae > Adiantum > Adiantum capillus-veneris. Next base: position 171,233,520 of record NC_140934.1, on the reverse strand, counting down.
GCTCTTGCACTTTTTCTTGTGCTCTTGTGACAACGTTTACTGGAGCAACTTGCTTACTTTCATCTTCTTGTTGCTTAAGCACCTGTTCTTTTGCAATTGTTTCTTGCTCTGTCGTTGTTGTCGTCTCTCCTTTTGCTATGGCTCGTTCTTTCTCTGATTTGCTGGTAGAAGGAAAGGTAACATGTGGTTGCATTTTACCTTTCTTTCTTGGATTCTTAGGAAAATCCAAAATCATATGTGTGATTTCACACTCATTACAATATACATTTATCATGATATCATGGTGTGGACAATCCTTAATCAAGTGATCACTACTACCACATCTGTCACATGGACGTATTGGTTGTTGTGGCAATACTTGATATTGAACTTGAAGTGGCCTCTGATCTACCATACATATTTCTGTTTGAAGCTCATGACTCTCATATGCATTTCTAGTAGCTATGGGTCTTTCACTTAAGAACACTTGTTTCGCTATAGGATGATATCTAGGTGGTTGAGAGTCTTAGGTCTATAGTCAGGACAATGTTGTGTCGGATGGTCCCCTCCACATGTCATGCACCTTCGTTGTTTAGGAACTGTATAGGCTGGTACTCTGTCAGAGTGGTTGATGCGTTGCATCACATTCTCTATGATTTTCTCCTCAATATTTACTTGGTTTTGTCCTAGATTCCCTCTTTGATCCTCAAGATCTGCGGTTTTCTTTTTCTCACTCGCATCATTCATCTTCTTCTGACCATCTTCATAGAATTCGAAATTGTCAACTAGGTCAACCGCCACTTTGGTCACCTCTTCCAAGGTTTGGTATCTTTTCATGTATAGGTCCTTTTGGAGATTCTCATTCCTAAGCCCTCTGATGAAGCATAGGATCTGACGTTCTGGCGTGGGTAACTCTTGGGTAGGAAATCTAGCAACATATTTCTTGAAACGTAGTATTGCATGTCGCAATGTTTCTGTTTCGTCTTGTTTAAATTCCTGAATCTTAGGAAGGGTGTTATGTTTTATGCCCCTCGTGGAGAATTCTTGAACAAATTCATCCAACATTTTCTCAATGGTTGTGGACTCTCTCCGGTTCAATAGTTCAAACCATGCTTGTGCATTGTCCTCCAATGTAAGTCCAAAACCCTCATACTGCGTGTGGAAGTCCTCTACTCGTTCTGCTCGTAGGACTTGCTTGAAAGCCGAGACATGGGCGTATGGGTCTCCTATGCCATTGTACTTTCTATTTACCCATTTCCTTAGCTAAGATGGTCTTATACTTTGGGGTGCAAAGTATGGAACCATACTCCTCTCTGATATCGTTTCATCTCCCGTTATCGCTCTAGGAGGAAATCTAGGTGGTGGTTCCCTCTTTGGAATTCTCTTAGAGGTTCCTGTGTTTTGTGGATGTATCTGAGGTCCTTCAGTGACCAAATATCCACTCATCTCTAATTTGGTTCGCGGATTTGTGCTTTCTACAGCTCTATATTCTCGTCCATACTTGTCAACAAATAAAGATGTCCATTGTCGGTTGACCTCGTATGTATAGACATATAAGAGCTTGTACTCTGTCAGCTCATCTGGGTAAGGCTCTAAGCAACTGTAAAGGTTGAATTGATTTCCATAAATATACCTATATAGTCCTTCACTTTCATGGTTATACGTCCAAACTCTCTCCACAAAATTGGTCTTTATGTACTGTAGGTTTGGAAGATCTATTCTGGGAGGGTGCTCATCTATCCCTGCAATCCATGTGCTTGTATAAGCTGAGTCTGAGTCTGAGTCTGATGTAGACATGACTTCTAGGCTTAACAGATCTAGCTTGCTGTAGTAATACCTCTCTCAGTGTGTTCAAGTGTTTTGGTCAGGGAAAATCCAAAACTATGTCCAAAACCGTGAGCGTTTTCTCACAATTCTCTCAAATTGTTGGTTTTAGACACCCCTGACTTCCGGATGCATTTTGAGGCCTTAAACAACGTTTTTTTCAAAACTGACCAAAATGTACGTTGTTTTGGTCACTTTACTCTAAGATTTGTAGTACTGCTCTCAAGCTACGTTTTGATAAAAAAAAGTTTTGGAATCGGAGTCCATATGTGAAAGTTACGACCAAAACAGTGAGATGTAATTTGGAAAGTTGCTCTATCTGATGTTTTTTCAAGTGGTCAGTTTGAGCCCAAAATTGGTGTGTGCACTCCTTAGGCAATGATAAACCCAGTGGTATACTTGGTTTCAAAAATTTTCTCAAAATTTTTTCCTCACTTGTCTATCGCGATAGACTCACCAAGTACCCCTTGCAGATGTCCAAATGCACTCAAACTTTGTGTACATGGTATAATGGGCCTTCTGAACCCAAATATGAAGTCAGATTTGAATTTTTATTTTTCTATAGTGAATTTCTGAGTCTATCGCGATAGACTCACCAGAGTGTTACTGGGATATAGTTTTTCAACTGTTTTTACAGATTTGAGTTTCCCCTTCTCTTGAGATACTACTCACCAAGTTTCAACCAATTTGGAATACTTTTCCTTTGTAACTTGCATCAAACAACAGTCTCTTTTCTGATCTTATGAAGTAATCCTCTTAGTAGCACTTACAATACTCCAAATTTACTCAAATTTTAACCATAGGCTCACAACAACATGTAGAACAAGGCCCTAAGGTCAATTTTCAAAAATTTCAATTTTTTGAAAAAACCCTAGTCTATCGTGATAGACTCAGCAGATTCTTCAATTTTGAAAATTTTCCAGATTTCTCTTCACCACTGTGTTCCCTATGCTCTGTACACCTTGCTCACCAATTTCCACTTGTTTTGGAGTTTTTCTTAGGTCTCTAACTCCAACTCTAGAATTGTGAGTCTATCTGATCACTAGAAAATAGACTTAGGATGACTTCCACCAATGTCCAAAATCCACCACATTTTGTGTGTAACCTCCTGAGAGGCTAAACAAGCTATGCTCCAGAGGGTTTTGAAAATTTCAATTTCTTTGGCCTTGCTTTGAGTCTATTGCGATAGACTCATCAAGTACCCCTTTTATAGGTCAAACTTGAACTTTGACTATACCATTGTGTTCCAACACCTCTCCTTAGTCCTCTTACCAATTTTCAAGTGGTTTGGACTTTTACTTTGTCAGTTAGACCAGATCTAGTGTTTTCTTCAAGTTGATCCTCTCAAATGGTCTTAGACCCACTTTATGATGTCCAAATGACTTCAAAATTTTTATGTGTCCTTGATAGCACCTTTCCAAGCTATGCCACAGAGGTTTTTGAAAAATTCAGTTTCTATCATTGGGTTCTTAGTCTATCGCGATAGACTCACCAAGTATGCTAAAATGACACTTTTTTCAAATTTTCTCTTCACAGATGTATTCCCTACCCTCTGTAGGTCATGTATACCAAGTTTCACAAGGTTTGGAAATTTGGTCAAGTCCCTTTACCCAATTTGTCTCTGAAGTCTGACTCAAAATACCAGACAAGTGCTTTGGTGGTCTTCTTGATGTCCAATTTCAAATTTGAAATGATGGTTAAGGTCTAGGTGAGGAGTGGATTCAAGCTATCTAGTCACAATTTCCAAAAACTGTCCCACTCAAAATGTCATGAGTTTATCGCGATAGACTAGGTAGATTGTGCAAGAAAAGTCAACTCAAAATTGTGACTTCACTTTTAGATTCCCCTTACTCTCTTGTGTCTATCCCTCAAATTTCATGCAATTTGGACACTTGGTTTGTGTTTTGGGCCATTTTTAGTGTTTTTGTCTAAACCTGAATCTCTATCTGGGCTTTAGATTCACTTCTAGTGATCCAAACACCTTGAAATTTGGTGTGTATGATATGTAGGTTCTGCTTAAGCTATCCCTAGGAGGGATTTGCAAAATAAGGTCCACAGCTAAATATCCCCAACCTATCGCGATAGGCTCATAAAGTTTCCCAGTTTTGGTCTTTTTACAAAGTTCTCTTCACAACTAGTTTCCTTATCCTCTGTATAGTGAATACACAAAGTTGTGCAATGTTTGGACTATTGGTCAAGGTCTTTTTACCACTTTGTCTCTGAACTTAGACTCTAAACACTAGACTTGAGGTTTAGTGGTCAAGCAGGTGTCCAAGTACACTCAATTTTTGGGAGCATCCTTGTATTGATGTGTTTTACATGTGGTGTGAGGGGTTTTGCCTATTTCTAAGTCTATCTCCAATTCACCAGTCTATCGCGATAGACTAGGCAGAGAGCCACTGGAAATTTTTTTTTTTTTTTTTTTGGACAGTTTGGTTCCCAATGCCCTTAGAAGCCTATCCCCAAAGTTTCATTCAGTTTGGACTTCTTTTCCTTTGGATTCAAGTATTTCACAGTTCACTTCTTTACACTCGAAAAAAGTAAATTCCCACTTAGATACACAAGCACTGATGCAAATGCTTTGAAATTTCACATACAAGCTCTAGAGCATATGCAAAACAAGGTCTTGAGGTCAAACTTTTTGTTTTTTGAAAATTACAGATTTGGTTTCAAATTTTTGTTTTTTGGGTTTTTTAGGGTTTTTTTTTTTTTGGATTGGACCAAATCTGTGTTTTCCCCCTACCTTAAGGTCTCCAATGCAAAAACAAGCACTGATATCAGCTTTCAAACAACCATTTTAGAGCACTTTTACCATAATCATCACAATTCCGCCTTTTGTGTTTTCAAGCACATTTTCATGTCAAAATTGCTCTAGATCAACATCAGATGTCCTACACTACCTAAAGTCCTACTTTGGATGGTTGAATGGTTGTTTTTGCTTTCTGGCAAGCAAATAGCTTCCTGCTTACCTTTTGCGTTTTTTTTTTTTTCAAGTTCTTCACAATCATAAGTCACAACCAAACACACAAACCATAAAACCTAATCTAAACACATAACAAAAAAATATAACCATACCTCAACCTCATGGTGGACCACCTCGGCGAGACGCAAGCTCCCTGGCTATCCCTCAATCAAGAGATCCGCTCTCTGACTTCCCACTAAGAAGGCAAATGGTGACAACACTCTAGAAAACTCTAGATAAACGCTATACTATCAAACACGAGTGATGCGGTCTACGCTAGTTTAGGCGCTTCATCCCCGACAACGACGTCAATGTTAGCGGGTATGCCGCGACGGATGATGGAGCACAGCGACAACACAGACCAACAAACTATCAATCCGAGGACGTAGCTGACCCAACTAGGGCATGGAGTCAATCTCTGGATTGTCAACCCTGATCTAGACACGAACAACACTCTACAGTCACTAATCCTACCACAACACTACAATAAAGCAAAGAAACAGACAACGCATCCTACGAAACACTACAAGCTCGAAACAGTCTCAAATCATATCAGAATGACTCGAAACCGCCTCCAAAACTTCCCTCTTGGACATGGTATGGCTCCGTACAACTTGTTGGAAGACATGAGAGGTAAGGGTCCTGATATTTCATGGCCTCAATTTCTTGCATTATGTCCACAAGTTAGGAGGGATTTAACAAGGCCAGTTAGCACTAGGAGAAAGGTAAAAGAGAGTGTGCCTGTTGTAAAAATTGCACAAGCTGAAATGAATGAGGACATTACACCGGTGCTAGACTGTTACATCAAAGGAAGATTGGTTAGGAAAGGTCTAGTGGATGGGGGTGCACAAATTTGCATCATGACAGAAGGGCTCATGCAAAGACTAGGCATGCACATCCAAGAGACACCTGAAATCAAAGTCAAGATGGCAAACAATAGCAAGGCTAGGTGTGTAGGCCTTCACCCTCAACAACCCCTCCCCCCCCAGAGTTCTCCCCCTCCTCATCATCCTCCCCCCGCCTCCTACTCCCGCCGCACAATATAGCAAGTCGTATAAAGTGGACAAATGAAATGAAAAGAATTATCATCACTAGAGGATGACAATGGAGATCATCTTGGAGAATCAGGACCTTTTTGAAGTTGTTAATGTCACAATGCAGTGCCCACCTTAAGCCAACCTTGTAATTGTCGTTAACACGCAGGAGATTGCTAATTGCAAATCCATTGGCCTAAGTGCAAGGGTGATGATGACCATGCAATTAGGTCAACTCTTGTTCAAATGTGATGAAACTTGATGGCTAGAATGTATAAGCTATGTAGAAGCTGTGTATGAGGTGAGATATTGAGTTGGGTGCCCAAACATGGCCTTGAGACATCCTACGCATAGGATGTCTCCTTATGAATTCTTTGGAAGAAGTGCTACTAGTATATGCCCTTAGCCCCTCTAAGTCCCCTTTAAGCCTTATTTCAATAAAAAAGTCAAAAAGATAGATAGAAACTCCATGTTTGGCTTTCAGAGCCTTTGAGTCGTTTTCTGACTCTTGGAGTGCTTTTCTGCGATGAAATTTCTTAATGTTAGTCTCCATAGCTTCATTTCCTGACGAATTTTTGCCAGCAGAAGCATTAGGAACATATGATTTTCCACTCACAGAAGAACCATAAGAAGTGGTTGCATTACTGTTACCACCCTTTCTTTGAGAAGCAATAAAATCCTGTTCAATTGCATGCTGTCTAGTCCTGTTTTTTTTTGGAAAGTGACTCTTGCAACAGCAATGTGCACAATGCATCAAACTTCACAACTTCAGGATTTCCTTGGGTCATCAGTCTCCAAGTACTAGCAAAAGTCTGGTAGGAATCTGGTAAGGCATCAAGAACAGTCTGCACAAGGGAACTGTCTGAAATGACTTCACCTACAAAAATAAGTTGCTTATTGATATCCTAATTTACACCAGCAAGGAAAGCGTCCATAGCATCTTCCTCATGCATAATCTTTGACTCCAGCTCTTTACGTAGCAATGCAATTTTTTGCCTCATTGCGGCTTTTGCATGAAGACCAACCAGAATATCCCAAGCCTGTTTTGCAAATTTCGTTGAACAAATGTGAAGAGTAATGTTGCGTTTTGCATAAAACGCAATCAATGCATGAGTCTGTGCATCCTTTACATCCCAACAATATTTTTCTATCGTAAGAAAAACAACTCTAACAGCAAACATCCTTGGAGCAAGACCTGCAACATCCTCAACATCGCTTACATCCTTAGAACCAGGATGTACATCAATGCCCTACATAATATTCCAGACGCCTTTTGACACAAGAACATGTTGCATCATGTAAGCCCACATAGGATAATTGTCCCCATCCAATCTGTCCTCAGTAGCAAACATCTTGAACACATTTTTGTTGTTGTCAGCCATGGAAACCTGATGTGAAAACTGCTCGAAAAGAGGAGAAATGAAGCAAGAACAACACATGCTTTATAGCACAAACCATAGAAGACTATAAGGGACCTGTTATGCAAAAAATGGCACTGATAGAAATTTTGCACAAAATGATGAAATAGCATGTGCAGTACTGCTTGTAGTGGAAACGGAGACCTCTGAACACTCACCAAAGCTCACAGAAATCAAAGAAAGTGAGCAGGCATGTGTTGGAGCTACTGGCGACTAACCTCGGGAGGACGCAACCTGCTCTGATACCAATTGTTGGAATTAGGTTCATAGGAAAATACACACAGCTTGGAGAAGATGAAGGAAGCTTAAGGCACACAACAGAGATTGAATTACTTAGTGCAATGGAAAGATAGATAGTCCTAGAATGAATGGGCGTATATACAATGCACGAGGGAAAAAACCTCCTAAAGAGGGAAAAAATGCCCCAGTGGTCTAAGTGTGTTCACACACATCACTACCACATGTATATGGTACACACATACATGGGATATACCAAGCCATTGTGGGTTCCTCTGGCAATCACGAATGAACCACAATGCATCTGAAAAGACTCCTCTTTAAGCAGTGGTTGACACCCAAACTCTTCTAACCATCTCACTGAGATCAAGCTCTATCTCAACTAAGGAACATAGCACACATGTCGTGGAGTATATGATGCACCACTAGGCAATGACAAGAAAACATCTCATGCACCCTCTATGTCAAACGTTGAACCATCATCCAAGTGTACACAGCCAAATCTTCCACTAGAGAAGGTGTTAAACCACTCACAATATGGCATGGCGTGGAAAAATACATCCTCATCTAACCAATGGGAATAAGTGTCACTACTCAAAGACCTGTAAATAGGAGGAACGCTAAAGGCAAACATGAAATCATCGTCACTGGCATATGAATCCATCACTCTTGCATGTATCAAAATCTTATCTACATCTTGCATACATCTCCGCTGCTATCTCATACGTTTGAAACAATGGCACTTAATGTGCTTTATGTGACCACAATGCCAACATCGCATATATCGACAAGAACGAGACCGTCGTCTCTCACAAGTCATCACTGTAGACTCTAAACTATCACACATGTCTACAATATGGATGCCAAGAAATAATGTCTCCCTTGTAAACTGAGCAAAAAAACTCAATTACAATCTCTACCATAAACCATGCCAAATTGGCAACAAAGTGGGAGATAACTCGACCACTACGGAATCATGAAAAGCATGATTAATCTCATAAAAACCGATGCTCATATATACATAAAATCATCTCCACAATCTACAAACTGCAAGCTCACTACGTGGGACAAACAACTCAACTAAGCGTAAAACGCATAACCATACACGCAAGTAGTGAGAGAACTAACTCAAAACGCATCCCACAAGAGAAACTACCTGCAAAAATTTGCAGAGAACCAATGAAACTTGTGACTATCTATCTAAAGCTACACAAGCATACGCAATCCTCACTCATGCAAGAGTGGGTACAAGAACACTAAACTATGTCCAAGCTCAAAAAACCTGTCAAAGTGGGAGTAAACACTCGATCAATGTCAAAGTGGGAGTCAAACTCAACCACTAAACCATCAGAGAGTAGAACTACAAATACGCATAGAACATGGTGAGAATTTGGGAAAAATACCAATAGAGTTTCCCTTGAAAACTGAGTAAAAACTCAAAAAATCTCATCAATACCACTTAACAGATCCACAAATGGTATACATGCACTACCAAAACTTTGGCAAACTGGCTCACTCCTAAGTGAGTGGCTCTATGACCGAGCTACCTATCCAAAAATAGTGTAAACCTATGAACCTGGTACTTGCAAGCTATATCTAGCTCAGGTTGTATCCACATATGAATACATGGCATAAGCTGCACAATATCGTGTTAAACAATGCTTTATGGAATGCCCAACACAATCATACATAGTCTGCATTGCAAAGTACATGTAACCTATGAGAAAAACATGTGAAAACGACTTCCATCACCGAATGGAAGTATGCTAGATGCCATAGCCGCCTAAATCGGTGTCGAATCCACTATCGATCCGATGCCGAGTCGATAAAAGCAAAAAATTTATGCCAAGCTAGATAAGGACACCAAAGTCGGACCGATGCCAAGTGATGCTTGAGCTTACTAGCCAAAGCTCACAAACGCTTGTGTGTGTATACATGAGTGTGCCAAGTGCACACACTCTCTCCTCTCTCCATGACCAAGAGAGTTGAGGATCTCTCTCTCTTTCACTTTCCCTCTCTCTTGTGAGGTTGTGTGTGAATACACCCTTGCACACAAAATTTTAAGAAAACATTTTCTCTGTTGATTCTCTAAAAAACTGCCGACTACACTGCACAGAGAGAGAGAGAGAGAGAGAGAGTGTGTGTGTGTGTGTGTGCGCGCGCGTGTGCACATGCATGCAACACACGCAATTCCTCTTCTCTTGCTCATGTTGCTCGCTACCCAAATTACCTGCACAACGGCCGATTTCCCCCAAATCTCATCTCGATGGTGTTCACAAGAAGATTTAGAAATTTTGTCATGTAGGAAAATGGAGTCTTTTCCAGTGTTTTTCATACAATGAATAACATCATGAGCTTCTGTTCGAGACGCACCGCATACCTAGCTAGGTCGATTGGGGACAGGGGATCACCGGCCCCGTGGGGGGGGCGGTGGTCCCCTACCCCCAATCGTACCTAGCTAGGGATGTGGTGCCTCCCTCACAGAAGCTCATGATGTTGAGGTAAGTGACAATGTGGGAATTTTTGTGAGAATTTGTCCAAAACTTCTTGTGGTTGTTCAACTCAATTCCCTACTTCCAGTGATTCCCAAGAGCTTGAGTTGCTATCGATTCAAGCTCAATCCAATGTGCCCAATTGCACTAAGTTTCTCTTCAATGTTCTTGCAGTGCTATTCAACCGGCTCAATTTGCTTGAATTTTCTTTCTTTTCCTCCATTTACCCATTGGCATTTCATTGCTTGCAAGGCTTGGTGTTCCCAAGCTGACTCTGTACACTTGCATGATCTCCAATGTGGTAGCTTCCTCCTGATGGCTAGGAGGAGGGGTAGTTTTCTGCTTTGGTGACAAATTGAAGCCAGCTTGGCATCCCAAGTAGCAAAAGGGCATCCTTAAAGGGATTCAACAAAAGCCTTCTCCAGGAATCCAGTCAGGTGGGGAGCATCACCAACCCAAAAAGCAACTATCTTTTACCAGTTGATCAATGCTCCCGATGCACAATAAAACATCTCGAGAGCCTACTCCTCACACTTGTGAAAATTGGCCTCATTGTCCTCGAAAAACATGCATGAGTCATCAATAAACTCATCATCCAGAAGATCCTCTCCATGAATGGGTAATTATAGGCCACTCAAACCAACCTCCTATGAGGTCAAGATTCTTCTCATCACCTCTTCATAGAAAAGAAACAAGAAGGGGGCAAGAGGGCACTTGTACCATACTAAGCATGTAAGCATGAATCATTCCCCTCAACCTCGTACTAGCAACACCTGACTATGAGCATGCCTATATAGATAAGACACCCCTTTGATCCATGCATCTAAAAAACCCATCATGTGAAAAGTGCGCTCCATGAAGTCCCAGTCAACTCTATCATAGGCCTTCTCAAAGTCAAGAAGGAGAACCACAAGGTCCTCTCCTCATAGGTGAGTGAGGGTGGTCCCCTCCCAAAATTTAAAGATGTTGTCAAGGGATGCTACGCTCCTGGACAAATCCCATCTGAATCTCATATATGATGTTCTCAAGTAGTGGCTGAACTCCCAAACTCAGAGCCTTTGCAAGTATTTTGTAGGCTGATGATGGGTTTCCACTATCAAATCTCATCTAGAGATCCTCCCTCCTTAGGGATGAGGTAGATCAAACCCTTGCTCATGCTATCAGGCATCTTTCCAGTCTTTAAAATGTGATGGTATGCACTACATAGGTCCTATCCAAGAACCCGCCTCCCATTACTCTAAGAGAAAATTGGGAGTCAAACCATCCTCTTTTGGGAAGCTACCATGAGGGAATGCTCTAAGAGCCTCCTGAAGCTCCTCTGGCAGGAGAGGGTTCTCAGGCATTTGTTGCATCTCCTTAACAATGAGGCAAGGCATCTATGCCCACATGAGCTCTTTGCATGCATCCGTGTGCTTTGAATGTGAGAAGCTCTTGGTAAAGTTCAGTAGCTATTGCCCACGGTATGTCCTCAGGCTCTATGGCAATCGTCCCATCTTGTCTCCTCAATTGGAAAACACTGGTGTGCACATGACGGGGACCCACCATCTAAAAAAGATAAAGAAGAAAATTGAGTAAGGTGCATCAGGCTACAAAGTGGTGGCCTCTACCCAATTGCAAAGTCCACGTGAGAAAGCCCAAATAGAGGTATCGTAGCTATTCCACATCAAAGGATATCCAAATTCAAAGGGAAAATATAACTTTTGGTCAATTTTTGACATTAAGTCCTAAGCTGAGAAGACAGTGATCCACCAGTGTTAGTGCTATGCTTCCTTAAGCCAAAAGAGGTGGCACATGTTGCGTTGAATATAATGTTAAGAGTGGGAACGTGCTTCCTTTTTTTGGATGCTTTCATCAAGAAAAAGAAGAGACAGATCCAAGCATACATTGATGGTGGGGCTCATATATGTCTTATGATGGAGTTTGCCATGAGGGATACATGTGTTAAGCCAGTTGCTAGCAAGTCAATGTGTACTTGAGGATGGATACTCGTGCTATGGTGAGATGGTTGGGTAGAGCTCAAGATATGAAAGTACCCTCTCCGTTGAATTACTGCAACATATTTAGAGCATCTCTTATAGAGATATATCACATAGATGTAGAGCTACAAAGGGTGGATCACTACTGCATTTGGTCAGGTGAGGCAAGCTGTCGCATAAATGTAGAGGTAAAGAGGGTGGATCACTAATGCACATGGTGATGTGACACAAGATGTTGACCAATGTCACCGTGAAATGCGTTTCACTAACCTTGAAATGCAAAACAGTTGAAGCATTTCGCCTCGTAGATGTTCGGGGGGTGGACTATGCAATCATGTTAATGTATAACGTGAGTCCGAAAGGAGGGGTTTTTTAATGCAAAAAAATAGGCAACTTAACAGAGATACAATAAAATAAGGTGTTTTCATATTCAATTTTGGAAAACAAATCCTTAAGTAAAGGTCATTTTATTCATTCAGACACGTTAAAAGAGGGATTTTTTTAATACCCCACGAATGCACGTTATATAGGGGGTTACTGAACGGTGAACCCCTCGGGCGTAGATGAAATGCCAGAAGATAAAATCTCTCCATAGAAACTTGGCCATAAAAATTTATGTTTTCTCTTTTAATTTTTATGGATTATAAGGTTGAGAAATGGAATGTAGCTTGTGCCTTTTGTCTGCTACAAGCAACAATATGTTTAACCTATTGAGCGATTATCTTGCGAAGACCTTGTTGGTCCTATCTCTTTTCAGCACATCCCACACAAATTCACCATAAGAGGTTGACAATCTCTTTCATTATCATCCTCAGAGGTCAAATATGACCTATGGGACCAAAGGTACACGTGATGTACTATCTCCAAGCGGGCTAGGCCGTTGCAAATCCAGGCTTTGGAAAAACTTCAAATGGCCATAACTTCATCGCTTAGTCTCCTATTTGGGATCTGGCTTCGAGAGCATGCTCTCCACCTCAAAACCCTATCCAATGTTTAGTGTTGCTATTGTCAAATTCACTAATCATGGTGCACATTTGCCACCAACTCCCTATCAAAATACAACTTGATTTTCACCCTATTGACATGATGCTTGAGATGCTTATTGTTCATTCTCACAAGTAGGTAAGTGTAGGGTGCATAGTAGAATCCAATGGCCTCGCAAATGGAGTACATGGCGTGCAAAATAGAGTAGACAAGAGAGAAGGTGGATAGGATAACGCAACAATGGATCAAATGAAAAAAATGAGTTTTTTCCATTACATTTTAGGCCTTTACAATCAATTACAATCTGTTCACATGAGGGTTGCCCCCCCAAGTTGGGAAGACCCTAACAATTGCCCCCTTCAAAACTTGATGTACTCATAATCATAATCATAACCTGTAGGCTCTACTCATACATCTAGGTGTAGTGCTTGATACATCATGGAGGTTCTCATAATGAGTTTATTGCTAAGGTTCAAAAGAGCACTCATCCTAGGCTCACAAGGTAGTCCGATATGCGGGTCATAGGGAAGGTCTTACCTACAGCATCTTTCATCATCATATCATCATGGTATTGTCTAATCCCTTACCAACATCATCATATTCATATAAGAATGACTTGAGGGCTTTTCATCATACAAGGTTATGCAATCATCAACAGAAAACATTGTCATAGACATGATCATAAAGGTCTTGAAGGAGAGTGTGAGGTTTTGTGCCAAGATCATGTACAATCATAAGAAAAGGATTCCATTAATTTTTTATTTTTATTTTTTTAAAGGATTCAATTAAAAGTCGTTATCTGTGAGCATCATTATTTATGTGTGTCGTGTCTCCGCCTGCTCAGCCGGGTTGTTGAGCCCTCTTTCGCCGCCCCCTAGGGACCCTGTGTGCTCCATCACTACCATCCTAGCCCTTTGATAAGCTAATATGCAGTCGGTTGAGCCGCTGCACCCTCTCGTGAGAGTTGCCAACACCGCCATTGGAAACTATCACCACCACCCCTTTGATGGGCGGCGCTACTCTCCGCCTCTCATACCACGAACTTCAAAACCTCCAACACTCATCTTTTATGAGCTTCACAGCTCACAGTACATAGAGTATCAATCTCTAATAAAACAATGCACGCAGATCGTTGGGAAACTCTCATGCACACGGAGCTCACCAATCCCACAAAACTCAAACCACCTACCGCACCACAAAACTTGAACCATGTACTTATCATTGTCTTCATGCTGAGTAACCTCAATCTCCAATTTCCCACGTGCAAGAAGCAGGGAGGACAACTTGGTGCTCTGATACCACTTGTAGGGTGCGCAATAGATGGAGCAAATGAAATAAAGAGTTTTTCCAGTAGGCCCAGTGTTCGGGAAAAACTTTGTCTCAGCTTAATATCGTGCCGTTTTCAATTTCCAAAATGCCGGTTCACGGCAAGGGAAAAAGGAGAAATTCCGCCCCATAATAGAGAAAAATAGTGTAAAAACCTGAAAAAGTAGCCTAATTTTCTAAAATTTCCTCTTAGTGCAAATTCAAGGAAAGGAATTTTGTATGTTTGGCAAAGTGATTTTTCCCGAACACTGAGTAGGCCTCCCCCCATCTCAGAAAAAGGAAAAATCGTTGTATTGATAGCTAGTAAAAGGACTCCAGCATGGCATGAGAAGGTATATCGTCACAGAATTGGGAAGGTCGAGCACGATTCAGTATTAGTCAGTGAGGCCTACTCCTCACCCTATGCGTAGTGCTCATCCTCCCTCTCACAAGGCACCACCTCGCGCTCTTTCTCAACACGCCCCTCCACCAAGTGGCGGTGGGAGTGGCTCCCACCTTGGTGTCCTTGGGGCCACCATCGCTCAAGGAATGGCTTTGGGACTGGGCCGCAAACTGTGACGCATGAGCATGTAACCCCTGATGCACGCAGCTTCCCCAAATCTGACCATAGCTAGTGGGTCAAACGCGTGCACAAACCAGACTAAGTCCTTCCAAGATTGCATCGATGCTTATGGCAGTGACATTGGAAAGTGTCGTTGTGGACCATCATCATCAATGACCCTGCAATGCAGCATGGAGGGCGGCAATGGAGTAAAAGTTAGGGGAATTGAATGGAATTATGGTTGGTCCTGTGGTGTGAGATGTACAATCTATTCTGCTAGAATCCTCAAATGGATTATTTTAGTAATTTGATTTGGTTCGTGTTGTGATGGCAATATTGTTTGGTCTAGAGAGAGAGAGAGAGAGAGAGAGAGAGAGAGAGAGAGAGAGAGAGAGAGAGAGAGAGAGGGGGGGAGACCCATCGCCAACTCTGCCTGCATCTTGTGCTACCTCCTGTGACAAGCACATTCTTCCTTGGGCTCTATGAGAGAGAGAGAGAGAGAGAGAGAGAGAGAGAGAGAGAGAGAGAGAGAGAGAAATTTTCCATGCTGCGTTAACGTCCTTGTAAACTTGGGTATGAAAAAAAAAACCTACATAAGTGGGATTATACCAAACCTGTGTCTTTTTGAAATTTTTGGAATCTTTAAGTTTTTGGCCTTTTAATTTTTTTGAAGCCATTAGGAATACCTTTTGATTTAGGCCTTTATAATCAATTATATTCTTGACATGAGGGGTGCCCGCCAATTGGTTGGGCTGTGACCCTAGCAGTAAGTACCATTGGGGAATTCCTCCTGTACCCTATATGGACCAGTCCACCTCTTTTTTAACTTTTTTGGAAGGTAAAATGAACATAGCTTTCATACTTCATGACCAAATCTCCTTCATGTATACTTTTCTCTGGCAAGCTTTTGTTAAACTTGGTGACTCTTTTCTCCCTTTGGCTTACATAAAAGTCTACAACCGCTTCCTTGTTCATATGCAAAGTCTCAAGGCAATTAGTAATTTGATCCTATAAACATCTCTTCAAGAGCCTTGTCAACATGCCATATACATTTCAAAGCTCCCAATTGTGCATGATTATGCAAAACACTTTCTTACCATAAACCAAGTCAAAGGGAGTGAAACAAGTAGCAACTTTGTAAAAAGACCTATAAGCCCATAAACATTTCACAAGACTAGCTTCCCACTCTTCCAACTACTTGTAAATATACTTGGTGAGCATGTATATTTGGTGAACATGTTGATGATTTTCCATTTTCACTTTCAATCATGCCATTGCACTGAGGATGATACAGGGAGTAAGACACATGTTGAATACCCAACTTCTCAACCAAAGCACGCATTAGTTTGCTACTAAATATTTGACCACTATCCCCATGGCACATCAAAATGGTAGCAAATATAGCCAAACACAAACTCCACTACATTATGAGCATTTACTTTCTTGACTACATTTGCTTCTATCCATCTGGTAAGATAATCAATGGCAACAACTACATACTTCTTCCCGCTTCATAACATGGGAAGAGGATCAATAGCGTCAAAACCCCAATTCTTGAATGCACCATGAGATTTGATAGCTCCTTGTGACTCTGCTACCAGTTTTCACGGCTAGTGACACATATAGACCTGTTACATATTGCATATGCAAGTGGTTACAAGATGATCTTCCATGGCCATTTGATTTTTCTCCCGCTTGACATACTTGAACTATATAGCTTCAGCAATATTCAAAACATTTCTAATTGAATAACTACGAGCCTAGAAATCAAAAACTCTATGCACTGCTTCAATCCCAAGTACTCTGCTTTGTTCTTGGTATGAACATTTTTGAGATCATTAAATTTGGAAAATACCACTTTACCTTGAGGATTGTGAATGGAAACTCCTCCATTAGATTTGTGCACCACTCTCCTATAGGCACCTTCGAACCAAATCAGAAAGACTCATTCTATCTCTCACTCTTCACCTACTTCTTCTCATACTACCCCTAGATACACAAGTAAATCTACACTCTTGCTCACCAAAATGTCTACTTAGCTAGACGTGCTAGTATGATTAATCTTAGATTCAAAACAAATCCTTCATTAGGGGAATTTTGAGGTCACTTTTGTGCCCTATAAGAATATGTAGAGAGAGAATATATACTTTATTTTAAAAATAGTGAAATGTTTGTAAAAAGGTGAGTTTGTGTCCTTTTTACCTCCACCGAAACATGTCATTGTCAAATCTTTCTAGGATCTTTCGTATTCTAAAAAATACTCCCTCCAAAACTAACGAAAACGTCAGTTCTGGCCCAAAATTCAAAATTTCCAAAAGCTGAAACAAACCTTTTCTGTGTCGTCTTCTTCCTCGTATCTGCACAGGTTTTTCCTATAGTACTATCTCTAACAAATACTGTTAACAGACTTCCATGAGGAAGAGAAGAATCTTATACCATCTACACATTGAGCTATATGAAGAATATTGTCCAGTGCGCAAGAGAAACAAATGTACATAGGTGTCCTCGTCCATATTTGAAGCAATGCGGCAAGATCAAAAAAATCACATTGATCTCTGGACTGATGGAAGATTGTATCCAGTGGACCCAATGACAAAGAGCACTCCCCCATTCTCAAATTGTTCATCTTTGATAAAATTTGTGGGTGATGGTCAAAGAGGGTTGCTGGGTTATACACAGAGTCTTGCGGCAGAGAGAGATATTCTTAAGTTAGAAGATCATTTGACCAAACAAATGATAAATACTCTTAAACAACAACTTGAGGAATGTAAAGAGAGCAACGAAAAGCTACAAACTCAGCTCAAACAAGCTAGAAGCAAGAATACAATGTTAGGAAACAGACAAAGAGAAAAGAAGTTAAAGAACATTGAAGCCTTGAGACATGGTGGAGGAGGTTGTAGCAGGAGAATCAGAGCAGCAAGGTATTGTTATTTTATATGATTCCGCTTATGTTAGGTTGTTAATCTTTTTGTTAGGTTGTTATGCTTATTTTATATGATTCTGCTTATGTTAGGTTGTTAATCTTTTTGTTAAGTTGTATTGTGATTCTGCTCCACATTATTATGCTTATGTTATTGTTATTATGCTATTGTTCTTTATTAAATGATTAATATTCAGTTAACTTTAATTTAGTTTGCTTATTTTGTTGGTGTCATTTGGACAATAATCAGTTAATTTTGTACCTTTTGATTTAGGACTTTGCTACAACCAAACTCTGCATCAAACATGGAAATGGCAGCTAAACATTATTGTGATGTTTTACCTCTCAAGGTTGCCAAAAATATTTTCACAGAGAAGAAGTTTAAAAAGGCAAAGGAGTAGTGCATTGAGGGATTTTTGCAGAGCTCTTGCTTGGACAAGGAGGATGTGCAATATACTATGGATAAGGTAGGCATTAGCAGAGATGGTTATAGCAAGCTGTTCAGAAATATGAAGTCAAGGTTAAAGCAATGTAAGGTCAGGTCCTCTTTGCTTCCAAAGCCATCCATTGTGCAGCAGGCAAGGAAAAAGATCAATGAGAGGATAATGGAGATGTTGGGTGAGCCTCACCACATTCATGGTACCTATCATGGTAAAAAGAGGGATCTTCAATTTGACGAGTTCAATAATATTTTCCTTGACTTGAAGACACTTCAGAAGGAAATGATCAGATTCTATGAGCTGGAGCATACAGAAGCAAATGGTGTTGTCAGTTTTGTGATAAAGCTTGATGAATGTGAGATTGTTAAGAACAGAAAAATTGAGAGGATTTCCATAACTTTAATGAACAGAGCATTGAAACCGAAGGATACCAAGTACTTCAGCGTGCAATCGGAGAAGAATGTCTGGTGGCTAGGTGCTTTTGAAGTAGAGAGTGAAGACTTTGATGTTCTGGATTGGGTTTTCCATCAAACAACAATACCTGAAGTCATTAATGCACAAGAATTAGGGGAAGAGCTTGAAGTTGAAGGGTTTGGAAGTTACAGGGTGGAATGGCACATGGGAGGAGACCTTAAAACCCTTAAATGTATGTACAATGTCTCCAAAGGAGCTATGGCAAAGAGCCCTTGTCTGTATTGTATGGCATCAGCAAAAGAATGTAATCCTGCAAATTGGAACAAAGCACCCAATAGGCATACTCAAGATCCAAACTTCAAAGCAGTTTTAAATATTCCACTTGCTAATGTCCACATATGCACTCTGCATGCTCTTTGCAGAATTGTGGAGAAAATTGTACATCTCTATGTGGGGTTTGCCTGGAAGTTACAGCCAAAAGCAGCTAGAGATGCTGCAATCAAATGTATTGAAACGGTTTTATCAGAAATTGGCCTTCACAGTGGTAAGGTTAAGATTGAAACAGACCTGAAGAGGTCTTCAAATGGAAACAATGTGCCTAGAAAGGTATCTGTTGGTGGTGTGAAGGCCAGAGCTTTCCTAGGGTCTCATGGCAAACTAAGAAAGGTAAATGCCAAGAAGGGTTCATCCAATGTGAAGTATAACCAGTGGAAAGCTCTCCACAATGCCATCAAAGATCATGGTCTTGAAGGTACATCAAGAAACAAAAAGGCAGAGGTATGGGAATCACTAGACAAAGTATTTTCCTACTGTGATAAGACATCCTGGGGAAAAAATGATGTGCCAAATTTCAAGAAAGTGCTCAATAACTTCAGAAGTGCAATGAAAGATGCTTGGGATCAGGAATTCACACATTACATGGTAAGTTTTTTATTCCTTTTTAATATGTACATACTTTTAGTTTGGAAGCATATGATTAATCTCATACTTACTAATTATTGACACACTTTTACTTTGCCAGCATATAATTTACAATCACACTCCCTGGTTTGTAAAGAGATGGGGCTCCCTGTCCATATGGTCTACACAAGGCATGGAGAAATCCCATTATCAAGCAAGAACCAAGTTTTTCAAGCATACAAGACATGGAGGAGGTGCAGTGAAGGCAAACAGCTTGCTTGAGGTTTTCCAATGGTTCTATAGACAAATATGGCATAGAACCAGATCAAAAATGACAAAGAAAGCACTACTGAACTCAGATTTAGCAAATGCCTTACACAGGAACAAGCAGAAAAGACAAAATTCATATAATAGTTCATCTACAAATGAAAAATTCTTACAATGGCTAGCTACAAGAGAGAGACAAGGTAGAAAGTGGGCCAAGTCAGTCTTTTGATGAAGGTACATCAACTTCACCCCTAAACTTCAGAAACTTCTGCTTATTGTAGCCTATCATTTGTCTCTTGAGGTCCCCAGAGTGGGCAAGCACATAGGATGCCATTGTTGCAAAATAACCAGCTCTAGAACCAGTAAGGCTAGGGAAGAATCCAAAAATTCTGATGGCTTCCTCCTTTTCCACCAATATTAACTTCTCTAACCCTGGAGGAAGCTGATATGAACCAACAACCTTTGTAAGTGCTTTAATTGCAAGCATTGGCAGCAATGGTTCTCTTGTAAACTTGTTATGGAATATAATGACAGTCTCTTTGTTGAGCTTCCCAATAAAGTGTCCCAAGCTCTGGTTCCTTCCTAAATTTAAGGGTCTGGAACCCTTCCCCCTGCCAAGGAATTTGTCTGTGTCCAGTATTTCAATCTGCAAAAATATGTCTTGGTTAATTGTTCAGCACATTAATAAGACAGGGCAAAATGGTCATTAACATACCTTAGGAGACTCATCCTCCTCAAACAAGGCACGTTCCCATATATCAATGGATCTAGTTGGCCTTACTTCATAATCTCTGGTCTTTTCCTCTCCCATATGCTCTATTTTAAGCCTTTTCTGGATCTCATTGAACTCCTCTTCAGAAGGTACACCCTGTTGCTCATATCTCATAACAATGTCCTGCACATGCTTTCCAACACTTGAGCTGTCAATAAAATTTTCTGCCTCTGTGTCCAAGACTGCTAAGGGGCAAGGTGAGTAATCAATAAATCCTATGTCATTAGATCCCCACTCAGCCAAAACTGCCAAAGCATAATCTTCCCTTAGATCAAAAAGATGCTGATTGTCATTCAGCAAAACATATTCCTTTTTGTTAACTTTGTATGTGGGAAATGTTGCTGTGCAATGCAAAGGATCAACATCTTCATCCTCAATGTCAACATTCTCCACTTTAGTGATGTTTTCTGCTTTAAATTTTGCAATGTCCAGCATCTCAGTGCTTTGTAGCTTCTCTTCCTCTTCATGGAACTCCATCTCTATCTCCTCTTTCTCCTGGTCCTCCTCAGCCTGGGAAATCTGCTTTGGAATCTCTTTGCCCTCTGGTGTTGGGAGTACACTGAAGAAAATGATAAGTCCAAGGTCATAATCTACCAACTGGCAATGCATATTACCATGAAATTTGCAAGGCTTTATGATCTTTTGCCAGTCTGGATGAAGGCTTGACCACTTCTTTGCAATACCTGTCCTTGACAAGCTACCTGCTTTGTATATATCAACAAAATGAACAAGATTGTCAAGCATGTGATCTCTGATCAATTCTGTATATATCTCTTTCATGTCACTAATTTGTGTAGAGAAGCCATCCACAAGTGCTTGAAGATCAAAGGCAGCATTAAAAATCTATTTGACACTTTGAAATCTTGTAAGTTCATTAAGTTTGTAAAGAAAAGACATCAGCCTATCATCAGCGGTCTCTTGTATATCCTCTGTATCCATTATGACAATCCACAAATGCTCAGCTGAAAAAGAGAAAAGAGAAGTCTATCAAGACATTAACCACCCTTCTTTATATCAAGTCTACAAACAAATTAAAAGCATAAAATTGTCAAGCAAATTAGGCGCACAAATTAAGCGCAAGCAAAAAAGAATTACATAAAATTGTGACATGCTATGTTTGTCACTTGCTATGCGAACTTTGAGAAGTTAAGAGAAACTCGTCACTCACTAACAACGCGCACAGAGTGACACTTGGTACGCGATTTCCTATTGCTAGGAAGAGGTTGACGTCCACCAAAATCGCGCACGGGTGTCGCGGTGTGTCGCTTGGAGGGTTGGAGGCTTAAATTCGAAGCCTTGTGAATGAAAATAAACGAATCAAGGGGTTGGGTAGGTTCCTTTTATTGGCAAAAACGCCGCCTCGGGAAGTGTGCAAATCCGTTGCCGCCTCGAAGTTTGGTCCAACGGCTAGTTTTTATGCGCCTAGGGACTTGCACCATGCACCCTATATAAACATCCTCAGAGCCCAAACTAAGCGCATTTTGAAGGAGGTTTTGAAGAAAGTCCACAACCCAAAACTTCGAGCGCTTTGAACGTCACACCGTGCGCGATATTCGTAAGTGAGAAGACTTTGCCTCCTTTGTCATTTCGCGTACCGAGTTTCAAAGCAATGTGTTCCACTATGTCCACATATGTGATCATGTTTACGATGTGTACCGCAATGTGTGCCGTTATTTTCACCATGCGTACAATATGTGTCTCAAGATGTTTAAGAGGTTTTCACCGCTTGGGATTCCCGTCACCCCGTGCGCGAATTTGGTAAGTGGGAGGACTATGCTCCCTTCGAAATTTCGCGTACGAAGTGTCACCGTATCTGTGTAATGCTCCGTCACATCGTGCGCGATCACCGTTAGTGTTAGGACATTGGTCCCTTTGTGATTTCGCGTACGGGGTGTCATCGCAATGTGTTCCACTATGTACGGAAATGTGTGCCACTAAATATACATTTTGAAGGAGGTTTTGAAAGAGGATACTTCGAGCGCTTTGACCGTCACACCATGCGGGATATTCGTAAGTGAGAAGACTTTGCCTCCTTTGTCATTTCGCTTACCGAGTTTCAAAGCAAGGTGTTCCACTATGTCCACATATGTGATCATGTTTACGATGTGTACCGCATGTGTGCCATTATTTTCACCATGCGTACAATATGTGTCTCAAGATGTTTAAGAGGTTATCACCGCTTGGGACTCCCGTCACCCCGTGCGCGAATTTGGTAAGTGGGAGGACTGTGCTCCCTTCGCAATTTCGCGTACGAAGTGTCACCGTATCTGTGTAATGCTCCATCACCGCGTGCGCGACCACCGTTAGTGTGAGGACATTGGTCCCTTTGTGATTTCGCCTACGGGGTGTCACCGCAATGTGTTCCACTATGTACGGAAATGTGTGCCACTAAATATACATCGTTTACTTTTTTTTACTAATGTTTGTTGTGTAACAATCATTCCTATCCCTTTTGAAGATGGCAAGGACCAAGAAGACTTCAAGGAAGGTTGATAAGCCGGTTGATAAGCCTCTATCCGAAGATGAAGAAGAAGCTCAGCCTAGCAAAGCTTTAGCTGGTACTTCAAAACCAAAGGAGAGCACATCTCAGAGGAAGGACCCTAAACCAAGTACACCTGACCCTCAACCAAGCAAAAGAAAGACTACACATCAGAGGAAAGCTTTCAAGCCAGTGCAGCTTAAGCCTCTCCTTACAAAGAGAAAGTTCAAGCAGGGGGTCAAATGTCTAAGAGAGATAAGGAAGGCCATAAAGGCCATCAATCTTGCAATTCCCAAACTGCCCTTCCAAAGACTATGCAGACAAGTTGCAGAGGAGTACAAGATTGACATGAGGTGGACTAGAACTGCATTAGCATGTATCCAAGAGGCTTCTGAGGACTTTATCATTGAGCTTTTCCAAGATGCCTATATCTGTGCAGCTCATGCCCATAGGGTTACTTTCATGGACAAAGACATGATCACCCTCAGGAGGCTGAGATACAGGTTTTCAAGAATGTTGGAGCCTGTCCCTATGCATGATATTAAGGCCTTTAATATTCTCAACATTCCTCCATGGAGGAAGCCCAAGGAGCCTGAAGTAGGAGTAGTTGATATTACTGAAGAAGAGGAAAAGGAAAGGAAAAAGAGAGCAAAGGAAGAGAAGGAAATTGCAGAGAGAAAGGAGCTTGACCTGTTGGAACCTCAACTAGTGCCCCTCTTGAGGAGTGTCAATCCTACTGGTTTTGTTGTCGCTCTATTCAGTGAGGAGGATCCTAGGGAGGATTACAATTCACTTGACTCTGAGACCTTGGAAATTCTCAAGGACTGGACCAAGGAGATCAATTCTCCACTCCTTATCACATGCCTCAGGTTGTTTTTTTTTTCCTATGTATTTTTGTTTATAGCAAGAACTCTTTATATAACAATATCTTGTACCAGGTTAATGATGCATACATATGAGCCAGACCTTCAAAAAAAGGTGGAATTTTTAGACCCTTCTATCTCCCACTTTCTCAGGACAGAGACAAATATTAGAGAGCTCACAAAGTGGTTGATTCATGTGGACTTGGAAATCTGTGAAATTTTCTTGATTCCTTATCATGAGAGGTAAGTTTCCTACCTACACCTTGTGAAGAGAATTTACTAATTCATGTTAGAAGGCTAACTGAGGCTTGTTTTTATAGCTCACATTGGAGTTTAATTGCAATTGATATTGTGAAAAGAAAATGCTACTTTGTCAATTCTCTTGCTGGAGTACATGGTCAAGCAAATTTGTAAGTATAGTAGCAGACACATTTTGTAAACCACAAGCAGAACCTCAAGCACATACTTTTAATTAAGAATTTTGGACAGTGTTGCTACAAGATTTATAGAGACACTGGAGAATTGTCCACCCATGCCAAAGATGCTGACTGAAATCCAATTTTCAGTTGTGAAGGTTGGAATTCTTTATGCTTTGTTCACTTCAATGGATTATCCTCAAATATTTTTTCCCATAAATACATGTAATGAGTTGCAGGTTCCAATCCAGCCTGAAAGCCATTCATGTGGATGGAGGGTAGTGACAAATGCCAAGCTCCTCTTGGACTTCATATACTGCAATGACAATCAGAATATAGAAGTATAGCATATTTCATATTTGCTAGCTGTATTTTTTCTCATTTTATTGTTCCTAAAACTTGCTTTCTATTGCCTTGTATAGATCAACAGAGAGTGCTATAGTGAGAACCATGTATGGTTGACAAGAGCAAAGATTATCAAGTATTTGATTGAAGCAAATGGACAACTGCAAGAGGTATTTAAAGATGATGATGCTGAAGAGCTAGAAAAGGCAAAGGGGAAGGCAAAACTAGAAAAGGCAAAGGGGAAAGCAAAACTAGAAGAGGCAAAGGGGAAAGCAAAGCTAGAAAAGGCAAAGGGGAAAGCAAAGCTAGAAAAGGCAAAGGGAAGTGAAGAGGAAGAAGAGAGTGGTGAGCAGGAAAAGGAAAGTGAAGAGATGGATGATAAGAGAAAGAGGAAGCAGCCCTCAAGCCCTCCTGCCAAAGAGCCCACAAGAAAATCTCCCAGGACAATAGAGCCCACTGCAAAAGCACCAACCCCTAGGGACAGGAAAACTCCTGGCAGAAAACTATTCTAGCTTTTTGTAGCCCACTTGTATCAAGCTTCCCACTTGTATCCAATTGTCTATTCTATAGCCCTTTGTATCAAGCTTGTATCAAGCTTTTTGTATCAAGCTTGTATCAAGCTTTTTGCAGGCCACTTGTATCAAGCTTCCCACTTGTATCTAATTGTAGCCCACTTGTATCAAGCTTCCCACTTGTATCCAATTGTCTATTCTATAGCCCACTTGTATCCAATTGTCTATTCTATAGCCCACTTGTATCCAATTGTCTATGTAATTGCAAATATTTGAAATTGAATACATTTTGATCACCTTGTTTTAAGACTCTGTTACAAAATCAAATCATTGAAGTAAAATCATTGATGTTTGGAAAAGTTGCATTTCAATAACAAAATAAAGATCCTTTTAGATCTTTATTTCAATAAGATCCTTGCAGGTCATGTGATACAAAACAAGATCCTTGCAGGTCATGTGATACAAAACAAGATCCTTGCAGGTCATGTGTTACAAAATTGCCTTAAAGGATGTTCAAGGCACCAAATGTACAATGCCATCCAAGATGTCCTTGCACTGTAGCCTCTTTTCATTCCTTTTTGATACCTACAAAAACAGCCCAAGTTAAATAAAGAACCAATAAGAGAACAAGAGACTTTTAGGGATAACAGTTACCTTTCCACCATTTATTTGAAAGCAGAATGTTGTGGGCAATTCAATTTCATCATTTTGCAGGTCCAATCTCAATTGATGTAAGCTACACATGCCTCTTATCTTTACAATTGACAGATGCTCATTGTTTACCCATATATCAATGTCTTCTATTGGGCTGTCAATGAAGTCCTCCATGTCTTGATCAAGTGGAGTTAGCTGACCACCAACATAGTGCCATCTTCTGTAATAAAATGACATAATGAAGTTTTGTGTCCCTATCATGTATTTGCAAGCAATTGAGCCAGCTTGCACATTACAAGTGATTCCATTCACTGTTTTGGTGTTCCAACCCTCATCCACAAATTCAAGTACATTTGATGAGTCTAAAGTCTTCACTGAAAACATTGTTCTAGATTTTCTGACTTCAGCATTAGAGAAGAAGTCTACAAAAACTGTAATGGGCATGAATATAGAAATTCTACTCTGTTTGCTTGCTATGTTTGCTTTCAAACACTTTTGAATCTCACAAAATAGTTTGCACCTGTAGCCCTCACTTGTATTTGAGCTAGGGAGTGACCATTCTCCACTTTTGAAATCAGGCAAGTCTAGCTTAGTTGTGGCTCCAAGTTCTCCAGTCCTTCTAGGTGGAACATAATAATGGTCAAAGAAGAATA
The DNA here is from genome assembly GCF_014529385.1 of Adiantum capillus-veneris. NCBI lineage: Eukaryota > Viridiplantae > Streptophyta > Polypodiopsida > Polypodiales > Pteridaceae > Adiantum > Adiantum capillus-veneris. The sequence goes on along the minus strand of NC_140934.1, from coordinate 171,207,112 downwards.
TTCCATTCTCTGCCAATGAACCCTTAGTCCTTCCCTTGTATATTTCTTCACCAATTGATCCATGACACACATCCAGAATATTTATAACACATTCTACTGGCTGCCATTCCATAATATATGTTTGAAGGATACAAATCTGTACAACAAATAACCTTATACAACATGCATTACAAATAAGAATTTAAGTTAAGAGACTTATAGTTTGGTCTATGTAATGGCAAAGCAGAACTCTCTGAGTTAATATGCAGATCTTTATGCATGTACACATGCTGCACCAGCACCTCTTTGATTGATTTTTTGTTGTCGCCAAAGCTGAAATCTTTAACAATGCCCTTCCATCCCGCCAAGAAAGAGTTTTTGGTGGAAGACTTTATTCTCTTGTTCTGTTGCATCAGTATCCACGTTCCTTTGTGTATAGTTATTGGAATCCATTCTCCATTTTGATCAGTCGTGTTGTAAGTGACAATGGCTTCAATGGAAGTTCTTGGTCATTTTGATCGTGATGAAGATTCCATGGTGAAAAAATAAATGAGCAGAGAAGTCTAGTATGAGTTCAAGAGAAGAATAAGCAGAATGTGCAAAAAACGGTTCAAATCTGGAAAAGATCATGAGATAGAATCCAAACGTTGTTTTATGATGACGACGTGCAAAATGAAAACAATATAATATGAGAAGTACATCTTTCTAAAAGCGACAGCTATTGAATGCCTTTGCACTTTTACTTGTTTACATTGCTATTTACCAGCTCAAAGTTGCGGTAAAGATAGAATATTTGCTTTTTTTGTGAGTTTTCAAAAATAGAGGTTCCGTAACGGAAGCTCTTCAACCATTGGTTGAGAACACTCTCTCTCTACATGCTAAAAGGCACAAAAATGACCTCAAAATTCCCCTAATGGTAACTCTAACACCCAATTCATGATAAAGCTTCTCTAGCTTCAAATGTAGAGCCACTTTAGGCAAGAGATTATCGGAAGTTGTAACATTTAATGGTTTAGTAACTTGTGTGTAGCGGAAAATAGCATGAACATAGTGAGCATTTCATTAGCATAGATTCCTAATGAGAATAACAAGAGTGCTTGGGTGGGGAGAGCAACAAAAAGTATAACCCCTAGTTAGGTAGCATGAACAATACTTCAAAAGAGAGAGAAATTAAGCAATTGACAACAGTTGAGGACCGGGTTTACATGGAGCCGGTCCCCCCTCCAAAAGGCTTTCTATTATGGTTTCTCCCATCAAGAGAGACATTTTACAATACAATTCTTTGTGTTCCTTCAATACTAGCTAGTGCAATCAAGATGCAAACTTCAAGCACTAAGCAAAACACTTATCAAACACAACATCAATTCCCTCACGGTCTCAGACCCAAGACCTCACACACCTTTGAAGATGCTGAGAGCTAGCGGGGTATGAGAGTAGATTGAGAGGAAGGAGTAGTCTTACGAGAAAGATGTACATCTCCTCACATGATCACTCATATTAGCATAGCTTAGCTTAGTAATTAGCATGGTAGAGGAGATGAGCATGCATTGAAGCTTGGCCCTTGGTTGGATTTGCATCACAAAGCCAAGAGTTATTGGTGTAGGCCTCCCTTCTCACAAGCTTGCAGTAGGTAATAAGCTTTCCATTGAAGCTTGAGAAGAGAGATAGGGTCTTCTTACTCTACACATGAGCTTGTGTGAGTGTGCATGGATAATTGCCTTTGAAAAATCAGTCCCCCTCTCTCTCTTGGTTGACCCCTCTTGCTATTTGCTCTTGCTAGCACCTCATTGGACCTCCGCAGGCTTAGCCAATAGGATTTCAAGAGCATAAGTGATAGCCTTCTGACGTGTGTCCCCCTTTCCCCTTTTGTGAGAGCTTTAGGTAATTAATAAATGCAATTAAACTCTCATTGTCCGATCCCTTTGTCTTCTGGTCAATAGGAATCAGGCAAGCCATTGGGCTATTGAATGCTCATTGGACCCCTTGGGAGACTGTCCAATAGTCTTCTAGAGAGCTTAATTCCTATTGGTTCTTTTATCAAGTGTTTTTAAATTAATTAAACTAGATTTACTCTAGCCTACTAATCCTCATTGGTCCACCTCCATGGCCATCCAATAGGATTTGAGTACACCTTGTGGGCATCTGGCCTAGGGAGCTGACATGTGTCCCTCTTTCCCCTTGTGTACAAAGGAAGCTTGTGAGTGTGTGTGTGTGTGTGTGTGTGTGTGTGTGTGTGTGTGTGTGTGTGTGTGTGTGTGTGTGTGTGTTTCTCTCTCATCCCCTACTTATTGGGCTCGCCCCCTCCTATGTAGGAGTTTGTGAAGACATTTTGGGACACACACAAAGCATCCAATTTCCTAAGCCTTTGACCATTGGACACAACCTTTGAATTTTCGAACCTTAGCATTTTGGAAGTCTTAATGGGCTGAACCCTAAGGTCTTTTGAGCCCATTTTTGCGCATAGCTCTTTTGCAAATGGCCCCCCTTTGGATCCCTATTTTCCCTCCTTTGGATCCCTACTGTGGCCGGTCTGCTAGCTTAACCAATATTCTAGCTTTTTCTCCCTGGCACTTCCCCATATTAAATGATCAGTTTAACATGAAAATCATTTAGGAGAATTAGATATTAGTTATTATGACATTACCTCTCTCTTGAAATCATATTCGTCCTCGACTATGGGGTAGACAAGATAAATTATATTCATTCGTCCTTTTTCTAGCGGGTAGAGGATCCCTATGTTACCCTACGACATCGTTCCAGAATGGATGACTAGTCCATTTGGTGCTTGAGAGCCTAAGCTGCCGCAAGCATGTCTGCACATTAGTCCTATCAATCTTGCATAGTAGAGTGACAAGCTCTACGTGGTGTTTGGGAGACGTCATCTCCGCAAACTTGATCTAAGCATGCATACTACTTCACATTTGTGCACAATAACAAAAAAGAGAGTCATTCTAGGATCTCTATCCAATACTATGGACATTGGCAAGCCATGGTACTTGAAAATTTGTGAAATGAAGAGGGTTGCCATTTGATGGGCTTTCATAGTCTTTTTGACAGGTATAAAATGAGCTTGTTTAATGAACCTGTCTACTATCGTCCATATTCCCGTATTCCCATGGATAGACTTAGGCAATCCAAAGATAAAATCCACGGATATTCTCTCCCATGGTGAATTAGGGATTGGCAAAGGTTGAAGCAATCTAGGTTGCTTCCCTCTATCAAACTTTGTCTTTTGGCATACTACACATTTAGAAACATACTCTTGTCTGTTTTCTTTCATGGTAGGCCAATAGAAATATGTTTCAATCCCCTTTAGGGTAGACTGAATCCCTCTATGCCCCGCATATGGAGGAGCATGAGATTCATATATTACTTTCTCACGGAGTGAGTTAGTAACGCATAGTCTATTACCATAGAGAAGATAACCATCTTGTAAAGTAATTGGTTCCTCTTTCTTTCCTAGTGCAAGGGCTGAAATCACATCTCTAAAATCGGGATCAATAGCATACTCATCTATCATAGAAGATAGATCATTGTGAGTTGCTATAGAGACCGCATTCACTCTCGGCCTTCTTGAGAGTGCATCGGCTACTTAATTATGCTTGCCAGCAATGTGAGCAATGTGAAAGGAAATTGCAAAAGGAAATTTGCCCACCTCATTTGTTTGTCGGAGAGCTTGGTCTACGTCCTGAAGTACTTAAAACTTTGGTGATCCATTCACAGAATGAAAGGAGTCCCTAATAAATAGTGCTTCCATGAGTCTAAGGTATGTAGAACTGCAAGAGTTCCTTTTCATATATGCCTAGAGCTTGCTCAACAGGGTCAAGCCTTTGACTTTCATAGCCTATGGTGTGCCCTTCTTGGAGCAAAACAGCTCCAAGACAATCAGCACAAGCATCACATTGGACCTCAAATGGCTTTTAGAGATTCGATAGTGTAAGCACAGGTTGAGAGATAAGCTTTTCTTTAAGCTTTTCGAAAGCATGGTTCTCCTTGGCAGACCATGTGTACCTAACATTTTTCTTTGTTAGGCCATGTAATGGTCCTGCTATTAGTGAGAACTTTTCTATGAAGCGTCTATAGTATGCACACATACCTATAAAGCTTCTTAGTTCATGAAGATTCCTTGGTTTAGGCCATCCTTTTATTACCTCTAGCTTTGATGGATCCATTTGGATACCATCTTGAGAGATAATGTGACCTAAATACTGAATCTCTTGTGAGAAAAAAATCACTTTTCTTTTGATTAACATAAAGTTTATTCTCTCTTAAAACTTGAAATATAACCTGGAGGTGTTGCTTGTGTTCGTCTAATGAGTTAGAGTAGATGATGATATCATCAAAGAACACTCCAGTAAAGGTTCGGTGAGGCCTGAATAGCTTCTCCATCAAGCGGTTGAGTGTGGCTGGTGCATTGGTCAAGCCAAAAGGCATGACAATGTATTCGTAAAGACCGAACGTAGTGTGAAATGCGGTCTTTACAATGTCTTGATCAACTATCCTTATTTGATGATAGCCACTTTTTAGGTCAATCCTACTAAGTACGTGGACCCTTGTAGCGTATCAAATAGGTCTTCTACCTGTGGAACGGGAAACCTATTCTTCATAGTGATCCTATTTAATGCTCTATAGTCGACACACATACGATCTGTTTCTTTTGCACTAGTAGCACAGGAGAACAAAATGGAGATGATCTAGGCCTAACCATGCCCTTCTCAACTAGCTCATGCACTTGCCACATAATCTCCTCTTGTTGAGCTTGAGAAACTCTATAAAGAGGTTTGTTAGGAGGTTTGTTAGGCGGTGAAATTCCTGGAAGAAGTTCAATTGCAGGGTCATCATTGCCTCGTTTAGGAGGTAGCTCACAAGGGATGTCGTCAATAAAGACATCTTGAAACCCCTTGAGAAAATTGGATAAGTCTAATTCCTTTTGATTGTGTATATTTTCTTTTGCTAAAACATTAGGTTCATTTTGAGAGTCTTTAACAAAAATCATGTACACGGAAATAGAGCTCTTTATTGACTTATTGAAAGCTTGCATATGTACAATGGGTATGGTGTTACCCATTTCCTTAGCATCTATGTAAATATCTGAACCTAAAGGAGATTCTCCTTTCAGGGAATTTAACATTGGCAGCCATGTGATCAAACCATGGTGCCCCTAGGATTACATCCTCATGCTCGAGAGGAGAGATAAAGAAGTCCTCTTTGTCCACATAGATTTGGACATGGAGCCTCAATTTCCCCATTAAGGGAGTGACTGAAGCTTCTTGCCCCTTGAAAACACCGTCTGCGGGTAGGACATCTCCCATCTCATAAGTTTGTATGCCTAGCTTGGTGCCAAACTCTGTGGATATGAAATTGTGAGTAGAACCAGGGTCAAAGAGAATAAAAGAATCATGTTCTCTTAATTACCTTTCCCCAAGCATGGCATAGAGGAGATCGTTTGTGGTGAGTTTCCTCCTCTTGGATTTTGACCAAGGTAGCTCTAGGAGGCTCATGACGGGTGTTCTTTTGGGGACAAGTGCGGTATGCATGCCCTTGCTCGCCGCACTTGAAACAGTGATTATCCTTGTGATAACACTCAAGCTCTTCAAGAGAGAGTTTGTTTTTACTTTTGTAAACTCCCTTCTCCTTAGCTTTGTTGGAGTTGCCCTTAGGAGACTTTTGGACATTGTCCTCCCCTTAGGCTCATTGGAGCCCTTGTTTTCTGTGGGCTTAAAATTTCTTTTAGCCCCATTTTGAAATTGATTCGAGAAGCCACCATAGTATGGTGTATAACCACCGATATGGTGCGTGGCCTTCGGGAGTTGACATACTCCACCATTTCTTCAGTTAAGCCCGCACAAAATTGTTGCTTTTGCTCTCCAAAATCCAGCTTCTTAAAGACAATGGCTTTGAGTTTTAAGTCCCAAAAGTTGTCTACATATTTGTGAATGGATTCATAGGGAGAGAGCTTCAAGCTTCGCCATTCGGTGAGTTGAGTACTTTGTCTTTGGCATCGGTGGCCAAAAACTGCTTCATAATGGAATCTCTTAAAGCTTTCCATGTTCGTGGAGCTTCACCGTTGGCCCGTAGGCTAGACCACCATTGCATGGCAAACTTTTGAAAGTGCATAGCTACATGGAGTAGCTTAGAGGACTCCATGAAGCCCTCTTCTCCAAATGCCACATCGAACCGTTGGATAAAGGCCAAGACTTTGTCCCTAGCACCAAAGGTGCCATCGTAGGTAAGGAAAGAGATGCTCTTCCCTCTCTCTTTGAACTTCTTGACCTTCGACGACCTCTTCCACGTGGCATAGGATTTCCTATAGCCTCTTCTTTTTTATGGTTCAAAGGTTGCACCATCACTTTCTTTAGAAGGTGAAGAATTTGAGGAAGATGGAGAAGAGGGTGACCTCTTTCTTGCCTTGATCTTCCTTGTCTTCACCATCACTTTCATAAGAGGAAGAGGATGAAGAAGATGGAGAAGAGGGTGTCCTCTTTCTCACTTTTTTCTTCTCTTGCTTTTTGTCATCCCTCTTTGAATTATGGTGTGGAGAAGCATGCGATGGTCTTCTCTGTTTTGGAGGTGATGGAGAGCGTTTAGCCCGCCTTCTTCGTGGAGCCATCTCCACCGAGGTGGCAGGAAACTCACTTCTTTCTCGTTCCTTCGCTGGGGGCTCTTGAATTCTCCTTTGAGAAGGAGATGCGTCATCAAGGAGAAAAGTTTTGAGCCCTTCATATGGATCCTCTTCTTCTTCCCGAACTGGAGAGAGACCTCTTTTGGAAGTCTCGCAAGGAGGCTTCCTAGGTGCTCTCTCGTCATGGTGGGGAGCTTGGAGAATCCCATGAGCACGAAGCTGCCATTGCACTTCAGTTTGGAGGGATGGATTTCCCATGGCTTGTTGAAGCCTAGAAACAAGATAGTTAACAACCATCGGGGCATCATTACTAACTTCAGTTTGGAGGGATGGATTGCCCATGGCTTGTTGAAGCCTAGAAACAAGATAGTTAACAACCATCAGGGCATCATTAGTAGCCTGCTTATTAGCAAAATCAAAGTTATCAACATTAATTTCACTCTCTTTACTATTGTCAGCCATTCTAACAACTTTTAGGTATAGACTTTTTAGGTGTACTTTGGCACCTTAAACCCTAGTTGCTACTCCTCTTTACCCCTTTAGAAAAAGCACTCAAGCTATTGTACCCGTGGCTTGAATACCATTAATTGCAAGGAATAGAAGAGATGGTCGTTCAACACCAAAACAGCACCGGCTCTTGTCAAGCTTCTAATAGCTCAATAGTGGTTAAAGTTGTAGGCAAGCCCCATAGTACTCCACTATTAAGACCATAGCTCTTGATGGCGATGCCCCGTTAACTGCACAAAGGTAGACGCAGTGCAAGGCTGAAAAATCCCTATTCTACTTACTCACATGCAATTAATAATACCAACCATTTATAGCTAGCTTGAGGACCTCCCTTCTTGATCAAGAAAAGAGAAACCTTGTGCTCGGATACCAATGTAACATTTAATAGTCTAGTAACTTGTGTGTAGCGGAAAATAGCATGAACATAGTAAGCATTCCATTAGAATAGATTCCTAATGAGAATAACAAGAGTGCTTGGGTGGGGAGAGCAACAAAAAGTATAACACCTAGTTAGATAGCATGAACAATACTTCAAAAGAGAGAATAATTAAGCAATTGACAACAGTTGAGGACCGGATTTGCATGGAGCCGGTCCCCCCTCCAAAAGGCTTTCTATTATGGTTTCTCCCATCAAGAGAGACATTTTACAATACAATTCTTTGTGTTCCTAGTGCAATGAAGATGGAAACTTCAATCACTAAGCAAAAAACTTATCAAACACAACATCAATTCCCTCACGGTCTCAGGCCCAAGACCTCACACACCTTCGAAGATGCTGAGAGCTAGCGGGGTATGAGAGTAGATTGAGAGGAAGAAGGAGTAGTCTTACGAGAAAGATGTGCATATCCTCACATAATCACTCATATTAGCATAGATTAGCTTAGTAATTAGCATGGTAGAGGAGATGAGCATGCATTGAAGCTTGGCTCTTGGTTGGATTTGCATCACAAAGCTAAGGGTTTTCGGTGTAGGCCACCCTTCTCACAAGCTTGGAGTAGGTGATAAGCTTTCCATTAAATCTTGAGAAGAGAGAGGGTCTTCTTACTCTACACATGAGCTTGTGTGAGTGTGTGTGGATAATTGCCTTTGAAAAATCAGCCCCCTCTCTCTCTTGGTCGACCCCTCTTGCTATTTTCTCTTGCTAGCACCTCATTGGATCTCCCCAGGCTTAGCCCAATAGGATTTCAGGAGCATAAGTGATAGCCTTCTGACATGTGTCCCTCTTTCCCCTTTTGTGAGAGATTTAGGTAATTAATAAATTCAATTAAACTCTCATTGGAACCCTTTGTCTCCTGGCCAATAGGAATCAGGCAAGCCATTGGGCTATTGAATGCTCATTGGACCCCTTGGGAGACTGTCCAATAGTCTTCTAGAGAGCTTAATTCCTATTGGTTCTTTTATCAAGTGTTTTTAAATTAATTAAACTAGATTTAATATAGCCTAAATCTCATTGGTCCACCTCCATGGCCATCCAATAGTATTTGAGTACACCTTGTGGGCATCTGGCCTAGGGAGCTGACATGTGTCCCTCTTTCCCCTTGTGTACAAAGGAAGCTTGTGAGTTTGTGTGTGTGTGTGTGTGTGTGTGTGTGTGTGTGTGTGTGTGTGTGTGTGTGTGTGTGTGTGTGTGTGTGTGTGTGTGTGTGTGTGTGTGTGTGCATGCGTGTGTGTGTGTGTGTGTGTGTGTGTGTGTGTGTGTGTGTGTGTGTGTGTGTGTGTGTGTGTGTGTGTGTGTGTGTGTGTGTGTGTGTGTGTGTGTGTGTGTGTGTGTGTGTGTGTGTGTGTGTGTTTCTCTCTTATCCCCTACTTCTTGGGCTCGCCCCCTCCTATGTAGGAGTGAAGACTTTTTGGGACACACACAAAGCATCCAATTTCTTAAGCCTTTGACCATTGACCACAACCTTTGAATTTTCGAACCTTAGCATTTTGGAAGTCTTAATGGGCTAAACCCTAAGGTCTTTGGAGCCCATTGTTGCACATAGCTCTTTTGCAGATGGCCCCCCCTTTGGATCCCTATTTTCCATCCTTTGGATCCCTATTGTGGCCGGTCTGCCAGATTCACCAATATTCTAGCTTTTTCTTCCCTGGCACTTCCCCATATTAAATGATCAGTTTAACATGAGAAAATCATTTAGGAGAATTAGATATTAGTTATTATGATAGAAGTGATCACATAAAACTTGCAAATAATAAGGTAAGCTTTGAACATTTGGCATGATGCAAACATTAAATTCATCACCCACTATTCAGCCTCTATGTAGTCCATTTTCCCAAAACTTATAAGCCTATTATCAAAATAGATGGGCTTGTAGCACCTGCCCACCTTCTCCAATAGAACAGCTCCAATGTCAACAATACCCACAATCATAGCAATGTAAAAATCATCCTCTTTGTTTAGAGGACAATTGTAGGCAATTGACCAACAATATCCTTAACCTATCAAAAGCTTCCTGTGCATCCTTAGTCCATTGAAAACCATGAACTTGGTGTCCCATCTTTAAAGAGGATACCATATTGAAAGTTCAACTAAAGGGGGGCCATTTACAGAACTTTTATAGCAGGAAAAGATACATTCCATTCAAAATTTTAAGAAGTGCACACAAGCTCAACAATTTGCCTAATTTATTTTGTGATTTTTGAAGCTCATAGTTCCGAGATATCATGTTTTTGGTGGATCTCAGTCTACCCACACTTTCACACAAAAAGTCATTCTAGTCTCTTTCACTCCTTGCACATTTCTACATACATACACCTACTCATTCTCTCCATCCCTCACTCAAACCTAAAATTACATCTTTCCTCTCAACTTCTTTAGCATTCTTCAAATCAATGTCTCTACACACATAAACACTCCCAGACCTCTTTACAGTCATTTCTACCATTCCCTCTTCACCCATTCCAAAACCACACAAAAAATCAGTAAAATATCCAAGTTAACCTCTACAAAAGGATGATTTATCAACTTTGAGCACTCCAAATTCTTCACTTCAATGGGAGTTCAGCGACAAATGCAACTATGCAGGAGACAATTTTATTCATTATTTAGATGGTCTCACATCTTTGAGCGAAGCCTAGATAGAATTAGAAACTCTTTTTAGTGCCAAAGGCAAATATTCATGAATGATCTTAAAGATGGAATTGTATTCTTTAACCATGCATGCTGATGAGAGTATAGCAACATTAGCTAACATGTTAAAGAGCATCAGGAACCCAACTAGGATATCTTGAAGCTCCATTACTTGACAAAGATCTTTTTGTCCTTTTCCTTGATAGCTTACTACTGCTGAGTTTTGTCAAATTGTGGCCGTCTTGAAGCAAGAAGATCATTTTCCTTCTTTGGATGTTATTGTTTATTATTTGCAGGAAGAGGAGAAAAGATCATCCCATGCTACATCAACTTCAACAAGACAGTCCAGTAGTACTAGATCCCGTGCTACTTCTCCTATGCTTCCCATTGTTAAGGTTTAGGCCAAGTGGCTACTCACCCATCACTAACCATACCTTATTCTTTGGTTATAGTGGTGAGCAATATTTTCACCAAGAGCTCCACTAGTTCTATGTTGTAATGCATTGCAACACACTTTCACTTGCATGCACGCGCTCCTTGCACTCACAAGTGGTATAGAGCTTGATGATTCTTGGTCCACTCCTGGCAATGTATGCATTGACTTTGATATGAGCTAACGTTCAAAGCTTTAGCAGAGAGAGAGGTTCATTGAGTATTTAATATTGGACAGTTTGCAAAGTGAAATTTTGAAGCAATAACGAAAGTACTAGAGTTTCTTTAGAGAGGCTTTTTCTTTTTTACAATTCTAAGTAGTATTGGTGGAGATTCTTATAGGCAAGGCATTCAGTAGCATTAAATTTCTTTTCAAGGCATAGCATTGGTGGCCTTAGCAGATAGCACTAAGTGAAAAGGTAGCATAGCATTGGGTCTTGGAGGCTTCTACTATGGCACTACAGAGGGAGAGCCAACAAGGAGAACTAGCAAATAGAGCAAGGAGACTAGAGAGAGAGAAAGAGAGAAAGAGAGAGAGAGAGAGAGAGAGAGAGAGAGAGAGAGTAAGCATTGGATCTTTTTGGCAAGGAGAAATGTAGGAAGAAGAAGTGTGTATGTCGCATACACACACACACACACACACACATGGAATTTGGCAAGTGAGTGTGTCTATGCATATACACACACGCATACTCCTTGGGCAAGCAAAATGCAATGAAAGAAGAGCATGGCGTCCTTTCCCACACACAAAAATCAGCCCGACCTCCTTTCCCACACACACACACACACTTTTGGATTCGCTCGACGGTGCCTTTTCTGGAATTTTTGGCAAGTGAGTGTGTCTATGCATATACACACACGCATACTCCTTAGGCAAGCAAAATGCAATGAAAGAAGAGCCCGGCGTCCTTTCCCACACACAAAAATCATCCCGACCTCCTTTCCCACACACACACACTTTTGGATTCACTCGACGGTGCCTTTTCTGGCATTCTTGGCATTAACAACAGCATTGACGCTCTTGACATCAGCATCCAAATAGTAGTTTTTGATTCACACATCACAATGCATAGTGATGTATGATTATTGTGGTTTAGAGATTGATATTCTTTGATTTTTTTCATAGTTGTGTCAGCTTACAAGTACAGGTGGAGATAGGTTCACATGTGCTTGTTTGTTGTGGATTTGTCATCTTCTTTATAGTTTTCAGAGAGCTTGTTTATGCAATACTAGTTTTGGCACATGTATGGCATCTTTGATTACTCATTATGGCTGGTCTTTTGGTTTTTTGAGCCATTTTATTTCATTATGCTATCAAAGTTCTATCAAAATTTTCCTCTAGTGTCTACCTCTTTATGCCATTGACAGATTTGCCTACAATTGGTAGATAATTTCTCTAGTGGGAGCTTTATGTGTTATTTTATGTTGTGTGATTAGCACTTGTGGTGCTATTGTGCTCTATTGAGAGTGGTTCTCACTCCCCACAGGGAGAGGAATTAGTATAGATTGCTTGCACTATTTTGGTGCATGTTTGTGCACGAATCCTACTACACTAGCAGTGACTATCATTGCATCTACATTGAGTTGTGGATACATCCTTTGGTATATGACCTTCTAGAGACATTTTTTGGCTTGTTCTTAGCAATCCCAATAATTTCTCAGATTCTCTCTGAAAGAGCCTTCCTGAGACTGTGGCTAGTTGTGTCTTTATAGCCTTTTTTGAGTCTTGTTGGGTGAGGATTTTGGAAGCCGAGCATTGGGGGCTACATTACCCAGTATGAAGTGGATTAGGTTGCTAGAGATCACCTTTTGTGGCCTTGCCATAGGTTATGTATAGACAGGTATAGTTGCTTTGATGCCGAGTTGGCAGTCATCCACATTTTATTTGAGCAGTACATGCCAGTTTATGCCCAATGATTACTTTCGTTGGTTAATGCACTAATTTTGAATTAATTTTTCTTGAGATTTTGATCTCCAAATAAAGGAAACTCTGCTAATTTTTTCTCGTGAGTCCTCTATACGAGTTCTTGGCGCACTTGATTGTTGACATAGTGATTTTGTCGCATATTGTTTTGAGGTTTTGCAAATGTTTTAGGGTAAACTTTGTCAAAATTCTCTTAAAAATTTGGCCATATGTTTTGGTCACATTCTCTTGTATTATAGCTGCTAGTAGTGCTTATGACAAGGAAGACTACCACATCAGAAAGTTTGATGGCACAAACTTTGCACTTTGGAAGCAGCATATGTGCAATGTGTTGATCGATAAGAGTTTGGTAGTGCCAATGTGTACGAAAAGAGAATGAGCGTGCTATGGTGACCATTTGCATGCACTTTGGGGAATCCATTTACTTCACAATAATGGATAAAACCAATGCCAAAGATTTATGGGATGCCTTATGTGCAACATGGGATGAAAGAAGTGCTTTGAATAAGGTTATTCTCATGAAGAAACTTATGCACATGAACATGGAAGAAGGCAACATTGTTAGCTCTCATTTGAATGAGTTCAACGATGTCTTTTCATAGGTTACTTCCAAAGGTCTTAACTTTGATAATGAGATGAAGGTCATCTTCTTGTTGTGTTTGTTACCATTGTCATGGGAGAAACGAGAAGAGGACTCAAGAGAAAATATTTGCACCATGTGCACTACTTTCTCTTTACCATGGGCAACAAATTTCCCCTTGGGACAATCCGTTTTTTGTGTCCACTCGTTAAACATGTAAAACATACTTTGTCCTTTTTTGCCTTCTCAAACTCTTCAGTAGTAGACAAAGGGTCCCTAGACCCCTTGGGTTTCTTGGATGCCTTAGATGTAGCTACTATAAACTTATTTTATTGTGCACATGTTGTGTGTGTGTATTTGCATGTGTAGTGTCAGATATGTGAGTGTCATGCAATGCTTTCTCATCGTATCGTCGTGTATATGTGCTTGCACTATTGCCTCCTCAAGTGTCATGGGTCTTGGGTTCTTACATGCTTCTTAATATCTAGTACCAACCCACAAATAAAACCACATACTTATTGGAAGGTATCTAGACCCTCCAGCTTGAGAATTACATCACGATAGTGTGAGATATACTCCAACTGTGTCTTATGCTAACACATAGAGCACTTATCCCAAGCAGATTAATTTCTAGCCACTTCATTTGTGGGTAAAAATTATTTTTTGAACAGAGTATGAAAGGCTACCCAAGTCTATACAATGATGCCCTTCTCCTTGAGAGACATCCACCATTTGTATGCCTTGCCTTCTAGTGTGGGCTCATTTGCAGTGCCTTGACTGCATCTCGAGTTCGCCTAAGATTGTACATCCCGTCCTATTTACTGAGGAATATATTCACAGTATCTTTGTTGCATTCCCTTTCCTCTCTCTCCCAAAAGTTGGTGGCTCGGTGTTCTTTCACAAGTCATCCACCTCTTATTGAGAGAGAAGGTGAAACCCTCTAGTTTGAAGCCTTGCTCCAATAGACCAGGTGTGCTCCCACCACGCATGGGGGATGTAGAAACCCAAGTTTGCTCATTAATGTGGCCCTTGGCTAACTGTTTCATGGAGGATTTCACAAAAATATGAGATATTATGGCAAAATCCTCATTCGATTTTAAAAAATTAGAATCTAAAATAGTCATGCGTGTTTGCAGTGCTCTAAACTCTTGGATGTCGAGCAATTTTTAGCTACATCCAACCTCATTGTCGTGTAGATACCTTTCATGGGAGTAGCTGACCACAGAGCATTAGTAAGTGGAACTTGTATAGGATTCTCAAAATCAAATGTATGTTGCATGTCAATGTCTGAATCCATGGCGATCTTGTGATGTGCTAGCAAGAGAAAAAGATGTATTTTAGAGAAAATTCCCTCCCAATGGCAACTACAAATTGTAGAAGTTCCACCCAAGCACTAACTTTGTTGGTAGTGGAACGTTCATTGGAAGAGACCTTATTGAATACGTCGTTTAGATAAGGTGTGGCTAGCAGCAACCCAATTGAATGGTGGAATATATATTTATTTGGCCAATCAAAATAGGACGTGGAATCAATAATATTGAAAGAGTTGCTTTAAAATTTGCTGAAGTTAGAAAAATTGTTGGAATTTGTAGAGATTTCTTACTTCAAAAATTGCAGAGATTCCGTGCAACACACTTGGTTTATCTTGCCTTTACCCGTTTTCTCTCTGGATTTGTAGCCGAGGATAGAAGAGAAGTTGGGAAAGAAGTTGGGGGGGATAGCCCGTGGGCACCTCCCTAAGACTTTTTTAGATTGCTCTAGGGTTGGGTGGCCAAGGTGAGAAACAAACATCAACCAAGAAACGACATGACGTGACAGAATGTGAGCTGGTTATGTTGATGTCAACTGAGGAGAGAAGTGAGGCCACACTTCAGGGGATTCACCTCTTAGACATGTAATTTACCAAGTGAGGGTTTTTTAATTGTCAAAATTTTAAAATATCAACAGGATTATATTAACAAAAGGGGTTTTTAAATTGACTTTGAAGAAAAACTTGTAAGTTTTTAAGGAAAAAGGGGTCATTCAATTACCTTAAGCATGTAAGTAAAGGGGTTTTTTAAATACCCTTTGAACGCACGTTATAAGAGTAATTTCTTAAAGTTGCACCCCTTGAGGGCCACACATGTACAACTCGATTCCAAGCACTATAGAGTCAAAAGTTCTTCCTCATGCCAACATGCACCCAATGGAAGTGACCATAAGCAATTTGGTGCAGGTCAATATCACCCTCTCCTTTGATTAAGGTGACCTTCCCACTACTTTGTCTTCTTCCCCACAACATGCAAAAGCATTTTCTAAAAAATGAGACCACACCCTTGCTTGTCCAAAAATAGCATGTTCTCTGATACCAACATTAGGCAAGGGTTTTAACTTTGTGCTCTCCTCCCAACCTCTTGCCATTAAATAGGCAACCCTCGAGCTAAGTTCAAACCTTGCCCTAGCCTCTAGGCCCTTGACCAGACATTTTGGGGCAAAAACACAATAGTCAAGTCATTGAAGCTTCAAGCCCTTGAAAAAAAAGTCAAGGGAATTTCCCATCTCTCTCTCTCTCTCTCTCTCTCTCTATATATATATATATATATATATATATATATATATATATATATATATATATATATATATATATATATATACACACACACACATATATACATACATACACACGCACATGCACACACACACACACACACACACATATATACATAACGAAGTCAAAGAAAATTTTTGTATGCAAGAGAAAAATTTCCTGCTTATGTTTACACATCCATCGTTAAGGATACTGTCATATGCAATTGTCTGGAGTTCAGCCACTAGCTGTGGGATAAAATCCAATGCTAGATTTCTCCAAATCATGGTGTGCTATGAGGAGAGAAACCAAGAGAAAATATGCCTTCAAGGAGAGGAGAATAAGTTGTGTTTTGCATTAGTGTTGTTTAGCTGCATTGCCATTCAATAAATCTCGTGAGAAGCTAGGCAACATCATCAATAATGTCGAAACACTGAAGTCAGAAGACAAAGACAAAGCTCTTCCCAATAGAATTTGAGATGCTCCCCGCCCTAGACTTCAACTCCATAAAGAAGAGCTGGTGTCACCAATGTGTCAAAAATGTACTTCTTGAGAATCCAACATTTGACATCCTCCACATTATGCATGTTCTCAAATTCATTAGTACGTTCTCTTCCCAGTTTCCAAATGATGCATAGCACATTCATGCCACTTGTGATTTGCTAAAACCTCAAGGCCAAGGTACTTAAAGTTGTCAACAACTTCAAGATTCTCATTGTTGTACACAATGCATGGCTTCTCCTTATGTTTGGTTTTCACAAGCATAGCCTTGTTTTGGATTCAGTCATAATCAGCCCATTATGCTAGAAAAGGTTCTCAAGGACAACCATAAGCATTTGTGCATCCTCTAAAGTGTGTAATAGAAGCACTATAGCCTTCGCATACAATAATAAAGCTTCTTAGCTCTTGTAGATTCCTTGGATTAAGCCATGCTTTTATTTCCTCCAACTTTGATAGATCCATATGAAACCATCTTGAGAGATAATATGACCTAAGTATTGAATCTCTTGAAGAAAAAATTCACTCTTCTTTTGATTGATAAAACGCTTGTTCTCCCTTAAAGCTTGAAAATTTACCTGGAGATGTTTATTGTGCTCCTTTAAGGACTTGGATAGATGATGATATTATCAAAGAACACTCCATTTAATTTGCGGTAGGGTCTAAAGATTTTCTCCATCAAATGATTGAATGTGGCTAGAGCATTTGTCTAACCAAAAGTCATGACAAGATATTCATAAAGACCAAACATTGTACAGAATGCAGTCTTTACAGTATCTTCATTCACTATCCTTTTTTATGATAGCCACTTTTAAGGTCAACCCTATTGAAGTAGGTCAAACCTTGTAGCTTATCAAATATATCTTCTACACGTGGTACGAGAAATCTATTTTTTATAGTGATATGGTTTAGTGCTCGATAGTCCACACACATGCGGTATGCACCATCTTTCTTTTGCACTAAAAGGATTGGAGAACAAAGAGAGAGGATTTAGGCCTCACCATCCCTTTGTCTACAAATTCTTGTACTTGCCTCATGATCTCCTCTTGTTGAGCTTGGGAAACTCAATAAGGAGGCTTGTTAGGCGGTGAGCTTCCTGATAGGAGCTCAATTCAATGGTCATCATACCCTCGCTTTGGAGGTAAGTCCATAGGGATATCATCGATAAAAACATCTTGGAATCCATTTAAAAGAATTGACAAGTCTAACTCTTCTTGATTCTTACCATCTTCATTTGATAAAACATTAGGACCTTTTATAGACTGTTTGACAAAAATCATGTACGCAAAAACTGAGCTTTTTGTTGATTTTTCAAAAGCAAGAGAATTTACAAGGGGTATGGTACGACCAGGCTCATTAGCACCTATGTACATGTTCTTTTCCTTGTACTTGAACTACAACCTTCTTTCAGGGAATTTTACATTAACAACCATACGGTCAAACCATGGTACCCCTAAGATGACATTTTCATGCTTGAGAGGAGAGATGAAGAAATCGTTTTTGTCAACATAGCCTTGGATATGAAGCCTCAAATTCCCAATCAAGGGAGTAACTATAGCTTCTTGCCCCTTGAAGGCTCCATTGGCTACAACAACATCTCCCATCTCATGAGCTTGAATGCCTAACTTGGTGGCCAATTGGATATGAAATTGTGAGTAGAGCCACGGTCAAATAAGAAGATGAAGGTATCATGCTCCCTTAGCTTTCTCCAAGAGAGGTGAATCTTTGCACTGAGCATCCTCTTTTGGAGCTTTGATTGTGGAATCTCTAGGAGTCTCATTGCGGGCATTTCTTTTGGGGCAAGAATGATAGCCATGTCCTTGCCCCCCAAACTTGAATCATTTGTGGTCCTTACAAAAAGCTTAAAGCTCTACAAGAGAGTTTATTTTTACCTTTGTAAACTCCCTTCTCCTTGGACCGATTGTTTTTGTTGTTGTTGAAATTGCCTTGGGAAGAGTTTTGTGAGGTCCCCACCCCGCCGACTCCAATGGCGGATCTGATGGTGAACCCGGTGGCCACTAGATCTATTGCGGAAGCAAACAAAATGGTTCAAGGTGTGACTAGCGGACGATCTCTCATCACAAAGTGAGTCGAGTTTGAGCCCACTAGTAGGGAGATCTAGCTCCACCTCGCAGGGGAAGCGTACTTGAACTATCTAGTGATCCTAAGACTCACCTTCCAAGAGGAGAGAAAACCCGAGTGCCTTTGTCCCCATGTTTCAAAGGCACGTACTATCGAGATTTCACCGCTCAAGGTGCAATGAGTATTACTAATATCGAAGTAAGCACTATGGGGACAGAGAGTTCCCGACCAATCGGGACCACCCATCTCGTAGGCATTGGCAACCTGAGCCAAGCCCCCACTTTCCACCCCCACACTCACACTTCCTTGTGTGACCTAATTACTACCACAAAGGTTGTTCAACATAAACATTCCTTGTTTTAATTCCGAAGCACATTGTTCGTTAAGACAGCCCTTCAACCAGTATTGCAAACAACACCAAGACAGAATTCTAGTAAAAATTCTACTCAAACTTATTCATTAAAATTCCAATGTTCTGGAGGTACAACATCCCCCCTCTAGCGAGAGTTCACTCCTCACGTTGTCGCCTAGCTTCCCATACAACTAGGTATGTCCACCGCATAGAAAGCATGTCATGGACACTCCCACCGCATAGAAAGAAAGATGTGGGTTCCCACCGCATAGAAAGCAAGTCGTGGGTATCCACCGCATAAAAAGCATGTCGTGGATTCAAGAGCCCTTAACGAGGAACTCTGCCCCCTGTGATCAGTAGGGGAGTCAGGACTGATTCAACATTGGAAGTAAAATGAACATGTCGAGCTAAATTTTCCCTAGCAGACATTCTTTTCTATTGCAACCAGCATACCCATCAATCATTTCCTTCCTACTTTAGAACTTAATGTACAATGAATTCAATGCCGAGGTTTCCGTCGGATTTCTCCAACATGTTTGGGGATATTTTCATTCCTAACTAAACGTGTGCAATGTTAAATTAAACAACTTGAATGAAATTATGATCTACCTCTTCCATTTCTTCGTCGATGGCCCGTGAGATGGCCGGTATTTGTTCCTCCATGGGAGCTTTTCCCTTTCCGTTCACCTTGCTCGTTCCTGCCTCGTGGTCGTGGGCTCCACCAAAGCGAGTTCTCTTAACCGGAGCCATTTTTCACTACTTTAAATAATTAACTTGGAGAAAAAAGCTAATGTCCGCAAGCGTCATAACAACCCAATAGATAGATTAGCAACATTAATTAATCCCTCCTATATGAGAGGTCTAGATTTCCCATATAGCAATCATTATGAATGACACATAATCCTATGGGAACCGGCTCTAAAGATAATTACTCGGCTTACATGATTAAGAATAATAGGATTTCACTAATGGAATTACGAGAGAGATGAATTAAGTATGATTAATCTCTTTCCTAGCAAATAGATGGTGCAGATTCACCTTATGCATAGGCGTAAGAAAATTCAACTCTTAGAGACTTAACGACGGATTAATTTTCCCTTAATTACATCTTAATGCATAAGATAAATGAATTTAATTTAGCTACAATATTGATGAGTGACAGAAAGAGTAATTCTCATCAATCTACACAATTACCGGCTTATCGATTAATTACTATGCTACCTAGAGAGAGAAAATTCTAATAATCATGCACTTAATCATTAATTAAGAGTGATGAATGGCTGATAATTCAGCTATGGAATGATGATTACATAATAGAATATGGTTAAGGAGAAATTAGAGAGTAATTATAAAGAATTACGACTAGGAATAAGCATAATAGACGAGGAATTTAGATGGTAATGAAAAGAATTTACAGAAGGCATTAATTAAACCGTGGTTACCGTGATTAAGGGATGATAATCTTCTCGATTCTCTGATCTAATCGAGCTTCTTGAGGCGAGAATTTGACAGCACCTCCCTCCTTGGTTCTCCTTCAAAAGGTGTGTGTACCGGCAGCACCTTCCCAGAGTATGTGTAGGTATGTGTGTGTGCACTGTGTGTGTGTAAGCATATGTGTGTGTGTGTGTGTGTGTGTGTGTGTGTGTGTGTGTGTGTGTGTGTGTGTGTGTGTGTGTGTGTGTGTGTGTGTGCAGGCCTTTAAATAGGCTCCTACAGGCTGAAAATCGACCAGTCGTGCTATTTGCATCTGGAGGAGCACTCAGTTCATTGCATTGGCAAGTCTAGTTGCCTACTCACCAAGTGTCAGGTTGGCTAGGTTAACTGACTCTGAGACTTAGTTATTGGCTTGGCAGCTTTCCCAGGACTCCCACAAGGCAAGAGGGCGCCCCCTAGCTGCTAAATCTGATCTGGAGTGGCCTGGGACCTGTTCCCACACAGTCCCGGGTCCCCCGGTACCTCCTTGGACAATTTTTAGGAAAATTGGTTCTAGGCTAAAATGGGTCATACGAGTCGGATTTTGATGCCGTAAATTGCTATACGAAGCTCTAACTAAGACGTACTGGACCGAGTACCTGCCATATTTAGCAGCCCCCGGGGTCCGAAATTGCATTTTTTTCAAATTCGGGGTACGGGTGTAGTTTTTCGAGACAATCAAAACTGGACGGGTCGGGTGACCAAAAACTTGCTATTTTTGGATTTTTTTGCAAAAAATTATTTTAATTCACATTTCGAAGCTTTAAAACATTTTAAAAATCATGGCACTGACAGAATTTGGAGAACTGCTAAAAATAGTAACTTTTTCCATTATGTTCATTTCAAGGTACAATGGTGTTCTTTTTGATCGGGGTCAGAGACCTTACAAGTTTTGGGCATTGTTCTTCCCCTTTGCATCATTTTGATCTTTGTTTTCCATGGGCTTAGCATTACTTTTTTCTTCTTGTTGGAAATTGATGCGCAAAGCAACCATAGGGTGGTGGATTACTTCGGTGATAGATCCAGGCCATTGGGAGTTGACATACATGGCCATTTCTTCAATTAATCCTATACAAAATTGTTGTATTTTCTTGGCAAAGTCTAGGCTTTTGAAAGACATTAGCCTTGAGATTTAACTCCCAAAAATTGTCCACATATTTGTGGATAGACTCATTGGAGATCAACTTAAAACTTGGCCATTTGGTAAGCACTTTGTCCTTTGCATCCCTTGCAAGGAATTTCTTCATGATGGAAATTTGTAAAGTTTTACATGTCTTTGGGGCTTTGTTGTTGCCACGAAGGCTAGCCCACCATTGACGAGCAAATTTTTGGAAGTGCATAGCTACATGATGTAGCTTGGAGGACTCTGTGAATCCCTCATCTTCAAAGGCCGCGTTGAATTGTTGGATGAAGGCCAATACTTTGTCAAAGTAGCACCAAAGGTGCCATCATAGGTGAGAAAAGAGGTACTCCTTCCTCCCTCCTTGAACTTCTTAAGCTTTTGGGACCTTCTCCATGCAGGGTAGGATTTGTGATGTCCTGATCTTCTCTTGTATTCTCTAGGAGGATAGCTATTGATTTCGTTGGAAGAGGAGGAAGGCGAAGAAGAAGGAGAAGAAGGTGACCTCTTTCTTGCCTTTTTCTTCCTTTGTTTCCTCTCTTTTCTTTCGGAATGATGAGGAGAAGGACTATGGGTTGACCATTTCCTCTTGGGAGTTGGCAATCATCTAGATCGCCGTCTTCATGGAGCCACATCTTCAGAGGAATCTAGTGATTCATGTAACATTTAATGGCCTAAAAACTTGTGTGTAGCGGAAATTAGCATGAACATAGTGTGCATTTCATTAGAATAGATTCCTAATGAGAATTACAAGAGTGCTTGGGTGGAGAGAGCAACAAAAAGCATAACACCTAGTTAGATAGCATGAACAATACTTTCAAAAGAGAGAGAAATTAAGCTATTGACAACAGTTGAGGACCGGATTTTCATGGAGCCGGTCCCCCCTTCAAAAGGCTTTGTATTATGGTTTCTCCCATCAAGAGATACATTGTACAATACAATTCTTTGTGTTCCTTCAAGACTAGCTAGTGCAATGAAGATGAAAGCTTCATGCACTAAGCAAAACACTTAGCAAACACAACATCAATTATCCCGGGTCTCAGACCCAAGACCTCACACACCTTCGAAGATGGTGAGAGCTAGCAGTGTATGAGAGTAGATTGAGAGGAAGAAGGATTATCTTACGAGAAAGATGTACATCTCCTCACATAATCACTCATATTATCATAGCTTAGCTTAGTAATTAGCTTGGTAGAGAAGATGAGCATGCATTGAAGCTTGTCTCTTGGTTGGATTTGCATCCACAAGCCAAGAGTATGTCGATGTAGGCTTCTATCTCACAAGCTTGGAGTAGGAGATGAGCTCTCCATTAAAGCTTGGGAAGAGATAGTCTTCTCTTTCTTCACACGTGAGATTGTGTGAGTGTGTGTGTGTGTGTGATAATGCCTTGCAAAAATCAGCCCCAACTCTCTCTTGTGCGAGCCCTCTTGCTATTTGCTCTTGCTCAAACCTCATTGGCCCTTCCCAATTAAGTCAAGCCAATGACTATTAAGCAGCATAGGTGATAGCCTTCTGACATGTGTTCCCCTTTCCCCTTTTGTGAGAGATTTAGGTAATTTATTAATTAAACTAAACTCTCATTGGACCCCTTTGCCTCCTGGCCAATAGGAATCAGGCAAGTCATTGGGCTGTTGAATGCTCATTGGACCCCTTGGGAGACTGTCCAATAGTCATCTAGGAGACTTAATTCTCATTGGTTCTTTTATTAAGTGTTTTTAAATTAATTAAACTAGATTTACTCTAGCCTAATTCTCATTGGTCCACCTAATTCTCATTGGTCCACCTCCAAGGCCATCCAATAGGAATTGGGTACACCTTGTGGGCATCTGGCCTAGGGAGCTGACATGTGTCCCTCATTCCCTTTGTGTAAAGGGAGCTTGTGTGTGTGTGTGTGGCTTTCTCTCTCATCCCCTAGAAGAAAGGCTCGCCCCCTCCCAAGTAGGGATTTGAAAAGACTTTTTGGTCACACACAAAGCATCCAATTTCCCCTAGGGTTGACCTTTGGACACAACCTTTGAATTTTGGAACCTTAGCATTTTGGAAGTCTTAATGGGCTGAACCTTAGGGTCTTTTTAGCCCATTGTTGCACATGGCTCTTTTGCAGATGGCCCCCCCCTTTGGATCCCTATTTTCCCTCCTTCGGATCCCTACTGTGGCTGGTCTGCTAGCTTAACCAATATTCTAGCTTTTTCTCCCATGGCACTTCCCCATATTAAATGATCAGTTTAACATGAGAAAATCATTTAGGAGAATTAGATATTGATTATTATGACATTACCTCTCTCTTGAAATCATAGTCGTCCTCGACTATGGTGTAGAGAAGATAAAGCATATTCATGAGTCCTTTTCTTAGCGGGTAGAGGATCCCTATGTTACCCTACGACATCATTCCACAATGGATGACTAGTCCATTTGGCGCTTGAGAGCCTGAGGCTGCCGCAAGCATGTCTGCACATTAGTCCTATCAGTCTTCCATAGTAGAGTGACAAGCTCTACTTGGTGTTTGGGAGACGTCGTCTCTGCAAACTTGATCTAAGCATGCATACTACTTTATTTTTGTGCACAATAAAGAAAAAGAGAGTCTTATAAGACAAAAACTTTGTTCATTTTTAACATTTTGTACATTTGCTTACTCTTGGGAATCATTGTAAGCATTGACAAGGTTTAGTTTATTCTTTAATTGTATGCCTTGCATCCATCTAGCATCTTCAAAAGGATAATTCTTAAACTTAATAAGATATCCTCGGATAGTCTTACCACCTCTTAGTACCTTGTCTTCATGTCGGAAAATGGACTCGGGCTGCAGCACCTCCTCTTGGTCCTCGATCTCCGGTGGGTCTTCAATAGTTGGTTCTTGAGGTGGCTCTCCTTTGTAAGGCTTTAATAGGCTCACATGGAAAGCATTGTGTATGAGCCAATGATTGGGCAACTTGAGTTGATAGGCTATCTCATTGATTGGCCTAAGAATCTGGAAGGGACCATAGTACCTTTTTGCTAGTTTAGCATAGTACTTTTGGTGGCCCTTAGGATTCTTGCCCATCGTGTGCCTTAATCGAGCCTTGGGAAACTTTAGTAAGACCCAATCATTTTATTTAAAGGCTTGGGCTCTTCTATGCTTGTCAGCAGGCAGCCTTTTGCCTTTGCTGTGAGATAGAGATAGCATTCTTAATCTTTTGAAAAGATTCTTGTAGGTCTCGGCTATACTCATCTGCAGCACCGAAGATCTTCCCATGTACCTTAAGTAGCAAGGGACTTTTTGATCTTCCCTCAATTACCTCGAAAGGTGCTTTTCCCGTGGAAGTATGTACAGTGTTATTGTAAGCATACTCCACTAAGGGTAAGTACTTCTCCCATTGGGATCTTTGATCTACTTCCGTTACGTAGGCTTTTAGTAGATCGAGAATGGTTAGGTTAGCTATTTCACTTTGGCCATCCGTTTGTGGATGATAGGCCGAAGAGAAGTTTAACCTTGTCCCTAAATTTTCAAAGAGACCCTTCCAAAAATTATTGGTCATTCCAGGATCTCTATCCGACACTATGGACATTGGCAAGCCATGGTACTTGAAAATTTGGGAAATGAAGAGGGTTGCCATTTGAAGGGCTTTGATAGTCTTTTTGACAGGTATAAAATGAGCTTGTTTACTGAACCTGTCTACTATCGTCCATATTCCCACATTCCCATGGATAGACTTAGGCAATCCAAAGATAAAATCCATGGATATTCTCTCCCATGGTGAATTAAGGATTGGCAAGGGTTGAAGCAATCCAAGTTGCTTCCCTCTATCAAATTTTGTCTTTTGGCATACCACACATTTAGAAACATACTCTTGTATGTTCAGTTTCATGGTAGGCCAATAGAAATATGTTTCAATTCCCTTTAAGGTAGACTGAATCCCTCTATGCCCCGCATAAGGTGGAGCATGAGATTCATACATTACTTTCTCACGTAGTGAGTTAGTAACGCATAGTCTATTGCCATAGAGAAGATAACCATCTTGTAAAGTAAATGGTTCTTCTTTCTTCCCTAATGCAAGGGCTGAAATCACATCCCTAAAAACGGGATCAATCGCATACTCATCTATCATTGAGGATAGATCATTGTGAGTTGCTATGGAAACCGCATTCACTCTTGGCCATCTTGAGAGTGCATCAGCTACTTGATTATGCTTGCCAGCAATGTGAGCAATATGAAAATGAAATTGCGAAAGGAAATTTTCCCACCTTATTTGTTTGTCGAAGAGCTTGGTCTGTGTCATGAAGTACTTAAGACTTTGGTGATCCGTTCGCAGAATGAAAGGAGTCTCCAATAAATAGTGCTTCCATGTGTCTAAGGCATGTAGAACTGCAAGGAGTTCCTTTTCATATATGCCTAGAGCTTGCTCAACAAGGTCGTGCCTTCGACTCTCATAGCCTATGGCGTACCCTTTTGTTGGACGGGTACGCCACGACGGACATCAGCACAGCGAGAACTCACCTAACAAGTAATGTCAGCTAAGGACGAAGATCGACCCACAGGCGCGTGGAAGCAAGCATAAGGTGTCAACCTACACTCGACCGACTCCTAACTAATTCCTACAGAGGTCCCTACCAATTGTCTAAGTCATAGTCTTCAAAAGTGCAAAAGAGGAATCTTCCTACAACTCTTGCTAGAGCCGAACTAAACACCACAGAACTTGAAGGAGACCCTACTAATACCTATAGGCCACTCTCCCTAAGGTCTATAAACCAAAATCACGACCCAAAACACCCGGTACGTGAGAGAGAGTGTGAGCTTCATCTTGACGCTACGTGTGCTACGGTGGTCGGAATCGAGTGCAGCTTGTTGCCCCCGACTAGAGCTACGAGCCGATACTAACATTGCGCGCGTACGGTCCGGCTTTGGGAGCTCCTTCTACGAGCTTCATCAGTTGTTTGGGTGAGCATACATTATCTGATTTTGCATTGAAGCATATCCACGCGTTCACATTGAGTAGAGCTACACATTAGGCACTTTAGATTTCGAAAACAAAGACCTACAGATTTTGGCCAGACATCCTACGTGTAAGTCCCAATATGTACAATGTGAAAAATCGGGTTTTCCTCAATGAATGAATAATTACAAAAATAATAGTCCGCCGAGTAGTTAGATGCCGTGGGGTGTGTCCAGCTTCTAACACCCCCCCCCCTCCTTGTTCATGTCGTCCCCGACATGGCCTTGATCATTTGCTTCATCTTATGGTCTCCCGCATCTTTAGGAGTGATTCGTACCGTGCATGTAGATTTAGCATTGTTGGGCCAAAGATATCTGTATGCATGGTGAAGAACCCCGTGTAGAATGGTTCTTCAAAATCCTGGAGGTGATAGGATGGTAGAAACATAATTTTTTGATACAACGCATGTATCACCTCCTTGGAAGGCTGACCTGGCATATCATAAGCACATCTGTATGTATCCTGGAAGAAGAATATGCTGTCAGTCACCTGGCCTAGCTTGAAGGTCTCGAACACTGCTAGGATGGTTCTGCAGATCTTTCTCAGCATAATGCATATAAGGTCAGGTGAGCCAGTGAACAACTTTATGGCGCCCGTTAGGGTTTTCACCATGTATTGTACACTTATTCTCTCACCTGCCTTCACACTCGGCAGCTTTGGGTAGTTCAACCAAGTGGGTTGGATTCTTTGTAAGATTTCTTGTGCTTTCCACGTCCTAACCCTTGGTAGAGGACAGAAGCTGAGGTTGTCTCTGATGTGTTTAGGTGCCTCTACCAAGTGTATTAGGTATTGTAGGTACTTGGTAAGCCAATCCTTCCTACACTTTGGCTGAGAATCCACTATGAGCTTTACTCCTTCTGGCCTCGAGGTGTCTGCGTTGTAGAGAGGGACCGTTGGCTCTTCTTTGATTCGCTTGTTTATTGTTGCCGCCTCATATTTCAGCAATGGATATGGGAGAGAGGGTTGAAGCCATTCACGTCTGAGATTGCTGACGTCGATTTTCTGAATTGTCATAGATTTGAAAACCCTTTGTTCCCATTCCAAGGCTTCCCTTGTGCTTTCTCTGAGCTCTGCCTCTATTGCTTTACGCAATTTTTCCTCCTCTTCTTGTGTTAGATCCTGTGGCTCTTGAGAGGATCCTGCTGTGCTTTCCTCTAGCATGGGTGTGTCCACAGGTTCTGCCACATTGTCGAGGTCGATGCCCTCATTGGCAGCTGGCCATGAGCTTTCTGCTTCTGCTTGTTGCCGGCCTTTCAACTCCTCAATTTTCTTGAGGAGTGTCTGCATTTCCGCTTCGGCTTCGCCGCCCATAGTCACGAGGAGGTCATTGAGTTCAGTATTTACTTTTTCAAATTTCTCGAGCTTTATCTTTATGCTCTCCAATTCTTCTTGTAGGGCTTTTTGGTTGTCCTCCATTCTGGTTTGCATTGCGATAGAACCTTCAGCCATCATCAACCTCTGCTTCTTCTCGAGAGTCAGCTCCTTCTGGAGTTCTTGCATCTGCTCTTCATATATTTGACTCTCGGAAATGATTTGAGTCGAGCTCATAGCTCTAACTCTAGCGGGTGATGCTCGCAGCCTCTGGATTGTTTGATCTTTGACTTTTAATCGATCCTTGAGCTCAAGGACTTCATCCAGGCTTGCTTCTTGTTCTATCTCCACCTTTTCCTTGGCATTCCTCATGGCCTCTACTTCTTTAGTGTCTTCTGCTAGCTGGAGCGTCAGATTATCCCGTTCTTTTTCGGCATCTTGCAATGACTTGCTAAGTTGCAGACACTCTTCTTCAGCTGCTTGTAATCTTTTTGCTACTGCCTCATTTGCTTCTTCCTTTGCTTGGCAGTTTTGTAGAGCTATTGCCAAGCTGGCCTGGAGGTCAGCTTCTCTCTCTTTTTGTCCTTAGCTTTGTGCCTGCAGAGTATCCCTTTCCATCTTGGTCTTTTCTTCGGTGGCCTTTAGAGTTATCAATTCTTCGTCTGATGCCACAGATTGTGTTCTTATTCCAGCTAGCATTGTCATCACCACGTCCCAATCATTAGAGGGCGGGTGCAGATCTATCGTGTCAGTAACAATTTCCTTTAGCTCAACTAGCCGGATGCTTGGCATCTGTTCTTTATGCCCTGTCCTTGCCAAGTCGAATGCGACTGTGGCGGCTTCTTCCCTTGTATAGCCTATAGCTAGCAGGTCCAAAAATGCATAATATGCCTCATCTAGTCCTTTTTGCTCAGACGCACGCTTGGCCTCTTCTTTGGGCTCAAGTTCTTACCTTTGCTCTTGCTCCTCAGCCTGGTGTTCTTCTTGATTGTCCTCAGCCTCCTTATCTTCTAGTGGAGGGCTGCTAGGAGGTGGTGATGGTTGTGGGTTGGGTTTAGGGCTATCTGGTAAAGCTGCAGGTTTTCCCTTTAAGTCTTTGTCTGCTTTTGTTTTTCTTTCTCTTTCTTGGCTTTCTTGTTCATCTAGCAATGTCTGCCTTATCTGCTCCACTTCTTCCTCGGTGAAAGGGACATGGGGAATGTTTTCTGCTGCAGCATCAAGAATCTCGAAATTCTTGATATAGTCTTCAAAGCGGTCTCTCTGCACTCTTCTGGATGATCCGGACATAGACTCGAGAGATGGCTTCCATAGTTCGTTTAAATCACCCTTGAGGGCTCTTTCTGCTCAAAAACTCTCCATCAGCCTCTTGAGTCTAGCCGCTTTTTGTGATCTTGTCTCTTTGGCCGGCACTTGAGCAGATTTCTTTTTTCCTTTCTTCTGCTCAAGTTGCTCCTCTGCAACTGGCTCTAGCCGTCTCTTCAACCTTGTAGCCACCCTTGGTGCTCGTTGTGGCTCGTCTTCTTTGTCTTCCTTTACCCTTAGCCAATCATTCTGAGATGGGGGGTCACGCCACCTTCCCTTGGCGTGTAGTGCTACATAAATTACCTTGGTTATCATTTCTCCTGGCACTATGTAGGTTGGCTTTTTGTTGCCCATTTTTACCAAGCTGTCATGTATGTATGCCGCATAGTTGATTATCTTTGGGGTTCCTTTTGTCAGTGCCCAAGTAAACGTTGTAGCAATTGCACCTGGTGGCATCCTGTACTTCTGTGGCCTCTTCGTGCACATGTGGAAGTACTGGTTGTACAATTGGCTCATGATCGCCACCTTTGTGTTGGCGATGTCTTCAAAGGTGTAATTGGCCTTTTTCTCTTTGTACACCTTGACTTCATCCCTTCTTTTTGTCACACTGTCTCCCTGATTGGAGAGATCTAGTGCATGGGCTACAACCCGCTCCGTGATAATGATCTCTGTATCGGGTTTGCCGTGCAAATCTGTCACCTTGGCCACTTCATCCTCTTTGATTCTTGTTACAAACTCCCATACTCTTTTGATGTCCACCCCTGCTGGTATTGCTTCGAAATAGTTATGGAGGTCAATTTTCTCCAAGTAGCCGGCCATTTTTCTTCGGAAAAATTCATTGAGCTCTCTTGGCAGCATTGGCAGCTCTACTACATTGCCTTCATTGTCTTACCCCCTGGTAGATCTTTCGGTTGTTTGACTCTAACAGATCTTCCTGTATCCAGGTGCTGGTGGGCTTTAGTGTTCCCTCTGGAATGAAAAAAGGGTCCACCTCGTCCAGATAATCTTTGATTGTCATTCTCTTCTTCTTTGCCGGTGACTTCGAGGCTGCCATAGATCCTGTCGCACTCAGTAGTCCAAAGTTAGCGTTTTTTTCCATATCATCTGCTAAACTGAGTTTTACTTATCCAAATGACTTGAAAATTGAAATTATAGCTTAAAAGGAACTTGTGAAGCTGTGCATGTGCTCACAGTGCAAATCTGGCCAAAAAATTCCATCTAGACATCCTACGCGTAGGATGTCTTTTTCTTCAGAATTGGTTCATACTTGACATGCAGGTGGTGTAAGGCTCATGGAACATGGTTATAAGCTTGGATTTGAATTTGGATGACAAAAAGTGGATTTTTGGGCTGATTTAGGCTTTAGGTCACAATTTGGGTAGATTGTCCATCATGGGTAGCAATTGATGTCCAAATGGGTTGAAAATTGGTATATGGGCTCAATGCATCATGGTATTGGCTCCTATGATGTCATTTCTTGCACAGAAGGATAAATTTATGCTGAAGACATCCTACGCGTAGGATGTCTTTTTCATCAAAATTGCATGAAACTTGTTCTGTGGGTTGTCCTTGGCCTATGGAACATGGCCATGTTCTTGGATTTGAATTTGGATAAGATTTGATGCATGTAGGACTCTATGAGGTGTTTTTGGGCCCAAAAAGTGTATCTTGAAGGTGTTGGGGGTCAAAAGTCATTAGAATGGCTTCAAACTTGACATATGGGCTCTTGCTGATGAGGTAATTAAATCTGGAATGAAAAAGCTTCTTTTCCATGCCAAAAAGGTCCATTAGACATCCTACGCGTAGGATGTCTAATTCATCATTTTTACTCCCTGACCACACAGATGGTTTGCTGATGTGTATGTGAATATGTTGTGCAAGTTTCATGAGATTTGGACAAGATTTGGTAGGTCAATGGCCCATTATTGCCTCTATGCCCTAACTTTGCGTTTTTCCATGCATATGAGGTCAAATCTGGTCCAAATGTGATGAAACTTGGTGTAGGGCTTGTAAATGACATTCAGAACATGTGCATGACAAAAATTGTTGGGTTTTGTGCCAAAAAGTGCCTTTGAGACATCCTAAGCGTAGGATGTCTCCTGATGATTTTTTCAGTGTTAGTGCTCCCAGTGCTTGCCCTTTGCCCCCTTAAGTCCCTTTTGAGCCTAATTTCAACAAAAAAGTCAAATGGATAGAGTATAACTCCCTATGTGGACTTCAGAGCCTTCGAGCCGTTTTCTGACTTTTGGAGTGCGTTTTGGTGATGAAATTTCTCGATGTTGGTCTCCATAGCTTCCCAATCCCTTGAGGATCCTTGCCGTATGGTTTTTGTCGACTTTGGCTTCACCGGAGCTCCATTTGTCAATTTGTCGCTCTAGAAGCACCCTAGTTGCGTTTACATACCTTTGATGATTTGTGGTGATCTACCACCATAGGACTTGGTTGTTGATGGTCTAAGAAAGCCGCTCGTGAAGTTTGGTGGCAAACGGACTTGTGGTTTGGCCGCAAGTGCATTTTGACGCTTTGTGTGTCTGATGCCGTTTCTGAGGTTTAGTGCCGCTTCGGGTCACTTTTTGGTCATGCGGGTCATATGGACTTGTCGAGCATGTCGAGATGCTCCTACCCATAAATTTTGGTAGCATTTGGTCGCCGATTCGCCGATTTCCCATTTGGTGGCCTCTTGCAGTTTTCTGGGAATTAGGGTTTTTCCCGATGGTCTCCCACTGCCTTTGGCTATCCAGGACTGGTCTCCTAGACTAGGGTAAGCTGCCGATGAAGTCTTGTTGCTTTCAGGTTAGCCGTTAGGCCGCCGTCTCTACTTGCAGGTCTCTACCGCTCGCTTTGTGTGTGACCTCTACGCTAGTTTTCGCGACATAATGACAAACATGCGCGAAAAGCTCAAGGTGGTGAGCCTACCTCTCATGTCTGGAGCTGGTCGGGTAGACGTGCGCGTCGTAGAAGCTGTTGGAAGGTCGATCCGCTCTAGGTGGTAGAAGCTCTCTCCACAAGGTCAATAATGAGAATGAGCTAAAAATGGGGTAGAAATTTCTTATAATGGAGGTCCCCGAACCATTTTTCATGAAATTTGACATGTGCTCCTATCTTTCTGCGAGATGTAGTTTAGGCTCAAAAATTTCTTGATTTGGACTCCATTTGCCCTGTTTACCAGAAATGTGTCATTTCGGTCAAAACCTAACCAAAACACGCTTTCCGTTCCAGTCTCATAATTGCACCCCCACTGTACCATAGGTTGTCCTTTAGTCACTGGTCATCCCCATATTTTTTTGTTTTTCATTACGACTGTTTTTCACCTGCTTTTTGTATTTTTGAAGTTTTTCTGCCGAAAATTAACAAAATTAAAAGGAAAATAGAAAATCAAACCCAGAAAATTCCCAAAAATCATAATAGATCACAAACATCACCGCAACACATTATATACACTCACATGCAATTTTTATGGCCGGATTTCTCCGTTTTACCAATATTTTGCCTGAAAAAATGGCTATTTCTACTTATATACACACACCTAGGGGCTTGATTTGGTGTTTGGCCCCCTATACCTGTAGCTTCATGATGTATAAGGGCATCTATACTTGGGTTACTCCAGAAAATTTCGCAGTCAAACGTCAACCCTTAAAATAGTCGAAAATCATGCCCTTTTTTGCTATTTCTGTTATTGGTTCCGCATTGAGAATGCCTCCCCCCCTCCTAGCCGGAGTCCTCCCGGACTACAAGGTTTCGCATCGCAGTATGTGCCGTGCATAGGTTGAAAAAGTTGTGCTAATGCCTAGCCGATTAATGTGGCCCTATTTTATGCATACTCGGTTAATGCATGGAAAAATTAATGTTGTGCAAGAGAAGGGAATAAGCAAGATGCTTATTGGTATTCGTCGTCGAGGCTTCCTGCTTTCTTTGCAAGTAGCATCTGTAACTCTACTGCTCTCTGTTTAATTGTCTTTTTGGCAAGAGGCAATTGCTTTGCCGACACGGTTGATGGAGTCGTAGTTGTTTCTGAGGATAGAATTGGCTGGGATGTGATAGCTATGGGCCTTATGGCCTTGGCTTTCCATTGGTAGTTTGGTGCTGCCAACTTTTGTAGATGGTTTGGCACTTTCTTGTTTGCCACTGGTTTGTCTGTCATCGGCATCCACATATATCGGTTCTCCTTGTTGACCTGCAGATGTCTGCTTTCCATTGTTGCTTGTACCGTAGGGATTTCCTTTGGCTTTTGCTTTGGTATCCAAATGTGAGTGATAGTTTGGTTATGGCTAAGCATTTTCTTTGGGATCCATATCTGTTTTATGACCTTGGTTTTGGGTTGCACCATCTGCTTTGTTGGAATCCGGTTGTTACATTGTTTCTTTCCCGCCATGGCATTTCTATCCTTCCGCATCCATACTTGTTTACCTTGTTTTGGTAACCTAGATTTGTGCATTGTGGCCGGTGACTTCAGCTGTCTGTGATTAGCATGGTTGGCTACCTGGTTGTTGGTCTTAGGTTTCATGGTGTTCTTTGATGGTATTTGTTCTTTTTTCTCTGTTGCCACTGATTGCATGGCTTGCAGTTGATCATGATGGTATTTCTGAGCAAAAGCTATCACTTGTTGTTCATGTTCGTGCTGAATTTTGACCGCCTGTGTTTTCCAGTCTATCTGGACATTGTATGCTTTTTGCCAAGGTTGCCCTAGCATCATTGGGTGTTGTGTGCTTTCATCTGTCACCACATAGAACTTGTGTGGGTAAATATATTGATGTATATGTACATGCAATATAGTCCATCCTAATGTTTTCAATGGGTGTGATGTGCTACTTTCCAGCACTTGGGGAGTAGGATGAAGTTGATCTGTGACTTTGAGCTGTTGGTATAATCCGTAAGAGATCAAATTTGCTTGAGCACCCGAATCAAGCAAGGCTGTTGATTCAACTTGATTGTTGCCCACTTTGACTGTAATTATTGGCTCTACTGTTTCCTCCTCCAAGTTCATCAGTCGAATGGCATTGACTCTCAATGGTGATTTACTCTGTTGTTGTTGTCGCAGAAGCCGTCTTTTTGCAATGCGTTCTTGTGCTTCGGCTTGAGCTTCCTCCCATACTCTCTCTTTTTTCTTCATTCTTTGCTTTCCTTGATGAATCTCTTGGAGCATCTCCTGTGTGAGGGGTAGAAGATATCTCCTCATTCGACACCCACTAATCCAGTTTGGCATTTCTTCACCTGCTAATGTAACAAGCTTGACAGCTCCACTTTGTGATGGATCACTAATCACAAATGGTCCCATCCCTCGCTTTTTAAGTTTCTTGGCATGTTGCTTCAAGGTATAAACAAGTACGTAATCACCTATTTTGAACTCTTTGGTACGCACATGTTTGTCAAAAAATTCCTTTTGTCTTCTCTTTTTAGCATAGATTGAAGCGACAGCTCGTAAGCAGAGTTCATCTAGCTTTTCAAGATCATTAATTCTTGAAGAGAGTTCATGCCCTGTCCATTCCAAGCTTGTTGCTACTCGTAGAGTTGGGATTAAAAACTCTATAGGTAGTATAGCATTTAGCCCAAACACCATGTTGTATGGTGTTGTTCCTATTGATGTTTTGTAAGCTACCCTGTATGCCCATAGTGTTGAGTGTAGCTGTTGATCCCAATCGGTTCTTGATGCTGACACTATTTTATTGAGAACCATGCAGTGTTTTATTTGTGGCCTCAGCTTGCCCATTGGCATGTGGATGGTATGGTGCTGATTTCCTATGTATGACCATGAATTCCTCTAGTAGATATTCAATGACTTCATTGAGGAAGTGTGTTCCACGGTCACTGACAATTTCTATTGGTAACCCGTAACGTACAAAAACATTCTCATACAAAAATTGAGCCGTGGTGCGTGCATCAGCTTTTTGTGTTGCTTTGGCTTCGACCCATTTTGTGAGATAGTCCGTAGCCACAATGATATATTGGGTATGGGTGCGATATGCAGGGGGTGATATAGGTCCCACAAAATCAATGCCCCATTTTGCAAATGCTCTTGCCCCCATCATTGGCCGTAATGGCATCTCATCTCTTTTTATTGGTATCTTGGTGCGTTGACATGCATCACAATGCTTTACAAACTCATCGGCATCCATGTGCAATGTAGGCCACCAAATTCCTACGGTTAAGACAATTTTTGATGTCTTATCGCCCGAAAAATGGCCTCCACTTACTCCACTTACTCCGCTATGTGCATGTTCTAGAATCAGTAGGTATTCGCTTTCACTTGCACAGATTCTAAGTTGATTGTCCTTTCCCCGCTTATAGAGTTGATTTCCAATTAACTGAAAGTCACGAGCTTCCAGCTCTATAGCTTTTTCCCGTGCTCTTGTAATGTTCTCAGGGAACGTTCTAGTGGTTATGAAGTCAATGATATATTGACTCCATGTAGGTGCTATGTTCACCCGAAACAAAGTTGCGTGATCCACTGGTCATTTGGCACTACATATTGTACAATTGGTAACATAAGAATGTGTATCCGCATACATAGTTGGCCAATAAACCCCTAATTGTTTCAGTCTCTGGTGTGTTTTCACTATCGAACAATGAAATGCACAACCCTGGACATGTGCCTCTTCAAGGTAGCACTAGAATTCTTTCGGATTTATACATAATCGTAGGATTAGGTCGAATTCAAGATGATACAGCCGTCCTGCTATCAACTGGAAGTTTTTTGTTTGTCGAATTGTTTGTTGTTTGGATCTGCATCCTGTATTATCAAACTCACTTCCGAAGGAGAGAATGCTAACTATTTCCTGAGACCATTTGGGTACCATTTCAATGTTGAAAAGATAAGCATCGGGTATGTCATCATCTACCCCTTGAGGAGCTTCCCCATTGTGTATTCTTCAAAGATGATCATCTCGCAGATGGGTTTTACCCTTTTTGACCACCACAGTGAAGTCAAATTCTAGCAATATAATAAACCAGCGTACGATTCTCCCTGTATTGCAAGGTTTATTTACTAGGTATAAAAGAGCTTGATGATCTGTGAAGAACACAAATTTGTTTGCAAGCAAATAATGCTGAAATTTCTTCACCACATAAATCATTCCTAACCCTTCCCTCTCGGTGGTTGTGTAGTTCTTTTTTGCATTGTTTCATTGTCGGCTCG
Source organism: Adiantum capillus-veneris (assembly GCF_014529385.1). Taxonomy (NCBI): domain Eukaryota; kingdom Viridiplantae; phylum Streptophyta; class Polypodiopsida; order Polypodiales; family Pteridaceae; genus Adiantum; species Adiantum capillus-veneris. The sequence goes on along the minus strand of NC_140934.1, from coordinate 171,171,195 downwards.
CATAGCAAACCGGAAAGTCCATTGTTCCATCTCCAGGTTGAGCTAGAATACTTCCAATGGCATATGCTGAAGCATCAATGTGCACATGGAATATTGTAACATTTAATGGACTAATAACTTATGTGTAGCGGAAATTAGCATGAACATAGTGGGCATTTCATTAGAATAGATTCCTAATGAGAATTACAAGAGTGCTTGGGTGGAGAGAGCAACAAAAAGCATAACACCTAGTTAGATAGCATCGACAATACTTTCAAAAGAGAGAGAAATTAAGCTATTGACAACAGTTGAGGACCGGATTTGCATGGAGCCGGTCCCCCCTCCAAAAAGTCTTTGTATTATGGTTTCTCCCATCAAGAGAGACATTGTACAATACAATTCTTTGTGTTCCTTCAAGACTAGCTAGTGCAATGAAGATGGAAGCTTCATACACCAAGCAAAACACTTAATCAAACACAACTTGAATTATCCCCGTTCTCAGACCCAAGACCTCACACACCTTCGAAGATGGTGAGAGCTAGCAGGGTATGAGAGTAGATTGAGAGAAAGAAGGAGTATCTTACGAGAAAGATGTACATCTCCTCACATAATCACTTATATTAGCATAACTTAGCTTAGTAATTAGCTTGGTAGAGGAGATGAGCATGCATTGAAGCTTGGCTCTTGGTTGGATTTGCATCCACATGCCAAGAGAGTGTTGATGTAGGCTTCTATCTCACAAGCTTGGAGTAGGTGATGAGCTCTCCATTAAAGCTTGGAGTAGGTGATGAGCTCTCCATTAAAGCTTGGGAGGAGATAGAGTATTCTTCCTTCACACATGGTCAAGTGTGAGTGTGTGTGTGTCAATGCCAAGCAAAAATCAGCCCCCTCTCTCTCTTGGGCGATCCCTAGCTGCTAATTTGGTCTAGCTTTTGCCTTATTGGACCTCCCCAAATTAGGCCAATAGGTATTAAGCAGCATAAGTGATAGCCTTCTGACATGTGTCCCCCTTTCCCCTTTTGTGAGAGCTTTAGGTAATTAAATAATTAAACTAAACTCTCATTGGACCCCTTTGTCTCCTGGCCAATAGAAATCAGGCAAGCCATAGGGCTTCTGAATGCTCATTGGACCCTTTGGGAGACTGCCCAATCGTCTTCTAGGAGACTTAATTCTCATTGGTTTCTTTTATTAAATGTTTTTAAATTAATAAAACTACATTTACTCTAGCTTAATTCTCATTGGTCCACTTCAAAGGTCTTCCAATAGGAATTGGGCACACCTTGTGGGCATCTGGCCTAGGGAGCTGACATGTGTCCCTCATTCCCTTTGTGTAAAGGGAGCCTGTGTGTGTGTGTGTGGCTTTCTCTCTCATCCCCTACCTTTGGGGCTCGCCCCCTCCCATGTAGGGATGTGCAAAGACTTTTAGGGCACACACAAAGCATCCAATTTTCCTTAGGGTTGACCTTTGGACACAACCTTTGAATTTTGGAACCTTAGCATTTTGGAAGTCTTAATGGGCTGAACCGTAGGGTCTTTTTAGCCCATTGTTGCACATGGCTCTTTTGCAGATGGCCCCCCCTTTGGATCCCTATTTTCCCTCCTTTGGATCCCTAATGTGGTCGGTCTGCTAGCTTAACCAATATTCTAGCTTTTTCTCCCTTGGCATTTCCCCACATTAAATGATCAGTTTAATATGAGAAAATCATTTAGGAGAATTAGATATTGATTATTATGACATTACCTCTCTCTTGAAATCATAGTCGTCCTCGACTATGGTGTAGAGAAGATAAAGCATATTCATGAGTCCTTTTCTTAGCGGGTAGAGGATCCCTATGTTACCCTACGACATCATTCCATAATGGATGACTAGTCCATTTGGCACTTGAGAGCCTGAGGCTGCCGCAAGCATGTCTGCACATTAGTCCTATCAGTCTTCCATAGTAGAGTGACAAGCTCTACTTGGTGTTTGGGAGACGTCGTCTCCGCAAACTTGATCTAAGCATGCATACTACTTCATTTTTGTGCACAAATAAAGAAAAAGAGAGTCTTATAAGACAAAAATTTTGTTCATTTTTAACATTTTGTACATTTGCTTACTCTTGGGAAGCATTGTAAGCATTGACAAGGTTTAGGTTATCCTTTAATTGTATGCCTTGCATCCATCTAGCATCTTCAAAAGGATAATTCTTAAACTTAATAAGATATCGTCGGATAGTCTTACCGCCTCTTAATACCTTGTCTTCATGTCGGAGAATGGACTCGGGCTGCAGCACCTCCTCTTGGTCCTCGATCTCCGGTGGGTCTTCAATAGTTGGTTCTTGAGGTGGCTCTCCTTTGTAAGGCTTTAATAGGCTCACATGAAAAGCATTGTGTATGAGCCAATGATTGGGCAACTTAAGTTGATAGGCCATCTCATTGATTGGCCTAAGAATCTGGAAGGGACCATAGTACCTTTTTGCTAGTTTAGCATAGTACTTTTGGTGGCCCGTAGGATTCTTGCCCGTCGTGTGCCTTAATCGAGCCTTGGGGAACTTTAACAAGACCCAATCGTTTTCTTTAAAGGCTTGGGCTCTTCTATGCTTGTCAGCAGCAGCCTTTTGCCTTTGCTGTGAGATAAAGATAGCATCCTTAATCTTTTGGAAAGATTCTTGTAGGTCTCGGCTATACTCATCTGCAGCGAAGATCTTCCCATGTACCTTAAGTAGCAAGGGACTTTTTTATCTTCCCTCAATTACCTCGAAAGGTGCTTTTCCTGTGGAAGTATGTACAGTGTTATTGTAAGCATACTCTACTAAGGGTAAGTACTTCTCCCATTGGGATCTTTGATCTACTTCCCTTACATAGGCTTTTAGTAGATCGAGAATGGTTAGGTTAGCTATTTCACTTTGGCCATCAGTTTGTGGATGATAGGCTGAAGAGAAGTTTAGCCTTGTTCCTAAATTCTCAAAGAGACCCTTCCAGAAATTACTGGTCATTCTACGATCTCTATCCGACACTATGGACATTGGCAAACCATGGTACTTGAAAATTTGTGAAATGAAGAGGGTTGCCATTTGATGGGCTTTGATAGTCTTTTTGACAGGTATAAAATGAGCCTTTTTACTGAACCTGTCTACTATCGTCCATATCCCCGTATTCCCATGGATAGACTTAGGCAATCCAAAGATTAAATCCATGGATATGCTCTCCCAAGGTGAATTAGGGATTGGCAAGGGTTGAAGCAATCCAGGTTGCTTCCCTCTATCAAATTTTGTCTTTTGACATACCACACATTTGGAAACATACTCTTGTATGTTCACTTTCATGGTAGGCCAATAGAAATATGTTTCAATTCCCTTTAAGGTAGACTGAATCCCTCTATGCCCCGCATATGGGGGAGCATGAGATTCATACATTACTTTCTCACGTAGTGAGTTAGTAACGCATAGTCTATTGCCATAGAGAAGATAACCATCTTGTAAAGTAAATGGTTCTTCTTTCTTCCCTAATGCAAGGGCTGAAATCACATCTCTAAAATCGGGATCAATAGCATACTCATCTATCATTGAAGATAGATCATTGTGAGTTGCTATGGAAACCGCATTCACTCTCGGTCGTCTTGAGAGTGCATCGGCTACTTGATTATGCTTGCCAGCAATGTGAGCAATATGAAAATGAAATTGCGAAAGGAAATTTGCCCACCTCATTTGTTTGTCGGAGAGCTTGGTCTGCGTCATGAAGTACTTAAGACTTTGGTGATCCGTTCACAGAATGAAAGGAGTCCCCAATAAATAGTGCTTCCATGAGTCTAAGGCATGTAGAACTGCAAGGAGTTCTTTTTTCGTATATGCCTAGAGCTTGCTCAACAGGGTCGAGCCTTCGACTCTCATAGCCTATGGCGTGCCCTTCTTGGAGCAAAATAGCCCCAAGGCAATCACCACAAGCATCACATTGGACCTCAAATGGTTTTGAGAGATCCGGTAGTGTAAGCACAGGTTGATAGATAAGATTTTCGAAAGCATTGTTCTCCTTAGCAGACCATGTATACCTAACACTTTTCTTTGTTAGGTCATGTAATGGTCCCGCAATTTGTGAGAACTTTTCTATGAAGCGTCTATAGTATGCACACATACCTATAAAGCTTCTTAGTTCATGAAGATTCCTTGGTTTAGGCCATCCTTTTATTACCTCTAACTTGGATGGATCCATTTGGATGCCATCTTGAGAGATAATGTGACCTAAATACTGAATCTCTTGCAAGAAAAATTCACTTTTCTTTCGATTAACATAAAGTTTATTCTCTCTTAAAACTTGAAATATTACCTGGAGGTGTTGCTTGTGTTCCTCCAATGAATTAGAGTAGATGATAATATCATCAAAGAACACTCCAGTGAAGGTTCGATGAGGCCTGAACAGCTTCTCCATCAAGTGGTTGAATGTGGCTGGTGCATTGGTCAAGCCAAAAGGCATGACAATGTATTCGTAAAGACCAAATGTAGTACGAAATGCGGTCTTTACAATGTCTTGATCAACTATCCTTCTTTGATGATAACCACTTTTTAGGTCAATCCTACTGAAGTAGGTCGATCCTTGTAGCTTATCAAATAGGTCTTCTACCCGTGGAACGGGAAACCTATTCTTGATAGTGATCCTATTTAGTGCTCTATAGTCAACACACATACGATATGTGCCGTCTTTCTTTTGCACTAATAGCACAGGTGAGCAAAATGGAGATGAGCTAGGCCTAACCATGCCCTTCTCAACTAACTCATGCACTTGCCGCATAATCTCCTCTTGTTGAGCTTGAGAAACTCTATAAGGAGGTTTGTTAGGCGGTGAACTTCCTAGAAGAAGTTCAATTGCATGGTCATCATTACCTCGTTTAGGAGGTAGCTCACAAGGGATGTCGTCAATAAAAACATCTTGAAACCCCTTGAGAAAATTGGATAACTCTAATTCCTTTTAGTTGCTTTTATTTTCTTTTCTTAAAGCATTAGGTTCATTTTGAGAATCTTTAACAAAAATCATGTACACAGAAATAGAGCTCTTTATTGACTTGTTGAAAGCTGGTGTATGTACAATGGGGATGGTGTTACCCATCTCCTTAGCATCTATATACATGTCTTTTTCCCTGAACTTAAAGGAGATTCTCCTTTCAGGAAATTTAACATCGGCAGCCAGGCGGTCAAACGATGGTGCCCCTAGGATTACATCCTCATGCTTGAGAGGAGAGATAAATAAGTCCTCTTTGTCCACATAGCCTTGGACATGAAGCCTCAATTTCCCGATTAAGGGAGTGACTGAAGCTTCTTGCCCCTTGAAGGCACTGTCTGCGGGTAGGATATCTCCCATCTCGTAGGATTGTATGCCTAGCTTGGTGGCTAACTCCATATATATAAAATTGTGAGTAGAACCAGGGTCAAAGAGAATAAAAGCATCATGTTCTCTTACCTTTCCCCAAGCATGGCATAGAGGAGATCCTTTGTGGTGAGTTTGGTGAATGTCCTCCTCTTGGATTTCAACCAAAGAAGCTCTAGGAGGATCTTGGCGGTTGTTCTTTTGGGGACAAGCGCGGTACGCATGCCCTTGTTCGCCGCACTTGAAACACCGGTTATCTTTACGATAACGTTCACGCTCTTCAGGAGAGAGTTTATTCTTTCCTTTGTAAACTCCCTTCTCTTTAGCTTTGTTGTAATTGCCCTTAGGAGACTTTTGGACATTGTCCTTCCCCTTAGGCTCATTGGAACCCTTGTTTTCCGGTGGCTTATTATTTCTTTTACCCCCCGTTTGAAATTGATTCGAGAGGCCACCATAGTATGGTGTATTACCGCCGATATGGTACGTGGCCTTTGGGAGTTGACATACTCCGCCATTTCTTCGGTTAAGCCCGCACAAAATTGTTGCTTTTGCTCTCCAAAATCCAACTTTTTGAAGACAGTGGCTTTGAGTTGTAGGTCCCAAAACTTGTCTACATATTTGTGGATGGATTCATTGGGAGAGAGCTTTAAGCTTCGCCATTCGGTGAGTACTTTGTCTTTGGCATCGGTGGCCAAAAACTGCTTCATAATGGAAGCTCTTAAAGCCTTCCATGTTCGTGGAGCTTCACCATTGGCTCGTAGGCTAGACCACCATTGTCTGGCGGACTTTTGAAAGTGCATAGCTACATAGCGTAGCTTAGAGGACTCCGTGAAGCCCTCATCTCCAAACGCCGCATCGAATTGCTGGATAAAGGCCAAGACTTTGTCCGTAGCACCGAAGGTGCCATCATAGGTAAGGAAAGAGATGCTCTTCCCTCCCTCTTTGAATTTCTTCAGCTTGGACGACCTCTTCCATGCGGCAAAGGATTTCCTATGGCCTCTAGTTTTTGATGGTTCAAAACTTGCACCATCACTTTCTTCAGAAGGTGAAGAATTTGAAGAAGGTGGAGAAGGGGGTGACCTCTTTCTCGCCTTTTTCTTGTCTTGATCTTTGTCATCTTCACCATAGCTTTCATAAGAGGAAGAGGATGAAGAAGATGGAGAAGAGGGTGTCCTCTTTCTCGCCTTTTTCTTCTCTTGTTTTTTATCATCCCTCTTTGAATTGTGGTGAGGAGAAGAATACGATGGTCTTCTCCGCTTTGGTGGTGATGGAGAGCGTTTAGCCCGCCGTCTTCGTGGAGCCATCTCCGCCGAGGTGGCGGGAGACTCGCTTCTTTCTCGTTCCTTCGGTGGAGGCTCTTGAGTTCTCCTTTGGGAAGGAGATGCATCATCAAGAAGTAAATTCTTGAGCCCTTCATATGGATACTCTTCTTCTTCCCGAATCGGAGAGAGACCTCTTTTGGTAGTCTCACAAGGAGGCTTCCTAGGTGTTCTCTCGTCATGGTGATGAGCTTGGAGAATCCCGTGAGCACGAAGCTGCCGTTGCACTTCACTTTGGAGAGATGGATTGCCCATGGCTTGTTGAAGCCTAGAAACAAGATAGTTAACAAGCATTGAAGCATCATTAGTAGCTTGCTCATGAGCAAAATCAAAGTTATCAACATTAATTTCACTCTCTTTACTATTGTCAGCCATTCTAACAACTTTTAGGTGTAAACTTTTTAGGTATACTTTGGCACTTCAAGCCCTAGTTGCTACTCCTCTTTACCCCTTTAGAAAAAGCACTCAAGCTACTGTACCCGCGGCTCGAATACCATTAATTGCAAGGAATAGAAGAGAGGGTCTTTCGACACCAAAACAACACCGGCTCCTGTCAAGCTTCTAATAGCTCAATAGTGGTTAAGCCATAGGCAACCCCGTAGGACTCCACTATTAAGACCATAGCTCTCGACGGTGATGCCCCGTTAACTGCACAAAGGCAGGCGCATTGCAAGGCTGAAAAATCCCTATTCTACTTACTCACAGGCAATTAATAATACCAACCATTTGTAGCTAGCTTGAGGACCTCCCTTCTTGAGCAAGAAAAGAGAAACCTTGTGCTCTGATACCAATGTAACATTTAATGGCCTAATAACTTATGTGTAGCGGAAATTAGCATGAACATAGTGGGCATTTCATTAGAATAGATTCCTAATGAGAATTACAAGAGTGCTTGGGTGGAGAGAGCAACAAAAAGCATAACACCTAGTTAGATAGCATCGACAATGCTTTCAAAAGAGAGAGAAATTAAGCTATTGACAACAGTTGAGGACCGGATTTGCATGGAGCCGGTCCCCCCTCCAAAAAGGCTTTGTATTATGGTTTCTCCCATCAAGAGAGACATTGTACAATACAATTCTTTGTGTTCCTTCAAGACTAGCTAGTGCAATGAAGATGGAAGCTTCATACACCAAGCAAAACACTTAATCAAACACAACTTGAATTATCCCCGTTCTCAGACCCAAGACCTCACACACCTTCGAAGATGGTGAGAGCTAGCAGGGTATGAGAGTAGATTGAGAGGAAGAAGGAGTATCTTACGAGAAAGATGTACATCTCCTCACATAATCACTCATATTAGCATAGCTTAGCTTAGTAATTAGCTTGGTAGAGGAGATGAGCATGCATTGAAGCTTGGCTCTTGGTTGGATTTGCATCCACATGCCAAGAGAGTGTTGATGTAGGCTTCTATCTCACAAGCTTGGAGTAGGTGATGAGCTCTCCATTAAAGCTTGGGAGGAGATAGAGTATTCTTCCTTCACACATGGTCAAGTGTGAGTGTGTGTGTGTGTCAATGCCAAGCAAAAATCAGCCCCCTCTCTCTCTTGGGCGATCCCTAGCTGCTAATTTGGTCTGGCTTTTGCCTTATTGGACCTCCCCAAATTAAGCCAATAGGTATTAAGCATCATAAGTGATAGCCTTCTGACATGTGTCCCCCTTTCCCCTTTTGTGAGAGCTTTAGGTAATTAAATAATTAAACTAAACTCTCATTGGACCCCTTTGTCTCCTGGCCAATAGAAATCAGGCAAGCCATAGGGCTTCTGAATGCTCATTGGACCCTTTGGGAGACTGCCCAATAGTCTTCTAGGAGACTTAATTCTCATTGGTTTCTTTTGTTAAATGTTTTTAAATTAATTAAACTACATTTACTCTAGCTTAATTCTCATTGGTCCACTTCAAGGGTCTTCCAATAGGAATTGGGCACACCTTGTGGGCATGTGGCCTAGGGAGCTGACATGTGTCCCTCATTCCCTTTGTGTAAAGGGAGCCTGTGTGTGTGTGTGTGGCTTTCTCTCTCATCCCCTACCTTTGGGGCTCACCCCCTCCCATGTAGGGATGTGCAAAGACTTTTAGGGCACACACAAAGCATCCAATTTTCCCTAGGGTTGACCTTTGGACACAACCTTTGAATTTTGGAACCTTAGCATTTTGGAAGTCTTAATGGGCTGAACCTTAGGGTCTTTTTAGCCCATTGTTGCACATGGCTCTTTTGCAGATGGCCCCCCCTTTGGATCCCTATTTTCCCTCCTTTGGATCCCTAATGTGGCCGGTCTGCTAGCTTTTTCTCCCTTGGCACTTCCCCACATTAAATGATCAGTTTAATATGAGAAAATTATTTAGGAGAATTAGATATTGATTATTATGACAAATATCTTTTCCCAATCTGGTGCCTTTAGTACAGGTGCTGGTATAAGGTTTTCCTTCAGCCTTTGGAATGAGGTTTCACTCTCCTTGGTCCATTCGAAATTGACTAGCAAACGATACAGAGGTTGTGCGATAACCACATACATGTATATGAATCTTCGATAATATCCGTAGTGCCCCATGAAGGATTGCACTTGTTTTGCATTAGTAGGTCTGGGCAGGTCTACAATGACTTTGACTTTGTCTAGGTCTATGGTTATTCCGTTTCTTGAGACAATGTGTCCTAAGATTCGTGCTTGCTTAACCATAAATACACACTTTTCCGGGTTTAGACAGATTCGATATGTTCTGCACTTTTCAAAGACCTTTTGCAAATGGTCAATATGTTCCTCTCGCAGAAGAGAGTGTACACACAGGTCATCCATGTAAATTTCTAAGAATATTCTTAGGTATTCCTTGAAAGCGTGAGTCATTAACCTCTGGAAAGTGGCTGGTGCATTTGTTAATCCAAATGGCATAACTCGATATGCATAAATCCCCCATTCTGTGGCAAACGTTGTTTTGTGTTGATCCTCCCTTGCTATTGCCAGTTGGTTGTATCCTGAAAACCCATCCAGAAAGGAATAAGCCCGTTTCCCAGCCACTCGCTCAAGGACATGTTCTGTAATTGGCAAGGGATAATTATCCCTTATGGTTGCTGCATTCACCTTTTTGAGGTTTACACACACCCGCAGTTTTCCATTCTTCTTGGGAACTACCACAATGGGTGACACCCAATCTGTATGTTCAATTTCATAGATGAACTCTGCTTCCATCAGTTTATCAATCTCTTCTTTGATTCGTTTGGCAAATGTGTCATTATATGTATAAGGACGTTGTTTGCTAAGTTTTGCATCCGATTTCAAAGGAATTGTATGTTGACATATCAATGGATCAACTCCTTTGAGGTCTTTATAGGACCAAGCGACCACATCTTTATACTTCGTGAGAAGTTGTGTTAGCTGTGCTTCCTCCTCAGGTTCTAAATCGTTAGCTATATAGACCAGCTGAGGCTTTTCACCTGGTTCTGCGAGGTCTATTCTCTTTGCATTTTCAGGCCCATTGTAAGATTCTTGGTTGGTCCTCTTCCTAATTGGTAGTGTCATGATGATTTTTCTATCTTAGATAGTAAATTTCCGATAGTGTGCCGGTACGTTCATGTTGCCCTTTTCTAACTCCCCTTTTCTATCACTATCTTCTTTAGTAGTCCATATCTCTCTCAAAGACCGTTTTAGTTCTTGGTATTTCTATTTACACTCCAGTTTGGTCCACTCTTGGTCTTTTGTTGGTTCTTTTTTTTATTTTTCAGATTTTTGTGATTTTGTTTCGGTTTTAACTTTTCTTACCTGTTTTATTTCTTCTCGCGTTCGTTCTTTTCGATTTTCTGAGAATTTCCCTCATATTTGATCCTTCACACAATCCTCTGCTTTTACAAGCATCAAATAGTGAGTTTTACCTTTTATCCTGGGCATCAGGTTCTCTCTCGCTTTCCTTCCTGCTCTTTTCCTCCTATAGCGTTCTTGGCGTCTAGGGTATTGATTAGCAAAATCATAAAACTTGATATTCTCGGCTTCATTCCCACGCTCACTTGAGGTGTCTGAACACTCATTATCTGCCTCATAATTTACTTCCAATTGTTCAGAGGAGTTGTAAAACTCTTCTTGTTCTGGAGGTTCTACCGTCTCTTTCTTTGGCACAACGCTTACCATGTAATAGGGTAGCACATGATCGTAGTTATCCTTATCGCAAAATTTTGTTGTTGGACTGTCGGTAATGGTACAGACATCTAATGTTGCCAGTATGTGTTCCCATTCTAGAGGTTCCAAGGCATCTTCAGGGAAAGGTTCCAGAATATACTCCTTGTCCTCAATTGCGCATTCCTCTTTTCTTAAGCTTCCACATTAATGTGAAGCTCCGCACATCCATAGCTCTTTTGGTTGCCCTAACCATGCTGGTAGTTCTCATTCTGCTATTGTAGCCGAATCAAACTCTTCCACTGGTGTTTGGTTTACATCTTTGTAACTATGGTCTTTCAGGTGTATTTTAGTTGTCGTCTCGCCATGTCTGAGGTATATGTAGTCATAACCCCAATCTTGGACCATGTTTAGTTGTCGCATGAATGGTCGTCCCAAGATTATCTCATAATTGTTCTTTTTGTCGAAATCGACTATTGCAAATGTATGCTCATACTCGATCCCGCACGAAGTGACAATTACTTTTTCTAAGAGTCCGAGAGGCTTCTCCATGAACCCATCTGCCAACTGCAGCTTCATTCTGGTAGCCCTCAGAGCTGGTTTTCCCCATTTTTTCCAGATTTCCTTGGTGGCGATAGCAACTCCCGCTCCACTGTCAAGAATAGCTTTGGAAACTACTCCTTGGAATTCTACCGATAGCGTCGTGTTTCCGTCTTCTCCCTCGCAATATTCTCCAACCTTATTCAATGGTACAGGTCTAGTGTTCAGGTTAGGTCTCTCCAACTCCCTGATTCCTTCTTGTAGCTTCAAGGTGGGGTCTTTCACTCCAAATTTTTCTATGCATTTTCCTACTGTGGTCCACATGTTTGGCCTTAACCTTAGGAGTTCTGCTAACGTGATTGTGCATGCCACCAGGGTGGATAACACCTCAATCAATCCTTGTGAATCCATCACCTTGTTAGAAGGAAGTCTTTGAGATGGGAGTGCTCTCACTTCCGACTTAGCTTCATATTCTCCCAGGTAAGAGGGTAAAGTTCTCAAAGAGTCTGGTTGGCTGTGCCTTGAACTAATAGATCCTTGGTCTCCCCCTTGTGAATGTATCTCAAAGTTCATTTGTGATGTTGCCTCAAATTCTTCAATAGGAGGTAAGATCACGTTATTTTCTTTTCTCGTGCTATTCATGTGGTGACTCATCCTATGAGCCTCGTTGGCCTCCCTGATTTGCTTCCACAGATCATCTAGACCGTTACCATCCTTTCCCATTTCTGCCAATATTTTAGGAAGGACCCCGTCACTTGCCTCATCGATGGTATTTGGCACTATGATAGGCTCTCCTCTGGACTCATAATCATTAGTGAGTATTTCCTTTTTTTCTTCATGTTTCTCTAACGTTGGTTGGATAGGGGTTGGAGCTGGTGCGTCATGACAATTTGCCGGTTTACCCAACGAGTCTTCCATCAATGATTGAGCTGTCTCGATCATCTTTTTACACATACCCAACCTTTGTTTTTCTATTTCTGCATATGGATAATTCATCCACCTTTGCTCCTGGGTTGGTTTTTTTTAAGTCGAGCTTCATAAGCTTTTAGAAGCTCCTCCAGCTGCTCGTTTACCTTGTCTGCCAGTACAGATCCTCCTGATCCTGCACTTTTGGGCTCTGCTATTTCCTTGGGTGCTATGGCTGCTGTTGTGTGTGAGCTTAAGCTAGCTAGATCTTCTAACCATTCCAATCTATTCTTTGTATGTTTCAACTCATCGGATAGGGCTGTTTGCTCTCGTTCTTTCTTGGCTTTCCTACGCGCCTTTCTCGCTTTCCAAGTGCTTCTCTGATTTTTCGTTTCTGAACTTTGGGCATCTGTTTTTGGTTCTTCTATTATGGGTTCGTTGGTCCTTCTTTGGGCTTGTGCTCGTGTTACCGCCTGAATAGGTATGATTGTTTCATTTTCCGATCCTCCACTGGAAGGTACAGTTTTCAACAGGTTCAAGGTGGTTTTTGCTCCTTTGCTGGGGTTTTTAGGGCAATCGGGAATCAAATGATTAATTCCACATTCTGGGCAATACGCATTGACTCTAATGATTTCATCATGAGGACAATCTCTCAGCCAATGGTCTCCGCCACACTTGTAACAGGGGCCCTTGGGTTGTTGAGGTGCTCCTTGAGCCCCTCTTTGTTGGTAAGTCTGTCTCTGTCCGCCCATGCCTCCATTGGCTATGAACAACAATGTTCATTCATCTAAGCTATATCTTCCTTCTCCTGCGGCCTGTGCAGCAGTTGGTGGTCCTTGATTCCCTATCATGCTCCATGGTTCTGATGTCGAGGGTTCTTCCGGTGGATAATAGACAGGGTTTGCCGCATATCCATTGGGATCTTCATAATATGCATACATAGGCACCAAAGCCTTTTTCTCTGATTCAGTTACCGTTGGTGTGTATCTTATACCAACTGGTCGTAAACCTGGTAGGGGTGGTTGTTGCCCCAACACCGGTTGTGGTCTTTCTACACCTACAGGTCCTGGCAAGTTGCCTGCTTGATATCTAGGCATCGGTGGAACTTGAGGGGAAGCTACGGGAGCTTGGGGAGCGTAAGGTCTCTCCCTCACATATCCCTTGTTATAGTAATATTCCTCGGTCCCATGGTTTGTCCATTTTTGTTCAATAGCACACCACTTGGGCTGTTTAGCCTGGGGTTTGGCGTACAAGTTGATCTCTTTTAACACTTCATCTACAAGCTGCTCGTGGTTTACCACTATTTCTCCTTTTAGTGTTGTCTTGGAAGACTTGCTCCCACTTTGCTGTGAAGATGAATCGTCATCAAGGTCCTTGAACTCCCCTTCTTTGTAGACCGCACAATTGTCCACAAGGTACAGAGCCTCCTTGGTCAACTCATTCAACGTCGTGTTCCTCTTCATATGTAAGTCTTTCTGGAGATCTGCATTCCTTAGTCCTTGGATGAATATCAGCATAAGTCTGGACTGAGTTGGCAGTTCTTCAACAGGACAGAACTTAACATATCTTTTTAGTCTTAGGGCTGCCTTTCGTATAGATTCTCCATCTTTTTGTTTGAATTTATGGATTTGTGAGACGGTATTATGAGCTATTCCCCTTTGAGAGAATTCCTCAATAAACTCGTCAAACACTTCCTCCGTCGACTCAAAGTCTCTACGCTCCACAGAGTCAAACCAAGTTGCAGCATCATCCTCTAGGGTTAGTCCAAACCCTGCAAATTGGGTAGGAAAATCTAACACCTCTTCGGCTCTAATTACACGCACAAAGGCTGCTACATGATCTCTTGGGTCTCTGTTTCCTGTGTATTTCTTGTTTACCCATTTTTGCACTTGAGAAGGTCTAATTCTACGATGGTCTACAAACCTCATCATTGGATCACCCCGTCCAAGTCTATACACCTCCTCAGGCCTTCTGTAATAGGCTCGTTCCTCTCCCAACGGTGCTCCTAAGCCATAATTCTAACGGTTCTTGCTGGAGGTGGTTCTTCTCTTCGAACTCGTTCAATGGGTGGTCCTCCAAGCTCGGTCGACCCTTGTGTCTTTGGCTTACTCTCTGCTTGATACCTTGAATAGTGTTGGTTCTTGCAAATCCCTGAGCCCTCGTGCGGCTTGATAACCATCTCGGTTTCGGTCTGGTTCCATTGTTGCACTCTGTCAAAGCCATGCCGCAATGATGGCTGGTTTGCTAGTTGGTCTTGGTTGTTGAATACTTGTTGTCTGGTGGAATGTGAGGTAGTGTCATACTCATCTGAAAATGGATTTTTTGACTTGCTTGGGGTGTGGGCGGCTCTCGGCATTTCCTCAGGGGCATATGCTGATGCTCCTGAACCTGTTGCTCTTTCTACTTCCTCTGGGAGAATACGTTGGTATTCTCGCCCATATCTATCAACAAAAACTATGCCCTTCCCCGTAGCAATTTCATAAGAGAATAAGTAAAGAACCTTGTATTTGCTTAGTTCGTTTACGTATGGTTCTTTGCTGCGAAAGTAAGAGACAATACCCTCGCTGTCGTGTTTGTAGATTCCCACATTCTCGTTATAAGTTGGAATCCTGATTGTTTTCTTATCGTACATAAAAATAGCTCCGTGCCGATCAATGTTTGGTGGCAGCTCTTGAGTTTCTGAAACCATTTTCCCTTTAGCCACGTTATCTCCATATCTGTTGTAATCTTCAAGGTTGCTAATTATTAAATAGTGGTTCCCCTTTTCGTCTCGGAATCTATCTCCATCATCATACACAGATTATCTCCAATCTTTGTGCTGGCCTCTCTTCGATACAAATGCACTTGCGGTCTCGATAGTCAGAATAGACTAGGGCTCCTCTTGAGTTTTTTCCCTCTAAGAAGATCACCGTAAGCCTGGAATCATTCAAAGGATTTTGGGAGGTGCTTCCTCCTCGCATAGGTCCATCATAGGTGAAACCTCCTGGCTGTTGACTACCCATCATGAAGAAAGATTTGTCTGATGAAGTGTCAGTATCACTACCTTCCTCAATAATCGGTGCTAGCGGATCTAGCCTTGCCTGAGTTACACTCTCTTCAGTGGACACTAAGCTACCTTGGTCACCTGTCACCTTTTGGTCTCTAACAATGTATCTTCCTGATCTTAAATTCATCAAACTTATCAATGCAACTTATCACAAATTCAACCACTCACCTGGCAACGGATCAGTTTCTACACAACTTGTTGCTTTGTTGTTGAATATACCTGTACACAAGAGTTTTAATTTCGGCAATTGAATCGAAGCATTTATCTGCTAGAGGTTATCTTAGTAATGATTGGTATAACTAGAGAGTTAATCTCAACCACTACTGTATTTTATACACTGCTGATGCTCTGGATTAGGTTGCTAATCTGCAACAGTACTTCCTTCTGATGTTGGCCAATTTACGTGAAAAAGTCTGAATTCAGTCTTTGCTTTGTCAAATGGGCAACCAAGGTCCAAATTCACTTCTGAAAGAAGTTCTAGAACCCTTAAGCCAAATGGAACCTCACTGTCTAGGCCAGGTCAAATTTTCTCTGTAGTCTGCCTCAATAGACATCCTACACGTAGGATGTCTCCTGCTTTATTTTGCCTGGATTTTTGCACTGTTGTTTCCCCTTGTTGTGCTGAGCTTACAGCTGCTTTTACTTTTTGATTTGGACTTCTATGAGCTGGTCAATGAGTCAGGAATCTGTTCCGACGGCTTGTTGATGGTACTGATCAGTCTAATCAACTCCAAGTTGGACCAAAATTGACTAGCAGGCTTGCCTTAGGCCATATAACACCTTACAATGCTCAAAGTCAAATTATGGCTTCATTTTCTTGCATTAGACATCCTACGCGTAGGATGTCTTTTTCTTCAGAATGGCTTCAAACTAAAGGCTCAAGCTCCCCTTGAGTTGCTGATCACCTTGGTATACTCAGATTTCAGTTTGGAGTCCCAAATCACTCAGAAGACATCCTACGCGTAGGATGTCTTTTTGGCCTGTTTGACCCCAGATTTGTCCCACAGGTTCCCCTTGATGTCAGTATCCCAGTGGTATGCTTAGATTTTGATTTGGATGTCAAAAGTCCCAAACTTCAGCTATTTTTTGCTTTGTCAGTCAAAAGTACTTAAGTCCACTTTGAACCCAATTTTCTTGCCCAAATGAGGTGAAACCCCTTTCAGTCACTCAATATATCATGCAAGACACACTCATACAGCCATCTTATGGTTTTGGTCTCAAGTTAATGTTTTGGCACTATTTGGGTAGGATGTCTTGCAATTTCAGTCTATCTGGCCTTATCCTGTCAAGATATGGCCAAATTTCTACTTTCTAGTTGAAATTAGGGTAAATCCTACCTTCTGAACACACTGGTCAACTCAAAATCCCAAAATTCTTTCCAGATTGGCTTGTAGACATCCTATGCGTAGGATGTCTCCTGGCTTAAAATTAAAGTTTTTTCTGACAGGAATGCTCCTGATGCTCTGTAGGCCTATCAGAAACACTCACAGTAACTTTTGGACTTCAATTAGGCTTTCAACCACACTTTTGCGTCTTTTACAAACTTGTAATGATTCTACCAAGCAAGTGTACATGCATGAAATGCTCTAGATCTGAATCATGATGTCCTACTTACTCTACTCCTACCTATCATAAAGAAATGGTGATAATGGTGTTTTTGGTTGCTTTTTGGCCTCTCCGGACTCTCAAGCTGACCTCTCACCACTTCTACCACTCCAACTCCTACTCTAGAACTCGACTATTACCTAAAACTACCTAAGTCTACCTCCTATACCTAAGTCGAAGGATCTAGGCCAAGCACATGCTTCCTAGACTTCCTCTAAGACCTAGAGAGTCCTCCACCCTCTGATCCTGTCTAAATGTAAAGTGAGACTCTTGGCAAGCCAAAAATCCCAATCCTCAAGGATTAGTCTCGGTCACCTACCTAAGGTTTTCGTCCCCGGCAGCGGTGCCAATGTTGGACGGGTACGTCGCAACGGACGTCAACACAGCGAGAACTCACCTAACAAGTAATGTCAGCTAAGGACAAAGCTCGACCCGCAGGCGCGTGGAAGCAATCATAAGGTGTCAACCTACACTCGACCGACTCCTAACTAATTCCTACAGAGGTCCCTACCAATTGTCTAAGTCATAGTCTTCAAAAGTGCAAAAGAGGAATCTTCCTACAACGCTTGCTAGAGCTAAACACCCATCAAACACTTTCAAAACACAATAGAACTTGAAGGAGACCCTACTAATACCTATAGGCCACTCTCCCTAAGGTCTATAAACCAAAATCACGACCCAAAACACACGGTGCAGAAACACGTAGGATGTCTGGCCGAAATCTGCAGGTCTTTGTTTCCAAAATCTGAAGTGCCTAATGTGTAGCTCTACTCAATGTGAAAGCGTGGATATGTTGCAATGCGAAATCAGATAACGTATGCTCACCCAAAAAACTGATGAAGCTCGTAGAAGGAGCTCCCAAAGCCGGACCGTACGCGCGCAATGTTAGTATCGGCTCGTAGCTCTAGTAGGGGGCAACAAGCTGCACTCTTCCACACTCGATTCCGACCACCGTAACACACGTAACGTCAAGACGAAGCTCACACTCTCTCTCACGTACACACACAGTACGCTCACTCACAGACTTAAAAACTTGTTTAAAATGACAAAAGGTTTTTTCATTAAGGTCAAAAAGTGGTATATATACCTTACAACTTCTCAAACCTAAAGTTCCAAAATCAACCATCTACTCAAGCTAACTATCAAAACTGGGATACAATCTGGAAACTTCTGCAAGTCCCAATATGTACAATGTGAAAAATCGGGTTTTCCTCAATGAATGAATAATTACAAAAATAATAGTCCGCCGAGTAGTTAGATGCCGTGGGGTATGTCCAGCTTCTAACACCTTCTTGGAGCAAAACAGCTCCAACGCAATCACCACAAGCATCACATTGGACCTCAAATGGTTTTGA
Source organism: Adiantum capillus-veneris (assembly GCF_014529385.1). Classification (NCBI taxonomy): domain Eukaryota; kingdom Viridiplantae; phylum Streptophyta; class Polypodiopsida; order Polypodiales; family Pteridaceae; genus Adiantum; species Adiantum capillus-veneris. The sequence continues at coordinate 171,153,011 of NC_140934.1, read as the reverse complement.
GAGATCCGGTAGTGTAAGCACAGGTTGAGAGAAATAATAGTTCGCCGAGTAGTTAGATGTCGTGGGGTGTGTCCAACTTCTAACACCTTCTTGGAGCAAAACAGCTCCAAGGCAATCACCACAAGCATCACATTGGACCTCAAATGGTTTTGAGAGATCCGGTAGTGTAAGCACAGGTTGAGAGATAAGCTTTTCTTTAAGATTTTCGAAAGCGTTGTTCTCCTTAGCAGAGCATGTATACCTAACGCTTTTCTTTGTTAGGTCATGTAATGGTCCCGCAATTTGTGAGAACTTTTCTATGAAGCGTCTATAGTATGCACACATACCTATAAAGCTTCTTAGTTCATGAAGATTCCTTGGTTTATGCCATTCTTTTATTACCTCTAATTTGATGGATCCATTTGGATTCCATCTTGAGAGATAATGTGACCTAAACACTGAATCTCTTGCAAGAAAAATTCACTTTTCTTTCGATTAACATAAAGTTTATTCTCTCTCAAAACTTGAAATATTACCTTGACATGTTGCTTGTGTCCGTCCAATGAATTAGAGTAGATGATAATATCATCAAAGAACACTCCAGTGAAGGTTCGATAAGGCCTGAACAGCTTCTCCATCAAGCGGTTGAATGTGGCTGGTGCATTGGTCAAGCCAAAAGGCATGACAATCTATTCATAAAGACTAAATGTGGTGCGAAATGCGGTCTTTACAATGTCTTGATCAACTATCCTTATTTGATGATAGTAGCCACTTTTTAGGTCAGTCCTACTGAAGTAGGTCGATCCTTGTAGCTTATCAAATAGGTCTTCTACCCGTGGAACGGGAAACCTATTCTTGATAGTGATCCTATTTAGTGCTCTATAGTCGACACACATACGATATGTGTCGTCTTTCTTTTGCACTAACCATGGAGATGAGCTAGGCCTAACCATGCCCTTCTCAACTAACTCATGCACTTGCCACATAATCTCCTCTTGTTGAGCTTGAGAAACTCTTTAAGGAGGTTTGTTAAGCGGTGAACTTCCTGGAAGAAGTTCAATTTCATGGTCATCATTACCTCGTTTAGGAGGTAGCTCACAAGGGATGTCGTCAATAAAAACATCTTGAAACCCCTTGAGAAAATTGGATAACTCTAATTCCTTTTGGTTGCTTTTATTTTCTTTTCCTAAAGCATTAGGTTCATTTTGAGAATCTTTAACAAAAATCATGTACATGGAAATAGAGCTCTTTATTGACTTGTTGAAAGCTGGTGTATGTACACTGGGGATAGTGTTACCCATTTCTTTAGCATCTATATACATGTCTTTTTCCCTGAACTTAAAGGAGATTCTCCTTTCAGGAAATTTAGCATTAGCAGCCAAGCGGTCAAACCATGGTGCCCCTAGGATTACATCCTCATGCTTGAGAGGAGAGATAAAGAAGTCCTCTTTGTCCACATAGCTTTGAACATGAAGCCTCAATTTCCCGATTAAGGGAGTGACTGAAGCTTCTTGCTCCTTGAAAGCACTGTCTGCGGGTAGGACATCTCCCATCTCGTAGGCTTGTATGCCTAGCTTGGTGGCCAACTCTATAGATATAAAATTGTGAGTAGAACCAAGGTCAAAGAGAATAAAACATCATGTTCTCTTACCTTTTCCCAAGCATGGCATAGAGGAGATCCTTTGTGGTGAGTTTGGTGAGTCTCCTCCTCTTGGATTTCAACCAAGGAAGCTCTAGGAGGATCTTGGCGGTTGTTCTTTTGGGGACAAGCGCAGTATGCATGCCCTTGTTCACCGCACTTGAAACACCGGTTATCCTTGCGATAACGCTCAAGCTCTTCAGGAGAGAGTTTGTTTTTACCTTTGTTAACTCCCTTCTCTTTAGCGTTGTTGGAGTTGCCCTTAAGAGACTTTTCGACATTGTCCTTCCCCTTAGGCTCGTTCAAACCATTGTTTTTCGTGGGCTTATTATTTCTTTTAGCCCCCGTTTGGAAATTGATTAGAGAGGCCACCATAGTATGGTGTATTACCGCCGATATGATACATGGCCTTTGGGAGTTGACATACTCCACCATTTCTTGTGTTAAGCCCACACAAAATTATTGCTTTTGATCTCCAAAATCCAACTTTTTGAAGACAGTGGCTTTGAGTTGTAGGTCCCAAAACTTGTCTACATATTTGTGGATGGATTCATAGGGAAAGAGTTTTAAGCTTTGCCATTCGCTGAGTACTTTGTCTTTGGCATCTGTGGCCAAAAACTGCTTCATAATGGAAGCTCTTAAAGCTTTCCATGTTTGTGGAGCTTCACCGTTGGCTCGTAGGCTAGACCACCATTGCTTGGTGGACTTTTGAAAGTGCATAGCTACATGGCGTAGCTTAGAGGACTCCGTGAAGCCTTCATCTCCAAACGCCGCATCGAACTGTTGGATAAAGGCCAAGACCGTAGCACCAAAGGTACCATCATAGGTAAGGAAAGAGATCATCTTCCCTCCCTCTTTGAACTTCTTTAGCTTGGATGACCTCTTCCATGCGGCATAGGATTTCCTATGGCCTCTTCTTTTTGATGGTTCAAAGGGTGCACCATCACTTTCTTCAGAAGGTGAAGAATTTGAAGAAGGTGGAGAAGAGGGTGACCTCTTTCTCGCCTTTTTCTTGTCTTGATCTTCGTTGTCTTCACCATCACTTTCATAAGAGGAAGAGGATGGAGAAGAGGGTGTCCTCTTTCTCGCCTTTTTCTTCTCTTGCTTTTTATCATCCCTCTTTGAATTATGGCGTGGAGAAGAGTGTGATGGTCTTCTCCGCTTTGGTGGTGATGGAGAGCATTTAGCCCGCCGTCTTCGTGGAGCCATCTCCGCCGAGGTGACGGGAGACTCACTTCTTTCTCGTTCCTTCGGTGGAGGCTCTTGAGTTCTCCTTTGGGAAGGAGATCATCATCCAGAAGTAAATTCTTTAGCCCTTTGTATGGATTCTCTTCTTCTTCCCGAATCGGAGACAGACCTCTTTTGGAAGTCTCACAAGGAGGCTTCCTAGGTGTTCTCTCGTCATGGTGATGAGCTTGGAGAATCCCGTGAGCACGGAGCTGTCGTTGCACTTCACTTTGGAGAGATGGATTTCCCATGGCTTGTTGAAGTCTACAAACAAGGTAGTTAACAAGCATCGGAGCATCATTAGTAGCTTGCTCATTAGCAAAATCAAAGTTATCAACATTAATTTCACTCTCTTTACTATTGTCAGCCATTCTAACAACTTTTAGGTGTAAACTTTTTAGGTGTACTTTGGCACTTCAAGCCCTTGTTGCTACTCCTCTTTATCCCTTTAGAAAAATCACTCAATCTACTGTACCCGTGGCTCGAATACCATTAATTGCAAGGAAAAGAAGAGAGGGTCTTTCAACATCAAAATAGCACCAGCTCTTGTCAAGCTTCTAATAGCTCAATAGTGGTTAAGCCGTAGGCAAGCCCCGTAGGACTCCACTATTAAGACCATAGCTCTCGACGGTGATGCCCCGTTATCTGCACGAAGACAGGCGCATTGCAAGGCTAAAAAATCCCTATTCTACTTACTCACAGGCAATTAATAATACCAACCATTTATAGATAGCTTGAGGACCTCCCTTCTTGAGCAAGAAAAGAGAAACCTTGTGCTCTGATACCAATGTTGTTAGGTAAAGGCGGTGTGCCTCACCGTGCTTTACTCGTGTCCGCCGGCCAGTATCCGGCTGCCCACATTTATCTTCTTATTCTTTATACATACAATGAATAAGGAGCTCTTACTCACACTCTCACATGGTACTCACACAGTGAGATTTGGGAGCTCCACCCCACATCCTGTGTCCTGCTCTCTCTCTCTCCCTCTCTCCCCTTCGCACTCTCTGCGCATGCGCACCGCATCCGCGCACTCACAATTGGTATCAGAGCCATGGTGACCGCGGAGAGCACGACGGCTTCGAGATCTTCGAGGCGATAGCTCGCTCGCTCTTGACGATAGAGAGATTAAGAAAGCTCGGAAGCTTTGTGAGAATGCAATGGGAGCTTGTGAGCTCAGTTGAGAGTGATGTATGCTCTTGTGGAAGCTCAGAGAGGAGTGTGGAAGATTGTGTGTAAGTGAAGGTGCTGCCCTAAAACTATTTGCGCAGCAGCACTGTTTTCAGATTCTTTTTTCTCCTTGTAGAATGCAGATCTAAGAATTCAGTTCATGCTCCCATCCGTTTCGACGTGGTCTACAACTTTGCAGAAGAAACTTTTTGCAAATTCCTCACCGTTTTGTTGATATTCAGCTCAGACTGACTGTATACAAAAATTCCAGATTTTCTGTTGTCGCATTATGTGCGAGTTTGATGCACTTTTGGAAGCACGGGAGATGCTTGAAGTTGAGTGCATAAATTTTGAGCTGAAGATGCAATTGCAGCTTGTGTTAAGCTTGTGGTTTGAGGGTTTTTTGGTAGACTTGGGCAACGAAGTACAGAGGCGTTTACACACCATCGAAGCAGTCTCTTGAGAGACACAATTTTTTTTTTTGGCAATCTCAAGTAGAGAAGATATTTGTGTACTAGATTTGCAGGTGTTTGCAATGATGTATGCAAAGTGTGGAGATTGGTGCATGCATTTAGAGTGCGGTTTGATGCGCTTTGGTTGCTCATGGTTTTGAGCGTGCAGTCAGTTTGGTTACTGGTTTTGTGGCCGTTTTACTGACAAAACTCTGGCGAAATTTTCCCATGAGTTTTATGCGCATTGTTGGTGCGATCGAGATTGTGATTGCTTATAGCACTCAGGATTTGTGTGCAGTGTTTTTCCTTTTGGGTGGTGCATTGTGAGAATGTTTTGCTATGCTTTTTTGGTCTTGAGCTGTGTGTGCTCGGCCATTTGGAGCTTCCAGTTTTGACTCCCGGCTACAGGTTGAGTCTAGTACTCCCACAGGTGTTGCCATTTGCAGTTGAGGACATCTTCTGTAGTGTTTTGGCTTGCATACCGGTATCGACACAGTAGGTGTCTTGAGCTTTTGCTTTGTGTATGCTTTTTGTGGGATAGTGGTTGGAGATTACTCGCCATAGTTTGTGATCGAGCTTGGCTCTCACATTGACAGGTTTTGTCAGTTTGGACAGAGTTTGATGTTCTTGTACCCACTCTCGTAGGAGTGAGGAGTTGTATATGCTATGGTTATCTGGCACATTGGTCATTCATTGACACATTTTGACAGCAGTTTTTCACTCACATATGTATGTCATTTGTAGCGCCGTTGAGTGATACTTTGGCTAGAGCGGTTTGGCTCTGTGTATGACTTTGTGAGGTGATTCCGGACAAGTACATTCCCGGATTGGCCATTTGGGCATTTGTTGTTGTCTCCATTGCGATTTACTGTTGAGTTTTTTACTCCAGTTACAGAGGAGACTTTGCCAAAATTTTGCCAGATATGTATGCCTGTTGTAGAGGCTAGTGCGCTTGACCTCTTGGTCACCTTCTTTGCTTGAGACAGTGGTTTGCTCTCGGGTGGGAGAGTCTTGTTATCTCGAGCATTGTTTGCCATAGTTTTGGCATGGAAACGCTTCGGGTTAGAGGCGGTTCTCGTTCACGATCGCAACTGACATGCATGCTTCCTTGCCTTTGTGTCAGCAGAGCACTGAGACAGTTGTGTGTGTGCCTACTGAGGTTAGGCAATTAGAGTAGGCAGGCTCTTGTGAGACACAGCAGGTTGTGCATTTGTCTTGTGGTGATGTTCACGTAGACAGTGGTATCTCTGGGGATGCACAGCTCTGCCAGTCATCAGTTGAGATGACATCGGTTGAGCCAGAGACCGATGCATTGTTCTATGATGCATCTGATACGTTTGAGGGCGACAGTGTCCTTCAGATAGCTGTGTGTGATTGCAGTGGTGCTGATTTTTCGGTTTTGCTGTCATTCTCAACAGATATGCCTTTGCCAGAGGATGCTGACATAGTGATGCATAGTCAGGTGGTTCCTGATGAGGATGCATATGGCACTGAGGTTGCTGATAGGGATAGGTTGGCACACATAGTGCATGTTTCGTCGGCTTTCGGGTCTCTCATGTCTGACCTTTTGGTCTCGAGACCTAATCTTGCTTATGCGGTTGGTGCATTTGCAGTGGGAGTTGTCAGTCGTGCGATGACTGACATTGGTATTGTGCATTGTGGAGCCATGCAGGTTGTCACGCGATACCTGCATCAGGAGTGTCATCGTAGCTCTAGCCGTAGTGGTGTGCATGTTGCATCTACACTAGAGCGGTTACAGAGTGAGCCAGTGGGCATAGGTTGAGAGCTGTCTTCTCTCACCTTTTGTATATACTAGTTGTAGGCTAGTCTTCTCGCCACTTATCGGCACACAGCCTTTAGTGGGAGAATGTTAGGTAAAGGCGGTGTGGCTCACCATGCTTTACTCGTGTCCGCCGGCCAATGTCCAGCTGCCCACATTTATCTCCTTATTCTTTATACATACAAAGAATAAGGAGCTCTTACTCACACTCTCACATGGTACTCACATAGTGAGATTTGGGAGCTCCACCCCACATCCTGTGTCCTGCTCTCTCTCTCTCCCTCTCTCCCCTTCGCACTCTCTGCACACGCGCACCGCATCCGCACACACACAAATGTAACATTTAATGGCCTAAAAACTTGTGCGTAGCAGAAATTAGCATGAACATATTGGACATTTCATTAGAATAGATTCCTAATGAGAATTACAAGAGTGCTTGGGTGGAGAGAGCAACAAAAAGCATAACACCTAGTTAGATAGCATGAACAATACTTTCAAAAGAGAGAGAAATTAAGCTATTGACAACAGTTGAGGACCGGATTTGCATGGAGCCGGTCCCCCCTCCAAAAGGCTTTGTATTATGGTTTCTCCCATCAAGAGAGACATTGTACAATACAATTCTTTGTGTTCCTTCAAGACTAGCTAGTGCAATGAAGATGAAAGCTTCGTGCACTAAGCAAAACACTTAGCAAACACAAAATCAATTATCCCCGGTCTTAGACCCAAGACCTCACACACCTTCGAAGATGGTGAGAGCTAGCAGGGTATAAGAGTAGATTGAGAGGAAGAAGGAGTATCTTACAAGAAAGATGTACATCTCCTCACATAATCACTCATATTAGCATAACTTAACTTAGTAATTAGCTTGGTAGAGGAGATGAGCATGCATTGAAGCTTGGATCTTGGTTGGATTTTCATACACAAGCCAAGAGTATGTCGATGTAGGCTTCTATCTCACAAGCTTGGAGTAGGAGATGAGCTCTCCATTAAAGCTTGGGAAGAGATAGTCTTCTCTTTCTTCACACGTGAGATTGTGTGAGTGTGTGTGTGATAATGCCTTGCAAAAATCAGCCCCCTCTCTCTCTTGGGCGAGCCCTCTTGCTATTTGCTCTTGCTCAACCCTCATTGGCCCTCCCCAAGTCAAGCCAATGACTAATAAGCAGCATAAGTGATAGCCTTCTGACATGTGTCCCCCTTTCCCCTTTTGTGAGAGCTTTAGGTAATTTAATAATTAACATAAACTCTCATTGGTCCCCTTTGCCTCCTGGCCAATAGGAATCAGGCAAGCCATTGGGCTGTTGAATGCTCATTGGATCCCTTGGGAGACTGTCCAATAGTCATCTAGGAGACTTAATTCTCATTGGTTCTTTTATTAAGTGTTTTTAAATTAATTAAACTAGATTTACTCTAGCCTAATTCTCATTGGTCCACCTCCAAGGTCATCCAATAGGAATTGGGTACACCTTGTGGGCATCTGGCCTAGGGATCTGACATGTGTCCCTCATTCCCTTTGTGTAAAGGGAGCTTGTGTGTGTGTGTGTGTGGCTTTCTCTCTCATCCCCTAGAAGAAAGGATCGCCCCCTCCCAAGTAGGGATTTGAAAAGGTCACACACAAAGCATCCAATTTCCCCTAGGTTGACCTTTGGACACAACCTTTAAATTTTTGAAGCTTAGCATTTTGGAAGTCTTAATGGGCTGAACCATAGGGTCTTTTTATCCCATTGTTGCACATGGCTCTTTTGCATATGGCCCCCCCCTTTGGATCCCTATTTTTCCTCCTTTGGATCCCTACTGTGGCCGGTCTACTAGCTTAACCAATATTCTAGCTTTTTCTCCCCTGGCACTTCCCCATATAAATGATCAGTTTAACATCATTTAGGAGAATTAGATATTGATTATTATGAGAGATTCACTTCTTTCTCGTTCTTTGGATTCCTCCTCTCTTATGGGAGAGAGTCTTCTTCTGGGAGTCTCATCAAGAGGCCTCCTAAGCTCTCTCTCCTCTTGGTGAGGAAGGGAAATCTCATAAGCACGAAGTTGTTGTGTAACTTCGGCTTGCAAAGCCCTATGCTTATTTAGTGTTCAATTAGCTAGCATGAGAAAGTTCTTGAGTTCAAAGACTTTTGAGCCACTATTTAGTAGCTTATCAGGAACATAATTAGCGAATTCATCAGATAGTAGGATTTTGCTAATTAGGTTTAGAAACCTAATTAGCATTAGATTAGTACTAAGGAGCTGGCATTTATATTAATAAGACAACTTTGGCTATCTTGAAGCTTCTTTTACTCTCTCTGTAACAATTAATGGCCTAGTAACTTGTGTGTGGTGCAAAATAACATAGACATAGTGAGCATTTCATTAGAATAGATTCCTAATGAGCATACCAAGAGTGCTTGGATGGAGAGAGCAGCAAAAATCATAACACCTAGTTAGATAGGCATGAACAATACTTCAAAAGAGAGATAAATTAAGCTATTGACAAAAGTCGAGGACCGGATTTACATGGAGCCGGTCCCCCCTCCAAAAGGCTTTGTATTATAGGTTTTCCCCATCAAGGGAGACATTTTACAATACAATTCTTTGTGTTCCTTCAATAACCAGCTAGTGCAATGAAGATGGAAGCTTCAAGCACTAAGCAAACACTTATAAAACACAACATCAATTCCCCCACGGTCTCAGACCCAAGACTTCACACACCTTCAAAGATGGTCAGAGCTAGCGGGGGTATGAGAGTAGATTGAGAGGAAGAAGGAGTAGTCTTATGAGAAAGAAGTATATCTCCTCACATAATCACTCGTAAAAGCTTAGCATAGCTAAGTAATTAGCATGGTAGAGGATATGAGCATGCATTGAAGCTTGGCTCTTGGTTGGATTTGCATCACAAAGCCAAGAGTTGCTAGTGTAGGCCTCCCTTCTCACAAGCTTGGAGTAGATGATGAGCTTCCCATTAAAGCTTGAGAAGGAGAGAGAGAGTCTTCTTGCTTCACACATGAGATTGTGTGAGTGTGTGTGTGATAATGCCTTGCCAAATTAAGCCCCCTCTCTCTCTTGGTCGACCCCTCTTGCAAATTACTCTTGTTGGCACCCTATTGGACCCTGCAAAGCTTAGCCAATCATAATTGAGAAGCATAAGTGATAGCCTTGTGACATGTGTCTCCCTTTCCCCTTTTGTGAGAGATTTAGGTAATTAAATAATGCAACTAAACTCTCATTGGACCCCTTTGTCTTCTAGCCAATAGGAATCAGGCAAGCCATTGGGCTGTTGAATGCTCATTGGACCCCTTTGGAGACTGTCCAATAGTCTTCTAGAGAGCTTAATTCTTATTGATTCTTTTATCAAGTGTTTTTAAATGAATTGAACTAAGAACTAGATTTACTCTAGCCTAATTCTCATTGGTCCACCTCTATGGCCATCCAATAGGATTTGAGTGCACCTTGTGGGCAATTGGCCTAGGGAACTAACATGTGTCCATTATGCCCTGTGTGTAAAGGGGCTTGCATGAGTGTGTGTGTGTGTGTGTGTGTGAGAGTGTGTGTGTGTGTGTGTGTGTAGCAATTTAAATCTTAACTAATAAGACATAATTGAATTTTTACATTCAAAAGACAGCTGGCCAAGGAATAATGAACTGATATGTACAAAAATAGCTCAGTATTAGAATTATTTAGGTACAATGATTGTAGGAAAGAGATCCTCTTTCAGTAAGACTAGTAGTAAAAGAACTTCCCCGTTCCTCAGTGAGTATTTCAGTAACACTAGTAGTAAAAGAACTTCCCCGTTCCTCAGTGAGTATTACAGAAAGGTTGCTTGCCAAAGAAATAAAATCCATCCAAGATAAGATAGAGTCCTTACCTACATCCATCCAAACAAGACATTAATTCAATTAGCCTTGGATGTGTTTTACAGGTATCAATGGGCCATACCAGTTGTTATCCGTGTCCATCTTACAAAACTTTTTTAACTTTAAACAAGCTAGGTCCACAGTAAATTCTTTTTGTATATAAGTTAAATTATTACTTTTTACCTAAGTGACTGAGTTTTCCTTTTAATCCAAGTGGCATATTCCCCAAAGAGAATATCCTTCATGAGTTATTTAACTGTCATTTTAGTGAGGTTCTATCAATAAGCATAGATACTATCTCCTAGGTATAGAACAGATGTTGTATTTATCATACAAATGGAATCCAATGTAATCTATAAGCTACAACCTTATAGCTAGCCAAGTAGAAGAAGCCTAGCCCGACCAAAAAAAGAAACAGACTGTGATGTAAAAGTTGTAAACCATCAAAAAAAAAATAACGATCTGGTTCTTCATAGAGTGCAACGGATCATATTCCATCCTATAAAAGCAACATAAACTAGAACACGGGTCCGAAAACTGTGGTTCAACAGTTTACCACTCCCTCCATACGAAAGGTTCTTCCAAGTCACAAAAAGTAGACAACAAGCCATTCATTAATACCAGTCAATGCATTAGAAGCAGTATTCCATCCTTATCCGAGGTACAACCCTTTCCGAGCTTCTGTTGAAGCCAAAACTGCCATATACTTACCTTCACAAACAGTTTGAACAGAGAACCATTTCATAAACCATAAGCAAACCCAAAACGTTGGGTTATATCCAGCTTTATTTTCAAATATAGATGATGATCCTTTCCTCAGAATGTCAGCACGCACAGTGATATAGAGTACCTAGTGCCTCAGTTGCTACAAGGGCTAACAGTAACCCTATTTTTTTAAAAGAACCAGTTATGCCGAGACTAGGAAAATGTGAGAACGCACAATAATGCAAAATTATACAGTGCCTCAGTTATTATAAAGGTCAAGAATAACCCCATTTTTTTGAGAAAAACCAGTTATGCCAAGATTAAGCATGCAGACGGTAATTCCCTGCAGCGGTTTTAACAGAAACCCATTTACAAGATCATATCGCAGTTTAAAGCCATACTGCACACAGTTCCTTTCAAAAAAAACACCAAAAAACCCCTATCACCGATGTATGCCAAAGCATTCCAGCCAATCATTATCTTTTACTGGCCTAAGAGGTGCCAACCACACACAGTATGAAGAGCCGACAGACCCCGACACCTTACGAAAGAAGCGGCATAACCAGTCCAAGGTCAGGAGCACCTCCCATTTATATTACCATGATGTTATATCATACCATGTCAGCCCATAGCATACGGGGGTGTATCATGCCCATAGTTACCATACTAAGCTAACACCATTCCCTCAGGTGTTTATCTCCATTGGTACAGTCAACAAGATAGACCAAAAAAAACAATTGCTTTGTATGCACAAGCAGTCCCAAGGCCCACGATAATGTCCATGTACATTAGTTATGATTATGCAGCGGCTTCTTTCTGAGACGATACCTAAATTACATGCAGGTACTTCAAAGAGTCCATTATTTTGCTCAAATGCTAGGCAAAAAAGTTTGTCTCTCTAAGTCTAAGACAAATACACAGTGTATAACTCAGATGACATCATTCTTCTCTTACCATGCAAGGTACTGCAACAACATTTAAACAAAAACCAAAGCTTTGTAGTAAGGTACCTGTGTTACTTGAGCTACAAGCTCCATTTTAGCAAGATCAGATAGCAGCGAAAAAAGAGCAGAAAGAAAGACCTACTCCAGGGCTAAGTGAGGGCCAGATTATGTCCTCACCTCAGTATATATAGGATGTCATGCACGCTCCCAGAGTCATCGGTTTGAATGCAATCAGCTGCCCTCAACTGCTCAAGCCTGTAGGTGCCATAGCTTGGGGAAGGTGATCAAGAGTGGACAGGGGCCGCCTACCCCATGAAATAATTACACTTCACGCTTTGGTCTAAGCGGGGGCCAAGTCCCCAGTTATCTTTATTATGCAACCATGGCGGGGGGGGGTTTGTTTCTTTTGGGAAGTTTTTCTTTTTAAAAAAACCACTTATGATCAGTATACTAGTGTGTGTGTGTGTGTGTGTGTGTGTGTGTGTGTGTGTGTGTGTGTGTGTGTGTGTGTGTGTGTGTGTGTGTGTGTGTGTGTGTGTGTGTGTGTGTGTGTGTGTGTGTGTGTGTGTGTGTGTGTGTGTGTGTGTGTGTGTGTGTGTGTGTGTACCCGCCCTAACCCAGGCACCACACACAATGGGTCGGTAGTAGGCCCATTGTGTATGGGCCTACTACCTTATGAGAGGGATGAGACTCTCTTTTTGAAACAATAGTCCAGGCCAGTTATGCCGATGAGAGCTTGTATGATGGTGTTCCGGATCTGATTATGGTTAAATCCGTTCTGGCAGTATTTTTTAACTAATACAGATATCTCTTCCTAGGCCAAAGAGGGGGTAGATGAATAGTAGCAAATTAAGTAAAGAAGGCCAATACATGAGTAAATAGAGGCTTTGTATGGCCTATTTCTATTTCTTTTAATGAATTCTATGTAAGGAAGCTTAAGAAGATCCTTTCTCCAGATAAATCTAAGATCATATCCACCTGTAGATGGGGAGTGAAGGGATATTGAAAGGTTAAGAAATTGGGTTGATTTGCAAAAGTCCCCAAAAACATTCGAATTATCTGGGAGGGAAGTAAACTCAATTTTTAGGCAGTGGGGGTAGATTAGATCAATCTCTTTAGAGAACATTTTGTTGTTAACACTAAGTAGGTCATCCATATATCTAAAAGTATGATTGAATAATGGAAGTATTTTATGGTTGGTTTCCATGTTCTTAAGACACCATTTGTATTCAAAAAAATCTAGGTAAATGTTACACATAAGTGGTGAGCAACAGAAGCCCATAGGGATGCCAAGGCATTGGTTAAAGCAGCAGCCGCCTGCAATAATAGTGCATTATTCAACAGCCAAAAAATATAGGAGCAGAGTTTTGTTTCATTGAAGTGTAGAGGGTGTATGGAGTGAGATGCTTGAATCCATCTGGGTTTCTTGGATAGGGAGATAAAACGATACTTTCTCTTTTTAGCATTGGTAAACGCTAAATTAATAACCTGAGCTAAAACAGTCTTAAGGCCAAGATCTCCACTAAGTGGAATGTTTTCGTAGCATTGTGTAATATCAGCTGCTGTAAAGATGTGGAAGATATGTTGAGGAAGGTTAAGTGTGACTTCTGCAGTGTTTTTTGTTAACCAGAAGGGGTTATATTGGATATTTAGAAAATCCTTGCAGATTCTCTGCTTCTCTGCACAAATGAGCTCAAATTCTGTGAGAATAATATCAAGGCAAAGAGTAATATATTTGGTGATATCTGTGAAGATACAGTTAGAGGCATCAGATATCCATTTGAATTTATGGTTGTGGAATTTATATGTAGGAAATAGTACTGGTAACCTGGTGTAACTAATTGAGTAACCAAGCTGTCCTAGATGTTTAGAGATCTTGTTAGAGATATCTTGCGGCGTATTGTTAGTATGACAGAATTCTTTACCTGATACTCAATCTTGAGCTGCTTTCCAAGCAAGGTATTTGCACATAATAGTAGGACAGTTGGAGCTTTTTTCAAGCCCAACCACAAGCCATTTATCTGAGATTAGTTGAAAATCAAGAGCTAGTTGAGGTGTAAGCCAAGAGCTATCAGAAGAAAGCCACTTCCTAGGAAGTAGAGAAATTTTATGGAGGAAGCCTTCCTTCACTAATTCCTTTAAGTCCGGTAGGACTGTCATCTCCAGTCGGAGAGCACTGACAAGGTCAGTGAGGCAACTAAGTAAAGCTGATAGGGCAAGGTAAGGGTTTTTTGGATAGTTAGGTATGTGATTGAGCCCTTTGGCTAGTAACTTATGTATTGTGACATTATCGATAATGCTAAGGTACTGAGTACAGACATGGTTACCAAATCCTTCAAAATTCCTACGGAATGAGGCAAATTGAATGCATGTACATTAAGGGATTGTTTCTTGTCTAAGAAAGTCATTATTTAAAACTAATCCTTTTATAGGATGATGGTATTTCCATCCTATGAGAATATTGTCAAGCAGTTTATGATTCCCAAAAAACAAGTCAAAGCACTCACAAAAAAGATTTTTTGGTAAGATCCAATCGAGAAGGATATTGTGAAACAGACAGTGTATGTAGATAGCACCACAATTCAAATCTTCTTTGCTGAGAACTCTTCTTCCACATGGGTTTGTAGAGACCTGCAATATATTCATGGGTTAGATTTCAGGAAAGTTTTTGATTGCAGGGAACCTGCCTCTCCCTCTTGTAAAGCTACGAGTTTTTCCTCGATTAGACATTAGATGAGGAGCTAGGTGTAAAAAACGAGGTGAAGGAGTTGGGAGTAGCCAAAGAGTTAGCTCTTTTTGTTAAGTATGGAGCCTGATTTACCCTTGTAATTTTCTGTGGTAAAAGCGCACATTTGTAAGGCCCCCATTATGAGGAGAAGCCATCGTGCGTGAAGGAAAATCACTCACCGGAAACCAAAATTTTCACGGACAAGAATCAGGGGCAACTTTAAAGGCCTCGAGGGCGGAGGCCCCCGAGACTTTTTTCGTTGGAATATTCCTTTTCGCCGGAATATTATGGCCGAACGACGGCCCGAAAGTGGTCGAAAAACAACCGGTCAGTTGGCCGATGGCCGGTAGTCAATGGCCGATGGCCAGTGGTCGGAAGTCAATGGCCGGTGGCCGGTGGCCGAATTCAAAAGCGAACTTGTCTTCTCAAGAGCGGCCACACATGGGCGGATTGGAGGGTCCGCTTTGGACTTATTCGCACAAGGGCGGCTACACATGGCTGTCTCTCATAAGAGAGGGCAGCCCTTTTGGCCTATAAAAGGAGGCCATTTCTACACACATTTCATAGTGTGAAGTTGATGCAACAAGGTGAGTGTGAGGTGGTGAGAGTGAAGCAAGGCGGGAGCTCCATTAAGGGTATAATCTCTTTGTAAACTACTTCTTGTTTTGAAGTACTAAATCCATTGAGTGGCTGCTTTCCCGTGGACGTAGCCCACATTGGGTGAACCACGTATATCGTGTGTACTCTCTCTCTCTCTCCCTCTCTACTCTATAATCTCGTGTATATAAATCTGTCTCTCTCCATTAAGTAATCTACTCAATTATCTATTTAGCTACGTCTTATTTCCTAACAACTGGTATCAGAGCAAGGTTTGCTCATAGCTAAATTATCTCAAGGAAAGGATTCCTTGAATTGAGTGGGAGTTATGGCGGAGGAAGGGAAGCTCAAGATTGAGAAGTTCAACGGCAAAAACTACCAACATTGGAAGATGCAGATTGAAGACTATCTCTACCAGAAGGACCTCTATTTGCCACTAGGAGGTCTTGCGAAGAAGCCCGCAACAATGGCAGATGAAGCATGGATTGTCCTTGATCGAAAGGCACTGGGAACAATCCGGTTAAGCTTGGCGTCAACGGTGGCCTTCAATGTTTCGGAGATGAAGACCACGGAGGACTTGATGAAGTCACTTGACGACTTCTACGAGAAACCATCGGCATCCAATAAGGTATTTCTTATGAAGCGCTTGTTCAATCTAAAGATGGCAGAGAATGGTTTAGTTGCAGAACACCTAAATGACTTTAACACAAACATAAGTCAACTTCGATCAGTGAAAATCAATTTCGATGACAAAGTGCGAGCTCTCCTTATACTATCATCTCTATCGGATAGTTGGGACAGCCTTGTGATGGTTGTAAGTAATTCTATCTCTGGCACAAATACTCTTAAGTTTGATGATGTTGTGGGTGTTCTTCTAAGCGAGGAAATGCGAAGGAGAAGCACAGGAGAATCATCAAGTGCTGCACTATCAGTGGAAACAAGAGGAAGGCTTAAGGAGAGGTTCAAAAACCAAAAGGGTCGTGATCGCTCAAGGCGGAGCAGGTCACGCACAAAGTCAGTTCTTGAATGTTGGAACTGCAGCAAGAAGGGCCACGTCAAGAAGGATTGCTGGTCCAAGAAGAAGAAGGAGACAGAGTCTCAAGAAAACAAGCCAACATCGGAGGCCAATGTGGCAGGTAAAGTAGAGCAAGATGCACTAATTCTCTCATTAGACAATGTGTCTAATTCCTGGATAGTAGATTCCGGGGCTTCATTCCATGCGACACCACACAAGCAACATTTCCAAGACTACACCAAAGGTAATTTTGGGTATGTATACTTGGGAGATGATGAAGCTTGTGAGATTGTCTGCAAAGGTACAGTTTCTGTCAAAACTGCTAACGGAAAGGAATGGAAGCTTAAAGATGTTAGGCATGTTCCTTCTCTTCGCAAAAATTTGATCTCTACAGGACAATTGGACGATGAAGGTCACAACATTGCATTCGAAAACAAACGGTGGAAGATCTCAAAGGGATCTTTGGTGATTGCCAAGGGTGAAAAAGTCGGTACACTTTACTTGTGTACTGTTAACACGCAACCTTCAGCTTGTGCAGCAACTACAGAAGTTGACAGTGCGGTGTGGCACTACCGACTTGGGCATATGAGTGCCAAAGGAATGCAAATCCTTCAAACAAAGAAGCTTCTACCAGGTTTGAAAGAAGCGGACTTAGAGTTCTGTGAAGATTGTGTTTATGGTAAACAAAAGAGGGTAAAATTTCAAAAATCAGGAAATGAAAGAAAAAATTAAAAAACTTGAGTTGGTTCATTCTGATGTTTGGGGTCCTGCAAGTACACCATCACTTGGTGGCTCATTGTACTATGTAACATTCATAGACGATGCGACTAGAAAAACATGGGTTTATGTCATGAAGAATAAATCCGATGTATTTTCCATATTTCAAAGGTGGAAAGCCTTTGTGGAGAATGAAACAGGTACCAAGGTTAAATGCCTCAGATCCGACAATGGAGGCGAATATTGCAGCCAAGCTTTTGAAAGCTTTTGTGCTAGCAATGGGATTCAGAGGCAAAGGACAATCCCAAGGACACCTCAACAAAATGGGATTTTGGAAAGGATGAACAGAACAATCATGGAACGAGCACGAAGCATGCGGCTACATGCAGGCCTACCGCTTGAGCTTTGGGCGGAAGCTGTAAGTACGTCTGTGTACTTAATCAATCGGTCACCCTCAACGGCATTGGATGGGGGAGTTCCAGAAGAGGCATGGACAGGTAAACCGGTGAATTATGCATTTCTCAAAGTGTTTGGGTGTGAGGCTTTCATGCACATAGATAGAAGCCTAAGATCAAAGTTAGATAAAAAGTCCAAAAAGTGTTTCTTCATTGGCTATGGAGAAGGAGACTTTGGGTATCGCCTATGGAATCCTGAAGATAGTAAAATCTTAAGGAGTAGGGATGTAATTTTTAACGAACAAAATATGTACAAAGATTACTTGGAAAGAAAACAAACAAAAGAAACAGGTGATGAGTACATGGAGCTTGAGGACGGTGAAGACTCAAGGACTGCAAACGGTGACAATGTGCAACAACGTCAACCAAATGAGGAGCCTCAACCTATTCCCCGAAGATCTACAAGAGCAAGTAGACCTCCAGAAAGGTTTGTTCCTTCCTTCAACCATCTCTTGATCTCAGATTCTGGAGAGCCGGAATCATATGAAGAAGCTATGCAACATGAATCCAAAGAAGAATGGACGAAGAGCATGCAAGTGGAGATGGACTCACTACATCGCAACCAAACATGGGAGTTGGTTGAGTTGCGTAAAGGTAAGCAGGTACTTCAAAAAAAATGGGTGTACAAGCTAAAGGAAGAAGAAGATGGGAAGAAAAGGTACAAGTCTAGGCTTGTGGTAAAAGTTTTTTCTCAAAATAAAGATATTGACTTCAATGAAATATTTTCTCCTGTTGTAAAAATGAACTCAATTAGGCTTGTCTTAAGCCTTGTGGCTGCTCATGATCTAAATCTTGAGCAAATGGATGTAAATACGGCATTCCCTCACGGTGACTTAGAGGAGGAAATCTACATGCTTCAACCAAAGGGGTATGAAGTAAAAGGTAAGGAGAAAATGGTTTACAGATTAAAGAAGAGCTTGTATGGTTTAAAGCAAGCATCAAGACAATGGTACTTGAAGTTTGATCGATGGATGTTGGATCATGGATTCAAAAGATGCAACTCAAATCACTGCGTCTACACGGAGAATTTGGGAGATGGGAAATTCATCATCCTAATGTTGTATGTTGATGACATGTTGATTGCAAGTGCTAACATGCATGACATCAAAGACCTAAAAGAGGAGCTGTCCAAATCTTTTTCAATGAAAGATTTAGGTGCTGCAAAGAGGATACTTGGTATGAAAATATCAAGGGACGGGACGAAGAAGACAATAAAGCTATCTCAAGAAGATTACATCAAGAAGGTACTAGAAAAGTTTGCAATGCAAAATGCAAAACCAGTTTCTACACCTTTGGCTGGTCATTTTAAACTAACGAAGGATATGTGTCCAAAGACACAAGAGGAGATAGCCTATATGTCTAAAGTTCCATATGCTGCAGCGGTAGGTTCTTTAATGTATGCTATGGTCTGGACAAGGCCAGACATTGCACATGCAGTGGGAGTTGTGAGTAGGTTCATGGACAACCCAGGTAAAGAGCATTGGCAAGCTGTGAAGTGGATACTTAGGTATCTAAAAGGGACAACAACAAATGCTTTGTATTTTGGAGGAACTGATATTTTTCTAGAAGGGTATGCTGATGCAGATATGGCAGGTGACAAAGATACTCGAAGGAGCACTACTGGCTATGTGTTCACGGTTGGAGGCACAGCAGTAAGCTGGGCTTCAAAGCTGCAGAAAGTGGTTTCACTTTCTACCACGGAAGCAGAGTATGTAGCAATGACGGAGGCAAGCAAAGAAATTTTGTGGCTTCACAGATTCTTAGAAGAGCTTGGATTCAAACAAGACAATTGTGTCTTGTACAGTGATAGCCAAAGCGCTATCCATCTTGCGAAGAACTCATCCTTTCATTCAAGGACAAAGCACATTGAGGTGAGATATCACTTCATACGTACTCTTTTGGAAGAGTGACAACTAAAGCTAGGAAAGGTGCATACAAGTGAAAATCCTGCAGACATGTTTACAAAGGTGGTCAACAAGGAGAAGTTGAGCTTTTGCTCATCCTCAATCGGCATTCAAGGATAAAAAGCCAGAATGGAAAGCAGTCACAGGTTTGGTTTGGAGATCAGTCTCCAAGTGGGAGATTGTTAAGTATGGAGCCTGATTTACCCTTGTAATTTTCTGTGGTAAAAGCGCACATTTGTAAGGCCCCCATTATGAGGAGAAGCCATCGTGCGTGAAGGAAAATCACTCACCGGAAACCAAAATTTTCACGGACAAGAATTAGGGGCAACTTTAAAGGCCTCGGGGGCGGAGGCCCCCGAGACTTTTTTTTCGCCGGAATATTATGGCCGGACGGCGGCCGGAAAGTGGTCGGAAAACAACCGGTCAGTTGGCCAATGGCCGGAGGTTGGAAGTCAATGGCCGGTGGCCGGTGGCCGAATTCAAAAGCGAACTTGTCTTCTCAAGGGCGGCCACACATGGGCGGATTGGAGGGTCCGATTTGGACTTATTCGCACAAGGGCGGCTACACATGGCTGTCTCTCATAAGAGAGGGCAGCCCTTTTGGCCTATAAAAGGAGGCCATTTCTACACACATTTCATAGTGTGAAGTTGATGCAACAAGGTGAGTGTGAGGTGGTGAGAGTGAAGCAAGGCGGGAGCTCCATTAAGGGTATAATCCCTTTGTAAACTACTTCTTGTTTTGAAGTACTAAATCCATTGAGTGGCTGCTTTCCCGTGGACGTAGCCCACATTGGGTGAACCACGTATATCGTGTGTACTCTCTCTCTCTCTCTCTCTCTACTCTATAATCTCGTGTATATAAATCTGTCTCTCTCCATTAAGTAATCTACTCAATTAGCTATTTAGCTACGTCTTATTTCCTAACACTTTTCAGAGTAGGAGAATCATCGTCTTCAATACAAGGTTTAAGCAAATCAGTGATGAACCTGACCCCTTTAAAGTTAGCATAAGTGGTGAGGTATAGACCGGGCTCATTTGCTTTAAGCTCTTTCGGGATATCATGCATAAGACCACAGAAGATATTAAAGGCTATTTATGCAATCACAATCTGCTTAGCCTGTCCACCTAGCCATGAGCAGATGAGGGATAGATGAAATTCGACTAGTTTCTCTGGGAATAACAAATCCAAATGGTTGAGGATAAACCATATTGCATGATCAAACCACATGATGCTTGATTCACAGGTAGCTTTGGGGTCAAGAAACCTGCAAGCACATTTCACATAGGGGCAAAAGATATTCTAGATAGACTCTGTGTAGAAATCTGAGTTGCTTTTTGCAAATTCCATGCTACCTTTAGTACGTATGTACAATCTAGCATTTGAGGGGCATCTGGAGTGGTCGATGAGATGAAGGTTAAAGGGTGCTTTAATCAGTTCTCCCTTGTCCAAGAACTGCCCACCTTTTAGAATCTTGAGTTTACAGTCTTCCACGGTTGAGGCAGGAAGGTTGGCCAAGTACACCCAGGTTTCACTAAGAATAGGAGCCAGGAAGGCTTTGTTAGGCAGAACCCACAGTTGATGGTCAACTCTGAGAGATTCAATTTCTATTTTTCTTATTGGTAAGACGGGAAACACTTTAGAGATTTTTGGTACCACCTCAAGGAGGTTAACATCATTGAGGGACCAAAGGTTATTTTGAAATTCTTTTACTGCTTCTAGTGCTTCACTATCTCGACAGAAAATGCCACCAGTTGGAGGGATGGAGGGGGTATTTGGGGTGCAGACAAACGAGGGGTTAAGCCCACAGAGTTTTCTAAGGAAGTTTGACAGCTCAGCTCCAGATGAGGAGAACTGGGCAAGCTCTTGCTGATATTGTGAAGCAAGGACAGGAAGTTGGGCAATATATTGGGACAACACATTAACACCTTCTAGGGGGTCTTTGTCCAATGTAGCCAGAATTTTTACCCAGTCATTAAATGACAACATATGCAAGACAGATAGTTTTTTATTCGAGACAAGAGCTGAATCATAAATAAGTTGTGAAGCATCCAAATTGCTAATACATCTAAGGACAAGAGAGGGGCTCTGAGATAAGTTCCAATCCTTGAGATAAAGCAAGAGTCTGCAAAAATAGTGAGGTCAGGTTTACTTTTTCTTGCCATAGTATGTAATACATAATTGGCTTTCCTAGCAAGGAAAGGTCTAGTTCTAGTAGCCAAGGCATTCTTTGGTGTATGGTCTTTAAGATAAAGATTAATTTGATCAAGAATCTTTGCATGATTCTTAGGGTTGTGATTAGTACTCATGCGAGCTGTCATTCTATAACATGAGCAGTCATGAAATAGAGATGACATAAAGATTATCAAAGTGTCTATATTGTAAAGTATACTTGGTCCTGCAAACCTTCAACCGGCAAAGTCAGAGACTATGGTAGTCGTGAGCAGGGAACCAAAAAAAGAGTCTAAAATGGGCCACCTAACACCAGTCTACCAATGAAGGATTTACAGACTGTGGGTCCAATTCAGAGCTCCATTCCTAAGATAATTTCCTAGGCCAGCATCCCGGTTTCCCTCGAAAAGAAGAAACCTTATGTATAGAATGTGTGTGTAGCTCTTTAAATCTTAACTAATAAGACATAATTGAATTTTTACATTCAAAAGACGGCTGGCCAAGGAATAATGAACTGATATGTATAAAAATAACCCAGTATTAGAATTATTTAGGTACAATGATTGTAGGAAAGACATCCTCTTTCAGTAAGACTAGTAGTAAAAGAACTTCCGCGTTCCTCAGTGAGTATTTCCTTACAGAAAGGTTTCTTGCCAAAGAAAAGAAAGCCATCCAAGATAAGATAGAGTCCTTACGTGCATCCATCCAAACAAGACAACAATTTAGTTATCCTTGGATGTGTTTTACAGGTATCAATGGACCATACCAGTTGTTATCCATGTCCATCTCACAAAACTTTTTTAACTTTAAACAAGCTAGGTCCACAGTAAATTCTTTTTGTATATAAGTTAAATTATTACTTTTCACCTAAGTGACAGAGTTTTCCTTTTAATCCAAGTGGCATATTCCCCAAAGAGAATATCCTTCATGAGTTATTTAACTATCATTTTAGTGAAATTCTATCAATAAGCATAGATACTATCTCCAAGGTATAGAACAGATGTTGTATTTATCATACAAATGGAATCCAATGTAATCTATAAGTTACAACCTTATAGCTAGCCAAGTAGTAGAAGCCTAGCCCGGAAGCCTAGCCCGACCAAAAAAAGAAATAGACCGTGAATGTAAATGTTGTAAACCATTAAAAAAAAAATAACGATCTGGTTCTTCATAGAGTGCAACGGATCATATTCCATCCTCTAAAAGCAACATAAACTAGAACACGGGTCCGAAAACTGTGGTTCAACAGTTTACCACGCCCACCATACGGAAGGTTCTTCCAAGTCACAAAAAGTAGGCAACGAGCCATTCATTAATACCAGTCAATGCATTAGAAGAAGTATTCCATCCTTATCCGAGGTACAACCCTTTCCGAGCTTCTGTTGAATCCAAAACTGCCATATACTTACCTTCACAAACAGTTTGAACAGAGAACCATTTCATAAACCATAAGCAAACCCAAAACCTTGGGTTATATCCAGCTTTATTTTCAAATACAGATGATGATCCTTTCCTCAGAATGTCAACACGCACAGTGATATAGAGTACCTAGTGCCTCAGTTGCTACAAGGGCTAAGAGTAACCCCATTTTTTTAAAAGAACCAGTTATGCCGAGACTAGGAAATGTGAGAACGCACAGTAATGCAAAATTAAACAGTGCCTTAGTTATTATAAAGGTCAAGAATAACCCCATTTTTCTGAGAAAAACTAGTTATGCCAAGATTAAGCATGCAGACGGTAATTCCCTGCAGCGGTTTTAACAGAAACCCATTTACAAGATCATATCGCAGTTTAAAGCCATACTGCACACAGTTCCTTTCCAAAAAAAACACCAAAAAACCCCTATCACCGATGTATGCCAAAGCATTCCAGCCAATCATTATCTTTTACTGGCCTAAGAGGTGCCAACCACACACAGTATGAAGAGCCGACAGACCCCGACACCTTACGAAAGAAGCGGCATAACCAGTCCAAGATCAGGAGCACCTCCCATTTATATTACCATGATGTTATATCATACCATGTCAACCCATAGCATACGGGGGTGTATCATGCCCATAGTTACCATACTAAGCTAACACCATTCCCTCAGGTGTTTATCTCCGTTGGTACACTCAACAAGATAGACCAAAAAAAAAAAAAATCTTTGTATGCACAAGCTGTCCCAAGGCCCACAATAATGTCCATGTACATTAGTTATGATTATGCAGCGGCTTCTTTCTGAGATGATACCTAAATTACATGCAGGTACTTCAAAGAGTCCATTATTTTGCTCAAATGCTAGGCAAAAAAGTTTGTCTCTCTAAGTCTAAGACAAATACACAGTGTATAACTCAGATGACATCATTCTTCTCTTACCATGCAAGGTACTGCAACAACATTTAAACAAAAACCAAAGCTTTGTAGTAAGGTACCTGTGTTACTTGAGCTACAAGCTCCATTTTAGCAAGATCAGACAGCAGTGAAAAAAGAGCAGAAAGAAAGACCTACTCCAGGGCTAAGTGAGGGCCAGATTATGCCCTCACCTCAGTATATATAGGATGTCATGCACGCTCCCAGAGTCATCGGTTTGAATGCAATCAGCTGCCCTCAACTGCTCAAGCCTGTAGGTGCCATAGCTTGGGGAAGGTGATCAAGAGTGGACAGGGGCCGCCTACCCCATGAAATAATTACACTTCACGCTTTGGTCTAAGCGGGGGCCAAGTCCCCAGTTATCTTTATTATGCAACCATGGCGGGGGGGGGGGGGGGGGGGGGGGGGGGGGGGGGGGGGGGTTGTTTCTTTTGGGAAGTTTTTCTTTTTAAAAAAACCACTTATGACCAGTATACTAGTGTGTGTGTGTGTGTGTGTGTGTGTCTGTGTGTCTGTGTGTGTGTGTGTGTGTGTGTGTGTGTGTGTGTGTGTGTGTGTGTGTGTGTGTGTGTGTGTGTGTGTGTGTGTGTGTGTGTGTGTTGTTTTTTTTCTCTCTGATCCTCTAGTAAAAGCGCTTGCCCCCTCCTGCATAGGAGCTTGCAAAGACGTTTTTGGCACAATACAAAGCATCCAATTCCACTAAGCTTGACCATTTGGACTTACCTTTGAATTTTAAAATCTTAGCATTTTGGAAGTCTTAATGGGCTGAACCTTAGGGTCTTTGAAGCCGATTGTTGCGCATTGCTCTTTTGCAGATGGCCCCCCTTTTAGATCCCTACTTTCCCCTCCTTTGGATCCCTATTGTTGCCTATTTGCCAGCTTAACCAATATTCTAGCTTTTTCTCCCCTAGTACTTCCCCATATTAAATGATCAGTTTAACATGAGAAAATCATTTGTGAGAATTAGATATTAGTTATTGTGACACTCTCCATAGGCCCACATTCAAGTTGTCATTTATGTGTGGAAGATCTCTATAACAAAAGCTTTCATTATCACTCTTAAGCTCTAGAATTGGTGGAGATTATCACCCTTAACTTGTCTTCCACGTTTGGGTGTGGATGTATGGTTATACCTCTACAAAGTTGTAAAGACTTGTGAACAGAAACATGCTCTTCTCCACCCAATTGTGCCATATATAGGACCCTTGGCCCCAACTATATATAGACCCTCTGTACCACATGTGCGTGTCCTAGCCCTTGGCTTGACATTACTCCCCCCCTTGGAGAAGTGTTTTTGTCCTTGAAAACAAAGGTGGTGAGATCTTCTCAAGAACAATAATGTTTTCCATAGTGACGCCTTTCACAGGTCCCGCTATCCATTTGACCAATACACAGTTCAATTGGAGGTTCAATGAAAACAAGAAGAACATCTTGATTGTCTACATTGTTGTCCCTTTGTAAATGATGTATATCCAAAACCAGATGAATACGATAGTGTGTAGACTCAATTTGTAACTCACTTGAGTATTTTGAATGAATTACCACAACTAAGAGGCGTCTAAATGAATGACCAGATTTCCTAATTGTTGAAGGTGTTGGAACATCCACAAATCGTACCAGTAAACATGTTAGGTGTAGCACATATAACCTCTAATAATAAAAGAGAGATAGACCTACCTAAGAGTGAAACTGATGATACCTAAGGGGATTCTCGTCCACACACCGCAATCTCAGGGAGAGATTTATTCAGGGCTAGAGGAAATGACCAATGAATCAAGTCAAGAAACTAAACACTCAAGGCCTAATACAACGAGCTATGGTGATTTATCCGAGAGTGAAGAGGGTACAAGCGAAGACATATCAAGCGGGTTTGATCATAACCCAAAATTGCAACCTTAGCAAGAAAAGAAGGTCATACAAGAGACGACGATATCGAGCAAATGTGCGTGCTAGAATAAATGAAAAGAAATCTACCGCAGAATGGCTTAATTATATGGAGGTAGAGCTTAAAAAGATCCAAGCAAGAGTTGAGACTCAAGAAAGACAACAACGTCTTAGACGCCAATGAGAGGCTAATCTGGGGATCATGACAGCATTTTTTGAAGACATCGATGATGATTCATTGGGATCTGAGCCACCTCTACTATATCCAATTGAACTAAATAGCCTCTATGGAAGAGTACTATATAACACATTATTGGATATAGGAGCTCAACATAATTTGTTA
The DNA here is from genome assembly GCF_014529385.1 of Adiantum capillus-veneris. Taxonomy (NCBI): domain Eukaryota; kingdom Viridiplantae; phylum Streptophyta; class Polypodiopsida; order Polypodiales; family Pteridaceae; genus Adiantum; species Adiantum capillus-veneris. The sequence continues at coordinate 171,127,114 of NC_140934.1, read as the reverse complement.
TCCTATAGAGTTTGGTGTCAGTTAGGGAAGCCAGCTCTATATGAGAGTATTATCCAAGTCAAGGGTGTCAACAAGAAAAAAATTACGATTTTTGGAATCTGGCACACTTCTGTCAGTTATGACAATGGGGTTGTAGCTCAAGACGTTTTGGTCATGCCTGCTGGAACTGTGGAGGCATATCAAAGTGAGATGGTGTTTTAACAAGGGTGACTTGAGATCCAAACTGTATTGATGCATTCAATGTTTGAAATTGTCTATGAGATGGTAGTAGACTTTGCAAGAAATATGCACTAAGGATGAGCTTTCCATCTATAAGTTGAACCTCCCGTTCAAGTTCTTGATCACCAATTGTCCAGGTGATGATGGATGCTCTTTCATCCATGCTAGCGAGGTGGAGAAGACAGAGAGACAGTGGGGTCAATATATGGCAACGAATGTGGAAAAATAGTTTTTAATTAAATGAATATATACATTAGGATATGTATAGATGTAACCCATTTAACTCTGAGTGTAAATACACAAATTTTTATGCAAGTGGCATAATTGTTCATCATTATCATCTTTGGTAAAAAAAATTAAGATTACAATATATTTTTCCTCTTATAAGTGGGCATAAGAAGGCGATGGTTATAGAGTTCACCTACTTATGTGTGGTCTATAAAGAAACCAGAGTTTGCGATAATATTTGGCTCAAATCTCAAAATGTTTAGATAATGAGTTCACCTTCTTATGAGTGGGTATTCTAAGCGACTTAAATTGTAAAAATGAGTCTAAATATTGATAAAAAGAGTGGGTATTTTAAGCGACTTAAATTTTAAGATGTATAGATACTGAGTTCACCTTCTTAGATTTTGAGTCTAAATATTGATAAAAAGAGTGGGTATTTTAAGCGACTTAAATTTTAAGATGTATAGATACTGAGTTCACCTTCTTAGATTTTGAGCTTTTCTTTAAGAAAATCAGAAAATTAACACAGTTTTTAGTGTGATTATCAGCAAAAGCTTCAAATTTTGACCCAAAAACTAGGAGAATATCAAGTTTTCCCTTAATTGAATTTTTTTTACCTAGAGCATGGAGCTCCTACTTGTTCCATCTCCTGTGTGAAGCCTCTTTGAAGCAAGGTACCATCCGTGTGTCTACTCCTCCTCCCCCGCACCCATGCTCCCACAGCTCGGTAATCGTCAATGTGCGTACTGACGGTTCTCGAGCCGTGGGGGCATGGGTGCGGGGAGGAGGGAGAGCTTGTTTTTGCCTTTTTACCAAATGTTCAGTAGTGTGGGGGAGGAGGGAGAGCTCATTTTTGTTTTGAGACTTAACCTAAGACAAATGAGAGTTAACCTATTACAGCTTCCCAATTGTAAGTGCAGGATCTCTACTTGCAGGTTTGTTAACCATCACAGCACAGCAATCAGTGCAGCAAATTCAAACCAAAAGCAAGAGACTCTCGCAACTCTATATAGTAGACTCAGCACAACTCTGCAATAGTTTAGGCGGCAGATCCGAACTCAGCGCAGCAATTCACGTTGCAACTCAATGCAACAGTTCAGGAAAAAAATCCGGACTGCAAATTTGGACAGGAAATCTGGACAAGACAGTGCAAACCCGGAGAGCAAATTTGGACAAGAAATCTGCAGTTTAGGCGCAAATCTAGATCGCAAATTCACAAGTTCAGACCGCAATCTTGAGCGCAAATCTAACAGCAATTGGGCAGCAAATCCGGCAGCAATTTTGGTATTCTAGACAAATTCTCGTACATGGGTGTTTGGCATGAAATGGGTATTTACATGGGTGTTTGCCATGAAATGGGTACATGGGTGTTTGCCATGAAATGCGTTAAACTATGTAGATGCGTGTTTGGCATGAAATGCAGCCACATTAACAAGTGGTTAAGTGGCGCTTTGTCATGGGTTAGCTTTGTTTTTAGATGTAGATATTTCAACTGACCTTTCTGACGGCCATGTTAATCTTTGTGCTTTTTGTATGATGATGTAGAAATTCATGGCTCCCAAAAGACAAGGCAGCAAGTCAATCAAGAGAACATTTGATTCTCCATGCAAGACCTTGAGATCCAGTCCTTCCAAGTGAAGGCATCTAATCGATCAAGAGGCATCTTCTCATGCAATTGCTACTCGTAGTCCCACATTTCAAACGAGGGAGAAAGAGACATAGAAAATGCATCTTTGTTGATGACGAAGCTACCGTGGAGGAAGGTTCTAACCATTTGGAGAGTGAGGATTTTGTAAGAGGAGATGAGTCTCGAGAGTTGACAGTGGAGGTTTACAATTGTTTACAATTTTTTTAGATTGTTTACAATCCATTCATTGAATGTAATTGTGGTTATGTAGGATGATTTTAATGCATTTATAACAAAGGAAAATGCAAAATTGAAATCTCTTGGATTAAATAATGTGGAGTGTGAAAGGCGATTGCAAAAGGCAACTAGACAAGAAGAAGCTCGATTGAAGGATAGAGGATATAATTTTTTGACAATCGCCAATCCAACTCATGGCGAGGAATTTTTTTAGTTGCTCTCTAATGTGAAGTGGGATGATCCATCCATGGTAAAAATCACACGAGACAAGTTAAATGCTTTGTGCTCCTCACTACTACCTTTTGAAAGGTATCAATACTTTTTTTTAGTGTTTTGTTTATGTTTTTAAATTCTACTAAAAATAGTGACATTAAAAGAGAGTTAAATTCTACTTGAGCATAGAATTTTTACATGAACAGTATATGAATATACTTATATAAGATGGTGTTTAAGTTTTTGATATATTTTGGTTTATAATGAAGGAAAAAATATATCTTGGAGATGATGAGTCTTACAAAGGCCAAAGATCCAGTCTTTTCTCACTTTGGTGATGTGAAGCACTTTAGGGCTAACATTAGAAAAGAAGTTTATTGGGCTCACATGCATGATGAAGCTTTGTTGATAATAAGAAGGTTAGAGGTTGAAGAGTTCAAATTGCCAAATAAATTTGAAGCTTTTTTCAAGGTTGTTTTCTAAACCGGTCATTTTTTCCTAATAAATGCAGATTTTTTTGCATTTGATCTCTCTCTCTCTAATTATCATAGGTGCAATTAAGAAATCATGCAATAATTTCTTAATTGCATGGAAATTAATTACCTAATTTATTATTGCATTTTCCTAATTACCATAGGTGCAATTAAGAAATCATGGCTTGCAAGCTTTTCCTCAACTTATAGGAGATGTTAAAAGTGCCGGGGACTCTTCCAAAATGCCAAAGCTACAAGAGTCTTGTAAAAGGATTTTATACAGACGAAATCACATGAACCAACAATGTCCTTGGCTCTTATTGAAATTATTTTTCTCAAGAGATTAAATGTTGTTATGGTGTAGATGGATGTGTGAATGTGTTTTAAATGGTACACTTGCTACTATACCTATGGTTACTGAAGATTGGTCAAAGCTAGAGGATGAAAATACCATGTATCCTGATTCTATGGTAGAGAAGGGTATTTCTATGTGGGAGTGCAGAATTTGCCCATGGTGGTTGGACTACCCTTTGGGGGTGATCCCAAAGCAAGAACTAGACTTACAAACAAGTAAGTATAACACTTTTTTTCTAACATCAAGTTAATTCTAAGCAAAATAGAGTTTGTTGTTCTCATATTCAATTTCTCTGTTCTCATATTATTATATTCTTCTATTATAATATTCAATTTCCCTATTATCATTCAAGTCCACTAGCCTTAAACTCGTTAGCATTTGATCTCTCTCTCTCTCTCTCTCTCTCTCTCTCTCTCTCTCTCTCTCTCTCTCTCTCTCTCTCTCATGCATGAAAAAATGCACAAGAAAGTATGTTCTAGCTTTTTATAAACGACTCGAGTTTGTGGATGCTAAATTAATTTTCATTATATCATTAAACTTTTCTTTTGGTAGAGTTTTTGGAAGAGAATAAAGACAAAGATAAAAACCAATTTGCTTCTTTAGAGCACTTAGAAGACATGGATCACAATCATGACTTGACTGTGGATGGGGGCTCACAAAGAACACAAGAAAGAAAACATTCACTACCTCCTCAAAGAGAGCATCAAAATCATGCGAGTGGGTCAAACATGGGTGACCACAGCAAAACAACCTATGCATTAGGAGGGCTAAAGATTGACATGCCTAAAGAAAGCAATGAAAAAAGCGTTTCAGTAGTGGTTGAGACTGTCATGGAGCGACCAACTTCAATAAGGAGACCAACCTCATGGAATACCGGTAAGTTTCTACTTGTTAAATATTTGTTTTTTTGATAGTACAAAATAATTCTATGTTGCTTGTAATTAAGATAATTTTTTAATGAAAATTTGTAGGTTTTCAATTTTTTACTGTGGTAGATGCTCTTCTAGTTGATATGGCTAATGTTGATGATTTTGCCATTCAAAGGTAAAAAAAAGGTTTTGTGGCTTGTGTTATCAACATCAATTGAATGTTCAAGGTGGATGATGTACTAAGAAACAAATGTTTTGTGTGTAGCATTAAAAAAAATTTGAGCACTCAAAGTCTTGGCTTGTATCACCATTGTGGAACACCTTGTTGAGAGGTGTTTTATCTTATCTTTGCGGATTTCCCTACTTCTTTGTTGGTGGATGGTTTAGGCCCAATTCGAGCAAGTTACTCAAAGTTTTTTTTTATGCTTTTTGTTTTGATCCATATTACTTGAAAAACTCATTCTAAACATCTTTAAAAGATGGATTAAGCAAAACAATTCCGCTATGGAATATATTTTTGCCTTCTCTTGTGCAAGGTGTGATGGATGTAGCAGAACCTTTCTTGGCAGATGAAGGTTTTTTCGTGACTCTATGTCTTGCACAACATATTGGAGAGATTATTACCCATTCTATAAAGGCTGGTTTAAGACTTCTTCGCACATGGACTCTCATGTGTAATGGGGGATATAGACACCCAGATACCCTAGAAGAGGTAAATCAAAATACCATGTTGTTGTGAAAGATTGCATCATTAACTTGATATTGATTTAAGTGTGTACAATGTATGCTTATACGTAGGTAATTGATCTCATGGTGGTACTTTTTTTGTCGAGCGGATGTTGCTATTCCCACATACAATAGGGAGGCAAGGGAGAAAGTCTCTCCTCGCATGTTTCCTACATCACGAAGCTTTTTAATGGAGGAGCATCAAGAATGCCCCATTGTGCTTAATATACCTATCAAAGGTGGAGCAGAGAGGTCATCGTACTTCTACAGGTGAGAAGATAATCATTGTAATGTGAATTAAGCTTTAATTTATAGTGAAAAAATGACTTACATATTTTAAATTTGCAGGTGTAGATGGCTTCTGGCAACCTTCACGGATGACTCAGATTATGTGCTAGATGTGTTTTCAGGATGTGGAGGTCTTGGCAAGGCATGTGGTGAGGTTTATCAATATTGCTTGGAGGGGGATGACATAGTCTATGAGGAGTGTCTCAAACAGATGGTTTGTGGTCCATATGTGGAAAAGAGAGTTTAGTATCACATCCTTAGTTTTTTGAAACAATTATTGAACACACTCTCTATTTTTCGTTTCAAGAATGTTGACATAGGACATCTAGGGTTTTATCGTGCATGTTCTTGAAGTGACCTTAATTGCATTGCTTTTGTGAACTATCTACTCTCTCTAACATCCATATCAAACACTAATGCAGACACCTTATTAATCTTTGTTTTGGATATGTATTTCTTTGAATGATCTCTCTCTCTCTCTCTCTCTAGCTTAGCATATTAAAGAGAGTAAGTTTGAGGTGTTTAGTTATTCATTGTGAGATGATATTGTCCTATTGAATATTTCTTTGTGAATTGCAAGAATGTAAAAGATGTGCATATTCTTGGGCTTCAACCAAAAGAGCACATGGTCATTCATCAGCCTGCACTAACTCCCACATACCTTGCATTTGTATTAGGGCAAACCCGCAAGATAAAGCATGTGGTGTAGTGAAACTAAACCTTAGAGAATGTTGTGTGGAGGTATGCATTGAAGGAGATTTCTCTTATGTATGAGCTGTGGAGTAGCTTTTCCCCACCTTTTGAAACTTTTTTGAATACCTTTTAGTTATAGAAGCATGCTTTGTGATATCTATGTAGACAGTTGTACAAGCTCAAAACTAGCGCTTTTGGAAACTTGTACATGTTTTTGGTGTGTATCATGTGAGTAATGTCTCTTTTTGTGAACATTTTTTGCGTTGTTAAAAGAGATTCTAAATCTAAAGCCAAGTTGTTGCAAGATGATAGATGTTTTTTGGTGTGTATCATATACTGATGTCTTTGTTTTGGATTAATTTTTTTGTGTCGTTAGAAAAGGTTCTAAAACTAAAATCAAAAAGCTCGCAAAACTGATTTTGATTGCAAATGCTCTAAATCAAAAGCTTGCAAATAAAACACACACTCCGCTAGAGTCATCCACTCCACTCCTGTCTTTCTGGTGCTTGTCTGTGAATGGGATTTGGTAGGTACGCTAGCATGTGAGAGGAATTTTGACGAGTTAGAATGGCTGATATGTCTCTTAACCACGACTGATCCTCCATACTTAGTAGAGAGCGTTTCTCCCATTGCACAAGCCTACCCTTTGAACCAAGATGACTATAGACGTCTAGTGACTTTGTTAGTAATAGGTGCCTCTAATGATGAAGACAATTTACATGATTACACGGATGGCACATATGGTCTTACGGATGATGACTTTGTTTTTCTTGACGATGAGGATAGGGGTTTAGCCTTTGGGTTTCCCCCCAATCTCTACAATATCCTATTCCCTTGACTCTCTAGGGGGAGTGCAAATAATTAGGTTAGGGTTCTTTATGCTGTTTAATTGTGTTCAATAAGGGTTGGTAACTCTTTCCACTAATGTGCCTCCTAGAGTTATTCTTTGTGTTTCCTAGTGTGTACACGAACGTGTTGCTGTTGTTAGGATTTGGACCTTCATGGAATCTTTCTCTCGTTCACTCTTCAAATCAAGCGCGATCATCAACACAAACAGGTGTTTCTTATCCATTAGCATTGCCCTTTATCTTTTTTGCATCCATGTTTGTCTGCTTTAATTGTAATCGGTAGCATAATATTTAGCACATTTGCTTAGTATCAAACATTAAATTCAATGTAATTTTTTGTCATAATCACCTTTCTGGGTTTAAAAATCAAGCAGTCCGCCGACTAAGCTAGTTTGACCAAGCTAGGCGTTAAACATCTTTACATAATACCATGGGGAATGCCTTCCTAATAATCAATGGTTACTTAGGTTCTTAATCCGATTTAAGCAGCATTGTGTGCAATGTACTAGGGCTTTCTAGTGGGCTTAGTCCCTATTGACCTTTAGCTTAAGTATTATAAAGGGAGTTTACTAATGTGATGAGCATGGGAAGGTTAACATTGTTATATGACCCCCCAAAGTTACAAAATCAAAATGCTGAAAATGACCAAAAAAAAAATCAAAGTGCCACAATGTAAAATTTTAAGCGGAAAGAGAAATCTCAGCTTGATTTGGTACTTCACTCACATGTATCGCCTATGGTACGAGAGCCCTAGAGTTTCCCATTGTGGGCGCTTTTCCTTGAAAATCCAAAAATCCAAGGCATACAAAATAAGCACACACATCAAAATTGAATCACTGTGAAAAGACTTTGGGGGGTCAAAGAAAAGGGAATCAGTCAGGTGATGATTTCATGAGCAATTCCTTTTATCATAGCTTAACTACAAGGTCTTCTAAATATATCCTCTAGTCAGTCGTCAGACATGAAATACTTGGCTATCGCGATTAAACAGCTTAATTGACCAGAGAAAATCAAGAAGCTTGCCCATGGTATTAATAGTTGACCTCTAGTGTCTTTCGACTGTTAAAATTAGCAACCCCATACTTTTTTTGTTTTTTACCTTTGCAACTGTTTATGCGTTGCTTAAATTACAATTTAATGTTTATAGCTGACAAATTGTTTACTATTCTGTTACCAATCAATTTATCTGCCGACAACTACATATGCTTTTTAATTGTATATAAGAATGCAATTACCGTGGCAATTTTGTTTGATTTTGCAATGATTGAAGAAGGCTAAGGACATTCAAATGCTCTTCCGCCTTGACAAACGAGCTTCAACACAGTAGATTCTGAGGATGGAATCTACATCAGGAAGGGGGGCATGTTAATCGACAAGTGAGACAATGGAGTCAGCACTGGGCGAATAGGAGGCTTGGGGACAGCCCAACGCCCCCTATCGCTTGGTCTTGACCTTGGTGTTAAAGTCATTGCAAGAGGCAGTTGAGTCAATATTGGGCGAATATGAGGCCTAGGGTCTGCCCAATGCTTCCTATCACTTGGTACCGACCTTGGTGTCAAAGACATTACATGCGACAAAGAAGTCAATACTGGGAAAATAGGACGCTTAGGGACTTCCCAAAACCACCTATCGCTTGGTGTTGACCTTGGTGCAACAGTGAAGTCAACACCAGGCGAATATGAGGCTTGGGGACTACCCAACTCCACCTATCGCTTGGTACTGACCTTGGCAAACGAATGTCGACCTAGTAAACATACACGACTATCACATTGTTTTGAGTCAAGGGTCGAGCTGGTCGTCCAATAGGTAAAGGGTAAGAGTGATCGCCGATGAGAGGCGCACTCTAACTAGAACATTCAAGGGTTAGTTGGCTAAGCATGGGTGCCCAAGCGTGAATGGGTGAGCTCATATAAAAGTCACATAAACCTCAAAATCACTCACTCTCTCATTTGTGCAATTGAAGAGTGCTCTTGCTCTATCTCCATCTTCTTATTCTTCTCCTTGTGTGTGTGTGTGTGTGTGTATGCAAGAGAGAGAGAGACAGAGAGAGAGTGTGTGTGTCATCAAGCATTACGAAGGCACAACGACGGCGAGGCGGTTGAGAGCGGCACGGTGGTAGCTCCCTCTTCTTCGTGGCAAGGAATCCTCCACGATTGCGAGCATAGGGCGGTGAGTGACACACCCTTGCTCTCTTGAGCTTGATAGATTAGTCTGGTTGTGTTCTTGCAACCATTTGTGGCTCGCACAAAGTGTACGTCAAGTCCCTTGCATTGACCCATGCAACAGACGTGCACAGTGTGGAGATAATGGGAAACATTCAGTGACATGAGTGAGAGATACTCTCATGAACCTTGATCCACACTGGCTAAACTAAACTCCCATGACTTCCTAGACCATGTTGGACAGTTGACTAAAAACATGTGCAAAAAATAATCCTACCATGTAGGCTTATAATTGTTTCAATAGGGAATGATCCCTTGATTGTATCATAATGAATAGTTAAGAGAGAAAGTAATAGGTTGCAGAAATGGTACTTAGTACAATTCTTGCTCAAAATCCTTTGCTCATACTTGACCTTGTCATGTGTCTAAAAAGTTAATGAAACCATTGCCACATATGCATCCCACTTGTAGAGCTCAACCAAAACATATTAAAAAACGTAACTAAACCAAATAATATGCTTACTATGAGGTGGAAAATATCTTATACTTACTCAAAGGTCAAGTATAATTTTCAAACTTTATAGAGGGGGAATGGGGGAAAACATCTTGCACAAAAAATACTGCCTCTCTATAGCCAAGAGCATACATAGCACCCCAATCCACTAGAGTTCACCTTCGAAACTCACAACACACGCTGGCAAGCCACGGTCTGCACACACATTGATGCATAAACATGCATAGAACAGCTAACAAGCATTTCACCGCTCGTTTTGAGCAACACACCATTGTCGCACACAAAACCACACTCTTACTCCCATTTCGCACACAAAAAGGGTCCCGGGGGGAACACACATCCGCACTGGCACCGCACACACAAGCAAAAGAAGTATAGAAGGGGGAGAGGGGAAACGACACGAGAGAAACACAAGGAGGCTTCACCATTGCTCAAGCACTCTTTACAACTCATTTACATCAAACGGCAAACCCACATGGTCATCGGGCAAGAAAATGCACACTTGGGTCTTTGTAGGCACACACCTCTGCACAAAAAGCTAACTTCAAGAACTCATACACACACTCTATTTTGGCTCTCTGCAGACTCACCAGCTCAAGGCCCTTGCAAGAAGCCTACAATGGAAAAAGGCATGAAAAATGGCTTAAAAAGCTTATATAGGGGTGCCCCTTTCTATTTGGGCTGGGCTCTAATTGGTCCACCTTGGCATCCTTTTTCGGCAAATTTGGGATGGTAGCCACCTTTGGCTTTATCTGTTCTCTAACTCCTTCCTTTGCACTTGAGGGGGGTGCAATAGCGACATGCCTAGTGCCCCTTGGCCCTTTTTTTTTTTGCCCCCCTCATTTTCACCCTTTGGGAGGCCTAGCCTTGCACAACTCATTTGACTCCCTCTTTTGACCCTTTTGCTTGTCCTTTGATTGCTCTCTTTGGCTACCTTTTCGGCGCACTCTCTCTCTATCACTCTCATCCCATGCCGACATGACACGTCCCCTTGGGCCCTCTGCTCATTTGACCCTCTTCTCACCTACCCTCTTGGCTCGAGCCTTGGGACCTGCCCCTTGGATGGGCCTTTCTCCCTCTCTCTCTCTCTCTCTCTCTCTCTCTCTCTCTCTCTCTCTCTCTCTCTCTCTCTCTCTCTCTCTCTCTCTCTCTCTCTCTCTCTCTCTCTCTCTCGTGGGACTCACCCACCATCCCTAGGCCCCTAACACTAGCGATAGCACGCCACCTTCACCAAGCAAAACTGCCACTGATGCTCGACTTCACCAACCCGCACGGCCAACACAGAGCTCGCATGAGGCCCGCCATTGCTAGGCACGCAGGGAGCTCTCTCTCTCCTTCACGCTTAGCTAATGGGCCACCACCCCAGCTATTATACCCCGGCTGCCAGTTCGCATATGGGATCATGTCAGCCCACGTGGTGCATCCCGGGCACTCCGTGCTCCCAAGCTTCCAACCCTTTATATAAAAATCTTCACAAGGCATATAAACAAGCTCTTTTTGGTCCCCCTTTCAAGTACTACCATTACCTTCTCGACAGTCCAAATCTCGAGTTGTCAAGTCGTGTCAGATCTCAAGCACGTCGGCTCCAAAACATGCACGCCTCATCCCCTTTTGACTCCTCTGAGCCCATTATCTGAGGCTGTAAAAACCCGACAAAATCATCTGAGTGCATCCTTCTTCCAAATGTCCCCAACTTTACCAGACCGTAGCTCAGCGCTTGTGCATCCGTTTTCCAAGCCATTTGTTTCGACTAACTCCATACATCACCTGCTATATTCTTGAACCTTGTTGAGATCTAAAAAATGCGAGATGGCATGATTCTCCATGCGGTCAACTTAGCCCATAACTAGCCCCCGTCAAATCTTCTAATGGCCATAACTTGCAATCCAAAGCTCTGATTAGCAATCCAAAAAGACCGACATGCTCCATAATTGAGGCACTACGCGTTGGAGAGGGGGAATAGGGAACACACCCAGCACACAAACTACTTGCCTCTCTATAGCCCACAGATTCCACAACACCCCTAACCTCTCAAAAAACACCTTCAAATTGGCTAATTTGAACTAGCAACTCCACTTTAGCATACAAAGCAACTACCTCACTCCTTGCACAATAACACCCACGACACAAATGCACCCACACTGCTTAACTCACCCATTCTGACTCATAAAACACCCCTAATCTACCCTCTTAATAGCAACCTTCAAGCTGCAGGCAAACCCTCTGCAAATAATGGTTAATACACCAAGAGTGAGAGAGAAGGAGGGGATTGGGGAGAAGCAACACAAGAGATTGGGCAGAACGGTTGGTATTATGGCATAGAGGGTAGTACAATTAATGTATGCAACTTCAATGGCAAACTCGACACTACACAGGCTTCAAGTTTCCACTCACGCACACAGGCAAAAAAGCCCTTAAATTTTCACATTTACAACCTTTTATAGGGGTACCTCTAAGAGGCCCAAAAAAAGAAAAAAGGGTGAGTTTCTCTTGCCGTGGCCTTCACTTAGAGCTTCTTTTAGTATTTTATTGCCTTGCCAACACTTGGCCTAGTTTAGTTTTGGAAACATTTACATGGTGTGCACATTGGGCTTTGGTCCTTCCATCTTGGCCGGCCAAATCTCCCTCCCTTTGGCCTTACCTTTGGCTTTACCTTTGGCCTTACCTTTGGCTTTGCGTCCTTTGATTTGCCCCTTTGGTGCTTTGCATAGGCTCTCTGACTCTCCTTCTTGCTTTCCTTGCATGCTGATGTGGGACCTCTCCCTTACACGAGGGGGGAAGGCAATAGCGATGTCGCTATTGCCCTCTCTCCCTCCTTTTAAAATATCGGGGCCCCAAGGTCCGCGGGACCCACCTCTAAGTCGGGCGCGACACATCATCACAGTCAGCTATCCACCGGCGGGCGCGCGCCACCGCGTCGACACCCCGCTCTGCCAACCGCCACCAAAACCGGCCAAATATCCGCCTGCGCAGCACCCCTGACGCCGCCTGCGCTCAACTCCATAGCCAGGCTCTCCACGCCTCCTTATACAACGATTAGGCTCCACGCCCCAGCCTCTATACCCCGAGCTGTCGAGTTCCGTGTCCGCATGTGGGGCAATAGGGCACCACGTGGCATCTGCTCATCAGCTCCACCCAATGGACTTGGAAAATTTTCTTGAACACAATGAAAACTTGATTTTTATCATCTCCCTTCACACCCTGGCCATTCTCTGCTTAAAAATCCACTGCTCCGGTCATCAAATCCCACCAAAAGTCTACATTCCAGGCTTCCATCCCTCACCCCGGCTTGGCATTTCGACCACACTGCGTCCTCGAACCATGAACTCCAAAACGAAAAAAAATCATTTGTAGCTGCACCTCCATTGTCCACTGCCAACTTTGACTGGCCGTTTCTCCGCGCTCCGACCTCGGAATGGCACGCCGTCTCTTCCCGCATGTCCCATATGCTGCATACCAACTCTGCAAACCCTGGCAATGCCCAAAAAATCACCGCAGGCACACTTTCCAGTGCGGCCAAACCGCACATTTCCATCCCGTCGAGAATCTGCAACCACTTTCACCTTCAAACTAGCATATCTCTCCCCATATAGCTCCGTTTGATGAGCCGTCTGGACCAGCATGGAAAGCACACTGAGCACCACATTCTAGCACATAAAACCATCATCTCGGGCATAGAATTCCATCACCATGCTTAGCTCTTTGCAGCACACCTTTGGCCAAAAAACACTGCATCAAGCATACATTCCCATAGCCGCCTCGCTGCACATGCACTTCACACCTGCTGTAGCACCTCCTCATGCACCTGTAGGCATACACACCTCCACTTGTGCTCACTTCCACCATCGACAGGGTTTGGGTGCACTAGCGTCTATACACTGACATTGACTTGGGCCACATGTCCCCATATGTCCTACCCATCGGAGATCTACAACACCCTCTAACTTAAAACTTCAGTATCTTGCACACTAGGGCTCCATTTGACGAGCCATCTGTTTCGACTTCTAGATCACCTCGAACACTACATTCCAGAGCACTGACTTGGCACTTCGGGCACCTTTACCTGATATCCCATCTAGACCATTCTTGAGCCTTTTTGGCCTAAGAAGCCATAGTGAGCATACATTCCCACTACCATTGGTTTTTCTAGGGACTCCATACCTGCTCTAGCCTTCTGCATGCACCTACCTACCGCCTTAGCCTGGCATCACACACTTTCCAGCTTGGACCAACTTTGGTTGCACCATCATTGTCCACCCCCTAGTTGAACATTTATGTTCAACCACACATAGGCTTATCGCACTAAAAAAATTCACACCAAACACACACTCTGTACACCACAAAAACACCTAGCATATGTACAAAAACTGGTTGTTTCCACCCGCCGTTGTTGCTCAAGCGGGTTGCCCAACCCCGTGCTTTACATGCCATCATCTGCCTGGGTCAAACACCTTGCATTGATCTCTTCCACCCACCTGTAACACCCTTGCATAGTGCCACATCAAGGCACATAACCAACTACATACCCAAACTGCAAACAACATACTTCTACCACTCCATCCACCTAATGGCATACTCCCCACTCACAACAAAGCACCTCCAAACACATCAACACTCTCATCAGTCAAGGAAAAACCTGACCCACCATGTCAAACATGTAAAGTGAGATCTTCTTCGAGCAGATCCTGTACCTTTTCCAACGGCCCATTGCACAGCCGCTTTTATCACCATTCCTTTCAACTACCACTCACAAATCTCCTTGGGAAGCTTGGACACCACTTTGGAATCCGCATCATGTGTCATAGAGTGCACCTACTACACTAGAAGCTCCTCTATCTTTGGCTCCACATTGCCCTTCTCACCTGCCAAGCACTCAATTCCAGCATCATCAACTCTTTCTAGTCTGCTAGCCCTTCAAGGTTAGCACCACTTGCTTGTCGACTTCCATCACTTGCTCTTCAAGCACTTGCTCTACCGATGCATCATGCTCTACCAAGGAAGAGAGAAACTTGTTCTCTATCACATCATCGTCGTCTTCCTCCATAGGCATGACTGCTCTATCCCTCTTCGCAAAACTCTGCACATGTTGCACCACCATGGCACATTCCACTGCTACTTTCATCGACATGGCCATTAGCATGGCACCGCACGTCAGCTTTACCTGCTCATCATCATTTGTAGGTCTAGACCGCTCCACTTGGTTTCCATCATGCACTTTGGCTTGCTCTCCATGCTGCTCTTTGCATACATTCACTTCTTCTCTACTCACATGCAAGAGATCAAACTCATCACACCTCGATTGAGTCAACTCGGTCTCGCAACTCATGTCGGCATCCATAGAGCTACTGTCACTCAGCTCAGTCTCTTCCTCAATCTCAAGCTCCGAAATCTCCTCTAGCTTCACAGCTTTGACCTCATCTGCAAACCGCATTCTTTGGCCTTTATCATACTTTGATGGAGCTTCAACAACCACACTTGATCTTGGCAGCACCTTTTTTGTCCACTCTAGAACCACCTGCACATCCTCCACAATTGAATCCACTCTATCTGGCATCCTTGGCATAGGAACCATCATGTCTCTCTGTAGCCAAAGAACCTCTGGCTCTCCTTGCACATGCACTTCCCTTTGCACTACATGTGGCTCGACTACCACTGCATCAACTCGCTTTAACACCACAGCGCCTGGCAAACCCTATCTAGCTTCACGCTTCTTCAGAATCTTTTTGGCCCTCCATTTTTCTAGTGCTACCAACTATTCATATGACACTAGGCCATTTATCTCAACCTTATCATGCACTTCGTCATGCAGGCAATTCCATGAATTTACTCAACTTTACAAAATTTTCTGCAGCAATTACCTTGATCAATTTCCCCCAAAGGGCTTCAAACTCCCATGCGAACGCTTGAAAATTGGCTTCCAAGTCCATCTTTTTCTTGACTTCATCTAGCCACACATCTGTTGCATATCTTCTTTGAAAATCCTCCTCTAGGGCTTTGCAATCTGCCTTTTCTTCTTCACGCAGGCCATGAAACCATAGCCTTGCTTTACCACAAACTAGGAGCGGGAACAACTATACCGCACCTTCTTCTCTTGATAAACCACTTTCCAACACGAACAATCCGTAGTCTTGGAGCCATGTTTCCACATCTTTGACCCCAATGAAAATGGGAAAATTGGACCACGCCATCTCTTGCAGCACTTGCTCTTCAAAGATTGCACCTTTGGCATCACCAAAATTGCCACTTCGACATCAAATAGGAGCATCAGACAGCTACTCAATGGGGGCACTAGAAGATAGAGAGGGGGAATGGGGGAACACACCCGGCACAAAAAATACTGCCTCTCTATAGTCCCAAACACCCCAATCCACTAGAGTTCACCTTCAAAACTCACAGCACACACTGGCAGGCCACCACCCACACACACATCAACGCATAAACATGCACACAATAGCTAACCAAGCATTTCACCACTCGTTTCAAGCACACACACCAGTCCCGCACACGAAACCACACTCTTACTTCCATTTTTCACACAACAAGGGGCCCAAGAGCGCGCACATCCGCATCGGCACTACACACAGAAGCAGAAGAAGTATAGAAGGGGGCACCGAAAAAAACTCGAGAGAAGCTCCGCGCTCGTGCATCCATTTTTGAGTCGTCTGTTCCACTTCTTGAACCTTGTCAAGATCTAAAAAATGCCAGATGGCACAATTCCCCATGCGGTCTCTTGGCCCATAACTGGTCCCCGGCAAATATTCTAATGGCCATAAATTGCAATCCAGAGCTCTGATTAGCAATTCAAAAAGATGGGTATGCTCCATAATTTAGGCACTACACGTCTATACATTGACATTGACTTGGGACAGCTGTACCCATCCATTCTGACCATCGGGGATCTGCAAAACCCTCTAAGTTAAAACTTCCGTATCATACACACCAGGGCTCCGTTTGAGGAGCCATCCGTTCCGGCTTCTAGAGAAACTTGAACACTACATTTCAAAGCACTGACTTGGCACTTTGGGCACCTTTACCTGCTATCCCATTTGAACCATTCTTGAGACTTTTTGGCCTAAAAATCCGCATTGAGCATACATTCTCGTTGCCATTGGTATGCCCAGGGACTCCATAACTACTCTAACCTTTTGCATTGCACTTGTGTGCCACCTTAGCCTGGCATCACACACTTTCCAGCTTGGACCAACTTTGGATGCACCAATACATTACCAAAATTCCTTTGACTTGTTAAATACTAAAAGTAGAGATTAGTGAAAATAAATAAATGTTTAACTAATAACCCTAGTTGTTGCCTTGGCAATCCAAAACCCATGGTTAGATTCTGCAAATCCAAAGCCCTTGGTTACATTCTGCAAACAAATTGCTTAAGCTAACAATTAACTATGACTAGCATAGTCTACCATCGTATCACAAATAGTGCTTGTAAACAACTCGATAAGGTGAACTTATCTACTACCCCTTGGAAAATTGAGAGCTTATTTTTTGGAGAGTACAAATGTGAAAAGGCTAATTGGTGATCCTCAACACTTATGGACTGATTTATTAGCCACCAAAAATACCACTCCCACACAATTTAGTGTTATGGACTTAACATGAGATCCTCTCAAGTTAGGAATCTTATTCACAATTGGACCTTGAAACAATCATAGCTCCTCATTGGAAGAAGAGAAAAACTCCCCATACAAAAAAGAAGGCTCTCTTTTAGTAGATTCATGGTATCCCATGAGTTAGTTGCTTGATAGTAAGGCCTTGCCTGCTTGATATAGACAAAAATCAGCATTTTTAGTGCATGCACCTTGTACATATAAGCAATGATCTAGAATGCCGGCCACTACCGTCATATACAATGAACACGAGTAAATATACCAACCTTAACTATTATTAAGTAGAAGAGTACACCTATGGGTAAACCCAACAACAACATCAGCATGAGAATCATCAATAAAAATCATTGGAAACAAAAAAATTCACCTTGTTGTAAAGAATCTTGCAATTCCAATGCATGTGGAGACCATGCCAAGTTGAGTCCACCGTTGACAAGTAGGTGGATAATGATGTCCTTTTGATAGATGAGCTTGTGTTGTAGCAAAAGTGTAAACAATGATTAAATGGAATTAATTCCATCTTATGTGCAAGCCATGCATGCAAGCGAGAGATATATATTGATAAGACCTTGGCTACCATGATGACCTCCATAGTTTGAGCCAATACCGTACGTGCCTTGCACAATCTATACTGGCATGGATACATCACAATTTGATGTTTCTATAGATAAAATGTGAGCCTATATCCTTATATTGCTAATGCTCAAAACCCAATATGTCATTGCCCTTGATCCTAAGTCAATGAGTAGTACCTTGGTATGGGGTTGAATCCTTTATTCTCATATAGCCTACAAAGCACTTTACTTTGCAAAGCAGAAGATCTTTTCCAATTTGAAAATTGAAAACATAGAAAGACAAGAATAACTTGCAATTGTCTAGCTTTGTTGCCACTTTGTGGCTAGTTGTCTTGAAATTCCGAAGTAAAGGCTGTCATAATAATCAATATCTAATTCTCCTAAATGATTTTCTCATATTAAACTGATCATTTAATGTGGGGAAGTGCCAAAGGAGAAAAAGCTAGAATATTGGTTAAGTTAGCAGACCGGCCACAGTAGGGATCCAAAGGAGGGAAAATAGGGATCCAAAGGGGGGGCCATCTGCAAAAGAGCCATGTGAAACAACGGGCTAAAAAGACCCTAAGGTTCAGCCCATTAAGACTTCCAAAATGCTAAGGTTCCAAAATTCAAAGGTTGTGTCCAAAGGTCAACCTTAGGGAAAATTGGATGCTTAGTGTGTGTGCCCAAAAAGTCTTTCTGCATCCCTACATGGGAGGGGGCGAGCCCCAAAGCTAGGGGATGAGAGAGAAAACCACACACACACACACACAGGCTCCCTTTACACAAAGGGAATGAGGGACACATGTCAGCTCCCTAGGCCAGATGCCCACAAGGTGTGCCCAATTCCTATTGGAAGACCCTTGAAGTGGACCAATGAGAATTAAGCTAGAGTAAATCTAGTTTAATTAATTTAAAAACATTTAATAAAAGAAACCAATAAGAATTAAGTGTCCTAGAAGACTATTGGGCAGTCTCCCAAGGGGTCCAATGAGCATTCAGAAGCCCCATGGCTTGCCTAATTCCTATTGGCCAGGAGGCAAAGGGGTCCAATGAGAGTTTAGTTTAATTATTTAATTATCTAAAGCTCTCACAAAAGGGGAAAGGGGGACACATGTCAGAAGGCTATCACTTATGCTGCTTAATTCCTATTGGCTTGACCTGGGGAGGTCCAATGAGGAAAAAGCCAGCCTAACTTAGCAGCTAGGGCTCGCCCAAGAGAGAGGGGGGGCTGATTTTTGCAGGGCATTCACTCTCAACACTCTCACACTTGACCATGTGTGAAGGGAAAACACTCTATCTCCTCCCAAGCTTTAATGGAGAGCTCATCACCTACTCCAAGCTTGTGAGATAGAAGCCTACATCAACACTCTCTTGGCATGTGGATGCAAATCCAACCAAGAGCCAAGCTTCAATGCATGCTCATCTTCTCTACCAAGCTAATTACTAAGCTAAGCTATGCTAATATGAGTGATTATGTGAGGAGATGTACTTCTTTCTCGTAAGATACTTCTTTTTCCTCTCAATCTACTCTCATACCCTGCTAGCTCTCACCATCTTCGAAGGTGTGTGAGGTCTTGGGTCTGAGAACGGGGATAATTCAAGTTGTGTTTGATTAAGAGTTTTGCTTGGTGTATGAAGCTTCCATCTTCATTGCACTAGCTGGTCTTGAAGGAACACAAAGAATTGTATTGTACAATGTCTCTCTTGATGGGAGAAACCATAATACAAAGCCTTTTGGAGGGGGGACCGGCTCCATGCAAATCCGGTCCTCAACTGTTGTCAATAGTTTAATTGCTCTCTCTCTTTTGAAAGTATTGTCGATGCTATCTAACTAGGTGTTATGCTTTTTGTTGCTCTCTCCACCCAAGCACTCTTGTAATTCTCATTAGGAATCTATTCTAATGAAATGCCCACTATGTTCATGCTAATTTCCGCTACAAATAAGATTTTAGGCCCCTAAATGTTACATTGGTATCAGAGCTCAAGGTTTCTCTTTTCTTGCTCAAGAAGGGAGGTCCTCAAGCTAGCTACAAATGGTTGGTATTATTAATTGCCTGTGAGTAAGTAGAATAGGGATTTTTCAGCCTTGCAGTGCGCCTGCCTTTGTGCAGTTAACGGGGCATCACCGTCGAGAGCTATGGTCTTAATAGTGGAGTCCTACGGGGCTTGCCTACAGCTTAACCACTATTGAGCTATTAGAAGCTTGACAGGAGCCGGTGCTGTTTTGGTGTCGAAAGACCCTCTCTTCTATTCCTTGCAATTAATGGTATTCGAGCCGCGGGTACAGTAGCTTGAGTGCTTTTTCTAAAAGGGTAAAGAGGAGTAGCAACTAGGGCTTGAAGTGCCAAAGTACACCTAAAAAGTTTACACCTAAAAATTGTTAGAATGGCTGACAATATTAAAGAGAGTGAAATTAATGTTGATAACTTTGATTTTGCTCATGAGCAAGCTACTAATGATGCTTCAATGCTTGTTAATTATCTTGTTTCTAGGGTTCAACAAGCCATGGGCAATCCATCTCTCCAAAGTGAAGTGCAACGGCAGCTCCGTGCTCACGGGATTCTCCAAGCTCATCACCATGACGAGAGAACACCTAGGAAGCCTCCTTGTGAGACTTCCAAAAGAGGTCTCTCTCCGATTCGGGAAGAAGAAGAGAATCCATATGAAGGGCTCAAGAACTTACTTCTTGATGATGCATCTCCTTCCCAAAGGAGAACTCAAGAGCCTCCACCGAAGGAACGAGAAAGAAGCGAGTCTCCCGCCACCTCGGCGGAGATGGCTCCACGAAGACGGCGGGCTAAACGCTCTCCATCACCACCAAAGCAGAGAAGACCATCACACTCTTCTCCACGCCATAATTCAAAGAGGGATGATAAAAAGCAAGAGAAGAAAAAGGCGAGAAAGAGGACACCCTCTTCTCCATCTTCTTTATCCTCTTCCTCTTATGAAAGCTATGGTGAAGACAACAAAGATCAAGACAAGAAAAAGGCGAGAAAGAGGTCACCCTCTTCTCCACCTTCTTCAAATTCTTCATCTTCTGAAGAAAGTGATGGTGCAACTTTTGAACCATCAAAAAGAAGAGGCCATAGGAAATCCTATGCCGCATGGAAGAGGTCGTCCAAGCTGAAGAAATTCAAAGAGGGAGGGAAGAGCATCTCTTTCCTTACCTATGATGGCACCTTCGGTGCTACAGACAAAGTTTTGGCCTTTATCCAGCAATTCGATGCGGCGTTTGGAGATGAGGGCTTCACGGAGTCCTCTAAGCTACGCCATGTAGCTATGCACTTTCAAAAGTCCGCCAGACAATGGTGGTCTAGCCTACGAGCCAACGGTGACGCTCCACGAACATGGAAGGCTTTAAGAGCTTCCATTATGAAGCAGTTTTTGGCCACCGATGCCAAAGACAAAGTACTCACCGAATGGCGAAGTTTAAAGCTCTCTCCCAATGAATCCATCCACAAATATGTAGACAAGTTTTGGGACCTACAACTCAAAGCCACTGTCTTCAAAAAGTTGGATTTTGGAGAGCAAAAGCAACAATTTTGTGCGGGCTTAACCGAAGAAATAGCGGAGTATGTCAACTCCCAAAGGCCACGTACCATATCGGCGGTAATACACCATACTATGGTGGCCTCGTGAATCAATTTCCAAACGGGGGGTAAAAGAAATAATAAGCCCCCGGAAAACAAAGGTACCAATGAGCCTAAGGGGAAGGACAATGTCCAAAAGTCTACAAGGGGAATTCCAACAAAGCTAAAGAGAAGGGAGTTTACAAAGGAAAGAATAAACTCTCTCCTGAAGAGCTTGAGCGTTATCGTAAAGATAACCGGTGTTTCAAGTGCGGCGAACAAGGGCATGCGTACCGCGCTTGTCCCCAAAAGAACAACCGCCAAGATCCTCCTAGAGCTTCTTTGGTTGAAATCCAAGAGGAGGAGATTCACCAAACTCACCACAAAGGATCTCCTCTATGCCATGCTTGGGGAAAGGTAAGAGAACATGATGCTTTTATTCTCTTTGATCCTAGTTCTACTCACAATTTCATATCTATGGAGTTAGCCACCAAGCTAGGCATACAATCCTACGAGATGGGAGATATCCTACCCGCAGACAGTGCCTTCAAGGGGCAAGAAGCTTCAGTCACTCCCTTAATCGGGAAATTGAGACTTCATGTCCAAGGCTATGTGGACAAAGAGGATTTCTTTATCTCTCCTCTCAAGCATGAGGATGTAATCCTAGGGGCACCATGGTTTGACCGTTTGGCTGCCCATGTTAAATTTCCTGAAAGGAGAATCTCCTTTAAGTTCAGGGAAAAGGACATGTATATAGATGCTAGGGAGATGGGTAACACCATCCCCATTGTACATACACCAGCTTTCAACAAGTCAATAAAGAGCTCTATTTCCGTGTACATGATTTTTGTTAAAAATTCTCAAAATGAACCTAATGCTTTAGCAAAAGAAAATAAAAGCAACCAAAAGGAATTAGAGTTATCCAATTTTCTCAAGGGGTTTCAAGATGTCTTTATTGACGACATCCCTTGTGAGCTACCTCCTAAACGAGGTAATGACGACCATGCAATTGAACTTCTTCCAGGAAGTTCACCGCCTAACAAACCTCCTTATAGAGTTTCTCAAGCTCAACAAGAGGAGATTATGCGGCAAGTGCATGAGTTAATTGAGAAGGGCATGGTTAGGCCTAGCTCATCTCCATTTTGCTCACCTGTGCTATTAGTGCAAAAGAAAGACGGCACATATCGTATGTGTGTCGACTATAGAGCACTAAATAGGATCACTATCAAGAATAGGTTTCCCGTTCCACGGGTAGAAGACCTATTTGATAAGCTACAAGGATCGACCTACTTCAGTAGGATTGACCTAAAAAGTGGCTATCATCAAATAAGGATAGTTGATCAAGACATTGTAAAGACCGCATTTCGTACTACATTTGGTCTTTACGAATACATTGTCATGCCTTTTGGCTTGACTAATGCACCAGCCACATTTAACCGCTTGATGGAGAAGCTGTTCAGACCTCATCGAACCTTCACTGGAGTGTTCTTTGATGATATTATCATCTACTCTAATTCATTAGAGGAACATAAGCAACACCTCCAGGTAATATTTCAAGTTTTAAGAGAGAATAAACTTTATGTTAATCGAAAGAAAAGTGAATTTTTCTTGCAAGAGATTCAATATTTAGGTCACATTATCTCTCAAGATGGAATCCAAATGGATCCATCCAAGTTAGAGGTAATAAAAGGATGGCCTAAACCAAGGAATCTTCATGAACTAAGAAGCTTTATAGGTATGTGTGCATACTATAGACGCTTCATAGAAAAGTTCTCATAAATTGCGGGACCATTACATGACCTAACAAAGAAAAATGTTAGGTATACGTGGTCTGCTAAGGAGAACAATGCTTTCGAAAAGCTTAAAGAAAAGCTTATCTCTCAACCTGTGCTTACACTACCGGATCTCTCAAAACCATTTGAGGTCCAATGTGATGCTTGTGGTGATTGCCTTGGGGCTGTTTTGCTCCAAGAAGGGCACGCCATAGGCTATGAGAGTCGAAGACTCGACCCTGTTGAGCAAGCTCTAGGCATATACGAAAAAGAACTCCTTGCAGTTCTACATGCCTTAGACTCATGGAAGCACTATTTATTGGGGACTCCTTTTATTCTGCGAACGGATCACCAAAGTCTTAAGTACTTCATGACGCAGACCAAGCTCTCCGACAAACAAATGAGGTGGGCAAATTTCCTTTCGCAATTTCATTTTCATATTGCTCACATTGCTGGCAAGCATAATCAAGTAGCCGATGCACTCTCAAGACGACCGAGAGTGAATGCGGTTTCCATAGCAACTCACAATGATCTATCTTTAATGATAGATGAGTATGCTATTGATCCCGATTTTAGAGATGTGATTTCAGCCCTTGCCTTAGGGAAGAAAGAAGAACCATTTACTTTACAAGATGGCTATCTTCTCTATGGCAATAGACTCTGCGTTACTAACTCACTACGTGAGAAAGTAATGTATGAATCTCATGCTCCCCCATATGCGGGGCATAGAGGGATTCAGTCTACTCTAAAGGGAATTGAAACATATTTCTATTGGCCTACCATGAAAGTGAACATACATGAGTATGTTTCCAAATGTGTGGTATGTCAAAAGACAAAATTTGATAGAGGGAAGCAACTTGGATTGCTTCAACCCTTGCCAATTCCTAATTCACCGTGGGAGAGCATATCCATGGATTTTATCTTTGGATTGCCTAAGTCTATCCATGGGAATACGGGAATATGGACGATAGTAGACAGGTTCAGTAAACAAGCTCATTTTATACCTGTCAAAAAGACTATCAAAGCCCATCAAATGGCAACCCTCTTCATTTCACAAATTTTCAAGTACCATGGCTTGCCAATGTCCATAGTGTCGGATAGAGATCCTAGAATGACCAGTAATTTCTGGAAGGGTCTCTTTGAGAATTTAGGAACAAGGCTAAACTTCTCTTCGGCCTATCATCCACAAACTGATGGCCAAAGTGAAATAGCTAACCTAACTATTCTCGATCTACTAAAAGCCTATGTAACGGAAGTAGATCAAAGATCCCAATGGGAGAAGTACTTACCCTTAGTAGAGTATGCTTACAATAACACTGTACATACTTCTACAGGAAAAGCACCTTTCGAGGTAATTGAGGGAAGATCAAAAAGTCCCTTGCTACTTAAGGTACATGGGAAGATCTTCGCTGCAGATGAGTATAGCCGAGACCTACAAGAATCTTTCCAAAAGATTAAGGATGCTATCTCTATCTCACAGCAAAGGCAAAAGGCTGCTGCTGATAAGCACAGAAGAGCCCAAGCCTTTAAAGAAAACGATTGGGTCTTCTTAAAGTTTCCCAAGGCTCGCTTAAGGCACACGACGGGCAAGAATCCTACGGGCCACCAAAAGTACTATGCTAAACTAGCAAAAAGGTACTATGGTCCCTTCCAGATTCTTAGGCCAATCAATGAGATGGCCTATCAACTTAAGTTGCCCAATCATTGGCTCATACACAATGCTTTTCATGTGAGCCTCTTAAAGCCTTACAAAGGAGAGCCACCTCAAGAACCAACTATTGAAGACCCACCGGAGATCGAGGACCACGAGGAGGTGCTGCAGCCCGAGTCCATTCTCCGACATGAAGACAAGGTATTAAGAGGCGGTAAGACTATCCGACGATATCTTATTAAGTTTAAGAATTATCCTTTTGAAGATGCTAGATGGATGCAAGGCATACAATTAAAGGATAACTTAAACCTTGTCAATGCTTACAATGCTTCCCAAGAGTAAGCAAATGTACAAAATGTTAAAAAATGAACAAAAATTTTTGTCTTATAAGACTCTTTTTCTTTATTTGTGCACAAAAATAAAGTAGTATGCATGCTTAGATCAAGTTTGTGGAGACGACGTCTCCCAAACACCAAGTAGAGCTTGTCACTCTACTATGGAAGACTGATAGGACTAATGTGCAGACATGCTTGCGGCAGCCTCAGGCTCTCAAGCGCCAAATGGACTAGTCATCCATTATGGAATGATGTCGTAGGGTAACATAGGGATCCTCTACCCGCTAAGAAAAGGACTCATGCATATGCTTTATCTTCTCTACACCATAGTCGAGGACGACTATGATTTCAAGAGAGAGGTAATGTCATAATAATCAATATCTAATTCTCCTAAATGATTTTCTCATATTAAACTGATCATTTAATGTGGGGAAGTGCCAAGGGAGAAAAATCTATAATATTGGTTAAGTTAGCAGACCGGCCACAGTAGGGATCCAAAGGAGGGAAAATAGGGATCCAAAGGGGGGGCCATCTGCAAAAGAGCCATGTGAAACAACGGGCTAAAAAGACCCTAAGGTTCAGCCCATTAAGACTTCCAAAATGCTAAGGTTCCAAAATTCAAAGGTTGTGTCCAAAGGTCAACCTTAGGGAAAATTGGATGCTTAGTGTGTGTGCCCAAAAAGTCTTTCTGCATCCCTACATGGGAGGGGGCGAGCCCCAAAGCTAGGGGATGAGAGAGAAAACCACACACACACACACACAGGCTCCCTTTACACAAAGGGAATGAGGGACACATGTCAGCTCCCTAGGCCAGATGCCCACAAGGTGTGCCCAATTCCTATTGGAAGACCCTTGAAGTGGACCAATGAGAATTAAGCTAGAGTAAATCTAGTTTAATTAATTTAAAAACATTTAATAAAAGAAACCAATAAGAATTAAGTGTCCTAGAAGACTATTGGGCAGTCTCCCAAGGGGTCCAATGAGCATTCAGAAGCCCCATGGCTTGCCTGATTCCTATTGGCCAGGAGGCAAAGGGGTCCAATGAGAGTTTAGTTTAATTATTTAATTATCTAAAGCTCTCACAAAAGGGGAAAGGGGGACACATGTCAGAAGGCTATCACTTATGCTGCTTAATTCCTATTGGCTTGACCTGGGGAGGTCCAATGAGGAAAAAGCCAGCCTAACTTAGCAGCTAGGGCTCGCCCAAGAGAGAGGGGGGCCTGATTTTTGCAGGGCATTCACTCTCAACACTCTCACACTTGACCATGTGTGAAGGGAAAACACTCTATCTCCTCCCAAGCTTTAATGGAGAGCTCATCACCTACTCCAAGCTTGTGAGATAGAAGCCTACATCAACACTCTCTTGGCATGTGGATGCAAATCCAACCAAGAGCCAAGCTTCAATGCATGCTCATCTTCTCTACCAAGCTAATTACTAAGCTAAGCTATGCTAATATGAGTGATTATGTGAGGAGATGTACTTCTTTCTCGTAAGATACTTCTTTTTCCTCTCAATCTACTCTCATACCCTGCTAGCTCTCACCATCTTCGAAGGTGTGTGAGGTCTTGGGTCTGAGAACGGGGATAATTCAAGTTGTGTTTGATTAAGAGTTTTGCTTGGTGTATGAAGCTTCCATCTTCATTGCACTAGCTGGTCTTGAAGGAACACAAAGAATTGTATTGTACAATGTCTCTCTTGATGGGAGAAACCATAATACAAAGCCTTTTGGAGGGGGGACCGGCTCCATGCAAATCCGGTCCTCAACTGTTGTCAATAGTTTAATTGCTCTCTCTCTTTTGAAAGTATTGTCGATGCTATCTAACTAGGTGTTATGCTTTTTGTTGCTCTCTCCACCCAAGCACTCTTGTAATTCTCATTAGGAATCTATTCTAATGAAATGCCCACTATGTTCATGCTAATTTCCGCTACAAATAAGATTTTAGGCCCCTAAATGTTACATGGCTCACTTCGAAGAGCATGTGGTGTGTACGGAGTGCGAGGGAGAAGAAGGGCAGACACGAGCACGATGTGGGTGGAGCTTTTGGTGAGGATTTGGAATTACCTCACTACTCCTTGTGCGCTCCTTGCCACACTGTCGAAGCAAGGGACTTGCCGATACACCGTGTGCGAGCCACAAACGGCTCCAAGCACACAACAAGCCTAAACTAGCAAGCTCAAGAGAACAAAGGGTGTGTCACTCACCGCTCTACGCTCGCCTTCGTGGTGGATTCCTCGCCGCGATGAAGAAGAAGCTGCAGTCGTGCCGCGCTCAACCGCTTCGCCGCCGTCGTGCCTTCGTAATGCTCGATTGCACACACACTCTCCCTCTCTCTCTCTCTCACACACACACACACACAAGGAGGTGAAGAAGAAGAAGATGGAGATGGAGCAAGAGCACTCTTCTATTGCACAAATGAGAGAATGAGTAAAAATTAGGTTTAGTTGGCTTTTATAGGAGCTCACCCCATTCACACTTGGGCGCCCATGCTTAACCAACTAATCCCTTGAATGTCCAAGTTAAAGTGCGCCTCTCATCGGCGATCACTCCTACCCTTTTCCTATTGGTCCGACAAGCCCGGTACCTGACTCTAAATAATACATAATACACGTCCATCGTAGGCGATAGGGTGTCCGTGTGCCGTGAGGGTTAACATGCCCCCCTTCCTGATGTAGATTCCGTCCTCGGAAGCTATTGAGTTGAAGCTGGTTTGTCGAGGTGGAAGAGCATTTGAGATGAATGTCCTTAGCCTTCTTCAGTCACTGCAAAATCAAACAACATTGGCACAGTAATTGCATTCTCTTAAAAAGCATATGCAGTTTTAGGTAGACAAATTGATTGGTCAAAGAATTTCAAACAATTTGTTAGCAAACATTTAATTCAATGTAATGTTTTGTCATAATCACTTGTCTAGGTTTAAAAATCAAGCAGTCTGACTAAGCTAGTTTGACCAAGCTAGATATTAGAAATCTTCTCTTAATACCATGGGGAATGCCTTCCTAATAAGAAATGGTTACTTAGGTTCTTAATCCGATTTAGGCAGCATTGTATGAAATGTACTAGGGCTTTCTAGTGGGCTTAACCCTAGTGACCTTTAGCTTAAGTATTATAAAGGGAGTTTACTAATGTGATGAGCCTGGGGAGGGTAACAATGTTATATGACCCCCCAAAGTTACAAAATTAAAATGCTGAAAATGAACAAACAAAAAATCAAAGTGCCACAAATGAAAAATCTTAAGCTGGAAGAGAAATCCTGGCTTGAATTGGTACTTCACTCACATGTATTGTCTATGGTACTAGAGCCCTAGAGGTTCCCAGTGTGGGCGCTTTTCCTTGAAAAGCAAAAAACCCAAGGCATACAAAATAAGCACACACATCATAATTGAATCAATGTGAAAAGACTTGGGGGGGTCAAAGAAAAAGTAATCAGTCAGGCGATGATTTCATGCGAAATTCCTTTTATGGTAGCTTAACTACAAAGTCTTCTAGATATAGCCTCTAGTCAGCCCTCGAACATCAATACTTGGCTCTCGCGATTAAACAACTTAATTGACCACAAATAATTAAGAAGCTTACCCATGGTATAAATATTCGATCTCTAGTGCCTTTCGACCGTCAAATTAGCGACCCCAGACTTGTTTAATTTTTTGCCTTTACATCTGTTTATGCATTTGATTACATTGCAATTTAATGTTCATTGCTAACAAATGCGCTGAATATTATGCTACCAATCACAATCAAAGCAGACAAACATGGATGCAAAAAGATAAAGGCAATGCTAATGGACAAGAAACACCTGTTTGTGTCGATGGTCGTGCTTGATTTGAAGGTTCCATGAAGGTCCAAATCCTATCAATAGCAACACGCTCCTGTACACACTAGTGAACAGAAGGACTACCTCTAGGAGGCACATCAGTGGGAAAAGTTAAAACTCCTAAAAAACAAACTCAAAACACAATCTAGACCCCTAACCTACCTATCTGTCACCCCTTTTAGAATCAAGGAAAGAGGATATTATATAAACCGGGTGGCCACCCTAAGGCTAGGCCTCTATCCTCATCATCTAGATAAATAAAATCGTTGTCCGTGAGGCCATAGTCTTCATCGGTCTCTATTAGTTCCTCTTCATCATCCTCTTGTGCAAGCATGCTAATCAAGAACCTCGTGATGCGTGGATACTCATCTTGTGCAAAAGAATAAGCATGTGCCATTGGAGACACATTCGCTACTGGGTAGGGATCACTAGTTAGCCATAGACGTATCAGCCATTCTAACTCCTCAAAATTTCTCTCACATGCAAGGCTCTCTATCAAATCCCATTCGCAAGAAAGTATAGGGTAGCATACGTAGAACACTTGTTGAAAAGACAAGGGGTACCTTTCATCAAAAATAGAAGTGCATGCCTCTGGTGAAGTAGCCATTTTTGACAAGACAGATAGATTTGGTTAGGCCTTTAAAACATAAGAGTTGTTTTTGTGTGTTGCTTGAATTGACACGGTGAATTTGGACTTATATGTAAGATCTGATAGGGTGCTCTCTCATTGGTAGGCGCTCTTGCTCTTTACTATTTTTGTTTTTTTGTGAGTATAAGGCTATATATATACATTCCCTGAGATCGGAGATTGAGAGGTCAGGGAAAAAGGTTGAGAGGGAAACAAATGAATGATGACTGTCAGCAAACACTCCCCCCTTCCTTGGGTAGATCATACCGTTTGAAATGAGCTTGTCACCCTTTGAAACCAATTGTTCCAGTTGGTAATAGGTGAGGATTTTAACCAATAGTTTTCGACCGCCCTATGCGTTTCATCTAGTTGCAAGGGTGGTAAGATACTCTCCCATGATTTTATTTGCAACGTTGTTGTAGGTGGTGAACTTACCCCGAAAGGTGCAAACTCTTTCGTGCTTGTATGGATATGTACAGTGGTAGGTGGAGGTTGTGTCGAAGCTTCTATTTGCGTATAGGAACTACATGAAGAGCAAGAAGCTTCATTTGATTTCCCTGTTCCTGAGCTAGGTGGAACAAATCGTTCTTTCTTTGGTACCCAAACTAGCTCTAGAACGGGTGTGTAACATTCTGTGATTTTTTTCTTTCCACGATCATTGATTCGTTTTGGAGCTACGGGATTGGGCTCACTTGGGTCAGGTGATAGGTAAGAGCACAATCTACGTTTTGGCACCCAGATTTGATCATTTCCTTGATAGTATCCTTGGGCTTCCAATAGTCGTTTAGGAATCCAACGCAGCGTTTCTTTACATTTCTTGGAGTGAGTGGTACGGTTCTTACTAGGTTTCCGTTTTTTTGCATCAACCATGCTCACTACAGAGGTTTTAGGGACCCACTTGTATGTTTTCTCTGTTATATTAGGATGCTTCTTGTGTGTCTCAAGCTTTCTTTCAACTACATCAGTTGAAGCTCTAGAGAGTTGGGCTATGGGGACGTATGGTTCAACCTCCTGGACATGCAATGTCTTGGGTTTTATTTCCTTGGGTAATATCTCAGGGACTATGGCTTGAGTGGTAGGGCTAAGAGTTGGTTTTTGCGTTGTAACACCCCCAGTCCCCCAATCAATAGTGCATTTGGTGGCTATCATCCACGTGCGGCCTAGGTTTATATTACCCTCCATAGTTCCAGTAGGCATGACCAAAAAGTCTTGAGCTACAACCCCATTGTCATAACTGACAGAAGTGTGCCAGATTCCAAAAACCGTAGTTTTTTTCTTGTTGACACCCTTGACTTGGATAATACTCTCAGATAGAGGTGGCTTCCCTAACTGACACCACACCCCATAGGATAGTAGATTGTATTTAGCACCCGTGTCCAATAAGGCGTTATATAGCACTTTTCCATAGGCACTATTTAACTCAATGGGGTATCGTAGAGGTGTGTCAGAGTCCAACCCATCCTCTTCGATTTCCACGTGGAATGCATTTGTGACCCCAAGGTTAGCCTCTCGTTTTTGTCTTATACGTTGTTGTCGCTCCTTAGCCTCAGCTTGAGCTTGTATCTTGTTTAACTCGGTTTGTGCTTTGGCGGCCTTCTTTTGATGAATGGCCCGTAGTTCTTCTTGGCTTAAAGGATCATAATATCTTTTGAATTTACTCCCATTGAGGAATCCAATGGTTTCAACTCCATCAAGAGTTTCCACACGAAGGGTACCTTGTGGGGTAATTTCACATACTCTATATGGTCCTTTACCAGCATATTTCAACTTTTTCTTCTCTTTACGTACTCCATACATAAGGACTTTATCACCAACTTTGATGTCCTTGTCCTTCACATGGCGATCAAACCACTTCTTTCTCCTATCCTTTTCCACAAGAGCATTTTGCACAGCCAACTGTCTCTCTTCGTCTAGTTTTTCTAAGATAAACAAACGCTCGGTTAAGGGGTTACCATTCCATCCTTCTTGCGAAGCTACCCTAAGACTAGGAATGACAAACTCCCAAGGCATAACCGCTTCTTGGCCGTATACCATTTTGAATGGCGTACAATTAATAGCCACTTTATAAGCAGTACGATAAGCCCATAGAGCAGATGTCAACTTCAAATCCCAATCAGTGCGATGAGCTTCTACCGTCTTGGTTAAAATAGAGATTAGAGTCTTGTCGGTGCTCTCGGCTTGTCCATTAGCTTGCGGGTAATAAGGTGTAGACTTATGGTGGGATATCATAAAGGTCGTGGTAAGCTCTCTTATTACCTCATTTATAAAATGGGTACCATTATCACTAACAATTTCAAAAGGGCAACCAAATCTTTTGATAATGTTCTCAAAAAGAAACTTAGCTGTTGTCCTCGCGTCAGCTTTTTGTGAAGCCTTAGCTTGATCCCACTTTGTTACATAGTCCGTAGCAACTAGAATATATTGAGATTGAGTGTTGCGAGCTGCGGGACTAATTGGACCTACAAAGTCTAAGCCCCATTTTTCAAATGGTTGGGTTACTTTAATAGGATGTAAGGGCATTCTGTCCTTGCGCTGTGTGGTCTTGTAACGTTGGCACTCATCACACCCTTTTGTAAAAAGTGATGCATCCTTAAATAAAGTTGGCCACCAATAGCCTGATTGCAGCACCTTTCTAGCAGTCAGGTCCCCTGAAAAATGTCCTCCTGCTATGCCCATATGTGCTTCTTGCAAGATATACAAATATTCATCCTCGCGGGCACAACGCCTAAGAATATCGTCCTTGCCTAATCTATACAGGGTTCCGGCAATCAAACAATAGGGTTCACATTCTTTTACTAGCCTTCGAGCGATATCCTTACGAAGTTCCTTGGGTGGAAAACCATTAACTAAAAAGTTAACAATGTTCTCACTCCATTCAGGCATAGTCTCAACTATGAATAGGGAAGTATCGGGTAATTCATCATCAACCCCTGTAGGGGCTTCACCATTGGGTATGCGAAACAAATGATCAGCCATGACGTGCCTTTTACCGGGTCTCACTACAATCGTGAAATCAAACTCCAAAAGAATTAACAACCATCGTGTGATTCTTCCTGTGGAGCATGGCTTGTTTACCAGATACAACAACGCTTGATGATCCACATAAAATACAAACTTGTTTGCCAGAAGGTAGTAGCGAAATTTCTTTACTGCATAAACCATTGCCAAACCTTCTCGCTCTGTAGTGGTGTAGTTCCTTTCAGCATCGTTCAATTGACGGCTTGCAAAGCTAATGGGATAGTCCAATTTATGTTCTTCTGGTTGAGTGAGAACACACCCAATAGCAAAGTTTGATGCATCAATATGCACATGGAAAATGACATCCCAGTTAGGTGTCCTTAAAATCGGAGCACTTGCTAGTGTTTTCTTCAATTGTTCATAGGCCTGGTCACACTCTTCAGTCCATTTAAATTCAATGAGAAGCTTGTACAAAGGACGTGCTATCTCAGCGAAAAATAAAATAAACCGTCGATAATAACCCACGTGTCCCATGAACCTTTGAACTCCCTTGTAATTGGTTGGTGGTGGTAACTCTAGAATCACTTTAATTTTGCTCTCATCGGTTGAGATACCATTCTTGGATACTATATGCCCTAAAATAACTCCATGCTTGACCCAAAATTGGCATTTGAACGGGCTCAATGAGATACGATATAACCTACATTTTTCAAACACCTTCCGCAAACATGATAGATGTTCTTTCCAAGAAGAGTAAACACAAAGGTCGTCTAAGAAAGCTTCACAAAACTCTCTCAAATATTCTTTAAAAGCAGTGTTTATTAATCGTTGGAATGTAGCAGGGGCATTTGTTAAGCCAAAAGCCATCACACGAAATGCAAACACGCCCAATTCTGTGATGAAGGCAGTTTTAGCTTGGTCCTCTAGCGCTATCGTGATTTGGTTGTAGCCTGAGTACCCATCTAGAAAGCTATAAGCTTCCTTGCCTACAACTCTTTCGAGTACATGTTCGGAATATGGTAGGGGGTAATGGTCTCTTCTAGTAGCTGCATTAACTTTTTTGAGGTCCACGCACACCCTGAGTTTCCCATTCTTTTTTGGCACGATAACTATTGGCGACACCCATTCAGAGTGTTCAATAGGATATATGAACCCACATTTGATAAGCTTTTCTAGTTCTTCTTGAATGATCTTTGCGTACTTAGGATTCATCGGGTAGGGTCTTTGTTGTACGGGCTTCGCAGTGCTAATCATAGGGATTGCATGTTGGACCACAGAAGGCGGAACACCTTTCATATCATGGTATGTCCAAGCGAATACATCCTTGAATTCCTTGAGAAGCTCTTTGAGGACCGCCTCTTCAACTTCTGTGAGGTCTTGGGCAATAAAAACAGGTTTTGATTCTTCACCGGGGTCAGCTAATTCTATTTCTTTAACTATTGCCGGACCATCATAGATTCCATTATTCCCATCGATAGGTATTCTTTGGGCTTTTGTGTACACAACCTTTGCTTCCCCTGTGGTGTAAGATTTGAAATGTTCTGGTGCAGGATGCAAGTCTGTGGATTCTGGTTGTGCGTTGGTTTGTGCTTCCATTTCTGCTTTCTTGTGTTGTCGAGCTAACTCTTGGTTTTGACGCCTCCTTGCAGTGCGGCTCAACTTTGGCTTGTCTATGATCTCTAATTGGGCTATGTCATGGGGTCGTGGTCTACACCACATAACATTTTGGAGATATTCACCCCAATTGTCTACCAATTTTCGATGAGCATCACATGCTCCTATATAACTGAGCCATTCTGCTGAGGATCTCTTCTTGTTTATCCTAGCACGTACATTGGCTCGATATCGACGCCTCTTAAGGTTTTTCTTTTTCTTATTTGAGACCTGCTTTTGATTTGCATTTAGATCTGGCTCACTAAAGGAGTCCTCGTTGGTGTCCTCTTCACTCTCGGAGGAGCTATCATCGGTTGATGTGCTCGGTCCTTCCGAATGTTTTGACTCTGAACTTGCTCCACTCTCTAATTCATGAGATTCAGAATCCGTTTCACTCTGGGAGTCAGTGTCCAAGTCGTGTTGGTCAAAGTCTTCTATTGAGCTATCGGTGTCACTGTCAGATTGGTCCACAATTGCCTTGCCCTTAGAAGATGCATGTATGGCACTTATCATGTTCAGAGGTGCAATTTGTGGTACCTCTTCCCCCTCTGGTGTGACCCAAGTGGTTCCTCTATTTCCCCAGGTATCTATGGTTGCAGCTAGGTGTACCCAATCCACATTGTCCGACTCAGTCATCCCAGGTAGGATATCCATATAAGGAGAATCTTGGCCAATGTCTGTATCCTTCTTACAAGTGTAACAATATTGTAGTGGGGCCGAGTGAACTGTGGTGTCAGAGCGATGATCAATAATGGTTTTACTCCCTAAGGGGTGTACCTTACCAGTCACCAAATCCACTCTAAGGACAGAGTCTTGGAATTGCAAATAGACATGATTTTTAGACCAATCATGAACCATTTGTGCTTCCCTCATGAATGGTCGTCCTAAAATCATTTCATATGACATAAGGTGTTTAGAGAAATCCATTACAATGAACGTATGTCGTAACTTGTGTCCTAGAACTTTGATCTTAAGATCCTTGAGCATCCCCATAGGTTTGGCTATGGTACCATTTGCCATCTTTACCACAATGTTAGTAACACTGAGGCGGGGTTTTCCCATGGATTCCCAACAATCTTTTGTAACGATGCTAACTCCCGCACCACCATCAAGAATTCCCTTTATAGTTAATCCCTTGGTAGTGATGGGTAGGGTCGCATTAGACTCGTCGCCTTCAAAATACTGCCCTAATTCGTTAATGGGTACCTCAATCACAGACTCGTGTCCATCTAAGTCAAGTGATTGCACATGATTTTCCTCATCAATCACAATCGAGTCAGGCCTATTTGGTTGCGCAAACTGCGGTAATCCCGTTCGTAGCTCTCCGTTAAGGAATGCTCGAAGTGCAAGGAATAACTCAGGATCTCCATACAGCTTTGCTATGATCGTGGTTCGGACCTCAGAAGACATGAAGTCCACTAGTTTGGCAACATTCATTGGCGTTTTGCAGGGTGTAGGTCCTTGACTAGGAACTGGTGAGGATGGAATCTCATATTCCTCAATGGGATCAGGTATTCCTTCGTTAAACATCCTTTCCAACAAGAAGGGTGTATGCTCACTTTCTGATGTCCCGTCCTCACTCCCTTCTTGGATGATACTAGATATGGCTAACGGTCTATGGTTCATGTGGCGTGGATGAACTTGCGTGGGAAACACTGTGTCATTAATTTTGATATGCATGGGTTCTGGTTCTAGTTTCCTTTGAGTCTCCTCCACTAAACCTCTTAGATGTTTCACCTGCTCAATCTCGTCTACTGGGTTTGGGTACGTCCCAATCTTCTTTTTACGATTCTTCCCTTTTTGCCCCTGCGGTTTATCTTGGGGGTCTTGGATTGGATTTGGAAACACTTGTGGTGTTTTCAGAGGCTCTTTATGGTTTTCTCTTATTCGGTTTTCATTTGGTTCCATGTTACGGTTTTCTTTGTCAGTCTTTCTCTTTGTGGTATTGGTTCTAGTCTCCATTGTCTCGACTGAATCTGAATCATCCTCAAGGTCATTCATATACACGGGGTCATCTCCTGTTCCTATGTTTGTTTTGGAACTTGGCTCTGAATTTTCCGTATTCTGCGACTTCTTCCTTCGTGTCTTCTTTTTCTTTGCTTGGATAACTGACGCGGTATCTCTCTCTTCGAGGATATGGCCTGGCCCTTGAAGCATGGACCGTGTAATCGCATAAGCGGGTGCGACGGGTGGTATTGGCGATGTCACACTAGCAATTTTGACCAAATTCAGGGGTGTGATTTTAGGCGCATTTGGGTTATAGGGGCATTGGGCAATCAAGTGATCTATGCCACAACGATTACATGTGAGTATTGGCATTGCAGACGTGCTCCCTTGATTCATTTGCATCTGTGCAGCATTCTTTTGCAGCCTAATAGGGCACTCCGCTGCCCGATGTGGTCCACCACACTCGTAGCATTGAAGAGCTGGCCTCCTAGCCTGGGTGTTGATATTTTGACCTCTGGATGCGAGAGCAGCAGCTTGATAAACCGGCTTGACTTGCCCCCAACAATCTTCCATGTAGTATATAGGACACTCTTCCAATGTATCAAGTCCGTAGGCAATACTAGTGTCTATTTCCTCCTCACAGCCATCTGGATAAGCATTTGATGGCTCGCAACCCACTTGGTTCATAGGGGCGACTCTTGGATGCGGGGGCTGCGGTCCTAGCACAGGAGGTGGTAGCGGTGTAGCTTGTACAACATTTTGAGGTCTAGGGACCATGTGTTGCGGTAGTTGCTCAACAGGTGGAGCAGGCATCAATACAGGAGCTCGAGGTGCATCCGTCCAGGCTACAGGTTGTCTATTTGCCATCATACGTTTGATCATTAAACAATCCTTAGCTTGGTGACCATACCTACCACATGCGTTGCAAGTTCCATTAAATTTTACTCTAAACGTAGGGCACTCACTAGTGCTATGTGGACCTAAGCAAATGGAACACCATTGTTGCTCCCTTCTTGGATACATGTGACTATTTTGAGGGGGTCGATTATCCTTAAGAGACTCTTGGATTGCCTTGGTGAGGTCTGTCAAGAATGTCTCAAATACCATTGGCTCATTGGCAATGGGCTTTGCAGTCATGGGTTCATACTCAATGGCTTGTGAGCTAGTGGATCTCGTGTCAGTAGACACCCTCATGCCTGCTATCATCAAGTTGTCCTCTAATTGGATTGCATTGGCAGTGACATCTTCCCAGGTTGTGATACCTCTAATCACTAGTCCATTATAGATTCCTTCATTCCTCAACCCTCGAATGAATCGATCAAGCAGTTGGTTATTGTTGAAGCACTCATTTACAGGGCAGCGAGAGTTTAAGTGCTTTAGACGACTAATGAAGTCCCTTACTGACTCTCCTTCCTTACGTTCGGCCTTCTGTAGCTGAGATGCTACACCCCAAAGCACACCTTCTCGTATGTACTCCTTTAGAAACAACCTTCGAAGGGTAGGGTAGATTGTTTTCTCGTCCATCCTTAGGGTTCTATACCAATCTCCAACCTTCCCACTTAATGTCAAGCTTAAGGCATTGCACTTATGTAGTTCGTTGCGTTCCCCTAAGGAATCATATACTTGTTCAAACACTTCAATGTGTTTTCTAGCATCTTCATCCCCATTGAATTTTTGCGTGAGTTTGGCAATTTGTACTGCCTTACTTCTAGGCTCTCTATCAGATGCGTGACGCATATTTTCCGCGATAGATCGACCTATGGTTTGAGCAAACGCTGCCAAGTCACCTATGTGAGGAGGCAGGGCCGGTGGAGGTACTCTTGGAATCATATGTGGGAGAGGAACGGGTGCCGGTCTTGGCATATGTGTGGATGATGTAGGATATGGAACATAACCGGGCATAGGTCCACTCGGATAAGAGCTAGGGAGCGGCACTCGAGTAGCATAAGCAAGTGGTACAATTGGAGGTGTGGGGGCCATGTGTGCATAAGGGGCTAGAGGCACATACGGTCGAGGCCCCATATTAGGTA
Organism: Adiantum capillus-veneris; assembly: GCF_014529385.1. Taxonomy (NCBI): domain Eukaryota; kingdom Viridiplantae; phylum Streptophyta; class Polypodiopsida; order Polypodiales; family Pteridaceae; genus Adiantum; species Adiantum capillus-veneris. Next base: position 171,089,127 of record NC_140934.1, on the reverse strand, counting down.
CTACGACACTAGGTAGTGGCACTGCGCTAACCGTAGATGTCATCGGTACATTCTCTGTCAGGCTTATCCCTGGAGTGAGCACTGTGTTTTCCTTAATAGAGGGTTGAGCCAAGTTAGGGAAGCTAAAGTTTTCGCTCGGAGGCTCAGATTGCATAGAGACCCCAAGTGAAATGACGTAAGATGGGTCCATGGGGCTCATTAGAGGAGTCTCCATTTGTGATAGAGTAGGCTGTTGAGCCTTGCTCGTATCCAGAAATCTCATGGGGCCAGTTGAGAGTATATTTACCCCTCGGTTTTGCCTTTCTGATTGAATAATGCCATGGATAACATTACAGATCATTTTCTGTTGATCTTCGATGCTCGTGGCAATAGAGGTGGATTGTACAATCTCTATCCATCCTACATGGTAGGCGTGGCCAGAGTGTAGATCCGTCAACACCTCAGTGTGGAGGTCGTATGTCCAATGATCATTAATGAACAATCCTTCTAGAGTCGACGTGTTAACGGTTTCTTGTGAGGTAGAAGCAATGTTGCTCCCCGTGGTTTTACTTGTCACCAACGGTACTCTAGAGGGAACTTCTGAAGGAGGCAGCTCAACAGGGCCTTCTTGGTAAGAAGTTGGTAGGATATCCACATGGACACTCTTTGCGGGTGTGGGGTCCACGTGCGATGTGAAAGGAGAGTCCACTTCCCCACCCCCTTCGTGTGCTTCATTTGCATCAGGTTCCGAGCGAGTAGCTCTACCTAATGTTTCCATGAAACGGCTAAACATACTAGTACTAGGCTGTGGAGCTTCGGGAGGTGCATGGCCTTCTCTCTCAGTGTTTTGGGTAGGGTATGCTTCCATGATTTCTGAGTCGGAGGAGGAATCACTAGCGGCTATTTTAGGGTCTTGGGTGGTGCTACCTTGTGTCCCCGCTGAGGGTCTAGAGCTTATCGTGGATGGGTAATGGGTGTCAGTATGAACAGAGGCACCCTCAATATGCTCGTGTTCTAGCACCCGCCCAGAGCGTAAGTGCATGTGCTTCTGATACCCTAAGGTGTCAAAAAGCTGCTCTAGGAGGCCTGGGCTTGGGCTTGGGCTTGGGGAACCGATCCAGATCTATCTTTTATATAAACCAACCCGTCCGTTTTAAGAGTCACGTTTTTTATTTTCGAAAAATTTAACCGCCCGCTCGCTCGCGTTTTTATTTTCCGATTTTTCGAATTTATTTTTTTTTTCCAAAAAAAACTTTTTTTTTTTTTGATGCAGAAAATACAGAAATTGAAAATGCAGAAAATTGAAAAAACGCAAAAATGCAAAAAAACGCAGAAATTGAAAACGCAAAAATGCAGAAAATTGAAAAAACGCAGAAATGCAGAAAATTGCAGAAATTGAAAACGCCGAACTTGAAAATGCAGAAATTGCAGAAATTGAAAAAACGCAGACAATAGCAGAAATTGAAACTTGACAGCAAATGCAGAAAACGCAAAAAACAGAAATCTCCACACACTCCTTCCCTGCCTTTCCTATGATAGAAATTGCACCACAAGGAAGCGTAAAGTGCTAACCGAGCTTAGTGTAGGGCATATCCCCGGCAACGGCGCCAAAAATGTGCGCTCCTTGCCACACTGTCGAAGCAAGGGACTTGCCGATACACTGTGTGCGAGCCACAAACGGCTCCAAGCACACAACAAGCCTAAACTAGCAAGCTCAAGAGAACAAAGGGTGTGTCACTCACCGCTCTACGCTCGCCTTCGTGGTGGATTCCTCGCCGCAATGAAGAAGAAGTTGCAGTGGTGCCGCGCTCAACCGCTTCGCCGCCGTCGTGCCTTTGTAATGCTCGATCGCACACACACTCTCCCTCTCTCTCTCTCTCTCTCTCACACACACACAAGGAGGTGAAGAAGAAGAAGATGGAGATGGAGCAAGAGCACTCTTCTATTGCACAAATGAGAGAATGAGTAAAAATTAGGTTTAGTTGGCTTTTATAGGAGCTCACCCCATTCACACTTGGGCGTCCATGCTTAACCAACTAATCCCTTGAATGTCCAAGTTAAAGTGTGCCTCTCATTGGCGATCACTCCTACCCTTTTCCTATTGGTCCGACAAGCCCGGTACCTGACTCTAAATAATACATAATACACGTCCATCGTAGGCGATAGGGTGTCCGTGTGCCGTGAGGGTTAACACTCCTTATTGTTCTATATGATCAAAATAATAGATAAGGTTAGTACGTTCAGTGTGATGGGTGTCTGGCCAGTTGCCCTGAAACCTAACAATTGGTAGCAGTCTTAAAGAGTGTGTGATGCGTGCAAAGTGTGAGGGAGAAGAAGAGCAAACACGAGCACGATGTGGATGGAGGTCTCAACAAGGATTCAAAATTACCTCACTACTCCTTATTGTTCTATATGTTTAAAAGAATAGATAAGGCTAGTACAGTTAGTGTGATGGGTGTCCGACTAGTTGGCATGAACCTTAACAGTCTCCCACTTGAAGGCCAATGTGGCCTAAGTGGTCTATGTGTGTAAGTATGCACATATGTACAATCATGAAGTAATCATATGGCTTTACCCTATACCCATCATCTCCATGCAATGTGAAAACCACTTAGAGGGTAGGCTCTTCGTGAGAGCATATGCAGGGTTGTCATCCGCATGAACCTTGACTAGTCAATGCGCTTGCTAGCCAATATGTCTCGTATCACATGATAGAATAATTCTATGTGCTTTGACTCAGAGTAAAACACAGGGTTCTTTGCTAATTCAATTGCACTCTGACTATCACAATGTAACATTGGAGTCTGTGTAATGCCAAGATCTCCCACTAGACAAGCTATCCATATAGCTTCCTTGCTAGCATTAGAAGCTTCCACATACTCTGACTCTACAATAGAAGATGACATACAATTTTGGAGATACAATCTCTATGACACAGCTACTCCAGCAAATACAAAATCATAGCCAGACATGGATCTTTGGCTATCTACACAACCTACATAATCCACATCTGAGTAACCCACAATGGATGCATCACTATTCCCAAAGTGCAAGTACTTGTCTGTCATACCTTTCAAATATCTCAAAAATTGCTTCACAGCTTCCCATTGCTTCCTATGAAGGTTTTCCATAGATTTGCTAACCACTCCCATTTCAAAAGCAATGTTCGGTCTCGTGGCCTTGGTTTAGGCCATAAAATTCCTTACACAATCTACACACCATTTCTACCCTTGTAGGGTTTTTAGGTTTGACTTCAAAACCCTTTGTCTGCTTCATGTAGACATCCTCATCAAGATCCCTATGAAGTACAGTGGTATTCACTTCCATCTGAGCAAGTTCCATGTCCTCAGTGGCTACTAGTCCATGCACAAGATGCAATGTAGTCATCTTGACTACTACGTCTTTCTTCTTCTTGAAACCCCTAGCAATCAATCTAACCTTATAATCAGACTTGGATCTTTTGTTGTGTACTTCTTCTTGTACACCCATTTGCAAGACAAGGCTTGTTTGCCCTCTAGAAACTCTCTCAGTTCCCAAGTTTCATTTTTCATAATCAAGTTATAATCATTGCATTGCATGTTCCCACTTCATGCTATCTTTCATCTCAATAGACTCTTGGTAGCAGGTAGGCTGTCCAAATTCAATGACCAACAAATACCTAATTATGGCTAGGGGCACAAGATACATGTGTAAATCTCCTTGTTGCCTAACTGTTGGACTCTGCTCTCTCAGGAGCATCACTAGCTCTCTTTGAAGCACTACTCGTGGTAGGTACATCGCTAGTAGACTAAGTTGTTTGTGTGATTGGACTTGAGGCTACATCCTCACATTTCACCTTGTGATAATCAACCTCTTTCACAGGTTATCTATGCATCTTTGATTCATTGAAGATCACTTGTGAGCTACGAATAAGTCTTTGAAATTTTGGGTGCAACAATAATCCATCTCTCCATATGCACCATAGCCAATGAAAATGTATTTGCGTTACTTGGGGTTCAAACTTGTTTCTAAGTTCTTTGGGCACATATGAGAATGCCTCACACCCAAAGAACTTAGAAACAAGTTTCACAGGTTATCTATGCATCTTTGATTCATTGAAGATCACTTGTGAGCTACGAATAAGTCTTTGAAATTTTGGGTGCAACAATAATCCATCTCTCCATATGCACCATAGCCAATGAAAATGTATTTGCGTTACTTGGGGTTCAAACTTGTTTCTAAGTTCTTTGGGCACATATGAGAATGCCTCACACCCAAAAACAAATAATCTATCATAATTAGGCTTCTTGCTTGTCCACATCTCTTGTAGAATCTTGTAGTTCAATTGTGTACTATTCACGTTCTTAGCAACTCCATTCTGAGCAGGTGCGTATAGTATGGTAGATTGTCTTCTAATGCCTCATTTGCTACAAAAATCCTTAAACTCATTGGATATGTACTCTCCCCCATTGCCAGTGCACAAAGCCTTCAACTTCTTGCATGATTGGTTCTCGACCATAGCTAGAAACTTCTAGAATGTAGCAAAAACTTTGTCTTTTCTCCTCAAGAGGTAGAGCCATATCTTTCGAGTAGAGTCATCTATGAAACTCAAGAAATATAATGTCCCCCTAGAGACTTATGCGGCATAGGCCCACATAGATCACTATGAACCAAATCTAGAAGATTTTCTAACTTTCTATCGAATGTCTATGAGGTGAGCCTAGTTTGATTTTTGTATATGCAATGCTCACACACACTAAAATCAGAATAGTTTAACACAAGGATATAGCCAAACACTGCCATTGCTTCATTCCCTTCTAGCTCATATGACCAATCTAGCCTACCCACAACCCAATAGAAGGTAGCTTGGCTACATAGATAGAGTTCTCTTTCATAGAAGGTAGCTTGGCTACATAGATAGAGCTCTCTTTCATAGAAGGTAGCTTGGCTACATAGATAGAGTTCTCTTTCATAGAAGAAGCATACAAGGAATATAATGAGCCAGAATTTTAGTCTTTGAGCATGGCCAAGTCGCCTTCTTTGATTATCCCAGGAATCATTTAAACATTGTAGTGTATCCAAGATCATCAAGATATCTTATTGAAACCAAGCTTTTAGTTAGATTTGGCACATCTCTAACACCTTGAATCATGAACTTAGTACCATTACGCATACACATATTCATACCTCACATGCCGCATATCTCAATCTGATGAGAACCACACAGCTTAACTGAACCATGTGTAGAATCATAACTAGAGAACCACTCCTTGTGAGGAGTAACATGAAAACTGGCACCTCGGTCAATGATCCAATTCTACGCATAGCAATTCTACACAACCCAATAGAAGGTAGCTTGGCTACATAGATAGAGTTCTCTTTCATAGAAGAAGCATACAAGGAATATAATGAGCCAGAATTTTAGTCTTTGAGCATGGCCAAGTCGCCTTCTTTGATTATCCCAGGAATCATTTAAACATTGTAGTGTATCCAAGATCATCAAGATATCTTATTGAAACCAAGCTTTTAGTTAGATTTGGCACATCTCTAACACCTTGAATCATGAACTTAGTACCATTACGCATACACATATTCATGCCTCACATGCCGCATATCTCAATCTGATGAGAACCACACAGCTTAACTGAACCATGTGTAGAATCATAACTAGAGAACCACTCCTTGTGAGGAGTAACATGAAAACTGGCACCTCGGTCAATGATCCAATTCTACGCATAGCATTTGTCAATAGCTAACAACACCTCTGGACTCAAATTGAAAGTGAAGACTAGTATGTCTAACGGCTACGGTGGCACGTCAAAAACAAAATCAACATGTGGAGACTCAATGACATTGAACTCCTCTATCTTCACACTGCTTTTAGAAGGTGCAGGACTTACGACAATGGCTTTACCATTTTCTCTTTTCAATAAACGACAATCGTTCTTCATAAGCCCTTCCTTGTGACAATGGTAGCCTTTAATGTTTCTTGTGTCACGTCCACGACTCTTGCTACGTTCATTATTGCAATCCTAAGAATGACCGTGACTGCGGCTATGACCTCTCTATCTTTGATTGTTTTGTGGCTACTTTCACTTGCCCTATACACATCACCATGCCCACTAGTGTCAAGAGATTGAGGTCAAATCTCTTCTATGAGAAAAGCACTAGTAACATCACTAAAAACAAGCTTTCCCTAAGGGATAGAGTTACTAATGAATGTGTTAAATATATCCCATGATGTAGGCAAAGAGCATAGCAAGAAATTGGCTTTCAATTCATCATTGAAATTCAGCCCTGTAGAAGTGAACTATGTGAAAACACTATTGAACTCAGTCAAATACGAATTGACACGACCCTCTTTTATATTCAAGAACATAAGCTTCTTCATCTCATGAATAATTTGTTTGATGCACTCTTATGATCCCAAGCTGAGCATAATGACTCCCACAATTCCTTGTAGTAGTCTTATCCATAATCATAAAGAAAATAGACTCACCAAGGTGTAGGCAAATGGTCGCCATAGCATGAGCATCAAGCTCCTCCCATTCATCATCACTGTAAACACCATCTTTACGCTCTTTCAATGGCATTTCAAGGTTGAAATGCCCTTATTGACCAAGACATCAAGTATATGTTGCTTCAATATCGTGAAGTTTGTACCATTAAACTTCTTGATATAATACTCTTCTTTCTCTCTCTTCCCGCAATTTAACTTCAAAAATATTTTGCGTCCATAGCACAATCAAGGATAAGTTGCAACATATGTTTCATATGCATCTATAGGGATTATTTGATATTGGTTGTGCTATTTGAAAGAGGCCAACAACTAATCAAAGGAGAGTCTCTTTGATTAAGACCACTCAATAGCACAATGGGAGAGATGGGGACTGATTTCACACATGGCAAACTAAGCTTTAAATGTTACCTAATCAATAAGGGGTTATGAAGCATAATTAAACCAGCTAGAGAACAACCATTAGCGATCCCATTGTAAAACAGCTATGTACACATTACAAATGATTGTGAGACTTCACATCTACATGGGAGGTTTTAGAGAGGAAAAATAGTAGGGTGAGCCATAAAAAGGACCTCTACAAATTGAAGATGGAGCCTGATGAAGATATAGCAAGTTTTTTCAACCGCCTCAAAAGTATGATCACAACTTACTTTTGGGTATGTGGGCTTTGTCCAAAGGCTCCAACTACTCCTTGTTGTGAACTCCACCTTGTATCTTTTTAAGGGTCTTCATGTGTAATTCCTCCTCTCTAGTCATATATTCTGGTGGCAACTAGTCATGTGGCTTCTAGATGCACTTGTTGAGTTGTAGATGAGTCCAAAAGAGGTGTACATCATGCCAAAACACTTCCTTCACTTCATAAGTTGTTCTCACATTTGTAGGATGATCTGGGGTGTCTCTTGGTGTTCTCTAGAGCTAGATTGTACTTCACTAACTACTTCCACTTAAGTAGCCCATCTTGTATGCACTTCTAGTGTGACTTTATGGTCAATAATCTAGTTCATTTTCAGCTTGCTACGTCTTGTGTATTGTGCCATTAATCCTTACAATTTGTATCAAATCCATGAGAAGTAATTAACTTCTTGTGATTGTGCCATTCTAATAGATGTCATTATCACTATTTTAATATTTTATTAATTAAGTGTGGATATGCCCTTGGAAGACCTAAGTGATCCACTATCCTCCATTGCTAATTAGTGTTTGATTGAAAGTAATCTAGGCACATAATCTAATAAAGTTTCTTCATTCTTGCATTTGCCAATATTCCCATTGATTAAATAATCAATTAAACTCTAGTTGAATCCTAGTACCTTATTTTGGGATGGCCAATGGATGATTTGATTGATTAACTACATCTTTGGCATTAGGGTACTTCGTTTATTTAGCCCCATTTTCTTTTATTTACACTTTCAATTAGTTCTTTTGGCTTCATCTTCAACTTGTATTTTCAATATCACCTCAAAGTACTCCTTGCACACTTTCCAACAAGCCCCTAAGCTCATCATTAGGTGTCATTAGACCCTCAACCACTTTTTATAAAATTGTGTGTGTGGTTGACTCGGTGAAGCTGACCATATGAAGCTCAAAGTTAGAGAGGTCTCACGAACAACCCACATGGGTGTCTTGGTATGGGTTATCCAAATAAAGCATATCTTCAAGTGCTCATGGATTTAAGCTATACTAATTTTGGTGTGGGAATGTGGACGAAATTCAAATAAAGTGCCAAAGTAGATTTTATGAGGTTTTAGTCCCCTAGGGGAAGTTCATGCATGTGTGCCTTTTGGACATCACGAATTTCTTCAAATCGGCTTTTGTAACCTTTTGGGTCCACAAAGTAGTGGTCCCATAGGTAGGGTTTCCCTGCAAGGGCTCAAGCCTTAAAGCTTCTTAGTTTAGAGCTCATTCCCACGAGCCTCAAAGATCCAAGGGCCTAACCCCTCACCATTTAGCCTAGGATTGTTCCCACCAACAATTCAAGGAGTTCCTATCTAGCACTCGATGCTAACCCTATCCAAAGGAGTTGTTCCCCCTAGAACTTGATCAATCATTAAGTCTCAAAAAACCTTCAAACTTCAAATCCTTTGAAGCTTGAAATTGACACTCAAGAAGACAATAGCTTGATGGCGACAATGTCAACTTGCAGACAATATGGGTAATCCTTGGCCTCATCACCATTAGAGTCCTTTATGAGGGACAACTTGGTCCTAGGTGATTCTTGGTTCAAAGGGAAGAATCTTTAGCCTTTGTGGAACCATATTCCATTGAGATATAGCAAGGTCTGCATGGCTTGATTTTCCTTTTTGGCATAGCTTGTGTGGCATAGCCTTTGTGGCAGTGTAGTCTCTTTGCAACTTATCATTGGTCCAAACCCCAAGTGGAGGTTTCTTGGGCATATGGCGTTTGTCTCAAGGCTCCAACTACTTATTGTGAAATCCACCTTGTATCTTATTAAGGGTCTTCATTTTTTATGTCTCCTCTCTAGTCATATCATATGTGGCAGCTAGTCATTTGACTTCTATATGCACTTGATGAGTCCAAATCCAGTGTCCTCATGCCAAAACACTCCCTTGGATTCTTGGGCTTCTCTCACATTTGTAGGGTGGATATGGAGGCAATTTGGGGTGCCTCTTGGTGTCCTCTAGAGATAGATTCATTCATAGTACACCCATGTACTACACTAGATACTTCTGCTTAAGTATCCCATCTTGTACACACTTATAGTGTGAGTTTATGATCAAAAATCTAGTTCATTTTCAGCTTGCTACATATTGTGTATTATGACATTGATCATTGCTTAATTATCATTAATATATTATGAATCTTATACTAATCAACCCACCCTAATCCTTACACTTACCTATGGGAAGTACATTGTGCACAAAAAGGACAAGATTGTTGTTCTATTGGGTGCTTTTCCATCTATTTATGACCAACTTGTCAGCATCATTGAGGAGAAGAAAACCATGTCTTTTATTTTTGGCCTAAGAATGCCAGTTACATCGGTTCACCGTTTCGATAATCTCCCTTATCATTGTACATACCCCCTATTTTATAAATAAATCTATTCATATAAAAGTCCCTAAATTTTTGTCTGAATCCACTTTTAAAAAATGCAAAAAAATTAATTGTCACACAGTCATTCATTTTTTCTAGATAATTATTTTCTACAACCATTGTCCCTTTACATCAAGAAAATGAAATTGCATCAATAAAAAAAAAAAAGGGTTTTGTCACTTGATTCCCTTATATTTTTCATGCCCATTATTATTTTCATATTTTCTTGGAATTTTATATATATGTAAAGGTGTCATTATTGTAGATTCCATGAATAGTCTATTGTACTAGCTTGTTTTTTTCATCATTTCCATTATTTTTTCATATTTTCTTGGAATTTTATATCTAGTAAAGGTGCCATTATTGTAGATTCCATGAATAGTCTGTGCATTAGCTTGTTTTTTCCCATCATATATATTTATAATATTTAAGAATAATCCTCCTCCATACATGTGTTCGTGATCAATTAATTGTCCTATGTTGTCATAAAATCTAATATCTAACTAGCCCAAATGATTTTCTCATATTGAACTTATCATTTAATGTGGGCAAATAAACAGGAACAAGAGTTAGAATATAGACATGTGCTTTTAGGTCTATGTCAGCACAAGACCAAAAGGAGAGAAGGCAACGGGTCCAAAAGGGAGATGGTCTATCATAGAGAAATGACCAGATAATTGAGCTTAAAAGACCTTAGGGTTAGCTTCATTAAAGATCTCCAAAGATTAGGGCTAAAGGTCCTTAGACCTAGGACCTTAGGGTATTTTACACCTTAGACAAGCTAAGCCTGTGCTTGAGGTGCTTATCATGCTTGAGCTGACTAAGGTGCTTGAGGTGCGTGTCATGCTTTATGACTAAGGTGCTTGTCATGGTTTATGAGGTGCTTAAGGTGCTTCATGACTAAGGTGCTTGAGGGGTTGGAGGTGTTCCAAAAATTCAACAACACCTACACAAGGGGGGGCGAGCCCTAAAAGTAGGGGCATGAGAGAGAACAAACACTCACACACTCACTCACTCAAGGCAAGCCAAGTCTAAAGAGGCAACACGGACACATGTCAAGCTCCTCCCAATGTTGTCCTCATAAGGTGCTTAAAGCCTATCGGTTGGACTCTAAAGGTATCCAATGAGAATTTAGTTTGTTTAATTAAATGTTTAAGCATTACTCAAGCCATCTCTTTCAAAGGGGAAAGGGGGAAACTTTTCCAAAGGCTACCTCTATTGCTTGAAATGACCTAGGCTTGTGATTGTCTAGGCTTGACATGAGCCAATGAGCTTCAAGCATGAGCTACAAGGAGGCGTCGATCCAAGAAACGAGGGGGTGTGCTTGCCCATATATCCTCTCTCACACACTCTCATTCTCATAGTGTTTTGTGCAAGAACTCCGTCTCCTTCTCCAAGCTTGAGAAGTGGAGATCCTACAACAACAACTCTTGGCAATAAAATGCAAATCCAACCAAGATCCATGCTCCAAAGTGCATGCTTGCCATCTCCTTCATCTCCATACTATGCTATTATGCTATGCTAAGCAACAAGAGTAATAACAACTGAGGAGTCTATTTCTTTTTCATATGTTACTTCTTCTTCCTCTTCCCTTCCCTCACTCCCTCCTAGCTCTCTCCACCTTTGAAGGTGTCTGAGGTCTTGGATTGAGTCCGGGGATATGTTAATGATGTTGCAGGTTAACTAAGGGCATGATTTTGGTATATGAAGTCTACCATCTTGATTGCACCAACGAGGTCTCAAGGAACACAAGCTTGTATTGTACCAAGTCTCTCTTTATGGGGAAATCTATAATACAAAAGCCTTTTGGAGGGGAACTAGCTCCACATAAATCCAGTCCTCAATTGTTGTCAATTTCTCTAATCCTTTCTCTCTCTCTCTTTTACACGTATTGTTCATGCCAAGCTAATTAGGTGTAATGTTCATCTTGCTACCTTGAATCAATTAGAAGAGTAATTGATTGAAGGTAGCAAGATGAACATTACACATAATTAGCTTGGCATAAACAATACATGTAAAAGAGAGGGAGAAAGAATTAGAGAAATTGACAACAGTTGAGGACAGGATTTATGTGGAGCTGGTTCCCCCTCCAAAGGCTTTTGTATTATAGAGAAAGAATTAGAAAAATTGACAACAATTGAGGACAGGATTTATGTGGAGCTGGTTCCCCCTCCAAAGGCTTTTGTATTATAGATTCCCCCATAAAGAGAGACTTGGTACAATACAAGCTTGTGTTCCTTGAGACCTCGTTGGTGCAATCAAGATGGTAGAATTCATACACCAAAATTATGCCCTTAATTAACCTGCAAAATCATTAACATATGCCCGGCCTCAATCCCAAGACCTCAGACACCTTCAAAGGTGGAGAGAGCTAGCAAGGAGTGAGGGAAAGGAAGAGGAAGAAGTAACTAACATACGAGAAATAAATAGACTCCTCACTTGTTATTACTCTTATTTCTTAGCATAGCATAATAGCATAGTAATGGAGATGAAGGAGATGGCAAGCATGCACTTTGGAGCATGGATCTTGGTTGAATTTGCATTCCATTGCCAAGAGTTGTTGGTGTAGGCTCGCCACTTCTCAAGCTTGGATAAGGAGATGGAGTTCTTGCACAACACACTATGAGAATGAGAGTGTGTGTGAGTGTGTGAGAGAGGGTATATGGGCAAGCACATCCCCTTGTTGCCCGAGTCGACCCCTCCTTTGTAGCTCATGCTGCTTGAAGCTCATTGGCTCATTTCAAGCCTAGACAATCACAAGCCTAGTTCGTTTCAAACACTAGAGGTAGCCTTTGGACAAGTGTCCCCCTCTCCCCTTCGAAAGAGATGGCTTGAGTAATGCTTAAACAATCAATTAAACAAACTAAATTCTCATTGGACCCCTTTAGAGGCCAACCAATAGGCTTTAGGTACCTTATGAGGGCAACATGGGGAGGATCTTGACATGTGTCCTTGTTGCCTCTTTAGACTTGGCTTGCCTTGAGTGGGTGAGTGTGTGTGTTCTCTCTCATACCCCTACTTGTAGGGCTCCCCCCCCCCCCCCCCCCCCCCCCCCCTCTGTGTAGGGATGTTGTTGACTTTTTGGAACACCTCCAACCCCTCAAGAACCTTAGTCATGAAGCACCTTAGTCATAATTGGATGAGAATGGATTTCTTTAGTCTTCAAATCCAACACTACATGCCAACCATTCTCTTTATTAAAAAATATAAACATGCCACTTCCCCAATCTTGCCTATCCCGCATGGCAAGTAGCCATGGCCTCCCCAGATTGACAAGGTGCTAACTTGGGCATGTATTCATATGATACATAGCATCCCTTTCTTCCCCCTCCCCTCCCCCTCCCCCTCTCTCTAAGTTCAACCAACCCCTTCCCTTATTTTCAAGTTTAGGGGGGTAATTATTAGGGCCCTACCCTAACTTATATGCTCCTTTCAAAAAATCATGCAAGACAAGCAAGGAAGCTTTGGATATCTTCTCAATATTTTCATAGTTGTTTGGAAACAAGAATGAAGCTCGTATCTCATTCTTCAAGAAAAAATTAGACAGGTGAAAAAATCTAGAGGATGTGGACCAATGGCTTCTATTTTGTGCTCAAGCTTCAAATACTTTTGCATTTCAATGATGAATTCACATGCTTTACAAAGTGGTGTATGCTTTGAAAGAAAATATGATGTAACGAATATATTTAAAGCTTTAGTTACACGTGTGGAATTGTAAAGTGGTTGCAAGATTGATACCTTGCACGATGATAGAGGTGGAGAGTATATGTCTCATGCATTGAAAATCCTAAAGCATCAGGTGACACTCCTAAAGCATCAAGTGACACTGCCATACATGCCACAATAGAATGGAGTTTTTAAGCCCTAGATTCATTCTCTTATGGAAATGGTTAGATGTATTTCAAAGGGAAAACATCTTTCGCATAAATTGTGGATAGAAGCCATTGCTTGTACGACTTATGTTTTGAATGGATGCCTAAAATGGCATTAAAGAATGTAGCTACCTTTTGAGGCTTAATATGATCATAAGCCTTATGCTCATTAGTTGAAGGTTTTTGGTTCTCTTGCTTATGTACTTGTCTCTTCACAGCTTTGCAAAAAGCTTAATGATAAGGGAAAAAAATGGAATTTTGTGGGTTATGCTTTTGATAGCAAAGGATATTGATTCTTTAATCCTTTGACCCCAAAAATCATTGAGAGTAGAGATGTTGTTTTTGTTGAGGATGCTCATTATCCTCTTGTTGATTTTTGTGTAGAGAAGCATAGGACACAGTTTATGAGAAACAAAAACAGATACATGAAGCATGTAGATTACCTAAATGGGTTCAAAAAACATTAGTAGATGTTAAGCATGATACTCATTACTAGGGGGTCACTTAATAATTATATGACTATTATGTCAAGCTAAGGTTCTAGAGGCCACGAGCTAGTTTGAACTGAGCTCGAGGGCTGCCTATAAAAGGGCAAGAGACTAGGAGGAGAGACATGTTGCAGAAACCTAAGCCTCGCACTGGTATTTGAGATAATTTTAGGAGAGGAAAAGCATGGTCCTTTTTTGGCGAGGCTTGCATGTGTTGAGCACTGGAGAAGAAGGTGAAGTGCCCTCTATCAAGAAATGCATGGAAACGTCCACTTTGGGGGAAGAAGGAGAGGAAAAGCATGGTCCTTTTTTGGGCGAGGCTTGCATGTGTTGAGCAATGGAGAAGAAGGTGAAGTGCCCTCTATCAGATAATTTTAGGAGAGGAAAATCATGGTCCTTTTTTGGGCGAGGCTTGCATGTGTTGAGAAGTGGAGAAGAAGGTGAAGTGCTCTCTATCAAGAAATGCATGGAAACAGCCACTTTGGGGGGGAGAAGCTCGGCATTAACCTCTATGAAACACACCACTTTTGGGGTATGTGCGTGTGCCCTACCATTGAGAGCAAAGTTTGTTTCATGGTCATCCCCTTTAGGCTCTACTTTGCTTGTTATGGTGTCTTCTCTCTCTCCCTCTCTCACTCTCTCTCTCTCTCTCTCTCTCTCTCTCCCCTTACATCACAATAAGCTACCATCAATTAGAGCTCTAGTTTTCAAATGTGGGTGCCCTAAGGGGACATAGTTTAATTCAAAAAATAGAGGAAATTTGGAAAGATCTTGCAAGCATGGGTAATCGGCATCGACAACATCGACTTGTAGTAGAAATTTTCTGGTTCGTAGAAATTACCTTTTGCGGAAAAGTCTTTGTATAAGTCAAAGATGACCATGTCTCTCAAGTAAAGATCTTCTTGCTACATTCAACTTGAAGGCTCTTTCTTCATTGAAATTGATAAGGTCAATTTAGATAAATTTTTAAAGCACTTTGGCAAGCTTTTTTGGCGGACCATGAGTTTTGACGTTCAAAATTGACATCGACACTTTATTACAAATTAACAACTTTGATGTAGCAAAGGCTAATCAACTTCTCTTATGATTACTCATTGATGGTTACTCTTTAGTTTTGACATGCATTTTTTACAACAAGGCACTCATCTTTTCTTGCTCACATATCACTTTCTACCATGGATTCAGATGTTAACATGCATCATATTACACCAATTCTCCTGCTCCTACCCCGCAGTAGGCTAACCACTACCCTACAATTAGCCACACTCATGGAGGGTGCTTGGGCTAGATGATAGCATCAAACTGCTTTTCATCCAAGAATTTAGGGCCAACACATATGACTTTTTTAGAGTCCAATTTTGCACATTTGAATGTGAATGTCACCAAGATGTCTAATATGCTTGTGCAATTCATGCAACAGTTAGCCAAGGGCCTAGTTAATGAGTAGACTAGGGTTTCTTTGACCCTTATGCCTAGTGATAGCACCCTTGGTTTGCAAGACCAAGGGTCTAATATGGAGGGGTTGCACCTTCTCTCTTGAAAAGAGGTGGATGACTTGTTAAAGAATACCAAGCCATCGGTTTTTCAAGGAGAGGAAAAGGAGCACCACAAAGAAACTGTGAATATATTCTTAAGCAAATGGGATGGTAATCACAATCTTAGTTGCACTCCAGATGCAGTCCAGGCACTATAGATAAGTCTAACACTAAAGGGGTTGAAGGTGTCGCGGGAAGCGTGTGCGAGTGCAAGTGCAAGAGCAGAGAGAGAGAGAGAGAGAGAGAGAGAGAGACCTGCTTTGGGTGGAGCGCACACCAATGTTATCATGTTGCAGAGCCTTATTCTATTGTATTAAAGAATAAGTGTATACATGGTTTAGTTAGTAGATGGGTTAGTAGTAAGTGGGATGCGTGTGCGAGTGCAAGTGCGAGAAGCAGAGAGAGAGAGAGAGAGAGAGAGAGAGAGAGAGAGAGAGAGAGAGAGAGACCTGCTTTGGGTGGAGCGCACACCAATGTTATCATGTTGCAGAGCCTTATTCTATTGTATTAAAGAATAAGTGTATACATGGTTTAGTTAGTAGATGGGTTAGTAGTAAGTGGGATGCGTGTGCGAGTGCAAGTGCGAGAAGCAGAGAGAGAGAGAGAGAGAGAGAGAGAGACATGCTTTGGGTGGAGTGCATACCAACGTTATCCTGTTGCAGCTCCTTATTTTGTTGTGTTAAAGAATAAGTGTATACATGGTTAAGTTAGTAGATGGGTTAGTAGTAAGTGCGATGTCCGGCCAGTTGGCCTGAATCCCAACAAACTCCCACTTGAAGGCCAATGCAGCCCAAGTGACCTAGTATGTACAACCGTGAAGCAATCTAGTGGCTGCAACCTACACCCATCAACTCACTGCAATGTGTAAACCGCTCCAAAGCTAAGCCTTTCGCCAAAGCATCTGCTGGGTTGTCGTCAGTGTGTACCTTGACCAAATCAATGAGCTCTTTGGCAAAGAAATCTCTCACGAGAAGATACCTAACTTCAATGTGTTTTGATTTGGAGTGAAACACGGGATTCCTTGCCAATGCAAGAGCACTCTGACTATCACAATATATCACTGGCGTCTCATCAATGCCAAGATTTCTGACCAAGCGAGATAACCATACAGCCTCTTTACTTGCATCCCACAATGCAACGTACTCTGCTTCTTTAGTGAAAGACGATGTACAATCTTGAAGACATGACCTCCAAGATATTGCTGCTCCATCAAATATGAAGACATAGTTAGATGTCGATCTCCTATTGTCAACACAACCCGCATAGTCTGCATCCGCATAACCCACAATGGATGCATCACTATTCTTGAAGTGTAAACACCTGCCGACCATACCTTTGAGGTACCTAAGAATGTGCTTCACTGCTTCCCAATGCTTGCTGCCAGGATTTGCCATATATCGGCTCACCACTCCCACTGCAAAAGCAATGTCTGGTCTTGTGGCCACCATAGCATACATGAGACTGCCCACTGCCAAAGAATATGGTACCTTAGCCATTTTAGCTCGCTCAGCATCAGATTTGGGTGCATCTTCCTTGCTGAGTTTCAAGAATTCCTGCATCGGGGTACTCAATGCTTTCCCCCCCTGCATATTGAAATGCTACAAAAATTTATCAATGTATGTTTCCTGAGATAACTCAAGAATACGACGTTTGCGATCTCTTTTGATTTGCATGCCAAGAAAGTGTGTAGCATCCCCCAAATCTTTCATTGCAAAATTATTGCTAAGTGTTTTCTTCAAGTTGGCAATTTCCTCAATGGATTTCCCAGCTGTAAGCATGTCATCAACATACAAAACTAGAATGATCATCGAGCCATCATCTAGCTTTCTTGTGTACAAGCAATGATCCTCTTCGCTCCTTTTATATCCTTGAGATGATACCACTGCCTTGAACCTTGCTTTAAGCCATAAAGTGCCTTTTTGAGCTTACATACTAGCTCCTCACGAGATGCGTTCTCCTGAGCAAACCCTTCAGGCAGCTGCATGTAAACATCCTCATGGAGATCCCCGTGAAGAAATGTTGTCTTCACATCCATTTGGACAAGTTCCATGTCCTCAATCACTACAAGACCAAGTACGGTTCTAAGCGTTGTCATCTTGACCATAGGCGAGAAGATTTCATCAAAATCGACTCCGTTTTGTTGTTTGAACCCTTTGGCTACAAGTCTAGCCTTGTACTTTGGATTTGGATCACCTGAGGTAAATTTCTTCTTGTAAACCCATTTGGAAGGTAAAGCTTTCGCATCATTTGGCAGTTCTACCAAGTCCCAAGTGTCATTAGCCAGAATCGAGTTATACTCAGATTGCATAGCTTGCTCCCACTTCACCACATCATCCGTCATCATGGCTTCTTGGTAACATCTTGGCTCACCGCAATCAGTCAACATGATGTAATCAAGACCTGGCTCGAAACGCACAGGTGGACGAGAGACTCTAGTAGACCGTCTCACTCCTTGACCATTGCTATCCGCTCCCTCTGGAGCATTGCTAATGGAAGGTACATCACTAGCCCGCTGAGATGATTTCACTGTCTCCGAGGCAACATCCTCAAAAGTGACACTCCGAATCTCTATTTCCTTGATAGGTTGTTAATGCATCTTTGACTCATTGAAGATCACATCTAAACTACGGATGACTCGACGAGATTCCGGGTGCTAGAGACGATATCCCATCTCTGCATCTGCACCATATCCAATGAAAATACATTTGTGTGACTTTGGCTCTAACTTCTATCGAAGTTGTTTAGGCACGTGAGCATAAGCTTCACAACCAAAGACACGTAGATGGTGATAGTGGGGCTTACTTTTAGACCCTAACTCTTCTGGAATCTCATAATTCAATGGCGTACTAGGCGAACGATTTATAATGTGCATTGCAGTCAAGACGGCTTCTGCCCAAAAGCCTTGTGTGAGATTTGCCCTAGAAAGCATGGTTGTGACTCATTCTTGAATCGTACGATTCATGCGTTCAGCAACTCCATTCTGAGCTGGTGTGTATGGTGCAGTAAACTGCCTTTTAATCCCCCTTTTAGCACAAAAATTGTCAAACTCCTTGGAGACATACTCTCCACCGTTTCCAGTCCGCAACCTCTTGAGTTTCTTGCCAGATTGATTCTCAGCGAGTGCTAAAAATTTTTGGAACACAGAAAGAACTCGATCCTTATGTTTCAAAGGATATTCCCACACCTTTCGAGTAGAGTCATCTATGAATGTCACAAAATAGCTAGCCCCCCCTAGAGATTTGGTTGGCATAGGACCACAAACATCACTATGCACTAAATCTAAAGGTTCAGCTCGCTTTTGACCCAATGGTAAGTGCACAGACCTAGTCTGTTTGCCATAGATACAGTGCTCACAAATAGGAAAGTCAACATAAGACAAGACAGGTAAGTAGCCAAAACAAGTCAGAGTTCTCATTCCTTTTTGGCTAATATGACCTAGCCGGCAATGCCACAACTCAGTAGACGGCAGCTCGGCTATAGATATGTAATCATGACCAACATCTAACACATGCATGGAATACAAGGTACCATGCTTCTAACCTCTAAGTACAACAAGATTACCTTTGCATACTATCCACGAACCATTGCCAAATGTGGTGTTGTAGCCCAAATCATCAAGCTGACCAACAGAAATCAACATAAGACAAGACAGGTAAGTAGCCAAAACAAGTCAGAGTTCTCATTCCTTTTTGGCTAATATGACCTAGCCGGCAATGCCACAACTCAATAGACGGCAGCTCGGCTATAGATATGTAATCATGACCAACATCTAACACATGCATGGAATACAAGGTACCATGCTTCTGACCTCTAAGTACAACAAGATTACCTTTGCATACTATCCACGAACCATTGCCAAATGTGGTGTTGTAGCCCAAATCATCAAGCTGATCAACAGAAATCAAGCTTTTAGTCAACTTGGGCACATGTCTGACATTACATAAAGTAAAGTGCATGCCGTTCCTTAGATGCAATTTGACGTTTCCGACACCCTCAATGTCTAGTTCATAAGCATCACCAAGTCTCACTTTGCCAGAAGAGTGAGAATAAGTAGAGAACCACTCTCTATGTGGTGTCACATGGAAACTTGCACCAGAATCTACTATCCAATTCTATGCATACTACGCATCTTCTATAACAAGAGCCTTGACAGGTAGATCTGCAGTGAAGACCAATACATCATAGGTAAGTGGCATAATAACCATTGGAAGAGTCTCTACAATAGGAGCATTTGAGGACTCTAGCACATTGATCTCCTCTAACTTTACTTTGCCCTTGTTTGAATCATCAGACTTAGAAGTTTCACCGGATTGTTTATCCTTCTTGATTTGCTACCATTTCCTGCAATCCTTCTTCACATGCTCTTTTTTTATGGCAGTGATAGCACTTGATATTACGCATAGAACCCCGAGACTTACTGCGTGAGCCCCCACGTTCCTTGCTTTTGGCACGACTTCAAGTGCGACCCCTCTGTCTATCACTAGCAACATACGCATCACCATCCTTCTTGCCTTCGAGAGATTTCCTGCAATTCTCCTCTGTAAACAGACTCCCAAGGACGTCATTGTACACTAGATCGGTACCATGTGCTAAGTTGCTAATCGCAGTACAGAACGTATCCCAAGACAAGGGTAAACTGCATAGCAAGAAAATACATTTGATTTCCTCATTGAAGACCAAACCCTGAGTGATCAATTGAGTGAAAATGATATTGAACTCATTAATGTGAGTAGAAATAGTGCCCTCTTCCTTCATACGAAGATCAAACAGCTTCTTCATCAAGAAAACCTTATTAGTGGCACTTTCGTTCTCATAACTGGAACACAACTTATCCCACACAGATTCGGCCAAATGCAAACGGAGGGTAGATTTGGCCTGAGCATCAAGTTTCTCCCACTCAACATCTGTATACTCGCCCTCTGGGTGCTCCATAATAGGATCCAGCTAGCCTTTTTGTATATGAACATCTTGAATCTGCTCTTTCCAGATAGCAAAATTTGTCCCATCAAATTTTTGGATATTGTAATATCCTTTTCACCGCTAGATGACATGGCTGCAAGCTAAAGATAATATGGCGATAAACACTGGTAATTCTAGGAAACATTCGACAGAGTTTCCCTAGAAAAACTGACAGAATCTCAATCCAAAACTGTCACAAGGCATCAGTAACGCATAAAAAGTAATGCTCTCAGAGCCATAACACGGGCACATCAACCACTAACTGTGCATAAAAAGTCAAAAGTTGACCTGCTGGAAACGCTCTCGGAATGTTGAACTTGACAATGCCGAAATTGGAAACCTATTTGCACTTTTGAAAGTGCACGCACGCGCGGACGCAAAAAACGGCAAGCACAAATTCTGCTCTGATACCAGTTGAAGGTTCCATGGGATGCGTGTGCGAGTGCAAGTGCGAGAGCAGAGAGAGAGAGAGAGAGAGAGAGAGAGAGAGAGAGACCTGCTTTGGGTGGAGCGCACACCAACGTTATCCTGTTGCAGCTCCTTATTGTGTTGTATTAAAGAATAAGTTTATACATGGTTAAGTTAGTAGAAGGGTTAGTAGTAAGTGGGATGTCCGGCCAGTTGGCCTGAATCCCAACAAGGGTAAGGCAAGAAATGGTGAATGTTGCTCAAAGAGAAGGGCATCATGCCACAAACATGGGCAACCTTCGAGGATGTGTAACATTTAATGGCCTAAAAACTTGTGTGTAGCAGAAATTAGCATGAACATAGTGGGCATTTCATTAGAATAGATTCCTAATGAGAATTACAAGAGTGCTTGGGTGGAGAGAGCAACAAAAAGCATAACACCTAGTTAGATAGCATGAACAATACTTTCAAAAGAGAGAGAAATTAAGCTATTGACAACAGTTGAGGACCGGATTTGCATGGAGCCGGTCCCCCCTCCAAAAGGCTTTGTATTATGGTTTCTCCCATCAAGAGAGACATTGTACAATACAATTCTTTGTGTTCCTTCAAGACTAGCTAGTGCAATGAAGATGAAAGCTTCATGCGAGAATGAGAGAGAGAGTGGCTCTCCTCTGCATAGCCTCGCCATTGGCTCCCCTCCCATGATCATTTGGAGTGGTTTGGCTCCGATGGTTCCCCCCCGCATTTTGACTTTGATTTAGCCATTTCAACTTCAATGATTCCCCTGTTTCCAGCTTTGGTGGCACACACCAATGCATAGCTGCTTAGACAGAACATTTTGAAGCAGTTTTTTAGAAAGCTTGTCTCTCAAACGGCGGTTTCAACCACAAACCATTGATCGTGCTTTGCACTTGAGTTATTCTGAGAGGCTATTGAGGTGAAAGTCAGTTTGCTGACTACATCAATAGAGGGTCTATACAACCTAGTCCTTCACCATGGACCTCTCTCGTTTTGTTGGTAAAGAAAAAGGATAGTAATATGCACATGTGCATAGATTACTATGGCCTAAATGCAGTTACTCTTTCCTAGATTGGATGAGTTATTTGATAAGCTCACGCATGCTTGTATCTTTACAAGATAGATTTTTGTTTAGGGTATCCTCAAGTTTGCATTAGGCTTGGTGATATACCCAAAACTATTTTTCAAACAAGGTTTGGACATTTTGAGTTTTTGGTTGTGCCTTCGGGTTGACCAATGTGCTAGCTCCCTTCACGATGCTTATGGACAATGTCTTGAAACCATAGTTTGTGATAGAAACAAATGCTAATAATTGTGTTATTGGAGTAGTCCTTTTGCAACACTAAAAGAGGTTGTGTACACTTGTAATGTTTTTAGCGACGGAAATACATTGGGTTTTTATACTCCCCAACGTCACTAAGACCGTCACTAACAGTGTCGCTACGGGAACGTCGCTATGAGCGTCGCTATAACCATTGCTATATGTGTCGTTGTACTCGTCGCTAACAGTGTCGCTACAGGAACATCGCTATGAGCGTCGCTATAACCATTGCTATATGTGTCGTTGTACTCGTCGCTATATAGCGTCGTCACTATATAGCGACGCATATAGTGACACTTATAGCGACGGTTATAGGCTACCTATCGTGAAGCTCATAGCGACATTGCAGAGCCTCATATAGCGACGCTTATAGTGATGCCCGAGAGTAAAAAATTTGAGTGGCAGGGCATTCACCCATCAACCATGTTGAATGTTTCACTAATAGAGTAAACCTAAATGAATCCAAGATAAGCCCAGATTCACCTTTGAAAGAAAGTGAAAGGTATAGACCCAAAGTAGTCACCAACAAGACAATATAACCATTAACTCCATCATCCATAGTATTGTTTGCAGCATAAAGATACAAGACTGACAAAAGTAAATTGATGAAAGTAAATCAATGATAATTGTACACATCATAGGCAAAATTACTTGATTGTTAAGCTTTGCAAATGTAATAGTTACAACACCATTGTCATTATTAAGAAAATATACATGGTTTTCCAATAGTTACAAAAAGACGTATACACGTCATCTCATTATACATGCTATGAAAAAAGGAAACTAATGCTATCTAGCTATGGCTAGACTGACATCGTCTAATCAAACGTCTCATCGCGTCCAAGTGGCGTATCTTTCGGATTCTGCAAAAAAGAACAATAAGACAGCTTTCTATAAGTATAAACATATAATTTACAAAACAATACAACAAATAGAAAAGAGTAAACCCTAATACTAACCATGCTGCCACGAGAACTCAGAATGTCCATCAGGGCGTTTAAGCCCTTTCTGCCTACGTACTCACGTCATATGGTGTGGGGTCACGTCCTGTCATCGACCACTGTTCAAAAATACAAAGAATCCATTATGTTAGAATTTAAAAGTACAAATAGATGTAACTACCAAACCTAAAGAGCAATGCAAAAACACTTACAAAATCAGCCTCAAATGATGCCCACCCACCGCTCCCTAAGTGGTGCGAGCTCCCTGCCTCTACTCGCGCTTTGGTTGCCTCCTTTTGTTGCTTCCACTTGTCAGGATTCTCGCGCGCTGCTCGCTTTGCATTCTTCCAATCTTCTTTGGCCATCCAATCTGGTCTGTTCCACCCATGCTTTATTGCTTTTTGCACTTTAGAATGCTTGTGCTTGTAATATTTGTGCATTCGATTCTTCATCGGGTCTTCATTGAAGCGCTCATCCGGTGTTGACACGAGGAACTCGTCATGCAACATACTGATGACTCTGTCTTTTAATTCACTTGGCACTTCACTCCAGGTGTTTAGTATGTGGTGTCTAAACATCTGAGAGCAAAGACCGCGCATGTGCGAGATCACCTTCTTGCCTTCATCATCCAAGATGATGCCGCCACTAATGTCAATGGAGTACGGCAAGCCCTCTCGCCTGTGACGCATGAACCTGGGTATCTCGGCAGGGGTCTCTAGCGGCGTGTCGATGGGGGTACGGATGTCAGGTGTCTCCACTGGAATCTGGGCCCCGAAGCGAGGAGTGTCAACTGGGGTGACTCCCGAAGGAGTAGGTAGTGGTGTATAGCCAGGAACGGTCGATAGCAATGCAAAACCTGGCGTAGATGGCGATGATGTGGCTGGTGTGGGTGCGGCCAAAGAAGGGGAAGGTAAAGAGTCTCGTCAAACACGAGCGGTGCCAAGGCATCAGCGGCGGCATCCCCACAACAGTCATCACCGCCACCACTAGAGCGTCGGTGCTTAGACAAGTGTGAAGATCGTCTCGTTGATACATTTTATGCCAGTCGTGTGACTTCAAACCGGTAATCTTTCCTTATTTAGTGAAACACGTTCGGAGCGAGTGCATTACGCCAGTGGGGGTCCGCACAGATCGAATGGTCTCTTTTACTTTGCGTTCTTGGGCCCCTGTCAAAATCCATGGCGCTTTAGGGAGTTTTATCGATTCATCGGATGCTATCTGCAGCCAATATTGCTCCATACAATCCACATTTCTAAGGTCAACCTGGCTTCCAAAGTATCTTTCTTGCCGGTCAGATGGTCCCATAGCAGATTACCCAGATTCTTGAATATGTGCATTGGATCGAGAAAGTGATTGATCATGATTTTGGGCCAATATGGTAACTCATACCATAGAGAGTCTCTCTTCATCCCTGGGGGCAAACCGTCATCACACATCTCCTTCTGCTCTAACCATGCTTGTGTAGACATCCTCGGTGGCTCTCTTCCCAAAAATCCATCGCGTAACACATGATTCTCTGGAAGATACGCTTTATGACCTTTTTATATTTGCTTCTTCAATGAGGGCGCCCAATGTGCATTAAGTTTAGGTCCACATGTGACACATGCTCTGTATCTGCTTGTTTGAAGCCCTGCATGTATACACATGACAATAGATAAGCTTGAGAAAAAACAAGATTTACAGTGTTTGAGTTTGAGTGTAAATCACCTGAGCATTCTGTTAGTCCAGGATAGTCATGCATGGTCCACATAGAATGCCTCTGATCAAAGCATTCTGTCGACTTGTGTGTCGGCTCATATCCACCACTGCTATTGAATCCACAATTGTTGTAGCTCTTCCAATAGTGGATGAAGATACACATCCATATTCTTCACTTTATACCACCCCGGCACTATCAAGCTTAGCAATAGGTGCCCCTTCTTGACTGTGAGATTTTGATCTCTGACCAAACGGATTTAGCCATCCATAGCTAGACCTAGGTGCAAATTTCAAAGCTTCCCTAGCAAATTTCGGCCGTGTTTCGTCTCTATGTTTCCAGGCTGCGCAATCTGTAGGAATCCGTAGCACACCATCCGAAGATTTATTCTCCTCATGCCATGATGTTAGGGCGGCCATGGACTTACATTCGAAGAAATGCTTGATGCGAGGAAGCAGAGGAAAATGTCGCAAAACATTTTGTGGAATTTTTTTTCCATGGAGATCTACTCGATATCTCTCGGAATCACATTTCGGGCACTTCCCATGTCTATGTATTCCCCTCTGAAAAGAATGCAGTCGTTAGGACAAGCTCGAATCATAATCCATCCCCAAGTTTCGCAAGATCTTTCTTGCTTCCTCTCTGGAATCTAGCATCACATTATCAGGTGGCAATATGTGCTCTTTGAGCAATCTACACAGCTAAAAAATGCGGTACACTTGTGTAAGTAATCTATCTGATCATTATACATCTAGAGTTTTTTATTAAAGTAAACACATTGTAATAGATCACATGAAAAGCGTTGTGTCGCTAGTGTCACTCCATCCAAACTTTGCCTGCATGTTGAGAAGAACCAGGAGCGCCTGCAATCTAGACACACGTGCTCCATCATACAATGGCGTATTGGCTTCACTTTTCATATCATCATAGATAAGCCTTTCTGAATCCATGATCGTCTCGATAATTTCATCAATCTTGGACTCAAACATTGCCTCGTTGGGAATGTGGTCTGCATGATCATGCTCCGAGCTATCAGAGGCTACATCTTGTGGCATCATGTATGCTGCTTGACCAAAGCGCCTGTGATGAACACGTCTCTTGGGTTACAAGATTGCTGCTTGTTGGCCAGCGTCAGAGTACGACGAGTTATAATTGGCAACAACTCGATCTATAATAGATGGATCAAACTCACCAAATTCGTGAACGTGCTGCAAAGAAATGTGTCTTGTCTGTCGCACAGTATGCTTGCATTGATTACAAGGATATAAGATCCTTGTTGAGAGATAGGTGTTTCGGTTGGACGGCCCCACATCATCGTCACTACTCATAATAAAGGTAAAAACCTCAAAAATTTAATCTTCTATTGGCATCCTCCGTCTTTTATCTCTCTCTCTCTCTCTCTCTCTCTCTCTCTCTCTCTCTCTCTCTCTCTCTCTCTCTCTCTCTCTCTCTCTCTCGTTCACACTGTAAACTACCTCACATTCTCTAGTCATGTCCAATCCCCGCACACCTCAGTCTAGAGGTGCACGGAGATCAGAACCACCAGGTTATAATCTTGTCTTTATTGGTCAATGCCTATATTTGTGGGTACGAGAAATCTACACACTCACATCTACATGATAGTGCATGTAGTGGACAAAACCGCTTTGCCTCTTCTCTAGCTGTAGCAATTCACAGCATCTTAACATCTCTTCACAGCAGATCTTTGTTCAAGGGATTACTTAGCACATTACATGTTGGCCTCCAATCTGAGTATCATGCCATTGAAAGCTTTCCAAGTTAAGGCCGCATCCGTAGAGAGGAAGAGAGGGATCACCGTTCGCCTAACTCTAATTTTTTTACCGTAATCCCGAAGGTAGACTTTAATATAAAAACTAAATCCGAATCTAATCTTAAATCTAACCTAATTGAACATGTGGGGATTCGCGGCTAATTGAATATGGTTAGTGTGTGAGTTAATAGGTGTCAGATTATGATGGGAATATACATATTGTTGTGTAACTAGTGTTTTCTCTTTGGGCAAAGCGTGCCTTCATTGACATGCACTAAAATCTAACCTAAATCTAATCTAATCTTAAATCGAACATAAATCTAGATCTAATCTAGTCTTGAATTCAAAACAAACCTAAATCTAATCTAATCTTAAATCTAACATAAACCTAAATTTTTAATTTAGTTAATCTTAAATCTTGTCTTAATCTTAAATTTAAACCTAATCTAATCTTAAACTCAAAATAAATCTAAATCTATTCCAATCTTAAATCCTAAACCTAAATGTAATCTAATTTAAATCTAACATAGCTAGCTAATCTTAAATCTTGCCCTAATTTTAAATCTAGCATAATCTTAATCTAACGTAAATCTAAATATAATCTAAGTTTAAACTCAACATAAACATATCTAAATGTAGTCTAACCTAATCTTAAATCTTATTTAAATCTTAACTTAATCTCTCTCTCTTTGTTTTCTCCCCTTACCTCTCTCTTTCGTCTTCTCCCCCTCTCTCTCTCTCTTTGGTTTTTTATTCTCTCCCTCTTTCTCTTTCTCTTTGTTTTCTCCTTTCTCTCTCTCTCTCTCTCTCTCTCTCTCTCTCTCTCTCTCTTTCTCTTTGTTTTATATCTCTCTCTCTCTCTCTCATTCTCTCTCTTTACTTTATCTCTCATTCTCTCTCTCTCTCTCTCTCTCTCTCTCTCTCTCTCTCTCTCACACACACACACACACACACACACACACACACACACACACACACAAAGACACAGTGTGTGTGTGTGTGTGTGTGTGTGTTTGAGAGAGAGAGAGGGAGAGAGAGAGAGAAAGAGAGGAAGGTACATGAGAGAGAGGAGAGGGAAGGAGCATACCTGGCTCTCCTTTCTCTCCTCGTGTGTGTGTGTGTGTGGGGGGGGGAAGAAAGAGAGGAGAGAGAGAGGGAGAGTGCGGGTTACCTCTTTCACTTAAGCGTCGAAAACTCGGATCTGAGATCTGAGTTTCTGGCGCTCTCGATTTATTTTTTACCCTTGTTGGTGTCACTATGGGCGTCGCTATAGGCGTCACTATGCAACAAATAGAATAGCGACACCCATACGACACCGTGGATTTTCACTTTTGAGTGTCACATTGCAAGCGTCGCTAATGTGAAGTACCTCTTGTAGTGCAAGAGGGAAGACCAACTGCATTTGAAAGCAAAAAACTTGATTTTGCACAACAAAATTATTTTGCTTACAAAATAGCTCTATGCTTTGAAAACATGGTGACATTATTTGTATGGAGATCAGTTTGAGATTTTGTTTGACCATGAAAGTATAAACTAATTTACACAAGAAATCAATTTAAAGGATACATCAAATCAGTTTGAAGGTTACATCAAATTGATTTGAAGGGTCAAAAGGCTAGGTGGGTTGAAATTCTTTAGAAGTATGATGCTAAACTTCGGTATCGTAAAGGACAATACAATGTGGTAGCGGATGCTCTTACTTATATGTATAATATCAACTCTTTTCCCTTTGCAAAGCTTCAAAGTTAGTTTTTGGAATCTTTCAAGGACAAATATGAGCATGATGAAACATACTCCAAAGTGTGGAGCCATCTAAAGATGAGGGTCCACATTCAGTTCTTCTCTTTTGAGTGATGAGCTACAGAGATGAAATAATTTTTCCATAGATGATAGGTACCTACTCCATAAGGGAAGAGTTTGTGTACTGACGAATGTAGACATTCGGCACCAAATTCTTCATGAATGTCATGATAGCCAAAGTGCAGGGCACCCATGCATAAAGAAAACTTATGTAC
Source organism: Adiantum capillus-veneris (assembly GCF_014529385.1). NCBI lineage: Eukaryota > Viridiplantae > Streptophyta > Polypodiopsida > Polypodiales > Pteridaceae > Adiantum > Adiantum capillus-veneris. The sequence continues at coordinate 171,060,571 of NC_140934.1, read as the reverse complement.
TCGTACGATGACAGTTTTACTGGCAAGGTTTATAAAGGTATGTTCAAGAGTATGTCTTGCATTACCCAAAATGTCAAGTTAATAAAGCGGAGCACCTAAAGAAGGAGGTCTCTTGCATCTTGGAAATTTCCAATGGTAAATGGGAAAGTATATGTATGGATTTTATTGTGGGTCTACCAACTACTATATGAGGCCATGAATCTACATGAGTGGTAGTAGATTGGTTGATTAAACTTTGCAAGTTTATTCCAATCAATTAAGTCCACAATGAAACTTCAAAGTTAGCAAAGTTATTTGTTGACAACATGTATAGACTATATGGGTTTCCCTATAATATTGTGAGTGATTGTGTTCCCAAGTTTTTCATTCATTTTTGGAGGGACGTGTTTCAACAATTGGGTGCACAAATCAACATCCGTACTGCAAATCATCCTAAAATGGATGGTCATATTGAACTTGTTAGAGGATATGCTAAGAGAATACGTTAGCAAAAAGCAGTTTGATTGGGAAGATTATCTCCCTATTCTAGAGTTTACATACAATAGTGCAAAGCAGGTGACAATTGGTTTTTGTCCTTTCGTGCTTATTTATGGTTTGCAACCTAGATCACCAATTATGGTGGGGTTGGGAAGTGAGAAACTTTAGTAGATCAAGGGTTTTCTCCAAGATCACATGGATATGCTGAAATTTGCTAATCAAAATGTTCGATAAGCATACGATAGATACAATAAGTATGTTGATGAGAAACATATTACCATATACATGTGGTAGTGATGTGTGTGAACACACTAGGACCACCGGGGCATTTTTTCCCTCTTTAGGAGTTTTTTCCCCTGTGCATTGTATATACGCCCATCACTCTAGGGCTATCCATCTTTCCATTGCACTCTAAGTAACACACTCTCTATTGTGTGCATTGAGCTTCCTTCGTCTTCTCCAAGTTGTGTACATTTCTCTGCAACCCTAATTCCAACAATTGGTATCAAAGCAGGATGCGTCCTCTCGCGCTTAGTCGCCAGCAACTCCAGCACACACCTGATCATTTTCTTCAATTTCAGTGAGCTTTGGCAAGCATTTGAAGGTCGAAAAAATTTTGGGGACGCTCGTAGAGCTTAATCTACTCAGATTTATGATTCGGGCTCATTTGAGCCTCCGTTTCCACTACAAGCAGGCTTGCACATGCAATTTTGTCTTTTTGTGCAAAATTTCTGTCAATGCCATTTTCTGCATAACAGGTGCCTTATAGTCTTCTACGGTTTGTGCTATATAGCATGTGTTGTTCCCGCTTCATTTCTCCTCTTTTCGACAGTTTTCACATCAGGTGCAGCATTTACCATGGTGCTGACAACAACACAAATGTGGTCAAGATGTTTGTTGTTGAGGACAGGTTGGATGGGGACAATTACCCTATGTGGGCTTATATGATGCAACATGTTCTTGTGTCAAAGGGCGTCTGGAATATTGTGCAGGGCATTGATGTACATCCTGGTTTTGAGGATGTAGGCAATGTTGAGGATGCTGCAGGGCTTGCTCCAAGGATTGCTGCTATTAGAGTTGTTTTGCCTATGGCAGAACAAGCTCATTGGGATGTAAAGGATGCTCAGGCTCATGCATTGATTGCGTTGTCTGTGAAGCACACCATTGTTCCTCACATTTGTTCAATAAAATTTGCAAAACAGGCTTGGGATATTTTAGCAGGTCTTTATGCAAGCCGCAATGAGGCTAAAATTGCTTTGCTGCGTAAAGAGCTGGAGTCGAAGATTATGCATGAGGGAGATGATATAGACACTTTCCTTGCTGGTGTCAAGGATATCAAAGAACAACTTATTTCTGCAGGTGAAGTCATTTCAGACAATTCCCTCGTGGAGACTGTTCTTGATGCCTTACCAGATTCTTACCAGACTTTTGCTAGTACTTGGAGACTTTATGACCCAAGGAAATCCTAAAGTTGTCAAGTTTGATGCATTATGTACATTACTTTTGCAAGAGTCACTTTCCAAAAAAAATAGGGCTAGATAGCATGCAGTTGAACAAGCTTTTATTGCTTCTCAAAGAAAGGGTGGTAACAACAATGCAGCCACTTCTTATGGTTCTGCTGCGAGTGGCAAAACTTATGTTCCCAATGCTTTTGTTGGCAGCACTTTATTTGGCAATTTTGGTGATAAGGGCAAAAAGAAGATGCATTGCCATTATTGTAAAGCTAATGATCACTTGATCAAGCAGTATCCTAAGTTGAAGGCCAAAGAGGCTAAGAAGAAAGAGGGTGGTTCCACTGCAAATGCTGGTTCCACTACAAATGCAGCCATTGTTGAGTCTTCTGTGAAAGGAGACTTTGATGCTGATGTTGATGCAGAATGGGCTTTTAGCGCAGAGTGCACTTACAATCCTGTTGTCCATGATGCATGCTTTTCAGTTGCTGCAGATTCACATGTGTGGTATTTTGACAGTGGTGCTACAAAGCACATTACCTCACATCGTGAATTGTTCACCTCTCTCGAGTGTGTCCCTCATGGGAATTCAGCCACTTGTGCCAACACTGCCTCTTATCTGGTTCAGGGAGTTGGAAAGATTGTGCTTACTGCTGCAAATGGTAGTTCTTTCACACTTGTTGATACACTTTATGTACCTGGGATCAAGAATAATCTTTTGTCTGTATCTGCACTTGCTAGACTTGGACTTGTAATCCAAGTTTTGCTCGACTTGGACTTGTAGTCAAATTTGTGGATGACAGATGTACAGTTCGTGATCTCAGTTTTGGTGATGAAATTGTTGCATCTAGCCTTTTGTGCCGTGGGCTATATAAGTTCACTTTGTATGACAAGTGTGGACAAAATTTTGCAAATGTAGTTGCAGATTCAAGGGCTATTTCAGATGCAAAACTTTGGCATGCACGTTTTGGTCATCTGAATTTTGTTAGTTTGCACCGTTTGCAGAAATCTGATATGGTTGCTTCTTTGCCGCCTCTTGAAGCACCTGTCAAACATATTCATGAAGGCTATATTTTGGGTAAGATGCAACGTTCGAAGTTTCCAAAGGATGGTTAAGTTAGGGCCACATGCAGGTTGCAGCTTGTGCATAGTGATGTTTGTGGGTCCATGCAAACTTTGTCCTTGGGCAATTACCTTTACTTCATGACTTTCATTGATGATTACTCCACGCATGCATGGGTATTTCCGCTTAAATAAAAGTTCAAAGTTTTTATGTGCTTCAAACAATTTCTGGCTATGGCTGAAAATGTACTATGGGCACCCTCCGTTCCGATCATGGGGGGGGTATATGTTTCATGAATTTAATGCATTTCTGGCTAGTCATGGGATAAAACACCAATATACAGTGCCTTATACACCTCAGCAAAATGGTGTTTCTGAGAGGAAAAATAGGTCACTTACAAAATTGGCACGATGTATGGTCAAAATTCAAGCTTTATCGCATTCTTTTTGGCTTGAGGCCATCATGTGTGCCACTTATGTACTAAAAAGGTGTTCTACAAAAGCGTTTTAGTCTATTACTCCATATGAAGCATGGCATGATAGAAAGCCTTCTATTGAGCACATGCGTGTTTTTGCTATGCTTTGGTGCCACAAACACAGCACAGAAAATTGGATGATAAGGCTGTCAAACGTATTTTTGTTGGTTATAGTGCTGAAAGCAAAGGTTACAGGTTGTATCATCCGCAAACAAAGTGTATTCTGGTTTCACAGGATGTAGTGTTTGTGGAAGATTCTGTTCAGCCCTTGCTGTCATGTACTAGAGACAGTAATGTAAGCTCACAGGACATTTATGACACTTTGTTGCCTCTTTTTAGTGATGGAAGTTCGAATGTAAATTCCAATGAAGCAAATGTACAGCCTATGGGGGTTTCTGAAAATGTTACAAATCAGCCTATTACTGATGCAGATGTACATGATGTACTTGATGAGGAAAGGGCTGAAAATGAGCATGCTAGAGGTATGCCAATGAAGGAGTACGAGCGGAAGTGCGACGCGAGAGAGAGTGCGAGAAGAAGAGCACGACGATATGGTGAACTTGCTCTACTGTAATGTGTAGAGCATAGTGAGTTCTTATTAGGTTTTACAAAAGAATATGTGTACATACCTGGCGGCCCACCCACTTACCTGGGCGACCACATTGGGCTTTATACCCCAACAACCTCCCACTTAAAGTCCAATGTGGTACTTTAAGTGTGAGAGAAGCTACTATACAAGCTAATATACAAGAGATGTAGAGAAGTGATGTACTACCCTACACCTATCTGCTTGCGAAAATGCGCAAAGCTCTCTGAGGGAAGTCCTTTTGTAAGTAGATCAGCAGGATTTTCTATGGTGTGAACTTTGACAAGATGAAGTTGCTTATCCTCGAGCATTTCCCTGATGAAATGATACTTCACATCCACATGATTTGTCTTTGAGTGATAAACTGGATTGCGAGCCAATTGTATAGCACTCTGACTATCACAATATAACACACGCATCTCTTCTTTGATTCCCAAATCTGTTACTAGTCGATTAAGCCAAATTGATTCTTTGCATGCCTCTGATGCTGCAACATATTCAGCCTCTGTAGTAGACTGAGTAACACAATCTTGTAATCTAGAACGCCATGATACTGCTCCACCAGCCAATGTAAAGACATACCCTCACGTAGACCTTCGGTTGTCTAAGTCACCTACATAATCTGAGTCTGTAAAACCTTTTACACTTAGCTCCTGAATCCCATAGCATATAAGCATACTCTTTGTAGCTTTCAGGTATCTCAATATTCCTTTCACTGCCTCCCAATGTTTCTTGCCTGGGTTTCACATGTATCGACTTACTACTCCCACTGCAAATGCAATGTCTGGGCTAGTAGCAATCATTGCATACATAAAACTACCCACTGCAGACGCATATGGAATCTTATCCATTTCAGCCTGTTCTTCCTCAGACACAGGACAATCTTGTTTGCTAAGTTTCACATATGGTGGTAATGGAACACTCAATGCCTTTCCCTTCTCCATATTGAAACGTTGCAAAACCTTGTCAATATACTCTGTTTGAGATAACCAAATCAACTTCTTTGATCTGTCTCTCTCAATGAGCATACCAAGTATATGACTTGCCTCACCCATGTCTTTCATGTCAAACGATTTTGCCATCTTTGACTTCAAAGCTGAAATTTCTTCCAAGTGCTTGCCAGCAATCAACATGTCATCCACATACAAAATAAGGATCAGCCAACTGCCATCCTTAGCCTTCTTTGTATATAGACAGTGATCGAACTCACTTCGTTTGTAGCCTTGAGAAAGCATAAACTTGTGGAAATTATGGTACCATGCCCTCAGTGATTGTTTTAAGCCATAAAGACTCTTTAACAACTGGCATACCAAATCTTCCTTGCTTTTCTCAACAAACCCTTCTGGCTGCTGCATGTAAATTTCCACATATAAATCACCATGCAAGAACGCTGTCTTGACATCCATTTGGTGCAACACCAAATCTAATATGGCAACCAATGCAAGAAAGCATCTCAATGTAGTCATCTTAACCACTAGAGAGAAGACTTCATCAAAGTCAATGCCTTGTTCTTGCTTAAAGCCCTTGGCAACAAGCCTTGCTTTGTACTTTGGCTGATTATCATGAGCTGTGATCTTATACCTGTAAACCCATTTACAAGGTAGAGCCTTTTTTCCCTGTGGTAATTTAACTAGCTTCCATGTCTGGTTTTTACGCAGAGCTGTCATCTCTGACTGCATTTCCAATTGCCAATTGCCAATTCCCAGAGTCCTTCATTTGCACTGCTTCCTTGTAACATGAAGGCTCATTGCAATCAGTCAACATGACATAGTTCATAGATGGAACAAACCTATCAGGAGGTCACGTGATACGTCTAGATCTATGCAAAATAGGTGGCTCGGGCTCAGCCACAACCTGTGGTTCCACTCTATCCTGTCCTTTCTCCTCTTGAGCCCTGACATTTTGTCTTGCACGTGCAGGTCCATCTTCTTGGAAGACAACTCTTCTAATCTCCTCAACCCTCTCTGGTTTAGAATGATATTTGGCTTCATTAAAGTGAACATCATTACTGCGGATAACCTTTTTGGATTCGGGATCCCAAAGTCTGTACCCCATCTCACCAGAATTACCATAGCCTAGAAAGATGCACTTTCTACTCTTTGGCTCAAGTTTGTTCCTAAATTCCTTTGGAACGTGAGTATATGCCTCACAGCCAAAGACTCTGAGATTCTTGTATGAGGGCACCTTGCCTGACCATACCATCTCTACCACTGAATCCTTCTGCAAAACCTTGCTAGGAGATCTATTTATAAGATGAACAGCTGTTGATACAGCTTCAGCCCAAAATCCATTTGGCAGCTGTGCATTAGACAACATACTTCTGACCTTCTCTTGTATGGTCCTATTCATCCTCTCAGCAACACCATTTTGAGGAGGATTATAAGGAGCAGTAAGTTCACGTTTTATACCTTTTGACTCACAAAAGTCCTGAAAGGCCTTTGAAACATACTCTCCACCATTGTCAGTGCGTAAGCATTTAAGCTTCTTGCCACTCTGATTCTCCACAAGTGTCACAAACCTTTTGAAAACGCTAAACGCATCATCCTTGTGCTTGAGAAAGTAAACCCATACTTTCCTCGAGTAATCATCTATAAATGTCATAAAGTAAGAAGCTCCCCCTAGAGATAGGTTAGGCATAGGTCCACACAAATCACTATGAACAAGTGCCAACTGTGTATCTCTTCTACTGCTTCTATGGTTATGTGGCTGTTGTGTTTGCTTACCATACAGACAATGTTCACAGAATTCAAAATCATTAAATGAAAAGCCAGGAAAATAACCAAAACGAGACAAGATTTCCATTCCCTTCTTGGACATATGTCCTAACCGGCTATGCCACAAAGAAACGTTCGGTTGCTCGGTTACATTGATTACATTTTTAGAGACATTTGATACATAAATCATGTAAAGTCCTCCAGACTTTACTCCATGTGCTACTGTCATAGAACCCTTGGATATCTTCCACATGTTCTGTCCAAAAGTGGTGACATAGCCAGCATCATCAAGTAAACATGTGTTGATCAAGCTCTTTGTAATTGCGGGAACATGTCTCACATTTTTCAGCGTGAAAGAAGAGCCATTTTGAAACTTCAATTGAACATCTCCAACACCTAAGATCTCACATGTCTTCCCATTGCCTAGCCGAACATGATCTTTAGTGGTCACATAAGAGGTAAACCACTCCTTGTTTGGAGACACATTAAGTGATGCCCCTGAGTCTATAATCCAGTCACTCAGTGCATTTCCATCAAATGCTGTAAGAAGAGCTAAGTCCATTGTATTCTTCAAGAAGTAGATGTCTCCTGACACTAGACTGTCATCCTCTACAACAGTGTTTGTCACATTTATTTCTTGAATCTTCACTCAGGACTTGTTCTTCTCACCATGGTCTTCAGCTTTCTCTTTGCCTTTTTCTGCTTTCCATTCTCTGCAGTCTCTTTTCATGTGACCCTTCTTGCCACAATGGTAGCATTCTATGTCACTCTTGCCTTTAGCACTGCGGGACTTGCTACGAGACTGATTCCTCTTTCCACCTTTGTATTTTTCTTTGGTCCTTCCCCTGACAACTAAGGTTGTTCCTTTGCCTTTGTCCATTGTCTTTCTATTGGTTTCTTCAGTAAGCAGACTGCCTTCTACACCTGCTATGGTCAAACCATCTGGAGGTGCAGAATTACTCAAAGCTGTGCGAAACGTATCCCAACTTTCTGGCAATGTGATCAACAGGAACATAGCTCTAATAGGTTCATCAAACTTGACACCTTGAGCTGACAACTGACTGTAGATGGTGTTGAATTCATTCAGATGATTGGACATAGGTGTCCCTTCTTTCATCTTCAAGTCAACAAGCTTCTTAAGCCAGTATACTTGTGAAGCTGCACTCTGCTTCTCATAAAGATCACTCAGCTTTTTCCATGCTTCATAAGCCGACATCTCGTCTGCTACATTGAAGTAAACGCTTTCTGCCAAAGTCAGCATAATGGTAGAAAGTGCCAATTCATCCATTTCGTTCCATTCATCTTCATCCATATCTTGTGGTTTTATCCCCTTGAGCTTTATAGGTTTTATCTGCTTCTTTTGTACCAACACGTGCCAAATCTGCTTCTTCCACAATGGGAAATTGGTTCCATCCAGCTTCTTGATATTGTAAAGAGCAGTGTCCTGTGATCCAGCCATAGCTACGCTTCACAGTAGTTTACTTTCCTGGGAAGAATTCGGCAGAGTTTCCCCTGTAAACTGACCTCTGAACCAATATCAACCTATCAAATGAACCAAGAAAGCTTCAGATTCTGCAGAAATTTCGACAGAGTCTCCTTTGTAAAATGGCTCTGGTGTACTCAAAAACAGACCAAAAACAACTCAAAAAACCACTGTCTCTCTAACACTGTAAGCTGTGGGTAAACCTGTCCTGCACCTGTACTGTCTCTCACTGTCCTATCACTGTCCTGTAAGCATAGACTGCGACAATGCCTCAACGGCAGTAAAGCAAACATGCAATCCCAACTGTCTAACTCACAGTCAATACATCCTAGCTGCCTATCTAAGGGTGCTCGAGGGATCGCTCCAAGACCTGTATCACCACAAGGATCTCAACATTCGAGAATCCCCCAGCTCAATAAAACCTCACTCGACCCTCAACAAAGGCTACAGTAAATCTGACAATACATAGACTTCCCACAAAGTTATACATCCACAAATTTCCCACTATATGTTGTAACCGTTGCGACGGTTGTTTGTTGCGTGACTCACAGCCAGCAAACCCTCAACAGACATACATCATCTCTGACAATACATCCCATGTGGAAGTACCTGCAATGTCAGGATGAAATCTGGAATATCAAGCAACAAACACAAGCTACCTGATGAACTAGTGGATGTCGCCTACAGTCTGTATGTAGATGCGCCCGTGTCGTATGTGACACGCCTCCAAGAACTGTGAGCTGTTCTTCGATGTGTAGACAGCCACAAATCAGCACTCTGGGAGTGCCGATATCCTCAACACCTACAGTTGTAGGCCGAAACCCCAAATTTGCAGAGTCGGATCTGCACCCGCCAAGACCACGTAGTCGAAAATGGCCTGTGCAGAGCTTTGTCGAAGCCGAACGGTGGCCGAGATGACCTCATAATGAAATTCTAAGAACACCAAGCCCTTCGGCCTTGCCCACAGGATTTGGGACCATGTCTTCGCCTGTCAAATCTCACTCCAATCTGAACAGGTGACTCTAGCTTCCTGCAATGCTGCCCCGAGCCTCGATCTGAGCTCTGATACCAGTTGAAGGAGTACGAGCGGAAGTGCGACGCGAGAGAGAGTGCGAGAAGAAGAGCACGACGATATGGTGAACTCGCTCTACTGTAATGTGTAGAGCATAGTGAGTTCTTATTAGGTTTTTACAAAAGAATATGTGTACATACCTTGCGGCCCACCCACTTACCTTGGCAACCACATTGGGCTTTATACCCCAACAACCAAAATGGTTGGTGCATACATTGCGTGACAGTAAATTGGATGCACCTTTGTCTAGTTGTACTTAATCAGGCTCTCGCCATGCATCTTATGCATCAGATTGTTATGCTTTGGCTGTGTCTAGATTACATGATGTTGAGGAACCTCTGTCTTTTGATGAAGCACAGAATTCAAAAAATTGGATGGCTGCCATGCAATCAGAATATGATGCACTTATAGAAAATGACACATGGACTTTACGTGATTTGCCTCCTGGCAAAAAGGCCATTGGTACGAAGTGGGTTTACAAGTTGAAACGCAAGCCGGATGGTGAGATCGATCGCCATAAGGCTCGACTTGTTGCAAAGGGTTATGCACAGCAAAAAGGCATAGATTATGAAGAGACTTTTGCTCCCACTTGTCGTATGACTACTGTGCGTTTTCTATGTGCATTGGCAGCTCATTTTGGTTGGGATGCACATCAATCAGACATTGTTACTGCTTTCTTGAATGGTGACATATTTGAGGAAGTTTATGTAACACAACCTCGCGGTTTTGTCAAGAAAGGACAAGTGGACAAAGTGTGCAGATGTAAGAAGGCTTTGTATGCGTTGAAGAAATCTCCCCGTGCTTGGTATGAGAAAGCTGACACTCATTTGGTCAAACAAGGCTTTCGTAACAGTCCAACAGAAAGCACATTGTATGTAAAGCGTGAGGGTGATGTACTTCTCATTGTGGTTCTTTATGTAGATGATTTTCTGATCACTAGACCAGATGAGAGACATATTGCTGAATTTAAGACTGGTTTAAATGCTACCTTCAAGATGAAAGATTTGGGGTTGTTGCATCATTACTTGGGTGTACAGTTTAAGTAGTGTGATGGTGGTATTGCCTTGTGTCAGAAAAGTTACATAGAGACATTGCTATGTAAGTTTGAACTTGAGGATTGCAAACCTATTGCCACTCCCATGGAAACAGGTTTGAAATTGAGTCTTCATGACGTTGGTGATCGTGCTGATGTCACTCTTTACCAAACTCTTGTTGGATGCCTCATTTATGTATGCAACATGAGGCCAGATATTTAGTTTGCATTCTCACAGGTCAGCACATTTATGCATAGCCCAAAGTCTAAGCATTGGCAGGCTGTCAAGAGGATTTTTCGCTACCTTAGTGGCACTTTACATCTTGGCTTGTTTTATCCCAAGGGGAGATCATTGCCGCCAGACTTACATGCTTTTTCGGACTCAAATTGGGCTAGTTGCTTTGACACGCGAGTGTCCACAAGTGGTTTTTGTTTCATGCTTGGTAGTTCATGTATATCATGGTTGAGCAAGAAGCAACCTACTGTGGCCACTTCAAGTTGTGAGGCTGAGTACAGGGCACCAGTCTTCACAGCTACGGTTGAGTGTGTATGGCTCAGACGCCTTATGGCTGATTTGGGTGTTGGATAGGACACTACCAACATTATCTACACTGATAGTCAGAGCGCATTGGCAGTTGTGAGGAACCCAGTTTTTCATGCTCACACAAAGCACATTGAGATGCATTACCACTATGTCAGGGAGAGGCTCTCAGCAGGAGAGATCAGCTTGGCTTATGTGCCAACACAAGACAACCTTGCAGATCTTTTCACAAAGGCATTGTCTTGTGAGAAGCTTGAAGCCTTCCGCAAAGCTTTGGGCTTACTCCCCTTTGTGGAATGATCATGTCCTCAAGGCATGGCACTTCCCTTTACTCATGTGCCAGCTCTCGTTCACCGCATCACTACAGGAGGGATTTGTTACCATATACATGTGGTAGTGATGTGTGTGAACACACTAGGACCGCCGGGGCATTTTTTCCCTCTTAAGGAGGATTTTTCCCCCGTGCATTGTATATACGCCCATCACTCTAGGGCTATCCATCTTTCCATTGCACACTAAGTAACACACTCTCTATTGTGTGCCTTGAGCTCCCTTCATCTTCTCCAAGTTGTGTGCGTTTCTCTGCAACTCTAATTCCAACAAAACATCGGCAAGTAACTTTCATGGAAGGGGAAGAGGTATTTTTATGTGTGCTTGAACATTCAAAAACTTTGAAAACTGAAATTATCTATGACGTATTGTGGGCCTTTTAAGATACTCAAGCGAGTTGGAGATATGGCTTACAAACTCTCTTTACTTGTGCACTCTCATCTTCATCCGATTTTTCATGTAATCCATTTAGATAAATGCTTGCATAGGGATGAAAATATTATTGGCCAATAGATTTTGGTTGATTTCATTGAACCTCCAACCTAGCTACATGAACTTAAGTGCATTCTTGACTATCATAAATTATGTACTTGTTACCATGTGCATCGACAAGAATTAATCAAACGAAAAGATAGACTTGAGGAAGATGCCACTCTGGAAAACATTAATGGCCTTAAGAAGAAAATTTTCACTTTTATTTTTGAGGAAGAAAAAACTTCTCAAAAGGGGGAATAATGTCAAGCCAAGGTCTAGAGGGAGGGGCTAGTCTGAATTGAGCTCGAGGGTTGCCTATAAAAGGGCAAGAGGATAGGAGGAGAGACAAGTTGCAGACACCTAGGCCTCACATATCATGTGAGTGCAGTAGAAAAGGTTATTAAATTGTAGTTTTCTCACATTTTCACGTATAGAAGGGTACTGCAAAATGGAATTCGAAAAAGAAATTACGGATTGAATAGAAAAAGGGTATATTTTATTTATAAAAATTCATAGAAAAGAAGTTTACAAACTAGTCCTTGAACACACATGATAGACACAATTATACATAGTCATTGAACACACACAATATACACAATTTATACATAGTGACCCCCCCATACTAGGATTAATTTTGGTCATGATGTAAACTTTTTTGCTTATGCATGTGAGTTCAAAGATCCATGTGACTTTAAGGATGTATCACACGCATTAGAAAGTGAGCATTGGAGAAAATCCATTCAACTTGAGTTTTTTATTCCTTTGAGAAGAATCATACATGCAATCTTGTTGAATTACCACGTAGAAAAATTGATATTTGCACTAAGTGGGTTTTCAAAGTGAAGAGAAAGCTTGATGGGTCAATTAAGTATAAGGCTCTTCTTGTTGCAAAAGATTATGCACAAAAAAAGATGTTGATTATGAGGAGACTTTTGCACCCACTAATAGACAAGCCATCATTCAATGCATTGTTGCTACGGTGGCTTATTTTGGTTGGAAGATGTGTCACTTGGATAGAAAGATTGCTTTTCTCCAATGATGATTTGGATGAGGAGATTAATATTATGTAGTATGTTGGTTTTGAGGCTCTTGGCAAAGAGCATTTGGTTGGCTATTCAAGGAAGAAATTGTACAATTTCAAACAAGCTTCTCATGTATGAAATGCAAAGTTTCATGCTTGGCTGATTTTGAAAGGTTTTGTGTAGTCTTTTTGTGAGAGTACGCTCTATGTATGTCATGAGGGTGATATGATTCTTGTGCTTTTGATAGAAAATGATGAGAATGATTTATATATGTTTGTTGAGACGCTTGGAGCTGATTTTGAGATGTCAAGCATGGAGTTCTTGTAGACTTATTTGGCACACAGTTTAAGCAATCCGATGAGGGTACTTGATATACACCACTGACTCTACTATGTACACACATTCTGTATAGTTTATCTGCATGAGAATATAGACATAGTGCTCATTATTTGTTGCTACTAGCTCATCCATTTTTTACTCTATCTCCATCTTGCTTCCAACACTTCCAGCACACAATTAAAAATCATGTTCAAGAAGTTGTTACACCTGAGAATGAAGTTTTATATGAGGACACATAAAGTACTTAAGCGAGGAAGAAAGTGTAGAGCTAACACATGCTAGGCAAGTTTTATATGAGGACAGAGAAAGTTCTTAAGGGAGGAAGAAAGTATAGAGACAACAATAAGTTTTCTTTAGGAAAACTTGAGTGAAAAAACACATGGTAGAAGACTAGTAGCCAATTAAGTGCTTGGGTAGATGGACAAAAATTCCAAGTCAATAATAGTGAATGTCTTGAGAAAGACTTTTGAATCTTGGAGTTCTCACCTAGAAAGTGGTTTAAAGACTCTAAACATAAGATGGACGACAATTACCTAAAATGGAGCATTGGAGTTCTCAACCAATTACAATGGGATGTTTTGTCTATGTATTTTAGACACTGAAGTGTCATAGGTAGTTGTCACTAAAGAATCCAAAATGCCAAAGATTGCCATTTAGCATAAGAAAAAAGCTAATTGTTCAACAAAGAGCCAAGGAGTTCACATAAACTCATTAGGCAAGGAGAGCTTTTCATTTTATGGTTTTCTATCTTTAGGGGTCAAAGGGTGTTCACAAAGACATACACTTTTCTTTAGAGGTAGCATTCGGGTCATGGAGCAGAAGTGACATGTGTGGATAGGTGCATAGAGCACACCATGTATCTCAACCTTGGGGGTGGAGTAGTCCATACAGGATTTGAGGAGGCGTAAATAGTCACAGAGGTGTGTAGCCCGACACATCGTAGGATTGACTCATGTTTGGCCAAGTGTGAACGAACAAGGACAAGTCTTACACATACACATCTCTCCCATTAATAAAGGTCTCAAGCACTTGAGGGTAGGAACAAATCTACTCATCGAACATCAAATCCACTATCTTGATGAGACACGTGTGTGCAATTTCAACTATGACCTCATGTATTCATCCCATTATTGTGCTACATTGTGTGCACACGTAGAAAGACGGGAAAAAGATTCTATGTTTATTGCTTAGGATGTGTTATGGAATTGCCAATTGACAAATTTTTAATCAAAATGGACGGTGAAAGATCATGCTTGGATGGGAATCTGATTGGGTTCACAGTGAAAGAAGTCCATTTATGTGATTCAATTGTGAAAATTACAAAATTGAAATTTATTTCAAAAAAATTGATGCATTATGCACGTGGAAAATGGCATTACATGAGCCGATTTGGAAGTTGCAATTGGATTTTGTAAGGCCAACAACAAGATGATGGGCTTTCAACACCAGTCTATAGAGTTTGGGGGGGAGAATATATTAGAGAACCATTCATGGCATCGGCATGATATGGAAAAATTTGATGCATTATGCATGTGGAAAATGGCATTAAACAAGCCAATTTGTAAGTTACAATTGGATTTTGTAAAGCCAACGACAAGATGATGGGTTTTTGACACCAGTCTGTAGTGTTTGTGGGGGATGATATATTAGAGAACCATTCATGGCATTGGCATGATAAAAAACACTTAATCACACACCAGAAAATGGAGTATAGTGTAGACACAAACTTGATTACTAGTTTGAATAAAAGTGAGCACAAAGAGGCTCATTATATAAAGCTAGTGTAGGCATCTCATCTTGCATCATACATGAAATAATAAGGAAGGTTCAAATCAGCCTAATCCACTTAAGAACTTGTGGGTGACCCTGGACCTCTTAACTAAGTCTAATTGAGTCCACACCCTCTAGTAATGGCCCCCATGGATACCCACACTCCTTAGGTGTCTTTCCCACGTGCTACCACATGTTCCATGCCACCTATGCATCCTAATAGACAAGAAGTGTTACACACAAAAATAGGCTAAACCCCATATCCCTAAAAATCCTCCCCCTCAAGTTTAAACTATGAAAACTGACATCTTTGACACACTCCAATCTAGGATCAAAAGCACGTCTCCAATCCACAAGACAAGCAAATAGATATCACTTTAATCTAGGAGCAACGAAGAAAACCAATCCAATTTAGGAGCTATCACAATCTAAGAAATTGCAAATATGCCTCCCCTCAAACAATGTTGACGAGTGTGGTACCAAGCTAATCCAAGCTCATCCCAATGTAACTCCATTTCAAGAGATCCAAGAAAACTTCAATTATGTCACTACCATTGGTTGTCCACCCTTCTAATTTTTGAGAATGTCCAAAAGCAATTCTTACAAACTTTCTCCAAGTTAAATCACAAACACTATACATGCTCCTACTTCTTGAGTCACGATCTCTTCGAATTTCGATTAAGGGCGTGGAAAGGGTTGCGGAGTACATGATAAAGATGCCTTAAAACTCCTCTCATCAACTTTCTACAATTGCATGGGAAGCAAGATAAAAAGTTCAAAAGACATAGGCTATGTGTTCTTCTCCATGGAAATAGGCTATGTGTTACCCACTCCCTTCGTGATAAAGTCATGTATGAATCCCATGCTCCTCCCTAGCTGGGGCATAGAGGCATTCAACCTACTCTTTGAGGAGTAGAGACGTAATTATATTGGCCTACCATGAAAGTAGACATACAATAGTATGTTTCAAAATGTGTGGTATGCCAAAAGACCAAGTATGATAGAGGGAAGCAACCTGGATTATTCCAGCCTTTGCCAATCCCTAATTCACCATGGGAGAATATATCCATAGGTTTTATCTTTGGATTACCCAAGTCTATCCATGAACCATTTTTGGTCCTTACAAAAAGCTTCTAGCTCTTTAGGAGAAAGTTTATTTTTACCTTTGTAAACTTTCTTCTCCTTGGAACGATTGTTGTTGTTGTTGTTGGAATTGCCTTGGGAAGAGTTTTGGGCATTGTTCTTCCCCTTTGCATCATTTCGATCTTTGTTTTCCATGGGCTTAGCATTCCTTTTTGCCCCTTGTTGGAAATTGATACACGAAGCAACCATAGTTTGATGGATTACTTCGGTGATAGAACCGGGTCGTTGAGAGTTCACATACTCGGCCATTTCTTCAGGTAATCCCGCATAGAATTGTTTCTTTTGCTCCGCGAAGTCTCTCTTTTGAAATACGATAACTTGTCCACGTATTTGTGGCTAGAGTCATTGGAGAGCAACTTCAAACTTCACCATTCGATAAGCACTTTGTCCTTTGCATCTCTTGCAGGAAATTGCTTCATGATGGAAATTCGTAGAGTTTTCTATGTCTTTGGGGCTTCACCATTGCCACAAAGGCTAGTCCACCATTGACGAGCAGATTTTTGGAAGTGATGTAGCTTGGAGGAATCTGTGAAGTCCACGTTTCCAAAGGCCGCGTCGAATTACTAGATGAAGGCCAATACTTTGTCGGCAGCACCAAAGGTGCCATCATAGGTAAGAAAAGAGATACTCTTTTCTCCCTCTTTGAATTTCTTGAGCTTTTGGGACCTTCTCCACACGGGGTAGGATTTGCAACGTCCTCTCCTCTTGTATTTTCTAGGAGAATATCCACTGCTTTAGTCGAAAGAGGAGGAAGGTGAAGAAGAAGGAGAAGAGGGTGACCTCTTTCTTGCCTTTTTCTTCCTTTGTTTCCTCTTGGGAGGAGTTGGAGACCATCTAGATCGTCGTCTTCATGGAGCCACATCTTCAAAAGGAACCTAGGGATTCACTTCTTTCTTGTTCTTTGGATTCCTCATCTCTTATGGGAGAGAGTCTTATTTTAGGAGTCTCATCAAGAGGCCTCCTAAGCTCTCTCTCCTCTTGGAGAGGAAGGGAAATCCCATAAGCACGAAGTTGTTGAGTAACTTCGGCTTGCAAAGCAAGGTTGTCCATAGCTTGCTGCAAACTAGTAACAAGATAATTAAGAAACATGGGGACATCATCATTAGCACCTTCATGTGCAAGATCAAAGTTATCAATGTTCATTCTACTCTCTTTGTTATTGTCAACCATGCAAACTTATGTATATATTTGTTTGTGCTTTGGTACACTCACAAACCTTAGTCTCAACTCTTCTTTACCTTTGAAAATTAGTTCTCAAGCAACCACACCCGTGGTTTAGAGTCTGCTGATTGCAAAGACTAGTGGAGAGGGTCTAACATTGCTCGATTGATTATGGTTCCTGATGGGATTTCTCGTAGCTCAATAATGGTTAAGCCAAAGGCAAGCCCCGAGAGACTCCATTATTAAGACTATAGTTCCCAACGGTGTACCTCGAACTAAGTCCTTCTCGACCAAGATAATAGATCCTTGTCCCACTTACCCTATTGCAATGAACATGTCCAACCTTTCATGGACAACTTAAGGACCTCTGTTCTTAAGCAAGAAAAGAGAAACCAATAGCTCTGATACCAATGTAATGGAAATGTCCTATGAACTTTGAGAAGAGTGGAATTAAGAGAATTAGAGTGATCATTTTCATAAGACTACTTTGAGAACATAGAGGGTGAACTTAATTAGCGGTAGCAACATAACCATATATTTAATTAACTTGTCATAAACAATACTTTTGCAAGAGAGAGAGTTAGAGATCTTGACAACAATTGAGGACCAGATTTATGTGGAACCAGTCCCCCCTCCAATAGGCTTTTGTATTATAGATTCTCCCATCAAGAGAGACTTGGTACATTACAATCTTTGTGTTCCTTGTGACCTAGGTGATGCAATGAAGATGGAAAGCTTTATGCATCACGAGCATAACATAATCTTGTAAAAAACATTAACCATCCACGGCCTCAGTCCTATAGCCTCAAACACCTTCGAAGGTGGAGAGAGTTAGCGGGAAATGAGGGTAGGGAAGAGGAAGAAGAAGTAACATACGAGAAAGAGATACTTACTCACTTATCATCACTCTTCTTGCATAGCATAGCATAACAGCATAATAATGATGAAGAAGATGGCAAGCTTAAGCATTGGAGCATGGCTCTTGGTTGGATTTGCATGACATGGCCAAGAGTGTTGGTGTAGGCTCTCAACTTCACAACAAGCTTGGAGAAGGAGATGGATCTCTTGCACTTTGTCTAGCAAGAATGAGCTCGTGATTATGTGTGTGTGTGTGTGTGTGTGTGTGTGTGTGTGTGTGTGTGTGTGTGAGAGAGAGAGAGAGAGAGAGAGAGAGAGAGAGTATACCCCCCAAGCACACCCCTAGCTTCACTTGGTCTACCCCTCCTTCTAGCTCATGAGAGAATTTGATTGGACCCCTACAAGCTTAGCCAATCACATGCTTTAGTTAGATCAAGCAACCATGCTAGCCTTGGGACAAGTGTTCTCCTTTCCCTTTTGAGAGAGAGGACTTGATAAATGCATAAACAATTAATCAAATTAGCTAAATTATCATTGGACACCTTGAGAGGCCAACCAATAGGCTTTAGGCACACCATGAGGGAAACATGGTGTGCCTATGGAGAGGAACTTGACAAGTGTCCTTGTTGCTTCTTTAGACCAAGCTTGCCTTGTGTGAGGGTGTGTGTGTTCTCTCTCATGCTCCTACAATGAGGGCTCACCCCCCCTTGAGTAGGGATCTTGTTTGACTTTTGGATCTCCTCAAGCCCCTCAAGCACCCTAGTCATGGAGCACCTTAGCTCCTTAGTCATTAAGCACCTGAAGCACCTTAATCAGCAAGCACGACAAGAACCTCAAGCACCTTAGTCAGCAAGCACGACAAGCACCTCAAGAATCTTAGTCAACAACAAGCATGACAAGAACCTCAAGAACCTTAGTCAGCAAGCACGATAAGAACCTTAAGCTTGGGCCGGCGGGCTCCCACCTCAAGCACAGCCCTAGCTTGCCTAAGGTCAAAGGACTTTCATCACTAACCTTTGGAGGTATTTAATGAAGCTAACCCTAAGGTCTTTAAGCTCCATTAGCTAACCTTGCTCTTTGACATAGCATCTCTCATTTGGACCCCTTTAACCTTGGCCCCGTGTTGAGATAGATCCATAAGCACATGTCTATATTCTTACCCTTGTTCCCGTTTATTCTCCCACATCAAATGATCAGTTTAATTTGAGACAATCATTTGGGTTGGTTAGATATTAGATTTTATGATACCACTTACTTCCAACAAGTGAGAAAAAGAGAGTGCAGCAGGCAACCCAGAGAGAGAGAGAGAGAGAGAGAGAGAGAGAGAGAGAGAGAGAGGTTTGAACAATGATCTTCACCCTGCACATGACTTGGTTATATAGTCTGATGCAAGTTGAGAGGGGTTGCACATTTGTGCATATGCAGCCAAAGATATGAGAGAAAGAGACAAAGATGGATAAAAAATTCTATTTTTGTCCAAATAGAAACTTTCTATTTGAACAAAATCATACAACTATTTTGAATTGAATCTATTGAAATCTTTGAAGATTCATATTTAAACAACCCCAACCCACAATGTGGGTGCCCTATTGATTTTCAAAGTCTGATGGAGCCGAATTTTTGGCTTCCCTAAAGGGCAAAGGCCCTGTAAGGATCATCACAGCACGAGTCTACATATCAAATAGATTGATCTTTGGAAGCTATCCAATTGATAAGCTCTCAGGTTGGGGCTACATTGATCACATGGCATGTTGACTGTGTGTTTCTTAATACGATTGTTCACTTTTGTAAGTTCTCTCTCTTCTCTCTCTCTTTAGAACAAAATTATGGACATTCACATTAATATTCATGTTTTTTGTTATCACTTCTGGAAAATTTTTGTGACAGTTGTAGCTAAGCATTGATGATTCCATGCTACATATTTTTCAATCTTGATGCTACTAATCATGGCACCAAGGCCACTTTAGTTCTAATGTTGACAGATCACAAATACAATCACTTGTAAGTGCAAAATTCTCTCAAGAATTGTGAGCTTCAAACTCCAGATTTACAATGGTTTACACTCTTTTTAAAAAATTGAATGCCAAGTCATTAAGTTGCTAAAATGACATCATTACTTTATTTACTACTAGTATGCTAACTCTGTTTTGACAATAGAAACATGTCTCTATAACAAAATACACCAATTTCTTCATAATAGCATTTACTTATTTGATGGAAAAGTGAAGTTTAACAAGTTGATAGGATATTCCATATCTTGTAGCTTTGGGCTTACTAGCCCTAGCAGGTACTAAATTCTTGGTAAAGTTTTCTTTTCAGATAATCACACCTGTGGCCACCTTATGTGCCACCTTCTATGGTTGTAATGCAAGATATGTTGGGCATGAGGACTCTTAAGATCTTGTGCATTCTCTGTGTCCTTAGTTCATGCATGGATACTCACTATATTTTGGATCATGGTGTTTATTTAAACAAGAAGCCTAACCTTGTAATGTATTTTAATGGTTAATTACCTTCACATTGGCACATTCACAATGCTTTTCACATTAGTCTTTTAAGACCTTTCAGAGGACCCCTACCTACACACCATATTTACGAAGACCCACCTTCACTTGTGGACCAAGAAGAACAACTCATCCCTGCACAAATAGTTGATCACGAGACCACCACTACACGCATTGGTATGGTTTATAATCGTTACCTTTTGACTTTCAAGGGCCACCCTAGAGAGAATTCCAAATGGATGCCTGAAAAGTTCTTTTGCAACTTCCCAGAACTTCTCCACAATTTCCATCACTCATGGTCCAGTTGATTTCTCTATTGAGCAACTGAGGACAGTTGCTATCCGTGGTGGGAGGGATGTTACAAAACTGGGCACCCTCCTGTTGTAGTGGTTAGCTGCAATTGGGATAGCTGGCATAATGGTTAATTATGTGCTGTCTATTTATTTTTCTAATTGAGTTGATGATGATGATTTTGTAGAGTGGAATGCGGGGAGTTGACGAAGAGACGCAGGAAATAACTCTCGGCCGTTTTATACTCGCACAGTATTTTAGATTTTCATTTCAATAAGCCACTATGGCTATGTAAATAATTGTAGTGGGAACTTCCCCTTATGGGTCATGCAAGAACTAATGAGCTTCGCGCGTTTACAAAAGTGAAGTGGTTGTAAAAGAGGGGCCACAAATTTTGGCACCTTAAATTCACAAATAATATATTAAATACCAACTCCACAAGAGAGGTGCCGTGGAGTTTGGGGCTAGATTTAGGCCTTTCTCTTGCAGATTCTCTTCTCTATACTCTTATGCTATGCTCTATTTGCTGTGTACTCTTTAATCAAGTCTCTATCTCTTACAATTCTCTTACACACTCTTACAATCTTGTCTATGTCAATTCCATGTTCTCTGTGTGTGTGTGTGTGTCATAGTCTAGGTGTGTGTGTGTGTGTGTATGTGCTTGGAAATTGGGAAAAGAGGTGGACAGGTTGATGGTGATGTTTGTGAACATGTGTTGAATTGTTTTAAGCAACCGGTCTCCCCCCTTTCTCCCAACATTTTACATGGATGCTAGCATGCATGCAGATGTGGTGAAAGCTATCTTTGATAGATTCAATAAGCATTTTTGTCACTATTCTTTGTCAACCTCACAATATCCCTAGTTTTCATGAATACAAGTTTTTCCTTCTCTTGTTGTTGAACCAAAACTGGCCATGGGTTTCTATATGATCAAGAAGTGTCAAAGAAGTGTAAGAGGCTCAATAGAGACGACACTATAAATTTGGAATTCTGTGATATGAGGCATGCAACACAAGCATTGGATTGCATGGAGCTAGACAAAAAGAAACGAAATATTGAGTTAAGTAGGCCATGCACGAATACAAAAAAGGGCAGTGCAGCGATGAGCAATTTGCCATGAATGGCATCATCATCACCGATCAGTGGTCAAAAAATTTCGACAATCGATATAGTGGTGCAAAGCTTAAGATGGAGAGTAGGGGAGCTCAACAATCTCTACCCTCATGTTGTTAGTTTCTTTGAGGCCATGATTTGTGCCATAGAGGATATCAACAAGAGCCCTATTCAACTCTGCAACATTCTCGAGGCGACATTGATGCCTTCTTCTTCTGTTGCAGTGCTGCTATGGCATTTTGTTCTTCCTTTTGCCTTCTAGCTATTTGTAATCAAAGAAAAATGAGCATCCATCCATGAAAGGGAGAGAACTTTTTGTGTCTTTTTGTGCATCATTGCAACAACCACAGAGCTTTTTGTGCTACAAACATTTTTTCAATGCTATTTTGGACACTTGACTTGCTATTTGGCTGCAATCATAACTAAATCTTCACCTATAGGCTGTGTGTAACTAGATGCTATTGTAATGTCGCTAGGGAGTAGTTTGTAGGTGACCTAGCTTGTTCTCCTTCTATTCTGTTGTCTATTCTTGCTTGCAACAAAAAAAGGAGAAAAATGGTCTGCTTGTTGCCATCTCATAACAAACACTGCTCTATGGCTTCACTACACTGCCAACATGTTTGTTTTCATCAAACTATTCTAGACTACATTGTGCAGCCTTCATGTTCCGTGGTTTCATTGCATTTGCAGAACATTGCTTGAGCAACATAGGATTTTGAAGCCCTTTGATGGTTGCGTTGCGAGGCCATCTACAACAACGGTTGAGAGCGCATGATCATTGGCATCATCAATTCAACAAGCATATTAGGGTGATTGATTTTATCTCACGTCACGCATGTTGTAGCAAGATTCTTTAGTGGTGCCTGTCCTCTTAGGGCAACACGAGGATCAAGGAGGCAAGGGATTTTGTGTCATTGCATTGTATAATGTTTATAGAACATGCAATGGCATTTGACTCAATGGGATGGGGCATTATGAACTTCCTCTTCAATGACACTTTAAAGAAGCTTTTCAAAATAGGCAGCTTGCCTACTCCATTCTGACAAGAAGTTTACCACCACTGTCTTGGGATTAGGGTTGAATGATACTAGAGAGAAGGATTGATGGGGTGCGCTACTTATGCAACCCTAGACGATAGGAAACAAGTGAAGATGGTAGTGAATGATGAAATGCTATTTGGTTGGAGTGGATTGGCATCAAAAGAGGGTAGAATGATGGTTGCAGGCTACACTGCTCAAGGCAATAGCAGAGGATGGTTGTGGATGACAATAAGTGAAGGTGGCGGTTGCACATTTTAGGGTCTCTCTTTATACTCAAGGTATGGGCAAGTCACTCATGCTGCAGCTTCCAAAGTGTTCTACACAAGAGTGCGTACTCATTTTTGTAGGGTTTGTTTTCAGTTTGCCTCACACTACAATCATACTTCATTGTGGTGATACTAAAAGCGGTTGGCGATGAAAAGTGCCCATGAGAATTGCATTTCCGAGAAAGGGCAAGGGGGGGGGGGATCGGGATGGCCCAACAAATGGAGGGTCCGGAAATACGAGCATTGCTTTTAGCCCAATCAATTTTTGCTAACGTGGACAGTGCACGGTCCTCGTCACTATATGGCACGGCTCTGGCCAGGGGGATCTAGGGCCCAAATTTGGGGGCGCGAGGTGGCTTTTATCTCGGCCGTCGGATCACGTAGTGAACTCGGGGTGAAGTCAGGGCAACATTTTTGCCCCGAGTTCACCCCTAGTTCACCCGCCTCGCGAGGTGTGGGTCGAACCTGGGATGTCTCGGTTGCCACACGAATGCCCTACCACCACGCTAGCGCGCGTCACTGTCCATGTTGGCATGGCACATGATCATAATTTAGTTTAGGCACCCTTAGTTCACCCCCAGTTCACCCACCCCTAGTTCACCCTTAGTTCACTGTGTGATCTGACGACGAAGATTAAAGCCGCCTCACGCCCCCAAATTTGGGCCTTAGATCCCCTCTGACCCTGTTGACGAGGACGCACGGCTGCCATCGCTTCGTCTGGACTCTGAAGGCCTCAATTGCTATTTTACGTGACAGCCTGGACAGGAACTGACCCATCATTGAAGAGAATATGTCACGTCGTGTGCTCAAATCATTATCGGTTTGCCTTCACAATAAAGAGACACGGCGTTCGAAAGGGAGCGCAGACTCTGCAGCGCTCGTTAATCGACCACATCGAATGCGCAAGTGGTGCACAGGGATCTTATTGCTGGTTTTTGTCTTGCTTGTCTGTGTCTGCCCCTCGGATGGCTGGCCAGGGCGTTGGAAGAGCACCAAGCAGTCGGCAGCAGTGGGTGGAGATCACCCAGCAGTAGATGGAGATCGCCCAGCAACAGCAGAGATCATTCATGGCGCCATGTTTGAGCTGGAGAGCAAAGGTGGCACAACAGTGGAAGAGGGTCTTTCTAAAACGTCGCTGATGAAGCAAGCTCACTCCAAAGCCTTGAGCTCTCCAGACGCAACGTGTTGGCAAAAAGCATACCGCAAACTGCTAAGTGGGTGCTCTGCAATCCTGCAAGATGAGGAAAAAAAATGTCGCCTGGCCTTTGAATTTACTGATTGCTTCCTGCGTATGACGGGATGGCGCCCCCCTCCACCCTGCCCAGATTTGAGCCTAGTTCGATTCTGCACTGAGAAGTTTGATGAACATACCCATGAAGTTTACCTCGCATTCTTTGTGGAAACTGCCGCCATGTGCCATCACCTCCAGTTAAGATCACTCGTTCAGTCTATTATTGGTCAATTAGCCATAATTCGTAAGCTGTGTAGAAGTTAAGAGAATATAATCTCAAACCAGCACTTAGATTATTAGTAAAGAACAGCAGCGTATGGAAACAATGAGCACAAGAAAGCTCGTTAATATCAATGTTAGTCCCAGGCCGGATCCATCCTGCACACATGACATGACACAAGCCAAACTCACACCTAGACACACATAGTGAGCAGACATCAGGCTCACCTCCCAGCCATAGAGCCAATACGGGCTCACCGCCGAGCCTGGGAGCCTGCAGCCAAGCGCACTAGCCTCTGCCACAAGGGCCGGTGTCCCATACCACCAAGCCCACACTAGTACGGGTGTGCGGGCAGAGCTGCCAAGGGCCTAGAGTCCAAGAGTGGTGATCACACTAGATGTCTCATAAATGAGACTCAAGTCCTATTTATAGGACTTCATAACCAAAGGGCCAGATTCACACTGGCCGGACATAACTGCAAGCGCCCATCGTGATGTTTGGGGACGTAACAATTTGGCAGTTACCTTGTCATTGTGAATACATGCATGCTTTGAGCTGTCCACCCTAATGGATCTGGAGCACTAGGAGGGGTCGGAGACTGTGTTTTCTCAGCCAGCAAGAGGATGAGGTGCGGTTGCGTTTTCATTGCGGAAACATCCTGCAGATCTTCGTTTTCTCAGCCAGCAAGAGAACAAGGTGCGGTTGCGTTTTCATTGCGGAACATCCTGCAGATCTGCGTTTTTGCAGCAAGAGGGAGCTAATTAGTGTTTGCTGCGATTTTGATCCCTTGTGTACCTGCGTTTTTCAGCTGGTAGACAGCGGAGGAGTGTTGCCGATTTCCAGCATGCAGTTGTCGGGTTGCATTTTGAAGACCTGAAGGTGATTCGAATGCAACGGTTCATGCTCGGTACCTTGCAAATTTTCAGCCAGCCAGTTGGAGACTTTTGTGCAATAGAGCGGACTGATTTTGGATCGTTTCAGCAGGTGTATCTGGCCTCGCTGAGGAGATTGGAGATCCCTTTCTACAGGAGGTTGCTTGTAGCCTTGAAGCTCCGTTTGTGCCTTTCAGTGGAGAATCGCTTTCCAATCTTGGAGTGTCTTGACGATGGCATTAAGATGAAGAATATTGCAGAGAGTTCTCATGATGTGGACATTGAAGAAGAATTTGTGAATGCTGGATGATGTTTTGGAGCGTTTAAGAAAGTCTACTCGTAGTGAGGAGTTGCAGAAGCTACTTTAGAGGAAGATTCCGGTGTTGCTGGTGTTTCCACAGGATCAAAAGATAGATGCCTCCAACTTCTAGGACTTGAATGTGCTTATAGAGGCGGTATTGAGACCTACAACCTTATCTCGATGGTGCAAGACGAGATTGAGCCGCCAAAGGCTCCTATAGATGGGTCTCTTCCTTCCAAGGAGTTGGAGAAGCTTGCAAAGCTTCAATGTGTTTGGTATCAGCTTGATGTGTGAAAATTAAACCTTTTTGCGAGTCTGCTCTAGGGTTAGGGCATACTTTTATCGGCTAGTGCGCATGTGGGCTAGCCACCCTTCGCAGTGTATTCCTAGGCTGCTTATTGTCGGGGCCGGGCCACTCCGGCTGGCCGGACGAGATTTGGTCCCGAGTCCCATTTTCCTTGGGTGCCCTATTTTAGGGTTATTTCGTGCTTCTTTTAATTGAGGTCGTGGGTATTTCTATAGTTGGCCTACCTTTTCCATGTATAGGTATGTAGGTAGTATACTGTCATCCCTTTCCCCTTAGTGCTTCAATTGTATCTATTGGTGCCTCACCACAAGGAGGGTGCGCCTTGGTCATGTGATGGCGCCTCTCTCTCTCTCTCTCTCTCTCTCTCTCTCTCTCTCTCTCTCTCTCTCTCTCTCTCTCTCTCTGTGCGCGTGGCTCCCTCCTGCGCGCTGCCTCCCCTGCGCGCTGCTCCCTCCTGCGCGCTGCCCCCCCCCCCCCCCGTGCGCTGCTCCCTGCACGCCACGACGACCAGCCCATCCACTGAACACACACACCCCATCCCCATCCCCTGCCCGTTGCCCCCTACATACACACAAGCTGAGTGTTCTCTTCCCCGTCTCCCCTCTTCTTCACAATATGAAGAGAGGGTAGCTACGAAGCCAACCATGTCTTCCCCCATCATCAAGACGCCGACACCGACAACGAAGACAACGTCCTTCATGCTCACGAATAAGAGGCTTGCACAATTGGAGAAGGACATGAAGGAATGGCGGATGGAGAGAGAAATATGGAAGGAGGAGAAAGCCAACTTCATCAAGCTATGGAACGAAGAGAAGGGAGGACATGAGAGCGGAAATCCAAAATCTCAAAGAGGAGAAGGAGAGAAGGGAACGGGAGAACGAGAAGGAGAGGGAGAGATGGAGGAAAGAGCAAGAAGAGATGAAGGCACAAATCGATCTCCTTCATGCTTCCCTCACATCCCTCACCCCCGAGGAAGGAGAGATTAAAGGGGAGGCTAAGGAAGCCCTCAAGGAGGAGATCACCAAAGCCCTCACCGCAAGCATTGAGGACAAATTAGAGGCCACCAAAGAAGGATGGGTCGAAGTGGTCAAAAAGAACATCAAGAAGGTAGCAAGAGAGGAAGCCCAAAAAGATGAGGTACTCATCGTACACACAACCATCGAAGAGGAGAAGATGCGACAAGCTCGCCGTCTCAATGTGCGAGTGACCAGCATCAAAGAAGAAGAAGGGTCTACACCCGAAAGCGATGGGAAAGCTTTATGCAAGAAAGTGGGATACAAGGAAGAAGAGATCCCTTTCTCCAAAGTTTGGAGAGCCGGCAAAGATCCAAAGAAAAGAGCTCTCATCCTCCAATTCGCCTCCGAGGAGTCTCGAACTTCCTTCCTCCGAAAGAGGGTCATCTTGAGAGGGATAGACGGCCCCCCGATTTATCTTCATGATGACCTCACAAAGATGCAACAAGATCACCGTCGCGCGTGCATGCCTCGAGTCCACCAAGCCCGCAAAGAAGGGAAGAAGGCAGTATATCGGGATGGTAGGGTTATCATTGATGGCAAGACCATCGCATAGGGACTCGCGGCCTGTGGGACACACGAGGAGATTCATGTCACGGTTTGGAATTGCAATGGAGACCTATGGACACACCCAGAGAGACTTGAGGAGGTGATGAGAGGTCGAGACATCATTCTACTTACAGAGACACACGAGAGCCCGGAGAGAGGGTTACCACGGATACATGGATTCCAGCGGGAGTCTCTACATCGAGGATGTATGCGCCAGCACACCACTCGCGGCTCAGGAGGAGTGGCCATACTCTTTAGACAGGGGCTTCACAGCAGACTACAGATTGTTGCCCGGGACCCACAGGCCCGCTACATGTGGATTCGCCTCGAGCTCTCACGAGACAGGATCGTCTACATTGCCCTTTGCTACTTTGCTCCCACAGGCTCCAGATTCGCCCCTATTGAGCAGGAGTCACCGTACGCATGCCTCACGGAGGAGATTATGGAGTACTCCACACTGGGTGAAGTCTTCCTTATGGGAGACTTCAATGCTCGTACACGCAGTGAGCAGTGTGAGACATATGACCATGAGGACCCAGAGACACTACACACTCTAGATGAGGAGGCTACTATGAGAGACACAGCAGACAGAGCTCCAGTCACAGCTTACGGACGACATCTACTTCGACTTGGCTCCCAGCACCGTCTCGTTATTTATAATGGGATGGTCCAGTGGCCCACCTCAGGGGGCCTGACTTGTATGCCACATGGAGTTGCAGAAGGAGAGGGGAGTACAGTCGACTATATTCTGGGACCCAGGGAGGCTACACACCTTATCACATCCTTCACCATTCCACCCATACCCATCGGAGCCGACCACACATACCTCTCTTTCTCCATCACCGGAGATACCATCACACACAGCTCCACAACACACACTCCACACACCACCATCCATTTCACACATGAGTTAGCCTCTATTTACTCGGCCAAGGTCGAACATGGCCTATGTCTCCTCCACCCATCCACACCACTCTCAGTTCTCACATCACATATCTCTTCCGTTCTCCACACTTCAGCTATTAGCTCTTTTCCACACACCACTCACACAGGACGCACTCCCCCCCCCGGGGCTATGCCTCAGAACCGCTGGTATGATGATGAGTGCAGAGAGCTATACCGACGCCTCCATGCACGGCGAGCCTTAGGAGAGATCACAGAGAGAGAGGCCAGACGGCATATGAAGACGCTGACACGCCAAAAGCGGCGAGCATTCGAAGAGGCACAGAAGCTTGAGCTATACCGCCTATTCATGAGCATGGATAGCGCGATGGCATGGCGCACCCTGCGCGAGCCACGTCAGACTACAGCTATTGAGGATCCATAGATATGGCACGATTATGCAGAGCGACTTTATGAAGTGCTAGGGCAGCCTCCTATTCCACAACCACACGAGCCTCGCCCCACGTGCTCCTCCTTCTTTACAGCAGAGATGGTAGAGGGCCATACGCCGCATGCAGCACAGACGATCAGCTGACCATACTGGATTACAGAGTGAGCACATCATTTATGCGGCCTCCACTATAGCCCCGTTGATTGCACATGTCTTCAACCGGGCTATAGGGGAGGGCTTCCCAGAGGAGTGGACACAGCACACCATAGTGCCTATCCACAAATCTGGCGACACCCTGGACCCAGGGAACTACAGGACTATCATGATTGGCCACACGATGGCCAAGCTATATGGAGCAGTACTTGAGGCACAGCTCAGCTGCTACGCAGAGATCGAGGGTTTACGAGCTCCAGGCCAGGCAGGTTTCAGACGAGCTTTCTCCACCATTGACCACATCTTCGTTCTGCGCTGCCTCATTGATGGGGCAAAGGCGCGGAAGAAGAGGCTTTACTGTTGCTTTGTGGACTTCCGCAAGGCCTTTGACACAGTCCCACGCGAGAGACTCTTCCAGCGCCTTCACAGCATTGGGGTACCAACAGAGATGATTTGGGCCATATATGCTCTCTATGAGAGGGTGACGGGTCGGGTTCGTTGCCCAGGCGGTTTTTCAGAGACCATTGCTAGCACCATTGGTGTTAAGCAAGGATGCCCACTCTCCCCGACACTCTTTGGGCTATACATCGACGAGATCTCCGACTACATACTGCGAGCAGGGGGAGAGGGGAGCGACTTGGCAGGTACTCCGGTCCACATCATGTTATATGCTGATGATATTGTGTTGATTTCAGAGTCACCCGAGGGCTTGCAACGCCATCTTGAGGCCTTGGACGAATTCAGCACACACAGGGGGTTGACTGTGAACCTTGGCAAAACCAAGGTTATGATCTTTCACACATCCAGTGCAGTGAGGAGCGCCGCCATCTTCACAGCAGCAGGAGGACAGGTTGATGTAGTCACCTCCTATGTCTACCTTGGCATCACATTCACCAGCCTACCAGGACCCTTCACTATGAGGCAGGCTGCTGTTGACAGGCTCACCCGAGGATATGCAGCTCTGGCCATGCTAGAGCGGAGGTGCCACCAGGCACACTTTCAGGAGCCCCGCACGAAGGGGTGGCTTTTCGACACCTTAGTCACCCCGGCCTTGATGTACTCAGCGGCAGTATGGGCACCAGGATTGACAGCTGACCAGTGGACACAACTTGAGAGACCACAGGTATATATGATCTCACGCTTGCTCCGCAGCAAGAAGACAGTGCCACACGACATTATTAGAGCCGAGCTCGCCACACCACCTATGGTTGTAGAGGCACTATTCCAGACAGTTTGCTTCATCCAGAGGATGAGAGAGCTACCTCCTGACAGACTTACCCGTAGAGCATTTGAGGCAGCTATACAGCTATCAGAGAGTGGGCATGAGAGAGCATGGTACTCACAGGTCAGAGCATGGTTTGAGGGACACGGTCTTGACATGGAGAGCCTACCACCATTCCAGTACGACCCCCACTCACCATATGTTCACCTCTCTCGCAGTGAGAGGAACTTGGTATTGAGATAGGATTTGTGGCAGCTATACACTAGGAGAGTCTGGGAGGCACCTAGCTTGGGGACGAGGATGTCAGATTACAGAGACCAGTTTCTCACCATATTGTCTGGGGGGTTCATACAGAGACCACGCTACATGGACACATATATGCCACATAGCTCACGGGTGGCGATTGGTCAGCTGAGAGTGGCTTCACACAGGTTAGAGATTGAGATCGGGAGACATATTGGTGTTCCCAGGGGGAGCGAATCTGCAGAGCCTGCACAGAGGAGGTGGAGAGTGAGGAGCACTTTGTATGTAGATGCAGAGCATACACTGAGATCAGAGGCAGGTATGAGGCCCTATTTAGAGGACTGCCCACTCTCCGAGAGATCATGGAATCTCGAGATCAGAGACAGCTCGGACGTTTCTTACTAGAGATACAGAGCCATCGGGACACACTACTACAGCCACACACAGCTACACAGACAGAGGGGAGACAGTCGCAGCTCACAGACTTCTTTCAGAGGATTTCCGCCCCCCCCTCACCAGACACTCAGAGGGGAGTGACACTCCCACAGGCGGAGGTGAACCGAGCTAGACGACGACCACGAGTCACAGGCTACAGGGGTGCGAGCTCCCACCACCGACAGATCGAGGAGATCCGAGCCCGGGAGCGCCGTGCCACTGAGGAGCGAGTGGCTCAGATGAGGGCTGACCCGACAGCTTTCATCCGGGTAGCCTTGGCACCAGACCCACCCATGTACCACATCTTACATCCCCGCATTAGTACAGGATGGAGCTAGATAGCTTGATGCATTCTCATGATTGTACTACCTTGAGCATACAGACATGCATATACCCCTAGAGATAGAGCTCCATCCCTCCTCAGATACTCCACTACCTACATTCAGTTCAGTTTTGTATCAATTTTGTTTCATTTGTCTTTCCGATAGACGGATGACATACACACAATGTACATTTGATTTGTCTCATAGGCCGATTTCGGCTTGACATAGACGTTAAAAATCTTTCTTTCTTTCTTTCTTTTCTCTCTCCCCCCTTGTCGCTTCCGTTTCACTCTAACATGGTATCGGTCACAGGACACACTCCCTTGCTGGGCGCTTCCGTCCCTCTCCAGATCAACATGTGGTTGGCTGTGTTTCCCCTTAGACAAGCAGCGTTTTGTTTTACGTTGGAAGCCGGCATGCTTCTTTTTTGAGCGTTTTTATTAATGCTAAGGGTGGGTTTAGACTAGGCGGCGGAATAAAAAAACAAAGGGGCGTTCTTCCTCCATGGCAAAATTTAATTGGCTGGAGTTGAGGCACTCTTCCGCCGGGCCCTCCATTTTTCTTCCGACCCCCCCCCCCCCCCCCCCCCCCCCCCCCCCTCGGAAGAGTTGATGGCCTCTCTCAGCCCCCTTCACTTTCACTTTTCCTCCTCCACACTGTTCACACTAGGCGGCGGCACATTTAGGAAACCTTGTTTCTTCCGCCGGTTCAGTCTGAACCCAGCCTAAGTGAAACATCTATGAGGGAGGGATCTCCTGGGTGCCTGGACTGCCTATGGACAGCAATTGTGGACGAACCACCTTATTGTAGCCACCATCGTGGAGGACCTTGTTACAAGCTTGGACACTCCAAGCGAGAAATCAATAGCAACACACGAATAGAAATTGCAAAATCACTGAACTTGGAGAGAGAGAGAGAGAGAGAGAGAGAGAGAGAGAGAGAGAGAGAGAGAGAGAGAGAGAGAGAGACCTTCTAGTATTTCTTTATTACTACTTCACAAAGGTACAACTCTTGAGGGTCCAATTCTCTCCTAGACGCTACGTCAAGATGCTCTCTGAAGAGTGGGGCACTTATAAACTTATAAGGGATGCCCAAAAGCATTTGCCCTCAAAAAGTCCACGTGAAAAGCTGCAAAAACCAGCCAGCGCAATTAGTAGAAATCCGTATGGCTTGCCACATCAGCATGCTAGCACAATTTGCGAAAACCAGCCCCCTAGGGCCTAGACGTCAAGCTTTTAACCTTTTTAGGGTTTAGGTCCCTCGGCCGGTGCTCCATAAGTTGGTAGGTTAGGTTTATTAGAAACTCAAGTTCTTAAGGATTCTTTAACTCCTTGGCCTCTCGGCCATTTCATTAGTTAGGCATGCTACGCCATCACTCTGTGACTGTCACAAACGGGAGCGCACACGAATAATCGACAAGTTGAATTTAAATAAACTTTCAACCAAAAGAGACGAGGGAGAAGATCGACAAAGCACCTTCTGCCCCCCCCCCCCCTTAGAGAGAATCTTTATTCGGGGGAATATTTTTTTTTACAAGCACAAGAACCGGAGTAGCCCCTCCGTTCTAAATCTCAATCTCGATGGTCTATTTCTTCCCATGCGGGAAAATTCCCGAGAGACGAGCTCTCAATTCCGTTTATGTCTACACTCAGAGCACGAGGCTCCGCAGACTATCTCGGATTCCTTTCCCGGAATGTCCGAGCGTAGGCTGAGGTCTTCTTGCTCTTTCTCCGTGTCGGAGTCCCTGCAAAAACTCAAAACACAAAACAACTACTCATAGTGCGTATTCACAATCGATACTTGTTGCTCCGAGTCGGAGTCCCTGCAAAAACTCAAAACACAAAACAACTACTCATAGTGCGTATTCACAATCGATACTTGTTGCTCCGAGTGCGGAAAAGCGACTCGCTCCGTGAGATAATTATGAGCACCTGCAGTTTCTCAATGGCTGACTCTCTGTCTCCTATCGCTTGTTTAAGGCACAGACATTCAGAATAGACAAAACACAGAAATCAAAATGGAAGTGGAACTGGAACAGAACACAGAAACTGACAACAGACTTTCGCTTTCCCCATTCCCAAGAAGATACTGAACGACAGTTACATACTTCGATAAGACTAATGGGCAACGCCCTTTCCCAAGAACACCCCTTGGAATCCTAAAAGTACAAAAGTTAACATTCCAACTTCCACTAAGGTAAAACATCCCAAAATTCCTAGGCTTAACATCGCTGGCCAATCTGGCATAGTTACCCGGAATGCGGAACGGGAACGGCGGCGGGCCTCCCTGCAGAACAGGGGAACGGGAACGAGCCTGGAACGGGAGGCTTAAAAAACACCCAAATAATGCAATTTTTAGCGTAATGTGTTTGAATACAAGTAGTACTAGAGTCCTTTGACTCTAATACCCACAAAAAACACGATTTGAAGACAATTCAACTTTATTATGACTTGAATGTGATGTGCGGCGCCCATACACAATAACACATGCAATTATAGATTAGAGCTCTCAAATAATTGCAAGAGTAGAAGTCAGAGATAAGACTTGAAAGTTGAGCCATAACATTGAGCAAATTACACTTTTCGCTTAATTTTGGATAACAAGGCCGCCTAGGCGCTACAAAAAACCCAAAGGTGACATATAACATATGGAATAATGAGACTATAAGGGGAACAAAGTTCAAACCACACTTTAAAAAGACCAAGTTGACAGATACCATATGGCATAAAGAAGCTTCAAAGAGGGCAAGCCGCAATACAAAAAGGTAAGGATAATGGATTATGGAAGTCCTAAAGTCTCAACTCTCGAGTCTCAAGACTCAAGACTCAAGAGCCACTAGCTTGAGAAACTGTCACAAACCGGTGACGTTGCATGGCCCTAGACACACATTCCCAAGTGGGACAGCAGACCGGACACCCTCACACTGGCTGGCAGCAGCAACGGAAAATGTTGAGACTGTGTCGATGTGGTAGTCCCGGATTTTCCGGCAGAAAACGTGCAGACAGTGTTGACGTGGCATCTGTACGGGAAACCTGCTTTTGTGCAGCTG
Organism: Adiantum capillus-veneris; assembly: GCF_014529385.1. Classification (NCBI taxonomy): domain Eukaryota; kingdom Viridiplantae; phylum Streptophyta; class Polypodiopsida; order Polypodiales; family Pteridaceae; genus Adiantum; species Adiantum capillus-veneris. The sequence goes on along the minus strand of NC_140934.1, from coordinate 171,026,114 downwards.
ATGACGTGGCAAAGCGTACGAAAAAGCAGCTTAAGCATTGGCTGAATTTTATGGCAGCTTTTGGATAAAATTGCTTTATTTTTGGAGAAGCTTTTGGACTATTGCTTTTGGGCATCCCTTGTAACTTATAAATAAATGGGCAGGGCCCTCACTTCTCAGAGCATCTGGATGCAGAGTCTAAGAGTGAGAACTTTCCCACTCTCTTGTACTTTGAACCTAGATTAATACAAAAAGAAATATTGAAAGGGGTGCAAGTCTTTGGGGCCAATATCTCTAGGCACGGAACTCTGCCGGGCCGTGTCGAATCAAGTGTGAATTGTGGATTGTTTTGAAGTGAATCTCTGTCGTGTCGCAGTAGAATCTTGATTTGGAGTGTCCAAGTTTGTTACAATGGTATCAGAGCATAGAAAGATTCTTCTTCTACGGAGGATCCAATCCCTTTTGCAGCACATGCAACTTTTGGGAAAGAATCTTCGTGTCCCGACCCCGGACTTATTAGCCACTCCCACCCTTCATACATCGCACGTCGGGCACGCTCCTGTCTTCATTGCTTTGTCTTACAGGGCATAAAGCCATAAAGAATCCCATATTACACATGGGTTCTTGTGAAGAATCTAACAGAGATGACACCTCTCAGTGGGAAGGCAAAGAAAGTTGAACATCCGGTGCCGGAACTGAAGAAAAGAATGGAGATTTTGGGCAAATTTTTTTTCTTCGGACAAGTTTGCTAGAAAGGAGCACAAATGTCAACTGTAGATTGGCATATGTGTGAACAAATTGATTAAGTACTCTAGGGACCCGAGATTGGCGAAACACCTGAAGAATTACCCGATTGATAAGATTTACTCGAGATAGCGTGTGGGGAGGAAAGCCGAAAAGACAGACAAGTGCAAAAAAGCGGAACCTGTACTCACAGAAAGACATGGACAAGCACTCTTGAAAAGAAGCACTTCTATAGAGCCAACCAATATGACTTCCTCGAAGACGAGAGCAAGAAAACCAAAGAATTTAAAGAAGGTGGACAGTCGATTTGAATCTTTTTCTGGGTTTCGAGATGCTCAAACATGGTGGTCCACTCTTCTTCTGAGGAAGGAAGCTCCAGTTAAATGGTTGAAATTCAAAAGGCTCTTTATTTTCTTCTTGGTTGACTCGGGAGTACGAACGAGATATACGAACCGCTTGGAATCATCTTCGGATGACCAAGGGACATTCTTTGGACGCTTATTGCGAGAGATTTTGGCACTCTTTTCTACCAACCTCTTCATTTAAGAAGGTCTCGTTTAAGGAACAGATCGAGTGGTTTTGTTGCACTTCCTACAGAGATCCGAGACTATTGCTTGGAACAAAAGTTGAATTCTATTCAAGAATTGATGGATCATGCGAAACGGGGTTTTGCGATACATTCGGGAAGTTTGACTTACCCCACTGAGGAGATCTTGACTCAGAGAACCCAACAGATCGTTCACAATGAAAGTAGAAAGAGAAAGAGTTCCCATGACAAAGAAAAGAAAGATACATGTCCCCAACTGACTCGTAGAGAAAGGGCTATCTATCTCAAAGAGGGGAATTGTTTTGGCTGCGGGGAATTTGGACGTCTCCGCGAAGTGCCCTAAAAAGGCACAGCAAGAACAGAATGAAGACAAGCCCGAGAGTTTGAGAGCAACTGAGGAACATGGACGAAATGGCAAGATGAAAGCAGGACTCGTTCCAGATTGCATGGGTACTGATCCAAGCATGATTGATGAAAGTACATAACTTTGCCGAGCTTGGGACAAAGTGAAAGATCAGGAAGCCCTCATTTTTCTTTGATGGAGAAGCCAAGGCCAACTTCTTGAATCGGCGGCTCGATTTGGAATTACGCCCGACAGGGGGATGCCACAAGCGGAGGCAGTTCTAGCGGCACCTGGACGGAATGTTGCCATTACACTGATCATTGGCAAACTTCGTTTGCAATTTCAGGGGTATTAGGGCACGAGGACTTCTATGTAATGCGCTTAGGAAGGTTGTGATGTCCTTCGAGAAATCCCTTGGTACCGCAAGAACAACGCCATGGTCGACTATTGGGCTGAGAAAGCGACTTTGACAAATGAAGGGCAAAGAGATTGTACTTGATGAAATTCAGTTTCTTTACTCGATTTTCTGGAGAGAATTGAATAATGATTGAAGGTCGAATAAGTTGCCACCTTCTCATCCTAAGGATCGTACCATTGATCTGATACCTGGAGGCACACCACCGAGCCGGCCACTTTATCGTGTGAGCCGAGCCCAGAATGAAGAGATTATGAACCAAGTGAAAGAGCTTTTGGAAAAGAGTCTTATCCAGCCGAATACTTCACCTTACTGCTCCCCGATGTTATTGGTTTTGAAGAAAGACCGATCTTGAAGAATTTGCATTGATTATAGAGCTCTCAACAAAATCACCATCAAGAACAGATTTTCGATTCCTAGGATCGATGATATTCTAGACCGACTACAGGGATCCTCTTGTTTCAACAGGATAGATTTGAAGAGCGGATATCATCAGATCCGAATTGCGTCGGGAGATGTCTACAAGATAGCTTTTCGGATGACTTTCGGTTTATTTAAATTTTTGCTGATGCCTTTTGGCCTTACCAATGCTCTAGCGACCTTTAAGCGAATGATGGACATGATTTTTAGAGAGTACAAATCTTTTGTTGGCACTTTCTGTGATGACATTATTGTCTTCTCCAAGGATGAGGCAAAACATAGAGAACATCTGCTACAGGTCTTTTAGGCATTGCGAGATCACAAGTTGGTGATTAATGCAAAGAAGAGTGAATTTTTCCTACCAAAGATACACTTTTTGGGACACATCGTCTCAGCAGCAGGAGTGCAAATGGACCCGGCCAAGATTGCGACTATACGTGATTGGCCCAAGTTGAAGAATGTTCATGAAGTTAGAAGCTTCTTGGGCTTCTGTCACGTGCACATCTAACCCTATGTGTACGTGGACAAGCTACAGTATGACCAGGGTTCAGTTCAGTCAAGTCAGTCTAGAATAGGAAGTGATAGTGGCACTTTTGTGAGTCTATTTGCAGACCGTGCATGTCCAGACACTTAGAGTAGATGCATATCCTTTGGTTGCACTCAGCGTGATCATCCGATTTCCATCAGAACCCATCAGGAGCATTTTTACAGTGCATAAACGTATTTTCCCTATTTTTGACATTTTTCACTTATTATTTTTAAGTGACTTTTGTTGGGAACTAGGTAGGGCAAATATACTAAGTTTGTATATATAGAAACCTAGCGCTAGCACTTTCTGGCAGAAGAGGCAGTAGGAGCATTGCTCACAGGCAACTTCTCAGCAGGACCCCAAGTTCTCTAGCGTTTTTGCATCACAGCAGAAGAGCTAGCGTTTTTGGACAAGAACCCATATCAGCTAGCGTTTTTGCATCTGCATCAGCCTGGCGAGACAGCAGAGGAGAATTCAGCCCTAGCGTTAGCAGTTGCATCAGCAGATCCATAGCAGATTTCACTAGACAGCAGAATTCAGCCCAAGCGTTTTTGGTTTGCAGATCAACCTCAGCGTTTTTGCAGATCTTTGCGACGGAATCAGCCCTAGGACCAGCGTTTTCAGTTTTCAGCATAGACTCGTAGCAGAACAAGTCCCGAACCTCGCAGACCTCACCTTCCCACAGCAGATCCTCGCCGCACGGTCAGATCCCACGAAGTTTGCAGTTTCAACCCGGAAAATGCAGATTTCAGCATCTGCGTTTTCAGCGCGTCGTCGTCGCATCGTCATCATCGACATAAGAGTCAAAATTCAGCAGATAAAGATTTGCAGATTTCAGCCATTAGCGTTTTCAGATTTCAGCCCGTCTTGTCGTCGTCGTCATCGTCGTCGACATCGTCGGCAAGTCCAAGCATTGTAGAGATTTGTGCAATCAATAGTAGACCGCTCTCGCCAGATTTGCAAAAGTCATTCGAAGTATATTGTGATGCTTGTGGTCGTAGTCTGGGTGTGGTCTTAATGCAAGAAGGCCATGTCATTGCCTATGAGAGCCGATTGTTTTCGAGGCCGGAATTGACAGCACAGATTTATGAGAAAGAGCTTTTGGCGGTTATCCATGCTCTTACTCAGTGGCAACATTACCTACTCGGAGCCGATTTTACGGTCTTCACCGATCATCAGAGTTTACGCTGCTACTTGTCACAGAAGCAGCTATTGGAAAAGCAGATGCGATGAGCTAACATCTTGTCACAGTTTCACTTCCAGATTGTCCATGTGCAGGGACAAAAGAACTTGGTGGCAGATGCTTTGTCCCGGAAGCCGTTGATCTTGGCTATTTCCGCGATTCATCATAGAAGCTTCGAGGACATGGTCGATCAGTACGCATAAGATCGAGATTTTTCAGATGCATTCGATCGAATACAGAATGGGGAGGTAGTAGCGCGATATTTCATTCGGCATGGCTACTTGATGAAGAAAACGATGTTGTGCGTTACACAGCCGTTGAGGGAAAAGGTTCTAACCGAATGCCACTGTCCACCATTTACGGGTCACCGCGGCATTGATACCACCTTGAAAGGTGTGGAGCGATACTTCTTTTGGCCGAGACTCAAGAAGGACGTGGACGATTTTGTACGTAGTTGCTTGGTGTGCCAGAAGGTCAAGTTTGACAGGCATAAAGCATAGGGATTATTACAGCCTTTATCCATTCCCACCCGTCTCTGGGAAAGTATTGCTATGGATTTCATTTTTGATCTCCGGAAAACACAGAGGGGGCAAGATGGTATCTGGACTGTTATTGACAGATTTAGCAAGCAGGCTCATTTCATTCTAGTGAAGAAAACAGTCAAGCCGGATCATTTAGTGAAACTGTTCATTGCCCAGATATTCAGATTACATGGCATGCCTGAGACAATTGTCTCTGACAGAGATCCCCGATTCACGAGTTTGTTTTGGAAGGCTATTTGGGAGAACATTGGCACACGGTTGCAGTTCTCGTCGTTTTTCCACCCGCAAATAGATTTGCAATCTGAGATTGCAAATTAAGTCGTACTGGATTTATTGAAGTCTTACATCTCGGATTAGAAGACTCAATGGGAAATGTATTTGCCCTTGGTGGAATTTGCCTACAATAACACGATTCACTCTTCGACGAGGAAGGCTCCATTTGAGATTATTGAAGGTGCTTCGAAGGTTCCACCCTTCTTAAGCACGAAAGATAAATTTTTGAAGCCGACCATTACACGAGGGACTTGGACACAGCTTTTGCCAAGGTCCGGGAGGCTATAGAGAAATCTCAGGAAAGACACAAAAAGGTAGCAGATTGACACCAGACACTGTTGCGATTTGAAATTAAAGGAGAACCATTGGGCTCTTACGTTTTGAGAAGGCATGCGTGAGAAAGAAAAAGGGAAAGGAGCATCTTTTTCCAAAGCTTAGCATGAGATACTATGGACCTTTCCAGATAAAAGAAAAGATAAATGATGTCTCCTTTAGACTGAAGCTGCCCGATACTTGGAGAATTCACCTGATAGACGAGATGACTGCAGCATTTCGGCCTGATAAATCTCTATAGACATGATTGCAATAAGGATTAGTTAATTGGGCATCTGAGAGGTCCCGACTGGATCTAGATGCGATTGCTAAATACGTTGCCGATTAATCATGGTCTATGATTCGAATGAATTTTGAATGTGATTTGTCATGTGATGTCTTCTGATGTCAAGTGATGTCCTGTGATGTGACTGTCGATTGGTACATGTGCTGGATGTGTTGTTCCTAGTGCCTCGGTACTAATAGTCAGTGTCTGCTAAGACAGTTTATGGCCTCTGTCTGTTTTGTAGGCGTAATTGAGGGCGATTACAATGCTTTCAAGAGGGGGGTATGTCACAAACCAGTGACGTGGCATGGCTCTGGACACACATTCCCAAGTGGGGCAGCAGACCCGACACCCTCACACTGGTTGACAGCAACAGAAAACGCGGAGACAGTGTTGACGTGGCAGTCCCGGATTTTGTGGTAGAAAATGCAGAGACAATGCTGACGTGGCATCCGTACGGAAAACCTGCTTTTGCGCAGTTGATGACGTGGCAAAGCGTACGGAAAAGCAGCTTAAGCACTGGTTTTGGGGCTTTGCTTTTGGGCATCCAAGTTTGTTTCAGAAGCCTCCCAATTCGTGGTAGCCGGCTGTAGGTCATGCACTTCCTCCCATTCCTCATGTCTCGACACTCGAAAAAAGTGTACCCTCGCTTTGTCATGCCCCCCTTTCCGCGTGTAAGAGCATAGCTTGTATACTCATGCACGAGAACCTCCGGCTGCCAACAAGGTGTTTTCCGAGGTCACTTCGTCCCACCACGACCATTCCTTTGCCCTTTGGGTGTTGCTCGCATGAATGGAGGGGGTTGTACGAGAACAAGAGGCCATGGATAATTGGATTATTCGAGAAAGTGTAAGGTGTAGCGTAAGTGAATGTTGATATTGCTCAAGATTAGTGCTCCGAACTGTGCTCAAGGGTTCCTTTTACTTATGGAAGGGGGAGCCTTCCGTTCCATTAGAGAGAGAGTGCAATGATCACAAACAAAGTGAATGCTACTGTGAATGAAAGTGTTGAGACTGAGAGAAAGAGAGAGAGAAGAGTATGACACTAGGTGGTTCTCAAACCCTCCTCCAAGGGCTCCCCTCTCTATGGCAAGAGAGGTCTATGCTATAGATTGCACAAATCTGGTACAATGGTCTAGATGCAATGGACTTGCCAACGATGTCAACGACAATGACAACGACGACGAGGATGGGCTGAAAACTGAAAACGCAAGGGCTAAAAAGCTGAAATATGCAAAACGCTGATTTTCTGCTGGTCTCTAACACTGTGTCAGCAAGGATGGCGATGACGACGACTCGGCGACGATGCGCTGAAAACGCAGATGCTGAAAACTGAAAACAGCGGGCTGAAACTGTAAACGCTGGTTGATTCGACGGTACGGCGAGGATCTGCTGCGGGTAGGTGAGATCTACGAGGCTAGGGGCTGGATCTGCTGTGGCTAAGTGTTGAAAACTGAAAACGCTAGTGTGCTGGGTTGGTCTGACGCCGGAATCTGCAAACGCTAGGCCAGGTCCGCAAACTGAAAAACGCTAGGCTGGATCTGCTATTGATGAAAACGCCAAAGGAAGGAATCCGCAAAAACGCTATCTGCTTCTGTTGGCTGAAAACGCTATGGCCTTCTGCTGGTCTTGCTGAGAAGGTGCACTGTTAGTTGCTGGAACTTCTTATGCCTCTTCTGCAAAAAAGTGTTAGCGCTAGGTTTCTTTTATACTGCCTTAGAAATTTGCCCTACTCACTTTTCCAACAAAAGTCACTTATTAATAAATAAGTGAAAAATGTGTAATTTGGGAAAAAGGGTTCTATGCACTACTGTAAAATGCTCATGATGGGTAGTGAATGTCATGCTGATGATCATGCTGTGGGTAACCAGAGGATATGCAACTAGTCTAAGTGCCTGGACATGCACGGCCTGCTCACAGGCTCACAAAGGTGCCAAAACACTTCCTAAGCTGACGTATACCCTAGACCTGAGATAGCTTGTCTACATGCACATAGGGTTAGATGTGCACGTGACATCCCCTCCTTTTCAAAGTGAGGTATTGGTACCGAGCTGCATGGCTTCCTTGTAGTCCGCCAACAACTATGGGTAATCTGTGAAAAACTCTTCATCGATCCACACTGCCTCGTGGGTTTCTCGATCCTTGAACTTCAAAAAGTATTGTCTGTCTTGCTTCTTTGAGCCATGACGAAACCGATGCAACAACACTTGCTCCGGCTCCCTGACTTCAGCTCCATCGATGATCTTGGGCTTCTTCTTCGGAAATGTCCTTCGGAGGTGTTCCCTGAAACACTTTCAACCAAGAAACATGGAAAACGTTGTGCATCGACCATGAGTTAGGCAATTGCAATTTCATAGAAACCTCATTGATCTTTAATGACAGGAAATGGACCATATATTCTAAAAGACAACTAGAACACTTCTTTCCGACTTGCTTAAGTGTTGCTTCATGATTCTCTTAGAAACATCCTAACGATGCTTGTTAGCCTGTCGTGAGTAAGACTCCTGAGCCTTGCTTAGCCGAAGCTTCACACTCTCAGAAATCTTATCCAACGACTGACTTTCAGCATTGGCATCAGGCATTTGACTGACCGAGCGAGTTAAAAGTGACTGGAATGGACGGCCAAAAGCTGCCTCATACGGAGTTCTACCAATGGCAGAGAAATAAGAGTTATTCAAAATTGCTTGAACCAATGGGAGATGGAGCTCCCAATGAGACTGCTGATCATGCACATATGACTTCAAAACATCAAAAGCCAACTGATTGTAAATTTCTGTTTGACCATCTCAGCGTGGATGAAAAGCCAAAATTTTCAAAGAGTGCACGCAAAAAATTGGACATGAACTTAACATCCTTATCTGAAATGATTGACTTTGGCAAACCACAGAGGGGGTACCAATGCTTTATGAACAACCGTGCGACATCTTGTGCGGTGACTGTGGAAGGAATCAACATACAAAATTTGTTGAAATGGTCGACAATTGTCAAACATTGAGTGTTCCTTGAATGCAAACTAGGTGGAAGGTTAGTCACAAAATCCATAGAAATATCCTGAAAAGGTCCATCGAGAATAGACAGCGGAAGCAGGAGGCCTTGCTGCTTACCCTGACGAGCTTTTACCTTTTGACAAATGGTGCGTTGTGTGACATAACAAAACACATCCTTTCGCATTTTAGGCCAATAAAAGAATCTTTCTATTTTTTCCAAAGTGGTGTTCATTCCCCTGTGCCCACCCGTGAGAGATTCATGAGTATCGTGCAATATGGCTCTCCTGAGAGAGAGCAACACACGTAGATGGTGAAGAAAATGCAACAAACCGTCACAAATGAGATAGTTGCTAGGCCCTTGGGAAGCAAGAGCCTGCAACTATTGCTTACCAAACTCGAAATCTGCATACTGGTTTTTCATGCTGTCGAAAGACACACCCTGAAGAGAAACCGTGGATCTTGACTCAAGAGCAGGGTCTGTCCTTTGCGACTTAACGCATTTGCAACAGGGTTAGCTTTACCAGGCACATACTCAATCAAACCTCTAAATTGCTAAAAAAATTGTGACCACTGTGCTTGGCGATCACTCCAATGTACATTAGGCATAGACTGGAGCCACTTGAGGGCTTGATGATCTGTGCGAATTGTGAACTCTCTACCATACGAAAAATGCTTCCAATGCTTGAGAGAGTGAATGATAGACTGAAGTTTTTTGTCACAAACTGAATAGTCCTTTTTTGCACTGTTGAACTTCTGACTAAGGAATGCAACTGGACAGCCATGCTGCTAAAGCACAGCGTCTATGGCGACATTGCTCGCATCCGTCCATACCTCAAAAGAGTCATCCCAAGAGGCAAGGATAAGACCTTGAGAGGTGCGAAAGCCTCAATGGCTGCTTTGGGCAAATCCACGCGTTGTCGGCGAGTCTTTACCCTTTTCAAAACATCTGCCATGGGTGTGGCAATGCGTGCAAAATTCTCGATGTGCGAACTATATGCTTGACATAATCCAAGAAAAGAACGCGCATCATATGGAGTTTTGGGCAAATCCCAATTACGTACCTGTTCTACCTTCACGGGATCTAGCTTGACGCCTTCTGCAAAAATGATATAACCCAAATAAGTAACTTCAGCGAGAAAAAACTCAGATTTCTTAGCTGCAATGTACAATTGACACTTATCCAAACGGGTTAAAACCCTTTCTACATCCTTTTCATGTTGTTCCCACGATGCAGAAAAAATTGAGAATATCATCGAGAAAGATGAACACACGCACACCAACCATATCGCCAAAACGGCCTACCAAGGTTATATGTACCCACGGGACCTATCAATCCAAAAGGCATAACCACATACTCCCATTGCCCTCGCTCTGTGCGAAAAGCGGTCTTGTAGATGTCGCCTTTGAATACCCTTACCTGATGGTATTCACTTTTGAGATCGGCCTTACTGGAAACCTTTGCCCCATTGAGCCTATCGAGGATATACTCAATGCGGAAACTTGTCCTTGATGGTCATCTTGTTCAATGTCCTGTAATCAACACACAAACGAGACGAACCATCCTTCTTGCGGACAAATAAGATAGGAGCAGCAAAAGGACTTACACTAGGACGTATGAATCCTCTGGCCACCAACTCCGTGAGTTGCCGCTCTTAACTCTTCTTCCTGAGTCTTGTTCAAACGGTAGGGAGCCTTACTGACTGGCTGTGCCCCCTCCGTGAGTTCAATGCGATGGTCCTCTGGCCGCTCGGGAGGGAGACGAGGTGGAAGATCATCCTGCAAAAAGAGGTGCTTATACTTGGTAAACAAAGCTGAATACCTGTCTGGAATCTTAATGCTTTGGGTAACTGGAGAGGTATAGATGAATGCCGCTTGTGCTCCTCTTCATAATTCACGCTTCGCTTGCACATGAGAAATGAGAGGTAAAGAATGTAGACCCTCCTCACCACGAATGATCATGGGAGAGTCACTTTTGGCATGTAGAGTGAGAGTATTGTCCGCCCAATCAATGAGAGGGTTATACTCACAAAACCATCTAATGCCCAAAATCATATCACATCCTGAGAGAGGAGACTCGACAAATTTTCTACGGAAGGAAGCTTGTTGAACAGTCAATAACACATCTAGACACTCTTGCGTAATGAGAGAGTCCATACCAGGAGCAAAGCCCGACACCTCGAGAGGAGTTGTCTGGCTAACCTCTATGCGGACTCTCTCTACAAGAGAGGCACCAATCACATCATGCATACTGCGTGAACCAAACAATATGACAAAACGCTAACCCTTCACATGACCATAACATTTAAAGAGAGAATCATCAATGTGTGTGTCAGAAACATGTGGAGACTCAGATTGGTTCACTAAAGTGCTTGTGGTAGCTGTCGATGCTTTGGGTTCTTTTAGTGTGTCACATGACACATCCAACCCTATGTGTCCGTGGACAAGCTACAGCATGATCAGAGTTCAGTCCAGTCAAGTCAGTCTAGATTAGCAGTCTAGATTAGAAGTGATCTGGCACTTTTGTGAGTCTATTCGTAGACCGTGCATGCTTAGTCACTTAGTGTAGATGCATATCCTCTAGTTGCACACAGCATGATCATCAGTATTCCCACCAGAATCCATCAGATTCCTTCAGGGGAATTTTCCAGTGCATTTACCCTATTTTATCTATTTTTGGCATTTTTCACTTATTAATTTAAGTGACTTTCCAACAAAAGTAGGTAGGGCAATGTGGGTAAGAAAAAATATAAGCAAACCAAAGCTAGCACTAAATGGCAGAAGAGGCAGCAGGAGCTCCCCGCTCAAAAGGCATCTTCTCAGCAAGAACCCCGTAGCACCCACAAGCACTTGGCGTTTTCATCTTTGCCGTCATCGCCAACATCAAGCCTAGCGTTTTGGTATCGCCAACAGTCCCCCTAGCCCCTGGCGTTTTCAGCCTTGCTATCATCGCCAGCAGTCCCCTAGAAACCCAGCGTTTTTCACTAACGCTACAAGGCACATCAGCGGTTTCCATTTTCAGCCCTTTTTGCAGCAGATGGACCAGCGTTTTCAGCCATTAGGAAACCAGCAGATTCAGCCCTAAACACTTGCAGAAACACCCCATTTTCAGCCTCCCAAAAACGCAGCAAACCAGCGTTTTTCAGCAGTCTGAATCAGCCCCGAAATTCAGCAGATAGAAGACCGTAGATTTCAGCCCTAAAGTCGTCGTCGTCATCCCCGTCGTCGTCACCGACATAGTCCCAGGTTGCATCAATCCATTGCATCGTCATTGTACCACTTTGTGCAATCAATAGTAGACCACTCTCGTCGACGAGAGTGGGGCCTTCGGAGGAGGGTTTTACGTCTCTGTTGTCGTATCTCTCTTCTTTCTCTATCTCTCAGTCTCATACACTTGCACGCATAGTTGTCCATTCACTTTGTTTGTGATCATAGCATCTCTCATTAAGAACGGAAGGCTCTCCCTTCCATAAGAACAAAAGGAACCTTGAGCACAGTTCGGAGCACTCATCTTGAGCAAAGCGCAAACATTCATTCCGTTGCACCTAACATAGTGGTACTGTCCTAGGACAAGCCTTCTTAATATGACCCTTGACGTGACATGGATAACATCGACCTTCCTTAGCATAAATGACTTGTTCTTCTGGCATTATGTATCCTCCTATAATTCCTTGTGCGGCTTTTTCATCCGGGGTTAGCTTAGGTTTAGCAAGTACTTTAGCTTTACCCTTAGATTCATTTTGAGAGTTCTTTTCCGAAGGATTAGTGGGAGATTGACTAGAAGAGTTACCGTTCTTACACCGTTCTGTGGGTTCTGAGGAGTCTGAGAGGTACCGTGAGAAGACTTGTTCTCCTTAGGCTTTCCTTTGTTGTGCCTCATCTCCTGTGTGAGAGCAATCACTACCGCCTTGTTGAGATCTATTGGGTCGAGTACTTCGACATCAAACTTGATATACTCGTCCAACCCAAAAACAAATGCCTCTTTGCGCTCATCATCCGATTTGCGTAATTGGGTGCTGAGCTGCAAAACACAATTAGAGAAAGACATAACTGGCATACCATTTTGCTTTAGACTGCGTCAATCGTCTTTCAACCACGCTAGGTACTGAGGTGGGATAAACCGCGCCTTGAGCTTGTCTTGGAAGTCGGTCTAATTGAAAGAAAGAGGCACGCCTTCCTCGGCTTCCTCTAGGTGCGCGGCCAACTGTGTCTCTTCCCACGCTTAAAACCAATTAATGGCATCATTGGCAAGATACATGGCTACCGTCAAAACTTTGCTATTCCCTGTTTTCTTAGTTGTCGCAAAGTAAGCATTAAATTGATGCAACGAAGAATGAATAACCAGTGTAATAAGGAACGGGGGGAACACAGCCCAAACGTTCCGAAACTTCGTTCCGAACGAGTCCCGTTCCCGAAACGAGATGGGAACGGAACACCGTTCCGGAACGGGGTATAACCGGAACGGTGTTCCGGAATGGGGGGAACGAGGCGGGACATGAGGCGGAATGGCGAAACGCGGGGCGGAACGGGCAAAAGTAGGCATTTGGGGGGGAAAAAGTGGGCTTTTGGGGGTAGATTTGGGGTTGTTCGGGGAACATATTTGGTGCACTTTGAGGGCAGGTTAGGGGGCAGTTTTGGGGTTGTTTAGGAGTTTATTTGGGACCAAGCTGAATGGAGGTAATTCAAGCCTTACTCTAGATGGACCGTTTTGGCCCCGTTTCTGTTCCGCCCCCCCCTCCTCCCGTTCCCGTCCCGTTCTGAATCCTCCCGTTCCCGTTCCGGCTAACTATGTGAATAACATTAGCATCCATCTTACCGTCATACTTACTAAACATCAACTTCTCAGTGACTAGATTGTTGGAGTCCTCATGTCTGCTTGTGCTACTTGATGAACTGTCCACATCTTTGATTGGCTCGGACTTCGAGGTGAGTACCTGTAGGACCAACTCCTGCATGCGTTGGTCTTTTTGCGCCTCACGCTCTAATTCCAAGGCCGCTCGTCTTTCTTCGGCCGCTATGCGTTGAGCTTCGCATGCTTGCTCACGCTCAAGCTCCATAGCTGCCTTTCTTTCTTTGGCCACCAAGCGCGCTTGATCACGCTCGCGATCCAAGGCGGCGCGTTGCGCCTCTTGTTGTAGCATCATGTCCATCATCGACTTGACGAAAGCCTCCATAGGATTTGGTGCAACCCGTGGCGTAGATGGGGAAGGGTGAGGGTTGGAAAAAAATCCTCCTGGTGGGGAAAATTCTTTGTCACCAACTCTACTCTCATCACCTTCACGCAAAGTATCCATTCCGCTTCGGATGATGACCATACATTGGGTTCTTGGGTACTTAAGTTCTCGAGGAACTTGGGGTCTTGAGGTTCATGGGTTCTTGAGGTTCTTGAGTTCTTGAGGGTCTTGAGGTTCTATAGCTTGCAAACGGTGTTTGAGAAGGCTTTTCTCTTACTCGAGCTCGACTCTTCCCTGTGGGCGCATCCCTTGGCGGCCTTGCGCTCACACCAAAGTTTCTTTTTCCCACCTCACGTCGATTGGCCGGCGGTGAAGTGCACGGTCCGCTCTCAATGAGTGAAAAGAGGAACAAGGGGAGGTTGGACAAGCCCTTCTTTCTTGAGTTAACTGTCACTCTTCAAAAACACGATTAGGAATCGACGCGCCCAAGTGACTTGGGTTACGTGCGACCGCAACAAGCAAAAAAATTTCTTGTGGTTCTTTCCTTGAGTGATACAGAACATTGCCAAAGCTCTGATACCAATGTAAGGTGCAGCGGAAGTGAATGTTGATATTGCTTAAGATGAGTGCTCCGAACTGTGCTCAAGGGTTCCTTTTACTTACGGAAGGGAGAGCCTTCCGTTCCTTTAGAGAGAGAGTGCAATGATCACAAACAAAGTGAATGCTACTGTGAGTGAAAGTGCTGAGACTGAGAGAGAGAGAGAGAGAGAGAGAGAGAGAGAGAGAGAGAGAGAGAGAGAGAGAAATACGATACCAGGTGGTTCTCAAACCCTCCTCCAAGGGCCCCCCTCTCTATGGCGAGAGAGGTCTATGCTATAGATTGCATAAATCTGGTACAATTGTCTAGATGCAATGGACTTGCCAAAGATGTCGACGACAATGACGACGACGACGAGGACGGGCTGAAAACTGAAAACGCTAGGGCTGAAAAGCTGAAATCTACAAAACGCTGATTTTCTGTTGATCTCTAACATTGTGTCGGCTATGATGATGACTCGACGACGATGCGTTGAAAACGCAGATGTTGAAAATTGAAAACAGCGGGCTGCAACTGTAAACGTTGGCTCACTCGACGGTACAACGAGGATCTGTTGCGGGTAGGTGAGATCAAGCTAGGGGCTGGATCTGCTGTGGCTAAGTGCTGAAAACTGAAAACGCTGGTGTGCTGGGCTGGTCTGACACCGAAATCTGCAAACGTTAGGCTAGGTCCACAATTTGAAAAACGCTAGGCTGGATCTGCTACTGAAAACGCCAAGGGAGGGAATCCCAAAAACGCTATCTGCTTCTGTTGGCTGAAAACGCTAGGGCCTTCTGCCGGTCTTGCTGAGAAGGTGCACTGCAAGTTGCTGGAACTTCTTCTGCCTCTTCTGCCAAAAAGTGCTAGCGCTAGGTTTCTTTATACTGCCTTAGCAATTTGCCCTACTCACTTTTCCAACAAAAGTCACTTATTAATAAATAAGTGAAAAATGTGTAATTTGGGAAAAAGGGTTCTATGCACTGTAAAATGCTCATGATGGGTACTGAATGTCATGCTGATGATCATGCTGTGTGCAACCAGAGGATATCTGTAAGGTGCGGCGGAAGTGAATGTTGAACTTTGCTCAAGATGAGTGCTCTTAACTGTGCTCAAGGATTCCTTTTACTTACAGAAGGGAGAGCCTTCCGTTCCTTTAGTGAGAGAGTGCAAATGGTCAGAACAAAGTGGTGAACACTGTGAATAAACTTTAAAGGTGCTGAGACTAAGAGATAGAGAGAGAAGAATACGACACGAGTGTTGTCGAAACCCTCCTCCGAAGGCCTCACTCTCTATGGCGAGAGTGGTCTACTTATGATTGCACAAATCTCTACAATGCTTTGGACTTGCTGACGATGTCGGCGACGATGAGGACGATGACGAGACGGGCTGAAATCTGAAAATCTTTATCTGCTGAATTCTGACTCTGTGTCAGTGATGATGTCAATGACGGCGGTACGACGACGATGCGCTAAAAACGCAGATGCTGAAATCTGCGTTTTCCGGGCTGAATCTGCAAACTTCGCGGAATCTGACCGTGCAGCGAGGATCTGCTGCAGAGAGGTGAGATCTGCGAGGTTTGGGGATTCTGCTGCGGAAACTGACTGTTGAAAACTGAAAACGCTGAGTCTAGGGCTGATTCCGTCGCGAAGATCTGCAAAAACACTGAGGTTGATCTGCAAACCAAAAACACTAGGGGCTGAAATCTGTCTTTGCTAAGGAAATTGCTAACGCTAGGGCTGATCTGCTGTTGCTGGGGAATCTGCTATTGCTAGGGCTGATCTGCTGTGTCTTGTGGTCGCCGGGGCTGCTTTGCAATGCAAAAACGCCAAGACTGATCTGGGAATGAAAAACGCTAGGCTCTGTTGTTGGGCAAAAACGCTAGGTTGGTCTTGGGGGTCCTGCTGAGAAGGTGCCTGTTGAACTGGAGCTCGTGCTGCCTCTTCTGCCAGAAAGTGCTAGCGCTAGGTTTCTATATATACAAACTTAGCAAAATTGCCCTACCTAGTTTCCAACAAGTCATTAAAAAGTAATAAGTGAAAAATGTCAAAAATAGGGAAAATAGGTCTATGCACTATAAAAATGCTCCTAATGGGTTCTGATGGAAATCTGATGATCATGCTGTGTGCAACCAGAGGATATGCATCTACTCTAAGTGTCTGAACATGCATGGTCTGCGAACAGACTCACAAAAGTGCTAGAATACTTCCTAATCTAACTGAACTAAACTCAACCCATGTCATAAAGTAGCTTGTCCATGTACACATAGGGTTAGATGTGCACGTGACATCCCCTCCTTTTCAAAGTGAGGTACTGGTACCGAACTGTATGGTGTCGAGGGAGATCACCAACAGCGTCTGGAATCCTAGAAAGGACTTTTCGCTTGCCCACTCTGATGCGTGGGTCATGCGATACTTGAACTTCATAAAGGTCTGCAACGCTTGCTTCTTTGGGCCGCGCTGAAAGCAACACAAAGTCTTCTGAGTCTCTTTCAATGCTTCCACTTCTTCTATGGACGTAGGTCCATCTTCTTCAAGAAACCACTTCCAACACAAAAACATGAACATACCCATTCCATGTAAAGTGACTGGAAAAATACTATTCCTTTGAAAAAACTGTGCATGCAATGTAGATGAACATATAGACAGAGTGCCAAACCATTCATCAAACACACGCAAACAAGGGGGCCGAAACTTGACTTTCTGATCTAAATCAATCAACTGTGGGAAATCACAATGGATGTAAGGTGCAGCGGAATGAATGTTGAACTTTGCTCAAGATGAGTGCTCCGAACTGTGCTCAAGGTTCCTTTTGTTCTTATGGAAGGGAGAGCCTTCCGTTCTTAATGAGAGAGTGCAATGAACACAAACAAAGTGAATGGACACTGTGAATGGAAGTGCATGAGACTGAGAAATAGAGAAGAGAATACGACACGAGAGACGTTGTAAAACCCTCCTCCAAAGGCCCTACTCTCTATGGCGAGAGCGGTCTACTATTGATTGCACAAATCTCTACAATGCTTTTGACTTGCCGACAATGTCGACGACGACGAGACGGGCTGAAAACTGAAATCGCTAAGGGCTGAAATCTGCAAATCTTTATTTGCTGAATTCTGACTCTATGTCGGTGACGATGGCGATGGCGATGGCGACGATGCGACGACAACGCGCTCAAAACGCAGATGCTGAAACCTTCGTTTTCCGGGCTGAAACTGTAAACCTTGCGGAAACTGACCGTGTGGCGAGGATCTGCTGCGGGAAGGTGAGATATGCGAGGTTCGGGGGTTATTCTGCGGTGTCTAAAGGTTGAAAACCGAAAATGCTGGTGTTTCTTGAGGTTCCGTCACGGAGATCTGCAAAAAAGCTGGGTATGATGCAAATGCAAAAACGCTAGGGCTGAAAAGTTGCTGCAGTCGCTGGTTGTTCTGCAAATGCAAAACGCTAGGCTGGTCTGCTGTGTCGTGATGACGCCGGGGCTGATCTGTTGTGCACAAATCGCCAAGGTTGGTCTTGTAGATGAAAAACGCTAGGGTTGTCCTGCTGATGCAGAAAACGCTAGGCCTCTTGGGTTCTACTGAGAAGTTGCCTGTTGAGCGAGTGCTCCTGCTGCCTCTTCTGCTAGAAAGTGCTAACTCTGGTTTGCTTATATATTAACTTAGCAAAATTGCCCTACCTACTTTCCAACAAAAGTCACTTGAAAATAATAAGTGAAAAATGTCAAAAATAGGGAAAGTAGGCCTATGCACTGTAAAAATGCTAATGATGGGATCTGACTGGAATCTGATGGTTATGTTGTGTGTAACCAGAGAATATGCATCTAATCCAAGTGTCTGGACATGCACGGTCTGCGAACAGAGTCACAAAAGTGCCAGATCACTTCCTATTCTAGACTCACTTGATGGAACTGAACACTGGTCATGCTGTAGCTTATCCACGGACACACAGGGTTGGATGTGTCACGTGACATCCCCTCCTTTTCAAAGTGAGGTACTGGTACCGAACTGTATGGCGTCAAGGGAGATCGCCAATGGCATCCGGAATCCTGGAAGGGACTCTTCGTCGGCCCACTCTGATGTGTGGGTCGTGCGGTACTTGAACTTCATAAAGGTCTGCAACGCTTGCTTCTTTGGGCCGCGCCGAAAGCGACACAAAGTCTCCTGTGGCTCCTTGGATGCTTCAACTTCGTCTAGAGTCATGCTTCTTTCTTCTTCAAGAATCTCCATGGCTGAAAATTCTTGAAACCATTTCCAACACTAAACCATGAACATACCTATTCCATGTAAAGTGACTGGAAAAAATCTCGTCTTCCTAAAAGGTTGTGCATGCAATGTAGATGAACAAATAGACGGAGTGCCAAACCTTTCCTTACACACACGCAAATGAGATCGAATCTTTCTCTTCTGATCTAAATCAATCAACTGTGGCAATTCACAACGGAAATGCCCATGCTTGGTGCTCATACTTTCATGTGCTCTTTCTACATCTGTGTTGTGCCAAGGAAGAGACATGGAATGTGACTTCCTTGAATGCATACTTTTCAGCTTCTCATGAATAATCCGCATACATCCGTGCTCATTCATGAGTGAAAAGTGCTCAACGTACAATATGTCATGCCTAGGAAAAGAGATCACATAAAGACGCTGACGAAAATACAGGAAACGATCACGAATGAAACACTTGTACAATGCGTGCTGATCAATCATGCGAACACATAATACTCCGTGTGGGGTTCTTTGGACCTAGGCTCGAGAGTCAAGATTGGTTCTTCGGGATCTATCGAATCTTCTTGTGGGGGATCTATGGACCTCGACTCGAAAGCAAAGATCGATTCTTTGTGATTGATCGAATTTGCAATGAGGTTAGCTTCACTAGAGAAAGTATCAACTAACACATCATCCTTGTGAACAATCACAACATCTTCATGCAAATCATCATGCTCGTGAGAAATCACATCTTGATCATCATGCAAATCATCATGCTTGTGAGAAATCACATCTTGATCAGCATGCAAATCATCATGCTTGTCATTCAAACCATCATGCAAACCTTGTGTATCATGCTTTGGAGAAGAAGAGACTTAGAGAGTCTCCTTTTCCCAAATCTCTTGCATTTGTGTCTGCACTTGAGAAAAGAGTCGCAACAACTCTTGCATGTGTCACGCTTGCTCATGCTCATGCTCTATGGCTGCCTTTCTTTCTGCTTTTCTTTCTGCGTGTCTGCGATCCATTTCTGCCATTCTTTCTACTCTTCTTGCTTCGCGTTCTAACTTCCTATCCATAAACATTTGCTCCAACTCCTCCATAGGAGTTAGTGCAATCCTTGGCGTAGATGGGGAAGGGGGAGGGTCGGAAAAACCTCCTGGTAGGAAAAATTCTTCTTCGCCTCTCTCATGCTCATCACCTCCAAGCGAAGTATCCATTCCGCTTCGAGTGATGACCATCCACTGAAGTCGTGGGTTCTTGTGGGTTCTTGTGGTCTTGGGTTCTTACGTTCACGAGGAACTTGGGTTCTTGGGGGTCTTGAGGTTCTTCTTTCCCTTGCAATCTGTGTTCGAGAAGGATCTTCTCTTCACCCGAGTTCTTCTCTTTTCCGCGGGCGCACCCCTTAGCGGCCTTGCGCTCACACCAAGGTTGCTTTTTCCCATCTCATGTCGATTGGCCGGCCGTTAAGTGCACGGTCCGCTCTCAATGAGTGTAAAGAGGCACAAGCGGAGGCTGGACAAGCCCTTCTTTCCTGGGATTCCTGTCACTCTTCAAAAACACGATTAGGAATCGACACACCCAAGCAAACTTGGGTTCGTGCGACCTCAACAAGCAAAAAAAATTATGTGGTTCTTTCCTTGAATGATACAGAACACTGCCAAAGCTCTGATACCAATGTAAGGTGCAGTAGAATGAATGTTGAACTTTGCTCAAGATGAGTTCTCCGAACTGTGCTCAAGGTTCCTTTTGTTCTTATGGAAGGAAGAGCCTTCCGTTCTTAATGAGAGAGTGCAATGAACACAAACAAAGTGAATGGACACTGTGAATGGAAGCGCATGAGACTGAGAGATAGTGAAGAGAATACGACACCAGAGACGTAAAACCCTCCTCCGAAGGCCCTACTCTCTATGCCGAGAGCGGTCTACTATTGATTGCACAAATCTCTACAATGCTTTTGACTTGTCGACGACGACGAGACGGGCTGAAAACTGAAATCGCTAAGGGCCGAAATCTGCAAATCTTTATTTGCTGAATTTTGACTCTATGTCAGTGACGATATCGATGGCGACGATGCGACGACGACGCGCTGAAAACGCAGATGCTGAAATCTGCGTTTTCTGGGCTGAAATTGTAAACCTTGCGGAAACTGACCGTGCGGCAAGGATCTGCTGCGGGAAGGTGAGATCTGCGAGGTTTGGGGGTTCTTCTGCGGTGTCTAAAGGCTGAAAACTAAAAACGCTGGTGTTTCTTGAGGTTCCGTCGTGGAGATCTGCAAAAAAGCTGGGGTATGATGCAGATGCAAAAACGCTAGGGCTGAAAATCTGTTGGAGTCGCCGGTTGTTTTGCAAATGCAAAATGCTAGGCTGATCTGTTGTGTCGTGATGACATCGGGGCTGATCTATTGTGCACAAATCGCCAAGGCTGGTCTTGTAGATGAAAAACGCTAGGGTTGTCCTGCTGATGTAGAAAACGCTAGGCCTCTTGGGTTCTGCTGTGAAGTTGCCTGTTGAGCGAGTGCTCCTGCTGCTTCTTCTGCCAAAAAGTGCTAACTCTGGTTTGCTTATATATTAACTTAGCAAAATTGCCCTACCTACTTTTCAACAAAAGTCACTTAAAAATAATAAGTGAAAAATGTCAAAAATAGGGAAAATAGGCCTATGCACTGTAAAAATGCTACTAATGGGATCTGACTGGAATCTGATGGTCATGCTGTGTGCAACCAGAGGATATGCATCTAATCTAAGTGTTTGGACATGCACGGTCTGCGAACAGACTCACAAAAGTGCCAGATCACTTCCTATTCTGGACTGACTTGACGGAACTGAACCCTGGTCATGCTGTAGCTTGTCCACGGACACATAGGGTTGGATGTGTCACATGACAATGGAAATGCCAATGCTTGTGTAAGGTGCAACGGAATGAATGTTTGAACTTTGCTCAAGATGAGTGCTCCGAACTGTGCTCAAGGTTCCTTTTACTTACGAAAGGGAGAGCCTTCCGTTCTTAATGAGAGAGTGCAATGGACGCAAACAAAGTGAATGGACGTGCATGAGACTGAGAGATAGAGAAGAGAATACGACACCAGAGACGTTGTAAAACCCTCCTCCGAAGGCCACACTCTCTATGGCGAGAGTGGTCTACTCATGATTGCACAGATCTCTACAATGCTTGGACTTGCTGACGATGTCGACGACGATGAGGACGATGACGAGACGGGCTGAAATCGGGAAATGCTAATGGCTTAAATCTGCAAATCTTCTATCTGCTGAATTCTGACTCTATGTCAGTGACGATGTCGATGATGACGGTACTACGACGACGCGCTGGAAACTGAAAACGCTGGTGTTTCTTGAGGTTCCGTCGCGGAGAATCTACAAAACACTGGGGCTGTTTTGCAAATAAAAAACGCTAGGGCTGAAAATGGTTCTGCTGTCGCCGGATGTTCTACAAATGCAAAACGTTAGGCTGATCTGCTGTGTCTTGACGACGCCGGGGCTGATCTGCTGTGCACAAATCACCAAAGGTGATCTGATGCAAAAACTCTAGGTCTTCTATGGAGAAAACGCCAGAGTAGTCGCGGGGGTTTGGTCTTGCTGAGAAGTTGCCTGTTGAGCAAGGTGCTCTTGCTGCCTCTTCTACCAGAAAGTGCTAGCGCTAGGTTTTTATTTATACAAACTTAGCAAAATTGCTCTACCTACTTTCCAACAAAAGTCACTTAATAAATAAGTGAAAAATGTCAAAAATAGGGAAAATAGGTTTAATGCACTGGAAAATTCCCCCAATGGATTCTGATGGGAATGCTTATGATCATGCAGTGTGCAATCGGAGGATATGCATCTAATCTAAGTGACAGGTCATGCACGGTCTACGAACAGACTCACAAAAGTGTCAGATCACTTCCTATTCTATACTGACTTGACTGAATTGAACCCTGGTCATGCTGTAGCTTGTCTACGGACACATAGGGTTGGATGTGTCACGTGACAACTTGATGCTCAATCTTTCTTGTGCTGTTTCTGAGACTGTGTCATGCCAAGGAAGAGACATGGAATGTGAATTCCGTGAATGCAAACATGTCTTCTTTTCATTAGTAATCCGCATACATCCGTGCTCATTCATGAGTGAATCGTGTGCATTGTACAATATGTCATGCCTATGAAAAGGGATCACATAAGGACGGTGACTAAAATACAGGAAAGCATCACGAATGCTACACTCAAACAATGCGTGTTGACTAATCATACGAACACATAGTACTTCCTGTGGGGGTTCTTTGGACCTCGACTCGAGAGCCAAGATCGGTTCTTCGTTATCAATCGAATCTACAATGAGGTTAGCTTCACTAGACAAAGTATCAACTAAACCATCATCCTTGTGAACAATCACATCATTATCCTGCAAATCATCATGCTTGTGAGTAATCACATCTTGATCGTGCAAATCATCATGCTTATCATTATCAAGCAAATCATGTGTGTCATGCTTTGGAAAAGAAGAGACTGAGAGAGTCTCTGTTTCGAGATTCTTTGCCATCTGTGCCTGCATACTAAAAAAGAGTCGCAACAACTCTTGCATGTGTTGGGCTCTCTGTTCGGCCGCCAAGCGCGCTTGCTCTTGCTCACGCTCCAAGGCTACCCTTCTGTCTTCGGCCGCCAAGCGCGCGTGCTCGCGCTCACGCTCAAAGGCTAACCGTCTTTCTTTGTATTCACGATCCTGTTCTGCTTTTCTTTCTTGGTGGTAACGCTCTATGGCTGCCATTCTTTCTTCGTGTTTTGCCTTTCTTTCTGCTTTTCTTGCTTCGCATTCTAACTTCCGGTCCATCATCATCTTGTCGAAAGCCTCCATAGGAGTTAGTGCAATCCTTGGTGTAGATGGGGAAGGGGCAGGGTCGGAAAAACCTCCTTGTGGGGAAAACTCTTCTTCGCCACTCCCATGCTCACCACCTCCATACGAAGTATCCATTCCGCTTCGGGTGATGACCATCCATTGAAGTCTTGGGTTCTTAAGTTCACGAGGAACTTGGGTTCTTCTGGATCTTGGGTTCTTGGGTTCTTGAGTTCTTGAGGTTCTTCTTTCGCTTGCAATCTGTGTTAGAGAAGGATCTTCTCTTCACCCGAGTTCTTCACTTTCCCGCGGGCGCACCCCTCGGCGGCCTTGCGCTCACACCAAGGTTGCTTTTTTCCACCTCACGTCGATTGGCCGGCCGCTAAGTGCACGGTCCGCTCTCAATGAGTGAAAAGAGAAACAAGGAGAGGCTGGACAAGCCCTTCTTTCTTGGGATTCTTATCACTCTTCAAAAACACGATCAGGAATTGACACGCCCAAGTGAACTTGGGTTACGTGCAACCGCAACAAGCAAAAAAAAATTTCTTGTGGTTCTTTCCTTGAGTGATACAGAACACTGCCAAAGCTCTGATACCAATGTAAGGTGCAGCGGAAGTGACTGTTGAACTTTGCTCAAGATGAGTGCTCCGAACTGTGCTCAAGGATTCCTTTTACTTACGGAAGGGAGAGCCTTCCATTCCTTTAGTGAGAGAGTGCAAATGATCACAACAAAGTGGTGAACACTGTGAATGAAGGTGTTGAGACTGAGAGATAGAGAGAGAAGAATACGACACTAGAATGTTGTCAAAACCCTCCTCCGAAGGCCCCACTCTCTATGGCGAGAGCGGTCTACTTATGATCGCACAAATCTCTACAATGCTTTGGACTTGCCGACGATGTCGATGACGATGAGGACGACGACGAGACGGGCTGAAATCTGCAAATGCTAAGGGCTGAAATCTGCAAATCTTTATCTGCTGAATTCTGACTCTATGTCGGTGACGATGTCGATGACGACGGTACGATGACGACGCGCTGAAAACGCAGATGCTGAAATCTGCATTTTCCGGGCTGAATCTGCAAACTTCGTGGAATCTGACCGCGCAACGAGGATGTGATGCGGAAAGGTGAGATCTGCGAGGTTTGGGGGTTCTATTGCGGAAACTGATTGCTGAAAACTGAAAACGCTGCTGATTCCGTCGCAAAGATCTGCAAAAACGTTGAGGTTGATCTGCAAACCAAAAACGCTAGGGACTGAAATCTGTCTTTGCTGAGGAAACTGCTAATGCTAGGGCTGATCTGTTGTCGCTGGGGAATGTGCTATCGCTAGGGCTGATCTGTTGTGTCTTGTGGTCGTCGAGGCTGCTCTCCAATGCAAAAATGCCAAGGCTGATCTGGGAATGAAAAACGCTAGGCTCTGCTGTTGGGCAAAAACGCTAGGTTGGTATTGGGGGGTCCTGCTGAGAAGGTGCCTGTTGAACCGGAGCTCCTGCTGCCTCTTCTGCCAGAAAGTGCTAGCGCTAGGTTTCTATATATACAAACTTAGCAAAATTGCCCTACCTAGTTTCCAACAAAAGTCACTTAAAAATAATAAGTGAAAAATGTCAAAAATAGGGAAAATAGGTCTATGCAGTGTAAAAATGCTCCTGATGGGTTTTGATGGAAATCTGATGATCATGATGTGTGCAACCAGAGATATGCATCTACTCTAAGTGTCTGAGCATGCACGGTCTGCGAACAGACTCACAAAAGTGCCAGAACACTTCCTAATCTAACTGAACTAAACTGAACCCATGTCATGAAGTAGCTTGTCCACGTACACATAGGGTTAGATGTGCACGTGACAATATGCAACTAATCGAAGTGCCTGGACATGCACAACTGGCTCACAGGCTCACAAAGGTGCCTTCCTAAGCTGACCTGAACCCTAGACCTGAGATAGCTTGTCCACATGCACATAGGATTAGATGTGCATGTGACAGAAAGAGAGAACTTGCTCCTTGAGGGTTTGAAAATTGAAAGAGAGAGCTTGAGAGAGAGGGCTTGAAAGTTGAGAGAAAGGCTTGACTCCGTTCAAGCCTTGAGGGCAAGCCCAAGGGAGAGAGCTTGAGAGCTTGAGGGTAGAGCTTGAGAGCAAGCCTCAAGGGAGAGAGAGCTTGAGAGCTTGTTGCAGTTGTGAATCGAAAGGGGTGTGTGTTGGGGGGGGGTTGGGGGTGGGGGGGTGCAATTTATAAGGGCTGCCAGAAAGAAGACACCCAGAATCTGGCCGTTGAGGACTTTCTGAGACGTTCCGGTTCGATCCGGTGACTGCCCGCCTGTCAGAACGCCCGGACGTTCTGGGACGTCACAGCTTCTAAAGCCTGCCAAAACACTATTCCGGCGTTCCAGGCCCTGTAAGATCTGTTCCCCGGTAACTATGCAATCGCGGGGGCCTTAGAGAGAATGTGGGCTGTTTTTATAGACACCTGGCCTTGGCCGGAATAATTGGTAACTATCCGGCAACAATAACTGAGAGTGGGGACACCAGAAAAGCAAGGGGAAGAGAGAGTTCTGGCAGCAGCATGTAGAGAGAGGAGAGAGAGTATGCACTGGTTTTTTAGTTTTCAGCCGTAAGGATTAGCGCCGGTGTTTTTTTGGGAGCCTTGGTTTTATTTCAAGTGAGCTGTACACTTATGAATTGGGCAGCCGATCATTTTTTCTTTTTTAAAAAGTGTGAACCTGGACAAAACTCAATAAAACTCAGTGAGCTGAAAATTTATGCTACAGAGACACATTCCAAGCGTCTCTGGATGCAGTTCTCAGGCACAGATGCGCCCACCATACTGTAATAACATCTGTCAAAACGCGTGTACATGCAAGAGGGTTCTAAAACTGGAAAATTGTCTCTAGAAGTCGATGAAGCATGTCTACGTGGCACATAGAATTATGTGCACGTGACATCCCCTCTTGCTTAAGGTGAGGTATTGGTACCGAACTCCATGCATTCTATAAGATGGTTTCGGATTAAGCTCCTTCTAGATGATGTCCTCCATGGTGACTTTTGAGAGAGAGGCTCCCCTGGGTCATGTGGAAATGTCCATAACACAAGGATGACGAAGATGCATCTACTTGCAAACAATGGACCGCCTCTTGGATCAACGATGCCCTTGTTGGTTACCGGCCAGCAATAACCTTTACTGCCCCAACTCGGATGGTGTGAATCAAACTACAAAAGATGGATGCTCGTAGAGCTAATGGTGGGATATGCAAACACCAATGTCCTCGAAGGTTATCGGCCAACCTATGCTGCCCCTACACAGGAAGATTGGGGAGAGCGACGCCAAATGGGAGATGAAAATGGATATGTCCTTTAGAATGCCCACGCACCATGGCAAGTTCTCTATAAGATGTCTCATGAAACCGCCAAGTAACTCCTCAAAGATAGAGGCTCCTCTTGGGGCATCGACTAGATTGCAGTATGATGGAAGCTCTAGATGAATCCTTGTCTTTGCAACAGATGTGGCTGCAAATGTAGGCTCACGATGCGTGTGAACTCCCACAATGGTTGCCTTGGATTGGAACCCTTTGGCTTTGGATTGATGGCTATTGATTGCTAAGAAGATGTAGCTGATGTGGACCCGATGAGTTGCTAAAAATGTGTACAGATCAATGACGATGCAATGCCTTTTCTGGATTGAGGAATTCTCCAAGCAGATGGGAGAGATGGTTGTGCAAACAATGCCAAGACTCCAAAGCTAATAGGATGATCTGGATGGCGCTGGATGGGGGGAAAGGGGAACACACCCAGCACAAAATTGCAAGCCTCTCTGTAGCCCAGGATAATCACTGCACTCCGATCCACTAGAGTTCACCTTCGAAACTCGACAATTCATCTACAAATCTTGCACACAACCGTGCACACACAACACTTGCACCAACCTAGCATGCTGTCAATTGCCACACAACACAAACCACTCTCTCTTTCTCTCTCACTCACACCACAAGTCCGGAGAGGCACACACTTCTCAAACCGGCACCACATAGTAAGGATAGAGCAAAGACGAGGAGGGGGAAGTAGGGGACAGAGATAACACCAAACTCGGCTATGGTTTCCTTCAATTAATGACAAAAAAACATAGTTACCAGGAACGGGAAACCGGAACAGGAATGGGGAACGGGAACGCGGAACAAAATGCCATTCCCTGTTACAAGTACTCATGTTTGAAACACGGAACGGGGATTCGGAACTGGAACTTGGAATGGGAACGGGGAACGGAGACCTGAAAACGGCCATTCCCTGTTACTACGCAAAAAAAACTAATACAACTCCAAGAATTCCCTGCTATCACACGGCTTGGTCATCTCCCGTACAACAAGCAACCAAGGAAAAAAAAAAACTACAACTATGGCTTCACCCTTCGTATGACTCCCTTGGCTGAGAGCACGGCAACCAAAAATCCTCGTGGTGGCACCCTCGCTCTTGCCCTCGTTCCGCCTTGAGAACTTGGAAGCCTGCCTCCTTCAAGCTGAGAGCTGTCGTTGAGCAAAGAAAACTGCTCTTCTCCTTCTTCCACTCCTCAAGCACTCTCCAAAGCTGCCAAAAAAACCCCCTTCTTCCTTCTCTGCCGCTTCCCAAGAGCTCACTTCCGAAACCTGCAAAAATGGGGCCCCCTTAGGCGTGTGTATGACCCCTTTTTCTATTTTTGGACCCCCCGCTTGCATGGGACTACCTCCTTTTTCTATTTTTGGCCACTACTTTTCTTGAACCCCAAGATTTCGCAAGAACATCTCTCCAAGCCAAGCGGGGCACCGACGGCGCCGTCGGTGCACCCCGACCTTGCTCTCAAAAACCTTTGGCCCGGTTGGGCGTGGGAAACTGCCCCAGCCACGTCATCACTTAACAGTGCCATTGTCCGCTTCCTCTCGCCAACGTGCCACCCAACTGACTGCCCTACGCCAAAACCGCTGACGCCATCGCCCTTGCAGGGCCGCGCGCCACCAATGTGCCACTGTGCAGAGCCGCCAGCTCCCCGCCATATCCTAGAGCTCCACGAGCTCCCTTTCCATCACACACTCTCCCAATGGGTTATCGCCTGGATTATATACCCCGCCAAACCGCACTGCCACTCCACATATGGGATGAAGCCCACTCCACGTGGCATCTCCTCGCCAGCTGAACCTCCACCCTCCCTTAAGAACTCCACAAAGATTCACCAAAAACATTTTTTTTCCCCCATTTCCCATGCATGTCATCTCTAGCTCAAGAACTTGATCATCGAGCCGACAAGACCACTTGGAAACCACCGTTCCCGACTCCGAACTCCCTCGTCTTGGACCCCTTTTGGCTTTGATGGACCCGCCAACCAATGCGACCAATACTCCCAACAAACACCTGCAACCATCTCCGAGCAATTGCACCCCGACTGCCAACTGCTACATCTTTCCACTTCGGACTCCATTTGACAAGCAGTCAACTCCTGCTAGCTCCATACACTGCATAGCACCTTCTCGAACTCTGTCGAGGCCTAAAAAATGCCAGATGGCAAGACTCCCCTTGCGATCAGGTGGGCACCAACCCGGCCCCTAGCAAAACTTCGATTGGCCATAACCTGCAATCCATATCTCTGATCTGCAATCAGAAAAGACGGGTTTGCTCCATAATTCGAGCACTATGCGTCCATACACTGACATCACCTTGGGCCACCTATCCCCAGTTGCCCTATCCGGCAAGAATCTGCAATGCACCGCACCTTCAAACTCAAATATCTTGGGCTCCGTAGCTCTGTTTGATGAGCCGTCTGGACCTGCCCCTTTAGCACTTCAAGCTCTATACATTTGGGCCAAAAAACAACACTTTGATCATCCTTCATCTGCCATCCTGTCAGGCCTTATCTGGAGCCTTTTTGGCCTAAAGAACCACATAAAACATACATCTCCGCTGCCACTTGCCTGCATAAGCTCTTCCCATCTGCTCATAGCTCTCTGCTATGCATCTGTAAGCATACATATCACTGCCTATGCCCTCTGCTAAGGTCAACACACTTTGGCTGCACCATCATTGCCCAACCTCCTTGTTGAACATTCATGTTCAACCAAAAAGCACCCTTATTCTCCTACCAACTACAAAAAAACTGGCAAACACTATCCAAAATTGTGAGCAAATAAAAAAACCTACTGTATGTACAAAGTCTAACTCGCGACTAGTGTAAATCCTGTTCAGGCAGGTTGCCCAACCCCTTCTATCAAAACCTGATGCTCTGCTGGCACCAATTCCCTCTCAAAATATGGCTTGAGACGCACACCATTCACCCTGTTCTTGAGAAGACGACCATTCATCCGCATTGGCAAATAAGTACCTCTAGGAAAGGCCTGATGAACTTTGTAAGGCCCTATCCACTTCTTCTTAAACTTTTTCTGGAAGGTAAAATCCAGATAATTTTCATACTTCATCACCAAATCCCCTTTCTCTATCCGCTTCTCTGGCAAGTGCTGGTTGAACTTTGCTACTCTTTTCTCCCACTGCTTCACATAGAAACCTGCTGCCTCTTCACGGTCCATTTTCAGAGCTTCAAGACTGGTTATCTTATCCTGCAAAACACCTTGGTGGGACTTGTTAACCCGCCACATACCTTTTAGTGCACCTAGTTGCACATGAATAGGCAGCACCGCTTCCTTGCCATAGACCAACTCATAGGGAGTAAAGTTGGTAGCCACCTTGTAAGAGGTCCTATATGTCCACAAACATTTGTCAAGGTTAGCTTCCCACTCTTCTACCTGTTTATTTATATACTTTGCGAGCATTTTGACTATCTGTCCATTTGCACTCTCAACCAAACCATTGCATTGAGGATGGTATGGAGATGAAAATCTGTGCTGAATCCCCAACTTTTCCACTAGTGCACGCACCAGCTTGCTTCTAAAACCTTGACCCCGATCAGAAATGAGCACCCAAGGCACTCCAAAGCGGCAACATATGCAATCAAAAACAAACTGAGCAACTGTAAGGGCATTTACCTCCTTCATCGCTCTTGCTTCAACCCACGTGGTAAGATAATCAATGGCCACCACAATATACTTCTTACCACTTGCAGACTTGGGCAATGGGCGGATGGCATCCAATCCCCACTTCTCAAATGCATCTTGGGCTATGATAACCCCTTGCGGTTCAGCTACTAGTCTCCTTTCACCAATCGTTTGGCATGGATGGCATGTTTTGCACCAGTATTGCACGTCTCGTACAATTGAAGGCCACCAAAAACCACCCCTTAAAATGCGAAACAAAACTTGATCCTTACCCTGATGACTGCTTTCCTTATGACACTGCTCCAATACCACACCGATCTCCTCTTTGTAAAGAACTCTTCTCAACACTCCGTCTCTTCCGTAGGTCATCAAAGCTTCTCCCACTAGAGTGAATCTCCGTGCTTTTTGAACAACTCTTCTCTTTTGCAGCTTTGACAACCCCTTCGAACATTGACATGTACTCAAAAAATCATCAACCTCCTTAAGAGTTTCCCTACCTACATACAGAGCCAGTGCCACATCTAGACTTGATACTTGAGTCTGCACTCGACTGCTAGCTAATCGATCCACTTCTTGATTCTGTTCTCTCCTGACATGCTTGAACCGCACTTCTTCAAAGAACTTCAACAACTTTTTTATGGAAAAGAACCAATTTTTGAGAGAATCTCTTTTTACCTGCCCCTGCTCCAAAAGCTGCTTTATAACTAAGAGGGCATCACCTTTAACTACCAATCTGGAGATGCCAAACTCGACACACTGCTTGAGCCCCAAGTGAAGTGTCAGGTATTCTGCTTCTTTATTCGTATGAACACCCTCCAAATCATAGGCCTTGGAAAAAATCACCGCACCACGGGGATCTTGAATGACCACACCGCCTCCTGCTTTCTGCACAACCCTTCTGTAAGCGCCATCAAACCACATGGTAAAAACTTCCTTCAAATCTGGTTCCTCTGCAACATCCTCTTTTACCACCCTCGGATAGATGGGTAGGTCCGCATCCTTGTTGACCAGGATATCTGCCAAATGAGACCTACTTGTATGATCAATTTTAAATTCGAACTCAAACTCCTGCAATTCCCGTACCCATTTCCTTATTCTTCTCCCTGGCTGTAGATGAAGCACCACTTCAGGCAACAAATTGTTAGCTGTGAGCACGTAAAACTTTCGCACGATCAAATGCACTTTGAACTTGCGGCAGGCAAAGACCAAGGTCATCACCCATTGTTCAGCTTCTGTATATGATCTCTCCCCTGGGCTAATCACTCGGCTATCAAAATAGAATGGTTTGTAGCACTTACCTACCTTTTGCATCAACACGGCACCTATAGCAACCGTACCCACCGTCATGGCCACATAAAAAGCATCCTCATTGTTAGGAGGGCACACCGTAGGCAGCTCACACAATATCTCCTTCACCTTGTCAAAGGCTACTTGTGCATCTTCAGTCCATTGGACTTGAGTTTGTGCACCAAAGAAGCCAAACCTGTCGCATCGGTTGGAGGTTCCATCAAAACTAAAGCCTTCACTTTTTCAGGATCCGCTTCAATACCATTCTGTGAGACCACATGGCCCAAAAGATGAGCCCGTGGCTGTGCCAACTTGCATTTCATCGGGTTCAATTGCCCTCCTTCTTCATCTAGTCTTTGGAAACACAACTTCAACTTGGACAAGTGCTCTGTCCTGTAACTATAGCAACCAATATCATCCATAAAAACTATGATAAACTTATCTAGATATGGTCCGAATACCCTATTCATCCAATCTTGAAATGTCGCATATGCATTGACCAATCCAAAAGGCATCCAACGATAGGCAAAGCATCCCCATGGTGAAATAAAAGTGGTCTTTAATTGGTCCTCCAACACAATACCAATCTGAAAGTAACCAGAAAAACCATCCATAATAGAATACCGCTCATGTCCTGCAACTTGGTTCAAAAGCTCATCCTAAAATGGCAAAGGGTAGTGGTTCTGCTTGGTAGCAACATTTAATGGTTTATAATCTACACAAACCCTCCACTTCCCATTCTTCTTTGGGGTAATGACAATAGGGGAAACCCACTCGGCCTCTTTTACGGGATATATAATACCTGCCTCCGATAGCTTGTTGATCTCTTGCCACAAAGCCTCCTTTTGAATGTCTCCCAGCCTTCTCAGTTTCTGTGCCTTTGGCTTGCATCCGGGATTGAGAAGAATTCGATGTCCCACTCCTTTGGCTCCCCGCAAATCCTTGTACTCCGTGGCAAACAAATCGGGATACGATGCATGACAAAATCATTTACTGTGAATGAGGTCCAGAATGGATCTAGATGTGGTTACTAAATACGTTGTTGGCAGTCATTGTTTGAGATTTGGAATGATTTTTGAATGTGATTTGTCATGTGATGTCATGTGCAGTAATGTGATTTTTGTCTTAGTACATGTGCTAGATGTGTCGTGTCTAGTGCGTTGGTACTAGTAGTTAGTGTCTAGTAAGACAGTTTATGGCCTCTAACTTTTTTGCAGGCATAATTGAGGACGATTACAGTTATTTCAAGAGAGGGGTATGTCACAAACTGGTGGCGTGGCAAGTCCCTGGACCAACCCACACATAGATGCTGACGTGGCAGTCCTGTACGAACAGTTGCTGACGTGGATCCCCGAAAATCACGCTAACATGCTGACGTGGAAGGGCCGGAAATTGCGTTGGCTGCTGTATGGATTTCTGTAGATCACGCTGATGCTTTTTGGAAAGATTTTGGGATTAGTTGGCTTTTGGGCTCACTGCTTTATTTTAAAATCTTTTAAAGTTTGAATCCTTTTGAGTTTAACTGCTCTTGGCATCCCTTGTAAGAATAAAAGAGCCCTGAGGGCCTCACTCTTCAGGGCATCTAGATGCAGAGTCTGAGAGCAGAGGACCCTGCGGGAGTTGTACTTTGCTCAAAGGTTAATATAAAAGAAATACCGAAAGGGGCGCCAATCTTTGGGGCCAATCTCTCTTGGCACGGAACTACGCCGAGCCGTGTCAACTAAAATTGAACTGTGATTTTAAAGTTGTGAAGTATTTTAAGTGATACTCTCGTGTCGCACGACAGAATCTAGACTTGGGGTGTCCAAGTCTGTTACAGTTATTGAGGATGAGTGTAAGCAAATCTTGTCACGTGACACATCCAACCCTATGTGTCAGTGGACAAGCTACAACATGACCAGGGTTCAGTTCAGTCAAGTCAGTCTAGAATAGGAAGTGATCTGGCACTTTTGTGAGTCTGCTTGCAGACCGTGCATGTCCAGACACTTAGATTAGATGCATATCCTCATGTTGCACACAACATGACCATCAGATTCCAGTCAGAAACCATCAGGAGCATTTTTACAGTGCATAGACCTGTTTTCCCTATTTTTGACATTTTTCACTTATTATTTTTAAGTGACTTTTTTTGGAAAGTAGGTAGGGCAATTTTGCTAAGTTTGTATAAATAAAAGCCTAGCGCTAGCACTTTCTGGCAGAAGAGGCAGCAGGAGCACCTTGCTCAATAGGCAACTTCTCAGCAAGACCAACCCCCGTGACAACTCTGGCGTTTTTCTCTCAACAGAAGGCCTAGCGTTTTTGCACCAGATCAGCCTTGGCGTTTTTGCATTGCAGAGCAACCTCGGCGACCACAAGACACAACAGATCAGCCCTAGCGATAGCAGATATCCCGGCGATAGTAGCTCAGCTCTAGCGTTAGCAGATTTCCCCGCAAGGTCAGTTTTCAGCCCTAGCGTTTTTGGTTTGCAGATCAACCTCAGCGTTTTTGCAGATCTTCGCGACGACAGAATCAGCCCATAGACCAATGTTTTCAGTTTTCAGCAGTTAGAATCCGTAGAATAAGTCCCAAACCTCGCAGATCTCACCTTCCCAGAGCAGATCCTCGCCGCATGGTCAGATCTCGCGAAGTTTGCAATTTCAACCCGGAAAACGCAGATTTCAGCATCTGCGTTTTCAGCGCGTCGTCGTCGTACCGTTGTCATCAACGTCGTCATCGACATCGTCACCGACATAGA
This sequence comes from Adiantum capillus-veneris, assembly GCF_014529385.1. Taxonomy (NCBI): domain Eukaryota; kingdom Viridiplantae; phylum Streptophyta; class Polypodiopsida; order Polypodiales; family Pteridaceae; genus Adiantum; species Adiantum capillus-veneris. Next base: position 170,991,761 of record NC_140934.1, on the reverse strand, counting down.
GTCAGAATTCAGCAGATAAAGATTTGCAGATTTCAGCCCGTCTCGTCATCGTCCTCATCGTCGTCAACATCGTCGGCAAGTCCAAGCATTGTAGAGATTTGTGCAATCATAAGTAGACCGTTCTCGCCATAGAGAGTGGGGCCTTCGGAGGAGGGTTTGACAACATTTTGGTCTTCTCTCCCTATCTCTCAATCTCAGACCCTCACGCACAGTGTCTATTCATTTTGTTTGTGATCACTTGCACTCTCTCATTAAATCACGGAAGACTCTCCCTTCCCTAAGAACAAGGAACCTTGAGCAGAGTTTGGAGCACTCATCTTGAGCAAAGTTCAACGTTGCACCTTACATTGGTATCAGAGCTTTGGCAGTGGTCTATATCACTCAAGGAAAGAACCACAGAAATGTTTTTGCTTGTTGCGGTCGCACGTAACCCAAGACCTCTTGGGCATGTCGATTCCTAATCGCGTTTTTGAAGAGTGACAAGAAACCCAAGAAAGAAGGGCTTGTCCAACCTCCCCTTGTACTGCTTTTCACTCATTGAGAGCGGACCGTGCACTATGTGGCAGACCAATCGACGTGAGGTGGGAAAAAGCAACCTTGGTGTGAGCGCAAGGCCGCCAAGGGGTGCGCCCGCGGAAAAGAGCAGAACTCGGGTGAAGAGAAGATCCTTCTCTAACATAGATTGTGAGCGAAAGAAGAACCTCAAGAACCTCAAGACCCGCAAGAACCTCAAGAACTCAAGAACCCCAAGAACCAAGACCCGCAAGAACCCAAGTTCCTCGTGAACTTAAGAACCCAAGACCACAAGAACCCACAAGAATCTACGACTTCAGTGGATGGTCATCACTTAAAGTGGAATGGATACTTCGCTTGGAGGGTGATGAGCATGAGAGAGGCAAAGAAGAATTTTCCCCACCAGGAGGTTTTTCCGACCCTTCCCCTTCCCCATCTACACCAAGGATTGCACTAACTCCTATGGAGAAGTTGGAGCAAATGTTTATGGACAACAAGTTAGAACGCGAAGCAAGGAAGTTAGAACGCGAAGCAAGAAGAGCAGAAAGAATGGCAGAATTTGATCGTGAATGCGCAGAAAGAAAAGCAGAAATGGATCGCGAGAACAAAGCAAGAAAAGCCATGAACAACCGACACATCAAAGAGATGTTGCGACTCCTTATTCAAGTGCAGGCTTAGATGCAAGAGATTCGGGAAAGAGAGACTCTCTCAGTCTCTTCTTCTCCAAAGCATGACACACAAGATTTGCATGATGATAAGGATGATGAATTTCATGATGATGATAAGCATAATGATTTGAATGATAATGACAAGCATGATGATTTGCATGAAGATGATGTGATTGTTCACAAGGATGATGTGTTAGTTGATGCTTTTTCTGGCGAAGCTAACCTCGTTGCAGATTCGAATCAATCATGAAGGATCGATCTTGGCTCTCGAGCCTAGGTCCAAAGAACCCCTTCAGGAAGAACCGATATTGGCTCTCGAGCGTAGGTCCAAAGAACCCTCACAAGAAGTATTCTATATACGAATGATTAATCAGTACGCATTGTTCGAGTGTTTCATTCATGATTGTTTCCTGTATTTTAGTCAGCGTCTATATGTGATCCCTTTTCCTAGGCATGACATATTGTACATTGAGCACGTTTCACTCATGAATGAGCACGGATGTATGCGGATTATTCATGAAAAGCTGAAAAGTATGCAGTCAAGGAAGTCACCAAGCACAAGAAAGTATGAGCACCAAGCATGGGCATTTCTGTTGTGAATTGCCCCAGTTGATTGCTTTAGATCAGAACGACAAGATTCGCTCTCATTGTTTGCGTGTGTGTGGGGAAAGGTTTGGCACTCCGTCTATTTGTTCATCTACATTGCATGCACAACCTTTTAGGAAGACGAGATTTTTTCCAGTCACTTTACATGGAATAGGTAGAGAGAGAGAGAGAGAGAGAGAGAGAGAGAGAGAGAGAGAGAGAGAGAGAGAGAGAGAGAGAGAGAGAGAGAGAGAGAGAGAGAGAGAGAGAAATGTAAATGAAATGAAATGTAATATTAACGTCTTCAAAAGGCCAAAATGACCTATGAGACCAAAAGGTTATGTGTGGTGAATCTAACACCAGGTCTAGGTACAAAAAATACAAATAATTGAAAAGAAAATAGTGGGTATGGGTGGGGTGAAAGCTGATACAAAGGGAAGACAAAGGGTGAGCTGATACAATGGAGCTCTCTGACAGTCGAGGCATCATATACATATACATCAGTATCCGGGACGGCTCCTATGTCACACCAGTATGGTATGGATCCTCTGTCGCAGTTTGCGTCGATATCGAGAGGGCCCTCTTATCCGTGGGTGACGGGACCGCCCCAACTCTATCGCCCGATCAAGCAGTATGCCTCTGGTACCTCTGGTGTTGTTATGCTGTGGGGGCTTCTCAAACTCCTTTGTCTGTGACTGAAAGAAAGCTGTGATCTTCTGCTGTCGTTGGATCTCTCTCATTGTGTCCCTCTTCAAGAGGTCCTCTATGTGTTCGCGAATCTCCAGTAAGTATAATCCGAGGCATCTCTGGTCCTGGTATCTCACGACTATAGAAAGTGGCCCAAAACCCTCTTTGAATAGACAGTGAAAGCGGCCTCGTATCTCATAGTATACTGGACAGTGACAGATGTAATGTAGCTCTGTCTCTGGCTCTATTTGGCACACGTGACAAATCCTGGACTCTGCGGGTACTCCTCTAAATCTGCTTGTCTCGATCTCTAGTTGATGTGAGGATGTGCGTATCTGACCAATAGCACATCGTATCCCGTGGGATAGATGAGTATCCATGTATCCTGGTCTGATCACAAAACCATCCTCCGTGAGTTGGAGAAGATGCTCTCTATAGAAAGTCATCTTCGTACCTAGCTCATGTGTGGGTTGTATCCATGTTCTCTTCGTATCCAATTGAATCAAGTCTTGTCTGATGAGCCTGGTAATCTCTGCCCTTGTGAGGGGGATGGAGGGTGCATCGAGACAGTACTGAAATGGGGGTAGCCGGTCCATACTGAAGCCATGTAACTAAAACCAAGATGCCATCTCTGCATACCAACATGATCTATCTCCCTGCAATGCCAGTTGTCGCGAAGACTCTAGTGCTAATCGAGCATATCTCTCTCTAGGGAGAGCCCAAGTAAACTAATCAAGTGCGTGCCTCCACTACCAATGGAGGAGCAGCGAGCTCCACCCTAACAATGTCATGTGGTATTGAGGCCTTGGCCCTAATCATCCGAGAAATCATAGACACCAATGGCTTCTCCATACATCTCCATCTGTCAGTATTGCCAGCTCTGCTATGATGATCAACTGAGGGGCCCCATATCTCCACTCCGTACAACATGGTTGAAGTGACCAAAGTGTCAAAGAGCCAAAGCTTTGTCCGAGGTTCCTGGAACTGAACATGCGAACATATCCTCTCAAGTCTCCCCAATGCTACATAGGCTCTGGTCAATCCCGTATCTGCTGCACACCTCAAGGAAAATACTGGACCACTGACACCGCCCCAAGATAAGTGTATGTATCTGCCTACTCCACAGTCTCTCGACCATATGTAAAAGTGGGGGCGGACCTCCTTACCCACTGCGCCGTGGTGTTAAACACCAGTACCTTGGTCTTACCAAGGTTCACAGACAATCCACTATCCCGTGCAAATACATGCAATGCATCCAAATGACGCTGCATCCCTTCTGGAGAATCGGAGATCAACACAATATCATCAGCATATAATAGCAACGAAATCCAGTCCCTACAAGCTAAGCACCTCTATCACCCTCTGTATGTACATAATCTGAAAACTCATCTACATATATCCCAAAGAGAGTCGGAGATAGGGGACAACCCTGCTTCACCCCAATGGTGGAGTGAACCATGTTGGACATGCCCTGAGTAGTGCGTACCTGTCCTATGTCCTATATAAAGCTAAGATCCCCCAGATCAGCTCTGTGGGCACCCCATGTCTTGCAATCTGCGTATGAGTCTGGCTCGTGGCACTGTATCAAAGGCTTTGCAGAAATCCACAAAGCTACAATATATCCTCTTGCCATGGTGTCTACCCTCCTCAATAATGGCTGTGAGTGTCAAAATCTGGTCGAGAGTGGAGAAACCTCTCTTGAACCCTACCTGTCCTGCTGCCCGTATGCCCTCTCTCTCTGCCCATCCACTTAACCCTTGCTCAAGAATTGATGCATATAGCCTAGCCAGAGTGTAACCAACCATGATGGTTCGGTAATTCTCGGGAAGCGTAGGATCTCCCGACTTGAAGGTAGGCACAATAGTGGACATACTCCAAGTTTCAGGGAAACCCTCATACATGGCTCTATTAAACATCATAGCAAGAGGCTCTGTAAGCATATCTCTGGCATGGACAAAGTGCTCTGCTACCAGACCATCATGATCCTGTGCTCTTCCTGTCTTAATCTTGTCAATGGCTTTCCTTACCCTCTCAACAGTAAAGAAAGAACATGTTTCTGGGCATGCCTATGGAGGGTCAGGCAAAGGTGGCTGCCCCGATGCTGTAAAGAGAGATGTAGCATATTCCCCCTCACTAGAGTCCTAACTCATAAACAGCTAACACAGATCATGCTCTAATTGAGATAGGTAAGCCCTCTTCTTTCATCGCACTAGGCGGCGGAACATAATACGTGACTGTCTATGTATAGTAGTACCCATGAGCACCTCTCTCTGTAATCTGATCCTCGTCTCTCTACACTCCTCATCATACCAACTGTTCTGAGGAATGCTCCCAGATCGTCTGCGTGTAGGCTGGCTGTGGGGATATGCCTCTAATGCTGCATCATGCAGCCTTTGTGAGAATCTGGGTGAGCTCATCTAGTGGTTGTCTTGGCTCCTGAGTGCATAGCTACCTGTATATCATATCAGTGTACACGTGATCCGTCTCCCTCGTGAACGGTGAAGGTATACCAAGTATGTGTGGGGGCCTCTCCCATTGGAGTTGTGTTGAAATGGAACGATAGAGTGAAAGGCAAGATAGCATGATCGACTGCTACCCCAATCGGTCTAGTTCCCACCACGAAATCCTGAAAGGAACGAATGAGTCCTGGCGGAGCCATAACATAATCCACTGTACTAGCGCCATGCCGATGTGGAAAGCATGTAAAACCACCAGCTACAGGGAATCGTTGTAGGCCATTCAAAATGGCCAATCCATGTGCAGTCCCCATATCAATCAAATATCTGCCATACTCGGTGTGCTCCTCATCCTGTGATAATCTAGACAGGCCCATTTCTGCAATATCAAGCTCCCGCATCAACTCCTCTGAGGTATCATAGAATACTATCTGGTGGTGGGCAGTCCTAGCATTGAAATCCCCCAAGATAATAATGTCGCCGTCTTTGGAAAACTCCCATATATCATCATCTAAAATAGAGAAGGGGGACTGTCCTCTAGGTGATGCATATATTGACGTACTAGGAGGAAAATAGCAAATAGCGATGTAGAGATATCTTCCTGTCTCTGCCTTCAGTCTCACCCACATGTACCTCGCATGCTCATCCCTCCGAGCTATATGTATCAGAGACTGTAGCACCTCCCTGAATAAGACTGCCACTCCTCCTGAACCTCGTCCTCTGCGCTCTGATCGAGTCTCCTGTCTGCAAATTGTCTGAGAGAGAGAGAGAGAGAGAGAGAGAGAGAGAGAGAGAGAGAGAGAGAGAGACCACAAACCAAAACGCTGGAGTAGGGAAGAGGGGGCGATCAACTCCCCATGACTACCATGAGCAGAAGACCCAATACACTGATCAGATGATGGAAGTGGGTACCCCTTGGCCCCATAAATAGGTGCCCAAGGGGAGGTAGGGCAAAGCCTGGAAAATTCCCCCATGACCCAACAAGAAATAAATGAAATACTGGGGCGCACGGACAAGGTGGGCGGCCGGACAGTGCAGTCTAAATGCATATGCAAAGGGTGGCCAACTCGGAGACACACTAGCCGTACATGCATGCCCTAGACCTGTGAAGCAGTAGAGTGGTGTAAGTCTAACATCAAGCACCTAGTACCCGCAGTACCCAACACTCAGCCTCTCAAGTACCAAGCATCCACCACAGTACGCCTCAGCTTCTCGGCAGTATTCAGTATCGGTAGCATTAAATACCCATTAGCATCTCAGCATCTCAGCATTTAGCATCATTATATCAGCATTTGTGCAACAAATAAAGAAAGTACTTGCTCTGGCGGGCCCTTGAGGGTGGTTGGAACTTGACATGCCGTGTCGTGTGTGTGTGTGTGTGTACGCGCGCGCACGCGTCTCTATCGTTCATCGTGTTCAGTTCAGTTTCTCTTTCGAGTGAAGTAAAGTAACCTTGTGTTTGTGCAGAGTACTAGATCCGAGATAAATCCTAAAACACTTCCGCTGCACCTGACGCAATGACTAGAAAGCATGAGCCATAATAATTTGGCACTGGCTGATTCTTTTTATGCGGTGAGCTTTTCTTGCAGGAGTGATGTATTCAGGAAGGAGGCAAGAGATGTGGTGAATGATTTGAAACAGACGGGACATCAGGTGCTGGACAAGGTGAAGGAGGTGAAGGGTCTGTCGCAGGATATAATTAGTGATGCTTTGCAGCAATCTGAGAAGCTGAAAGAGAAGCTCACAGGAGTGGAGACCCTCTCACAATCTCTCCTTACACATGAACAGCATTTTGAGACACAACTCACGAGCATGCTTGACTCTGTTAAAGCTGTCTACGATATTTCTGACAACATAAAAACTCAACAGAAAGAGCTTCAAGAACTGCACCATGACATGCACCAAGCCATCAGTACTGACATGCAAGAGCTTCAGAAAGCTGCTCTCAGCACCAACCAGCAGCTACATGATACCTCGGAAGGTTATAAGCAACTTGCCCACCAACAAGTTCAACTTGCTGATACTCTTGTTGACAATGTCCAGCGTCTGAAGGACAGTGCCCTACAGAGCTTGAGTGAGCTGAAGGACTCTCAGACCTTTGCGATGGAAGACACCAGGTGTGGTCGTTTATTGCCAGTAAGGGTCCATTGTATTTTATCTTGAAAAAGTATTTGGTTCTTTCATGTCTCTTTGTATTTCCTGTTTTCCTTCAAATCCTGCAAGAAGGCCTGGATGTGCTCCTGATGTTTCACGCCCAAGTTTGCCTCCTTGGCAACTATGCCCATGGAATTGTGAAGTTACTTACAGAGGCCATTGAGGACTGGGGTAGCAGCATGTTAATGATGAAACTGAGTCAAGACGATGACTCATGACCCAGGGTACCTAAGTTTGCTTTAGATTGGACAAGTTGTTAGGACGTGTAGAAAAAGTGAGATGAAAGCAAAACAAAAAGTTATTAATGGTAATAAGGACCCTGATTGTTGTGGGGAAGATAAGCTATTAGCTAAGTTATAACGAATGACATGTCCATGGTGTTGTTTCTTGTGGTAAAGTAGTTTGGGGTGAATTGTTTCGTAGGGCATCGTTTCAAGATCTCACTGAAGGAGCTCAAAAAGCCCAGGAAAGCTTTCATACATTGCGAACAAAGATGGATGATACCAATGATATTCTTTTGAAGAGCTCTCATGCCATCCTACAGGCACAGGTAACAAGACTTACAAGATCACCTTTCTTAAAATAATTTTCACATCTTATTGTTGTAGTTGTCTCATTATGGCAAAATGGCAGGAGGCTTTTGTGGCCAAACAGGGCTCTATATTATCCACCTTGGACCGCATCTTCTCTCTGTATGACAGCACTTTGTACGAGTCAAGAGCCCTCAAAATGCTAATCTTTTATGGGATGTCCATTGTATTTGTTCATGTACTCACAAGTGCTAAGCAGACCAACAACGCTAGGGCCCAGTTATACTCCGGTAAGTCCTGTTTTTGCTTTCATTGTAAAGCCTACGCTTTGTCTATATTAAATTGACGAGTTGAAAGCTCTGCTACAATGAAGGGCTTTTCACATCTATAGCCGTGGAGCTGTACATCATGAAAGCATATGGCAGTTTGCTACAAAATCAGCAGTGGATTCAAACACGTTCATACTGGATAAGGGGAACATTTGGAATTTCCACAGTTATACTCATTCTGTATTACATGGTTACGTACAGGTAAGTTCAAGCATGGAAGGCTTTTCTGAATCAGTCTTTTTGGTACTTTAGCAATGCATGTTTTGTGAAAGTTTTTCAGTGATTGTGGTGATTATGACGACGTGTGAGGTCTGGTCTTGGCAGTTTGTGATTGGCTGTATATGATTTTTTCAATAAAACAAGGTTCTTTCTGTTTTTTGAGTGTGTTGTGGTGAACTTGTAGAGACCTTTCATCGCAGAATCATGAACTGCTACTGCGATTACACCGAAAGTTGAGTGACCTTGCCAACCAACCTCACAAGGATCCATATTACCTCAATAATGGGTGCAATGCAGCCGAGCCTCATGAAGAAAACGGCTATTCTGGGCCTTTCTCCTTGCAGTTTACTGCCAAAGCAAAATCGCTCAGCCAAGGCATCGCCCACAAGATCCTGCATCGAGTACACAAGTTTGTTCGTGAGTTATCAAGACCAATATTATAGCTCCTGTTTGTACTTAAGGAACGTTGGAGTATGTCTGTGTTTTGTTCTTCATTTTGGGTAATGAGGAGCAGGGCGACGGAGAGGAAGAAGAAAGAGTTCCAAGAATGACGCCTTGAAAGAGTGGATGGAGGGTCGTGGTCTGGACACATCAACATTGCAGCTGAGCGATGACAGTTCGTTTGATGATGACGATGATCCCAATTATCAGATCTCAGAACCGTACATGGACAGAGCTGCCTACAACAATTACAATCTTCGCTCTTCATGCAGCCAAAGGTAGGTCTTAGCATGCATGACATTCAAATTGTTGAATATAAAATTTGAAACTACAAAACTTATGTACTTTTTTGCCATTTGAAGGATGCTGCTGGGTAGTATTTACGCACTCCACATCCACCTTTAACCACTACATTACAATGCCGTTGGCTACTTAACGTATTAGGCCACCGCCTCTGTTTCAAACGCAGATCGTTTCACAAATGCAAGTCTCCAAAATAAACTAATTTATGCCAGCATTATAGCAAAAAACAAAGTTGAGAGTTTTGTAACACAGCCAGTCTATGGAAGGTAATCCTGTAATTTTGGCCCAAATTCATGTTTTTGGTTGTCCAACTACATATCAGCCTTTTCTAACTGCAAAGCACTAGTTGCAAGCACAGAACGGCCTGGAGGTTTGTCAATGACCTCCTTCCCTTGATGCATTCACTCAGTCACAACGTCATTTTTTTCAGATCCCTTCACCTTGCCTTGTCAAGTGTGAAAAGTCGTTTCCATGACTTTTAAACATGTATTTGGAAAATAGTATCAATGCTATTAGTAAGAGCTACCATTTAGAAAAGGCTTGACGAGATACAGGGCTATTGGATAACTGATGGTTTGGCACAGCCTCTTTAGATAATGCCAGCTGGTGGCATGGCCATCTTCCCAGTAAACCAAGTACCTTTTTGAATGCCAAACTATGCTCATAAAGATTTAGGTGCATCAAGCTTGTGCCATGGATGATGCAAATGGAAAGTCAATTATAATCAACCAAGGCTCGGGAAAACTGTGCCGGTTTCAAATCCTTCTCATTTTGATAGAAAAAAACACCACATTTGAGTAGGTAACATCTATATAAATTCAAAATTTATAACTATAAGCAAATGAGAGGAATTCCTTCCTATGCAAATTTGAGAGAGTAATTTCTCGGGCTGATGCTCGGTTTAGGATAAATTGAACCTATCATTTCTTGCGCCCTTAATAACGATGCACGCAATGGTGGAATGATGCCGAGTGTTGCAAGCAGTCGTGGAATGTGTACCCTAAATTATAAATCTTTTACACTGGCTTCCTTCTTATTGTGTACACTTTTTTACTACTTTTTAAGAGCTCTTCTTTGGAGCAAGGATTGTGTGCCATAATGTGCTGACTTCTTTTGTAATTTGTGATGCAGTGCCATGTGCCGTTTTCAAACCAAAAGATTCAAATAAAGAGTGGACTCCATAGCAGGTAAGAAATGGCTCATTTCCAAAATTGAAAATGAAAATCCACCAAAGAAACACTCTCTCTCACAAAAATTTGGGAGGCCAAAAAAAAGAAAAGAAAAAAATAATTTGAGTGGCAGTCAAGGGGAGTTGGCCTAGGAGTAAAGGTGAGGGGCTTTAAGCGTGCCTGCTATGGTTCAACCCCTGTGACATGTTGGGGTGGGTGTGGGTGCAATTCCATAAACCGAGCTGATGCCAAAGAAAAAAAAAAGAATTTGAGAGGCTAGATGTGTCTTTTGTTTTGTGTGCACGTTAGTGTGAGGCAATGCGAGAGAGAGAGAGAGAGAGAGAGAGAGAGAGAGAGAGAGAGAGAGAACCCTAGTAGGGCTCTCTCTCTCTCTCTCTCTCTCTCTCTCTCACACACACACAAGCCACTTTCAATGGGTGAATTTTAAACAACAACTAAACAAGTGTTTCTTCTCAAGAACCTTGGAAAACATGTGACAACCTTACTAGGCCTTTTAAACAAGCCTAAGGGTTTAATTGTTCTAGTAAGGTTGTTTTGTAATTGTGATTATGTTCTTGAATTTAGTCGTGATACCTTGGATTATGAATAGCTAACAACTCTTAACCTATGCATGCTTAATTCTCATGTAAGCATGTAAGTGTGCTTTTAATCTCATGGTGATGTAAGGTCTAATCATATCTCCATATTATCAAAATGATCAATGACTCATCTTTTTGGTGACCCAATTGTTATGCCATCTTGTTTTAATATTGTTTTGGCCATTGTAAAGCCAATTTTACTAATCTAAATGGCCATTACATTTGCCCACATTTTGTACAACTAATGAGAAGTCTTATACGATTTCCCTTTTGATGTCAAGGAGAGTTGGTTCAATAGTAAAGGTGAGGGGTTTTAAGCGCACTCGCCATAAATTTACAAGAACAATAAAAATAGATAGAGGTCAAGGGCTCATCATCTTCACAAAAAGAAGTAGCTACAATTAGGGTAGAGGAGTGGGTTTACGGATGCAATTTGTTTGGTGCCCAACTAAAGGAAATTCAGATCTTCTCAGCTCAACCTCCTATGGTATTCCATGATTTTAAATTTAAATTATGTGAAAAGATAGCTAACATGAATAAATGCAAAATGTCTTACCTCATCAAGTATGCAAATAAAGAACATATATGTTGTATTTAATCAACCCTTGTTGTAGCTTTGGGACCCATCTTTGATTGGCTCCTATATTGTAGTAGCTACAATTAGCGTGTGTTGATTTTTGTTGCCCCTAAATTTGAGATTATTCTATTTATTTTGCTACTATTGTACATATTTTATTGACCTAGACTCACAAATTTAAGAAATTAACATATACTAAAGAACAATTAAGCCAATCCCTCGGGCTTTCTATCCCACCCTCAAGGCCAACAAGCACAATGGTGAGAGGGTAGTGGAGGCATAGCTTGGCTTGGTTCAGAATTGTCTCCTAACTTCCAAGGTGACTGAAACATTTAAGAATCATTAAGCAAAGCCTTGCCTGCAAGTATATCATATACAATTCGCAAAACAATCATGTTTCCCTCCCCATTCCAAATTTTGTTAGTCGCTATTCGATAATGTCTAATTATATCCCCTTCTTTCTATATCTCCACCTTACTTTAATGTATTACATAACCTAAGCTTTGGGTATGCTCTTTTCAATCTACTGTCATGGATATCCTTGTACAATACACATCGTACAAAAAACATAGTTGCTTATATTTTATTAATATAACACAAGATGACCAACTCTCCTATGAGACTTAGCATTTGCAAATCCTTGCTTGATCTTGAAGCTAAACTACCACTTCTTATGGAAAACATAAGCCACATGTAAGCCTCAAAAGTGAATGTAGTGCTCCATCTCTACTACTTCTTTAGGGAGCTTAGAAATTTCAAGCAAGGAGAGGACCTCCAAGTGTCACGCATTGTTCTCTTAAAAGAAAACCTCACAAAACATTTAATCTAATCAAAAGTGAAGGGTCCGTACAAAACATCTAATTAATCAAAAGTGAAACGTCCACAATCCGTTGCCTTTGAGGCCGGACCGGCCGATAGGCTAGACTATCGGTCCATTTGGAACCACTAATTTTTCCAAAAACAAAAAAAAAAACTGTAGTTCAATCTCATTTCAAGAAGTATAGGGACTTTTCAAGACTACCAAAATAATTTCCTGGAAACTTCAATGGGTTGTTGGTTGAAATACCTCTCATCATTATTTTTATAGCTATATGCATTATTTCCACCAAGTTCGCGTTCTCTCTAGAATTTTTTTTGGACACAATTATGAATACTCTAGCTTATACAATGTAGCCATTAATATCCGTTTAAAAACTATCAACATGTAGCAAAATTCAAGGCGTATAATGAGATTTTGATAAAAGCTAAAAAGCTGTTGTGATTCTCAAAATGAACATAGAATACTAGAGAGAATATAGTTGTGACTCAAAGTAAGTCCAATTTTGGTAAAATAATAAAAATCAAATCTACAAGAAAAAGCTGATAATGATATAAGTTGCAAAGCTGATTCTCCAAACAAAACTATAATATTGGAGAGAATATAGTTGTAACTCAAAATGGGTCCGATTATGGCAGAACAAAAAAAAATCGTCATAAAGTTATGTCGTTAACTATATGGGGTCCACAAAACTCAAGGAAAATGACATATGATATTGAATTCACAATTTTAATTTTAGATTGTGTAAGTTACAAAAATCACATAAGTGCAATTTATTTTAATAACGCAGCATAGGTAAATTTTCATCAATTGGCTCTAACATAAAATAGGAGCATTCACTATTGTTTTAGAAGCATGAAAAAATGCGAGATACTACTAAATTTAATTATATAGCACTTTAGGCCTCACTAAAATGGGGTTTAGGTTGGTCTATTGCCAATATTAAGAACATTGGTAGACAATATAGGCAAAATATGTTTTGCAAGCACAAAGTTAAAGGTGGAATGCATAGCCTTAAAAAATCAAATTTTTTCAGCTCATTAGATAACTTTGTGGATATATAACAATTCAAAACTCAAGTGTGAATCTCTTTGCAATAAATTTAGAAATTTACTAAGCTAAGAGAACATAAAAGTGTCTTGTCATGGGTCTAAAATGATGATCACAACTAGTATTCTCTTGCAAAAATATTTACATGCAACCGTTAGAAAATAGATAATTTTTTTACATTCAAAAGGACACTAGTTATCTTGTGTAGCTATCAATCGTTTGCGTACAAGTTATATCAAGGAGCAGTAGATTCCATGAAAAAAAGAGTCTCCTTAGCTTTAACAACCAAGGTCTACGTAGTTATTAGAGCGTAGCCAATGCTCTAATACCATTATAACAATGAGAGGCTTGGCGAATTTGCAAAACACGTGCATATCAAGCAAGGCAAAAATCAAAAATCAAGCATCATACTTTGATAATTAGGTGTAACAACATGAGGAGATTAAGATATAAAGAGTTAGAGAAGGAGAGAGCTTGAGCTCTTACAAACACACACACACACACACACACACACACACACACACACACACACACACATGCACATGCACACACAATCAAGAGAGGACACAAAGGAGATGGAGGAACAAGGCCGCTTCTTCTTCTTCATTACTAAAAAATGATGATAAGGCAATAAAAAATCAATGGGAAATACAACATAATAAGAACTATATACAATGGCCAATGTGAAACCGCTAGTGAGTAAACTGACACGATAAGTGTCCATCATTCTTGGTAGGTAGATCATGTCGGTCAAGTCTAGATGTAGTATCACCACGATGATCCTTGTGTCCACTAGCTCATGCTAAAGATAAATGTAGGTGAGTAGTCATCCAATCGTACCATGTGTTGAGTTTGATATCTCAACTCAAGATCAATGCCATCTCTCGTACTCCAAGCATAGCTCAAAATTGACTCAGCTTCTCTACTCCTTCGTGACAAATGTCGACAACCTGACCATCTATCCTCATGCACCTAAGGTCAATGTCGTCAGCTAAGACCTTGTCTCTAATGAGCTAGTAGTCAGTCAAGACCCTGTCTCTATCTCAATGCCATCTTTTGTACTCCAAGAATAGCTCAAAATCGCCTTAGCTTCTCTACTCGCAAGGCCTTCAAGATAGATGTCTACAACCTTCATGATAGATTTCTATGACCTAATCATCTATCCTCACACACCTAAGGTCGATGACATCATCCAAGACCCTATTGCTAATAAAGTGACAGTGCACCTTAATGTGCTTTGTCCTTGCATTGAATGTTGGGTTTTGTGCCAACTGCATGCTACTAAGGTTGTCACAACAGATGGAAATTGGCATCTAAATTTGTGGGTCCAACTCTCTAAGTAGCATCTCCAACCATGTGTCAGACGCAACATAAGTGTTTATGGATTTAGCTCGGATCTAGTACTTCGCACAAACACAAGGGACACTTTACTTCACTTGAAACACTGAACTGAATTGAAAGAAAGAGAGAGGAAAGAGACGACATAGGGATGTCGGGTCCCAACCCTCAAGGGCCCCCTTGCTCTGTTGTCAGAGCAAGTACTTTCTTTATATTTGCACAAATGCTTATACAATGACTGGATGATGATGCTAATGGGTACTGATACTATGGTACTTGATGATGACGACCACGATGACAATGATGTCGATGACGATGGTGTCGACGACGACGACGACGATCGTGGTCAAGGATGAAATCTAAAAACGCTAGGTAATCTGATGTGGATCTGCTACTGTGGTAATAATGCGGGGCTGATTTGCAATCACTGAGGTAAATTAGGGCTGAAATGCAAAAGCGTTGGCTAATCTGGGTTGAATTTGCAAATGCTGCTAGTTGAGGTCGCTGAATCTAAAAACGTAGGCTAATCTGGGTGCTGATGGGAAACTTGGTAAGGATCTGTAACCAAATGGTGTGGGTACTCGTCGCTTGGCTTAGGGCTGATTTGAAAACATAGGTTTTATGGGCTGAAAACACTGGTCTTCTGCTGTTGAAAACGTTGATCTTGTTCTATGAAAACGCTAGGGCTCCTGAGGTGCTTCCTGACTGCTCGGTGCATGCTTCCTTGTGTCCCTGCTTCTTCTGCTTCTACAGAGTGCACAATGGGTTTCTTTTATAGTTCCTTTAGTCATTTGCCCCACCTACATTCCAAACACGGGTAAATGAAAAGTCACTTATTAATAAATGACCTATAACAAAATGCCTGCATGATGAAATGTTGTCCTGTGCAAGAGAGGGTATGCAACTATTATTGGCTTGGGCATGAACGTCTTGCTAGAGGCTCACAAAGGTGCCAAGCTCAGTCCTAAGCTAATGACTCATGCTAGATGTGGCAAAACTTGTCCACATAGCGCAAGTGAAGTGCGCATGTGACATCCCCCCCGTTAAAGGTGAGGCACAATATTGAACTTCTATCTATACTTTGGATGTTGATTGCTTTTGATGCATGTGGATGCATAAGCAATGAAGATTCCTCCAGATGGGTGGATACTGTGGATGTAGATCTGGTACGATGTAAACACCTACCATACGAGTTGCTAGGTAGCCTTACTACCGTCGCAAAATACTGGCCTTCGTGCTGACTCCGCCTTGTGAGCAAGTACTACCACTCGAATAGTCCTTTTGCGCGTGAAGCTGAAAGGTAAGGGTGCTCTGAGGTAAATCCAAGGGTTTCTTATCGGCGGAAGTGAATGCACGCTACATGCAAATGCGAATGCAGAAGAGGATAGGGATCTTGTCTCCAACTCCTTCCATATTCGGATAAGAGGCAAGTAGATCTTGGTACTCAAGATTTGGGTTCTCGTGTATCCCCAATGTCGATCTTCCTTCAAAGGCATGACAAATGAAGATGGGATATGTTAAGTCCATGGTCGGGACTCAAAGATTTTTACAGGAAAAAAGACTGGGAGACGTTCTTTGGGTTCTTGGTTTCCGCTTGGCTTCTTTGGTTCTTTGGTTCTGTTTGGGGTTCTTGGTGGTTCTTCCCTTGAGTTCACAAACCCGAAGCACACATAGAGCTCTGATACCAATATCAGGTGCAATGGAAGTGTTTATGGATTTAGCGGATCTAGTACTCCGCACAAACACAAGGGACACTTTATTTCACTTGAAAGAATGAACTGAACTGAAAGAAAGAGAGAGACAAGAGACGACACAGGGATGTCAGGTCCCAACCCTCAAGGGCCCCCTTGCTCTGTTATCACAGCAAGTACTTTCTTTATTCTTGCACAAATGCTCATACATGACTAGATGATGATGCTAATGGGTACTCATGCTATGGTACTTGATGTTGACGGCGATGAGGATGTCGACGATGACGATGTCGAACGAGAACCTGGTCAAGGCTGAAATCAAAAAACGCTAGGTAATTTGATGTGGATCTGCTATTGTGGCGACACTGTGGGACTGATCTGCAATCGTCAAGGTGAACTAGGGCTGAAATACAAAAAACGCTTGCTAATCTGGGCTGAATTTGCAAATGTTGTTGGTTGAGGTCTATTGAATCTAAAACCGCTAGGCTAATCTGGGTACTTGCCTCTTATGCGGATATAGGAGGAGTTGGAGACAGGATTCCTAACCTCTTCTGCATTCGCATTTGTATGTAATGTGCATCCGCTTCCGTCGATAAGAAACCCTTGGATTTACCCGCGAGCACCCTTACCTTTCAGCTTCACCCACAATGTTTTCACGACAAGACTATTCAAGTGGTAGTAATTGCTCGCAAGGCAGAGTTAGCGCGAAGGCCGGTATTCTGCGACAGTAGTAAGGCTACCTAGCAACTCGTATGGTAGGTGTTTACATCGCACCAGATCTGCATCCGCAGTATCCACCCGTGTAGAGGAAGCTTCATTGGTTATGCATCCACATGCATCAGAAGCAATCAGTATCCGAAGTATAGATAGAAGTTCAACAGATGTGCCTCACCTTTAACAAGGGGAATCACGTACGCACTTCACTTGCGCTATGTGGACAAGTTCTACCACAGTCTAGCATGAGTCATTAGCTTAGAATTGTGCTTGACACCTTTGTGAGCCTCTAGTAGTAGGGCGTGCATGCCCAGGCCGGTCATAGTTGCATACCCTATCTTGCACAGGACAACATTTCTTCATGCATACATTTTACCGTGTGAACCACCTCTTATAGGTCATTTATTAATAAGTGAATTTTCATTTACCCTTGTTGGAATGTAGGTAGGGAAAATGGCTAAAGGAACTATAAAAGAAACCCATTGTGCACTCAGTAGAAGCAGAAGAAGCAGGGACACAAGGAGGCAGATACCCAGCAATTAGGCAACACCTCAAGAGCCCTAGCATTTTCTCATGACAAGATCAACGTTTTCAACAACAGAAGACCACTGTTTTTAGCCCACAAAAACTGCATATTCAGATCAGCCCTAAGCCTCGCGAGTACTCGAACCATCCGGGTGCAGATCCTCGATGTCAATCTTCCTTCAAAGGCATGGCAATGAAGATGGGATCTGTTAAGTCCATGGTTGGGACTCCAATATTCTTGCAGGAAAAAGACCGGGAGAGGTTCTTTGGGTTCTTGGTTCCTCTTGGCTTCTTTGGTTCTTTGATTCTTTTTGGGGTTTTTGGTGGTTCTTCCCTTGAGTTCACAAAGCCGAAGCACACATAGAGCTCTGATACCAATATTAGGTGCAACGGAAGTGTTTATGGATTTAGCTTGGATCTAGTACTCCGCACAAACACAAGGACACTTTACTTCACTTGAAAAACTGAACTGAACTGAAAGAAAGAGAGAGACAAGAGACGACACAGGGATGTCGGGTCCCAATCCTGAAGGGCCCCTTTGCTCTATTGTTAGAGCAAGTACTTTCTTTATTGTTGCACAAATTCTCATACAATGATTGGATGCTGATGCTAATGGGTGTTGATGCTGTGGTACTTGATGTCGACGAGGACGATGATGTCGATGACGATGGTGTTGACGATAACAATGACGATGTCGACGACAACGTGGTTAAGGCTGAAATCTAAAAACGCTAGGTAATCTGCTGTGGATTTTTTATTGTGGCAATATTGCGGGGCTGATATCTATGGAAGAGGCACCTCACCGGGCATGTCGATGGCGGGGGAGAAGTGGATGCCACAAGCCAGGAACATTAGGGAAAATTTGGACTCTCAAAGGAGCCCTATAAGGAGGTTTGACTTTGCCTCTCTTGTCCAAAGTGGGCAACCTGGTGATGTACATAAACGCTTTGTCAAAACCCTATCAACCAACATATCATTGGAAAGATCTTATAAAGTAGGTTCTAAATCTCCGAACTCCGACAAATTTGGAGAAGTTATGGCCTCCCCACTGAAGGTGAAATGTGGGGAGAGATTCCATTTATAAGACTTAGTTGTCACATTAAAAAATGGAATCTTCTAGAATATAAGGAAGCTAATGGCATGTTATATATCAATGGATAGATCTCAAGGAGTACATTCTAAATCCAAAGGTCCGACAAGTTTTGATTTCATTTGTAAAAATTCTACCGTGCACCCATTTTGGACAAGAGAGAGAAAGTCAAAATCCGTATAGGGCTCCTTTGAGGGTCCAAATTTTCCCTAATGAACGGATTGCCAATACCGAGAATCGGAGCATGTTTGTGTGTGGTAATACATAGACAATATCTCTTTCTTTATGTCAAATCCTCTTTCTCTAATTCACTCAAAGAGTGTGTGTATTTGAGGCCTTCAATGCCAAAGTTGAGATGAAGCTCTCTCTCTCTCTCTCCTCTTCTCGAATGCAAAATCTTTCTTGATAAAATATTATCTATGTTTTTTATTGTAGACATGCCTGCACTGCGAACCAGCTAACGACTTCTTCTACAAAGTCGTAGAGCTCGAACAGATCCATGTTTCAGTAAAAGAAGTTTTTGAATCGGAGTTTTGTAGCTGAAGTTATGAGCTAAATAGTGACATGCTAATCTGCTGTAAACTGAGAAACTTGCCTCTCTCTCTCTCTCTCTCTCTCTCTCTCTCTCTCTCTCTCTCTCTCTCTCTCTCTCTCTCTCTCTCTCTCTCTCTCTCTAAGCTAAGACAGCTAAATCTCTCATCCCTTGTAGCTTGTGGAGTTTAGCCTCTTGCCACCTTGATACGTGAGCTCTACGTGCCAAGCTCACAATGTCTCCATAGCCATGGAAGGTCGGAGATTTGATCCGTTGCCGATGTGAAGCTCGATGGAAAGAGGGAAACATTGAGAGAGAAGTAGCACTATAACCTTCACATGTGATATCACTTCAAGAGTGCGCAGTGCGTGCGGAGTGTGAGGGAGAAGAAAAGCATACACAAAGTGTTGGTGGAGCTCTTAATGAGGATTGGAATTCCTCACTACTCCTTATTGTTCTATATGATCAAAAGAATAGACAAGGTTAGTACGATTAGTGTGATGGGCGTCCGGCCAGTTGACATGGACCCTAACATACCTCACATGATGCCCTTGCATCACCCCTACACTTAGCCTCTATATTTGAGAAAGCAATCGTGGGTTGCTTCTTTTGCTGCTCCATGTGACATAAGCACTCAAAAGTGAGAACACAAACCTGATGATAGATGGCCTATCAGATAGGCTACCATGCCAATGTGCATGTGAGTAACCATATAGCTACACCTCCATGCCAACCTCATAAAAGAAGACATAATCCAAGTTAGAACTCACATAGTGCAATGTGTTTATCCTCACATCCCAGTTTGGCTTCTTGAAAAGATACATAAATTGACTCTCAATGTTAAGAAGGGAATGGGGTCTAAGAGGGTCTCTTGAATTGCCATGGAATTATGGAATGGACAAATGGGTAGGTGCTATGTGGATTGAAATGGTGGGTATGATAGGACCTAAAAGTGAGTGGTCAAACTTGTAAGCATAGAGCTGGTGGAAAATAAATCTTAAGCAATATAATGAGAAAATCTCTTATAAAATCTAAAAATTAAACTTTCAAACAAAATTGGAGTAAAAACTAATCTTCTCTCTCTCTCTCTCTCTCTCTCTCTCTCTCTCTCTCTCTCTCTCTCTCTCTCTCTCTCTCTCTCTCTCTCTCTCTCTCTCTCTCTGGAGATGTATGGAGAGGCCTTTGGTCTCTATGATCGCTCAGATGATTCGGGCTAAGGCCTCAGTACCACATGAGATTATCCGAGCCGAGCTAGCCGTCCCCGCCCCCCCTCGCGGTGGAGGCATTGACTAGATCAGTATCCTTTTTGCACGGTCTATGGGATCTCCCTAGGGGCAGAGACTCTCGGCTTGCCCTAGAGTCATCTCGACAACTAGCTCTACAAGGCGATACACTATTGGTATGGATAAATGACAGCATGGTTTTAGTCGCATAGTCTCAACATGGATAGATTAACTCCGCTTCAATACTCCATGGATGCACCCTCCATGTCTCTCACACGGACACAGATCACCAGACTCATAAAGATCTGATTCAACTAGATACCAGGAGCACATGGATATATCCGATATAGGAGTTGGGCATGAAGATGGCCTTCTACAGAGAGCATCTTCTCCAACTCACGGAGGACGGCTTTGTGAATAGGCCTGCATACATGGGTACACACTTATCTCATGGGATAAGATGCGCTGTTGGATAGATACGCACATCCTCACATCATCTCTAGATCGAGACTGGCCGATTTCAAGGGGTGCCGACAGGGACCAGGATATGTCACCTATGTAACTTAGAGCCAGAGACACAGTTGCACTACACATGTCACTGCCCGGCATACTTATGAGATATGCGGCCGCTTCCACTGCCTGTTCAGAGAAGGTTTCATACCTTTTTCTAGAGTCATGAGATACAAGGATCAGAGGTGTCTTGGATTGTTCCTGCTTGAGCTGCGCAGACTTAGGGAGAGCTTGTTGAGTACATCAGGGGAAAGACAGTCTCAGAGACAAATCACGGCTTTCTTTACACCAGCCAGAGGAGAGCCAACGGAGCAGTCATTACAGCAGATCTCAGAGCCTACTCATACTAGAGGTATGCTACTTGACCAAGCCAGTGGATCCAGACGCCCACGACCTCGGGGGGTCTCCCACTACCAATGAAGGTTGCAATAGAAGATACAGATCACTCTAGCTCGACATGCAAGACGCCCAACCAGAGTACTGACCATGGAGGAGGTCGATGAGATCCGACAGCGACCGATGAGAGATTTCATATGAACCCACAAAACCCCCTCTATTTCCTTAGTGTTTTAGTGTTAGTTTTTTGTGACTTTGTAATTTTCATACTCAAACATGGTATCAGATTCACCAATTGTAACTTTTTGATCTCATAGGTCATTCTGGCCTTTTGAAGACGTTAATATAACATTTCATTTCTGTGTGTGTGTGTGTGTGTGTGTGTGTGTGTGTGTGTGTGTGTGTGTGTGTGTGTGTGTGTGTGTGTGTGTGTGTGTGTGTGTGTGTGTGTATACACACACACATACATACATACATATATATATTGGCTATCAGTTTCTCCCCTCCCTCTTTTCTAAAAGGAGTTCCCTCCAAAACGTGTTGAGCATTCCCTCCCTCGTTCTCTCTACTATACCATTTCTATCTTCTCTCCACTCCACCTTGCAAGTTGCATCTGCTTCTTCAATGTCGTTTTTCCCTCCTAAAAGGCTCGTGCAACATAACCATATTCTACTCTTAGAGCTTTTCTCTTTAGTGGATTTAGTTTCCTCAATAGTTTCTCTACTCTTTCTTCCATATTTAGCTCTCGATTGGTATTCCCTCATATCACAACTTCTTTTTGAAGATTTAATCTCTTCTTATGTGTAGCAGCACTATTTAGTAAAACCAGTAAGCTTCCTTGGTGCTTTGTTAGATAAGAAGCGTTCTGTTTTCTATCTGTATCTGCTCATAGCTATGCTTCACATATTACTAATGAGCCAACTTGCAATATTGTGACTTGTATATCTCTCTCGAGGTTGTCATCAGGGGAGTACGGTCACATGTGCCAACAATTCTTCTTATTTAGTCATTCAATACATAAGTAGCACACATTGCAGCCTCAAGCCAGAACGCATTAGGAAAAGCCTAATTTTGCCGAGATATCATGCCATCTCATAAATGACCTATTTTTACACTTAGTAGCTGTTGGGGTATAAAGCCCAATGTGGTCGCCCAGGTAAGTGGGCGGGCCACCACGTATGTACACATATTCTTTTGTTAAAACCTAATAAGAACTCACTATGCTCTACATATTACAGTAGAGCGAGTTCACCATATCGTCGTGCTCTTCTTCTCGCACTCTCTCTCGGTCGCACTTCCGCTCGTACTCCTTCAACTGGTATCAGAGCTCAGATTGAGGCTCGGGGCAGCACTGCAGGAGGCTAGAGTCACCAGCTCAGATTGGAGTGAAATTCGACAGGCGAAGACACGGCCCCAAATTCTAAGAACACCGAGCCCTTCGGGCTATCCCACAGGATTTGGGGCCGTGTCTTCGCCTGTCGAATTTCACTCCAATCTGAGCTGGTGACTCTAGCCTCCGGCAGTGCTGCCCCGAGCCTCGATCTGAGCTCTGATACCAGTTGAAGGAGTACGAGCGGAAGTGCGACGCGAGAGAGAGTGCGAGAAGAAGAGCACGACGATATGGTGAACTCGCTCTACTGTAATGTGTAGAGCATAGTGAGTTCTTATTAGGTTTTAACAAAAGAATATGTGTACATACTTGGCGGCCCGCCCACTTACCTGGGCGACCACATTGGGCTTTATACCCCAACAACCTCCCACTTAAAGTCCAATGTGGTACTTTAAGTGTGAGAGAAGCTACTATACAAGCTAATATACAAGAGATGTAAAGAAGTGATGTACTACCCTACACCTAACTGCTTGCGAAAATGCACAAAGCTCTCTGAGGGAAGTCCTTTTGTAAGTAGATCAGCAGGATTTTCTGTGGTGTGAACTTTGACAAGCTGAAGTTGCTTATCCTCGAGCATTTCCCTGATGAAATGATACTTCACATCCACATGCTTTGTCTTTGAGTGATAAACTGGATTGCGAGCCAATTGTATAGCACTTTGACTATCACAATATAACACAGGCATCTCTTCTTTGATTCCCAAATCTATTACTAGTCGATTAAGCCAAATTGATTCTTTGCATGCCTCTGATGCTGCAACATATTCAGCCTCTGTAGTAGACTGAGTAACACAATCTTGTAATCTAGAACGCCATGATACTGCTCCACCAGCCAATGTAAAGACATACCCTGACGTAGACCTTCGGTTGTCTAAGTCACCTGCATAATCTGAGTCTGTAAAACCCTTTACACTTAGCTCCTGACTCCCATAGCATATACGCATACTCTTTGTAGCTTTCAGGTATCTCAATATTCCTTTCACTGCCTCCCAATGTTTCTTGCCTGGGTTTGACATGTATCGACTTACTACTCCCACTGCAAATGCAATGTCTGGGCGAGTAGCAATCATTGCATACATCAAACTACCCACTGCAGACGCATATGGAATCTTATCCATTTCAGCCTGTTCTTCCTCAGACACAGGACAATCTTGTTTGCTAAGTTTCACATATGGTGGCAATGGAACACTCAGTGCCTTTCCCTTCTCCATATTGAAACGTTGCAAAACCTTGTCAATATACTCTGTTTGAGATAACCAAATCAACTTCTTTGATCTGTCTCTCTCAATGCGCATACCAAGTATATGACTTGCCTCACCCATGTCTTTCATGTCAAACGATTTTGCCATCTTTGACTTCAAAGCTGAAATTTCTTCCAAGTGCTTGCCAGCAATCAACATGTCATCCACATACAAAATAAGGATCAGCCAACTACCATCCTTAGCCTTCTTTGTATATAGACAATGATCGAACTCACTACGTTTGTAGCCTTGACAAAGCATAAACTTGTGGAATTTATGGTACCATGCCCTCGGTGATTGTTTTAAGCCATAAAGACTCTTTAACAACTGGCATACCCAATCTTCCTTGCCTTTCTCAACAAACCCTTCTGGCTGCTGCATGTAAATTTCCACATCTAAATCACCATGCAAGAACGTTGTCTTGACATCCATTTGGTGCAACACCAAATCTAATATGGCAACCAATGCAAGAAAGCATCTCAATGTAGTCATCTTGACCACTGGAGAGAAGACTTCATCAAAGTCAATGCCTTGTTCTAGCTTAAAGCCCTTGGCAACAAGCCTTGCTTTGTACTTTGGCTGACTATCATGAGCGGTGATCTTATACCTGTAAACCCATTTACAGGGTAGAGCCTTTTTGCCCCGTGGTAATTTAACTAGCTTCCATGTCTGGTTTTTATGCAGAGTTGTCATCTCTGACTGCATGGCCAATTACCAATTCCCGGAGTCCTTCATTTGCACTGCTTCCTTGTAACATGAAGGCTCATTTCAATCAGTCAACATGACATAGTTCATAGATGGAACAAACCTATCAGGAGGTCGCGTGACACGTCCAGATCTACGCACAATAGGTGGCTCAGGCTCAGCCACAACCTATGGTTCCAATCTATCCTGTCCTTGCTCCTCTTGAGCCCTGACATTTTGTCTTGCACGTGGAGGTCCATCTTCTTGGAAGACAACTCTTCTAATCTCCTCAACTTTCTCTGGTTTAGAATGATATTTGGCTTCATTAAAGTGAACATCATTGCTGCGGATAACCTTTCTGGATTCGGGATCCCAAAGTCTGTACCCCATCTCACCAGAATTACCATAGCCTAGAAAGATGCACTTTCTACTCTTTGGCTCAAGTTTGTTCCTAAATTCCTTTGCAACGTGAGTATATGCCTCACAGCCAAAGACTCTGAGATGCTTGTATGAGGGCACCTTGCCCGACCATACCATCTCTGGCACTGAATCCTTCTGCAAAACCTTGCTAGGAGATCTATTTACAAGATGAACAGCTGTTGATACAGCTTCAGCCCAAAACCCATTTGGCAGTTGTGCATTAGAAAACATACTTCTGACCTTCTCTTGTATGGTCCTATTCATCCTCTCAGCAACACCATTTTGAGGAGGATTGTAAGGAGCAGTAAGTTCACGTTTTATACCTTTTGACTCACAAAAGTCCTGAAAGGCCTTTGAAACATACTCTCCACCATTGTCAGTGCGTAAGCATTTAAGCTTCTTGCCACTCTGATTCTCCACAAGTGTCACAAACGTTTTGAAAACACTAAACGCTTCATCCTTGTGCTTAAGAAAGTAAACCCATACTTTCCTCGAGTAATCATCTATAAATGTCATAAAGTAAGAAGCTCCCCCTAGAGATAGGTTAGGCATAGGTCCACACAAATCACTATGAACAAGTGCCAACTGTGTATCTCTTCTACTACTTCTATGATTATGTGGCTGCTGTGTTTGCTTACCATACAGACAATGTTCACAGAATTCAAAATCATTAAATGAAAAGCCAGGCAAATAACCAGAACGAGACAAGATTTCCATTCCCTTCTTGGACATATGTCCTAACCGGCTATGCCACAAAGAAACGTTCGGCTGCTCGGTTACATTGATTACATTTTTAGAGACATTTGATACATAAATCATGTAAAGTCCTCCAGACTGTACTCCATGTGCTACTGTCATAGAACCCTTGGATATCTTCCACATGTTCTGTCCAAAAGTGGTGACGTAGCCAGCATCATCAAGTAAACCTGTGTTGATCAAGCTCTTTGTAATTGCGGGAACATGTCTCACATTCTTCAGCGTGAAAGAAGAGCCATTCTGAAACTTCAATTGAACATCTCCAACACCTAAGATCTCACATGTCTGCCCATTGCCTAGCCGAACATGATCTTTAGTGGTCACATAAGAGGTAAACCACTCCTTGTTTGGAGACACATGAAGTGATGCCCCCGAGTCTATAATCCAGTCACTAAGTGCATTTCCATCAGATGCTGTAAGAAGAGCTGAGTCCATTGTATTCTTCAAGAAGTAGATGTCTCCTAACACTAGACTGTCATCCTCTGCAACAGTGTTTGTCACATTTATTTCTTGAATCTTCACTGAGGACTTGTTCTTCTCACCATGGTCTTCAGCTTTCTCTTTGCCTTTTTCTGCTTTCCATTCTCTGGAGTCTCTTTTCCTGTGACCCTTCTTGCCACAATAGTAGCATTCTATGTCACTCTTGCCTTTAGCACTGCGGGACTTGCTACGAGACTGATTCCTCTTTGCACCTTTGTACTTTTCTTTGGTCCTTCCCCTGACAACTAAGGCTGTTCCTTTGCCTTTTTCCATTGTCTTTCTATTGGTTTCTTCAGTAAGCAGACTTCCTTCTACACCTGCTATGTTCAAACCATCTGGAGGTGCAGAATTACTCAAAGCTGTGCAAAAAGTGTCCCAACTTTCTGGCAATGTGATCAACAGGAACATAGCTCTAACAGGTTCATCAAACTTGACACCTTGAGCTGACAACTGACTGTAGATTGTGTTGAATTCATTCAGATGATTGGACATAGGTGTCCCTTCTTTCATCTTCAAGTCAACAAGCTTCTTAAGCCAGTATACCTGTGAAGCTGCACTCTGCTTCTCATAAAGATCACTCAGCTTTAACCATGCTTGATAAGCCGACATCTCGTCTGCTACATTGAAGTAAATGCTTTCTCCCAAAGTCAGCATAATGGTAGAAAGTGCCAATTCATCCATTTCGCTCCATTCATCTTCGTCCATATCTTCTGGTTTTATCCCCTTGAGCTTTATAGGTTTTATCTGCTTCTTTTGTACCAACACGTGCCAAATCTTCTTCTTCCACAATGGGAAATTGGTTCCATCCAGATTCTTGATATTGTAAAGAGCAGTGTCCTGTGATCCAGCCATAGCTACGCTTCACAGTGGTTTACTTTCCTGGGAAAAATTCGGTAGAGTTTCCCCTGTAAACTGACCTCTGAACTAATATCAACCTGTCAAATGAACCAAGAAAGGTTCAGATTCTGCATAAATTTCGGCAGAGTCTCCTTTGTAAAATGGCTCTGGTGTACTCAAAAAACAGACCAAAAATAGCTCAAAAAACACTGTCTCTCTAACACTATAAGCTGCGGGTAAACCTGTCCTGCACCTGTACTGTCTCTCACTGTCTTGTCACTGTCCTGTAAGCATAGACTGTGACAATGCCTCAACGGCAGTAAAGCAAAGATGCAATCCCAACTGTCTAACTCACAGTCAATACATCCTAGCTGCCTATCTAAGGGTGCTCGAGGGATCGCTCCAAGACCTATATCACCGAAAGGATCTCAACATTCAAGAATCCCCCAGCTCAATAAAACCTCACTCGACCCTCAACAAAGGCTGCAGTAAATCTGACAGTACATAGACTTCCCACAAAGTCATACATCCACAAATTTCCCACTATATGCTGTAACCGCTGCGGCGGTTGTTTGCTGCGTGACTCACAGCCAGCAAACCCTCAACAAACATACATCATCTCTGACAATACATCCCATGTGGAAGTACCTGCAATGTCAGGATGAAATCTGGAATATCAAGCAGCAAACACAAGCTACCTGATGAACTAGTGGATGTCGCCTACAGTCTGTGTGTAGATGCGCCCGTGTCGTATGTGACACGCCTCCAAGAACTGTGAGCCGTCCTTCGATGTGTAGACAGCCACAAATCAACACTCTGGGAGTGTCGATATCCTCAGCACTTGCAGTCGTAGGCCGAAAACCCCAAATTTGCAGAGTCGGATCTGCACCCGCCGAGACCACGTAGTCGAAAATGGCCTGCGCAGACCTTTGTCGAAGCCGAACGGTGGCCGAGATGACCTCAGAATGAAATTCTGAGAACACCAAGGCCTTCGGGCTCCCCCACAGGATTTGGGGCCGTGTCTTCGCCTGTCGAATTTCACTCCAATCTGAGCTGGTGACTCTAGCCTCTCGCAGTGCTGCCCCAAGCCTCGATCTGAGCTCTGATACTAGTTGAAGGAGTACGAGCAGAAGTGCGACGCGAGAGAGAGTGCGAGAAGAAGAGCACGACGATATGGTGAACTCGCTCTACTGTAATGTGTAGAGCATAGTGAGTTCTTATTAGGTTTTAACAAAAGAATATGTGTACATACCTGGCGGCCCGCCCACTTACCTGGGCGACCACATTGGGCTTTATACCCCAACAACCTCCCACTTAAAGTCCAATGTGGTACTTTAAGTGTGAGAGAAGCTACTATACAAGCAGTTAGGTGTAGGGCAACCTCCCACTTAAAGTCCAATGTGGTACTTTAAGTGTGAGAGAAGCTACTATACAAGCAGTTAGGTGTAGGGTATAAAGCCCAATGTGATCGCCCAGGTAAGTGGGCGGGCCGCCAGGTATGTACACATATTCTTTTGTTAAAACCTAATAAGAACTCACTATGCTCTACACATTACAGTAGAGCGAGTTCACCATATCGTAGTGCTCTTCTTCTCGCACTCTCTCTCACGTCGCACTTCTGCTCGTACTCCTTCAGTAGCACCATTTTGCTGAGGGGTATACGCCACCATACATAGGTGTTTTATCCCATATTCATCTAGAAATGCATTAAATTCACAAAGACACTTTAGACTTAGCCTTCAACGGATACATTCATGCATGCCTATAGTAATACTTGATGAAGGTAACAAAGTATACATAATTTTTAAATGAAGGAGTGCACATAGGACAGATCTCATTATGAATAAGCTACAACTTGCATTCAACTCTAAATACCATCCTTGGGAAATGATGTATGCTGCATTTTGCCCAAAACACACCCTTCACATACATGTTTGATAGGGCTTTGAAGAAGTAGAAATGAAGAACCATTTTTTATTTTTGCAGATGTAGCAAACTAGCAAAATTCAAATGCCCAAAACGTGCATGCCAAAGTTTTGCATTCCAAATAGCCTACTCATCCATGGATGCACATGCTACATCTTCCACACTATGGACATGGTTATCAAGCTTATATACCCAATGAGATAATGAACCAAATCTTTTTGATTCTTAGTGCATACAATGCATCCAAAAGTGTGAAAGTACTACCATTAGCATGAGCTAGCATAATTGTACCAACTCTTTTAACATGATACAAGGAGCTATTTGCACATGTAACTATATCACCCATAGGGATAGACTCAAGGTCAATGAATATATTACAAAGTGATATTCTTGGTAGCACCAATGTCAATGTCAAAGTACCAGACATGTGAATCTGCTAAAACAAGTGTCATGCAACAATGGTTTATAATAGAATTATGTAGTAACTGCCCATTTGTGCACCCTGTGCATAATTTGAACTTAACATTAGAGGAAGAAGCATCTTGGATAGTCCTTAACATCATGACCATGTTTCCTAAAATACTTGTAGAGCACTTTTTGATATGTCTTCTTTTCATTCTTTTTAGATTTCTTTGCATGTGAAGGTTGCATAGGTTTCAACTTCCCATGTGAAGAGATAGGTTTACCTAACTCTGAGAGTAGATGCAAAACTTTGATAAGAATCTGGAAGACTATTTAGAACAGTTTGCACAAGTGAATCGCCAGGAAAAATCTCATCAACACAATAAAAAACTACTCCTTGAGATCCTTGATCTTATTAAGAAATGCACCCATCAAGTCACCCTCAAGCATGTGTTTGCTTTCCAACTACTCATACAGATAAGCGACACGAGCCTCATTTCTCACATGATATAGATTTGTCAATGCATCTTTTGCAGTCTTGCATGAACAAATGTGTGGAATAATTGAATATCTCACAAATAGTGCTATTAAGGCATGTGCCTATACGCCATGTCCATCCCACTTAGATTTCTCAAGAGTATATGAAACATCCTCATCACAAGTGGGAATATCTCGTGTAGGTGTGAGAACATGACCATCATTAATGAGACTAGCAACATCCTCACCAATTTCTGTGGTAGCATGAGGGTCATCACATGAGCCTGGTATAGCCTCACTTCCTTATACATGCCCAAAATGAGTATATGGTCCCATCTAAGTTATCCTTAGCAACAAGCAGAATATGTCACTTTTTATAAGCAATTGCAAACATATAATAACCCACAAATAAACATTGCAAAGGGGTATAATAGCTTGGATATGATTTGTACGATCTTGAGGAAAAACTTGCAAAATATACATATTTTCAAGCAAATAATGCCAAATCAACAACACTTGGATCAACTACGACAACTTTCAAGGCTACTTTCAAATGATGAAGATGAAGCCTGCTACCAAGGAAAAGGTGCCGCTACTCGTGATGCTCAAGTCTACTATTATAGAAATTGTTGGAGTAGGGTTGCAAGAGGGAATGCATGACAAAAGGAAAGTAGAAGCTTAGAAGTACACAATAAAGAATATGATGTTACTAAATGTGCAAAGTACAAGATAGTAGCTCTAGACTGAGTATATATAAGCTGGGGGGGGGGGGGGGGGGGGGGGGGGGGGGGGGAGCTTCTTAAGAGGCATAAAACTACCCCAATTGTCCTAAGTGTGTTCATAGATATCACTACCATAATATGGTAACACCTAGATCCTAAATCCTAAATCCTCAATCCTAAATCCTAATCCTAGACCCTAGACTCTAAACTCTATACATAATATGGTAACACCTAGATCCTAAATCCTACATCTAATTCTTGACATAGACTCTAAAATCTATACCATAGCTCTATGATATGCACAATAGGATTCACACCTACATAACCTACTTCTCGCTAAGCTAATCAAAAGAAATGGGAGAAAAAACCAAAATCTTAATTTTAAAAAAAAGAGTATTGGATGAAACACCACACAAATCACTCCACACAAACATGCAAGTGGCACACGTACTCTAAGCCCAGCAGGACCCCGATAGGTCTGACAACCCCTTCGGTACCTGGAAAGAATGGAAAGGCTATGTGGCTACTCTAGATTTTGCTTAGTTTCAAGATAAGTGTGTACTCCTTGAATTTCTCTTGCTAGCCTAGGTACTTGCACATCCATCGCAATCGTGCCAATATTTTATGATTTTTTGCAACTCCAAATCTGTAATCTAGCGAGAACTCCGATCGCATAATATCATATAGAGGATGTAATTGACCCAACTAGTGTATGGAACTTGTATTGATTGTGCCAAAGGACTATTAGAGGTCACACAAGGAAATACACACTAACTATGCAGCTAAACTGAGGCAAATCACTAATGCTCTTGTGCACACGTCTTGATCCTAAGATGTATACACAACAAAAAATGTAATCTCACACCAATAATTCTAAATATAAGCCTAAAGGGGTCGCCCAAAATCTAACTAATCTCACAATCAGAATGATCCAAAATCCAAAAATATAGGTTTGAAAAACCTTATTGTGCATATACATGGAATCAAAATACTATGGGATCTACTAATGTATCTATGTCTCTAGGTCATTGCTACAAACTATGGGATCTACTCATGCGTCTACACCTCTAGGTCATTGCCACAAACTGTGGTGCAAAACAGACATTCCTATCATGTTGGAACTACTAAAAGTGGAACAAGACACTCTTTAATCACACATAATTATTTACCATAGAGTTTACAAATTCCTAATCAATGCAAAAGGGGAAGCAAGGAGACCAACCTTATTCAAATGGAATGGAAAACGATTACAAATATTTTGTGTAGGAGGCATTAAAAAAAATCGTGCTAGAAGAGGGCAACCTCTTCTCTTTTAACTTGACTTAAAACTCAAATCACCTAAGTATTGGGAACTTGACTATATGACCATGTGAGTAGGATCTACCTAGGCTTGAGAACTCATTGAGGCTATTTCTAGGCATTGATCATCACAATTTGGAAGATCGTGGCCTTAGATTATCTCTTTTTTACAATAATAATCATGGTGGGACCAAATCAACTCGATCCGTCACTCGAGATTTGGATGGAACACAAAAAGTTATTCTTGTGTTTCTATTTGCAGCCAAGCTAACAGAGCAACTACTTCCTGTCATTTTGAGCTCAAAAGTTGCAATTTCAATTTTATTGATGAATGAAAATTTCGTTAGGTCCAAACCTTGTACTTTCTTTCATTCATACAAAAATGTATAGCTGGTAATTGGGAACATGAGCTTCTTGATTGTAAGTATCTATCACCCAAATGTGATCTCCAACCCCATTTTACACCCATTCTGAGCCAAACCATCATTTCTAAACCTTGGCTAAAGAATTAAAGTCAATCTTTGTAAAGCAAATTTAAGTTTTTGGATAATGAATTTTACGCTGCTATCTTTCAGCACAGTGTACTCTCCCTCTACTTTTTTATACTCGTATCTACCTCGTGGATTGTTGTTAAGGCGGTTACGCCGCTAGCGGAAGCTAAATAGCGAGAACTCAACCAACAACAGAATTTGTCAGACGAGGACGGAGCTTGACCCGCAGGCGCATGGAAACAACTAGGTGGGTGTCAAATCACCTACTCGACCTTCTAATGACAATCACTACTAAGGAAATCAAATCTAAGTTCTAAAACACGCAAGTGACTGAAATCCGTACTACGAACGAATGCTATACGAAACAGAATCTAGAATCATCGAATCGATCTCAAACTCAAGGGGAAGTCTATACACTAGGTAAGAACAACACCCTAAAGACTTGAACTGCAAAATCAACCTATAACCACTCCGTGCGGTAAACGCGTATGAAGACAGGCCGAAAATTACAGGTGACCGAAACTTGACCCCGATGGTACGAATGTGTAGCTCTACTCGTTGTGGTTCTATAGATATGCTGCACACTCTATTCCGACACACGAGTTGGAAGAAAACTCACACCGAAGCTCGTAGGAACTTACCACACGTAGAAGCCGATAGCGTGCACTCTTGGTATCTGTGCGTAGCTCTCACCGTTGCTAACACAATGGTGGTGTCGCTTCTCCAATGGCGGCCCCATAGCTCGCGTAGCAAGAAGATAAGACTCTCTCTCTCTCAGACACAGTCACGGCGCTCAAAAACTCCCTTTTATTAATTTGAATCCTCTTTAGGTTACAAAACTTTGGCTTATATACCTCAGCCTTGGAGGTGAGAACATCTCTAATTATTTACATCAGCAGGTGAAATTAAGTCGGGATTACAGGCTGGAAACTCAATTGAGTCCCGTTACTTAATGAATGGCTCAAATCAAAATTAATGTCGGAAAGACATTTATTACAATCAATGGTTACAAAATGATGGGTGTGAGCAAAAATGCGGGTGTGATCCTCTGCTTGCTCAACACTCCCCCCCTCCGCGTTCATGTCGTCCCTGACATGACTTTTAGGCTTGGTCAATAGAGTCCTGTCGTCTTGAGCATCTGCAAATGTGATTCGTAGCGTAGGTTGCCGATGGTCAAGGTTGGGCCGAATATTTGGCTTTCGTGAGTGAAAAAGCCAGTGTAGAAAGCTTCTTCGAATGTTTGCATGTGGAAGCTAGGCAAAAACATAATTCTTTGGTACAAGAGATGTAACACCTTTGGTGATGATTGCAATGAAAGATCATACATCATATCCGTCACTGTGTCGGCCGTCGATAGTAGACTCGAGGTCGTGGCTTTATCTGGCGCGAACACTTCGATGCATGCTAAGAGA
This sequence comes from Adiantum capillus-veneris, assembly GCF_014529385.1. Lineage (NCBI taxonomy): Eukaryota > Viridiplantae > Streptophyta > Polypodiopsida > Polypodiales > Pteridaceae > Adiantum > Adiantum capillus-veneris. The sequence continues at coordinate 170,958,169 of NC_140934.1, read as the reverse complement.
GTCCTGCAGATTTTCTTTAGCATCTGACACGAAAGGTCAGGAGAGCCAGTAAAGAGTTTGATGGTGCCCGTTAGGGTTTTCACCATGTAGGCTTTACCTATTCTCTCTCCTTCCTTTGGTCTGGCATCCTTGGGTAATTAAGCCAATTTGGCTTCTTTTCTGCAATCCTGCCATGCTCTTTCCAGCTTCTGACTCTTGGCACCGGGCAGAAGGTTGCATCCTCCCGAATCTCCTTTGGAGCCTCTACCAAGTAGATGAGGTAGGCTGGGTATTTGTTCAGCCAACCTTTCCTCCATCTAGGTTGAGAATCTACAATCTTCCTTGATTGTTCATCCTTTGTGATGTCGCCTTCGTAAAGAGCGACATACTGCTCCTCCTCTATTCTCTTTTTCGTCTTTATCACTTCAAATTTCATCAGAGGGAAAGGCAGGCTGGGTTGCATCCACTCTTCGTGGAGCACTTTTGTGTCTAAACCTTGAAGTCTAATGGAGATGAGGAGTCTCCTTTCCCATTCCATTTCCGCCTTGGCACTTTCCTCTGTTGACTTTTCTATTTGGTCCTGGAGCCTTTGTTCTTCTTCTTCAGAGATTCCTGAAGTCGAGGCCACTTCTTGAACTGGGGCTGGATCTTCAATTGTGGTTGCCTCTCCAGTTTCTGGTAGCTCTATGGCTGCTCCCCCTGCTTCTTCTTGTGGTGTCTCTGTTTCTCTTCTTTGTTGCTCTTGGAGGTCTTGGAGCTGTTTGCGGAGGGCCTCATTTTCTGTCCTTAGTGTTTGGTTTTCTGATGTGAGCCTCTCCTCTGCAGCCAGTGATCCCTCTGCCATGTGCAATCTTTGTACTTGCTCTAACCTCAGCTCTCTTTGCAAACTTCTGACCTGCTCTTCCAGAACTGGTACGAGGGCTCCCTCTTGTTCTGTTCCTGCTCTGCTAGCTCTAGGGGTGGTCCTGAGTCTCATGATTGTCCTTTCTTGAAGTTCGACTCTTTCCCTTAGCTCAATGAGCTCATCCTTGGCTGCCTCCAGCTCATCTTCTATTCGCTCCTTTGCTTCTTGTGAGCTTGTTACCTCTCTTGAAGCTTCGGCTAGTTGGAGTATCAAGCCGTCCCTCTCGTTTTCTGCGTCGTAGAGTGATGCTTTATGACTTTCAGATTCAGTCATAGCATTCTCTAACTTCTTCTGCAACTCTGCTTCCTTTTGTTTTGCTGTCTCAAGTGCTACTTCCTTTGCTCTGGATCTTTCTTTAATCTTGCTGAGCAGGTCATGCACCATGTGCATGTCTTTTTCATCTTCATCTGTCAACTTGACAGCTCTTTCTGCCACCACCTCCAATGGCTTCGGCTCGACCATTTTTTCTTCACTCTCCATTGTACCCTTTTTCTTTTCTTTCGTCCCTTTCCAATCATCTTGTTTCCGTAGGGATATCCCATAAACTGCCTCCAGGGCCTCTTCTTCACTGTATCCGATCGCTACCAGATCCTCATAATCATCTTTCTTTTGCTGAACTGGATCTATCTCCGTTTCCTTGGTCCCGGCCTCCGGTTTTTCCATAATTTCTGTTTCCATTTCTATTGTGGTTTCCTCCACAATAATTTCCATCTTCTTCGGGCTTGGTACAACAGTAAAAAAGGGCTGATTGTCTTCAGTCACCTTGGCTTTCCCTTTGGTTTGCTTGCCTTACTGTCTCTTTAGGTTCAGTAGACTCATCTATTTTTTTCTTCCCCTTGTCGTCCTTTTGCAGCTCAGCTTTTAAAAGCTGTACTTCCTCTTCAGTATAAGGCTCGACAGGTTGTTGTTCCAGTATGGCCTCCGACTCCTCATAAGCTCTAATATATTGATCATATTGATCAACATGTGGCCTGGCTGAGCTGGTTCCGACTTTACTGGGGTCTGGCACCCACATTTCTTCGAAGTCCCCCTTTAGAGCTCTTTCCGCTCTAAACTGCTCTACCAGCCTTTCCATTCTTGCGGCTTTTTGACTTTTGGTTTGTTTGGGATCGGCCTTCTTCTTCGCTTTCTTCTTGAGCGGCTCGTCCACAGCCTCTTCAGGTTCTGAAACTATTTCTAGTTTTCGGCGTGCTCTTGTGGACGCCCTCTTGGATACTTCTTGTTGTTCTTCCTCCTCATCGGCTTCTCTAAGCCACTCATTCTGGGAGGGAACCTGTGGCCCTTGATCCCTAGCTCCAATAGCTTCATAAGCTATTCTTGTTAGGATTTCTCCTCCTCCTATGTACTTTGGCTTCTGGTTGTGCATGGCGATTACTTGCTCGTGGATGTATTGAGCATAATTCACCTCTTTTGGCACGTTGCTCTTCAGTGCCCATGTGATGGTTGTTGCAATGGCATGGGGTGGTGTAGTATACTTCTGCGGTCTTTTACTGCACACATGGAAAAACTGGTTGTATAACCGGCAAAGGGTTGCCGCTCGTTGATCTGCCATATCTCCGTAGGTTGTATTTTGTTTCTTTGATCCATAGACCTCTATGGCCTCCCTTCTTTCTCTGACAGAACTCCCTTTGTTGTGCAGCTTCAATGCATCTGCAATGAGCTGTGGAGTGATCTGTACTTCAACTGTTTCTCCATCCATGGCTGTCAACGTGGCTTTCCCATCCTTCTGAATGGATGTTGCCAACTCATACACTCTTCTTGTGTCTACACCTGATGGTCTCGAGGTGAAGAACCTGTGTAAGTCAGCCTTTTCCAGGTATCTGCTTATGTTCTCTGATCTGCTATAGTCCACTAATTCTCGTGGGATCATAGGTACATCGACCGATTGCCCTTGAGGATCTCTGAAAGTCCCCTGGTAGATCTTTATTCCCTCTTTTTCTAGTACTGCTTCCTCCACCCAAGTCTTGGTTGTCTTGAGGGTTTCTGTTGGAATATCAAAAGGTTCTGCTTCTGCAAGAGCATCCTTGATGGTTGGTCTTTTTCTCTTAGTTGCCGATGACTTAGCGGAATCCATGGATCCTGTAACTCCAATTTCAGAAGTTAGCGTCTTTTTAGTACTGAAAGCCGAAATGAAGCTTTTAACTATTCAAATGACTTGAAAATTGAAACATGAGCTATTCAGGGCCTAAGGATGCAATGTAGGTGAAAAAATATGCAAACTGGGCTCAAAAACATGCTTGAGACATCATACGCGTATGATGTCTTTTGTGTCAGAATGACTTCATATTGGTTGTGCTTGTAGGTGATAGTGTATACATGAGTGTCATATGCTTGGATTTGAGTTTGGATCCCATTTGGTCAAGTTTTGGCCAGTTTACTCCAGTTCAGGCTCTTGGCAAAATTTTGAAAGGAAAATGGATCTTATGATCCAATTTGGATAAAACTTGGTGGATTACTTTCAAATGGCATGTAGAACACTTCTGTTTGGTGGTTGAAGCCTTGAGGTGCCAAAATCACATAGTGAGACATCATACGCGTATGATGTCTTTTGGTGCATTTTTGGACCAATTTTCTCTATAAGCTTGGATTTGGCTTTAGATAGGCTTATTCAGTGGATTTATGAAGTTTGGATAGATTTTGGGCTAAAAATGGCTCTGGAGACATCATACGCGTATGATGTCTTTTTCATCAATTTTTCATGGGATTGGTTCTGTGGACTCTCCATGTGCTAGTGAAGGACTGTTTATACTCAAATCTTGGTTTGGACTTGAATATGTTGGATTTGGGACAAAATAGGCTTTGTATGAAGGATTTTCTCTTAATTGGGCCAATGGGGTGATCCACTTGACCAAATGGTTCCAAACTTCATATGTAGCATGTATTAGATATATATAATGGATGTATGATGACAAATGAGCATTTTTGGCTCTGTAAGTGCAAATAGACATCATACGCGTATGATGTCTTTTGTGTCAAAATGGTGCTTTTTGATTCCAGATAGCTTGTAGATGTGTTAACCAACAATCCTACAAAGTTTCAATGAGTTTGGAGTTATTTTGACAAAATTAGGACCAAAAATCAATTTTATGGCCTACTTTGCGTCTTTTTGGTTTTCCTTGGGTTTTCTAACTCCAATTCTCATGATACTTGGTTCATAGGATGTGATTAATATGTGGAATGAGGCTATGCACTCAAATGTTGAAATGGATGTGAAAATCATGCTGTGAGACATCATACGCGTATGATGTCTTTTCTTGAAATGTTGGTCTTTTTGTGCAAAGAATGCTTTGTGCTAGTGCCCTAAGCCCTGCTAACTAGTTTTCAACTTAAAAAGTCATCAGTTTAGCTAAAAAGCCCCTTTATAGGCATTTCAGTCTCCGAAGTCGTCTTTTTGCCTTGGAGTTGAATTTCTTCAACTTTTCTTCTTGAGAGTTGCATTTCCAGCTCATTGGATATGTTGTGAAGCCACCTATTCGGTTGAACTTGACTTTGGCTCCCCGTTCTCCATCTTTATCCATTTGGTTGCTCGAAAGCGTCTTTTTCACCATCGGTAAGTGAATCAGCTTTCTTTTGGGTTTTGCTTGCAAACATAAGTCATCCATGTATAGTTGAAACTGCTCGTGAAGTTTCATGTCATTTGGTCGTCAATTTTAGCCGTTATGCCAAAATGACGCTTTGTGTGTCCGCAGTCGAATCGGTTGTTCCGACCTACTTTTGGTGATCCAATCCTGGAGATACTCCATGGTTGCATTGCCCTCGATGTTGTTAAGCTTCCTGAGAAGTTTTGTGTCGTTCCGACAACTTTTTTTTTTTGTTTGCCTCTTGCAGGCTCTGTTGACCTAGGGTTTTTCCAGTCGTTCTTTCTCGAGCTTTGAGTGCTAGAAACTCATCCTCTATGTTAGGGTAACCCACCTCTAAGTTCTTGCAAAGTTTGGTTAGGCGGTTGTGCCCCTACCTAGCGTTCTTCCCCATTCCCTGTCTGCTCTTGTTTCTTGGTTTTGGTGAGTTTTCGCGACAAAAGTTAACGATAAGCATCAAAAGCTTATGGCAGCGAGTCTACCTCTCATGTCTGGTGTCCTCTGAGCTCTCGTAGCAGTCGTAGAAGGCGGTAGAAGGTCGGATGCTCCTTGGTGCTCTTTGCTCTCTCCAAGAAGGTAATAGTGGAAATGAGCTTGATAGTGAAGTGAAAAATACTTAACTTCGGGCTTCCTGGATCACTTGTTACCAAATTTGACATGTGCTCCTATCTCGTCGTGAAATGCACCTTAGGATTTGAAATTCCTCAATTTGGACTCCATTTGACCTGTTTCTGAGAAATCTGTCCACTTTGCCAAAATTATGTCATTTCGGGCTTTCCGCAACTTTTTCAGAATTGTACCCAATTTTTATCCTGGGTTTCCCTTGTCATGAGGATCATCACCGTCTATTCTTTTCTTTTTTCCGATCTCATTTCACCTGCTTTTTTATTTTTCTTTTATTTTTATTAAGAAAATCATAAAAAATAAAGGAAAATAGCAAATTGAAGCCAAAAAATTCCAAACATACATGATAAATAGCTGGTAACCCTGTGTATATGAATATACACTTCTTTGTGGTTTCTGGACTTGGATTACCACTTTTTTCCACTTTTTAGTTCCAAAAACACTCTTATTTAGTGATATTTACACATCTAGAGATCCAAATTCATCATTTGATCTCTTCTTGTTGCAAAACAAGGTATATAAGGGCATAAATATTATCAATATCCGCAATCAAACATAAAAAATTGCAAAATCATGTAAGACACTGCCCTTGTAATATAATTTTTGTTTTTCTTTGTTTTTCCCGCTTGTAGCTGCTTTGTAGCTCCTGTATACCTCCCCCCCTCCTAGTCTGAGTCCTCCCGGACGACTATGAAGTGTCTGTGGGTGAAGCATTGTAGTTGTTTTGGTCATAAGTTCCCAATGCAATTGTAGAGCGACGATACAACATTCTTTCCAATAAAGCTGCTCTTTGTTTGATTGAAGGATTGGTGGTCGGGTTTTGGGTTGGTCTTGGCACTTCGGTAGTAGAATCAGTAGATGGATTCTTCGTTACCTTGTTGTCTTTTTTCACAATCCAAATCTGCTTCCGCTTTGCTTGTGCTTGCCACAAACTCTTTGCGACCCAAACCTGCTTTGTTCTGTGTGTTGATTTCCTCGCCTTGAAATACCTAGGAGTTTCCGTTGATTGTCTTGAAGGGAGTTCCTGTTTATAAATCTTTGGTATCCAAATTTGCTGGCTGTAGCTTTGTGCTGTCATGAACTTCTTTGGAATCCAGATCTGTTTCACTTTCCTTGATTGTCGGGGATCACTCTGTTGTCTGGTATTGAAGACTCTGTTCGTTTTTTCTGGCACCACCTTTTTTGGTCTCCATACCAATGTTGACTCCGTTTTATCCCAAGTTTGAGCTGTTATATTATTGCTTGTCTTCCTTATCCACTGTTGAGAATTCCTCGTCGAAGAGTAATCCGGTTGTATAGAAACTTTTGGTTGCCATTGCTTCTTCATTTTCTCTGTTTGTTGTTTGCCCTTGTCCGTGGATTCTTCCTTTGGAGTTGGCTCTTCTCCTTTGGTGAACTTAACTGATTGACTTTCACCTTCGTATTTGATAAGCACTGAATTAGAACTCCAGTCAATCATTGCATTGTATTGCTTCTGCCATGGTTGTCCTAGCAATAATGGATGTTGTGTAGCTTGGTCTTCAACCACGTAAAACATATGAGGATACACATATTGGTTAATCTGTATATGTAAAACTGTGCACCCGACAGTTTTGATTGCATTCTCAGAGTAACTCTTTAACTCTTGCTTGGCAGTTTGTAGTTTAGTGTCATTTGTCAATTGTCTATACAAACTGAGTGAAGTAGGTTAGCTTGAGCTCCTGAATCCAATAGTGCTCTGGCTTTGATTTGGTTGGTTCCTACTTTGCATTCAATGATGGGTTCTTCTTTGTCATTCCCCATTTCTGTTATACTAACTGCGTTTATTCGTATTGCTTCTTCATTGCGCTGTTTCTGACGCAGTAGTCTTCTTTTCTCCATTCTTTCCTTCGCCTCGGCTTGCGCTTCCTCCTCAATCTTTTTCTTTTTCTGGACACGCAGCTTTTCTTGATGTATTTTGAGAAGCATGTCTTGTGTTAGCGGCAACAGATACTTTTTCACTCTGCATCCACTAATCCAATTGGGCATTTCTTCTCCGTCTAATGTAGCAAGCTTGACGGCTCCACTTGGTGATAGATCTTTAATCACCAGAGGACCCATCCCTCGCTTTTTAAGCTTCTTAGCATGCTGTTTCAGAGTGTAAACTAGGACATAGTCCCCAACTTTAAACTCTTTAGTCCGCACATGCTTATCAAAAAATTCCTTTTGTCGCCTTTTTTGAGCGTAGATAGAAGCTACTGCTTTTAGGCGAAGCTCATCTAGCTTTTCTAGGTCATCTATTCTATCAGAGAGCTCGTGCCCTGTCCACTCTAGATCCTTAGCCACCCTTAATGTTGAAATCAAGAATTCTATTGGCAAGATAGCATTTAGCCCAAAAACCATGTTATATGGGGTCGTTCCTATGGATGTTTTATACGCCACCCTATATGCCCATAATGTTGAATGCAACTTTTGGTCCCAGTCAGTTCTCGACTTAGATACAATCTTCGTGAGGACCGTGCATATGGTTTTGTTTGTTGCTTCAGCTTGTCCGTTTGCTTGTGGATGATACGGGGCTAATTTCCTATGGATTACCATGAATTCATCTAGAAGGATCTCTATCACTTCATTTATGAAATGTGTGCCTCGATCACTCACAATTTCTATTGGCAATCCATATCGTACAAAGACGTATTCATACAGAAATTGTGCCGTGGTCCTGGCATCTGCTTTTTGAGTTGCCTTTGCTTCGACCCACTTTGTTAGATAGTCTGTAGCCACAATGATGTATTGTGTATGAGTCTTATATGCAGGAGGTGAAATGGGTCCGACATAATCAATCCCCCATTTTGCAAAAGCTCTTGCCCCCATCATTGGTCTAAGCGGCATATCATCTCTTTTAAGTGGTACTTTGGTCCGCTGACAGTCATCACACCGTTTAACGTATTCCTCAGCGTCCATATGTAATGTTGGCCACCATATTCCTGCGGCTAAGACAAGTTTTGCTGTCTTATCACCTGAGAAATGGCCTCCACTTACTCCTCCATGAGCTTGCTCCAGGATTATCACATACTCAGACTCTGATGCGCAAATCCTAAGCTGGTTGTCTTTACCTCTCTTATAGAGTTGATCTCCTATTAAAGCGTAATCTCTAGCTTCTGTCTCTACAGATTTCTGACGAGCTTTTGACGTTCCTTCTGGGAAAGTTCTATTTGTGAGATATTCAACAATATACTGACTCCATTCTGGAGCGATCATCATCTGATATAATGTTGAATACTCGGTTGGCGTTTTTGAGGAACATACAATACATACAGTGACATATTCATGTACGCTTTCTTTCATTCCTGGCCAATAGACTCCCAATTGTAACAAATTCCTATATGTGTTCCTTCTTGAACAATGAAATGCACATTCCTGAACATGTGCTTCGCACAGATATATACTATATTCCTCACGATTGATGCATAGTCGTAAAACATGATCATTTCCCAATTGATACAACCTTCCTGCAATCAATTGAAGACTCTTGGATTGCTGAATAGCAATATGTTTCAGGTTGTAATTTCTTCTATCGAACTCTCCTCCATAGGTTAATAGGTCAACGACATTTTGAGACCACTTAGGTATCATTTCTATGTTGAACAGGTACGCGTCTGGCATGTCGTCATCTACTCCTATAGGGTCTTCTCCATTCGTCAATCGCGAAAGATGGTCAGCTCTAAGATGTGTTTTTCCTTTCTTTACTACTACCGTGAAGTCGAATTCCAGTAAGATAATGAACCATCTCACTATTCTCCCGGTATTGCATGGTTTATTCACTAGGTAGAGCAAGGCTTGGTGATCCGTAAAAAACACAAACTTGTTGGCTAGAAGATAATGCCGAAATTTCTTCACAGCATAGATCATTCCTAATCCTTCTCGCTCTGTTGTGGTGTAATTCTTCTCTGCATGGTTGAGCTGTCGACTGGCGTAACAGATAGGAAAATCCATGTTTCCTTCTTCTGGCTGAGCCAGAATGCATCCTATTGCATATGCAGAAGCATCTATGTGCACATGGAATATCTTCTCCCAATCTGGTGATTTCAAGACTGGAGCGGTAATGAGTGCCTCTTTCAATTTCTTGAATGATTCCTCACATTCCTCTGTCCATTCAAAGTTCACTATTAGCCTGTAAAGTGGTTGGCCTATTATAGCGTACATGTAAATGAATCGTCTATAATATCCACAATGTCCCATAAAGCTCTGTACTTGTTTCGCATTGGTTGGTTTAGGCATATCCACTATAACTTTTATCTTCTCTAAATCCGTGGATATTCCGTTTTGTGAGACAATATGTCCCAGAATTCTGTCCTGTCGGACCATAAACACACATTTCTCAGGATTGAGACAAATGCGATATGTCCTACATTTCTCAAATACTTTTCTTAGGTGTTCTAGATGTTCATCTCTCAGTAGAGAATGTACACATAAGTCATCCATGTATATTTCGAGAAACAGCCTTAAGTATTCTTTGAAAGCATGCGTCATCAGCCTCTGGAAGGTTGCGGGAGCATTGGTTAGACCAAAAGGCATAACCCGATAAGCATAAATTCCCCACTCCGTTGCAAAAGCTGTTTTATGTTGATCTTCCAGTGCTATGGCTAGCTGGTTATATCCTGAAAAACCATCAAGAAAGGAGTATGCTGTTTTCCCTGATACACGCTCTAGAACATGATCAGTTATCGGCAGGGGATAATTGTCCCTGATTGTTGCAGCATTCACTTTCTTTAGTTGACACACACTCGGAGTTTTCCGTTCTTCTTAGGTACTACCACAATCGGAGATACCCAATCAGTGTGTTCAATCTCGTATATGAATTCAGCTTCCATTAGCTTATCTATCTCTTCCTTGATTCGCTTAGCAAAAGTATCATTATATGTGTATGGTCTCTGTCTGCTAGGCTTTGCGTCTTGTTTCAGTGGGATTGAGTGTTGGCATATCGATGGGTCAACTCCCTTTAAGTCCTTATAAGACCATGCAAACACATCCCTGTACTCTCTGAGAAGACTCAAAAGTCTCTCTTCCTCGCTTGGAGACAAATCTGTGGCTATGTACACCGGTCTAGGCGTCTCACCTGGAGCTGCTAAATCAACTTTTTTTGCATCCTCCGGTCCGTCATAAGATTCGTTCTCCTTCCTCTCTCGAATAGGTGGGGTTAATATCACCTTCCTATCCTCTATTGTGAATTTCCTATAGTGAGAGGGAACATCCATGTTTTCCTTGATTTTGACATTTCCGTCCTCTCCACTCTCAATTTCTGTAGTCCAAACTTCTTTCAGAGTTTTCTTGAGCTCTCTGTACTTGTTTCTACGTTCTAACTTGGACTCCGTGTATTCTCTGTTGCGCTTGTTCTTTTCTGATTTTTCTGTTTCAGTTTTTGTTCCATTATTTTGAACTTGATTTCTTGAGCCTCTTTTGTCTTTTCGTAAGCTCTTTTGATCACTGCCTCTCATTCTTCCAGAAATCTTATCCTTAACACAATCTTCAGCCTTTACTAGCATTAGGAATTGATTTTTTCCTCTTATTCTAGGCACCGGATTGGTTCTAACCCCATTTGTTTTTTTCTTTGCTCTATAGTGTTTCTGGCGTTGTTTTGTTTGGTTCGGAAAATCATAAAATCGGACATCCGTTATAGTTTCTTCGTTTCCGCTTGAATTGTCCGTTGACTCGTTGTCTGCTTCATTTCCCCACTCTGGATGATTGGGAATGTCGTGAAACACCTCTTCTTCATCTTCCTTTTCCAGTGTATCGTTCTTTTCAGTTTCTTTTTCGAGCACAGTTCTCAACATGAAGTACGGAACCACGTCGTACCCGTCCTTGTCGCAAAATTTCGTTGTGGGACCATCCGGAATTGCGCAAACATCTAGGGTTGCTAGAATGTGTGTCCATTCTAATGGTTCAAACATGTCCTCTGGAAAGGGTTCTCCTACATAAGTTTCGTCTTCGATAGCCCTTTCTAAAACACATTCTTCTCGTTTCAGACTTCCACATTTCGAAGCTCCACACATCCATAACTCCTTGGGTTTACCTAACCAAGCTGGAAATTCGGATCCCGCCAAAGTAGCTGAAACAAACTCCTCTACCGGTGTTCGGTTCACATCTTTGTAGCCATGGTCTTTCAGGTTCACACGTGTAGTGGTTTCCATATTTCTCAAGTATATGTGATCGTAGCCCCAATCTTGGACCATTTTCAATTGTCTCATGAATGGTCTTCCCAGTATGATATCATAGTTATTCTCCTTGCCAAAATCGACAATAGCAAAAGTATGTTCGTATTCAATGCCGCAAGAAGTCACTACAACTTTCTCTAATAACCCCATAGGTTTCTCCATGTGTCCATCTGCTAATTGGAGTTTCAACCTAGTCTTCCTTATTGCTGGTTTCCCCCATTTTTTCCAGATTTCTTTTGTAGCTATGGCTACCCCAGCTCCGCTATCTAGTATTGCCATTGTGTTCACTCCTTGGAATTCAACTGGTAAGGTTGTATTCCCCTCTTCACCTTCGCAATACTCTCCAACCTTGTTTAAGGGTACAGGCTTAGCGTTCTTTTGTGGCTTGCTCAGCTCCTCAATGCTCTCTTGCAATCTCGATGTTGGATCTTTTATCCCGAATTTCTCCAAGCATTTTCCTACAGTGGTCCACATATGTGGTCTTAGCCTCAAAAGCTCAGCTAGAGTGATAGTGCATGTCACTGGTGTTGACAAAATCTCTATCAATCCTTGCGAGTCCATGACTTTTTCTGATGAGATTTTTCGTGAGGGAAGTGCTCTAATCTCGGATTTTGCTTCATACTCTCCTAAGTATGAAGGTAAGGTTTTCAGTGAATGAGGTTTGCTCTCCATTGTTCTAACAGAGCCCCCATCTCCCCAGTAAGATTGCAGATCCAAGTCCACTTGAGATCCTGCCTCAAATTCCACTATGGGAGGATTTCTGATGTCCTTTTCCCAATTTGTCTGATTAGCTTGGCAACTTAGCTCGTTTGCAAAGTTTGCCTCTCTCACTTGTTTCCAAAATTCATTGTAATCCTCATCTCTTCCGTAAGACCTCTGTATGACTGGATGAAAACTCTCGACCTCCTGATCGGTTGTGTTCAATACTATGCGGTCATCCTTTTGTGTATTTTCAGGCTTTTGTGCACTGGAGTCTTTTCAGCTACCCGTGAAACGATAGTCTCTTGCTGAATTGGGTTTTCCTTTCCACAATTCATTGTTTCTTTTGGTGGTTCTAATAAGGCTTGTGCAGTCTCGATCATTCTCTGGCACATTTCAAGTCTCTGCTTTTCCAATTCCGCGTTTGGGTATGTCATCCACCTCTGTTCTTGTGTTTGGTTGTTCTTTAACCTAGCTTCGTAAGCTCTCATCAGTGCGTCCAATGGTTCGTGTACCTTGTCGACTAGCACTGATCCCCCTGAGCTTAAGCTCGTTGTTTCTTTGATACTCTTTTGTTTCGTTCTTTCCGGGCTCATCTCTCGTTTCCCGTTTTGACTCTCAAGTTTTTCTAATCTAGCTTTAGTTTGCTTTAGTTCCTCAGCTAGAATAGCGTCTTCACGTTCTTTTCTCAACTTCATGCGTGCTTTTCTAGCTTTCCATGTGTTTTTCTGACTCCGCGGTCCTTGACTAACCACTTCAGTCGCTAACTTTCCATTCTCAGGTTCTCTAGTGGTTTTCTTAGCTTGAGCTCTAGTAACAACTTGCGTTGGTATCAGAGTTTCATTTTCAGACCCACTGCTGGTAGGAATAGTTTCTAGCATATTCAATGTCGTCTTTTGCACTTTGTTTGGATTCTTTGAACAATCCTCAATGAAGTGAGTAACCCCACACTCAGTGCAATAAGCGTTAATTCTAATGATTTCCGTATGTGGGCAAACATTCATCAGATGGTCACCTCCACACTTGTAACAGGGTCCTAGTGCTGGTCTTGGTCCCGCTTGATTCGTCCTTTGTGGATAGGATGGTCTTTGTCCTGTTAACCCTCCATGAGCTATGAACATCAAGGTTCTTGCGTCCAAATTGTATCTCTCTTCATCAGAAGCACTTGTAATTGTTGGTATTCCAACATTCCCCATCATGCCCCATGGTTCTGGTTGTTTTGGTTCTTCTGGTGGGTAATACACTGTCGGAGACATGTGTGCACCCGATTCTTCGTAATAGGCTTGAACAGGCACTAAGGCTTGTTCTTCTTGATTCTCTAAGGTTGGTGCATATCTAATGCCCACTGGTCTTGCTCCTGGTAAAGGTGGTTGTTGTCCCAATACCGGTTGCGGTCTTTCTATCCCCATAGGTCCTGGTACATTTCCCGTTGGGTATCGAGGTACTGGATGTATTTGAGGTGGTGCTAATTGAGCAGGAGGTGCATACTGGCGCTCCCTTACATACCCTTTGTTGTAATAGCACTCCTCTGTTGGATGATTTGTCCATTTTTGTTCAATAGCACACCATTTCAGTGTTTTTGGCAATGGTTTTTGGTATGGTGCCATCCTTTTTAGAGCATCTTCTATCATTTGCTCTACATTTGGCATGGTTGTTGTTTGAACATTCTTTTTAGTGGTAGTCTCGCTCGCTACGGAGGAGGAGCTACTGGATGCAAAATCTGTATCCGCTGACACCTCTCCATAAACCGTACAGTTATCCACTAAGTACAATGCCTCTCTCGTTACTTGCTCGAAACTTGTACAAGCTTTCAAGTGCAAGTCCTTCTTGAGAGTGTCGTTCCTCAGTCCCTCAATAAAGAGAACAGATAGTCTGTCATCTTGTGGTCGTTCACGTACTGGACATCTCTCAATGTATTGTTTGAAGCGAAGTGAAGCTTCCTTCACTTTTTCGTGTTCTCTCTGTTTAAAAGCATATATTTGTGAGACCGTATTGTGCTTAATCCCTCGTTTTGAGAATTCCTCAGCAAACTCTCTTAGCAAATGGTCAATGTCATGGAATCCCCCAATGTTCATTGGTTGAAACCATGTCAATGCGGTACCTTCTAGAGTAAGACCAAATCCCTCGTATTGTGTATGGAAATCTGTTATCTGCTCAGCTCTTAAGACTTGCTTAAAGAGTGACACATGTGCATACGGATCTCCTGAACCACCATACTTCTTTGGCATACACTTGGCTACTTGAGATGGTCTCATACGTCTATGATCTGCTACCAATCTCATTGCTCCTGTGTCTCGGCTAAAGCTTTCTCTAGCATCATGGACTTCATGGGTTACCCTTGTCGGTTCCTCTGCCCTGAATCTACTACTGGGAGGTAAATGTGATGGTTCCGCCTCAAACCTTGGACCTGGAGTGGTATAGGTGGGGATTGGAACTGCACTACCTCGATTCGTCTCCATTGACTCTCTGGAATGTAATGATCCCATTGGTCCGAGCTTCGAGTCCCAAGGTTGACTGAAAGAGTCAGCAACCTGAGTTCTTTGTCCTCCTGTTGTCATTGAGTTTTGCACTCCATTTGTTGGTGCTGGTCTATGTGAGCTAGAAGTAACATAATACTGATGTAGTGGTCCCCCAAAGTATGTGTATCCTTCTAATTCTTTCTTGCCCATTGTTGAGTATTGCCTGCCATACTTATCGTAAGCGGCAATTTTCACTTCCGATCCCTCTGTGTAGGTAAAGACATGAAGTCTTTTTTGGTCTGTCAACTCTCCGGTGTAGGGTTCTTCACATCTATAATAGAGATCTTGCTCCCCATTATTATATTTGTATAGCCCCACATAGATGTTATCAGTGTTGATCCTTGTAGTTTCATTCTCTCTTCTTAACCTCGCATTAGGGAAGTTCATTATTGGTGCTTTCTCCTCGAGTTCTTCATCTATTTTGGCTTTGGTGCCCATCAATCCCCACTTGTCCATAATGTTAGGGTTTAGGACTACCAAGTACATGGTACCCTCGTCATCTAGATATCTATCTCCGCTATAGCTCACAGGCACTAAGTCCTTGAACTCACTAGGTCTATCTTCTATCTTTACACAATAGCGGTCCATTCCATCTTTGTAGATCTTGGCACCTTGCTCATTGTCGTACTGGTATTTTATGAACAATAGCTTCATGGTGGCGGAAGGGTTTGATGATCCTGCTGCCATATTTTCTCTGTTGTTCAGGTTCAAGTGTTCCAAGTTTTCGGTGAAAATCTCGTAAGACCTCTCCGAAGAAGTATCAGAAACACTTCCTTCAAAGATCGGCTCTAATGGTTGCACCCAACTTTGGTTTACACTTCCCTCGGTTGATATGACACTTGCTGGTTCCCCTTGTTTTGGTTGATTATTCCGGAGATTCCTGCCCGATCTCAAATTCATCAATTCCCCTAAAGGACTGTAACTTTTCCGTCTCGGCAATTTGTTTTCCCAGGTTTTTGTGGTCAGAATTGATCCAAGCTGACTGATACTTGGTCAACTGTTTAATCTTGTCAGTTGGATAACTTCTGTTTCATCAAGTGAGAATTTTGTTACTGTTATGCTGAAAAAGACATTATACGCGTATGATGTCTTTTTTCACAGATTTTGACTATTTTGGTTATGCTCACTCTCAGTGGCCCCTTTATGCTCTGTTCACTCACAAAATTCAGTTTGAACTCTGTTTGAGCAAGTTATGGCTAATTTAGGCTTTTCTTGGCAATTTTCCGCTTTTGACTTGTTTTTTGGGTCAATTGTGATCCAAATGGGATGAAACTTGAAATATAGCCTCTAGATAGCTATTACAATGGATCTGTGTTGGCAAAGTATCAAAATATGTCCAAAATTAGGTAAAAGACATCATACGCGTATGATGTCTTTTTCATCAATTTGGGTCCAAACTTGATATTTATGCTTCCAACAGTGTTTGTAACAATCTTGTCAGGTCAGATTTCAAAAATAAGCAGTGGATGTGCCAAAAGACATTATACGCGTATGATGTCTTTTGTCCCAGATTTTGACTATTTTTGGTTTTAAGCCTTCTCCAATGTTTATAATTGAGTTTCAAGTGTTTTTGTCAGGTCTGAATGTAAAAACAAGATTTGAATCCAAAATTTCCTATTCTTTGCGTTTCTTGGACTCCGACTTGTCTTTTTGGGTTCCTTTGAGTGTTAATGCTCTTGTTTTAAGTTGATCTTAGGGTAAAACCCCCCTTCTAAACACTCTGGCAATGTCAAATTTTCAATTTTAGTCTCTGTTTAGGTCCTAAGACATCATACGCGTATGATGTCTAAAGTTGCAGATTTCCAGTTTTTCAGCACAGAACTCTTCCAATAGCTCTTTTAAGTGCTCAGCCACAATCAGTTACACAGAAAATTTTTCTGAACTTTGCTTATTGCATATTTCACTACCAAAGAGACTTTTTCAGTGATCTAACATGCAATCAAACACATCAAGCAAATAGAACACCAATTGATAGCTCTAGATCAGGATCAAATCAGGCCCTACCTAAGCTACTTCTAATCATAAAATGGATTTTTTGCAATTGAAAATATAAAGAGATTTACTACCACACAAGGAGTAGCAAATGCTTTTTATGTCAACAACCACTTAAACACCATCAAAACAATCTAATCTAAGCTAAACTAAAAATACTGTCAACACGGAAGACCCAGGAATACCCCACTTCCTAGTATCTCTCGAGACCTTCGGAGTCCACCACTCCTAGATCTTTTCTAACTAAAGTATACAAAGTAGTTTATACGACTCACCTCGTAGGATTAGTCTAAGGTCACCTACTTAGGGCTCTCGTCCCCGGCAGCGGCGCCAAATGTTAAGGCGGTTACGCCACTAGCAGAAGCTAAATAGCGAGAACTCAACCAACAACAGAATTTGTCAGACGAGGACGGAGCTTGACCCGCAGGCGCATGGAAACAACTAGGTGGGTGTCAAATCACCTACTCGACCTTCTAATGACAATCACTACTAAGGAAATCAAATCTAAGTTCTAAAACACGCAAGTGACTGAAATCCGTACTACGAACGAATGCTATACGAAACAGGATCTAGAATCATCGAATCGATCTCAAACTCAAGGGGAAGTCTATACACTAGGTAAGAACAACACCCTAAAGACTTGAACTGCAAAATCAACCTATAACCACTCCATGCGGTAAACGCGTATGAAGACAGGCCGAAAATTACAGGTGACCGAAACTTGACCCCGATGGTACGAATGTGTAGCTCTACTCGTTGTGGTTCTATAGATATGCTGCACACTCTATTCCGACACACGAGTTGGAAGAAAACTCACACCGAAGCTCGTAGGAACTTACCACACGTAGAAGCCGATAGCGTGCACTCTTGGTATCTGTGCGTAGCTCTCACCGTTGCTAACACAATGGTGGTGTCGCTTCTCCAATGGCGGCCCCGTAGCTCGCGTAGCAAGAAGATAAGACTCTCTCTCTCTCAGACACAGTCACGGCGCTCAAAAACTCCCTTTTATTAATTTGAATCCTCTTTAGGTTACAAAACTTTGGCTTATATACCTCAGCCTTGGAGGTGAGAACATCTCTAATTATTTACATCAGCAGGTGAAATTAAGTCGGGATTACAGGCTGGAAACTCAATTGAGTCCCGTTACTTAATGAATGGCTCAAATCAAAATTAATGTCGGAAAGACATTTATTACAATCAATGGTTACAAAATGATGGGTGTGAGCAAAAATGCGGGTGTGATCCTCTGCTTGCTCAACAATTGTCTATTTGGAGTGCCGTTTGCTTTGTGACACGTCCACATGTAAAAGCCCTACACAACAACATAAATCTCTTGCGATGATTTTGTGAATTCATTATCACTAATCCTCTTGCTAATCAGCTCATAATTCAAAATTTAAGCATAAAACTTACATTTTAGCTATAGAAGGGGAATTGGTGAATCAAGGCTAAGCTTCTAGGTACATTTTGGACCGAAACCGACTAGGTCAAATCTGCCTTACTAATAATAATCATTTTTTTGGCACATGATCAAAAAGTGAATTTGATACCCTACGCATATGCGTTTAGAGTCTGTCTACTTAGTGAATTTTCATGCTTTCTTACCAATATGATGTCTAGCTTTTGTTGTTTGACATACAACTGTGTGTTGCATTTGAGTAGATAGGGATTGAGTGTTTTCCAAGAGATTGACAACATCTTGTAGCCTTCATGTACTAGTTGTGCTAACTACATCCCACGGATTGACAATTATGTATGTGGCTCTCGCTATGTCTGCAATTAGAGAGAGTAAGGCTTGGCAGCTCATCGAACATTTGAAACTAGTTTTGGAGATGAAGTGGCCTGAACTAGAGAAACCCTTAGTGTTTGGTTATCATCCTCTATCACTTCCTCTAGGCTTACCTGCAACAAAACATCATCTTTTAGACACCGCATAGTTGAGTGTCATCTTCAACTGTGTAGAGGTGTCTTGGGAGTAGTCGTACTTGTTGAGGACCTTTTAGACATAGATTAGGTTGTTTTTGAGTGGTTGATGAGCTACATTTTGGACAAGCTTTGCAAATCGACCACAAGAGCATTTACAATCCAACAAACAAAACTTTGCATCAACAATTCTTAAAGGTTCATTATCTATATCCAAGTCTCCATATGTATGCATTTGCTTGAACAACACAACTAAACTACAGGACATGGCTTGTCATTTGTTCCTTCTAATTTCTGATGAGACATAGTGTGGACTCTCCACCATACTTCTCTATGGCACTTTGATGTGCACTATATGGTATGTAGTTTGTGTCATTTTCTCATTGCATGACAATAAGTTTAACTAGTCACACGGTCTTGACAAAACAACATTCTCTACCTTGCACACTTGGATGAAACGCCTACTCAATTACCAAGTCAGTACTCCAATAAATTTTTTAATCTTTCAAATATTGGCTCTGACTTTATTTTATTCAATTATTATCGAGATTCCTCTTGATCTCAAGCTTACCTCCCAGGAATTTCTCTCTTACCCTTACAAAAGGGGGAACTAGGATTTGAACCCTCACCATACTACACTTATTGTACGTGTGAGGGGCTAAGCCATCCAAGTGGATGCCCACGTTGCAAGACTAGGGACCCCCCATCATGTTTTAAAAAAAACATACCCCCCTCCCCCTCGACCGGCGGACTCTGCTCCTGCTCCCTCTGTAATGGAAATTGATACATAGTTATTTATTGTGGATGACAGGTGGACAAAGCATGAGTGAGCTATGGGATATGCAAATGGATATCACATTTATAAAAAATTCATTATTTAAAGTTCTCTTTATGAGTTATGGTCATTATTATGTCCGACTAGACAGTTTGTATCCATTTTCAACATTCAAGAAATCTATAAATAAATACGTGCAAGAGGAAAATGCTCAATCTTGCATGGGGGGAGATTGCACTTAGTGTATGTGTTATTCTTCTCTCCTCTCCACTCTTCTCTCTTGTTGTGCCAGTGTAGCACTCCGCTCAAGGAGGTTCACCTACACGCGCTCTCATGCTCTATCTCCCTCTCTTCCTCTCTGAGTTAGTATACAATTTTTGATTGTGTGTATGTGCGACTTGCTAGATATGCAAATCTCTTATTTTATTTGTTGTATTATGTAGTTTGAATCTTTTGCAGGAACCACTACGCTTTTGTCTGTAGCAAGTGGTATCAAAGCAATAGGCTAAGCTCTAAAGATTGAAGTTCTTGATAATGAGAAAAGAAGTGCAAATATACGATTCTATTTCGGTTCATTTAATTTTAATATTTATGTCCCTCTTCGTGAGCATATTTTTTATAATCCTTCAATATATTTGGATAATCGATAATAATTCCTCATTAAATGGCGATAAGCATAAGAAATACGAATAAGATAGTAGAGTCATGATATTTTGTGCAATACCAACAGTAGGAAGATGCATGTTGTGGTGAGTGATTTGGGACTTTAGTTTACCATAACTAGGGTAATCTCTTTTTAGTGAGAAGAGAAGTGCATATAGGTTCAGGATGATCAAGTCGTAGTAGATAATAAATTGTAAACGTTCATGAAGAAAGTAGAAGAGATGAAGAAGAATGAGCAAGAATTTTTTTAAACATTGTAGAAATTACCATTCCAAGAGGTTTCAAAAACCTATTCGATGAGCCTAGAAATACAGAGTTTGTTCTTGAGAGGAAATGAAACCCCTGATTGACAAACAAAGAGAAATTTTGACATCCTCAAAATCAAGCCCAAGGGATCTTCACTGTACATACAAATTAGCTTCTCGTGAGGAAATAACCTCTAACCAATCACTGAAGAGTGTGAAATTACTGAGTAGATAAGACGTGTATGCAATGAGGGGGAGTGGAGGAGATGGCTGCGGGAAGTAGTAGGGCAGAGATGAAGTAGGGAAGGAGACCGTGTGAAACGAGTCTAGGGAGGAGGAAGAGCCGAAAATGATAGCGGAGAATTTTCAACCTTGAATCTCACCATGGGTAGGCCCGGAGCAAGCGCCAACAACCTCATTTTCTCTCTCTCTCTCTCTCTCTCTCTCTCTCTCTCTCTCTCTCTCTCTCTCTCTCTCTCTCTCTCTCTCTCTCTCTCTCTCTCTCTCTCTCTCTCTCTCTCTCTCTCTCTCTCTCTCTATCTCTCATGGTGCACACATGCTGTGTTCACCTTGCCCATTCGGTGAAAAAGGGCCCTCGACGCCAGCAAGACCCACCAAGCCCCTGCACTCAGAGAAACCCAAAGCGAATGTCGCTACCGCAATGAAGCCCCCCCATTCATCACGTTCAGCGATCACGCAGTTCGCATGGCGGGATGAATTTTGAACTGCCTGCAGGTCTGCAAAGACTGGGCCATGGCTGATGTGGAGCTCACTAGTTTGTGTTTGCTCTGAGCATCGCAGGTCAAAAATATGTCACCTCAACCGCTTGCACGAACGGCCGTTGTCATGTGCGCAAAGCAACAATCGGTCTGAGCCCGTTCGTGGTGCCAACGATCGGTGCATGAACGTTTCATGTGCACGTTACATCTCTCTCTCTCTCTCTCTCTCTCTCTCTCTCTCTCTCTCTCTCTCTCTCTCTCTCTCTCTCTCTCTCTCGTAGGCTAGATCTTTAAGGTCTCTTGGGATAGTTTCCTACGACGTTAAAACTCTCTTCTTCTCGGGTGTGTGTGTGGGTGTGAGTGTGTGTGCTAATAAAAAGAGGAAAATGGTATAACCTTTCTATCACCCAAGTGTGGTAGATTGGTTATGCTATTTCCCTCTTAAATAATCGGTCTTGACTTCAACTCTCCTCGTCGGCCACATCTTTAAGGTCTCTTGGGATAGTTTCCTACGATGTTAAAACTCTCTTCTTCTTCTTCTTCTTCTTCTTCTTCTTCTCTCTCTCTCTCTCTCTCTCTCTCTCTCTCTCTCTCTCTCTGAGATGCCTGGGTTTGTTCTAGCTCGAACTGCACAGACACAGAGATAGCCTGATGAGTGGCAAGGCTATCAGTCTCAAAGACGGATCATAGACTTCTTCAGAACAGACACGGGACAGCCGCAAGAGCCACCCCCACAGCAGAGCTCCCCCTCGTCTCACACCAGAGGCACACTGATCGATCGAGCGACTGAACTGGGGAAATCCAGGCGCCCACGACTACGGAGGAATACACAGCATCGATGGAGGCTACGTCAGAAGATTCGGAGCACTCTGGCCAGGCATGCACGACGCCCGGTCAGACTACTAACCATGGAGGAGATTGATGAGATCCACCAACGACCGATGCTAGATCTCCTGTGATTCAGCTATCCCAGCTAGCTGCTTAGTTCACACCTAGCAGTTTAGGATTCCATAGTATAGTATTTTATTTTGTCATTTTGTCATCTTGTTACTCTGACTTTGTATCAGATCCACCACATTGTAACTTTCTGGTCTCATAGGTCACTTTGGCCTTTTTGAAGACGTTAATATAACATTTCATTTCATTTCTCTCTCTCTCTCTCTCACCACAAAAAAAAATGCAACCCCTGTCTCTCTCTCTGCTCTCGCCCGCCAGCAACAATCCACCAACTCTCCCCCCCCCCCCGGTCTGTGACTCGTGATGCCCGCACTTTCTTTTTTGTACATTGTATGCATCCAACCCCCCTATCATCACCATGCAGCCATTCTCTCTCTCTCTCTCTCTCTCTCTCTCTCTCTCTCTCTCTCTCTCTCTCTCTCTCTCTCAAAAAACGCAGCCGTTTTTTGACCTAGTAGACAGCAGTCCACTCTTTTTATCATAACTTCTTCATCCGAATTTGGGTGATCTATAGCTTCAATCGAAGAGCACGAAGTCCTCTACGCATTCATGTAAAGACAAAAATTTTCAGAGTTATGGAAGGCGTTTCTGTAGCAGCATTTTCGAAGTGAACAGGTTCAACAAAATTGATTCTCATCTCCTATTTTACATACAATGTCTTCCGGCACTCGCAAGGGTTCTTCTTCTTCAACAAGGTCCACAACCATTGTGGAAAATGATCCAAAATCTCCTAAGTGTGGAGATAGCAACACAACCACCCAACCAACGACATCGGAAACCATGATCATGGCGTACTTGGTATCATTGCAAGAGATGGTAAACAAACAAGGCGAAGACTTACGAGCACTTGCAATGGAGAATGGCACACTAAGGGTACTTGTGGTTGAGAATGAGAATCTCAAGAGGACACTTGAGATGCAAACAACACGTTTGATGCAACTTGAAGAGGAAGTCAAGGAATGTAAACGCTCTCTTGTGGACTTGAATGCTTTGAAGGAGCGGATGAGCAAAGTAGAGCATGACCATGTATTGAACGAGGAGAAATTTGACACTATGAGCCGGGATGTATGCGACATGAAAAATGTATGCACAAACAAGTCTTGGGCTGATGTATGTGGTAGCAATGTGGTTTCTAATTCCTCACTCATGCAAGCTATGGTTCAAACAAAGAATGTTGAGAATGTAGATGTGGAGGAGTTGAAGGAACGGGAGCGACGTTCGAAGAACATTGTTATTCGTGGAATTCTCGAAGAAAAGTTAGAGACACCTCCTTCTCTTGCCATTGTTATTGAATATTTTTTCAAAACCCACTTTGGCATGTCCGGAGTTATGGTCTATGGAGCACATAGAGTGGGGAAGCAAGGAGCTCCTCGCTCGGGAGAACGGCCAATTGTATGCACCATGCCGGATGAGACCAAGCGAAAGATTATCCTTGATAATAGTTGGATCTATTTGAGGGATACAAAATGTTTTGTATGTGAAGATCGCACTATTAAGCAACAAAATATGCGTCGCAAGGCATATGAGGAAAAGAATAATAAAAACAAGGAGATCTCTCATGAAGAAAATGTGCCCAAGGAGGAGGCAAGTCTCTTAAGCAAATAGGGATGCGTGACCTATGAGACCGAGTTACAATTGAAAATATGCTTTTGGAATGGTAATGGATACCTATGGAATGCGGGGGTTGGCATTGATGAACTAACAAGCAAAGCCGATGTTGTACTTCTTGTTGAAACTTGGGAGCATGATACACAAAGGATTAACGGCTTGGAGGATTACAATGTACATTCATTGATGTGGTCAAAGAATCTCAAGCAACGAAGAGGACAAGGAGGGTTAGTATGTATGGTTAAGAAAGGATTGGAAGATTTTGTATCAATTGTGAAAGATGACAAGTACAAACGTTATGTATGGCTGAAAATTATGACACCAAAAAGAGCACCCATTTTTGTAGCCGGTTGCTACATTCCTCATCATGATTCTCCCTTTTATGCTTGCATGGATAGAGATCAACCATTTTCTAATTTGGAAGAGGACATTGCTTATTTCAAAGGTGAAGGTGATGTTATTGTATTTGGGGATATGAATGCTCGCACAAAAACATTGCAACATGATACTCAACAATTTGATATGCCATACATTTCAAGGGAGTTGGAGAAAGTTCACTTGTATGATCGTACTTCAATGGATGAGAAAGAGCCAAATCACTTTTACACATGTGTAATAGCACGGGTATGCTCATTGCCAATGGTGTATCTTTGTGGAGTGGAACCAATGGATTTACATGTAGGAGACATAATGGGGATAGTGTGATTGACTATATGCTACTCTCTGAAGCCATCATGTATCGCATAAAGAGTTTTATGTTTGGTCAATGGACCCCGGAATCCGACCATCGCACCTTATGTATTGACCTTTCATGTGGAGAAGCAACTAAGCATGATAATCTCAGCCAAAGGAAAGAGAAGTTATCACTATGTATGGATTTCAAACGGGCACCAATGTACATTGAAATGGTTGAGCAAAAATTATGGATGACAAAGCTTCAATGTGATGCACCATTGGAAACTAAATGGGAAGCTTTCAAGAAAGCTATTTGTTCTTGTGCGGAAGAATGCTTTGCCATAAAGCATCTCCATGGTATCAACAAAGATAGATCACGCAAAAGGTGGTTTGATAAAGAATGTCAAGATGCTCGAAAGTCCTTGATAAAGCTTGATGCAACTATGGACAAAGACAACTATCAAAGTCATTTGCATACACACAAGGCATTGATTCAAAAGAAGAGAAGAAGATGGGAAGTAAAGCAACAAGAATTTCAAGTCCAAGAAAAGGCACATGCATGTGGAAGATTTTGGAGAAACTTGAGAGGCAAGCGGGTTGAGAATTTTGGTAACTTGAGTCTAGTGGATATGTACACACATTGTAGGCAATTATATGAGCAAGCAAATACTGAAAAAATGCCATTTTATGGTTCACTCCCATGCATGCCGTCTTTTTTTACTATTGAGGATGTATGCGGTGGGCTTGAAAATTTGGCCACTCGCAAAGCGGGAGATCTTCAAGGTATCAAGCTGGAGATGATCAAATGGACGGGAGATTTTACCCATGAGTGGATGTGTGATATGTTCAACCTTGCACTTCAACATGGTATGCCTTATAATTGGAGTACTAATTGGGTTAAGCCTTTGCATAAAGGAGGGGATGTAAAGAATGTAAGCAACTACCGGACTATAATGATTGGGCATATGATTAAGGTTATGGTTGGGCAATAGCTAAGGTATTAGATGTAGCTAGAGTAGAGATTCTTTTGGGAACTTGGGTTGTTGCTCTCAATATTATTGAAACAAGCCCCAGGAGCGAAAAATTTGATGCATCCCTGCATGCTTCCAAATGGTTCCCTCCTGGAGATTGCTAAGGTTTACCCACTTGATGATGTATTTGAAAATTTAGATGATGTTTCTGATGAAGTAACAATAGATATGTAGGGCTCTCTAAGTGGATTGTGCAGGACATAGCTGAGAGTGGAAAGAAAAACTAGGATAGCATAGATATTATGGTGCACTCTTTAACTAACAGGCTTGTGGTGGCCAAACTTCTACTAGAAACTTCGAGATGTGGCTACCTTGCTGCCATTTCAGCATCAAACTACTCAAATGTGTCCATATTGAAACACTTTGCACCAATGAATGATGGTGGATCATTTCTTTCAATTACATATATTGCAACTGAAAAGATTACTCTCGGGTAGGGCCCTCAATGGTTATGTATTTCATGTATACCATTTTTCAGTGGTTTGCACAGCTGAGTACTGGTTTGTCTCATCGGATATTCATTTTCACCAAAATATTATGGCCGGATGGTGGTCAGAAAGTGATCGAAAAATGGTCGGTTGGTTGGCCGGTTGGTCGGAAGTCAATGGCCAATAGCCGGTGGCCGAATTCAAGATGGACTTGTCTTCTCACGGGCGGCCACATATGGGTGAATTGGAGAGTCCAACTTGGACTTGTCTACACAAGGGCAGTTACACATGGCTGCCTCTCATGAGAGGGGGTAGCCCATTTAGCCTATAAAAGGAGGCCTCTTCTACACAAAATGCATTGTGGTACATTGTGAAATTGATGCAACAAGGTGGGTGTGAGGTGGTGAGAGTGAAGCAAGGCAAGAGCTCTATTAAGGGTATATCCCTTTGTAACCTACTTCTTGTTGGAAGTACTAAAATCATTGAGTGGCTGCTTTCCCGTGGATGTAGCCCACATTGGGTGAACCATGCATGTTGTGCTCTCTCTCTCTCTCTCTCTCTCTCTCTCTCTCTCTCTCTCTCTCTCTCTCTCTCTCTCTCTCTCTCTCTCTCTAATCTCTTGTGTGTGAAAAATTGTCTCTCTCCATTAAGTAAACTACTCTATTATCTACTTAACTACGTCCTATTTCCTAACAACTAGTATCAGAGCAAGGTTTGCTGGTAGCTAAAGTATCTCAAGGAAAGGATTCCTTGAATTGAGTGGGAGTAATGGCGGAGGAAGGGAAGCTCAAGATCAAGAAGCTCAATGACAAAAACTACCAACATTGGAAGATGCACATTGAAGACTATCTCTACCAGAAGGACCTTCATTTGTCACTAGGCGACCTTGCAAAGAAGCCCGCAACAATGACAAATGCAACATGGATTTTCCTTGACCGAAAGGCATCAGGAACAATCTGGCTAAGCTTTGCGTCAATGGTGGCCTTCAACGTTTCAGAGATGAAGACCACAGAGGACTTGATAAAGTCACTTGACGGCCTCTACGAGAAACCATCGGCTTCCAATAAGGTATTTCTCATGAAGCGCTTGTTCAATCTAAAGATGGCAAAGAATGGTTCAGTTGCAAAACACCTAAATGACTTTAGCACCAACATAAGTCAACTTCAATTGATGAAAATCAATTTTGATGATGAAGTGCGAGCCCTCCTTATACTAACATCTCTACCGGATAGTTGGGATAGCCTTGTGATGACTGTAAGTAACTCTATATCTGGCACAAATACTCTTAAGTTTGATGATGTGTGGGTGTTCTCCTAAGCGAGGAAATGCAAAGGAGAAGCACAAGTGAATCATCAAGTGATGCACTATCAGTGGAAACAAGAGGAAGATCTAAGGAGAGGTTCAAAAATCAAAAGGATCGTGATCGCTCAAGGTGGAGCAAATCACGAACAAAGTGAGTTCTTGAATGTTGGAACTACGGCAAGAAGGTTACGTCAAGAAGGATTGTTGGTCTAAGAAGAAGAAGCAGTCGGAGTCTCAAGAAAACAAACCAACATCGAAGGCCAATGTGGTAGCTAAAGTAGAGCAAGCTGCTCTAATTATCTCATTGGACAATGTGTCTAATTCCTAGATAGTAGATTCTGGGGCTTCATTCCATGCGATACCACACAAGCAGCATTTCCAAGATTACACCAAAGGTAATTTTGGGTATATATACTTGGGAGATGATGAAGGTTGTGAAATTGTCGGCAAAGGTACAGTTTGTGTCAAAACTGCTAATGAAAATGAATGGAAGCTTAAAGACATAGGCATGTTCCTTCTCTTCACAAAAATTTGATCTCTACAGCCTACAAGACAATAGACGATGAAGATCACAACATTACATTCAGAAACAAACGATGGAAGATCTCAAAGGGATCTTTGGTGGTTGCCAAAGGAGAAAAGGTTGGTACACTTTACTTGTGTAACGTCAGCACGCAATCTTCAACTTGTGTGATAGTTAAGAAGTCGACAGTGCGGTGCGCACTACCGGCTTGGGCATATGAGTGCCAAAGGAATGCAAATCCTTCAATCGACGAAGCTTCAACCAGGTCTGAAAAAAGTAGACTTAGACTTCTGTGAAGATTGTGTTAATGGAAAACAAAATAAAGTAAAATTTCAAAAAAGCAAAAAATGAAAGAAAAAATAAAAAACTTGAATTGGTTCATCCTATTGTTTGGGGTCCTAGAAGTACAGCATCCCTTGGTGGCTTGTTGTACTATGTAAAATTCATAGACGATGCAACTT
The DNA here is from genome assembly GCF_014529385.1 of Adiantum capillus-veneris. Taxonomy (NCBI): domain Eukaryota; kingdom Viridiplantae; phylum Streptophyta; class Polypodiopsida; order Polypodiales; family Pteridaceae; genus Adiantum; species Adiantum capillus-veneris. The sequence continues at coordinate 170,930,394 of NC_140934.1, read as the reverse complement.
AGGAAAACATGGGTTTATGTAATGAAGAATAAATCCGATGTGTTTTTCATATTTCAAAAGTGGAAAGTCTTTGTGGAGAATGAAGCAGGTACCAAGGTTAAGTGCTTCAGATCCAACAATGAAAGCAAATATTGTAGCCAAGCTTTTGAAATCTTTTGTGCTAGCAATGGCATTTAGAGGCATGGATAGGTAAACCGGTGAATTATGTATTTCTCAAAGTGTTTGGGTGCGAGGCTTTCATGCACATAGATAGAAGACTAAGGTCAAAGCTAGATTCAAAGTACAAAAAGTGTTTCTTCACTGGCTATGAAGAAGCTGACTTTAGGTATCACCTATGAAATCCTGAAGATGATAAAATCTTTAGAAGTAGGGATGTAATTTTCAATGAACAAAATATGTACAAAGATTACTTGGAAAGAAAACAAACAAAAGAAACAAGTAATGAGTACATGGCGCTTGAGGATGGTGAAGACTCAAGGATTGCAAACAGTGACAACGTGCAACAACGTCAAGCAAATGAGGAGCCTCAACCTATTCCTCAAAGATGCACAAGAGCAAGTAGACCTCCAGAAAGGTTTGTTCCTTCCTTCAGCCATCTCTTGGTCTCAGATTCTGGAGAGCCAGAATCATACAAAGATGTTATGCAACATGAATCCAAAGAAGAATGGATGAAGAGCATGCAAGTGGAGACAGACTCATTACATCACAATCAAACATGGAAATTGGTTGAGTTGCCTAAAGGTAAGCGGGCACTACATAACAAAAGGGTGTATAAGCTGAAGGAAGAAGAAGGTGGGAAGAAAAGGTACAAGTCCAAGCTTGTGGCAAAAGGGTTTTCTCAAAATAAAGGTATTGACTTCAATGAAATATTTTCTCATGTTATAAAAATGAGTTGAATTGGGCTTGTCTTAAGCCTTGTGGCTACTCATGAGTTAAATCTTGAGCAAATGAATGTAAATACGGCATTCTCTCACGGTGACTTAGAGGAGGAAATTTACATGCTTCAACCAAAGGGATATCAAGTAAAAGGTAAGGAGAAAATGTTGTGCAGATTAAAGAAGAGCTTGTATGGTTTAAAGCAAGCATCAATACAGTGGTACTTGAAGTTCAATTGTTGGATGTTGGATCACGGATTCAAAAGATGCAACTCAGATCACTGCATTTACACAAAGAATTTGGGAGATGGGAATTTCACAATCCTAATGTTGTATGTTGATGACATGTTGATTGCAAGTGCTAACATGCAGGACATCAAAGACCTAAAAGAGGAGCTATCTAAATCTTTTTCAATGAAAGATTTAGGGGCTGCAAAGAGGATACTTTGTATGAATATATCAAGGGACATAACAATGAAGACACTAAAGCTATCTCAAGAGGATTACATCAAGAAGGTACTAGAAAGGTTTGCAATGCAAGATGCAAAATCTATTTCTACACCTTTGGCTAGTCACTTTAAACTAGCCAAGGATATGTGTCCAAAGACAGAAGAGGAGATAGCCTATATGTCTAAAGTTCCATATGTTGCAGCTGTAGGTTCTCTATGCTATGGTCTGGACAAGGCCAAATATTGCACATGCAGTGGGAGTTGTGAATAGGTTCATGGATAATCCAGGTAAAGAGCATTGGCAAGCTGTGAAGTGGATACTTAGGTATCTAAAGGGGACAACCACGAATGCTTTGTATTTTGGAGGCACTGACATTTTCTTGCAAGGGTGTGCTAATGCAGATACGGCAGGTGACAAAGACACTCGAAGGAGCACTACTGGCTACATCTTCACAATTGGAGGCACAGTAGTAAGTTGGGCTTTAAAGCCGTAGAAAGTGGTCTCACTTTCTATCACGAATGCAGAATATGTAGTAATGACGGAAGCAAGCAAAGAGATTTTGTGGCTTTACAGATTCTTGGAGGAGCTTGGATACAAGCAAGACAATTGTGTATTTTATAGTAATAGTCAAAGCGCCATTTATCTTGTAAAGAATTCAGCCTTTCACTCAAGGACAAAGCACATTGAGGTGAGATATCACTTCATACGTACTCTTTTGGAAGAGAGACATCGAAAGCTAGGATAGGTGCACACAAGTAAAAATCATGCAGACATGTTTACAAAAGTAGTCAAGAAGGAGAAGTTGAGCTTTTGCTCATCTTCAATCGGCATTCAAGGATAAGAAGCTAGGATGGAAAGCAGTCACAGGTTTGGTGTGGAGATCAGTATCCAAAGTGGGAGATTGTTAAGTATGGAGCCTGATTGTTTTTAGAATATTTCTTTTCACCCAAATATTATGGCCAGAAAGTGATCGGAAATGACTGAGCAATTGGCCGGTGGCTGGTAGTCAATGGCCAATGGACGGAAGTCGATTGCCGATGGCCAGTGGTCGACAAATTCAAGACGGACTTGTCTTCTCAAGGGCGGCCACACATGGGCGGATTGGAGAGTCAACTTGGACTTGTCTACACAAGGGCAGCTACACACGGCTGCCTCTCATCAGAGAGGGCATCACTTTTGGCTTATAAAAGCAGGCCACTTCTACATACAAAATGCATTGTGAAGTTGATGCAACAAGGTGGGTGTGAGGTGGTGAGAGTGAAGCAAGGCGGGAGCTCTATTAAGGGTATACTCCCTTTGTAACCTACTTTTTGTTTGAAGTACTAAAGCCATTGAGTGGCTGCTTTCTCGTGGATGTATCCCACATTGGGTGAACCGCATATATCGTGTGCTCTCTCTCTCTCTCTCTCTCTCTCTCTCTCTCTCTCTCTCTCTCTCTCTCTCTCTCTCTCTCTCTCTCGTGTGAAAATTTGTCTCTCTCCATTAAGTAAGCTACTCTATCATCTACTTAGCTACGTCCTATTTCCTAACAAAAACACTAGCATTTTATGATGCCCACTTTATTAGGTCAGGTGAAGTGTTAGTATTGATCAAAGATTGTAGTAGGTACTTATATCAATGGAAATTTTCATAGCTCAAGAATTTCTTTCATATCATATGTTACTAGATCTTTCCAGAGGACAGCCTCCAAAGAGGATCAAAACCTAGTGCCTTGTAAGGGTTATAAAACTACATACTGCGGGCGGCGGGTAATGGTGCATGACCCATCAAACGCATTAAAGATTTTGATTCTCAGTACTACGATTTGAGAAAGATGGTTTTAGAACTAAGTAGAATGGATGGGTGAAAGCACCTAATTGGTCCAAATGGTTGGTGAGGCTCAAATAAGGTCCAGTTTAACCTTTTCAAGCCAAAGATTTGTCCTTGCTTGCAAATTGTTGCCATGTAAAGGCAACCATGCCATTGCTTGTAAATGAATTGCCTTATGAAGGCTATGAGGCATATTTCAGGTTGTTCGATTTATTGAAAATAATAAAAGTAAAAAAAAATACAAAATCTAAATATTGGATGGCTAATAAACATTTATGTAACCTTAATACCTCTCATTATCATCTTCACTTGTATTAAACAAGATTTGTATTATTTTCATTCTAGTGATTTACCAGTCAAAGGGTATGTTTGCAAGTGTCTGTAACTCTTTAACTTTCTAATTTTGGTGTATCGATTTTATCATCAAAGGCTTTTATATTTAGTGTGCGGTTAAATTATTGTTGAATTTAAAAAAAATCACCTCTAATGCTTTGTCTTTGAGAAACACCTTTGTAGATAAAGCTAACTACAATGATATTATATCAGAGGACCTCCAGGTACGAAAATTCTCAATGCATTTGTTACGAGACTAGGCACCATCCTGTTGTATAGTGGTTAAGTACAATTGGGATAGTTGGCATGTAATGATTAATTATTGTGTTGTCTTTCTATTTTTACTAATGGTGAGTTGATGATGTGTAGAGTGGAGTTCTAGGAGTTGAGGAGAAGGTGTCGGCAATAAATTATTCTCGACCATTTAACATTTGCACATTGCTTTAGATTTTTTATCAATAAGCTACTATGGCTACTTTGTAAATAGTATAGTGAGAACTCACCCTATAGGGGTCATGCAATAAGTGATATGCTCCACTCATAAACTGAAGTGGAGCTAAGTGTAAAAGAGGGTCCTCCATTTTTTGGCATCAATAAGCAATATCAAATATTGAATACCAAACTTCACAAGAGGTGTCGTGGAGTTTGGGACTACAATCTTTAAGCCATTGATTTGCAAGATTCCTCTATCTCTCTCTACTATTCTATGTTATGCTATGATGTGTACTCTTTAATCTTGTCTACATCATCTTCTCATTACAATCTTTCACTATCAAGTCTATGCTTGTGTGTGTAGTTGTTTTACTTAAATAAATAAACAAAATGAACATAACAACTCAAAAGACAACTGGCTTTAAACAAGTGACCAGGGGTAGCACAAAAACAACTCAGTCTTAGAATTATTTTTGTACATTGCTATAAGAATGAGGTCTCATTCCAGTGTATAAGTATAAAGGATGATTTGTGTTGTTTGCTCCGTAAAGTGGAAAGCGTATGGTGCATGAAGGATGGACAACAGCTAAGCCAAAAAAATTTCAAGAAAGAATAGAGTTCTAGACAACAAATATGTTAGCCTTGAATGCGTTCTATAGGTGTCTATGGACTATATCAATTGTTATCCATGTCCAACTTACAACCTTTTTAACTTAAAACCGTTGTCCAAAGTAATCAATAATTCCACATAAAAAATTGTGTATTTGTTCTTAACGTTCATTTTAAGAGCTTGTAGTCAAAAAGGTCATCACTCCTTTAAGACCCAAGCTGATTTTTGTAGTTGTTATAGATAAGGTTATATATCCCCACTTTTTTAATTATATATATATGTGTGTGTGTGTGTGTGTGTGTGTGTGTGTGTGTGTATCATTAAAATCGAAAGGCCACCACCCCTTCTAATCCAAGTGTGTTATTTCTCAATAACAACCCAAAATTTGTACCTTTTCAACAGTCCTACAAAACGGAATAATTTTTCATGAAGTCGCCAAAATTACTCCAAGAACACATTAAGACCAAGTGCTCATAGTCTAATTCATACCGTCTCAAACTCTCACCCCCCCCTCCTTTTTTCTTCAAAGAAGCAATATCATTTGTAAAATCCAAGACTTAAAAATACGGTGTTATCTTATAAAAATTTAGCTTGAGATTGGCTTAGGCTTCAACCACAAATATGAATATCAAACCAAAAAATCATTATGGCCAATCAGAGAACCGAAGTCCCCCTTTTTTTCAGAAAAATTGAAAAAAATGTTGTACCCCCATCCAAAAACCAACTACTGTAGCAATGCCATGCGCTACCAGTAAGACATAAATCCTCTATTTACAACTCGTTTAGCCAAAAACCCCATGCAAGTGTTGTTAGAACCATCACAAAGTGCTTACAAGATCAACCCCTTATTTACAAAAACCATAGTATGCAAAAAAATCATTAGTCAATGCCATGAGTTGCATGTAAGACGTAAGTCCTCTATTTATGGCTCATTCAGCCATAAAAAAACCCCTTATTTACAAAAACCATAGTATGCAAAAAAATCATTAGTCAATGCCATGAGTTGCATGTAAGACGTAAGTCCTCTATTTATGGCTCATTCAACCAAAAAACCCCCATGTAGGTATGAGAACCATCACTAAGTGCCTACAAGATCAATCCCTTATTTACAAAATCCAAAGCCATAGTGTGTAGTAAAAACATTAGTACGTTGTATAGCGTGCAGCAGGGTAGAAAAATACTGTAATGCCACCAATACGCCATTGTAATTAGAGCCCCTCAGGCAAGGAACCAAATCATGTGGTGTTGCAACCCACCTAATACCATTACTCCTACAGCCAGTACCTCAAAAAATCATTAAAAAAAACGCAAACAGTAATGTGATTAACGTGCTACAGTGCATAATGAACTAAGCTAGGTAGTTCCACAAACCTATGAAGGTTGCTTCGTGAGCTCCATATCCATACAGTAAGCGGCAATGAGCACACTCCTCTCTTTCAAGTACACACAATAGAACACAATCAAGGCTAAGTGAGGGGCAAAAAGCACCCTCACCTCTTTAAATAGAAGCAGGTCAAGGTTGAACCGTTATGATGAGCAACGAGCAATATCTCCCATCATAAGAAGCATGATCCAATAGGGCACAAATGTGGCTACCTTAGTGAGGACTAGGAGTATGTATCTTTAGGTTAAGGCACACAGAGCAACCAAAGAGCAGGATATGTGACAGAAGGGGAGAGGGAGAGAGGGGGAAGACAACATTAGGGGCGTGAAGTAGACATCGGTAGAAGGGGAGGGATTAAACCTCCACGTTTAACCTTACCATCACGAGGTTAAACTTTCCACGAGGGAAATATCTAAGGGGTAGCCAAGTGCAAAAAGAAAGAAAACTAGCCATCTTGAGTGGGTATGTGTCCACACAAACCCTCGATGGGTCAAGGAAAATGGAAGAAAGGAGATTAGTTCCAGACTGATTATAGCCGTAAAGAGGTTGAGTGAGTGCCAGCGTGTTATTTGTGCTGGAAAACCATAAGGTGACCAGGGTGGGTTCATTAAGGAAAAAGCCCATGTTTTAACCAATCAGAGGTGTGTGTGTGTGTGTGTGTGTGTGCGTGCGCGTGTGGTGTCATAGTCTAGGTGTGTGTACTTGGGATTTGGGAGAGATGGTGAGAGATTGACAAGTGTGTGAGCAAATTGGAATTGTGGAAGCAATCGTTCCTCTCTACTCCCAACAATGGCATCAAAGCATTTGGTTCGAGGGAAATCGGCAATTGATTTCAAATTTTAAGGAGCAATTTGCAAATCTGCAGCATCAAGTTTGCAAATCAAGGCTAAACGAAAACCAACTAGTGAATCGATCATCAACTTTCACTTATCGACAATAAAAAACGGGTATGTGCAATACTTACTTTGAATCCACAGCTAAATTTTATGTATTTTTGAAGAGATACGGACAAAGACACGCGGTGAAGAAGTTTTGAAAAGAATTTGCCAAGGGGAGATATGGGTCGACATTAGAATGCCTTGAAAGAAAGGATGGGGTAGAGAAAAGAAGGAATTTCATCAGAAGCGACAAGATTTTTCATCGGCAAGGTGACACATCTCTTGTTTGGCAACTATCAAAAGATTACGAAAAAGACTTCAAGCAAGAATCGCCTTGGAGCTATTGGCCCCAAAGAAATAACCGCTTTTAAGTTCAATCTCAAAGAAATTGAAGGTTTAATAGAACAATCACGCCTTGAAGCTAGAGGAAAAGGTGCTTAAACCATCTTGATGGGCAACAATGTTTAACCGTGGGAAAAGGTGCTTGTTGATAAGCCTCCCCTATAGTCAACTTCAGAGAAACCGTGTGTAAGTGGTGTCAAAAGAGGCACCCCAAGATTGTCATCAATTGGTACCACAGGCTTGCACGCCCAAAAATATCTACAATGGCTACCTTCAACCTCCCACTCTGCGCTCTATTGTTTGAGCTCTGCTCGCTACCTCAAATTTTTTTTAAAACCTCGTGCATTCATGCATCCAGGCCTTTTGACTTTAAAAGGTGTGGCCACCCTCAATTGACCACAAGTCCTTGCAAATTTTGGCCGCTCATTGAATTTCCAAGCCCCACAAAGGCCAATTAATTTAAGTGGCAATTCTCCCCATTGCTTTAGTTCCTTAGTCGTCTATCCTCTTTCAAGCTCTCGGTGACCAAATTTCCACTGATTTGGCCGCCCAATTTCGGAAGCTTTGCTCGCCCCATCTTAAACCCTTTTTTCGATCGCCCACCAAGTTCATTTGCTTTCTAAACCAAGTTCATTTGATATTTAAAAGTTCATGCACACCTCGTAACCAACAACTAGCTTGTAATAACATCTCGAAAGCTCTTCCAACTCAACCTTCACAAGGCCGGTTGCAAACCAGCCAAGTAAACGAAAGCCGACTCTACTACCCAAAATACATCGAGATGTTTGAATTCTTTGCCAATTTACGTCTATCACTGGGACACGAGAGTTCATACGCCAAAAAATTCAATTTACCTGCATCCAACTTGTTCAACGGATCACCGATTTTGGCCTTGCCCTGGTGCTCCACATTTGGACTGGACAACATCGTTGACCATCGAGCTAAGTACAAACTATCTTCTTATTTCCTTATCTTCTCATTGTTTTGCATATTAATCGTGTACATCTATATATACATCTATTTATAAATATATACATATAAAAAAATTAATTCTAAAAAAAAGATGTATATATATATATGTGTGTGTGTGTGTGTGTGTGTGTGTGTGTGTATATATATGTATGTATGTATGTGTATATATATATATGTAGACACACACACACAAGAGAGAGAGAAAAGTTTTTAAAAGAATTATTTTTTAAAAAAAAAGAAAAAGAGAGGAAAGCACGCCATCATGGCCCATATTCCACAACCACTCAGTATTGTTGAACAACTTGCAAACTTGCATCAATCACTTGCATATGAACGCATGAGAAGGCAGTAATTAGAAGATAAGCTATTGCACGTTTTCCACACCGAATTTGCACCTACTTCAAAGAAAATTAAAATAGCAAAAAATATTTCACATTTAAAGATTTTGATGGCACTAAAGATGCCAACATGGTATTGGCATGGGTTAGTCAACTAGACGACTATTTTCATGATGAAGACTTCCCAAGGCATGACATGGTTAAATGTGGATCAAATCACCCTTTAAGTGGCGTTGCACTATGGTGGAACGCCACCAAACAGCACGGTAGAAGACCTCGCACCTGGCATGCATTCAAGAAGTTGTCCTTATCCCATTTTCTACCCACACAGTACAAAGCTAAAGCATGTCTCCCATGGGACTTAATTTGCCAAGGTAGAAATGAAGATGTACAGGCTTACACTGATTGTTTTTGGAATTGTCTCATTCAACTTCAAGCTATCAAACATGTCAGCCCCACAGGAAACTAAAGCGTAAGTATACATCCGGGTTAGCACTGCAAATTGGTGCTGAAGTAGACATGTTTGAGTCAGATTCATTGTCAAAGGCCATCAATTTGGCACTCAATGCGGAGAAGAACAAAGGCGGACATCAACTTCACGTTGATCAATCTACTACTAACACTGACCGTGACAAGAAAATTCCTTCCTCTCCTAACTTTGACATGAACAAAAACCAGAATCGTGTTTTCTTTAAGAGACACAGATTTAACAACTCTGCTACGTCCTCTCAACCTCATGGAAACAACAACAACAACCACATGCAGTAGAGGGCCAACCACAATTATTCCAACAATCAACACCCTAATCAATCTTCCAACAATAATAAAAAGGTGAAATGTTACAAATGCTTTTTGTTTGGTCATTATGAAAATAAGTGTCCAAACAATCCTACTAAGAGCAACGGTCATTCCAATGGAAAATCTAATGGAGTTGCACATAACCACAATCAGAGACCATTCAATAACAATTGCAATGGAAATGGCCTATGAACTTTGAGAATAGCGGAATTAAGAAAATTAGAGTGAGCATTTTTGTGAGATTACTTTGAGAACATAGAGGGTGAACTTAATTGATTGTAGCAACATAAACATAGTACTTAATTAACTTGGCATGAACAATACTTGTGCAAGAGAGAGAGTATTAGAGAACATGACAATAGTTGAGGACCGGATTTACTTGGAGCTAGTCCCCCCTCCAAAAGGCGTTTGTATTATAGATTCTCCCATCAAGAGAGACTTGGTACAACACAATCTGTGTGTTCCTTGTGAACTAGGTGATGCATGAAGATGGAAAGCTTCATGCATCACGAACATAACATAAACTTTGCAAAAAGCATTGATTATCCCAAGCCTCAGTCCCAAGGCCTCAAACACCTTCGAAGGTGGAGAGAGCTAGCAGGGAATGAGGGTAGGGAAGAGGAAGAAGAATCATCCATAGGGGAAAGAAAGAGTTCCTCACTTATCATCACTCTTCTTGCTTAGCATAACATAATAGCATAGTAATGAAGATGAAGAAGATGGAAAGCTTAAGCATTGAAGCATGGCTCCTGGTTGGATTTGCATTCCATAGCCAAGAGTGCTCTCCACTTCTCAACAAGCTTGGAGAAGGAGATGGAGCTCTTGCACTTTGCACTCCACACAATGAGAAAATGTGTGTGTGTGTGTGTGTGTGTGTGTGTGTGTGGGAGAGTATAGCCCCCCTCTCATGCTCTCTCTCTCTCTCTCTCTCTCTCTCTCTCTCTCTCTCTCTCTCTCTCTCTCTCATATTATTAAATTATATCATTTGGACATGTGTCCTCTTTTTCCTCTTTGAGAGAAAGAAATTAATTATTTATTTTTATGCATCTAAATTCTCATTGGACCCCTTTTAAAGCCTATCCAATAGGATTCAAGCACATCATGAGGGCCACATGTGGAGGATTTTGACATGTGTCTTTTATGCTTCTTAAGTCATTTGTTTGAATTGAACACTTCAAGAACCTTAGTCATTTAAGCATGTGAGAAGAACCTCAAGCTTGGGCAAGGTTCCCACAAACACTTAGCAACCGACAAGCACCTCATGTTTGGGGGGTAGGATTCCCACCTCAAAGTCAGCCCTAGCTTGCCTAAGGTCAAAGGACTTTTTACCACTAACTTTTGGACGTCTTTAATGAAGATAACCCTAAGGTCTTTAAGCTCCATTAGGTAGCATTTCTCTTTAACAGACCATCTCTCATTTGGACCCCTTTAATCTTGGCCACATGTTGAGACAGATCCATAAGCACATGTCTATATTATAACCCTTGTTCTCGTTTATTCTCCCACATTAAATGATCAGTTTATTATGATAAAATCATTTGGGTTGGTTAGATATTAGATTTTATGACATTACCTCTCTCTTGAAATCATAGTCATCCTCAACTATGAGGCAGAAGAGATAAAGTCTTAGTCATTAGTCTACGTTTCTTAGCGAGTAGAGAATCACTTTTCACCTTGTGGCATCATTCCATAATGGATGACCTGTTGTGCAAGGATGTTCTATCCAAAAGAAAAACAACACTTTTTGCATGTGCATTGACTATCAAGCATTAAACAAGGTCACTGTCAAAAATTGCTATCCCATCCCATGTATAGACGACCTCCTAGATCGCTTACAAGGAGAAAAACGGTTTAGCAAAATTGACTTGAAATCAGGATACCATCAGATTCGTATGCACCCCAACGACAATTTTAAAACTGCATTTTGTACCCAGTCTGGTTTATGAGTTTATTGTTTTACGGTTTGGTCTCACAAACACACCTACCACATTCGCTAGGATGATGAACAAAATCTTTCTTGATTATCAAGACTTTGTTATTGTGTTCTTTGATGACATTTTGATTTTCAATTGTGATGAGCACGAGCACAAAAATCACCTGCATATTGTCTTTGAGCTATTATGTGAGCACCAATTGTTTGAAAATCTTGACAAAAGTACATTTTTCCAAACTCACATTGATTATTTAGGCCACATCATATCTACAACAGGCATGTCCGTTGACCCTCAAAAGATTGACACTATTAAAACATGGACTATCCCCAAATTTGTGCATGACATCAAATCATTTCTAGGCTTAGGAGGCTTTTATAAAATTTTTGTCAAAAACTTCTCACACATTGCATCACCAATGACCACTTTACTTCGTCAAAAAGTACCATTCAATTGCGGCCCCACACAACAAAAGCCATTTGACACTCTCAAATATCTCCTCACACATACCCCCATCCTACAATTGCCTGACTTAACACAACCCTTATTTGTAGTTGTTATAGACGTTAGTGGCGCATGCATAGGTGCAGTCTTAATGCAAAATGATCACCCACTTGCCTTCGAAAGTTGAAAACTCAAACCATATGAAACCAAATACAACACATATGATAAACAACTGCTAGCAATAGTCCATGATCTAGACATTTGGAAACAGTATCTTATGGGCTCTGAAGTTCTAATCAAGACCAACCAACAGGCCATTAGACATATTCTTACTCAATCCACCATTTCTGACCGTCATATCAAATGGGCCGGTTTTCTTCAAAATTTTGATCCCATGATACAATACCAACCAGGAAAAGCAAATGTAGGAGTAGACGCATTAAGTAGAAAACCTAATGTAAATGCTCTTTCTGTTACTCGTTCATGTGTCTTCGATAAAATCAAGCATATTTATTTGAATCACATTTCTATGAGTGATGTGCAATCATTTTATTCTATGCCAAACACATATGCTCAAGATCCACATTCCTCACGTGCTTGGTTTGAAATACATCACAATAATGGTTTTCCCTATGAGCAAGTTATACCTTGGCAAATGGTTATCTTTATTTTTAGCAAAAGCTATGCATCACAACACCCTTTAAGGAATTAGCAATGACTGAAATGCATGCACCACCATATATGGGTCACCGAGGAATTCAATCCACTCACTGCATGTGAAGATCATTTTTTCTGGCCTGAAATGAAGCACAATATCACAAATTTTGTTTCCGAATGCTTGATATGTCAAAGAGTTAAACATCATTATGGTAAGTCTTATGGTCTTTTAATGCCTCTCCCTATCCCTGCTGGCCCTTGGGAACCAATCTCCATGGATTTTATCATAGGACTTCCCACCATATCCTCACACAATGATATGATATGGACCATAGTTGACATTTTAGCAAACAAGCGTACTTTGTACCTTGCAAAAAGACAATGTCTGCACCACAAGCTGCAAACCTTTTCCTCAAAACCATCTTCCCACATCATGGATTTCCCAAGGTCATCCTCTCTGACCGAGATGGCCACTTTTGCAATCACTTTTGGGTCGCCCTAAAAACTTAGGCTCTACAATGGATTTCACATTTGCATTTCACCCTGAAAGTAATGGTCAAATAGAAGCCACGAATATCACCATTTTGGACCTCCTTAGATCTTATACCACTGAACATACTGCAAACTGGGACCAACACCTCCCTATGCTTCAATTTGCTTACAATAATACCCCTCACTCCTCCACAAACCGTGCACCCTTTGAAATTGTCTATGGAAGAAACTCCTTGTCCATGTGCACTGATGTCCCTGCGACTGACACTTTAGCAATGACCACACACACATTTTACAAGAAGCCACAACTTGCATAAAACGAGCACAACAAAGATACACTGCACAAGCCAACAAGAAACAAAGACCTGCACCTTTTACAAAAAATGACCTTGTTTGGCTTAGAATAGAAAAACGATGCTTAAAAAGCATAGAAAAACATTCCAAAGTAAAATTGGCCCCTAGATTTTATGGCCCATTCAAAATCCTTCAAAAGATAAATGACAATGTGTTCCGTTTGATCATTCCCTCACATTGGAAAATACACAACTCCTTCCATGTTAGTTTGTTGAGACCACATAAGGGACCTATTCCCGGTACTCCTTCCACAACTGACCCCCCCTTAATTGAGGGCAATGAAGAAATTCTGACTCCCGAAAATAATGTTAGACCATGCATGACCACTACTCGCACAGGAAACCAATACATGAGATATTTGGTAAAATACAAATATCATTCTTTGGAAGAGTGTCAATGGATTTCTGAACAATCGCTACGTCCGCACTACCGTCACTTGATACTTGCATACCACACACCTAGAGACACAAATTCACCAATTTAGGTAGTGCCTCTCTTCTCCTGTAGATTCACCGATTTAGGCAACATGAACTTTAAAGTGCAAATCCGTCGGTTTAGACAACACTAGTGTAGATCACCGATTTAGGCAACATGAATTCAAAATGCAGATTCGTCGGTTTAGGCAGCATTAGTGTAGATCCACCAATTTAGGCAACACGCCCATTGGTGTAGATCTATTGGTTTAGGCAACACCAATTAATAGACCACTTTACCAGTGGTGGCTGGCCACCACTATCGCTAGTTTGGTTTTGGTAACAATTGAGGACAATTGTCTTTCAACCCGAGGTATGTAATGAAATTGATATTTTGATGATTTACTTGTGAAATATTTGATATGAAGCATTGCAATGTTGATTTGAATTGTGGAATATGATCACTTGTCGGGTGTTGTGTGAGCAGATCAGTGCTGGCACGTGTTGGACAATACGGCGACAACAGTTATTTGGAGTAAAACTGCCACCATTGGATTTCGTGGCAATCCTTAGTATTTTATGGTTCATTTATAAGTTGATATGTAGTCATCTACTTATTGTTATATTGAACTCTTTACGAGCTATGACTATTTTATGTCCAAGTGCAAACTGATGTAACTCATTTTTGAGCATGAACTCTTCTATAAATTAGATACATGCAAGAGGGAAATGATCACTCTTGCACGGGGGGAGATTCCACCCAATGCTTGTATTTTTCTTCTCTCTCTCTCTCTCTCTCTCTCTCTCTCTCTCTCTCTTTGTCTCTCTATATTCGCGTACAACTTGGAGTATGTACAAGGATGGTTGCTAGCTATGTAGATTTGTGTGTTTCATGGATTGCAGTATGTTGTCTTTGATATTTTGCAGGGCTCTCCATGCTCTTGTTTGTAGCAAAACTTGCATGAGCTACATTCTTTCATTGGTCTATGCAATTATTACAGGAAGTTTTTTCTTAATTTTGCTTACAAATCTAATTATTTGACTCTCCTATTAAAGAAAAATACCCCATATGTTTGTACACACTTACAAGAAAGCTCATTCTATGCAGTTAAGAATGCTTTGACTCGTGCACCTGTGTTACAATTGCCTAATTTTGACCAACCATTATTTGTGGTAGTCACTGATGCTAGTGAAAAAGATATTGGTGTAGTTCTTATGATGCAAGATAACCATCCACTTACGTTTGAAAGTTGTAAATTTAAACCATCTGAATCTAAATTTAGTACATACGACAAAGAGTTGATTGTTGTAGTGCATGCTCTAAAAATTTGGAAACACTATCTAATGGGTGCTGACTTGGTAATTAAAACCGGTTAGCAAAGTATCAATTACTTATTATATCAACCCCTAATAGACAATAAGCATATTACGTGGACTGCTTTTATTCAAAGTTTTTAGTCCAACATTCAGTACCAACGTGGTAAAGAAAACGTTGTGGCTGATGCTTTGAGTTGAAGCTCTTAATAATCTATGTGTTATTACAGGTACTTCTTTTGATTTTATCCCTAATACTTATGCACAAGATGATGATTTTAAATGGTTTCCTTTACTTCAAACATAACTATGTGTCACAAAATCATTTCGTATCTTACTCATTGAAGAATTACATAAACCACATTATGTTAGAAATAGAAGTTTTGCTGCTACTTTTTAGAATTTATGTTGTAATTTTTATTGGCTTGCTACAAAAAGTGATGTTAAACAGTACGTTTCATTTTGTTTAATTTGTCAAAAGATAAGCAGCAACATGTAAGAAACTAGTTTTGTTACACCCTCTCTCTATTCCTGAAAGACCTTGAAAACACATTTCTATGGACTTTGTTATTGGTTTCCCACTCACTGTTCACAAACATGTTATGATTTGGAATGTTATTAATTGTTTCTCTAAGAAATCATATTTCATTCCATGTAAGAAAACTCTCACTGCACATCAAGTTGCACTTCTCTTTTTAAAAGCTGTTTTTTCTCATCATGGTTTGCCAAAAGTAATCATATCTGATAGAGATTCACTATCTTGGGCATGTTATTTCAGCTAATGGGCTACATATGGATCAATCCAAAGTGGATACAATCTATCAGTGGCCTTCTCCTAAAAATCTGGAGGAGTTACATATTTTTTTAGGATTTGCTGGTTTTTATCGAAGGTTTGTTAAAAACTATGCTAATATTGTTGTTCCCATGACGGACCAACTGAAAGGAAAAGGCAAAGCTTTTCAGTGGGGACCCGCTCAATAGCATAGTTTCGATACGCTCAAGGATGCATTAGCTACAACTTCCATACTAGCTATTGTAGACCCTTTGAAATTCATTTTGGAAACGGATGCCAGTGACCGTGCTATTGGAGCAGTCCTGTTACAAGACGGATGCATTTGAAAGCAAGAAGCTTGATGCAGCATAGCATAACTACTCTACTTATGAACGCGAACTCTGTGCAATAGTGTCTGCCTTAAAAACATGGTGGCATTATTTGTACGGTGCTCAGTTTGAGATTGTGTTTGACCATGAAAGCATCAAATGATTTACACAACAAACTGATTTGAAGGGTGGGGAAGCCAGGTGGGCTGAGATTCTTTAGTAATAGGACGCCAAGATCCGATATCGTAAAGGACGATACAATGTGGTGGCTGACGCTCTAAGTCGGATGCCGGAGATCAATTCTCTCTTGTTCACGAAACTTCGTAGTGAATTTTTAAATTCTCTAAAAGACAAATATGAGCATGATGACGCATATTCCAAAGTGTGGAGCCATGTAAAATGAGGGATCCTTCTCACTCCAATGATGGTAGTGTAGCGTTAACCTCCACACATAGTTCTCCTCTATTGAGTGATTAACTACAGCGATGGAAGCATTTCACCATCGACAATGGGTACCTACTCCATAAGGGGAGAGTTTGTGTACCGACGGACACAGACATTCGACGCCAAATTCTTTATGAATGTCATGATAGTCCAGGTGTAGGGCACCTGGGTATTAGAAAGACTTATGCTTACTGGCCAGGTTTACATGGCTTTGTTCAAGCTTATGTCTTGCATTGCCAAAAATGTCAAGTTAACAATGCAGAGAGCCTGAAAGCAGGAGGACTCTTACATCCTTTGAATATTCCCAATGGTAAATGGGAAAGTATCTCTATGGATTTTATTGTGGGTTTACCAACCACTGTACGAGGTCATGACTCGGTATGGGTGGTCGTAGACCGGTTGACTAAACTATGTAAGTTTATTCCAACCAAATCAACGATTAAGACTCTAGAACTAGCCAAGTTATTTGTGGACAACCTATACAAGTTGTATGGTTTGACAAGTAACATTGTCAATGATCGTAATCCCAAGTTTAACAGTCATTTTTGGAGGGCTGTGTTCAAACGATTGGGTACATAACTAAACCTCAGTACAACCGATCATCCAGAAACAGATGGTCAGACTGAACGAGTTAACCAAGTGCTAGAGGATATGCTAAGAGCATACGTGAGCAAGAATCAGTCAGACTGGGAAGAATATTTACCTATTCTCGAGTTTGCCTACTATAGTGCTAAGCATGTCACAACTGGATTTAGTCCTTTCATGCTCATGTATGGGTTTCAACCTAGGTCACCTGTTATGGTGGGGTTGGCAACCGAAAAACTCCAACAGGTTAAGGATTTTCTCCAAGACCACATGGATATGCTGAAACTCGTTGGTCTGAATGTCCGACAAGCGTAGGATCGGTATAAGAAGTACGCTGATGAGAAACATCGGCAAGTTACATTTGAGGAAGGGGAGGAAGTATTTTTATGTGTGCCAGAACATTCGGAAAGTCTGAAAAACAGGCCAACACCTAAATTATCTCCACGATATTGTGGGCCTTTCAAAATACTCAAGCGAGTAGGTGATCGTGCCTACAAATTATTGCTACCTACACATTTTCGTATTCATCCGATGTTTCATGTAAGCCGTTTACGTAAGCGGTTACATGGGGACGACAATGTCATTGACCAACATATTCTGGTTGATTTTGTTGAACCTCCTACCTTACCGCATGAACCTGAATGCATTCTCGACTATCATGATTTACGTACGCGTCATCATGTACGTCAACAAGACTTAATCAAGTGGAAAGATCGACCTGAGGAAGGCGCCACTTGGGAAAACATTAGTGTTCTTAAGAAAAAGTTTCCCACTTTTGTTTTCGAGGACGAAAACTCTTCTTTAAAGGAGGAGTAATGTCAAGACAAGGGCAAGGCCAAACTAGACAAGGGCAAGGCAGAGCTAGGTAGTGTGGAAAGGGAGCCCAACTAGGGCAAAGGTCTAGAAGCCATGCTATATGGTGGGAGGTTGGGAGGTGGACTCCAAGGCACTAGTTCCCCTTGTCTCACATAAGTCTAATGATCAAACAAAAGTTATTAATTGCAATATTAGTGATATATTGAAAGTTTATGTGTCTTCTCAACCCAAGAAGTGGGATGATTACTTTCATATTTTATAGTTTGCTTATAACAACACCACTCACTCTGCTACAAGTAAGTCTCTATTTGAGATCGTGTACGGTCATTCTCTTCCTACTCATGCTTCAAGAGTTTTTAACATTGTGCCTATTGCTGATACTTTCACTACTAATTTTCATGATATTTATATAATTATATACTCTACTATTAAGCATTCACAAGAATTGTATACTAAGCACGCTAATAAGCACCGTAAAGCACATGAATTTACGGAAGGCTGTTATGTTATGCTTCGAATTGAAAAGAGAAGAATTAAAGTGTTGATACAAATGTTTTTGTTAAGCTTGCTCCTCGATCCTGTTGTATGTGGTGCTGTCTTTCCATATTTAATGGTGAGTTGATGATGTGTAGATTGGAACTTTGAGAGTTGAGGAGAAGGCGTTGGCAATAAATTATTCTCGGCCATTTTACATTTGCACAATGTTTTAGATTTTTTATCAATAAACTACTATGACTACTTTGTAAATAGTACAGTGAGAACTCACCCTATAGGGGTCATGCAATAAGTGATATGCTCCACTCATAAACTAAAGTGGAACTAAGTGTAAAAGAGGAGCCTCCAAATTTTGACACCAATAAGCAATATCAAATATTAAATACCTTTAGGCCATTAATTTGCAAGATTCCTCTATCTCTCTCCCCTATTCTATGTTATGCTATGATGTGTGCTCTCTAATCTTGTCTACATCATCTTCCCCTTGCAATATTTCACTATCAAGTGTGTGTAGTGTCATAGTCTAGGTGTGTGTACTTGGGATTTGGGAGAGATGGTGAGAGGTTGACATGTAAGTGTGTGAGCAAATTGGAATTGTGGAAGCAACCATTCTTCCCCTCTACTCCCAACAGCTAATAGACCACCCTAGTGCTTATTCTACTTCTTTCCTTATCTTAAGATCACCAAATTTTGCACCACCTTTTACAACACTTTCTTATATGAAAATCCCCCAGTTTGATATAGTCGGTTCGATAAATTAATACTCATTTTTTTTATTCTCTTGAGTGACTCTCTTTATAGATATTTCCAAGAGCCATAGCACTCAATCAATTTTGCAACAAGCAAGAATATTGCCAAACTCTTTTAGAAGACATACCTCTTTTACTTGTTTACATTGTGTTATAAGTTGTAAAATCAATTATCTCCAACGTCATGGCTTGTGCTTACATTAATTGGAGCTTCTACTGAGATGATTTGTCAAGAAACTATACAACCATTCCCAATGAGCTCAGATGATTTGGGATGATCGCGAATATTTTTACATACTTTAGTACTCCAACCTACTCCAATTCGGTATCAAACAAGTAGTAAATGTTTTATCTTTTATGCCTTGTCTAGTCCATTGGTTACATGCACACAAATTCATCAATTTACACAGTGTATAAATGTTCACCTTGACGTAGATTCACCGATTTTGGCAACACGAGTTATCTATGCAGATCTATCGATTTAAGCAGCACTAATGCAGATTCACCAATTTAGGTAGCACACCAACAAACAACAGATTCACTACTTTAAACAATATCAATACAGTTTAGGCAACACTAGTATAGATTCACCAATTTAGGCAACGCATCTCATTGGTGTCGATTTGCTGATTTGGGTAACACCGATCACAAAATCGTGCTGCAATGACTGGCCACCATTGTTCTTGATATGATTTTGTTACCTGGGTATATAATGAAAGTGATTTTGGATTTTTAATTGGACTTAAATTTGGAATTTGGTTTATCATGATTGGTTGTCGACACTGTATATGAAATTGGACTTGAGATTTATGAGAATTCATTTACTGAACGATGAGTGTAACCAATAATATCCTGATATATCAGGATATGACATATACTGCTTCTTCTCACGGTATGGGACACTAGAATATGAAGTATGTGGATGACGACATGAATAAACAAATGTGTTTCTTTAAGTTTATGAATTTTCATTTTGATATATATGTTTATCACACATACTTTTAACCATTGTTTTTGACAAGTATGCAGATTATTATCTTCGCAACTGAGGACAATTGCTTTCTAACGGAGAGGTATGTAATGGAAATTGATGTATAGTTATCTATTGCAGCTCACATGTGGAAAAAGCATGAGTGAGCTATGGGCTATGCAAAAGGATATCATATTTATGGACACTTCATTATTTTAAGTGCTCTTTATGGGCTATGGTCGTTATTATGTCCGACCAGACACTTTGTATCCATTTTGAGCATTAAAGAAATCTATAAATAAATACGTGCAAGAGAAAAATGCCCTCTTGCACAGGGGGAGATTGCACCCAATGTATATGTTATTCTTCTCTCCTCTCGTCTCTTCTCTCTCACCATGCTGGTGTAGCACTTCGCTCTAGGAGGTGCACCTGCACGCTCTTTCATGCTTTGTCCTGCTCTCTTTCTCCCTCAGTTAGTGTACGATTCTTGATTGTGTGTATGTGCGGCTTGCCAGGTATATAGATTTGCTGATTATTTTGTCGTAGTATATAGTTTTTTGTATTTTTTGGCAGGCTCTCTACGCTCCCGGCTGTTGCACCCTCTGTCGTGCTGGTGGTGGAAGACTCCACCCAGTGGACCAATTGTCGCACATGCTTCTACAGTCACAACCTTCCACTGGTGGCTGCATGCAACCTTTTCCATTTTGTTTCAGATTCTTCTTTCTTTTCCCCTGCTCCTTCTATATTGTTTGCGACTCACAACAACATTATCAACAAATTTTTATAGCCAGGCCTAACAATAGTCTTATCAATGATCCGTAAAAGTGACTTGGGCCACTACAAATGGCTCATGCCAGTTTTTAGTAATTTGAGGATAATTTTTCACATGACCACAAAACTTCACAGAACGTCTTGAGCATGCAATTTAGATGCATATACAACTTTATAGTACAAAATTCAATCAAAAGTCTAAAAATAAAAATTCAAAATTTTCAAAATGACATTTAAAAAAAACATAAAACGACATTTCTCCACCTACTTTGGATAGTTGTCAAATGTCGCTAGTTTTTCCCAAAAATATAGAAGGTTCGTAGTCCTATCACATACATGATTATGTATTTTTGAGAGAAGTTTGAGCCTGCTTAAAATCCTTTGACCTATTTTTTGGAGGGAATATAAAATTTTGTGTGTTTGGACTGAGTATGTCTGAGATTTTGTATAGAGATACTCTGTGTGTGTGTGTGTGTGTGTGTGTGTGTGTGTGTGTGTGAATTGGACATGGGGAGGTAGGCCACAGGGGGAGCCGATTTTCTCTTTCTCTTTCTTTTGCGGGCTGGCCAGTTGGCCGAGTGTGTGTGTGTGTGTGGCTCTTGTCATTCCGAATCTCGTTATTGATTTGGATTTATTTTCATCCAAGCTAATATGTAACAGATTAGACTGATTGTTTAGACTGATTAGTCCTCAAAGATGGTTACAATTTGGAAACGGCTACACCATTAGATTTTTCTCCAATTTTGATTCAAGTCCTATTATTAGTGGTTTTTCATTTTGACCTTTTCACAAATTTTGGTGATTTTCTAATTCCCCCGTTATCAGCGCCAATCATAGTTTTGATTTTGTCTGCAAGAGTCGGGCTTTTGAAGGTTCTTCTCATCTTCTCATGTACCAGCTTTCTACAGGCGGATCGCTCGTGTCTCACGCTTCTTTGCGGTGGTTCTGGTTTATCCGTTGTTCGTTCGTTCGTTCGATCACCACGACAAGTCTCTGCAGAGCCCTTCTCACTTTCTCTCTGTCTCTTTTTGCAGGTCTGAATGGGCAAAACATTCGTGGGTCTTCTGATAGGCGTACTCCTGTCCTTCTGCTCGTTGCAATGTGTCACGGCAGGAAGAGGTACTCATAAAATTTAGCATTTTAGCTCACAGGTGTCGCTGTTGACTTGTACGTTTCTTTGACAGTTATGCCAGTGCTGGAAGACCCTAGCGATGGCTTTAATTATAACCGCACTTTTGCTCAAATCATGGTTGAATACGCTTCTGTAGTAAGTATTTTTCTGTTGTTGAGATGCAAACTTTTTGCATTCAGTAGGGTATCTTCTTGAATCTGTCACTGGAGTCCTTGAGAAGTGGGGACTCCAGGGAGAGTGTGCAGGAGGCGGCTCTGAAAACTGCGCTCAAGTGAAAACCTCTGAAGAGCCGTGTGAGAGCAAGGAGAGAGAAGAGTACCGACCACCAAACAAGCCACAACTAGCAAGCGAAGCCAAAACAACAAAACCTCACCTAAACCAAAAGAGGATGAAAAAAATTATACAAACAAAAACAAAAAACAAAAGCAACAGAAAGAAAAAGCAAGAACAATAACTCGAAGGACATGCATCCACGCAAACACACATGTAATGTGCAGCGGAAGTAAATGATGTTGAATGCTTAGGATGAGTGCTCAGTGTGTACTCAGGATTCCTTGTTACTGAAGGGGAGAGAGAGCTCCCCTTTACGTCATAAGAGATTGTGCAATAGACCAAAATAAGAGAGAATGCAAACTTAGTGAAAGTGCTGTGTGTGTGTGTGTGTGTGAGAGAGAGAGAGAGAGAGAGAGAGAGAGAGAGAGAGAGAGAGAGAGAGATGAGGTCCTGAATCCCCCTTCAAGGGTCCCCCTCTCTATTGCTAGAGAGGTATTTGCTTTAGATTTGCACTAATGCTGGTACAACATGTCACAAAGTGATGACGTGACGGACAACAGAAACCCTAATTTCTTCCAAAAGCCCTAATTTTTGGAAATCGCGGAGGCTAATTTTTTTTTTTAAATATTTTTTTTAATGATAAGCGACGCGAATCTTGCTTTTTCTTTACGCAATGAGAAAGAGAGAGAGAATGCTTTTGCTTTCAAGTTTTGACTCTTTGAGAGAGAGAGAGAGAGAGAGAGAGAGAGAGAGAGAGAGAGAGAGAGAGAGAGAGAGAGAGAGAGCAGTTGCTTTTGATTTGAAGCTTTTGGGGCTTTGCTTTTGGGTATCCCTTGTAACCTTTAAATTAGTGGTGAGGGCCTCACTTCTTAGAGCATTTGGACGCAGAGTCTGAGAGTGAAACCCTAACCGCTCTCTTGTACTTTGATGATTGATTAATACAAAAAGAAATACCGAAAGGGGCGCCAGTCTTTGGGGCCAATATCTCTAGGCACGGAACTCCGTCGGGCCAATGCAAATCTATTGTGATCTGTGAATTGTTTCGAAGTGGTTATTTGGTGCTGTTGCGATTGATTCTTGACTTGGAGTGTCCAAGTCTGTTACAGTGGTATCAGAGCACGGCCGATTTCTCTTCTATGGGAAATCCGATCCCCAATTTTTTTTCCGTGGCACCTATGGCTTTAGGCAATGATCAGTCGACTCCCTCTGCATCTGGAGATGCGGGTTGGGATCACAACGAAGATTCAGATAGAGAGTATGGCCCGCCTCGGCCTACTCAGGCGGAGCAAAGAGAGATGAAGCGTCGTCAATTGATCGGCGATGCAACAAAGATGATGCTCAGTTTTGCGAAGGATCTGAAATTGGCAAAATATATGAGCAAGACTTCTTTTTAAGGAAGTGCATGCACAGTGGCAGAAAACCACTACACCACCCCCGAAATCTGCTTTCAAGAAACCTTCTGATCCCAAACATATTCAGAGAAGGAACTAGAAGAGGTGGTTGGTGCACGGATTGCTTAGCTTTTTCACGCACAGAAGAAAGCCAAAAAACATGGCAAAAAGCAGAAGAAAAGTGTCACAAAAATACGGAAGCGTAAACTGACGTTTAATTGCACTTCAAATACTCAAGAGAATTAGAGGGAGCGAGAAAACTTGACACTTCATTGGGGACCAGAAGATGGGTTGGTCCCCCCCCATAAAGAGAATATCTTTATTACTAAGGGAGAATCTTTACAAGCACAGGAACGGGGCATACGCCCGTCCTCTATTCTTTCTTCTGTTCTGTTCTGACTACTGACTGAGAAAGTGTTTCCACTTTCTTTCTGCTTAGGGGATTTCCCATCTTCTGCGAGACTGGTTGGAAGCTCTCGAAAAGAGAGTCTATCTTCCAAAACAGCTCATCGGAAGCTCTCACAGAGGAAAGTCCATCTTTCGTTATGTATTGCCTTCATGCTCATTCATTCATGCATCGAACACAAAAGAGAAAAACAAGCAAAATAGCTGTAATTTTTTGTACATAACCTGAAATTCTTACCTGTGTACACCCTACGCCGAAACAGAGGTCTTCTTCGCGATGGAATCGCGCCAAACTTGGTGTAGACTTAGGATAAGGAAAGAGAAGAGAATTTCTATGGCTGATTTGCTGAAAACAGCCCTAATCGAGGTGATTAGGGACTGAAAACAGAGAATTACAGCAGCCGCACTCTGCTAAGAGAGCGTCTACGGCAGCTTCTTGCGATGAAACTTCACCAGAAGGTTTCTATGACTGTGAGATCCCTTGTTCTTGACAATGGGAGCACAAGGCTACCACATATGTCGCAAGGGGCTGCTCTCAAGCTTCAATGGAGGGCTCCACCGCGTAGAGCACGCTCACATTAGGGGGGGTAGGTGCACTGCCAGCCCTGAAAATGGGGGAGGGGGGGCTCCTAAATAGCCATCAGGGAGAGGGGACACTAGGAAGAGAGAGAGGGTGAGAGTGAGAGTGAGAGAGAGTTAGTTTGCATTGGTAAGTGTGCCACTTGGCACACTTACTTTAAAAACTTAAAAACCATTCAACTTTTGACTTTAAAAACTTCTAGCTCATTAATTAAAAATGTGCAACTAACTAACAACTGCTACCAATGATTCTTTTATGAGAACACCAAAGGTCTGTCGGCGCAATGCCGCACCGGCACTGCACCGCCTTTACCTGTTCACACTTGTCCGGCCGCCCGCCCGGGCACGGACCGTTAAATTTAATTTAACGAAACTTACCCTAAGGCTTTATTAGCTTTATTAGCCTTAGGGTCACTGTTCTAAGGACCCCATCTCATTCATGTGCTTGTATTGACGCGCGTATTTTTCCTGAGCCTAAAATCTGAGGCTACTGCTTATCCCTTTCTGAAGACCCGATTTCCCAATCACTAGGGCTTCAGGGTAATTTCTGCTAAGGTCCCTCTGAGGTGTTCTAGCCCGCATTTAGGCTCACCTGAGGCCTTAGAACTGCTAGGTCTATTCTGGTGTGCACACAACTAATTAGATAATTCTTTTCTCGTAAATAAATTAATTATTTACAAAGTCTGACTTAGTTACATCCCTCTTGGTTCTAAACAGTTGACCTCAACTGTAGAGCGTCAACATAACTGTGGAAGATGTCAGGGTAGTCCTTGAGATCGGACTCAGTCATCCACTTTGCATCTAAAGGAGTGTAATGCTTGAACTTGACTAAATACTTTCGATGTAGACTCCCCGACTTGAGTTGTCTCTCCGAGTGGTGTATTATCTGTTCAGGTTGAAGGATTTCCTCAGTCTCTTCGACTTTTGGAGGATCTTCTTGTACTGGCGCCACTGGAGGAGGTCCAACATATGGTCAGAGGAGACTGACATGAAAAGCATTGTGGATGCGCCAGTGAGAAGGCAAATCCAATCTGAAAGTCACATCATTGACTTTATTTGTAATTTTGAAAGGGCCGTAGAATCTATGGGAAAGTTTGACAACTTTCCCTTTGCCGACCCGCTTTTTCAATCTAGCTTTCTCAAACCGAAGCAGGACATATTGTCCTTTTTCAAGATTGAGATTCCTTCTGTGCTTGTCTGCTTTTCTCTTCTGTTGCTCTTGAGTACGAAGAATTGCTTGCTTTACTTGTTGATGGGTGATATCAATATTGCGCACAAATTCATCTGCGGCGAAGATGTTTTCTTTGGTCACCATAATAGGAAGTAAGAGTGGCTTCCCGTAAATAATTTCGAAGGGGGCTTTACCAATTGAGGAATGTATGGTATTATTATACGCAAACTCAACTATTGGTAAGTACTGTTCCCATTCGGATTGTCGTTCCGAAACATAGCACTTGAGGAGATCTAAAACAGTGGCATTAGCGATTTCGCTTTGACCATCTGTTTGAGGATGATAAGCTGATGAAAAATCAAGCTTAGTTCCCAAGTTTTCAAACAATGCCTGCCAAAATAGACTAGTCATGCGGGGATCTCTATCGCTGACAATAGTCTTTGGCAATCCATGGAGTTTAAAAATCTGAGCTAGAAATATTCTAGCCATGTGATCAGCTTTGATCGTCTTTTTTACTGGAAGAAAATGTGCTTGCTTATTGAACCTGTCTACTATAGTCCAGATTGCATCATTTCCATTCTTGGATCTAGGAAGATCCGTAATAAAATCCATGGCAATACTTTCCCATGGCGTGTTAGGCACAGGGAGCGGCTGAAGTTTGCCATAAACTTTATGTCTGTCATATTTCACTTTTTGGCATACTAAACACTCACGTACATGTTTTTCAATGTCTGCACGGAGTGTTGGCCAAAAGAAATACCTTTCGAGGGCACTAGTGGTGGAAGCAATTCCCCGATGCCCGGCATAAGGAGAATTATGTGCTTCATCCATCACCTTTTGTAGTAAAGGCTGAGCTATGCATATTGCTTGTTGACGATAGAGTGTATTATCCCTGATAGAATAAGGTGGCTTTGAGTGACCAGGTTGAAGATCTGCCCAAATTGTGGCGAAGTCTGGATCTTGAGGATACATCTCGCTGAGAGATTCTAGTTCCTCATGATAAATTGTTGTTAGTGCATTGATCTTTGGACGCCTGGAGAGAGCATCTGCAACTGCATTCTTTGTTCCAGAAGTGTGTAAAATCTGAAAATGAAACATTGAAAGAAAGTTGGCCCATCTCATCTGCTTTTCTGATAACTTTCTCTGTGTGAGAAAGTAGCGAAGACTTTGATGATCTGTCTTGATAATAAAATCAGCTCCTAATAGATAGTGTTTCCAAATGGAAAGAGCATGAATTACTGCCATTAGCTCTTTTTCGTATATGGAGGCATGCAACTCTGCATCTTTAAGGCGCCGACTTTCATAGGCTATCGCGTGACCCTCTTGGTTCAAAACTGTTCAAAACTTTCTTGAAAGAAAGTTGGCCCATCTCATCTGCTTTTCTGATAACTTTCTCTGTGTGAGAAAGTAGCGAAGACTTTGATGATCTGTCTTGATAATAAAATCAGCTCCTAATAGATAGTGTTTCCAAATGGAAAGAGCATGAATTACTGCCATTAGCTCTTTTTCGTATATGGAGGCATGCAACTCTGCATCTTTAAGGCGCCGACTTTCATAGGCTATCGCGTGACCCTCTTGGTTCAAAACTGCTCCTACACAATCTCCAGATGCATCGCAGTATACCTCGAAAGGTTTGCGAAGATCAGGGACGGTAAGAACGGGTCCGTTACTAAGTAGATACTTAAGCTTTTCGAAAGCTTGTTTTTGTCCAGACCCCCAATGGAATGGAATCCGCTTCTTTGTCAGGTCATGGAGGAGACCTGCTATCGTGGCAAAAGCTCGAATGAAACGCCGATAATAAGAACAGAGGCCAAGGAAACTTCGTACATCATGTACTGTAGTTGGCGTAGGCCATTCTACAACTGCTTGAATCTTTTCAGGGTCCATTCTCACCTGGTTGTGAGATACTATATGGCCCCAATAGTGGATTTCTTTTAAAAAGAACTCACTCTTCTTAGCATTCACAAATAATTTGTGTTTGCGTAATTCTTCAAACACTAAGGCGAGATGCATATAGTGTTCGTCTTTCGTCTCTGAGAAGATTAAGACGTCATCAAAGAAAACGCCTGTAAAACTTCTATATGAGTGGAAGATTCTATCCATCATTGTGTTGAATGTAGCTGGTGCATTAGTGAGTCCAAAAGGCATCACTAAGAATTCATACAACCCGAAGGTTGTTCTAAATGAAGTCTTATGCACATCCTGAGGAGCTATGTGGATTTGATGATAACCGCTCTTCAAGTCTATACGACTAAAGACACTTGCTCCTTGTAACTTGTCAAGAATGTCGTCAATCCGAGGGATTGGAAATCGATTCTTGATTGTGATCTTGTTTAGAGATCTATAGTCTATGCACATGCGGAATGTGCCATCCTTTTTCTGTACTAGCAAGACAGGTGAACAATATGGAGAAGTACTAGGCCTTATTAAGCCCTTCTCCAAAAGTTCGTTAACCTGCTTGAGAATTTCCTCTTGCTGCATTAGACTAACTCGATAAGGAGGCTGATTTGGAGGAGAACTTCCTGGGATCAAATCAATGGTATGATCCTCAGGTCGCGAAGGTGGGAGTTCATTTGGAAGTTCATCTGCAAAACAATCTTTATATCTTTCTATTAACTTAAGTCTTTTTTGCTCTAAAGAGGAAGAAAGTTGTGAAACAGACACATCTCTCTCTCTTGCAAAAATCAAGTACGCTGAAACACACTTTTTCATTTCTTTCTTGATGGCAATGTGGTTGGCGATAGAAATACGCCAATCACCTGCATCTGCAAGTACAAGATACTCCTTTCCTTTATGAGCAAAAGACAAGGTTTTCTGAACATAGTCAGGAATGGGATGCATCTTGTAGTGCCAAGGCATTTCCAAGATAACATCGCATCCTTCAAGTGAAGCTAGTAAGAAAGACTCTTGATCCTTGTAGTGGTCGACCTTTAGATTCAACTTCCCTATGATTGGAGTAGAGTTTGAGTTCTGCCCTTTGAAAGCTGATTGCGCTTGAATAGAGACTCCAAAACGATTGGGCTGCAAGTTCAGGTCGTCAGCTAGCTGGGTAGAGATGAAGTTGTCTGTACTACCAGGGTCAAACAAAATAAGAGCCCGCTGGTTGTTGATACTACCCCATGCTTTGAGAAGAGCTCTTTCTTTTCCATCCTTGGTTGTATTTCCCTGTACATCTGGGACTGCATTGGAGGAGGGTGGTTGTGGAGGTTTGGTTGGACAGTCACCCTTCATATGACCAACTTGTCCGCACTTGAAGCATCTTCCTTCACTAGTGTAGGTTCGCAACTCAGCAGGAGAGAGATATCTCCCTTTCTTGGGCTGATTTGGCTTTGCTTCTGCTTCGGAGGCGGTTCTTTTCTTCTTTTGAGAAGAAGTAGAAGAGGTAGGTTGCTCATGGAGAGCCTTCTGCTTGGCATGGTAAGTGCTTTGCTCCATCTTCCTTGGAGTACCCTTGTCATGTATTCCATCAGCTATGCGGGCTGATTCCATAAGTATCTGCAAGTTACCTCGAGGGTAAAGCTTCATAGCCTTTTGCAAGGCTTCATGCAAACCTGCTTCAAACTTGCGCATCTTCTCCGAATCGTCAATCTTCTTGAATGGAGTGACTTTCAAGAGAACGTCCCAAAACCTATCCACATAGCGTGGAACAGTTTCGTTCTCTGACTGTGAAAGTCGATCCCATTCTTTCTTTACCTCTTCCTCATAGTCTGGAGGAAGGAACTGTGCGTAGAACTCCTTCTTGAAAGCGGTCCAATCTTGGGGTTTGCGATCTTCCAGGATAAGGGTTAACCACCAATTGCTGGCGGTGCCTTTCAGGTACAAACTAACATGGCGAAGCTTGGATCTTTCTTTAAAATTCCCTTCAGCAAATGCAACTTCAAATTGGCGGATGAAAGCCAAAGCCTTGTCATTATCACGCCGTCCATTGTAGGTGTCGAATTTCACATCTCTATCTCTCGACTTGAATGTTTTTTGCTTGTGGTGCTTCTTCTTATGGTGCTCCTTCTTTCTATGCTTAGACTCCTTGGGAATAGGAGTCCTTTCCCTTGAATGTACTTCTTGCTGCGACGGATCGTCGAGAAACATGTCTTCCGGAGAAACTATGTCTTCCAGATCCTTCATGAAAGAGAACTGAGGGGAATCAGGGGGATCCTGCTCTTGAACTTTTGGATTAAACCGCACATGACGTTCTGGAGATTTCTTCTGCCTCTCGCGCATGCGGGAAGTTCCAATCAAAGGATCTTTTCTTGGTTGTGGCGCCTTTGGGTTCTGCGGAATTTCTCCCGACCCCATCGGCATTTTCTCCTTCCCTTTTTCAAGAGTATGGAGAATCTTTTGAACTTCTGGATGGGAGAGAGCTTTCTGCAACTCTTCCACCTACTGTTGAAGGAGAGAGAACTCTATCTCGCGTCCTCCCATTTCTGCAGTCTGCCAAGAGTCGTCAATCCCTTCAGGAAGAGAGAGAGGACCTTGCTCTGATACCACTGTCACAAAAATACGGAAGCGTAAACTGACGTTTAATTGCACTTCAAATACTCAAGAGAATTAGAGGGAGCGAGAAAACTTGACACTTCATTGGGGACCAGAAGATGGGCTGGTCCCCCCCCATAAAGAGAATATCTTTATTACTAAGGGAGAATCTTTACAAGCACAGGAACGGGGCATACGCCCGTCCTCTATTCTTTCTTCTGTTTTGTTCTGACTACTGACTGAGAAAGTGTTTCCACTTTCTTTCTGCTTAGGGGATTTCCCATCTTCTGCGAGACTGGTTGGAAGCTCTCGAAAAGATAGTCTATCTTCCAAAACAGCTCATCGGAAGCTCTCACAGAGGAAAGTCCATCTTTCGTTATGTATTGCCTTCATGCTCATTCATTCATGCATCGAACACAAAAGAGAAAAACAAGCAAAATAGCTGTAATTTTCTGTACATAACCTGAAATTCTTACCTGTGCACACCCCTACGCTGAAACAGAGGTCTTCTTCGCGATGGAATCGCGCCAAACTTGGTGTAGACTTAGGATAAGGAAAGAGAAGAGAATTTCTATGGCTGATTTGCTGAAAACAGCCCTAATCGAGGTGATTAGGGACTGAAAACAGAGAATTACAGCAGCCGCACTCTGCTAAGAGAGCGTCTACGGCAGCTTCTTGCGATGAAACTTCACCAGAAGGTTTCTATGACTGTGAGATCCCTTGTTCTTGACAATGGGAGCACAAGGCTACCACATATGTCGCAAGGGGCTGCTCTCAAGCTTCAATGGAGGGCTCCACCGCGTAGAGCACGCTCACATTAGGGGGGGTAGGTGCACTGCCAACCCTGAAAATGGGGGAGGGGGGGCTCCTAAATAGCCATCAGGGAGAGGGGGCACTAGGAAGAGAGAGAGGGTGAGAGTGAGAGTGAGAGAGAGTTAGTTTGCATTGGTAAGTGTGCCACTTGGCACACTTACTTTAAAAACTTAAAAACCATTCAACTTTTGACTTTAAAAACTTCTAGCTCATTAATTAAAAATGTGCAACTAACTAACAACTGCTACCAATGATTCTTTTATGAGAACACCAAAGGTCTGTCGGCGCAATGCCGCACCGGCACTGCACCGCCTTTACCTGTTCACACTTGTCCGGCCGCCCGCCCGGGCACGGACCGTTAAATTTAATTTAACGAAACTTACCCTAAGGCTTTATTAGCTTTATTAGCCTTAGGGTCACTGTTCTAAGGACCCCATCTCATTCATGTGCTTGTACTGACGCGCGTATTTTTCCTGAGCCTAAAATCTGAGGCTACTGCTTACCCCTTTCTGAAGACCCGATTTCCCAATCACTAGGGCTTCAGGGTAATTCCTGCTAAGGTCCCTCTGAGGTGTTCTAGCCCGCATTTAGGCTCACCTGAGGCCTTAGAACTGCTAGGTCTATTCTGGTGTGCACACAACTAATTAGATAATTCTTTTCTCGTAAATAAATTAATTATTTACAAAGTCTGACTTAGTTACAAAAAGCACTGACTTTCCAAGTTATTTGGGTCGTTAGTCGACTTTTCACAAGGCAAAGAAACAGAAGAAGCGTGTTTGATTTGAAGGAGTACCCATTTCTTCTTCTTCTTCTTCCTTTGACAGTTCTTCTAGCTCCTCGGATTCGAGCGAAGAAGACAGAAAAGGTAAAAAGCAAAGCAAGAAGCAACGTTTCAGAAAGGGCAAGAGAAAGGCAAAGAAGTCTAATGCTCGCCTAGAGACTAACAGTTCTACTGAGGACTCGTCTACAGACAGCTCAGATTCCGATGACGGAAACTTTTATGCGAACAAGAAGATTTATTTTTTATTTTTTATACAAAGCTAACCAGTAGGACTTTCTCGAAGATAAAAGCAAGAAAGTCCGAGAGTTTAAGGAAGGTGGCCACTTGATCAAGTTTGATACTTTTTCAGGATACTCAGATGCTTCGAAGGCTTTGTCTTTTATACAGCAGTTTGACATCGCTTTCGTGGGAGGACGCTATTCAGAGCACTCCAAAATTCGGAGAGCTGTCTCTTACTCTAAGCGGAATGCTTGTACTTGGTGGTCCACACTTCTTTTAAACAAGACTGCGCCAGTTAAATGACTGAAATTTAAGAAGCTTTTTTTTTCTTCTTGGTTGACGCAAGAATATGAACGAGATATACGAGCTGCTTGAAACCATCTTCGGATGACCAAGAAAGATACAATCAATGCTTATTGTGAAAGATTCTGGAGCTCTTTTCTACCCGTCTCTTTATTCAAGAAGATCTCATTCATAGAACAAATTGAGCGGTTTACCTTGGGTCTACCTACAGAGATCCGAGATCACTGCTTGGAACAGAAGTCAACTTCTATTCAGGAGTTGATGAGTCATGCGAAGCGGGGCTTTGCCATTCACTCTGGCAGTTTGACCTATCCCACAAATGAGGCCATGACACAACGAGCCAAACAGACTTCTGGGAATGAAAGTAGAAAGAAAAAGAACAACCCAGAGAAAAAGGATGCACGACCCAAGCTTACTCCTGAGGAGAGAGCTCGCTTCATCAGAGAGGGAAAGTGCTTTGGATGCGGGGAACATGGACATATCTCCGCGAAGTGCCCTAAAAAGACACAGAAAGAACAGAATGATAAAGAATGACGACAGGCCTGAGAGTTCGAGAGCAGCTGAGGAACGTGGAAGAAAAGGCAGATAGAAAAGCAGAACTCGTACCACATGGCGTGGGACTTGCATCGAATCAAATGAATGAAAGTACAAACTTTGCCGCTTTTTGGGGCAAAGTGAAGGATGAGGAAGCTCTTTTGAAGGAGCCAAGGCCAACTTCTTTTCACTTGAATTGGCGGCTCGATTTGGAATTACGCCTGACAGACTGACGCCACAGGCGAAGGTACGACTGGCACCCGGATGGGATGTTGCCATTACATCGAGCATTGGCAAACTTCGTTTCCAATGATAGGGGTGTTCAGGGCACGCGAGTGACGTTCTACTCGGAATCCCTTGGTACCACCAAAACTACGGCGTGGTTGACTACCGGGCCGAGAAAGCGACTTTGACAAATGAAGGGCTCAGAGATTGTACTTGATGAACTTCAGTTTCTTTACTCATTCTTTTGGGAGAAAACTGAACGATGAATAAAGGTTGAATATGTTTTGATCTGAACAAAAGAACGCCAAGATTTTTCTCCACACTCATGCTGATTGCTTTTTAGAGGGCCTGAAGATCAGACCATTGACCTGATACTTGGAAGCATGTCACCGAACCGGCCACCTTATCGCGTGAGCCGAGTACAGATTGAAAAGATTATGAACCAAGTGAAAGACCTCTTAGAAAAGAGTCTTGTCCAGCCTGGACTTCACCGTACTGCTCTCCACTGTTGTTGGATTTGAAGAAAGACGGATCTTGGAGAATGTGCATTGATTATAGAGCTCTCAACAAAATCACCATCAAGAATAGATTTCCGATTCCTAGGATCGATGATATACTCGATAGGTTACAGGGATCCTCGTGCTTAGCAGGATTGACTTGAAGAGTGGATATCATCAGATCCGAATCGCGTTGGAAGACGTCTACAAGACAGCTTTTCGGACGACTTTTGGGTTATTTGAGTTTTTGGTTATGCCTTTTGGCTTAACCAATGCTCCTGTGACATTTAACCGGATGATGGACAGGATTTTTCGAGAGCACATGCTATTTGTTGGCACTTTCTTTCATGATATCATTGTTTTCTCCAAGAATGAGACAGAACACAGAAATCATTTGCTTCAGAGATACACTTTTTGGGACACTTTGTCTCAGCAACAGGAGTGCAAATGGATCCGGCCAAGATAGACACTATCTGTGATTGGCCCGATTTGAAGAATGTCCATGAAGTTGAAAGCTTCTTGGGACTGTGTTCGTACTACAGACGGTTCATTCGAAAGTTTGCAGAGGTTGCTTCCACTTTGCATATCTTGACACAAAAAGGAGTCCCTTTCTTGTGGGGATCCACAGAGGTGACTGCCTTTCAGACATTGAAAGAGAAATTGACTACGGGACCTATTTTGACTTTGCCGGACTTGCAGAAGTCATTTGAAGTATATTGTGATGCTTGTGGTCGTAGTCTGGATGCGGTCTTGATGCATAGCTTACGAGAGCCGTTTGTTCTCTAGGCCGGAGATGACAGCACAGATTTATGAGAGAGCTTTTGGCGGTTATCCATGCTCTTACTCAGTGGCGGCATTACCTACTCGGAGCGGATTTTACTGTCTTCACAGACCATCAGAGTTTGCGCTACTTCTTGTCACAGAAGCAGCTTTCAGAAAAGCAGATGTGGTGGGCGAACATCTTGTCACAGTTCCACTTCCAGATTGTCCATGTGCAGGGACAGAAGAATGTGGTGGCAGATGCTTTGTCTCGGAAACCGTTGGTTCTTGCTATTTCCGTGATACATCATAGGAGCTTCGAGGATATGGTCGATCAGTATGCCACAGATACAGATTTTGCAGATATTTTCACACGGATATGGGATGGGGAGAGTAGCTGGATACTCTCTTCGGGAAGGCTACTTGATGAGAAAGACTATGTTGTGCGTTACACAGCCGTTGAGAGAAAAGGTTATGATTTTAAAACATTTTTAAGTTAATAATGTTTTGTTTTATCTAGTTTTGTTTCGTAGCAAACAAAGTGATTTAGTTTGTTCTGTTTGTTTGTTTTTGTTTTTGTTTTCTTTCTTGGTTCCTTGCTTTTATAGGTTTATGAGTGCTTTATTCTCTCTTATAATTCGTGAGTTCAGACTATTCTGAACTTATGAAGGTATATATAAAAGGTTATGATTGAATGCCATTGTCCACCTCTTACGGGTCACCGCGGCATTGCTACCACCATGAAGGGGTAGAGAGATACTTCTTTTGGCCGAGACTCAAAAAGGATGTGGAAGAGTTTGTGCGTAGTATGCCAGAAGGTCAAGTTTGACAGGCATAAGGCACAGGAATTGGTAATGCCTCCACCCATACCCACCCGCCCCTGGAAAAATATTGAAATGGATTTCATTTTCGATCTCCCGAGAACACAAAATGATCACGATGATTTTCCGATTACATGGCACGTCTGAGACGATTGTCTCCAACAGAGACCCCAGATTTATGAGTTTGTTTTGGAAGGCAATTTGGGAGAACATTGGCACGCGGTTGCAGTTCTCGTCATCGTTCACTTGCAGACTGACGGGCAATTTGAGATTGCCAATTCAGTGATTTTAGATTTATTGAACCCTTGTATCTCGGATTAGAATACTCAATGGGAAAAGAACTTACCTTTGGTGGAATTTGCCTACAATAACACTTTGACGGGGAAGACCCCATGTGAGATTGTTGAAAGTGTTGCGAAGGTTCCATCCTTCCTGAGCACGGAAGATTAGATATTTGAAGCGGATGAATATTCGCGAGATTTGGATACGGCTTTTGCCAAGGTTCGCGAGACTTTGCAGGAGTCTCAAGAACGACAGAAAAAGGCAGCGGATCGCCATTGTCGCGACTTGAAATTGAAGGAGGATGATTGGGTGCTCTTACGTTTTGAGAAGGCACGCCTACAAAAGAAAAAGGGAAAGGAGAGGCTTTTTCCAAAGCTTAGGATGCGATACTACGGACCTTTCCAGATCACTGACAAGATAAATGATGTCTCCTTCTGATTGAAACTGCCAGATACTTGGAGGATTCACAATGCATTGCATGTGAGTCTCTTGAAACCTGTTAAGGGTGATGTGCCTGATGATGGGGAGCCTGATGAGCAACCCGAAGTGGAAGAAAACGAGGAGATCCTTGTTCCTGAATAGATTTTCGCACATAATGATACGAAGAAAGGTAAAGTCCGAAGGCGGTT
Source organism: Adiantum capillus-veneris (assembly GCF_014529385.1). NCBI lineage: Eukaryota > Viridiplantae > Streptophyta > Polypodiopsida > Polypodiales > Pteridaceae > Adiantum > Adiantum capillus-veneris. Next base: position 170,894,353 of record NC_140934.1, on the reverse strand, counting down.
CTTGGTTAAGTTCAAGAACTTTCTTGCATTTGATGCGAAGTGGATGGAGGAGGAGGACCTAGCAGATACTCCTCGGATTGTGAAACTTTACCTTGATGTTTTGGTTTAGCATAGTCTACTCCAAACGGAACCCAGAATTCAGCTTGGCCGGAGATCTGGTGCAGTGGGATGCACAAGAGGGGAGTCACTCCGCTCCCTTGTCAACAGATGCCTTGATTTTGATACTGAAGTCACTGATGTCTCTTTGAGCTTCAGGGATACTGAGAGCTGACAGTATTCTGCTGGATGACTTTATGAAATGGAATTCCTAATAATGATACTGATTTGTTCTTGACTTCTTTTGAGTGCAGGAATTGATAGACGAAATGACTGCAGCATTTTGGTCTACTTGATCTCGAATAGACATGGTTGCAATAGGGGTTAGTCAATCGGACATCGATGAGGTCCCGATTGGACCTAGATGTGATTGCTAGCTACATTGCCGATAAATCATGGTCTAAGATCTGAATGAATGTTGAATGTCATGTGATGTCCTGTGATGTCGTGTGATGTGACTGTCGGTTTTGTACATGTGCTAGATGTGTGCTCCTAGTACGTAGGTACTAACAGTCAGTGTCTGCTAAGACGGTTTATGGCTTTTGTCGGTTTTGCAGGTGTAATCGCGGTCGATTACAATGCTTTCAAGAGGGGGGTATGTCACAAAGTGATGACGTGGCGGATAGCAGAAACCCTAATTTCTGCCATAAACCCTAAAATTCCTGCAAACCCTAATTTCTGCCAAAAACCCTAATTTCCGGAAATCGCAGAGGCTTTTTTTTTTGTTTAATAAATAAATTTTAATGATGAGCGACGCGAATCTTACTTTTTCTCTACGCGATGAGAAAGAGAGAGAATGCTTTTGCTTTCAAGTTTTGACTCTCTGTGAGAGAGAGAGAGAGCAGTTGCTTTTGATTTGAAGCTTTTGGGGCTCTGCTTTTGGGCATCCCTTGTAACCTTTAAATTAGTGGTGAGGGCCTCACTTCTCAGAGCATCTGGACGCAGAGTCTAAGAGTGAAACCCTAACCGCTCTCTTGTACTTTGATGATTGATTAATACAAAAAGAAATACCGAAAGGGACGCCAGTCTTTGGGGCCAATATCTCTAGGCACAGAACTCCGCCGTGCCAGTGCAAATCTATTGTGATCTGTGAATTGTTTTGAAGTGGTTATTTGGTGTTGTCGCGATTGATTCTTGACTTGGAGTGTCCAAGTCTGTTACACAACGCTAGATGCGGAGATGCTTGACGATACTTGGTACTGCGAGGCTAAAGGCTGAAAATGCAAAAACGCTAAGGATGCTACTTGGAATCTGGCTGATCCGCTATCGCCGGGGACGGTGATGGGCCGAAAAACTGAAAAGGCTGATAGACTGGGCTTGAATCCGCAACCGGCTCGACGATGAACAAGCTTTGGAAACGCTGGGACTTGATGGCTGAAAACGTTGGATCTTGATGGCTGGAAATGCTGATGAAGTGGGCTGAATTTTAAGGCTGAAAACATTGGCTGCTGATGGTTCTTGGTACTTGTCACAAATGGGAGCGCACACGAATAATCAAGAAGCTGAAAATAAAGAATCTTTCAACTAAAAGAGTCGAAGGAGAAGATCAACACAGTATTTGGGACCTATTTGGGACCAAAAGATGGGCTGGTCTCCCCCCTTAAAGAGAATCTTTATTAGGGAAAATGTCACAAGCGGGAGCGCATAACAATATAAAATACATTCGGATGAATAGAATTTATCACTTATTACTGAAGCCAAAGGATATAGAGAGAAATAGATAGACAGAGAGATAGAGAGTGAGAAGATCGACACAGTACTGGGGACCAGAAGATGGGCTGGTCCCCCCGTAATAGTATCTTTATTACTGTGCGCCTATGTCGCATGTGTCAATGCAAGGAACTTGCCGATACACCGTGTGGGAGCCACAAATGGCTCCAAGCACACAACAAGCCTAAACTAGTAAGCTCAAAGAAGGCGATGGTGTGTCACTCACCGCTCTACGCTTGCTTCGTGGAGGATTCCTCGCCGCGAAGAAGAAAGAGACGCCGCTACGCCGCGCTCAACCGCCTCACCGTCGCCGTGCCGCCGCAATGCTCGATCGCACACACTCTCTCTCTCTCTCTCTCTCTCTCACATACACACACACACACAAGGAGGTGAAGAAGAAGAAGATGGAGATGGAGATGGAGCAAGAGCACTCTTCTATTGCACAAATGAGAGAATCAGTGGATTTTAGGTTTAGTTGACTTTTATATGAGCTCGCCCTATTCACACTTGGGCGCCCATGCTTAGCCAACTAATCCCTTGAATGTTCCAGTTAGAGTGCGCCTCTCATCGGCGATCACTCTTACCCTTTTCCTATTGGACCAACAAGCCCGATACCTGACTCTATCAAATAAATAATACAATGTCGGCCGTAGGATACAACGTCCGTCGTAGGTGATAGGGTGTCCGTGAGCCGTGAGGGTTAACATACCCCCCTTCCTGATGTAGATTCCATCCTCGGAAGCTATTGAGTTGAAGCTCGTTCGTCGAGGTGGAAGAGCATTTGAGATGAATGTCCTTAGCCTTCTTCAGTCACTGCAAAATCAAACAACATTGGCACAATAATTGCATTCTCATAAGCGATTAAAAAGCATATGTAGTTTTAGGCAGACAAATTGATTGGTAACAGAATTTTAAACAATTTGTCAGCAATAAACATTAAATTGCAATGTAATCAAATGCATAAACAGATGTAAAGGTAAAAAATTAAACAAGTCTGGGATCGCTAATTTAACGGTCGAAAGGCACTAGGGATCGATTATTAATACCATGGGTAAGCTTCTTAATTTTCTCTGGTCAATTAAGTTGTTTAATCGCGAGAGCGAAGTATTTCATGTTCGAGGGCTGACTAGAGGCTATACCTAGAAGACCTTGTAGTTAAGCTACGATAAAAGGAATTTCTCATGAAATCATCACCTGACTGATTACTTTTTCTTTGACCCCCCAAAGTCTTTTCACAGTGATTCAATTTTGATGTGTGTGCTTATTTTGTATGCCTTGGGTTTTTTGCTTTTCAAGGAAAAGCGCCCACACTGGGAACCTCTAGTGCTTTAGTACCATAGGCGATACATGTGAGTGAAGTACCCAATCAAGCTGAGATTTCTCTTCCAGCTTAAGATTTTACATTGTGGCACTTTGATTTGTTTTTGTTTGTTCGTTTTCAACATTTTAATTTTGTAACTTTGGGGGGTCATATAACACTGATACACCTCCCCAGGATCATCACACTAGTAAACTCCCTTTATAATACTTAAGCTAAAGGTCAATAGGGTCAAGCCCACTAGAAAGCCCTCGTACATTTCACACAATGCTGCTTAAATCGGATTAAGAACCTAAATAACCATTGATTATTAGGAAGGCATTCCCTATGGTATTAAGAGAAGATCTCTAACACCTAACTTGGTCAAACTAGCTTAGTCGGACTGCTTGATTTTTAAACCTAGACAAGTGATTATGACAAAAAATTACATTGAATTAAATGTTTGTTACTAAGCAAATGTGCTGGATATTATGCTACCAATCACAATCAAAGCAGACAATCATAGATGTAAAAAAGATAAGGGGCAATGCTAATGGACAAGAAACACCTGTTTGTGTTGATGGTCGCGCTTGATTTGAAGAGTGAGTCGAGATGAAGATTCCATGAAGGTCCAAATCCTAACAACAGCAACACGCTCCTGTACACACTAGGAAACACAAGGAATACCTCTAGGAGGCACATCAGTGGGAAAAAAGAACTTTGCTAATCACTCAACTCTAAAACAGAAACACTGCTATTGTATTAATCCTACCTACCCTTCATTACTCGAGTGATGGGGATCAAAGGTATTTTATGACAGGTTTCTGTTTCAATGTATCGGATGTGAATGTGTAGGTCTGAGTCAATGTTTTGACTTTTATTGTGCATACTCGTTTGCTAATTGCTCTTGCTCTTTATTTTTTTATTTTTTTTGTGAGTATAAGGCTTTATATATATACATTCCCTAAGATTGGTGATTAAGAGGTTAGGGAAACAAGGTTGAGAGGGGAGTGAGTGAATGATGATTGTCAGCAAACATTCCCCCCTTCCTTGGGTAGATCATATCGTTTGAAATGTGCTCGTCACCCTTTGAAACCAATTGTTCCAGTCGATAATAGGTGAGGATTTTTGCCAGTAGTTTTCTATTACCTTAGGTGCCTCATCGAGTTGCAAGGGTGGTAAGGTACTCTCCCAGGATCGAACTTGAAGTGGTTCATCAAGTGATTCTTGAACACTGGGAGGTGTGGATTTCTTTGTAGCTTTATGGAGGTCCACTATTGTAGGTCGACGATGTGGAGAAGCTTTTACCTCTATGGATGCATTACATGAGGAGCTAGAAGCTTCATGGGACTCCCCCCTTGTTGAGCTAGGTGGAACAAATCGTTCTTTCTTTGGTACCCAAACTAGCTCTGGAGCGGGTGTGTAGCATTTTGTGATTTTTTTCTTTCCGCGATTGTCGATTTGTTTTGGAGCTACAAGAGTGGGTTCATATGGATCAGGTGACATGTAAGAACTCAATCTACGTTTTGGTACCCAAATTTGATCATTTCCTCGATAGTAGCCTTGGGCTTCCAATAGTCGTTTAGGAATCCAACGCCAGTTTTTCTTACTTTTCTTGGAGCGAGTGAGACGTTTCTTACTAGGCTTTTGTTTTTTAGCACTAGCTATGGTCGTTAAAGAGGCTTTAGGGACCCACTTGAATGTTTTCTTCGTTACATTAGGATGAGTCTTGTCAGAAGCTATATGCATTGCTTGTAGCATATTTAAGGGTACAGGCATTTCATCCCCCTCAGGTGCTACCCAGGTCGTCCCCCTATTTCCCCAAGTGTCTATGGTTGCTGCTAGGTGGACCCAATCCACATTGTCCGACTCAGTCATCCCAGGTAGTACATCCATATAAGGAGAATCTTCCCCAACATCAGTGTCCGCTTTACACGTGTAACAATACTGCAATGGGGCCGAGTGAACTGTGGCGTCAGATCTATGATCGATTATAAACCTGTTTCCTAGAGGATGTGCTTGACCCGTCACAAGATCCACTCGAATGACAGAATCTTGGAACTGCAAGTAGACATGGTTTTTAGACCAGTCATGCACCATTTTTGCTTCCCTCATGAAAGGACGTCCTAAGATCATCTCCGATGGCATAGTGTGTTTGGAGAAATCCATAACAATGAAGGTAACTCGTATTTTATGTCCAAAGACCTTGATTTTGAGATCTTCTAGCATCCCAATAGGTTTAACAATAGACCCATTGACCATCTTCACTACCATGGTTGTGGTCGCAAGGTGAGGTCTTCCCATAGTTTCCCATCAATTTTTAGTCACAATGCTAACCCCAACGCCACCATCAAGGATTCCCTTCACAGTTGATCCCTTAGTAGTGATTGGTATAGTCGCATTAGATTCATCACCCTCAAAGTATTGTCCCAACTTGTTAACAGGTATTTCTATAACAAGGTTCTCATCTAAGTTGGGTTGTGGATCTAAGTGTTCCTCCTCTATTGGCATCTCCCCAGCTCCATCCATCTGTGCAAATTGTGGTAGCTCAAACTTCAGTTCTCCATTGAGGAAGGCTCGAAGAGCTGAGACTAGCTCGGGGTCTTTATATAGTTTGGACATGATGGTGGTTCTAACTTCTGAAGACATGAAATCCATCAGTTTGGCAATGTTTAACGGCACCTTTTGGCCTTGAGTCCCTTGACGTGGGGAAGATGGGATCTCCATTTCTTCGATAGGATCAGGTAGTCCCTCTGTAAACATTCTTTCCATCAAGAAGTGAGTACGCCCACTTTCCCATGACTTTAAGTCACTTTCTTCTTGGATGACACTAGGTATGTCCAAGGGTCTATGGATTTGGTGAGGTTGTTGTTGCGTAGGGAACACGGTGTCTGTAATCTGGATCTTTCTAGGTGCTGGTTCTAGATCCCTTTGGGTATCTTCTAGCAAACTCCTTAATTGCTTGACTCGCTCAATCTCCTCTGTAGGGTTTGGGTAAGTTCCTATCTTCTTTTTGGATCCTGGCCATTGTGGCTCATGAAGATCTTCCTTGTTGGTTTCTATGTTAGTGGTCGTTTTGGTCTCCATGGTTTCACCCGAATCAGAATCTTCTTTAGCGTCGTTCATATATACGGGGTCGTCACCAGTCCCTATGTTGGTCTTTGAACTGGGGTCTCGCTTCGCTGCTTTTTGCGATCTCTTTCTTCGAGTTTTCTTCTTTTTCTGAGATTGGGCAATTGATGCCGTGTCTCTTTCCTCAAGAATATAATTTTGTTTTTGGAGCATCGATCGTGTGAGTACGTTTACTGGTACCACAGGTGTACTTGGTGATGGCTCCTCGGTAACTTCAATCAAGTTTAATGGCGTGATCTTCGGTGCATTTGGATTATTTGGACATTGGGCAATCAAATGATCTATGCCACATCGATTACACATGAGTATCGGCATTGTAGACGTGCTCGCTTGATTGGTTTGCATTAGTGTGGCGTTCTTTTGTAGCCTAATAGGACACTCGGCTACACGATGTGGACCTCCACACTCATAGCATTGAAGAGGTGGTCTCTTAGCGGTGTTATTGATATTTTGGCCTCTTGCCGCAAGAGCAGCTACTTGATATACAAGTTTGACTTGTCCCCAGTAGTCCTCCATGTAGTATTGTGGACTTTCTTCAAGCACATTCATCCCATAGGCGATATTAGGATCTATATCTTCCTCATAGCCTTCCAAACAAGAAATAGATGACTCACAACCCACTTGATTCACAGAAGTGATTCTCGGATGTGGTGGTTGCGGTCCTAGCACTGGAGGTGGTAAGGGTGTTGTTTGAACAACATTTTGGGCCCTAGGGACCATGTGTTGTGCTGTTTGTTCAATAGGTGGGGCCGGCATCAATGCAGGCACTCGAGGTGCGTCTGTCCATGCTAAGGTTGGTCTATTGGCCATCGCGCGCTTAAATACTATGCAATCCTTAGCTTGATGACCATACCTCCCACATGCATTGCAGTTCCCATTGAATTTTACTCTAAAAGTAGGCATTCACTGGTACTATGCGGTCCATAGCATACTGAGCACCATTGCTGCTCCCTTCTTGGATACATATGATTGTTCTGCGGAGCACGATTGTCTCTAAGAGTCTCTTGAATAGCCTTGGTGAGATCTGCTAAAGTCATCTCAGATATCTTTGGCTCCTTAGCAATAGGCTTTAGGGTCATTGGCTGATGCCCTGATGCTTGTGAGCTAATAGATTTAGACTCAACAGACACTCTTTCTCCTTGAATCATTAAATTATCCTCCAATTGGATCGCATTGGTGGTGACTGCTTCCCAAGTGGTGATGCCTCTAATGACTAGGCCATTGTAGATATCCTCATATCGTAATTCCCTAATGAATCTATCGAGCAATTGGTTATTGTTGAAGCGTTCATTTGGATTACAACGAGAATTCAAATGCTTCAAACAACTTATAAAGTCTCTCACCGACTCTCCTTCCTCTCGTTGGGCTTTCTGGAGCTGAGAGGCTACACCCCAAAGCACTCCCTCTCGTATGTATTCCTTTAAGAACAATCTCCTAAGAGTAGGGTAAATCGTTTTTTCTTCCACCCTTAGGGTTCTATACCAATCCCCAACCTTTCCACTTAAGGTTAGGCTTAAAGCATTGCTCTTATGTAGGTCATTGTGTTCTCCTAGAGAATGGCATATTTGTTCAAACACTTCGATATGCTTTCTCACATTCCCGTCTCCACTAAATTTTTGTGTGAGCTTGGCTATTTGAACTGCCTTACTTCTAGGCTCTCTATCAGGCGTGTTACGCATATTCTCAGCAATAGATCGACCAATAACTTGAGCAAATGTTGCCAAGTCACCTAAGTGAGCAGGCACCGTGGGTGGAGGTGCTCCAGAGACTACATGTGGAGTAGGTATTGGCAATTTGGCATTGGGCTTGGCGCATAGGAAGCCCTTGGGTTCCACGTTGGGTACAATGTTGTGCCATGTGGTGGTCCATAGTTCATATGAGTGGCCCTAGGCATAGCAGACGTCGGATGTGACATGCTAATGCTAGCCGGTATAGTCCCATGGAAATAAGAACTTGGGTGTTGTGGTTGTGGAGCATAGGTAGTTGAAACAATGGGAGGGGTAGGGACTACATGAGTACGTGAACCCATAGGTGCATACGATTGGTACGCACTTGTAGGTACTATTGCAGGCATTGAGCTACCATGTAGTGGTGCTTTACTAACAAACGAGGTCCATGGTGTGCTTCTTGGCATGCCCATCATTGGGGTAGGCAAGGTAGCCATGGTGTCATCATGGGAAAGATGAGTTAGACTTGGAAAAGTAAAGCTATCACTTGTGGACTCAGATTGCATTGAGACCCCTGGCGAAACAACATATGGGGGATCGATGGGACTCACTGGGGGAGTCTCCATTTGTGATAGAGTGGGTTGTTTTCCTTTGCCCGTGTCTAAAAATCGCATAGGACCCGTCGAAGGTATGTTTATTCCTCGATTTTGCCTCTCGGACTGGATAATCCTATGGATGACATTGCAGATCATATGTTGTTGTTCCTCTAGACTAGTGGCACTAGATGTAGATTGTACAACTTCTAACCAACCCTCATGGTATGTGTACCCCATGTATAGGTCGGTCAAAGTCTCCGTGTGTAGGTCACAAGGTGGTACCAAACGTACTGTACGTGGCGTATATGTACGTACTGTACGTTGTTCCGTACAGGAAAAATTTTTACGTACGTAAAAATACGTACTCTTGTAAAAAAACCTCAAAGTACTAAATTTTCTAGGGCATTTCCAATAAAAAACAAGAGAGAAGCCAACAACTTATAGAGACATTCAAAGACACGTTTTACAAGACAACCATATACTGTGTAACTATTGCAAGAGATTTGGATTTTTATTTTAAATCAGCACTGTATGGGCTTCCCACACCCAAAAAAACCACCCCCCCAAAAAAAAAAAAAAAAAACCGGCGTACGGATCGTTCCGTACGGTACTGATCCGTACATAACGTCCGTACGGTACGGAACGGATCAGTACGTACGTTTTGATCCAACCTTGGTAGGTCATATTCCCAATTTTCATTGAGAAATACCCCGTCCAAACTTGGTGTACTAGAGGGTTGCCGTGAGGTAGATGCAATGTTGCTTCCCGTGTTTTGACTTTTAGTCACCGCTACCTTAGAGGCGACTTTGGAAGGTAGTAGCTCGGTAGGGCCCTCATTAAATGAGGTAGGTAGAATGTCCACGTGGACACTCTGAGGGAGTGTGGGGTCTACAGGAGATGTGAATGGTGATTCTACTTCCCCACCCCCTTCGTTTACTTCATTAGCCGTAGGTTCAGAGCGCGTAGCTCTACTAAATGTTTCCATCAAATGGCTAAAAACGCTAGTTCCAATTTGTTGGGCCTAGCTAGGTACGGTTTCATTTGTTCCCCCGGGGCTTTGTGTAAGATGATCTTCCATAATATCGTAGTCAGAGGAAGAGTCGCTAGCCGTTATATTTGGGTCTTGGGTTGTACTACCTTGGGTCCCTGTCGAGGGCGTAGACCCTAGCGTGGAAGGATAGTGAGTTCCCTCGTAAATCGAAGCACTAGCTAGTTGTTCGGACTCTAGCACACAACCAGAGCGTAGATACTGAAACCGGCCTGTTCAATCCAAAAAGGGCGGTAGACTTTACTTTAAACCTTGATTTAGCTTTCACCCATTATTAGTCGTCTATTTTACGTGTACTTTCAAGACACAACAAAGGGGAGAGGGATACAGGCTGCTAGATTGCACCTGTATGAGTAGACGGACACCAGATTGGCCCCTAACTTAGGCGCCCCTTTCGGTATTTCTTTATTGTTCAAAAGAGGGAATAAACGCTGTGGTTCCCTACAAGCTGCCCCGCACAAACTCGGCTGAATTTCCACTGTTCCAGCCCGATTTCGGCAGCATAACTGTACTAGAACCCTTCACAGTCAGTATTTCCACGCATTGACTGACTTTCCTGACGCATACGGGCACTTTACAAAACTTGGCGAGAATCTGCAGCACGCTGAATTCTCTGTTTTCAGCCCTGAAAATGCGCCAGATCACCTGTACAGCGGTCCCCTTGCGTCCCCGAACCTCCTGGGGGTATTAGGGTCCGTTTAGGGCCAAAACCCTAAACCTGCAAAAATACACAGAAGGCTGTAATTTGCTGTTTCGGGCTCCGTTTCGCGTGCCGGTCGCATCCGTAGCAAGTCCTCGAGCTCCCGCACCTACAGGGCTACTTGCCCTTTGAATCGGACGAGATTTTTGGCGTGAAACCTCTCCGAATTCACCTGTACCTGCGGGGGGATTAGCCGCTAGCTAATCCAGTACCTGTACAAGAGGCTCTTGCCTCGGCAATCGCGCATGAACCCACACAACTGTACATTGGTCAAATGAAGAGCCCACTAGAGGGGCATAACATACTGCCAAAGGGGAGAGAGAGGGCAGTGCGTAGCGTGCAGGGCATCACTCCTGGCACCGCACTGTGCATAAGAGGGAAAGCAAGCACTCCATAGCTCTTAACCTGTGACCAAAATCTGAAAATGAGGCTCTCCCCTCTTCAAATTCAGCGCCACTTCTTGTTGCATGAGGCAAGTGCACCAGAATGTGCCACTTTGGCACATTTACAAGCATTTTTCCGTTTCGGGTTGCCGCCTAAAAATATCCCAACCGGTTGCCCAGTTGACTTCACGGCAGAGTAAGAAAATGTTCCCTTTGTCATTCCGGAGGTAATGACGCCAACACATTTTCAGGTCCCAAAATAGCAGTTCCCTAAATTTTAGGAGATGCTGCCATTGTATCTTTCTAGGTCATCCGACCCTCTTTGTATACTGCGGCCACATCCAGAACTGAAATGTAGCCTCTGTAGCAAAGGATTCCACTTTGGCTAGTCAATGACTCCACTTGGCTAACCATAGTCCTTGTCCAACCTTAGTGCTCTCTTGCCCTCGGGCCTGGACTCCCTCTGGACAGTTCCACACTAGCTATGCAATGCAGGGCAGTTAGATTTCCCTAGGGGTGTTTCCAAAAAGTGAAAGTAAATAGATAATAAGAAAGAAATCAACAAAAAGGATAGATAGTAGTCACACGCTGGTGACATACTCCCCTCTTGAAATCTCAAACGTCCTTGTTTGCATCTATGTCGTACAAGCTCCTAGTCAACATTGATGTATTCAACACCTGTCGACACATGTACGACACATACATGCTCATTGTCAACCCTGGTGTATTCAACACCTTGTTGACTCATGTATTGCCTGCGTGTGAACCCTGTCCCAATGACATAGTGGTAGCTTCGCATTGTGCCATTGCTTTGAGTCACTAACTTTCCAATGACAAAATGGTAGCTGCACATTTTGCCACTGTCTTATAGTACACGTTGGATCCCGTAACACTTTCGAGCATACCCAAACCGACAGTTTAAGAATGCAGTTACACATGTACTCCTCAATAGAAGCAATCACTGTATCCTTGACAAACTGACAAGAAATACTCACTTCTATAGCACTAACCAAACTTTTGGACATTCCATAAGAGCAATTGCCAAACTGACAATCTGTACAACTCTGACATTCATGTAACAGGTATTTCATTTGAGCTCACTTTAAATACCATGTTCATCATTTGTTTCAGAAGCCATTGTCACACTGACAATCCATGTAGCTTTGAAACTCAAGGGGTCAAGGTAGGTTGCAAATCGAAGGCTTCCAGGTAAAGTGATAACACAGTTGGTGACTCTGCAAGTTCACCTTCTTCCATCCACTTAGCCTCCATTGGTGGATAGTTTCTGAACTTTACCAAGTAACGCCTAGCAACCTTGCCTTTCACTTTCCTTTCTTTGTGTGCCAAAATCTGTTCAGGGACCAAGATCTCGTCAAGTTCCTCGACTTCCGGCTGATCTTCAGCTGGCATATCTTCTGGCACATCACCCACATAGGGTCTGAGAAGACTCACATGAAATGCATTGTGAATCTTCCAATTGTCAGGCAATTTCAGCCCATATGCAACATCACTGATTATGTCGCATACTTGAAAAGGCCCATAGTAACGCATGCTGAGCTTTGGAAACAGTCTTTCCTTGCCCTTCATCTTCTTTAACCTTGCCTTTTCAAAGCGTAAAAGCACCCAATCACCAAGTGAATATACCACTTCACGACGGTGACGATCAACTGCTTTCTTTTGTTTTGCCTGAGTCCTTTCTAAGGCCACTTTGACCTTCTTGTACATTTCATCCATGTCTTGAACATACTTATCTGCTTCAAATATCTTGTCCTTTGTATGCAATATGGGAGGAACTTTCTTGCCACCTTCAACTATCTCAAAGGGTGCCTTGCCAGTTGATGAATGCACTGTATTATTGTATGTATACTCCACCAATGGCAAATACTGCTCCCACTTTCCTTTATGCTCTGACACATAGCACTTCAGCAGATCTAGGACAGTAGAATTTGCCTCTTCTGACTACCCATCTGTTTGAGGATGAAATGACGAAGAGAATTTGAGCGTGGTGCCCATATTCTCAAACAAGCCTCTCCAGAACAAACTTGTCATGCGTGGATCACGGTCGCTAACAATCGACTGTGGCATGCCATGATACTTGAAAATATTGCTCATAAACAAGCGTGCCATCTGATCTGGCTTTATCTTCTTCCTGACAGGAATAAAATGAGCCTGTTTGCTGAATCTGCAAATAATGGTCCAAATACCATCGTTTCCTGTCTGCGTTCTCGGAAGATCAAAGATAAAATCCATAGCAATACTTTCCCATGGTTTATCTGGAATAGGTAGTGGTTGCAATAACCCTGGTGCCTTTTGCCTGTCAAACTTGACCTTTTGGCATATTAGGCATTCTCGCACAAAGGCATCCACATCCCTTCTCAATGTAGGCCAATAGAAGAATGTCTCAACCGCTTTAACTGTAGCATCGATACCACGATGCCCTGCATATGGTGGGACATGACTCTCTTCCATAACTTTGCGTCGCAATGGCTTTGTGACACACAATCTGCCATGCATCATCATGAACCCATCTTTGAGAAGATAGTGTTCATGACGTTGTCCATCCATTAGTTGCTCGAAGACCCTTGCAAAATCTTCATCATTTGCATATTGTTCTCTCATATCATCAAGTTCATGATGATAAGGAATCGACACAGCTGAAATTTGTGGCTTCCTTGACAAGGCATCAGCCACAACGTTCTTCTTGCCTTCCACATGCACAATCTGAAAATGGAACATGGACAAGATATTTGCCCATCGCATATGCTTCTCAGATAACTTTGTTTGTGTCAAGAAGTATCGCAAGGTCTGATGATCCGTTTGGACAACGAAATCTGCACCTAGCAGGTAGTGTTTCCAACTTAAGAGCGCATGAATCACAGCCAGTAACTCTTTCTCATAGACCTGCATGGTCATCTCTGGCCCTTGCAAAATTCTGCTCTCATAGGCTACTACCCTGCCATCTTGCATTAGCACTGCACCAATGCTACTACCGCAGGCGTCACACTGGACCACAAATGACTTCCTAAGATCTGGCAACACAATGACTGGATCTGAAGTCATCTTTTCCTTTACGAGATTAAAAGCTGAAATCTCTTTCTGTGTCCATCTAAAAGTGACTGCCTTCTTTTGAAGAGCATGTAAGGGTGAACCAATCTCAGCGAAATTTCGGATAAACCTTCTGTAATAGGAGCATAGTCCCAAAAAGCTTCGGACATCATGCACCGTCTTCAAATTTGGCCATGACTTGATCGCTTCAACTTTTGCAGGATCCATTCTGACACCATCCTTTGAGACAATGTGTCCCAGAAAGTGAATCTCTTCCAGAAAAAACTCACTTTTCTTTGCATTGATGAGCAACCTATGACTGTGTAGCTCTTTGAACACAATGGCCAAGTGATGCCTATGCTCCTCTTCATTCTTTGAGTAGACTATCATGTCATCAAAGAATGTACCAACAAACTGCTGGTGTGGACGGAAAATTCTGTCCATCATCCTATTGAACGTAGCAGGAGCATTTGTGAGACCAAAGGGCATCACTAAAAATTCGTAAAGGCCAAACGTCATTCTAAAAGCAGTCTGTGCACATCCTCTGATCTAATGCGGATCTGATGGTACCCACTCTTTAGATCTATCTTGCTAAACATAGCTGTTGCTTCTAATTTGTCCATAATATCATCAATTCTAGGTATAGGGAACCTATTCTTGATGGTATTCTTGTTCAGTGCACGGTAGTCGATGCACATACGCCATGAGCCATCCTTTTTCTGCACCAACAACAGTGGAGAACAGAATGGAGATGAACTGGGCTGAATCAGCCGCTTTTCTAACAACTCATGTACTTGGCCCATTATCTCTTTCTGCTGAGCCGCACTAACCCTGTACGGAGGCTTATTTGGTGGGCTATTGCCTGGCACCAAATCTATCGCATGATCCTCGGGTCTCTCTGGCGGTAATTGAGATGGTAATGAATCGGAGAAACAGTCACTATACTGTTGTAAAAACATTGACCTTTCTTTATCTAGCACAGATAAATTTGATTCATCACAATCTGACACTTCACGTGCAAAAACCAAGTACGCAGAAAGATGCTTTTTCATTACAGAAGTAATAGCAGAAGCTGATACAGTAGGAATAGACTCCCCTTTAAGCTTTACATCCAGAATGTGAGTCTTTCCCCTGCTCTGTACAGTGATCTTTTTGTTGTAGGCATCCATGATTCCTTGTACACGAAACAACCAAGGAATACCTAACAACACATCACATCCGTCCAGTGGCATGATGTAAAATTCTTCAGCATCTACATAGGACTGGATATGTAGACGCAACTTTCCAATGATGGGTGTCACAGCCTCAGTATGGCCAGGACATGCCAAACCTGCCTCTGCTGTATACCCCATCTCTTCAGGTCTGATTCCCAACTTTGAAGCCAATTCTGGGGAAATGAAGTTGGCTTTGGCACCTGGATCAAAGAAGATAAGTACTGTTTGATCCCTGACCTTTCCCCATGCTCGGCAAAGCTCACTTGCATCTGAATTTGGCTTGTCGCCCACCGTATCTGGCACTAGACCAGCCATGGGCTTCTTTCCTTTCTTGTCTTCCTTGTCATCAGAATCAACTGGCCTTTTCTTTGTAGGACAATTGTAAGCAATGTGGCCAGGTTGTTCACATATAAAGCATTTGTTCTCTGTCCTCAGGACCTTCTTTTGCTCTTCTGACTTGCGAGGAAAACGTCTTTTCCATTTCTTTGCTGGTCCTTTTTCTGATTCAGCCGTAGCTTTGTCTTTCCCTGCGTTGGCTGACTCTTGAGTCCCTTTAGGAGCCTCATTGGGAACGTGCTTCTTGGCTGAATTTTTCTTGTCTGATCCTACCTTGACGCCAGTGTTAAATTCACAATCTTCTCCCTTGCGCAAACCATTGCCAGTGTTTGCTACCTCGATGAGCTGCGTCAAAGTAGTGACTTTTGTCTTCGTGCAGTACTTTCTCAATCCTTTGGGTAGGCCACAACAATATTTTTCAATCTGTTCTGTCAATGGCACAAACCTATAGGAAGTTACTGGAAGTAGAGCTTTCCAAAACTTTCGATTGTAATCATCCAGATTTCTACAAGTGGCAGCATTAAGCTCGTGCCATTCTGTCATGACATCTGCTTCGAAATCATCAGATAACCATGCTGCTGCAAAAATCTGCTTAAAGTAAATCCATGTGGACGGAGCTTGCCCTTGAAGCAATAAAGTTGTCCACCATTGTCCCGCATTCCCTGTCAAGAAAGTGGCTGCCTTGCGGACCTTTGAAGCCTCTGTAAAGTTTCCCCCTGCATAGGCCTTGTCAAACTGCTGGAGGAATGAAAGAGCCTTCTTCCTGTCATCAAACCCTGTAAAGGTTGTGAATGACACACCTTTGCCACCTTCTTTGTACGGAGTTGGCCTCTCCAGTGGCGTTAAATTGTCATATGGAAGTGACTGAAACATGGGAACACTATTAGGGTTCATCTGTGTTCCTTGGCGGCTATTAACTTGACCTGGAAATGCCATATTTGGCTGCTGATTTGTAATTCCAGCCATACCAAAATTTGCTTGTGGCATCCCAAATTGGCCCTGAGTGCTCTGAAACCCTGGTTGCATACCCATGACACTGTACATTGGGTTAGGCATCATCGTTTGAGCACCCCCGAACATTGTTCCTGGCGTGTAAAACTGATTTCCAGGTGCATGACCAGCCATGCTCTGGAATACGGATCCACCTCCAAAATAGCCAGGGTGTACTGAAGGTGGTGGGAAGACCTTTTGCATAGCCTGTAGGTTGCTTCCCTGCCCATTAGAACCAGCTATAGGCTGCTGAAAGGTGGCGGGCTGAATTGGTACAGCTTGAAAAACTGGCATCTCAGCCACTTGTTCTTGCACCTTAGGCATAGGTTGTGGAGACTGCATGTTCTTCGTCAAGTGTACAGGTGTTTCCATTGACTGTGCGGTATGAATCACCTGTGCTCGAGCCTTAACAGGCTTTTGAATATGATCCAGTGACCCAACTTGCTGAGACGGAACAGGAGGTTGCAGAAAGGCTAAAAACCTCGGATTCTGCATTACTTATGTGAACATAGCCACAGCAGTAGCCAACTGGGTCCTGAATATATCGTCATCTGTCTGTGGTGGTCTTGAGGACTCACCCACTTCATGTGTCTGTTGACCCTGTGAAGAGGAGACCTCTTCAGTCACATCATCTGGTCTGTCAGCCATAATTGCAATTCCTTGTGTCTGGTCTATGATCCCCTGTGTCTTCAAGCCCAAAACTGACCAAGGCTCACTTCTATGGGAAAAAGTGATTTAATCCCGTCGATGGAACCATGAAACCGGCCTGTTCAATCCAAAAAAGGCGGTAGACTTTACTTTAAACCTTGATTCAGCTTTCACCCATTATTAGTCGTCTATTTTACCTGTACTTTCAAGACACAACAAAGGGGAGAGGGATACAGGCTGCTAGATTGCACCTGTATGAGTAGACGGACACTAGATTGGCCCCTAACTTAGGCGCCCCTTTCGGTATTTCTTTATTGTTCAAAAGAGGGAATAAACGCTGTGGTTCCCTACAAGCTGCCCCGCACAAACTCGGCTGAATTTCCACTGTTCCAGCCCGATTTCGGCAGCATAACTGTACTAGAACCCTTCACAGTCAGTATTCCCACGCATTGACTGACTTTTCCGACGCATACGGGCACTTTACAAAACCTGGCGAGAATCTGCAGCACACTGAATTCTCTGTTTTCAACCCTGAAAATGCGCCAGATCACCTGTACAGCGGTCCCCTTGCGTCCCCGAACCTCCTGGGGGTATTAGGGTCCGTTTAGGGCCAAAACCCTAAACCTGCAAAAATACACAGCAGGCTGTAATTTGCTGTTTCGGGCTCCGTTTCGCGTGCCGGTCGCATCCGTAGCAAGTCCTCGAGCTCCCGCACCTACAGGGCTACTTGCCCTTTGAATCAGACGAGATTTTTGGCGTGAAACCTCTCCGAATTCACCTGTACCTGCGGGGGGATTAGCCGCTTGCTAATCCAGTACCTGTACAAGAGGCTCTTGCCTCGGCAATCGCGCATGAACCCACACAATTGTACATTGGTCAAATGAAGAGCCCACTAGAGGGGCATAACATACTGCCAAAGGGGAGAGAGAGGGCAGTGCGTAGCGTGCAGGGCATCACTCCTGGCACCACACTGTGCATAAGAGGGAAAGCAAGCACTCCATAGCTCTTAACCTGTGACCAAAATCTGAAAATGAGGCTCTCCCCTCTTCAAATTCAGCGCCACTTCTTGTTGCATGAGGCAAGTGCACCAGAATGTGCCACTTGGCACATTTACAAGCATTTTTCCGTTTCGGGTTGCCGCCTAAAAATATCCCAACCGGTTGCCCAGTTGACTTCACGGCAGAGTAAGAAAATGTTCCCTTTGTCATTCCGGAGGTAATGACGCCAACACATTTTCAGGTCCCAAAATAGCAGTTCCCTAAATTTTAGGAGATGCTGCCATTGTATCTTTCTAGGTCATCCGACCCTCTTTGTACACTGTGGCCACATCCAGAACTGAAATGTAGCCTCTGTAGCAAAGGATTCCACTTTGGCTAGTGTAGTGAGCAACAAAGATACGGATGAATCCCGGGTTAGAATCTTTAAGCATCTCATGAAGGTAGAAGCTAGATGACCCCACTTGGCTAACCATAGTCCTTGTCCAACCTTAGTGCTCTCTTGCCCTCAGGCCTGGACTCCCTCTGGACAGTTCCACACTAGCTATGCAATGCAGGGCAGTTAGATTTCCCGAGGGGTGTTTCCAAAAAGTGAAAGTAAATAGATAATAAGAAAGAAATCAACAAAAAGGATAGATAGTAGTCACACGCTGGTGACAGATACATGTGCTTTGGGTGCCCTACAAGTGTCGGCAAGTACCCTCAAAGGTTACTTGCTTTGTTTTGTGGGTGTTTTGCACCCCGTTTTCTACTTGATTTTTTCTTGTTTTTGATGTTTTCTGAATGTTTTTTTAATGTTTGATTTTTTTGATTGAAGTGTGTGATAGCTCGAAACGAGCGTATCACTTAAAGGGTCGCTGTGTGCTTTACAGCACAATTTTCGGGCATCTGACGTTCCGTTGGTTCTCAAAAAATCGATTTTTAGCTACGTGTGAAGCTAAAATTCGTTTTTTAAAAAGGCGACTGAGGCCTAGGCCTGAGCGTGAGCTTGGGTCTGGGAGATATTCCCGATCTCAGTCCTACCTTTACAAATTTTTTATTTTTTTTTTAAATTTTAATTTTTTTTTTAAAATTGTAAAGGATAAGGCCGCGACAGCCTGCGCGAGAGCACACACACACTCTCTTTACCTACTTCTAACTAATACACCTACTCTTACACACTAACATACTCTATTAACTCTCACTAATCTACTTTCTACTTACTGTTCACAGAAAACTAACTACCTTAATACACAGAGAATAAACAGAGAACCTTTGAAATCTCTATTAACAAAGAAAACTAACTACCTTAATACACAGAGAATAAACACAGAACCTTTGAAAACTCCATTAATAAAAAAAACACACAGTATAACACCAAATCCCTCTTCTCAACACACACACACACACACACACACTCTTTCCTTACCTTTCCTACAATAGAAATTGCACCACGGAGAAGCACAGAGTGCTACTCGAGCTTCATGTATGGCACTCCCCGGCAACGGCGCCAAAAATGTGCGCGTATGTCGCACGTGTCAATGCAAGGAACTAGCCGATACACCGTGTGCGAGCCACAAATGGCTCCAAGCACACAACAAGCCTAAACTAGTAAGCTCAAAGAAGGCGATGGTGTTTCACTCACCGCTCTACGCTTGCTTCGTGGAGGATTCCTCGTCGCGAAGAAGAAGGAGACGCCGCTACGCCGCGCTCAACCGCCTCACCGCCGCCGTGCCGCCGCAATGCTCGATCGCACACACTCTCTCTCTCTCTCTCTCACATACACACACACACACACAAGGAGGTGAAGAAGAAGAAGATGGAGATGGAGATGGAGCAAGAGCACTCTTCTATTGCACAAATGAGAGAATCAGTGGATTTTAGGTTTAGTTGGCTTTTATATGAGCTCGCCCTATTCACACTTGGGCGCCCATGCTTAGCCAACTAATCCCTTGAATGTTCCAGTTAGAGTGCGCCTCTCATCGGCGATCACTCTTACCCTTTTCCTATTGGACCGACAAGCCCGATACCTGACTCTACCAAATAAATAATACAATGTCCGCCGTAGGTTACAACGTCCGTCGTAGGTGATAGGGTGTCCGTGAGCCGTGAGGGTTAACAATTACTGAGGAGAAGTCTATACAAGCACTTGAACCGAACGTATTACCACGTTCGTTCTAGGATAAGACTTGATGGTTACCGGAAGCCTCGGCTTCCGATTCCTAGGGCAAAACCCTATTCCAAGGAACTTCCGTTCCTTATTCCAAATCCTTGAGAACCAAGGTTCTTGCCTCTGGATCTCACCTTCCAGACTCGGGGCATGACATCCCTGCAACTCTCTTTTCCAACTCTGTTTTCAGAGTCCTCTTCCCGCAGAACAACTCTGCTTTCCCGGACACGAAGTCCTTACTTGGGAATCCCAACTTCCGGATCACAACTTCAGAGACTACCTCTCTCCGATCCGTGGATCTACTTCCCAAACTCTGGTACGAAACCCTTGGGCTGATCTGGCTCTAGTTCCTCAGAGCGCTTTTCTCCTGCAGAGGCTCATGCCTTCCTTTGCTCCTACTCCCTCACGAAGAGGAAGTACACCTGCAATCAAATACTCAGAGATCATAACATGAAAATCGTTACCTGCAAAGTCTCGATTCTTGAAACGCAACTCGGTTCTCAAAAAGCAATTCCTCTGAAGAGATCTCTACATAGAAAATCCTCTCTTCCAATCCTACACACAAAAGAGGTGTGTTCTAGGGTTCTACTCGTAAATCAGCCCCGTCTACGACATTTATGGGCTGAAAACAGAGAAAAACAGCAGCTTGTCGCGATGGAAACACGCTCCGTAGGCACTTTTTTGCGAGGGAACTCGTGCACTGGGTCTAGGCGACATCGGGTACACTTCGGACAATCATGGGCATCACCGGTAAACGTCTTCTTTGCGGGTGAACTCTACAGCAGCATCTCCTTCTTGCAAAAACTGATCCTCCCCTCTGAGTGAGGGCATGTGATGCTTTTATAGCTCCTGGCCACGGGCACGAATAGCTGCTCGCGTAGAGATCGCGGCCCTCTCCCCCCCCCCCCCCCCTGGGCTGTTCTGCCAGAAAAAGAGAGAGGGAAAACGTTGGCTGATCTCTTGCCTTATTTATCAGATGGCGGCCCACTTATTAAGTGGGCGGCCGGCGTATTTTAAAAATAGTCTGAATCTGCCCAAAAACTCAATAAAACCTTATAAGTTAAAAACAATGCTTTCACAGCACTTCCCAGGCGTCCCTGGATGCAATCACACGCACAGTTGCAATGCAAGCATAGACTTCCTCGCGGGAAAGCATCTGCTTTCCCGAAAAAGCAATCCCGCTTTCTCAGAAAGCATCTGTTTTTCCTCAAAGTTTCCTCTGAACCCATCTTCATTCAAGTGCTTGCTTTTCCTTGTGCACAATTCCAACACAGTTCGGAATTTCCTCTTGACTATGGATATCCCCTTTCCGATGCACCCGTCACCCACCTTGTGACGCATCAGGAATACCCATCACCTAGTCATTACTTTGAATGACGCACTAGGAATACTTTGTACTCGGATGTCTCCAGTGAGAAAAACCCTCTCACTTAAAATTCCAATAATTCATTTAGAATTATTTTTCCTGGTGTTCCAAGTGAGAAAACCCTCACTTATAAATCCAATAATTCATTTAGAATTATTTTTATGTCATAAAGCCAATTTAGCAATAGAAAATCTTTTTTACAAGCACAAGAACCGGAGTGACCCCTTTGTTCTAGGTCTTCCGACTCGATGGTCAATTTCCTTCCCGTGCAGGAATTTCCCGAGAGACGAGCTCTCAAATCTGTTTCCGTCCATTCCCAAAGCGTGAAGCTCTACAAACAATTCCCGATTCCGTTCCCGGAATCTCCGAGCATAGGCTTCTCCGTGATGGAGTACCTGCAAACGCACAAACACGAGACAACAATTCGTACGGCGAATTCACAATAGATACTTGTTGCTCCTTGCATGGAAAAACGACCTCTGTGCTTTGTAGTCTCGCGATCACTTGCGTCTCCTTCCCGACAGAATCTCCTTCAAGCTAGCGCTGGCAAAATCTTCCTGCAGAGAGGGGACGTGTGATGCTTTTATAGTTCCTTGGCCATGGCCTGAATAGCCGGCCTTGGTACCACATGAATAGCGAAGCCATTGCGCCCTGGGAATAGCCGGAGGAGAAAGAGAGGCTTGCGGCAGATTTAGAGAGAGAGAGAGAGAGAGAGAGAGAGAGAGAGAGAGAGAGAGAGAGAGAGAGAGAGAGAGAGAGAGAACGCTGCGCAATGTAGTGTAAGAAGTGATGTCCTGCACACTCTACATTGCTCTCTCTCCCCCCTACTGTAAGGTGCAACGGTCATCATCGCCGTCGTCACCGACATAAAGTCAGAATTCAGCAGATACAAGATTTGCAGATTTCAGCCCTTAGCGTTTTTAGATGTTAGCTCATCTCGTCGCTGTCCTCATCGTCGTCGACATCATCGGCAAGACCATTGCATTTAGGCCATTGTAGAGATTGTGCAATCAATAGCAAAGACTTCTCTCGCTATCGAGAGAGGAGCCCTTGGAGGAGGGTTTGACAACTTTTCTGGTGTCATATTCTTCTCTCTCTATCTCTCAGTCTCAGCACCTTCATTCACAGTGTTTACCACTTTGTTTGTGATCATTTGCACTCTCTCACTAAAGGAACGGAAGGCTCTCCCTTCCGTAAGAAAAAGGAACCCTTGAGCACAGTTCGGAGCACTCATCTTAAGCACAGTTCAACATTCACTTCCGCTCCACCGTACATTGGTATCAAAGCTTTGGTAGTGTTCTGTATCACTCAAGGAAAGAACCATGAAAGGCAGAGGGGACTGAAACATGCTAATCTCCACCCAACCATGCTTTATATAAGCCCTTGGCCTGCTAAACATAGAGACCCCCTTGACTACATGTCCATCCTGTCCCTTGGCCCTGCCTGGTCCTACCCTTGGCATGACATTACTCCCCCCTTGGAGAAGCGTTTTCGTCCTTGAAAACAAGAGTGGTGATACACTAATGTTTTCCACAGTGGCATCCTTCATGGATCCAAGTGTGTGCTTGACCGGAACACGGTCTCAATAGGAGGTTCAATGAAACCAAGAGTAACATCTTGATTTTCCACATTGTTGTCCATTTGCAACCATCTTGTGTTACCGGCTCCTATCCAATCATAGTGTGTAAACTTCACTTAGAACGCACATGAGCATGCGAAACGAGTTATCACAACAAAGATGTACTCGAAAGCATACCTCTTTTCACTTTCCATGAAAGTAATTGGCTGACGTAACGTATCAGCAAAATATAAGTCCTTGACTTGTTCTCAATTTTTAGTAAACAACCCCACCCATAACTAGTGTTCAAGGTTAAGAACATGAATTATATATGAAGAGACTAAACCTAGTCGCAAACATGCTTTAACTTATGGTAAGCAAACTCCAACTAGAGCAATAAATGCTTACTAATTGGATTGCTTGGTGCTAACGTACGCACTTTGCATATCCTGTAGCACAAGATTACACTTTGTAAGTTGCCTATCCCCTTGGATAACTGACAATACTGAGATTTTTTTCCCCACGGTTTACGGACAGTCTTTCCAAATGACTGGTAAACGGGGATCACAATGTTGTACAATATTGCTGAGGAATCAACAATGACATGCATAACCATCTTGGTTAACTGGAAAGATCCACAGTCACCCAAACCGAGCCATGACCTCTATTGGTGATTGGTAGATCCAAAATGAATCTCAGAGAGATACTGCATGTAGAGTGCAAAATGCTTCATAGCATGAATGTGATGAATATGCATGTCGCTCCAAATCAGCCTTTGCTTATCACTAGGGCCCATAACACCTAGTGTGCATGAATTTAGCAAAAACAAATCCGAACCTGTATATCCATGATCATCGTACCCAATACGTTTATGGCGAATGTGATGCTCCTAGCACACATTAAAAAGAAATGTAAATAGTTCGGAAAGAAACTAAATACTTTCTGCTGCAATCATTTGCAAGCCTTGCTGAAACGTTTGAACCATAATAGAAGGTGAAACATGAATCACTTGTCACGTGACACATCCAACCCTATGTGTCCGTGGACAAGCTACAGCATGACTAAGGTTCAATTTAGTCAAGTCAGTCTAGAATAGGAAGTGATCTGGCACTTTTGTGAGTTTGTTCGCTGACCGTGCATGTCCAGACACTTAGATTAGATGCATATTCTCTGGTTGCACATAGCATGATCATCAGCATTTCCATCAGAATCCATCAGAATCCATCAGGGGAATTTTCCATTGCATTAAACCTATTTTCCCTATTTTTGGCATTTTTCACTTATTTATTAAGTGACTTTTGTTGGAAAGTAGGTAGGGCAATTTTGCTAAGTTTGTATAAGTAGAAACCTAGCGCTAGCACTTTTTGGTAGAAGAGGCAGCAGGAACCAGTGTGTTCTACAGGCACCTTCTCAGGAAGACCCCCCACATCAGCAAGGCTAGCGTTTTTGCATTTGCAAGGACCTAGCGTTTTCATCCATAGGCAGCCTCGCGTTTTGTGCACAGCAGATCAGCCCCGATAGCAGCAAGACAGAACAAGAAGCCTAGCGTTTTGCAATTGCAAGACATCCGGTGGCAGTAGGAGGATTTTCAGCCCTAGCGTTTTTGCATCTGCAAGGCCCTTCAGTGTTTTTGCAAATCTTCGCGACGGAATCTCCACAAGCACCATCGTTTTCAGCTTTCTGCAGTCGGACTCCGCAGTAGAAGTCCCGAACCTCGCAGATCTCACCCTCCCGCAGTAGATCCTCGCCGCACGGTCAGATTCCGCAAGGTTTATAGATTCAGTCTTGAAAACGCAGATTTCAGCATTTGCGTTTTTAGCGCATCGTTGTCATCGACATCGTCACTGACATAGAGTTAGAATTCAACAGATAAAGATTTGCAGATTTCAGCCCTTAGCATTTTCAGATTTCAGCCCATCTCATCGTCGTTGACATCGTCGGCAAGTCCAAGCATTGTAGAGATTTGTGCAATCATAAGTAGACCGCTCTCACCATAGAGTTCCTAGACCATGTAGCATCCCATGTGACAACATGTGCCAAATAAACCCTACAAGTGGGTTTATAACTGCATAATGCAGAAAATTATTTTGGACACCATAGCCCAAATTGCTCGGCTCTTACATGACCTTGTTATTTCTCTGAAGAGCGAAAATGGATGACAACAGAGTTTATGCATCCTGCGTAGAAAAGCAAATCAAAAGAAACAAAACCATATGAGATGCGTACCTGTAGGTTAAACAGAGTGTTCACTTAGGCGGAGTGAAAGGCACCTGTCCAAATTTTCCGCCTGCAAAGGCTTAGGAACACTAATTGAAAATTAGTGAAATGCAAGTAGTATTGCACATGTAACCTTGGGTGTTGCCTTCGCAATCCAGACCCCTTGGTGAAAATCAACATTGTCTAACCCCTTGGTTAAATGTCGCAGGAAAACTGCTCAACGAGCAGCCGGCCCTTTGGCCTATGGTCACGACCCCCTGTGGGTTTGCCCTTGGCATTTCATGACTGTGGAAGTTGAAATTGTTCACTACCCCTTGGCACTTCTTTCCATGAAAAGTACATGTGGGAAGGTTCCAATAATGGACCATCGACACTTTAATAAGTGATGTAGTAATCACGAGTTGGGTCTTATCCCAAACTGTACTCATATAAACACTCTTAGCACTGGAGATAAAATAGAAGATCTATGCAAGTTGAAATCGTTCGTATTCACAACGGGATCTTGTCGAGACTCAAAAATCCATAATCTAGGATTTTTGTGAACAGCCGTGCTGTCAAAAAATGCTGGCGTCATCTAGATTCTGTACACCTTGGTAGAGAGAAGCCCTTACGAGTTTAAGACGTTTAAAAACTCAACTT
Source organism: Adiantum capillus-veneris (assembly GCF_014529385.1). Taxonomy (NCBI): domain Eukaryota; kingdom Viridiplantae; phylum Streptophyta; class Polypodiopsida; order Polypodiales; family Pteridaceae; genus Adiantum; species Adiantum capillus-veneris. Next base: position 170,868,567 of record NC_140934.1, on the reverse strand, counting down.
GATCTTTACACTCAAAGTGTGTAGTGCTAAAATAACACCCAAAAAATTAGTAATGGCAAGACTGTCACAAGGTGGGCACCACGTGCCAATAGAAAAGAACAGACTGAACAGACTTTTAGCACTTGAATAACAATTGAATTGAGATAGAGAGACGACACGCGACACAGAGTGGCGGAAGAATATTGGCCCCAAACCTTGGCGCCCCTTTCGGTATTTCTTTATATTGCATCAACACAGTACAAGCCGGTACTCGAGAGTCTGCACCTTCTCCAGGAAGCATGCTAGAGAATGAGCCCTAACCTCATATTTAAAGGCCGTTGGCCTGAAAAGCAGTTACAGTAAAAAGCCTTTAAAACTCAAAAGCTTCTGGTCCAAAAGCAAAGCCAAAAAGCTGCCAGCGTAAATCACGGAAATCCGTACAGCCTGCTACGTCATCAGCCAGCGCAAAACACGGAAATCTCCCTGCTGCCCTTAGGGTTAGGGTTAGGGTTTTTGTAGTTTTAGGGTTTTTGGCAACAGATTAGGGTTTGCAGGTTTTAGGGTTAGGGTTTTTAGAATTAGGGTTTGTAGGTTTTAGGGTCAGGGTTTCCAGAATTAGGGTTTCAGCAGTTACGGTTTCTGGCAGAAATTAGGGTTAGGGTTTCTGCTCTCGGGCAGCCACATCATCACTTTGTGACAGTTTAGGCCCCTCCACCACATCTGTAAGTTGGCTCCATTCTTTAGGCTCTGACATGTCAGCAGTTTGTTACAAAGACTCTTGCTTGTTCATTAAAATCGATGGGTGTCAACTGGATCGAATTGTTCGATCTTGAAAGCAATCACTGATGGATTACAAACAGATGGCTCTTAGCCATTCCAAAATAGGAGATTCCTAGCCCTTAAAAAATGGGTGGCTCTTAGCCCTGCGTGTTATCATATCAACATGGAAAGATTTTAGTAAAATCTTGTCTAATTTCACCTTTCCCGCAGAGAATTAGGAAGGAGAGAGGAAGAATGCAGGGCTGAGGAAAATTCCGTATTCTACTATATTGAATGCCCTTTGCGTATGCCTCTAGGCAAACAATGGTTGTGTAGCGTACAATAGTGTGCTTGTACAACGCTATCGTAGAGAGAGGTACCATAAGTCACATCTTATCCCACCTACCTTGTATGTGATCGTGACTGTACCATGGTAATTTAAATACGGCACTTTGCTTGTGAATAAACATAAAAAATAACATACCTCGTCCTTGACAGAGTAGCTAGTATTATAGCGGAAGCGTATGCCATGATGGGGTGTCCATCGTACTAGTACGTCATGCATACATATCAAAAATAGAATAATAAGCCCTTGGCTTCAAGGACAGTCTCAACCATGTGAGCCCCTGGTGTACTTGCCGTGCACGATTATATTGGCATGAATACATTGGAGTGCAACGTTGTAGAAACTGTGATCTTATATCCACGTAGTGCTAAAGATGTGTGTGCCATTATCATTGATCTAAAGTCAATCGATAATACCTTTGCACATAAGAGAAGCCTTACTTCGCATGAAATCTGGCAAAGCACTTTGCTTTGTACAACGGCTTCGTATGGAGTCTGCCCAAGCACTTTGCTTTGCAGAGCAAAAAGATCTTGTGCAAAGTGAAAAGTAAAAAAATAGACAAAACAAACATAATTGGACAGTTACTAACCTTGTCGCCCACTTGTGGCCAAGTTTGAGGTAATGCGCTCGAATCTGGCTCATAGCCATATGTACTGCTCGAGTGAAGTTAGCGTACGTATCATATACACCCTCATGGGATGTAAAACCTTGCACACATCTTGGCTTGCTGAACAGCTACTTGAAGTTGTAGTTAATGGTCGGCCGTACCGAGTACTTGCACCTCCTTCATCAAGGCTAGCAACAGGCCGTGTTGATCTCTATGAGATTTTCAAACACTACCATGTCCCGACCTTTGCCAGGCATGGGAAGAAGCCTTGCTTTTAAACGAGTTCATTTCTCACTCAAGCCTTGCTTGATTTTGGTCATCAAACCAATCATTGGTCTTCGGACAACCAAAGTTTGCTAAACACAAACCTCGGCATGATCCAACCGTGCGGGGTTTTTACGCCTTGGATAAGCCATGCTTGCAAGCAAATTTGATAACAACACGGTTAGCACAAGCCTTTCTCGTGCCTTGATGCAACATGTTCTTGAGGAAAGTGCAAAGCGGTATTGAAATCTATTGTTTACCTCCTAAATGCCCTCGAGCAACTTGTCGTGTCGGCCACATTGCCTGCGCTTTTGAGCATCCTTGAACATCGAACCATTTCCAATCTTGAGTCAAAGCCTTGCTCGAAACTGAAGATCATATCATTGCCTTGCCAATACCTTCATACCGAAAGTGCTCCATATCAAAAGATATGGCTTTAGCATCGGCAAGTTTTCAGATGTCCTTGAGCTTGTTGGCAGCCTTACATGCCTTGCATGCTGTGCTTTTCATGTCGTTCATAGCTTTAGATACTCCTCATGGTCCTTGCCATTAACCATGCTGGACTTCGACGACGAATTTCACCTCCTTATTGACCCTAGTCGTAGGCTTCAACATCCATGGCAATATGCATATCCCTTGATCCTCGAGCCGATCGCTATTCCAAACTCGAACAACAATTGCCCAATGTGGCAAATCTAGGTTTTGGATCGAGCTTTAGCTTTGCTTTGTTGATATTGGCCTTGTACTTGCCGAGATTCCCAAACAAACCGATGCCATGCATGGCTATCGTAAATAATCATGGCGTAGTTTTTGCAGGCTTTACAAACTGTATTATGGCCGTGATCATAACGTCGCTAGCATGCCTTGCAGAGGCCTTGTATGCGGCTCTGACTGTTGCGACTGCCGCCACCGTGGGAAAAATGCCTTAAATTGGAGTAGGGGGGCCCAAAATAGGGTGCCCAACTCGAAAAGCATAAAAATTATGTGAAAAAAAATCCTTCTGCAGCCATGGCGAATCGACTGCGCAGAGCCGGGATGAGACAAAAGCATTCGCATGTCGCCTTGCGGTGTTCCCTTGCAGAGGGTCAAGAAACGAAAAATGTCCCTCTCCGTGGTGCGAACCAGATTGGAGGTATGCTCATGCGACTTTGCAGAGCCCGAATTTCTCCTTCCTCCATGCAAGGGGTGATTCCCAACTGCGGCTCTTACCCGGCCTGGCTAGTCTCGCCATGCAAGAGTTGTTTCATGCGGCTTGCTCCGCTCCCATGGAGCCTCGACGAGAGAGGAAGATAAATAAAATCACAGAGATAGGGAGGCCATGCCTCCATTTTGGAGAGAGAGAGAGAGAGAGAGAGAGAGAGAGAGAGAGAGAGAGAGAGAGAGAGAGAGAGAGAGAGAGAGAGAGAGAGAGAGAGAGAAGCTTTTGCTAGTCCTTCCCCCTCCTCCATAGCTCTCCTCTCCCCTGAGCTCTGATACCAGTGAAAGGCAGAGGGGACTGGAACATGCTAATCTCCACCCAGCCATGCTTTATATAGGCCCTTTGCCTGCTAAACATAGAGACCCCCTTGATTGCATGTCCATCTTGGCCTTGGCCCTGCTCGGTCCTACCCTTGGCATGACATTACTAGAGATTATTAATTAACATCTTCCAGTCCTCTCTGCTATGGAGGAGTGGGAAGGACTAGCAAAAGCTTCTCTCTGTCTCTCTTGGTCTCTCTCTCTCTCCCCTGAGCTCTGTGTCACGAGTCTGTGGCAACTTTACTTGTTGATTTCTTTTCGGGGGAATCTTATTTGACTTGTTTTAAAGCACCCCTGTGGAAATGCCAATGCCCAAGTTGCATGGTGTGAGGCGGACAGTGAGAGTCTAAGCTGGACGGCCAGTGAGCACTAAAGTTGGACAAATGGACTAAGGTTAGCCATGGTGGGGCTACGAGTGCAAATCACCTGATAGTTGGCCGACATTGCATTTTTCGATGTGGTTCCAGTGGTGATTGATGGTCAGACGACCTATGTGAGTGCCATGGAAGCATCTCCTAAAATTTAGGGAACTGCTATTTTGGACCTGAAAATGTGTTCGCGTCATTAGCTCTGGAATGACAGGGGGAACATTTTATTGCTCTGCTGCCAAGTCAACTGACGCACTAGTTGAGATATATATTAGCCAAGTTGGCGAAAGTCGGAAACTGGGTGAGGGGTCACTCCGTGAGCATTTCTGCCACTTTGGGCGAGCCTACAAGAGAAAGGGGGCACCATTTTCAGCCAACAGGTGGATTGCAACAGGTGCAAGAGCTATGGGTGCTTTCTTTCCCTCTTATGTACAGTGCGGTGCCAAGAGTGATGCCCTGCACGCTACGCACTGCTCTCTCTCTCCCCTATGAGCAGTTATGTTATGCCCCTCAAGTGGGCTTCTCATTTGACCAATGTACAGCTGTGTGGATTTATGCTTCTGTGCCGAGGCAAGAGCCTCTCTGAACAGGAACGGGTGTAGCTAATTGCTACACCAAAGCAGGCACCGGTGAGGGTGATAACCTCACCATACAGGTGCATTTTCAGTGCTGCGTATTCACTGAAATTGGACTGTTTTGCAGCCATCATGATGCCGAGAGCATTGGCAACAGTGCCCCATTGTTAGACGACAGTTTGGGGGCTGTTTAGGGCTGAAAACAAAGGAAAAACCAGTAATTACAGCATGCTGTAATTACTGTTTTTACGCAGGAAATAGGGGGTTTATGCTACTGGAAACAAGTCGGAGCTTGGGAAACTGTCCAGGGCAAGTTTGGGGTTGTTATGCTGCCAAAATTTTGCCTGCCCAAGTGCCATCTAGCTGGATGCACATGAACGTCTCAAGGACTTGGGTTTTGTAGTTTATTCCTCATTCCTGAAGAGTAATAAAGAAATACCGAAAGGGGCGCCAACCTTTGGGGCCTACAGGTGTCATTGTCTGCTTGGGAGCATTCTAGCTTCCTGGCGGTGCTTTTGTTTTGAAGTGTAATTCCAGACTTAGTTATAGGTTCCTTTTAAGTCATTGCTTTGTGCCGTAAAGTCCAAGTGTTAAAGATTGGGTGAAAGCTAACGTCCACTGCCCTACGGGCCGGTTTCATGGTCCCAAAAGAAATACCGAAAGGGGCGCCAACCTTTGGAGCCTACAGGTGTCACTGCCTGCTTGGGAGCATTCTAGCTTCTTGGCCGTGCTTTTTTTTTGAAGTGTAATTTAAGCCTCAGTTACAGGTTTCTTTTAAGTCATTGCTTTGTGTCGTAAAGTCAAAAGTGTTAAAGATCGGGTGAAAGCTAACGTCCATCGCTGTACGGGCCAGTTTCGCTTTGATACCAGTGAAAGGCAGAGGGGACTGGAACATGCTAATCTCCACCCAGCCATGCTCTATATAGGCCCTTGGCCTGCTAAACATAGAGACTCCCTTGACTGCATGTCCATCTTGGCCCTTGGCCCTGGCCGGTCCTACTCTTGGCATGACAAACCACAAGAATTTTTTTTTGCTTGTTGCGGTCGCACGTAACCCAAGTCCACTTGGGCGTGTCGATTCCTAATCGTGTTTTTGAAGAGTGACAAGAAACCCAAGAAATAAGGGCTTGTCCAGCCTCCCCTTGTTTCTCTTTTCACTCATTGAGAGCGGACCTGGCACTTAGCGGCCGGCCAATCGACGTGAGGTGGGAAAAAGCAACCTTGGTGTGAGCGCAGGGCCGCCAAGGGGTGCGCCCGCGGGAAAGAGAAGAGCTCGGGTAAGAGAATATCCTTCTCAAACATAGATTGCAAGCTAAAGAAAGAACCTCAAGAACCCAAGAAGCTAAGAACCACAAGAACCCAAGTTCCTCGTCAACTTAAGAACCCAAGACTCGAGTGTATGGCCATCACCCGAAGCGGAATGGATACTTTGCATGGAGGTGATGAGCATGGAAGTGGAGAAGAAGAATTTTCCCCACCAGGAGGTTTTTCCGACCCTTCCTCCTCCTTATCTACGCCAAGGATTGTACCAAATCCTATGGAGGCTTTGGTCAAGACGATGATGGACATGATGTTACAACAAGGAGCGCAACGCGTTGCCTTGGAGTGCGAGCGCGAAGAAAGAAAGGCATCCTTGGATCGCGAACACGAAGAAAGACAGGCATCCTTGGATCGCGAGCGTGAACAAGCGTGCTTGGCGGCCGAGGAAAGAAAGGCAATCTTGGATCGCGAACGCGAAGAAAGAAAAGCAGAATCGGATCCCGAGCGCAAAGAAAGAAAGGCCGATTTGGAGCATGAGCGCGAGCAAGCGCGCTTGGCGGCCGAAGAAAGAAAGGCCAGCTATTGAGCTTGAGTGTGAGCAAACACGCAAAGCCCAACGAGTAGCGGCTGAAGACAGACGAGCGGCCTTGGAGTTAGAGCATGAGGCACAGAGAGCCCAATGCATGCAAGAGTTGGTCCTACAAGTACTCACCCGAAAACCGAGCCGGCCATAGATGTTGGTAATTCATCAAGTGGCGCAAGTTGAGATTCGGACTCCAACAACCCCGTCATCGAGAAGTTGACATTCAGTAAGTATGACGGTAAGATGGATGCAAGTGTTATTTATTCTTGGTTGCATCAATTTAATGCTTACTTTGCGACAACTAAGAAGACAGGGAATAGCAAGGTTTTAACGGCAGCCATGTACCTTGCCGGTGATGCCATTAATTGGTATCACGCATGGCAAAAGGCACAATTGACCGCGCACCTAGAGGAAGCCAACAAAGATGTGTCCCTTTCCTTCAATTGGGCCGACTTCCAAGACAAGCTCAAGGCGCGGTTTACGCCTCTTCAGTACCTAGCGCGGTTGAAAGAAGATTGACGCAATCTCAAGCAGAATGGTATGCCAGTCATGTCTTTTTCTAACCGTGTTTTGCAGCTCTACACCCAATTACGCAAATCGGATGATGAGCACAAAGAGGCTTTCCTTTTTGGGTTGGACGAATATATCAAGTTTGATGTAGAAGTCTTTGACCCCGTGGATCTCAACAAGGCGGTAGCAATTGCTCTCTCCCAAGAGACGAAGCAAAACAAGGGAAAGCCTAAGGAGGACAAGTCGTCTCAAAGTACATCTTAGACTTCTCAGAACCCTCAGAACGGTAAGAATGGTAACTCTTCCAACCAATTTTCATCTAATCTCTCAAAAAAGAACTCACAAAATAAATCTAAGGGTAAAGCTAACACAATTGCTGAACCTAAGCTCACTCCAGATGAAAAAGCAGCACAAGGAATTTTAGGAGGATACATCAGGTCAGAAGAACAAAGCATTTATTCTAAGGAAGGTCGATGTTATCATTGTGACATCAAGGGTGATACAAAGAAAACATATTCATCTAATCTCTCAAAAAAGAACTCACAAAATAAATCTAAGGGTAAAGCTAACACAATTGCTGAACCTAAGCTCACTCCAGATGAAAAAGCAGCACAAGGAATTTTAGGAGGATACATCAGGTCAGAAGAACAAAGCATTTATTCTAAGGAAGGTCGATGTTATCATTGTGACATCAAGGGTGATACAAAGAAAACATATCCTAAAATTGAATCTAGCGAATCTAAAGAACCCACAGAACCCACATCCTCTGTTAATGCCATAAATGAGAACACGAGTGTGACCCAAGTTTCTCATGATCCTCCCATTGATGAGTCTCTCATTAAGTGTTATGGTCATGTGAAGGGTCAACGTTTTGTTATATTGTTTGATCTAGGCAGTATGCATGATGTGATTAGTGACTCTCTTGTTGAAAGAGCTTGCTTGGAGGTTAGCAAGACATCTCCTTTCGAGGTGTCGGGCTTCGCTCCCATTATGGACTCTCTCATTACACGAGAGTGCCTTGATGTGTTAAAATTTGTAGTGTCTCCTCTTTCCGGATGTGATATGCTTTTAGGCATTCGATGGTTTCGTGAGCATAACCCTCTCATTGATTGGGCAGCCAATACTTCCACTTTCAATGCCAAAAGTTACTCTCCCATTGTCATTCATGGGGAGGAAGTTGTCCATTCTTCATCTCTCATTTCTACTATACAGGCGAAGATTGAAAAGAATCAGGAAAAGGAGACTCTCTTAGTCTTGTCTTCTCCGAAGCATGACACACATGATTTGCAGGATATAGATGTGATTATTCACAAGGATGATGATTTGCAAGATAAAGATGTGATTGTTCACAAGGATGATGATTTGCAGGATAAAGATGTGATTGTTCACAAGGATGATGGTTTAGTTGATGCTTTTTCTAGTGAAGCTAACCTCATTGCAGATTCGATCAATCACGAAGAACCGATCTTTGCTCTTGAGTTAAGATCTAAGGAACCGCCACATGAAGTATTGTGTTTGCGCATGTTTAGTCAGTACGCATTGTTCGAGCGTCTCATTCGTGACGGTTTCTTGTACTTTCGTCACCGTCTTTACGTGTTCCCTTTCCACAGGCATGCCATATTGTACGCTGCACATGATTCACTCATGAATGAGCATGGATGTATGCGGATTACTCATGAAAAGATGAAATGTTTGCATTCAAGAAATTCATATTCCATTCCTCTTCCTTGGCATGACACAGTATCCGAAAGAGCACAAGAAGAATTGAGCATCAAGCATCGTGAGCATGGATGTATGCGGATTACTCATGAAAAGATGAAATGTTTGCAATCAAGAAATTCATATTCCATTCCTCTTTCTTGGCATGACACAGTATGCGAAAGAGCACAAGAAGAATTGAGCATCAAGCATCGGCATTTCCATTGTGATTTGCCACAATTGATAGATTTAGATCAGAAAGACAAGTTTCGATTCCATTTTTTGCATGTGTTTGATGAACGGTTTGGCACTCCGTCACTTTGTTCATTTGTATTACATACACAGTTTTTTCGAAAAACTAGAATTTTTCCAGTCACTTTACATGGAATGGATATGTTCATGTTTTTGTGTTGGAAGTGGTTTCAGGAATTTTCCTCCTTGGAGATTCTTGAAGAAGGTAGATCCACGACTATAGCTGAATTTGGAGCTTTGACGTAGCCACAGATGACTTTGTGTCGCTTTCGGCGCGGCCCAAAGAAGCAAGCGTTGCAGACCTTTTTGAAGTTCAAGTATCGCACGACCCACCCATCAAAGTTTGCCGGCGAAGAGTCCTTCCCAGGATTCATCCAGACGCTGTTGGCGATCTCCCTCGACGCCATACAGTTCGGTACCAGTACCTCACTTTAAAAAGGAGGGGATGTCACGTGTACATCTAACCCTATGTGCATGTGGACAAGCTACTTCATGACTAGGGTTCAGTTCAACTTAGGAAGTGTTCTGGCACCTTTGTGAGTCTGTTCGCAAACCGTGCATGTCCAAGCACTTAGAGTAGTTGCATTTCCTCTGGTTGCACACAGCATGATCATCAGATTACAGTCAGTACCCATCAGGAGCATTTTACAGTGCATAGAATCCATTTTCCCTATTTTAGCCATTTTTCACTTATTATTATTAAGTGACTTTGTTGGGAAACTGGGTAGAGCAAATTGGCTAAGTAGATATATAAGAAAAGCTAGCGCTAGCACTTTCTGGCAGAAGAGGCAGCAAGGACCCAGTCTCTGGCAGTGCACCTTCTGAGCAAGACCCCCGGTAGGAACTCCTAGCATTTTTCAGCCATCAAGACAGCCTAGTGTTTTCAGCATTTGCAGATCAGCCCCAACGTTTTGCAACTTGCAGATTAGCCTGGCATTCATAGATTCACAGCAGATTCCCTAGCGTTTTTGCAACAGACAGCAGATCACCCTAGCGTTTTTGCAATTGCAGACTACCATCAGTGTTTTGCAGATTCCCGACGACAGAACCTTCACTTGCATCAGCGTTTTGCATTTTCAGCAGTTACATTCCGTACCGCCGCCCCCAAACCTCGCAGATCTCACCTTCCTGGAGCAGATCCTCGCCGCACGGTCAGATCAGCCAGCGTTTGCAGATTTAGCCTGTTATTCGTAGATTTCAGCATCTGCGTTTTTAGCGCGTCGTCATCGCATCGTTGTCGTCACCGACATAAAGTGAGAATTCAGCAGATACAAGATTTGCAGATTTCAGCCGTTAGCGTTTTCAAATTTTAGCCCGTCTCGTCGCCGTCTCATCGTCGGCAAGACCATTGCATTTAGGCCATTGTAGAGATTGTGCCATCAATAGCAAGAGGGGCCTAAATGACTTTGAACTGAGCCTAGACACCCTTTTACTGCTCGGATTCCAGTGCCAACAGGCCCGACTATCTCGTGGGCGACCTGCCCTTCCCGATTGCGGGTGAAACTCTCGGCCGTTGGCTGTTTCACGTTGGCCACACAATGTCCGGCCATTTGCAACTTCAAAAAGAGGGTCCCAAAAATCAAACAAAAATCTTTGGAAAGAAACCAGGGAACATGTAAAGACGGTGACAAAAATACAAGAAACCGTCACGAATGAAACACTCGAACAATGCGTGTTGGTTAATCATGCGAACACATAATACTTCCTGAGTGGTTTCCTTGGACCTCGGCTTGAGAGCCAAGATCGGTTCTTTGTGATTGATTGTATCTACAATGAGGTTAGCTTCACTAGAAAAAGTATCAACTAAACCATCATCTTGTGAACAATCACATCTTGATCCTGCAAATCATCATTCTTGTGAATAATCACATCTTTATCATGCAAATCATGAGAGAGAGAGAGAGAGAGAGAGAGAGAGAGAGAGAGAGAGAGAGAGAGAGAGAGAGAGAGAGAGAGAGAAGAAGAAGAAGAAGAAGAAGAAGAAGAAGAAGAAGAAGAAGAGAGTTTTAACGTCGTAGGAAATTATCCCACGAGACCTTAAAGATCTAGCCGAAGAGGAGTTGAACTCAAGACGTGTTATTCAAGAGGGAAATGGCATAACCAATCTACCACACTTGGGTGATAGGAAGGTTATACCATTTTCCTCTTTTTATTAGCACACACACCCACACCCACACCCACACACACACCCGAGAAGAAGAGAGTTTTAACGTCGTAGGAAACTATCCCAAGAGACCTTAAAGATCTAGCCGACGAGGAGTTGAACTCAAGACCTGTTATTCAAGAGAGAAATTGCATAACCAATCTACCACACTTGGGTGATAGGAAGGTTATACCATTTTCCACTTTTTATTAGCACACACATCCGCACCCACACACACACCTGAGAAGAAGAGAGTTTTAACGTCGTAGGAAACTATCCCAAGAGACCTTAAAGATCTAGCCGACAAGGAGTTGAACTCAAGACCTATTATTCAAGAGGGAAATGGCATAACCAATCTATCACACTTGGGTGATAGAAATGTTATACCATTTTCCTCTTTTTATTAGCACACACACCCACACCCACACACACACCCGAGATTCCGAGAAGAAGAGAGTTTTAACGTCGTAGGAAACTATCCCAAGAGACCTTAAATATCTAGCCGACGAGGAGTTGAACTCAAGACCTGTTATTCAAGAGGGAAATGGCATAACAATCTACCACACCAAATGGGGTCCCAAACCCCCCTCCAAGGGCCCCCTTCTCTATTGCCAGAGAGGTATTTGCTTTAGATTGCACAAATGTTGGTTCAATGGTACTTAATGTTGAGATGCTTGGTACTGCGAGGCTAAAGGCTGAAAATGCAAAAACGCTAAGGATGCTGCTTGGAATCTGGCTGATCTGATATCGCCGGGGACAGTGATGTGCTGGGCTTGAATCTGCAACCGGCTCGGCGATGAACAAGCTGGAAACTGCATGTTGGAAACGCTGGGACTTGATGGCTGAAAACGCTGGATCTTGATGGCTGGAAATGCTGATGAAGTGGGCTGAAAAACGCTGGTGTTTAATGCTGAAAACGCTGGATGCTGATGGTTCTTGGTACTGCTAGGTACTTCCTGCTGCTGCTGCTGCTGCTTCTTCTTCTTCTTCTCTAGTGCCCCAAAGGCTACTTAAGTAGGAATTCCCATGCTGGTTGAGCAGCCTAAATCAGCCCACGATTTCTTTAATTTTCCATAAGTCACTTATTATTAAGTGCACTTTTAAGAGGTGGTTCCCACACGGCTAAAAGGTGGTTCATATGCAGTGAACTGGGGTTCACACGTGGTGAGATGCTTATGTTGGGTGCTAATGGGTTGTGCAATCAAAGGGTATGCAACTACAAGTGCCTGGACATGCATGTCTTGCGTACAAGCTCACAAGGGTGCTAGGACACTTCCTCGGCTGACCTAAAGGAGTTACAGCTTGTCCACATGCACATCGGGTTAGATGTGCACGTGACAACACATGCACTCAATAACACACACACACACACACACACACACACACACACACACACACACGCACACACACATTGGAAAGAAAGTCCTCAGAGGGCAATGAAACACACAAGGAAAGAAGACAAGAAAGAAACAAAAAAGGAGCAAAAAGAAAACAAACCCGGAACAAGTAGGGCATAGAGGAAGCAATTGGATTGGCAGTGGGAGAAAGTCCCGAACAACTGCCAAGGAGTCTGCAGCACCAAGAGGAGGATGTGTCACAAGGCGGGCACCACGTCTCAATAGAAGAGAACAGACTTTTAGCACTTCAATAACAACTGAATTGAGAGAGAGAGAGAGAGAGAGAGAGAGAGAGAGAGAGAGAGAGAGAGAGAGAGAGAGAGAGAGAGAGAGACGACACACGACACGGAGTGGCGGAATTCCACCCTAGAGAGTATTGGCCTTAAACCTTGACGCCCCTTTCGGTGTTTCTTTATATTGCATCAACACAGTACAAGCCGGTACTCCAGACTCTGCACCTTCTCCTGGAAGCATGCCAGAGAATGAGCCCTAACCTCATATTTAAAGGCCCTTGGCCTATGAAAAGCAGTTACAGTGAAAAGCCTTCAAAACTCAAAAGCTTATGGTTCAAAAGCAATGCCAAAAAGCTGCCAGCGTAATTTATGGAAATCCGTACAGCTGCCATGTCATCAGCCAGTGCAAAACGCGGAAATCTGTACAGTCTGCCACGTCATCATGCCATCGCAATTTTCGGAAATCTGCCACGTCAGCAGCAGCTACGTAATTTTTGAAAATCTGTTGCTGCTTTTGCTTCTTCTAGGGTTTAGGCCCCTCGGCCGGTAGCTCCGTTCTTCAGTAGGTCGACACATCAGCAGTTTGTTACAGGATGGCTGGTGTGGGAGGCGAGGTCGTGCAAGCAACCTTCTCCTGGTAGAGACAGTGGTCTTGACGGGCTTCATGTTGATGGATGATAGGCGGCACCTCCAGAAGTGGGAATGTGACAGAAGAGGAGAGGGGTTCTGTAAACCTTAAGCGACCATTGTAGGTAAAAGTACGGTGGTGGGGAGCTCTATACTGTGTTCAAGACCTTTGGGAATGCTCAGCAGCCTATTGCCCAACAAAAGGGGGAGTTTACAGTATGAGTGCTATTTATATGTCAACATATTCTTTTCTTCTTTGTATTAACTGCTTTGACTTCTCAATTCTACTTACAATAGGAGGCCGGCCTCTGGGATAAAATTAAATGTTTTCTTTCCTGAATGCATGAGCCTATAGCATCTAGTGTGGAACGCCCCTTGATGACTGCCATGAGTGTATCGATATGCTGTTTTGTACAAAGGTGAAGTTGCGCTTTTTGTGATTCATCTAGGTTTATATGTTTGTTCAATGCTTAGTCTGATAGTTTTTTGTGGTGCTTTCCTACTTCCATAGAATGTTTCCTATCATATTAACTTGTTAAGCCTACAGGTGTATGTAAATGACTTGGATTCTCTTATTGCATGGAACTGCACCAGATGCAATAATTTGACCAAGGTAAATGGTGTGCCTTTTTTGTGGTCAAGGAATTTCTGTGTACTCCTAGCTTGTGTAAGCTTCTTTTTGCCTTTTCTTATGCAGGGATTCCAGCTTGTGGAACTCATTGTAGATGTGCAACACTGCTTACAGGTCTGTTTCCTAACTGATCATATGTGTCAGGATCAGCATGTGCATGCACTCGCTTTATGGTGATAATTGAAGTAGAGAAGGTTTTTTTTTCTGAAATCAAGGGTTTGCTTACCGACCATGGTAATATAGGCGTATGTTGGTGTGGCGGAAGATTTGAATGCTGTTGTAGTTGCTTTTCGAGGAACTCAAGAAAACAGGTTTCGTTATTATAGGGACTGCTGTAATTCTTAGAATTGCTTAAAAGGAAAAGCGTCTCGCTTTAAGTAATTATTGATTTTTTCTTGCAGCATCCAAAACTGGATGGAGGACCTGTATTTCAGGCAGCTAGATTTGAATTACCCAGGATGCACAGGCGCTATGGCAAGAAGCATCTCTCAAATTTGTGTCTAAAACTTTGTCTTTCGAGTGGCTCTTATTATAAGTGGAAAATTTTGCAGGTACACCGAGGATTTTTTACGGCTTACCATAACACCACTCTTCGGCCTCGTGTCATTGCTGCTGTTATGGGCGTTCTGCAGGAAATTGATGGTTTGAATGTTTATGTTACTGGGCATTCAATGGGAGGTGCCATGGCTGCATTCTGTTCGCTTGATCTTGTGGTAGTTTTGAGTTCTAGTAGATTGACTTGCAGCTCTTTGTACGGGTTGTACTTTCCTCAGCTTGAGATACCGGTGTTGTGTGGTAGGCAAATTATGGCTTGAAGGATGTGCGAGCTGTGACGTTTGGGCAGCCTCGAATAGGCAATAGCATATTTTCTGAGTACTTTACTAAGCTGGTGCCAGAAACTTACCGAATGACGCATGCTCATGATATGGTTCCTCACTTACCACCTTATTATTCTTTGTTTCCGCAAAGAAGTTATCACCATTTTGGGAGAGAGGTAAGTTGTGGCTATCTGCTGGTTAGTAAGTTTGAGGAAGAGAGTCACACCTCCTTTAAACTTGAATTTTGTCTGCATGAAGGTTTGGATACATACAGTAGACCTTGGAAGTCTTAATTATGAGGTGGAAACTGTCTGTGATGACACCGGAGAAGATCCCACTTGTAGCAGGTAATATCTGAACTTCTAGTTGAACATGAAGAAGGCTTGTTTCATGCAATGAGCGAGTGCCAAGTTTACCGACACTTTGATTTCCAAGCGTCTACAGAAGACTTTAATGAAGCTAAGTGAGAAGCTGGTTTTTGTAGCGTGCACTCAAAAAATTTTAGTGTATAATGTGCCTTCAAAAGGAAGGGTATTTTACTTACAAGAGGGGTTTTCAAATTGAAAACTAGAAAAAACCCATAAGTTTAACAGGGAAAAGGGTCATTTTATTGCCTCACACTATGTAACTATAGGAGTTCTTTTAATACCATTTGAACACATGTGATATAGATGGTTTCTTATAAGTTGACCCCCCAAGAGCTCGTTTAAGAGAGTACTAATCCCCCAAGAGCTCGTTTAAGAGAGTACTAATAATTGTGGAGAAACTTTGATTAGCATTAATGGCAAAAGTATTTCAGAGCTTTTCTTTTTCCTTGTGCAGGTCAGTAGCTGGAAATAGCATTTCGGACCACCTTTGTTACATGGGGGTTTTTCTTCAAGCGGATACTTGGGCTTCATGTTCTTTCATTTTAAGCAGCGGCGAAAATCTGGCAGTCAAAACTGCAGATGGCTTTGTAATCAAACTGCCACTTCTTTTGAAAACACCAGTGGAGGTGCGCAGTGTTCAGCTCTCTTAATAATAATAGACAAACTGTATATGTCAACTTGTGCAGTAAAGGGCAGCTTCCACTCCGTTGCGTGAAGTTTAGGGTCTTTGTACATATTACGCCCATTGGCTGATTTTTCACTAAGATGTAAATATCCATCTTTAGGATGCCGAATGTGCAGCCTCCAATTTATCAATTATCCGCCAACTGCAAATTGCATTGCTCTTCACAAAGTTGCTGAATTTAAGCAGACTTTTTGTATTGATTTAAATGGACTCTGTTTCATGCGTGGGTGCTACCCAATTCTCATTCAGGTATGTCGTGGGAACTTTCGGGAGGTGCCTCTCTCTTAACTGAATTTGTGGATGTCTACTGAATTTCCAAGCCACATACTTCCATCCATTCGTCTGGGTAAAGGATACACCTCTAGTGATCATCTCAACAAATGTCTCTTGGGGTTGTTCCTAAGACGTTTATAAGTACCCTTCTTCCTCTCTCTCTCTCTCTCTCTCTCTCTCTCTCTCTCTCTCTCTCTCGTGTCATTGGATATATCTTTGACGTCTTGAGATTTTTCCTACAATGATGAAACCTCTCTCTCTCTCTCTCTCTCTCTCTCTCTCGCCCCACACATGCCACACCCCCTCTCTCTTGGTTTGTTGGTTGTTTAGCAAGGCAAACACCTTATGTGCATCCCCCTTGCACAAATGAATCTTGGGGATAGGAGAGGATATCTTAGCTATGTCCGAAGGCGAATCCCGACTTGCCTCGGGAGGATCTAGAAGTTATTGTACCTACAGTGCTGGGAATGGTAGTACCTAAAACAGATCATGAGAAAACTTTTGCAAAAATTTTAGGTAGACATGGAAGTGTTGATGCGTTTAACTTGTATGTAGAATGTCATTCAGCCATACTGAGGAAAGGGAGATATGATTGTACCATTTGCAAAAATTGTGTAGACCATTTAATGGTATTCAAGACCCCTATGACCACCAATATAGAAAAGGCATATTTGTAAAGGGGGTAAGAAATCCACACATAATCATTCAAGGACTTGGACCCAATTTAGAATGTATAGCACTATCATGGTTCCAAGCCTTGTAGCCAAATATCCTGCTTGATCGGAAATCTTAGTTTGAGCTTTTATAGAAGCTCATTCCCAAACTAGTATCAAGCAAAACACCCTCGCTAAGATCCTAATGCTTAGGCAAATGGAGAAAGAAATGGTGAAGAAGTGTATAGGTTGAATGAGAATGTACAGTAGTAGCTGCCCCGTGGATGATGTCCTCAAAGGAGCGCATTATCATGTGCTTCGTAGATGGTATGATAGATAAGCAGTTGCACATACATCTCTTCGGGAAGGGGGTACACTACCTTTTAATAAAATGGGCTATCGCTTTCAATTGGGAGTCATGCTCACATGACTAGAATTTGTTGACGCTTTAGAGGGAGCTATGGATCTTGTTGTCATGGTTGTCTTGAATGGCAAATGCATGGGCCTCTTGGGTTCATTGATTGTGCTTCTACCATGGTGCGTGCGCTTGTGCGTGTGTGGGATTTACAAAAAAAAAGTGTGTGGTGGTGGGGGGGGGGGGGGGGGGGGGACTCCTAGCATATTCAAAGCTAATTAACCAAGCATAGATTAAGATAATATTATTATTTACAAATAAGAGGCATTGTGAGTAGCAATTAACTCTGGTCTCCTAGTCTAAGAACCCAAGGAATTGCCTTGAGGATTCTTTGTGCTACCACTCTTTATATAGATCCTTGGTCATCCAGATTTAGAATCCCCTGTCCACACCCTTAGCAGGCGGCCCTTGGTTTGGGTCCGTGACCCCCCTCGTTTGTCCTTGGCATTACATTACTCCTCCTTTGGAGAAGCATTTTCGTCCTCGAAAACCAAAGTGGTGATATCGTCATAAAGAACACTACTGTTTTCGTTTGTGGCATCCTTGAAGGATCTAGCTGTCCTTTTGACTGGAGGACGGTTAAGTAGGAGGTTCAATGAAATCAAGAAGAGCATCGTGATTGTCCACATTGTTATCCATTTTTCATTGTCTTGTATAACCAGCTCATAACCAACATAGTGTGTAGATTCCATTTAGAACTCACTTGACCATGCTAAACAAGTTATCACAACAAAGATGTACCCATATAGTACTTCTTTCACTTTCCATGAAAGTAAACGATTGTCGTAACTCATCAGCAAAGGATAAGTCCTTGACTTAATATCAATTTTCATCAGTAAACAGTCCCACCATAACTGGTGTTTAAGGTTACATGAAGAGACTAAACTTAGTTTTGCAACATGTTTTGCTTCATGGTAAGAAAACTCCAACTAGAGAGATAGCCATTCCAATTGGATTGCTGGGTGCTAATGTACGCGCTTAGCATATCCTTTAGCACAAGATTAACACTTATCTTCTTTAAATAATTGACAGTACTGAGGTGTGTTTCCCGACCGTTTATGGACAATGTCAATGAATGAACAATGTTAGGAAGAACCATCTTAGTGAACTTTAGCGAGTTGACCTAGAAGCACACAAACTGAGCCATGACCTCTATTTGTGATTGATAGATCTTCAACTAATCTCATGGAGATTGTGAACATAGAGTGCAAAATGCTTTAGAAGCTCTAAATGTCATGAATGTGCATGCCGTTCCAAATCAGGATTTGTCGAACAGTAGGGCCCATAACATCTAGTGTGCGTGCATTCAATAAATGAATTATTTACATAGCGAGGCCATGTCTACTTGCTACACTTATTGAGTGATTTAGTAATCAGAAGTTGGGTTCTATTCTAAAAACAGTGCTTCTATAGACACTCCTAGTGCTATAGAGAAAATAAAAGATATGTTGAAGTGGGACTTCCAGTTCTTCTGGTCAACAACGCTGTCTGAAATGCTTTACTGTATCTATAGATCGTGGTATAGATAAGTCTAGACAAGTTTAGGATCATCAAAAACTCAAATGGATGGACACACTAGAAACATGTAGTGCTAAAGTAATACCCAGAAAAACATTAAGGGCAAGACTCTTGCTTGACCATGAAAGTCAATGCGTACTCCACTGAGTACTCCATGAAGACTCTTGCTTGACCATGAAAGTCAATGTGTACTCCACTGAGTACTCTTGCTTGACCATGAAAGTCAATGCGTACTCCACTGAGTAGATATGTGCGATCTTGAGAAAAATCATCCGTGGCTTAAAACAATTGGCTCTTAGCCATTCTGAAATAGATGTGTGTGGCTCTTAGCATGTGTTCCAATTTTAAATAAGTATTTAGTCTACTGACCCATGAATAAGAAATTTTGTGGTGTGACCACCAATTTCTTGCTAAGAGTCAGAGCATCTTGGCTCATGACTATGTACAACCAAAACCTGTATCAAATGTCTACTAAGAAGGTTTGTATTATTCCTTTAAAGAAAGAGAATATATATATATATATATATATATATATATATATATATATATATATATATATATACATATATATATATATATATATATATATATATATATAGAGAGAGAGAGAGAGAGAGAGAGAGAGAGAGAGCATGCCGGGATGAGGCAATTTACTTAAGCTATGGTAGTGTGTACCCTTTGCATATGTTGTTGTGCATCTTATGCCTGGTGTGTAGCTTATCCTATAAGCAAGAAACATTCTACTTGTATGCCGCTCTCTCATAGAGAAGTAGCAAAAACATAAGTCACATCTTGACCCATCTACCTTGTATGTGATCGTGATTATACCAGGGTGACTTAACTATAGCACTTTGCTTGTGAATTAAGTCCTAGATTTAGGTTTCTTTTAGTGTTGTTGTGTGCTGACATCAACATGAGAAACATAAAGAAAAAATATTTCAAGACATCAAATCTTACCTTGTCCGTGGGGCCGGTGTTGTAGCGGAAGCATAAACAACGATTGAGGGAAATGAATTCCACCTGACTGGTTTGTCATGCATGCTACACAGAGAAAGGAAGTAGCAACCCTTAGCTACAATGGAGGCCTCAAGAGTTTGAGCCGATACCAGAAGTGCCTTACACAATCTGCATTGGCATGGATACATCATAATTCGCTGTTGACATACGTAAACTATGAGCTTGTATCCCTTGCACCTAAATCAATGGGCAGTACCTTAGCTCGGGTTAGGGTTTCTCGTGAATTCTTTCAAATCACCTTGCTTTAAACAACACGCAATCCTTGCCAACTTAAAGGTCAAAACCTAGAAAAAGAAGAAAACTTGAAATTGTCTAACATGGTCGCCCTGTTGTAGGAGTTGTCTGGAAAATAAAAAAGAAAGGCTCCCTTGAATTTGGCTCATAGCCACATCCTCTGCTAGAATAAAAACTATCATATGTTCCATGTACCATAGATGCCCTCTTAGCACGTGATGAAATAACCTATAGGCACATTGCCAAGTCCCCCCAAGTTTGTATGCTCATAGCATATTCCAAATATGGGAAATCTCAATTCAAGATGGCTAAATTGAAGCCTTGCTTCACATAAGTACGTTTGTGCTTATAGCCAGCGGATGCTGCTGCCGACATACATATATCATGGCAAAAGAGAATCGACCTTGTCGAACAATTTTAGTTGAAATTGGCTACTAGTACCATGTGCTAAGTATCCTCTGTCGGCTTCTAAAAGCGGTGACAAGTAGTCGGCCATGCTTTGGGTCGAGGCGGTTTGTACTCAAGCCATGCTTGATTTGAGTTTGCAAACTAATCATTGGTTATTTTCCAACAATGTATGCAACAAATTTGTAATGCTTATGATAATTGTCACAAGCCGTGCTTTGTGCTTGGAGTGCTTAAAGTGCACTCACCCATGATAAAGCTATGCAGTATATTTTGAAAAATTTGTCAAACAAACTGAAAATCTATGCATACCTCATTAATTGTGCAACTCGACTTGCCGTGTTGTCGATCTCTTGCATGTTGCATGACCATGCATAGCTAGCTTTTCATAGCCTTGCATTGCTCAAAGGACCATCCAAGTTGATCTTGGTAGCTGGTTGCACTCGAAATCTTCATTCGAAAGCTCCCATGCAAACCGATCAACAAGGAAAGCTAAGATATATGCTGTGTGATGCGTAACTTGCAATTTGCAATTCACCATAGGTGATGAGTTTGAAGAGATTGCCGACGTCCACGGCGAAACCAACCTCATTAACTCGCTACGAATAGATTGGGCTGTACCCCTCCTTGTAATGGCCAAAGGGGTTGGCCAAATGTGAAGACCAACCCTTAAAGAAAAAAGACACTTCAAATTTTTTCTCTGTCGCAGCTATGGTTGCCTACATGATGCCAAAACGAGAGAGAGAGAGAGAGAGAGAGAGAGAGAGAGAGAGAGAGAGAGAGAGAGAGAGAGAGAGAGAGAGAGAGAGAGAGAGAGAGAGAGAGAGATGTGTGGCTTATACAACTTCGGTGCTGTGAAGAAAATTGCTCAGCAGGTCCGTGCGACCCCTGCGAGCCTAATTTTGCATGGTTTTGCTATGCTCGAGCTTCATCCTTCCCTCGCCCCAAGGGCTCTTACCCACGTTCGAGTGCTTGGTCAACATGGGGTCGATTCCCATTGGTTGAAATGCGCCATAGCTGCAGATCCCGAGAGAGAGATCAAGAGAGAGAAGACACCATGCTTCACCATGCTTGCTATTGATAGAGAGAGAGAGAGAGAGAGAGAGAGAGAGAGAGTACTCCACAACTCTTTCCATGCCCATAACCTCAATTGGAAGAGATCCGACTCAAGAAGTAGGAGCATATATGGTGTTTGTGAGAAAGTTTGTAAGAATACGATTTTGGACATTCTCAAACTCTTTCCAAGTAGACTTTGAGATGCTCCCACCCCACACTTGAACTCCATAAAGAAGAACTGGTGTCACCAATGCATCAAAAAGGTACTTCTTGAGAACCCAACACTTGATGTTTCCCGCATTACACATGTTCTCAAATGCATAAGATGCTCTTTCCCGCTTCCAAACGACGCATAGTACATTCATGCCACATGTGATCGGGGAGAGAGAGAGAGAGAGAGAGAGAGAGAGAGAGAGAGAGAGAGAGAGAGAGAGAGAGAGAGAGAGAGAGAGCATGCAAAGCCATGAAAAGCACTACGACCCTTCTCTTCCCTCCTCCATGGATCTCCCCTCCCCCTGAGCTCTAATACCAATCTAAGAACCCAGGGAGATGCCTTGAGGATTCTTCGTGCTACCACCCTTTATATAGGCCCTTGGCCATCCAAATTTAGAATCCCCTATCCACACTTAACAGCCGACCCTTGGCCTAGGTCCGTGAACCCCTGGGTTTTCCCTTGGCATTACACCTAGTCTGTAGGCACTTTCCTCGATGTCAAGCATGCATTAAGGACTTCCAAGGGTAGAGAGAAGTATAATGGACTCCATTAGTATAAATATCGATCTCTCAAGCATGAGAAACTTGGAGGTGGCATGATAACAAGGGGCTCTTGGAAAGAGGGAAAGGGATTTCCGCATTGATTGTCTTGTAGTGGCATTCCATAGCTCTCCTAGCCCTAACTGCTCCATGTAGATTATATGTGTGTTGCAATTGCACATCGAAAGTCACTCCGTTCACGAAGACTCACCATTTTGGATGATGCTCTAAAGTACTATAAGTACTTGGATAAACCTAAGGACATCCATTAGGAGAAGTTTGAGGTTAGTTTTTTGCCTTTTAGCATTTAGAGAGAGATAATGCTCTCCAAGAATGGGAGAAAAGCTTCCGTTAAGGAATCCTTGGAATCATTACATCTAAAAAATAGTCTTAGATTTAGAAACTAGAAAAAATCGTCGAAAAAGTGTCACTTTCCACTGATGGAAGTGCTATTTTTACAAGAATCTATCCTTTTGACCTTTGCTTTAAAAGAAAAAAAACCTTTTCATTTACCTCTTATTTCTTTGTTACGGGATGTCCTTTATTAAGAAAAGACACGTGGAACTAACATTTAAAATTTGGATTTTCCTTCCGGAGTCTGTGTTGGGCCGATGGTATTTTGCCTATGCACCAACGTAGGTGTGCACTACCCCTAGACCAGTCAATGCTTGTGTGACAGAACCCATGTGTAGATCCATGTGATAGCATGCATAGCATTTTGCCTAGCATAAGTAACGTTCGTGCAACTTCTCTTAGTCGTAAAAACATATGTGGAAGGTAAGTGCATACTATCCTAGATATTATCTTATATCTTTATATGGCTATGTGTAATAATTCAAAGATCACACTCGAATATCTTTGCAGCCTTATATATAAGGCCCATGATGTACATACCCTTATGCGGATGTTTATTGTGCATTTTATATATTGAGCCAGCTACTTTATTACAAGTGTGTACTTCTCTCTCTCTCTCTCTCTCTCTCTCTCTCTAACTGTGTAGCTATGAATGCCTTCTCCTTCAAGCCCCCTTGAGCTCTTGCACCCACCATTGGTCCTAGAAATTGTATCAGAGTGTAGCTTATAGTGCATTTGAATCTAATAAATCCTCTCTAGTTTAGAGTTGCATTTTGCATTTAGTACTCTCTTAATATGCTCATTCATTGAGCGTCCTCTTATCTCTACTTAGTGTATATATACTCCTTTTAATAAAGCTCACAAATAAGGCTTTTAAAACTTGTCATATGAGAGAGAGAGAGAGAGAGAGAGAGAGAGAGAGAGAGAGAGAGAGAGAGAGAGAGAGAGAGAGAGAGAGCATGCACGCATCTCAAGTCTAATCAATTTTGTGTGTGAAGATCTCCATTGAGTCCTCACTACTTGAATTATCAGTTCTTCAAATTGGCTTTCTATGGAGGTTGCAACAATCTTGAGGGCATGTGCTTTTTGAAATCTTTATTTGTGAAAGGTGTGGATAATCTCGAGTAACTTAGTTGATGGCAACGCACCGGCCCTCAGTGCATCCTCAATCTGTTCTGTTCAACCAACATTTGCTTACCGCTACAAGATCTACGAAGTCCACAACATCAACTTGGGTTATATAATTACCAATGGTGTAATTTCAAAGCCATTAACCCATTCAACAACAATTTTCCAAAGAGCATGTAACTGCTTTTGGCATTGAGCTTTAAGCTACCTATAGTTGGCACCCCTCATAGAGAGTGAATTAATTGTGCATCATTTAGTAGCAAGAAAATTTGGCCTCAATTCAAATGCTGCAACAGTCATCCAAGAATTGACTTAATTCTAGTGAAATTAGCAACATTGGGCAGTTCAATGAAGCCTTCTCCACAAACTCTCGTAGCACCCAGCTTGTGGTCAAGTCTAGGGACTTGCTTCAGGCTTTTGCGTGCTCCAACACTCTGACGTGCCCAATCACCCGCTGCAAATAACACGCTAATTTGCGGCTATTCTCCCATGTTTCCCGAAGGTAAATTAAAAGGAGAGTAATCCGCTAGTCATCCTTTTCAACCTTCTTTGAGTTGTCTCGATCGGAATGTGTCTTTGCTAAATTGGCATGAGGGCACCCCAACACACACTCTGAACTCACGAAGCAGGTGAGAATCAACATCTGCATATAATCAACAGTAGCTGCTTCCTCTTGTAATAACTAATTGTAACACCATTTCAATATTAATTTAAAATCTTTCCCATTAAGAGCCTCTACACTTGTGCAACAGTTCACATGCTCACCTCCTCTCTTTGTTTGACACAACGTGTAGGGAAGCAGTCTCGTGGCTTGTTTTTCAAAGGCTTCTGTCGAGCCCCCCCCCGGCCGCCCCCCCTCCCCCAATCGCCTTCCAAAAATAAAAACCATCTCTCTCTCTTTAATTGTGCCCCTTCAACAACACAAAAGCAAAGCATTAAAAAGGAAACCTTGAAAATTCTAGAAGAATTTTTTAAAAATAAGCAAAGCTTCAAACAATTTCTCTCTTTTATTGTAATTTAAGACTGAGATCTTGTGTCCAAAGAACCTCACAAAGCAATATATGTCATATATGCCTTAGGGATTCCACACACACACATATATTTGCCCTCAATGTTGTATAGAGGTGATAATCTTGCAGGGAATCAAAATGAATATATGTGTTATCCATCATATATTGATTTGATACTTCGTGCATGCTCTATGTGGGAGGATTAGACACTGCCTCAATTATATCTCACGGTAAGACCTTCATCACGAGCAAAATTTGTTCTAACATCACTCACATGTCTTTATGAATGCCAAATTTCTTCTTCAAGAAGAAATTTAAAGGTGGAGCTATCATCAACAAAGCATGGACAAGCTGCAGCAGGGACATCAACAAATCGTAGTAGATGAAGAAAAAGACTAGAATCAGGGGAGATGTAACCACAGTAGACATTGGCATCTACAAAGGATATGGATGGTCTTTTGCTTGAGGGGAGGACACTTTAGTCTATGTGACACCATATCATGAGACCCCTTAATGTACCTTGTGTGGCAATAGTCTGTGTGAATTTCATTAGCTTGTGTGGCAGTGGATCTTTATGAGTTGGCCGGTAATCCAAATCCCAAGGGGAGGATTTTTGGGCATATGACATTTTGCCTATGCACCAACGTAAGGTGTGCACTACCTCTAGACCAACCAGTGCTTGTGTGGCAGAACCCATGTCTAGATTCATGTGATAGCATGTATAGCTTTTTGCCTAGGATAAGTAACCTTGGGTTGTGTGTGCAACATCTTTTGGTCGTAAAAGCCTATGTGGAAGATAAGTGCATAGTACCTAGATATTAGCTTATATCTTTATATGGCTATGTGTAAGTCAAAGATCACAGTTGGATATCTTTGCAGCCTTTTAAATAAAGCCTATGTTGTACATACCCTTATGCTAATGCATTATTGTGCCTTTTATATATTGAGCCAACTACTTTATTGCAAGTGTGTACTTGTGTGTGCGTGTGTATGTGTGTGTAGAGCCATGGTTGCCTTATCCTTCAAGCCCCCTTGAGCTCTTACACCCACGATTGATCCTAACAATTGGTATCAGAGCGTATGTTATGATGCATTTGAGTGTAATCAATCCTATCTAGTTAGCATTTAATTTTGCATTTTGCATTTAGCACTCTCTTAATAAGCTCATTCATTGAGTGTCCTCTTATCTCTTAGTACATATATACTCCTTTAAATAAATCTCACTAATGAAGCATTTTAAACTTGTCATTAGGAAGGGAATGGAGTCTAAGGGGACCTCTTTATTTGCTATGGGATAAAAAATGAGATTATGGAATGGAGAAATGGGTGGATGCCATGTGGATTGAAATGGTGGGTATGGAAGGGCCTAAAAGTGAGTGATCTAACTTGTACTGTTTTTTAAAATATAAAACAAAAATCTCTTGTAAATTCAAAAAATTGAACTTTTGTCTAAAAAGTTGGGGTTAAAACCAATCCTTTCTCTCTAGTGGCTGTTAGTTTCTCCCCCTCTCTCTCATAAAAGGTGGACGCTCCAAAAACGTGTTGAGCATTCTCTTCCTATCTCTCTACTGTATCATCTCTCACTTCTCTTCACTCCATGTTGCAAATTGCATCTATTGTTAGGAAATATGATAATTGAGAAGATTAATTAATGGAGAGAGATAATTTTCACACACGAGAGATTATAGAGTAGAGAAGAAAGAGAGAAAGAGAGAGAGAGAGAGAGAGAGAGGGAGAGAGGGAGATCACACGGTATACATGGTTCACCCAATGTGGGCTACGTCCACGGGAAAGCAGCCACTCAATGGCTTTAGTACTTCAAACAAGAAGTAAGTTACAAAACGATTATACCCTTTTGGAGCTCCCACCTTGCTTCACTCTCACCACCTCACATCAACTTCAAAATGCACCACATTGCTTCACAATCCGTTTTTGTGTATAGAAGAGGCCTCCTTTTATAGGCCAAAAGGGTTGCCCTCTCTCATGAGAGGCAGCTGTGTGTAGTCGCCCTTGTGTAGACAAGCCCAAATGGACCCTCTAGTCTGTCCATGTGTGGCCGCCCTTGAGAAGACAAGTCCACCTTTGAAATCGGCCATCGGCCATCGGCCATTGACTTCCGACCACCGGCCATTGACTACCGGTCACCAGTCAACCTGCCAAATGACCGGCCCGTTTTCCGACTACTTTTCGATCGTCGGGCCATTATATTCCGGCAAAGACAGTCTTGAGCTTTGCTTGAGACTGGCCGTGAAAATTTTGGTTTTCGATGAGTGATTTTTCTTCACGCACAATGGCTTCTCATTATAATGTGGACCTTACAAATGTGCGTTTTTAATACAAAAAATTACAAGGGGTAAATCAGGCTCCATACTTAACAATCTCCCACTTGGAAACTGATCTCTAAACCTAACGTGTGACTGCTTTCCATCCTGGCTTCTTATCCTTGAATGCCAACTGAAGATGAGCAAGAGCTCAACTTTTCCTTGTTGGCCACCTTTGTAAACATGTCTACAAGATTTTCACCTTTCCTAGCTTTAGTTGTCCCTCTTCCAAAAGAGTGCGTATGAAGTGATATCTCACCTCAACATGCTTTATCCTTGAATGAAAGACTGAGTTCTTTGCAAGATGAATAGCGCTTTGACTATCGCACAATTGTCTTGTTCTAATCCAAGCTCTTCTAAGAATCTGTGAAGCCACATAATTTCTTTGCTTGCCTCTGTCATTGCTACATACTCTGCTTCTGTGGTAGAAAGTGAGACCACTTTCTGCAGCTTTGAATCCCAACTTACTGCTGTGCCTCCAACCGTGAAGACATAGTCAATAGTGCTCCTTTGAGTATCTTTGTCACCTGCCATATATGCATTAACATACCCTTGAAGAAAAATATCAGCTCCTCCAAAATACAAAGCATTTGTTGTTGTCGCTTTCAGATACCTAAGTATCCACTTCACAGCTTGCCACTCCTCTATACCTGGGTTGTCCATGAACCTACTTACAACTCCCACTGCATGTGCAATGTCTGGCCTTGTCCAGACCACAACATATATAAGAGAACCTACCGCTGTAACATATGGAACTTTAGACATATAGGCTATCTCCTCTTGGGTCTTTGGATACATATCCTTGGTTAGTTTAAAGTGACTAGCCAAAGGTGTAGAAACAGTTTTTGCATTTTTCATTGCAAACGTTTCTAGTACTTTCTTGATGTAATCCTCTTGAGATAGCTTTATTGTCTTCTTCGTTCTGTCCCTTGATATCTTCCTACCAAGTATCCTCTTTGCAACACCTAAATATTTTATTGAAAAATATTTAGACAACTCCTCTTTTAGGTATTTGATGTCCTGCATGTTAGCACTTGCAATCACCATGTCATCAACATACAACATTAGGATGATGAACTTACCATCTCCCAAATTTTTTGTGTAGACGCAGTGATCTGAGTTGCATCTTGTGAATCCATGATCCAACATTCATCGATCAAACTTCAAGTACCACTATCTTGATGCTTGCTTTAAACCATACAAGCTTTTCTTTAATCAACAAACCATTTTCTCCTTACCTTTTACTTCATACCCCTTTGGTTGAAGCATGTAAATTTCCTCCTCTAAGTCATTGTGAGGGATTGCCGTATTAACATCCATTTGCTCAAGATTTAAATCATGAGAAGCCACAAGGATTAAGACAAACCTAATTGAGTTCATTTTTACAACAGGAGAAAATATTTCATTGAAGTCAATACCTTTCTTTTGAGAAAATTGTTTTACCACAAGCCTAGACTTGTACCTTTTCTTCCCACCTTCTTCTTCCTTCAGCTTATACACCCATTTGTTCTATACTGCCCGCTTACCTTTAGGCAACTCAACCAGATCCAATGTTTGGTTGCAATGTAATGAGTCCATCTCCACTTTCATGCTCTTCATCCATTGTTCTTTGGATTTGTGACGGATAGCTTCTTTGTATGATTCCGACTCTCCAGCATCTGAGATCAAGAGATTGTTGAAGGAAGGAACGGACCTTTCTAGAGGTTTACTTGCTCTTGTAGATCTTTGGGGAATAGGTTGAGGCTCCTCATTTGGTTGACGTTGTTGTACATTGTCACCGTTTGCAGTCCTTGAGTCTTCAGCGTCCTCAAGCTCCATGTACTCATCACCTGTTTCTTTTGTTTTTTTTCTTTGCAAGTAATCTTTGTACATATTTTGTTCATTGAAAATTACATCCCTACTTCTAAAGATTTTACCATCTTCAGGATTCCATAGGCGATACCCAAAGTCACCTTCTCCATAACCAATGAAGAAACACTTTTTGAACTTTGCATCTAGCTTTGACCTTAGGCTTCTATCTATGTGCATGAAAGCCTCACACCCAAACACTTTGAGAAATGAATAGCTCACCGGTTTACTTGTCCATGCCTCCTGGAACTCCTCCATCCAGTTCTGCTGAGGATGACCGGTTGATTAAGTACACAGATGTACTTACTGCTTTCGCCCAAAGCTCAAGCGGTAGGCCTACATGTAGCTGCATGCTTCGTGCTCGCTCCATGATTGTCTTGTTCATCCTTTTTGAAATCCCATTTTGTTGAGGTGTCCTTGGGGTTGTCTTTTGCCTCTGAATGCCATTACTAGCACAAAAGCTTTCAAAAGCTTGGCTGTAATATTCGCCTCCATTGTCGGATCTGAGGCATTTAACCTTCGTACCTGTTTCATTCTCCACAAAAGACTTTCCACCTTTGAAATATGAAAAACACATCGGATTTATTCTTCATTACATAAACCCATGTTTTCCTAGTCGCATCGTCCATGAATGTTACATAGTACAATGAGCCACCAAGTGATGGTGTACTTGTAGGACCCGAAACATCAGAATGAACCAACTCAAGTTTTTTATTTTTTCTTTCATTTCTTGATTTTTGAAATTTTACCCTCTTTTGTTTACCATAAACACAATCTTCAGAGAACTCTAAGTCCACTTCTTTCAAACCTAGTAGAAGCTTCTTTGATTGAAGGATTTGCATTCCTTTGGCACTCATATGTCCGAGCCGGTAGTACCACACTGCATTGTCAACTTCTGTAGTTGTTGCACAAGCTGAAGATTGCGAGCTAACAATACACAAGTAAAGTGTACCAACCTTTTCTCCTTTGGAAACCACCAAAGATCCCTTTGAGATCTTCCACCATTTGTTTCCGAATGCAATGTTGTGACCTTCATCGTCTAACTGTCCTGTAGAGATTAAATTCTTGCGAAGAGAAGGGACATGTCTAACATCTTTAAGCTTCCATTCATTTTCGTTAGCAGGTTTGACACAACCTGTACCTTTACCGACAATTTCACAAGCTTCATCATCTCCCAAGTATACATACCCAAAATAACCTTTGGTGAAATCTGTTACCATATACATGTGGTAGTGATGTGTGTGAACACTAGGACCGTCGGGACATTTTTTCCCCTCTTTAGGAGGTTTTTTCCCCTGTGCATTGTATATACGCCCATCACTCTAGGCTATCTATCTTTTCATTGCACACTAAGTAACACACTCTCAGTTGTGTGCCTTGATCTTCCTTTGTTTTCTCCAAGCTGTGTGCGTTTCTCTGCAACCCTAATTCCAACAAGTGGTATCAGAGCAGGTTGCATCCTCCAGGGCTTAGTCACCAGTAGCTCCAGCACACGCCTGCTCACTTTCTACGATTTTGTGAGCTTTGGCGAGCGTTCATAGGTCGACAAAAATTTTGAGAGACCTTAGAGCGCACTCTGCTAAATTTTTTGATTTAGGCTCATTTTGACCTCCATTTCCACTACAGCCAGATCTGCACAGGCAATTTCATCATTTAGAGCAAAATTTCTATTAGTGTTGTTTTTTGCATAATAGATCCTATACAGTCGACTTATTGCGGGTTGTGCTATATAGCATGTAGTGGTCTCACTCAGTTTCTCCTCATTTTGAGTAGTTTTCACATCAGGTGCATGAATTTTCCATGGGTAACAACAACATAGATGTGTTCAAGATGTTTGCTGCTGAGGATAGATTGCATGGGGACAATTACCCTATGTGGGCTTACATGATGCAACATGTTCTTGTGTCAAAGGGAGTCTGGTATATTGTGCAGGGCATTGATGTACGTCCTAGTTCTGAGGATGTAGGCGATGTTGAGGATGTTGCAGTCTTACTGCAAGGATTGCTGCTATTAGAGTTGTTTTGCCTACGACAGAACAAGCTAGTTGGGATATAAAGGATGCACATGCTCATGTATTGATTGTGTTGTCTGTGAAGCGAACCATTACTCCTCACATTCGTTCAACGAAATCTGCAAAACAGGCTTGGGATGTTTTGGCTGGTTTTTGTGCAAGCCGCAATGAGGCAAAAATTGCTTTGTTGTGTAAAAAGCTCGAATCGAAGATAATTCATGAGGAAGATGATATGGACACTTTCCTTGCTGGTGTCAAGGATATCGATGAGCAAGTTATTTTTGTAGGTGAAGTCATTTCAAACAGTTCCCTTGTGCAGACTCTTGATGCCTTACCAGATTGTTACCAGACTTTTGCTAGTACTTGGAGACTTATGACCAACAAAATCCTGAATTTGTCAAATTTGATGCATTATGCTGTTTCGAGAGTCACTTTCCAAAAAAAAAAAAGGACTAGGCAGCGTGTAGTTGAACAGGCTTTTATTGATTCTCAAAGAAAGGGTGGTAACAACAATGCAACCACTTCTTATGGTTCTACTGCGAGTGGCAAAACTTTTGTTCCTAATGCTTTTGCTGGCAGCCATTCGTCTAGAAATTCTGGTGATAAGGGCAAAAAGAAGATACGTTACCATTATTATAAAGCTAATGACCACTTGATCAAGCAGTGTCCTAAGTTGAAGGCCAAAGAGACTAAGAAGAAAGAGGGTGGTTCCACTGCAAATGTTGGTTCCACTACATATGCAACCATTGTTGAGTCTTCTGTGAAAGGAGACTGTGATGCTGATGTTGATGTAGAATGAGCTTTTAGTAAAGAGTGCACTTACAATTCTGTTGTCCATAATGCATGCATATCAGTTGCTGTAGATTCACGTGTGTTGTATTTTGATAGTGGTGCTACAAAGCACATTACCTCACATGGTGAATTGTTCACCTCTCTCGAGTCTGTCCCTCATGGGAATTCAGTCACTTGTGCCAACAATGCCTCTTATCCTGTTCAGGGACTTTGAAAGATTGTGCTTATTGCTGCAAATGGCAGTTCCTTCACACTTGTTGATGCACTTTATGTACCTGGGATCAAGAAGAATCTTTTGTCTGTATCCGCACTTGTTAGACTTGGATTTGTAGTCAAATTTGTGGATGACAGGTGTACAACTCATGATCTTGGTTTTGGTGATGAAATTGTTGCATCTGGCCTTTTGTGCCGTGGGCTGTATAAGCTCACTTTGTATGACAAGTGTGGAAAAAATTTTGCAAATGCAGTTGCAGATTCAAGGGCTCTTTTAGACCAGATGCAAAACTATGGCATACATGTTTTAGGCATCTGAATTTTGCCAGTTTGTTGCGTTTGCAGAAATCTGATATGGTTGCTTCTTTGCCACCTCTTGAAGCACCTGTCAAACATGTTTGTGAAGGCTGTATTTTGGGTAAGATGCAGCGTTCAAAGTTTCCAAAGGATGGTTTAGTTAGGGCCACATGCAGATTGTAGCTTGTGCATAGTGATGTTTGTGGGCCCATGCAAACTTTGTCCTTGGGCAATAACCTTCACTTCGTGACTTTCATTGATGATTACTCCAGGCATGCATGGGTATTTCCGCTTAAAGAGAAGTCTGAAGTTTTTATGTGCTTCAAACAATTTTTGTCTATGCTGAAAATGTATCGAAATGTACTATGGGTACCCTCCGTTCCAATCAAGGAGGGGAGTATATGTCTCATGAATTTAATGCATTTTTGGCTAGTCGTGGGATAAAATACCAATGTACAATGCCTTATATGCCTCAACAAAATGGTGTAGGTGAGAGGAAAAACAGGTCACTTACGGAAATGGCACGATGTATGGTGAAAAGTCAAGCTTTGCCCCATTATTTTTGGCTTGAGGCCATCATGTGTGCCACTTATGGACTTAACGGGTGTCCTACGAAAGCTTTGCAATCTATTACTCCATATGAAGCATGGCATGATAGAAAGCCTTCTATTGAGCACATGCGTGTTTTTGACTGTTTGGCATATGCTTTGCTGCCACAAACACAACACAAAAAATTGGATGATAATAAGGCTGTCAAATGTATTTTGTTGGTTATCGTGCTGAAAGCAAAGGTTACGAGTTGCATCATCTGCAAACAAAGTGTATTATGGTTTCACAAGATGTAGTGCTTGTGGAAGATTCAGTTCAGCCCTTGCTGTCATGTACTAGAGACAGTAATGTAAGCTCACAAGACATTTATAACACTTTGTTGCCTCTTTTGAATGGTGGAAGTTCGAATGTAAATTCCAATGAGGCAAATGTTCAGCCTATGGGGGTTTTGAAAATGTTACAGATCAGCCTATTACTGATGCAAATGTACATGATGTACTTGATCAGGAAAGCACTGAAAATGAGAAGGCTAGAGGTATACCAATGGCTGGTGTATACATTGCGTGAGAGTAAATTGGATGCACCTTTGTCTAGTCGTACTCATTTAGGCTCTTGCCATGCATCTTATGCATCAGATTGTTATGCTTTGGCTGTGTCTAGCTTACATGATGTTGAGGAACCTCTCTCTTTTGATGAAGCACAAAATTTTAAAAAATGGATGGATGCCATGCAATCTGAATATGATGCACTTATAGAAAATGACACATGGAATTTATGTGATTTGCCTCCTGGCAAAAAGGCCATTGGTACAAAGTGGGGTTACAAGTTGAAATGCAAGCTGGATAGTGAGGTTGATCGCCATAAGGCTCGACTTGTTGCAAAAGGCTATGCACAACAAAAAGACATAGATTATGAAGAAACTTTTGCTCCCACTTGTCATATGACTACTGTGCATTTTCTATGTCCATTGGTAGCTCATTTTGGTTGAGATGTACATCAATTAGACATTGTTACTACTTTCTTGAATGGTGACATATTTGAGAAAGTTTATATAACACAGCCTCGCGGCTTTGTCAAGAAAGGACAAGAGGACAAAGTGTGTGAATGTAAGAAGGCTTTGTATGGGTTGAAGAAATCTCCTTGTCCTTGGTATGAGAAAGATGACAATCATTTGGTCAAACGAGGCTTTCGTAACAACCCAACAAAAAGCACATTGTATGTAAAGCGTGACGGTGATATACTTCTCATTGTGGTTCTTTATGTAGATGATTTGCTGATGAATGGACCAAATGAGAGACACATTACTGAATTTAAGGCTTATTTGAATGCTACTTTCAAGATGAAATATTTGGGGCTGTTGCATAATTACTTGGGTACACAGTTTAAGCAATGTGATGGTGGTATTTCTTTGTGTCAGAAAAGTTACATAGAGACATTGCTATGTAAGTTTGGACTTGAGGATTGCAAACCTATTGCCTCTCCCATGGAAACAGGTTTGAAATTGACTCTTCATGACGTTGGTGATCCTGTTGATGTCACTCTTTACCAAACTGCTATTGGATGCCTCATTTATGTATGCAGCACGAGGCCGGATATTCAGTTTGCAGTCTCACAGGTCAACAGATTTATGCATAGCCCATGGTATAAGCATTGGCAGGCTATCAAGATTATTTTTTGCTACCTTAGTGGCACTTTACATCTTGGCTTGTGTTATCCCAAGGGGGGATCATTGCCGCCAGACCTACATGCTTTTTCAGACTCAAGTTGGGCTGGTTGTTTTGACACACGAGTGTCCACAAGTGGTTTTTGTTTCATACTTGGCAATTCATGTATATCATGGTTGAGCAAGAAGCAACCTACTGTGGCCACTTCTAGTTGTGAGGCTGAGTACAGTGCAGTCTTCACAACTACGGTTGAGTGTGTATTGCTCAGACACTTATGGTTGATTTGGGTGTTGGACAGGACACTTCCAACACTATCTACACTGACAGTTAGAGTGCATTGGCAGTTGCAAGGAACCCGGTTTTTCATGCTCGCACAAAGCACATTGAGGTGCATTACCACTATGTCAGGGAGAGGCTCTCAGCAAGAGAGATCAGCTTGGCTTATGTGCCAACACATGACAACCTTGTAGATCTTTTCACAAAGGCATTGTTTCATGAGAAGCTCGAAGCTTTCTGCAAAGCTTTGGGCTTACTCCCCTTTGTGGACTAATCATGTCCTCAGGGCATGGCACTTCCCTTTACTCATGTGCCAGCTCTCATTCACCGCATCACTCTAGGGGGGATTTGTTACCATATACATGTGGTAGTGACGTGTGTGAACACACTAGGACTGCAAGGGCATTTTTTCCCTCTTTAGGAGTTTTTTTCCCCCTGTGCATTGTATATACGCCCATCACTCTAGGGCTATCTATCTTTCCATTGCACACTAAGTAACACACCCGAGGCAGTCACTTATCAAAAGACCCCTATATCACATGCGTTCAAAAGGTAATTAATAATACCCCAATATACATACTGTACTTACACTGTGAGCCTATTTAAAAAACCCTCACCCCCCTCTATATGTATACATTTTTATACATTTTGGTCTTTTAATAATCCTCTCCGGTTAACTCACGTGATATCA
The DNA here is from genome assembly GCF_014529385.1 of Adiantum capillus-veneris. Lineage (NCBI taxonomy): Eukaryota > Viridiplantae > Streptophyta > Polypodiopsida > Polypodiales > Pteridaceae > Adiantum > Adiantum capillus-veneris. Next base: position 170,833,468 of record NC_140934.1, on the reverse strand, counting down.
TACACATTCTAAAAAGTGACTGCCCCGGGGTAACACACTCTCAGTTGTGTGCCTTGAGCTTCCTTTGTCTTCTCCAAGTTGTGTGCATTTCTCTGCAACCCTAATTCCAACATAATCTTGGAAATGTTGTTTGTGTGGTGCCGCATGGAATGAAGCCCCAGAATCTACTATCCAAGAATTAGACACATTGTCTAATAAGAGAATTAGAACATCTTGCTCTACTTTACCTGCCACATTGGCCTCCGATGTTGGCTTGTTGTTTTGAAACTCTGACTCCTTCTTCTTGGACTAGCAATCCTTCTTGACATGGCCCTTCTTGCCATAGTTCCAACATTCAAGAATTGAATTTGTGCGTGACTTGCTCCACCTTGAGAGATCACGACCCTTTTGGTTTTTGAACCTCTCCTTAGGTTTTCCTCTTGTTTCCATTGACAGTGCAGCACTTGATCATTCTCCTGTGCTTCTCCTTTGCATTTCCTTGCTTAGGAGAACACCCACAACATCATCAAACTTAAGAGTATTTGTACCAGAGATAGAATTACTTATAGCCATCACAAGGCTGTCCCAACTATCCGGTAGAGACGATAGTATAAGGAGAGCTCGTACTTTGTCATCCAAATTTATTTTCACCGATCGAAGTTGACTTATGTTGGTGTTAAAGTCATTTAGATGTTCTGCAACTAAACCATTCTCTGCCATCTTTAGATTGAACAAGCGCTTCATGAGAAATACCTTATTGGATGCCGATGGTTTCTCGTAGAGGCCGTCAAGTGACTTCATCAAGTCCTCCGTGGTTTCCATCTTCGATACATTGAAAGCCACCATTGATGTCAAGCTTAACCGGATTGTTCCTAGTGCTTTTCGGTCAAGGAAAATGCATGCTTCATTGCCATCGTTGTGGGCTTCTTTGCAAGACTTCCTAGTGGCAAATAGAGGTCCTTCTGGTAGAGATAGTCTTCAATCTGCATCTTTCAATGTTGGTAGTTTTTGCCGTTGAACTTCTCAATCTTGAGCTTCCCTTCCTCCGCCATTACTCCCACTCAATTCAAGGAATCATTTCTTTGAGATACTTTAGCTACGAGCAAGCCTTGCTCTGATACCAGTTGTTAGGAAATATGATGTAGCTAAGTAGATAATTGAGCAAATTACTTAATGGAGAGATATAATTTTCACACACGAGAGATTATATGGGGGAGAGAGAGAGAGAGAGAGAGAGAGAGAGAGAGAGAGAGAGAGAGAGAGAGAGAGAGAGAGAGAGAGAGAGAGAGAGATCACACGATATACGTGGTTCACCCAATGTGGGCTACGTCCACGGGAAAGCATCCACTCAATGGCTTTAGTACTTCAAATAAAAAGTAAGTTACAAAGGGATTATACCCTTTTGGAGCTCCCGCCTTGCTTCACTCTCACGACCTCACATCAAGTTCACAATGCACCACAATGCTTCACAATCTGTTTTTGTGGGTAGAAGAGGCCTGCTTTTATAGGCCAAAAGGGCTACCCTCTCTCATGAGAGGTAGCCGTGTGTAGCCGCCCTTGTGTAGACAAATCCAAATGGACCCTCCAATCCGCCCATGTGTGGACACCCTTGAGAAGACAAGTCCGCCTTTGAAATCGGCCACTGACTATTGAATTCGGCCATCGGCCCCACCGGCCATTGACTATCGGTCACCGGCCACCCGGCCAAATGACCAATCATTTTCCGACTATTTTTCGGCTGCTGTTCGGTCATAATATTCTGATGAAGCCAGTCTTTGACTACTTTTTGGCTGCCGTTCGGCGATAATATTCCAAGGAAGCTAGTCTCGAGCTTTTCTCAAGACTGGACGTGAAAATTTTGGTTTCCGACAAGTGATTTTTCTTCACGCATGATGGCTTCTCCTCATAAAGGGGGCCTTAAAAATGTGCGGTTTTAGTACAAAAAATTACAAGGTATAAATTAGGTTCCATACTTAACATCTATTTTTTCAATGTCACTTTTCCCTCCCAAAAATATTTGCAGTAGCAAAAGTTTGAATCTCCTTTCTCTCCTCAAGCTTGCTGCATTCTCCTCAAGCTTACCTCCTTCTGAAGCTCTCCATTGCTCTATGAACCTCACTACACACCTCTACCTAAAGCTGAAGATCTACAATATATCCTGCTGCTAGATCTTCCCTTTTTCTTTCCTCAACAGGTTTCTTGCTCCTTCTCCATTAAGCTCTCTACAGTGGATCTACTTCCCTCTATAGCTTCTTTACATCACTTCCCCATTTTGTCAACTTGCAGGTGGAAGATCATAGTAGTAAGTGCCATTGCCCGTCTTTGTGTACATTCTAATCTTTCTCTTTATGCAGATGAGAACATGGAAGAGCATAGCAGTAAGTGCCATTGCCCATCTTTGTGTACCTTCTAATCTTGCTCTTTATGCAGCTGAGAACATGGATGTACATAGATTAATCATAAGTGTCTGTGTGCAAGTTGTGCTACTATTCCCCATGGTATCATGAGGTACTCAATGACCTAGAAGTGTTGTTGACTCAATTTGTTGCAGCAACTTACAAGACAACAATGGATGTTGGGTGATGATCGACTACAAACAATTGATGTGGGTGACAATGCATCCCAACTTAAGAGGTGCACACAAGGTCTCAAGGAGACACATATCTTCTCATGCACACGACTAGAAGGGAAGAATCACGGAGTTCAAGCAAACCCACTATAATTTCATTCTTCTATCAAGTTTCTAGATTGTATATTTTGTATATTTTGGTAAGATTTCCATTGCTTCTTCATGCTTGCAGATGTGTTTCCATCCAATTGCTCGTAGAGTGAAAGCCAATAAATTCCTTCACAGGGACCTTTGAGGTCATCCACAATAAACTTGGAAAATTACTCTTTGCTGGTTGACCATCCTTTGAGATTGCCTCATGGGATTTTTTTATAATAACCATACTTATGTCACGCCTAGGATAAATGGGTTTGGTAGGTAATCTTTCTCCGATTCACTCACCAACATTGTAGAGTCTGGAATGGCATAAGCCAGGTAGTGCCTTGATAGCAACAACCAAAAGGAGAATCGTGGCGAACGTGCATGCAACATTGAAGTTCACCTATGGTTCCCATAAAACAACAATAACATGGTTTATGTCTCTTCATGTGTTTGTGTATATCTTTTGATTGTAGAGTGTTCACAAGACACCAACAATGTGGATTTGCAAAGGGAAAAGTACAATGAACGACTTCCTTGCAGTTGGATGGGAGACCAAGGTGGTCAACCACCACGGAGATAAACTTAAGTGCTATATAGTTGGTGAGAAATTGGTGTTCAGATACCATATTGCAAATCAAATCCTATCAATGGTCTTTCCCTACAGAAGATGGAAGCTAACAATGTGAGAATGGGAGGCACTAGATTCTGATGGTGTTGCTAGAGAAATTGTGGACCTGCAAATATGCCTCCATGATGATGCAGTGCATGACATCTCTGTGAATAACGATTGGCACCTCAGTAATCTTTGCGAGTATCTTAATCTCAGATATACATCACCCAAGCAATATCTCTTTATAATCAATGACGTTGTTCGGTCCAGAAAAGAGAGGAGCTTTCTTTGTGAGGACATTGCATTTTTGCGATGTATTTATGTAAAAGCTTGTAGCTGATGCAGATTTTGCTCCCTTTTAATAAATATGGTGTTTTGAATCTCATCTCTGAGCATATTTGTTCATTTTCAAGCTGTTCAAGATTTTGATTGAAATATTCAATGTCATTGATTTGGAACGTGAGTGACTTCAACCTTGGTGTCTTTTGATGCTTTGTCACATGGTTTTGTTAAAAACTATAATTTTAAGTTGATTTGATATTAATTTTAAGCATTTTTTAAAAAGTGACCTTGGGCATATTAGTCACTTTCTAGGTTTTTAAACTTCATTTCTCACATTCATAAAACTCTATCTCTAAGCTCCCTTTTCATCTTCTTTGCGAACGAGCCCATGGCAACGTCTTGTGACACATTTCTTGCACAACTAGAAAAGGTCATTCTTGCAGATTGAGCACATGAACTAGTCAGTGTGTTCGAAGGGACTATTGACATGGGGGTAGTCCACTGCCAACCTACATACAGAGGTGTTTCAAATATTTCTTGATTACATGGCACACCACATGGAAAAATATGCCATAGTGTTCGAGAGATCCGGCATGGTGTGGTTGCCAGTGGATTTCCTCAAACACCTCTACGCGGCCGACAAAAACTTTTGCTTTCACTTTTTGAGGTTTGTCAAAGAGCTCACTGAGTGAGACTACACTAGAGAGGATAAGGATGACCTCATAGACTTGGGCATGGGGTGCATAGGCACCCAATTCATTTCTTGGGACATGGTTTTGGTTTTACTTGTGCTCGAGGGCATGGAGAAGGTAAAATCAAAGGAAACGGCTAGCAAGGAGCCCCTTGTGAGCATTGTGGAGGAGTCAAATGAATTTAGAAATTTGCACATTAGGCTAGACCAAATCCTAGTAAAAAGGTTGACAAAAAGTAGGTTGAGTGACTACCATAGACCATCAAAAAGCAAAAAAATTGAGGTGGGTGCACGATTGAGTCATAAAAGTGTGTTTCATGCGTGTGAAAAAACTGGAGTGAAAATCATGTTAGAAATTGATAGAAAAAAAAAACACATTTCCTTCCTCTAGAGAGTAAGAAGTACACATTTCTGACAAATTTTGATTGCAAACAATGATTCAAGGTTTGTATAGCATAACTAGCCCTTTGGATCAAGAAACAGTTGTGCATAAGATGTTATTAAATGCAAAAAGTGTGTACAACTCAACTGCTAGGCAATCTTACCTCAACTAACACTTTAGTGTTGTTGAGTCTTGTGCAAAAATAAGGAGTCTAGTGCATGAGGGAAGTTGAAGCAAGGTAGAGATTACCAAAGAATCTAAAGAGTTCCAGGTAACAGGTCAGGTTTCACTTTCATATATTTTTCATGTTCATGAGGTCAGGAACTATGTATAGGTCAGATGAGAGACTACGAACATATCAAGTGAGTTGTGTGTCTACTAAAGAAATTGTCAATCAGATTGAATTAGAGCATTTATTGACCATTCAAGAAGAGGTAGTCTCAGATACTTCATTTGAACAAGCATTTCCTATCCTTGTGATTGAGAGAGAATCAGGTATGAGTTATCATAGTGAAGGAGATGTGGGTGGTACCTCTAGGAAACCAAAAGTCAAGCCGACCATGCTTTTGCACTACCATTACAGTAATGGTAGGGGAGCCAAACTTTATGTGGATATCCATAACAGATGCTATGTTTGTGAGGACTTAGAAAACCCTGAGTTTTGGGAAATAGTAGAAGCTATTGATAGTGGAGACTGTTACATCAATGAAAGAGGGGCTTCCTATCTTTAGAAGGATAATCTTGATCTTGTAGATGCATTGGATATGAATGAAACTAAGGATAAAGTTGGCAAAGAAATAGAGAGACCACCTTTGGAAAATGACCCAAGAGACAAATTCATAGCCATGAAAAAGCTTGAGAGAGTGCTTATTGATAATCCTAGTGCGGGATTATATAAGATGATGACCAAAGAAGAAGAAAACTATTACATCAAGGAGGACATAAACCCAGTGGAGCTTACAAACATTAAGAGGATGTACTTGTACATCTATCAAAGTTTGAAACAAAAAAATGACCTATTTTGATAGATAACAATGGGCATGAGTACAGATACATGTATGTGGTACACATTGAAAAGCTTTTGTGTTGGGGATGACCATTTTCTATTATTAACTTAAATCAAGTGGCTAGTAGAAAGCCGGTGTATAGAGAGGTAAGATTTATGGATTGTCACAAATATTCCACCACATATAGAAAACACACACATGATAGGGTCAGGAGCACCAAGATTTCTAGATCTTGAATGAGAGGGAGTTACTTATTAGAACCAGAACCTATGAGAGATGGCTATATGTCCACTATGGGTCATCCATGCCACACCCTACCAAGCGATGGGTGTGACTACCAAATAAGTACTGAGAGTTATACCTAGAACACCAACACCTATAGTGTATGTGGAAATTTTCCTAGGAGCGTTGGGAGTGATGAGATATTTCATTGAGCCAAGGCCCATGCATCCATCTCAAGTCACAAAATGCATGGCATCTAAGTATAATAGATTAGGGGATCCCCATGCACATTTGGCACCATTTAAATAGGTGTTGAGAGCCAAACACATCACGAATTTCTACATTTGGGTTGAAGGTTTCAGATTAACTTTGGAAGGTAGTTCCCTTACATGGTTCCAGCCTTTGAGAAAGGAAGACTATGGAAACATAGAAGCACTATTACAAACCAAGAAATTAAGCACAATACAATGTCATAAATCCATTCTTTCAAGGAGAAAGACAACAAGAGAGTACAAGAGGCCACCTTGCAATTTAAGCAATATATTGAGAGATGTACACCACGAGAGAAACCTCAAGAGGACCGCCAAGTCTTGTTGTTCATTGACGGGATTAAGAACAAACACCTCAAGAAGAACCTTCACTTGAAGAAGTATGTGACTTCATATGAGGTCACAAGAGAATCTTTCTATTTAGTAGACAATTGCAAGATCTATAAACAAGTTTCACATGATGTTGATACTACCTCAAATGATTCACGTTTGACTACTAGTGGGGTGCAAATACAGTAAGGACAACATCATTGCAACAACAACCAATGAATAATCAGCAGCTTGCAGATAAGATTATGAGGAGTATGAATTAGATGTTGCAAATCCAAAATTAAAGAGTACCACCCTTGAGATGTTTCTTGGCATGTGGAGGGGATCATCCGACACAACAGTGCTCCTTGTTGCCACAATCATATCCTTGACAAAAAATGGTGTGCCATTGAGAATAAGTGGATAAAGCATGTCACTGAGGAATGTTACTACAACAAAGGTCAAGTCAGAAAGTGTCCCTATTAGCCCAACCTTCAATAGCAAACTAATGCACCAGTGAATCCTTAGTATCAAGAGAATAGGCTAGCACCACCACTTCCAATATATATATCAAGACTAGAAAATCGATAGCCAAGAGTTGAAAGGCTAAGACTAGTGTTAGGAACACCAACCACCACTGCCAAGTGAAGACTAGGCAGCTATGAGATTTATGTATCCAGACCTATAACCAAAAGAGAATGCCCCAATGTCAATACAATCGTTTTATGAGAAGGAAAGCTATGGGTACCACCGTGCATATGATCCTAGTGTTAGGAAATATGACGTAGCTAAGTAGATAATTGAGTAGATTACTTAATGGAGAGAGATAATCTTAACACACAAGAGATTAGAGAGAGAGAGAGAGAGAGAGAGAGAGAGAGAGAGAGAGAGAGAGAGAGAGAGAGAGAGTACACATGATATACGCGGTTCACCCAATGTGGGCTACATCCACGGGAAAGCAGCCACTTAATGGCTTTAGTACTTCAAACAAGATGTAGGTTTCAAAGGGATTATACCCTTAATAGAGTTACCACCTTGCTTCACTCTCACCACCTCACACCCACCTTGTTGCATCAACTTCGCACTGTGAAATGTGTGTAGAAATGGCCTCCTTTTATAGGCCAAAAGAGCTGCCCTCTCATGAGGGGCAGTCATGTGTAACTGCCCTTGTGTAGATAAGTCCAAATCGGACCCTCCAATCCGCCCATGTGTGTCCGCCCTTGAGAAGACAAGTCCTCATTTGAAATCGGCCACCGGCCACCGGTCATTGACTTTTGACCACCGGCCACCTGCCATTGACTACCGGCAACCGGCCAAACGACCGGCCGTTCTTCGACCACTTTCCGACCACCGTCTGACCATAATATTCCGGCAGAAAAGAATATTCTTGCGAATGGTTTTTCTTCACACACGATGGTTTCTCCTCATAATGGGGGCCTTACAAATGTGCGTTTTTGATACAAAAAATTACAAGGGGTAAATCGGTCTCCATACTTAACAATCTCCCACTTGGAGACTGATCTCCAAACCTAACGTGTGACTGCTTGCCATCCTGGCTTCTTATCCTTGAATGCCAATTGAAGATGAGAAAAAGCTCAACTTTTCCTTATTGACCACCTTTGTAAACATGCCTGCAAGATTTTCACTTATATGCACCTTTCCTAGATTTAGTTGTCCCTCTTCCAAAAGAGTGCGTATGAAGTGATATTTCACCTCAATGTGCTTTATCCTTGAATGAAAGGCTGAGTTCTTCACAAGATGGATAGCACTATGGCTATCACTGTACAAGACACAATTGTCTTGTTTGAATCCAATCTCTTCTAAGAATATGTGAAGACACATAATTTCTTTGCTTGCCTTTGTCATTGCTACATACTCTCCTTCCGTGGTAGAAAGTGAGACCACTTTCTGAAGCTTTAAAGCCCAACTTACTATTGTGCCTCCAACCGTGAAGAAATAGCCAGTAGTGCTCCTTCGAGTATCTTTGTCACCTACCATATCTGCATCAGCACACCCTTCTAGAAAAATATCAGTTCCTCCAAAATACAAAGCATTTGTTGTTGTCCCTTTTAGATACCTAAGTATCCACTTTATAGCTTGCCAGCGCTCTTTACCTGGGTTGTCCATGAACCTACTTACAACTCCCAGTGCATGTGCAATGTTTGGCCTTGTCCAGACCATAGCATACATAAGAGAACCTACTGTTGCAATATATGGAACTTTAGACATATAGACTATCTCCTCTTGTGTCTTTAGACACATATCCTTGGTTAGTTTAAAGTGACCAGCCAAAGGTGTAGAAACCGTTTTTGCATTTTGCATTGCAAACCTTTCTAGTACCTTCTTGATGTAATCCTCTTGAGATAGTTTTATTGTCTTCTTCGTCCTGTCCCTTGATATCTTCATACCAAGTATCCTCTTTGCAGCACCTAAATCTTTCATTGAAAAAGATTTAGATAGCTCCTCATTTAGGTCTTTGATGTCCTGCATGTTAGCACTTGCAATCAACATGTCATCAACATACAACATTAGGATGATGAACTTCCCATCTCCCAAATTCTTCGTGTAGACACAGTGATACAAGTTGCATCTTGTGAATCCATGATCCAACATCCATCAATCAAACTTCAAGTACCATTTTCTTGATGCTTGCTTTAATCCATACAAGCTCTTCTTTAATCTACAAACCATTTTCTCCTTACCTTTTACTTCATACCCCTTTGGTTGAAGTATGTAAATTTCCTCCTCTAAGTCACCGTGAGGGAATGCCGTATTTACATCCATTTGCTCAAGATTAAGATCATGAGCAGCCACAAGGCTTAAGAAAAGCCTATTGAGTTTATTTTTACAACATGAGAAAATATTTCATTGAAGTCAATACCTTTCTTTTGAGGAAACCCTTTTACCACAAGCCAACACTTGTACCTTTTCTTCCCACCTTCTTCTTCCTTCAGCTTATACACCCATTTGTTCTGAAGTGCCCGCTTACCTTTAGGCAACTCAACTAACTCCCATGTTTGGTTGCGATGTAATGAGTCCATATCCACTTGCATGCTCTTCATCCATTCTTCTTTGGATTCGTGCTGCATAGCTTCTTCGTATGATTCTGGCTGTCTAGAATCTAAGATCAAGAAATGGTTGGAGGAAGGAACAAACCTTTCTGGAGGTCTAGTTGCTCTTGTAGATCTTTGGGGAATAAGTTGAGGCTCCTCATTTGGTTGACGTTGTTTCACATTGTCACCGTTTGCAGTACTTGAGTCTTCACCGTCCTCAAGCTCCATGTACTCATCACCTGTTTCTTTTGTTTGTTTTCTTTACAAGTAATCTTTATACATATTTTGTTCGTTAAAAATTACATCCCTACTCCGAAATATTTTACCATCTTCAGGATTCCATAGGCGATACCCAAAGTCACCTTCTCCATAGACAATGAAAAAAAACTTTTTGGACTTTGCATCTAGCTTTGATCTTAGGCTTCTATGTATGTGCATGAAAGCCTCACACCCAAACACTTTAAGAAATGCATAATTCAACGGTTTACCTGTCCATGCCTCTTTTGGAACTCCCCCATCCAATGCCATTGAGGGTGATCGATTGATTAAGTACATAGACATACTTACAGATTTTGCCCAAAGCTCAAGCGGTAGGCCTGCATGTAGCGGCATGCTTTGTGCTTGCTCCATGATTGTCCTATTCATCCTTTCTGAAATCCCATTTTGTTGAGGTGTCCTTGGGGTTGTCTTTTGCTTCCGAATGCCATTGCTAGCACAAAGCTTTCAAAATCTTGGTTGCAATATTCACCTCCATTGTCGAATCTGAGGCATTTAACCTTGGTACCTACTTCGTTCTCCACAAAGGCTTTCCACCTTTGAAATATGGAAAACACATCGGATTTATTCTTCATGACATAAACCCATGTTTTCCTAGTCGCATCGTCTATGAATGTTATGTAACAAAATGGTCTAGTAACTTGTGTGTAGCGGAAAATAGCATGAACATAGTGATCGTTTCATTAGAATAGCTTCCTAATGAGAATAACAAGCGTGCTTGGGTGGAGAGAGCAACAAAAAGCATTACACCTAGTTAGATATCATGAACAATACTTCAAAAGAGAGAGAAATTAAGCAATTGACAACAGTTGAGGACCGGATTTGCATGGAGCCGGTCCCCCCTCCAAAAGGCTTTGTATTATGGTTTCTCCCATCAAGAGAGACATTTTACAATACAATTCTTTGTGTTCCTTCAATACTAGCTAGTGCAATGAAGATGGAAACTTTATGCACTAAGAAAAACACTTATCAAACACAACATCAATTCCCTCATGGTCTCAGACCCAAGACCTCACACACCTTCGAAGATGGTGAGAGCTAGTGGGGTATGAGAGTGGATTGAGAGGAAGAAGGAGTATTCTTACGAGAAAGATGTACATCTCCTCACATAATCTCTCATATTAGCATAGCTTAACTTAGTATTTAGCATGGTAGAGAAGAGGAGCATGCATTGAATCTTGGCTCTTGGTTGGATTTGCATCACAAAGCCAAGAGTTGTTGGTGTAGGCCTCCCTTCTCACAAGCTTGGAGTAGGTGGTAAGCTTTCCATTAAAGCTTGAGAAGGAGAGAGTCTTCTTTGCTTCACACATGAGATTGTGTGTGTGTGTGTGTGTGTGTGTGTGTGTGATAATGCCTTGCAAAAATCAGCCCCCTCTCTCTCTTGGTCGACCTCCCTTGCTAATTACTCATGCTATAGCCCTATTGGACCTCCCTAGCCTCAGCCAATGGAAATAAGAAGCATAATTGATAGCCTTCTAACACGTGTCCCCCTTCCCCTTTTTGTGAGAGCTTTAGGTAATTAATAAATGCAACTAAACTCTCATTGGACCCCTTTGCCTCCTGGCCAATAGGAATCAGGCAAGCCATTTGGCTGTTGAATGCTCATTGGTCCCCTTGGGAGACTATCCAATAGTCTTCTAGAGAGCTTAATGCTTATTGGTTCTTTTATTAAGTTTAAATTAATTAAACTAGATTTACTCTAGCCTAATTCTCATTGGTCCACCTCCATGGCCATCCAATAGGATTTGAGTACACCTTGTGGGCATCTGGCCTAGGGAGCTGACATGTGTCCCTCTTTCCCCTCGTGTACAAATGAAGCTTGTGAGTGTGTGTGGGTGTTTCTCTCTCATACCCTACTTCTTGGGCTTGCCCCCTCCTATGTAGGGCTTGACGAAGACTTTTTGGGACACACTCAAAGCATCCAATTCCCCTAATGTTTGACCTTTGGACACAACCTTTGAATTTTGGAACCTTAGCACTTTGGAAGTCTTAGTGGGCTGAACCTTATGGTCTTTTGAGCCCATTGTTGCACATAGATCTTTTACACATGGCCCCCCCTTTGGATCCCTATTTTCCCTCCTTTGGATCCCTACTGTGGCCGGTCTGCTAGCTTAACCAATATTCTAGCTTTTTCTCCCCTGGCACTTCCCCATATTAAATGATCAGTTTAATATGAGAAAAAAATTTAGGAGAATTAGATATTGATTATGAACATTACCTCTCTCTTGAAATCATAGTCGTCCTTGACTATGGGGTAGAGAAGATAAAGCATATTCATTAGTCCTTTTCATAGCGGGTAGAGGATCCCTATGTTACCCTACGACATCGTTCCAGAATGGATGACTAATCCATTTGGTGTTTGAGAGCCTAAGCTGCCGCAAGCATGTCTGCACATTAGTCCTATCAGTCTTCCATAGTAGAGTGACAAGCTCTACTTGGTGTTTGAGAGACGTCGTCTCTGCAAACTTGATCTAAGCATGCATACTACTTCATTTTTGTGCACAATAAAGAAGAAGAGAGTCTTATAAGACAAAAACTTTTTCCATTTTAAACATTTGTACATTTGCTTACTCTAGGGAAGCATTGTAAGCATTGACAAGGTTTAGGTTATCCTTTAATTGTATGCTTTGCATCCATCTAGCATCTTCAAAAGGATAATTCTTAAACTTAATAAGATATCGTTGGATAGTCTTACTGCCTCTTAGTACCTTGTCTTCATGTTGGAGAATGGACTCGGGCTGCAACACCTCTTCTTGGTCCTTGATCTCCGGTGGGTCTTCAATAGTTGGTTCTTGAGGTGGCTCTCCTTTGTAAGGCTTTAGTAGGCTCACATGGAAAGCATTGTGTATGATCCAATGACTGGGCAACTTGAGTTGATAGGATTGGCCTAAGAATCTGGAAGGGACCATAGTACCTTTTTGCTAACTTAGCATAGTACTTCTGGTGTCCTGTAGAATTCTTGCCTGTCGTGTGCCTTAATCGAGCCTTGGGAATATTTAATAAGACCCAATCATTTTCTTTAAAGGCTTGGGCTCTTCTGTGCTTGTCAGCAATAGCCTTTTGTCTTTGTTGTGAGATAGAGATAGCATCCTTAATCTTTTGGAAAGATTCTTGTAGGTCTTAGCTATACTCATCTGCAGCGAAGATCTTCCCATGTACCTTAAGTAGAAAGGGACTTTTTGATCTTCCCTCAATTACCTCAAAAGGTGATTTTCCCGTGGAAGTATGTACAGTGTTATTGTAGGCATACTCCCTTAAGGGCAAGTACTTCTCCCATTGGGATCTTTGATCTACTTCCTGTTAAAGAATATGATGTTAAAGAATATGTCCATTGTGCTATGGGCGGCTAGACACTGACTATACTATGTTGTAAATATACTTTGGATAATAGTTCAAAAGAGAAGAAGAGAAGAGCAGCTCGTTGAATGGCTACTGTAGGGTAACGATTGTGTGTGTGTGTCTCGATGTGTGTTGGTGTGTGTGTGTAATCTTCTTTCCTACCTTCTCCATCACCTGCGCACTCTACAAAGTGGTATCAGAGCTCAGTTTGAGGAGCTACAGTCAATACACAGGTTTCCGCAGCTCTGAAAAACAACAAAAAAGAGAGGTTTTTTGGTCATAACTCCCTCACCCAAACTCGGAATACAGTGATCCAGGAGTCTATCTTTATGTTTTTGGGCGTTCCGGACGCATTGGCATACTCAGATTTGCCAAAATCTGCAATTTTCTGCAGCAAACAGCCAGCTCACACAAGCATAGGAGATGTCCAGTTTTGCACTCGGTAGTAGATTTACAGGTTACAGGTGAAGAATTCAGCATTTACACAGGTTTTGGAGAGCGACATATTTTGCATCATGATATTGTGTTATGGAAGATTATGTTTGGTTGTTGTGGGTTCGTTATGGACAGCCGCCTATGTAAGAAAGGTTGTGGGAAGAAGTTGAGGCGGTTATATTGTCAGATTGAGTACTTTGTGGTTATGTATGGATATGTGGTCAATGTATTTTGGAAAACTGCAGCCTTTGTGAGGGTTGAGTGAGGTTTTTTGAAGCCTTGCCTTGGGAGCGTTGGTACCTTGGCAAGGTGGATTAGGTATTGGAGCGAACCCCCGACTGGCCCCGCGAAAGACCTCATATGTCGTTTACGACTATGGGAAGAAGGTGGATGTATGGATATGTGGTACAGGACAGCGTATGGATTGCATTTGCATAGAGGTCCATGTGGACATTGTTTTAGAGTATTTATGCATAGTATTGAGTCAGTCTGTGGCAAAGTGAGTCAGTGGATTTTCCCTTGGCAGTGAGAGATTTTCCGTCAGTGTTTATGAACACTTTGGTTAAGATTTTCACTTGAGATATTGTCCAAATACAAACTAAACTCTGCCGAAATTTTGTCAAAATTCTTTGGAAGAAATTGAGAGAGTGAAGATGGCAGAAAGTTCAACTCAAGTCACACAGATTGTTGGAGAGAAGCTGACCAGAGAGAACTACAGCATATGGTCTTACAGGATGGAGAACTTTATCATGGGCAAAGGTTTATGGGATTATATTACAGGTGAACAAGAGTGTCCCGAGGTTGGTTTGGAACCAAATAGAGAGAATGTTGAAGCACATAAAACATGGCAAGCAGGAGTAGAAGCTTACAAGAAGTGGATCGAGAATTCAAGGAAAGTGATGCATTGGATTTCACTATGCATTAGTGACTTCTTTATACCACATGTGAAGAAGGCTCAATCTCCAAAGGAAGCATGGGAGATACTAGCAAGAATGAACAGCTCCAATACAGAACCACGAAAAGTTCACTTGAAGCAAAGGTTACATTGTGTATGGCGAGGAAAAAGATCCATATCAGATTATGTGACATAGATAAAGCAAATACAGGAAGATCTTGCGAGCATTTATGTTGAAGTTCCAGATGATGACTTAGTTTCAGTGACATTGAATGGTTTGGGACCGGAATAAAAGTCATTGGATACATCTATATCTGTTCGAGGACACATGCCTGATTTTGAAGAGTTAGTAAACCTTTGTTTGCAAGAAGAGGTGAAGTTAGGCAAGTCAGGTCCTTCTACATCAAATAACAATTGCAGAGATCAGGTTTTTTACTCTAGAGGTCGTGGAAACAATAGAGGTGGAAGAGGAAACTATGGTCGTGGAAACAATGTTGGAAGAGGTCAATGGCAAAACCAACAAAGTCAAAGTTACAACGATTATAGCCAAAGAGGCAGGGGGAGAGCCCGAACTCGTGGATGTGGAGGTGGACGATTTGAACATCGTCAAAGAGATGGATATTGTAACAGATGTGGCATTTATGGTCACTTTGAAAGAGAATGTTACACAAGGCTAAATCAAAATCGTGATCGTGGTGGAAGAGGCCGAGGTTATGGCAGACATGGAGGAAACTTTGTTGGATACAATCCTCATGATCAAAATATATATGACAATAGATCGAGTGGACATTTATTTCCTATGGAGCATGTTGTTGGAAGCATGGTGGAGCCACATCATACAGATGATTGGTATTTAGATAGTGGTGCCACAAATCATATGACATATCATGGTGAATGGTTTGACAGAAAAGAGAAGTTAGAAGAGGATGAGTTTGTCGCTACAGGTGATGATACTATGCATCGGATTACACATGTTGGTTCAGTTCCATTGCTAGAAAAAGACGGGACATACAACACATTGGGAGATGTTCTATATGTGCCTTCAATCACAAAGAATTTAACATCAGTTGGACAGATGACAGATCAAGGGTTGCAAGTCCGTTTTAATCGTTATGGCTGCTTCATAGAGGATTTTCACAACGGCAGACCAGGCAAGATATTGGCACGTGGAAGAAAGAAAGGTGGCTTGTTCTCATTGGAAGCTGGAGATCCATGTTTACACTGTGGTATGTATGCAAACAAATCAGCCACTCAAGATGATTGGGCAAAGTTATGGCATAAGAGGATTGGTCATGTCAATTTTAGAAGATTAAAGCATATGCAATCAAATCAAATTGTACGTGGATTACCAAAGTTTGGCAGATTGAATTTTGATCATGTTTGTGAAGCTTGTCAATTTGGAAAGCAATCTCGTTTACCATTTCCAAAGAGGGGGAGAATTAGCCAAAGTCCTTTGGAAATTGTTCATTTAGATATTTGGGGACCTTGTGATCATGCTACACCAAATGGTTGTCGATATTTTATCACATTTACGGATGATTATAGCAGAATGACATGGGTTTACTTTCTAAAGGCAAAGTTAGAGGCATTTGAAGTATTTTTGGAGTTCAAAGTTATGGTTGAGAAAGAGAATGGTTGTCAAATTAAATGCCTACGTACAGATGGAGGGGGAGAGTACATGTCACACAGTTTTGATGATTACTTACGTGAACAAGGCATAAGAAGACAGATTACTTGCAGATACACACCACAACAAAATGGAGTTGCTGAGAGAAAGAATAGAGTCATAGCAGAGATTGCAAGAGCCATGATGAATGAGATGAATATGCCATTAACATATTGGGCTGAAGCAGTTCATACAACAGTACACATTATGAATCGAACACCAACACCTGCCATTCATGAAATTTCACCTTCTGAGAGACTTTATGGGATCAAGCCAACAGTTTCCTACATGAAAGTTTTTGGATGTGTTTGCTATGTTCATGTGCCAAATGAAGCAAGAAAGAAGATGGAGCCAAAGGCAGTGAAGTGTATATTCTTGGGCTACCCAGTTGAAAAGAAAGTTACAAGTGCTATGATCCTACGACAAGACAAGTTTATGTCAGTAGAGATGTCAGATTTTGTGAGCATGAACCATGGTATAAACCAAAGCCAGTGATGATAGAAGATGAGTATGAAGAGCAAGAGAATGTGGGTCATGTTGTTGATAAGCCAGGACCATCAACAAGAACTATTTCAGGACCACATATGGTAGAGGAGAGTACAGGAAGTGTCAACCCATGGAGCGGTCGTTTGAGGGATAAGAAGCAAGACGAGAAAGGCAAGAAGAAAGTGGTTGAAGAGAGTTTTGGAGATGAAAGCCTCAATGAAGAGCATGGTTTACCACATTTGAGGACACCTGGCTGTAAGCATATTGAGAAATATGTACCCCCATATGCAAGAGTTGAAGAGAAGAGTGCACCACAATTCAGAAGATCAGAGAGGGTGTTATCCAGTTGATAGATTGACATACAACGGTTACATGCATACACATTATGCATACATGGTTTCACGTGTGCAACATAAAGAGCCTACATGTTTTCAAGAGGCAATTGGAAAATCAGAATGGGAGTCAGCTATGGATGATGAGATGGATGCTCTTGTGAAGAATGACACTTGGGATTCGGTTCGCTTGCCAAGTGGAAAGAAAGAAATTGGTTCAAAATGGGTATACAAAGTCAAGTGCAAGTCAGATGGTAGTGTGGAAAGATACAAAGCAAGGCTTGTTGCTAAAGGTTATGCACAAACAAAAGGTCTTGATTATGATGAGACATTTAGTCCAGCTGCAAAGATGACAACAGTCAGATTGGTGATAGAAATGGCAAGTATGTTCGGTTGGAAGTTACGACAAATGGATGTGGATAATGCATTCTTGAATGGTGACTTGGAAGAAGAAGTTTATATGATACAGCCAGAGGGTTATCAACATCCAGAGTTTCCATATTATGTGTGTAAGTTGAAGAAAGCATTGTATGGTTTGAAGCAAGCATATAGAGCTTGGTGTGAAAAGATAACCAGATTCTTGAAGAAGATTGGATTTAAACAATCTACTGCTGATCACTCATTATTTTTGAAGCATGTTGATGGAGAGATCGTCGTTATTGTTATCTATGTTGATGACTTGATTCTGACTGGAAGTCATGCTGAGCAAATTTTGCATGTTAAGAAGAGTTTGTTGAGAGAATTCAACATGAAGGACCTTGGTGAGTTGAGATATTTCTTGGGAATTGAAATTGTCAATACTTTATCAGGAATTTGGATGATACAAAGATAATACGCATTGGATATGCTTGAGAAGTATGGAATGACAGCGTGCAAACCAGTTGATACACCTCTTGATCAAAATGTGAAGTTGTTTGATGATGGACATTACATTGAGGATGTCACTATGTATCGCAAGATGGTTGGAAGCCTTATTTACTTGACAATAACAAGGCCAGATTTGAGTTATGCAGTGGGTGTTGTGAGTCAATTCATGCAAAATCCATGTAAAAGTCATCTTGATGCAGTGATACGGATTATGAGATATGTGAAAGCCACTTTCAGTTATGGAATGTTTTATGAAAAGAATGGGAAGCTTTGTCTTTATGGTTACATAGATGCAGATTGGGCAGGAGATTTTATGGATAGAAGATCTACAAGTGGTTATGCATTTTCCATTGGCAATGGTATGATAAGTTGGAGTAGCAAGAAGCAATCAACTGTAGCATTATCAAGTACAGAAGCTGAATATCGTGGAGCAGCTTTGGCAGCATGTGAAGAGTCATGGTTGAGAGTACTTATGGTAGAATTTGGTTTTGACTATCTTGATAGTGTCATTATATATTGTGACAATATTAGCAGCATCATGTTGGCAAAGAATCCAGTCTACCATGCTCGCACTAAACACATTGAGGTACATTATCACTTCATTAGAGAAAAAGTTTTGGAAAATGAGATTGATTTGGTGTATGTGAAGACAAATGATCAAGTTGCGGATATATTCACAAAAGCTCTTGGAAAGGAGAAGTTTTGCTACTTTCGTGAAGCATTGGGAATCCATCATATGCAAGCTCACTCTGAGCTTGAGGAGGAGTGTTAAAGAATATGATGTTAAAGAATATGTCCATTGTGCTATGGGCGGCTGGACACTGACTATACTATGTTGTAAATATACTTTGGATAATAGTTCAAAAGAGAAGAAGAGAAGAGCAGCTCGTTGAATGGCTGCTGTAGGGTAACGATTGTGTGTGTGTGTCTCGATGTGTGTTGGTGTGTGTGTGTGTAATCTTCTTTCCTACCTTCTCCATCACCTGCGCACTCTACACTTCCGTTACATAGGCTTTTAGTAGATTGAGAATTGTTAAGTTAGCTATTTCACTTTGGCCATCCGTTTGTGGGTGATAGGCCGAAGAGACGTTTAGCTTTGTTCCTAAATTCTCAAAGAGACCCTTCCAAAAATTACTGGTCATTCTAGGATCTCTATCCGACACAATGGACATTGGCAAGCCATGGTACTTGAAGATTTGTGAAATGAAGAGGGTTTGCATTTGATGGGCTTTGATAGTCTTTTTGACAGGTATAAAATGAGCTTGTTTACTAAACCTGTCCACTATCATCAATATTCCCGTATTCCCATGGATAGACTTAGGCAATCCAAAGATAAAATCCATGGATATGCTCTCCCATGGTGAATTAGGGATTGGCAAAGGTTGAAGCAATCCAAGTTGCTTCCCTCTATCAAAATTTATCTTTTGGCATACCACACATTTAGAAACATACTCTTGTATGTTTCCTTTCATGGTAGGCCAATAGAAATATGTTTCAATCCCTTTTAGGGTAGACTGAATCCCTCTATGCCCCACATAAGGAGGAGCATGAGATTCATACATTACTTTCTCACGTAGTGAGTTAGTAATGCATAGTCTATTTGCCATAGAGAAGATAACCATCTTGTAGAGTAAATGGTTCCTCTTTCTTCCCTAATGCAAGGGCTAAAATCACATCTCTAAAATCGGGATCATTAGCATACTCATTTATCATAGAAGATAGATCATTGTGAGTTGCTATGGAAACCGCATTCACTCTCGACCATCTTGAGAGTGCATCGGCTACTTGATTATGCTTGCTAGAAATGTGAGCAATATGGAAATGAAATTGCGAAAGGAAATTTTCCCACCTCATTTGCTTGTCAGAGAGCTTGGACTGCGTCATGAAGTACTTAAGACTTTGGTGATCCATTCGCATAATGAAAGGAATCCCCAATAAATAGTGCTTCCATGAGTCTAAGGCATGTAGAACTGCAAGGAGTTCCTTTTCATATATGCCTAGAGCTTGCTCAACAGGGTCGAGCCTTCGACTTTCATAGCCTATAGCATGCCCTTCTTGAAGAAAAACAGCTCCAAGGCAATCACCACAAGCATCACATTGGACCTCAAATGGCTTTGAGAGATCCGATAGTGTAAGCACAAGTTGAGAGATAAGCTTTTATTTAAGCTTTTCAAAAGCATTGTTCTCCTTGGCAGACCATGTGTACCTAACATTTTTCTTTGTTAGGTCATGTAATGGTCCTGCTATTAGTGAGAACTTTTCTATGAAGCATCTATAGTATGCGCACATACCTATAAAGCTTCTTAACTTATGAAGATTCCTTGGTTTAGGCCATCCTTTTATTACCTCTAGCTTTGATGGATCCATTTGGATGCCATCTTGAGAGATAATGTGACCTAAATACTGAATCTCTTGCAAGAAAAATTCACTTTTCTTTCGATTAACATAAAGTTTATCCTCTCTTAGAATTTGAAATATTACCTGGAGGTGTTGCTTGTGTTCGTCTAATGAATTAGAGTAGATGATGATATCATCAAAGAACACTCCAGTAAAGGTTCGGTGAGGCCTGAATAGCTTCTTCATCAAGCGGTTGGATGTGGCTGGTGCATTGGTCAAGCCAAAAGGCATGACAATGTATTCGTAAAGACCAAACGTAGTGCGAAATGCGGTCTTTACAATGTCTTGATCAACTATCCTTATTTGATGATAGCCACATTTTAGGTCAATCCTACTGAAGTAGGTGGACCCTTGTAGCTTATCAAATAGGTCTTCCATTTTTGATAGTGATCCTATTTAGTGCTCTATAGTCGACACACATATGATATGTGCCATCTTTCTTTTACACTAGTAGCACAGGAGAACGAAATGGAGATGAGCTAGGCCTAACCATGCCCTTCTCAATTAACTCATGCACTTGCCGCATAATCTCCTCTTGTTGAGCTTGAGAAACTCTATAAGGAGGTTTGTTAGGCGGTGAAATTCCTGGAAGACTTGATTGCATGGTCATCATTACCTCGTTTAGGAGGTATCTCACAAGGAATGTCATCAATAAAGACATCCTGAAACCCCTTGAGAAAATTGGATAACTCTAATTCCTTTTGATTTTGTATATTTTCTTTTGCTAAAACATTAGGTTCATTTTGAGAATCTTTAACAAAAATCATGTACACGAAAATAGAGCTCTTTATCGACTTGTTGAAAGCTTGTGTATGTACAATGGGTATAGTGTTACCCATTTCCTTAGCATCTATATACATATCTTTTTCCTTGAACTTAAAGGAGATTCTCCTTTCAGGGAATTTAACATTGGCAGCCATGCGATCAATCCATGGTGCCCCTAGTACTACATCCTCATGCTTGAGAGGATAGATAAAGAAGTCCTCTTTGTCCACATAGCTTTGGACATGGAGCTTCTTGCCCCTTGAAAGCACCGTCTACGAGTAGGATATCTCCCATCTCGTAGGCTTGTATGCCTAGCTTGGTGGCCAACTCTATAGATATAAAATTGTGAGTAGAACCAGGGTCAAAGAGAATAAAAGCATCCTGTTCTCTTACCTTTCCCCAAGCATAGAGGAGATCCTTTGTGGTGAATTTCCTCCTCTTGGATTTTGACCAAGGTAGCTCTAGGAGGTTCATGGCGAGTGTTCTTTTGGGGACAAGCGCGGTACACATGCCCTTGCTCGCCACACTTGAAACAACGGTTATCCTTGCGATAACGCTCAAGCTCTTCAA
Organism: Adiantum capillus-veneris; assembly: GCF_014529385.1. Taxonomy (NCBI): domain Eukaryota; kingdom Viridiplantae; phylum Streptophyta; class Polypodiopsida; order Polypodiales; family Pteridaceae; genus Adiantum; species Adiantum capillus-veneris. The sequence goes on along the minus strand of NC_140934.1, from coordinate 170,811,926 downwards.
GAGAGAGTTTATTTTTGCCATTATAAACTCCCTTCTCTTTAGCTTTGTTGGGAGTTGCCCTTAGGAGACTTTTGGACATTGTCCTTCCCCTTAGGCTCATTGGAACCCTTGTTTTCCGTGGGCTTAGAATTTCTTTTAGCCCCCGTTTGGAAATTGATTCAAGAGGCCACCATAGTCTGGTGTATAACCACCAATATGGTGCGTGGCCTTTGGGAGTTGACATACTCCACCATTTCTTTAGTTAAACCTGCACAAAATTGTTGCTTTTGCTCTCCAAATTCCAACTTTTTGAAGACAGTGGCTTTGAGTTGTAGGTCCCAAAACTTTTCTACATATTTGTGAATGAATTCGTAAGGGGAGAGCTTTAAGCTTCACCATTCGGTGAGTAGTTTGTCTTTGGCATTGGTGGCCAAAACTTGCTTCATAATGGAAGCTCTTAAAGCTTTCCATGTTTGTGGAGCTTCACCGTTGGCCCATAGGCTAGACCACCATTGCCTGGTGGACTTTTGAAAGTGCATGGCTACATGGTGTAGATTAGAGGACTCGGTAAAGTCCTCATCTCCAAACGCCGCATCGAATTGCTGGGTAAAGGCCAAGACTTTGTCTGTAGCACCAAAAGTGCCATCGTAGGTAAGGAAAGAGATGCTCTTCCCTCCCTCTTTGAACTTCTTGAGCTTGGATGACCTCTTCCACGTGGCATAGGATTTCCTATGGCCTCTTCTTTTTGATGGTTCAAAGGTTGTACCATCACTTTCTTCAGAAGATAAAGAATTTGAGGAAGATGGAGAAGAGGGTGACCTCTTTCTTGCCTTGATCTTCGTTGTCTTCACCATCACTTTCATAAGAGGAAGATGATGAAGAAGATGGGGAAGAGGGTGTCCTCTTTCTCACCTTTTTCTTCTCTTGCTTTTTGTCATCCCTCTTTGAAGTACGGTGTGGAGAAGTATGCGATGGTCTTCTCCGTTTTGGAGGTGATGGAGAGCGTTTAGCCCGCCATCTTCGTGGAGCCATCTCCGTCGAGGTAGTGGGAGACTCACTTCTTTCTCGTTCCTTTGGTGGAGACTCTTGAGTTCTCCTTTGAGAAGGAGATGTGTCATCAAGGAGCAAATTTCTAAGCCCTTCATAGGGATCCTCTTCTTCTACCCGAATCGGAGACAGACCTCTTTTGGAAGTCTCGCAAGGAGTCTTCCTAGGTGCTCTCTTGTCATGGTGGGGAGCTTGGAGAATCCCATGAGCACAAAGCTGCCGTTGCACTTCACTTTGGAGGGATGGATTGCCCATGGCTTGTTGAAGCCTAGAAACAAGATAGTTAACAAGCATCAGGGCATCATTAGTAGCTTGCTCATTAGCAAGCTACTAATGATTTTGGTCATTAGCAAAATCAAAGTTATCAACATTGATTTAACTCTCTTTACTATTGTCAGCCATTCTAACAAATGTTAGGTGTAAAAGTTTTAGGTGTACTTTGGTACTTCAAGCCCTAGTTGCTACTCCTCTTTACCCCTTTAGAAAAAGCACTCAAGCTACTGTACCCGTGGCTTGAATACCATTAATTGCAAGGAATAGAAGAGAGGGTCGTTCGACACCAAAACAACACCGGCTCCTATCAAGCTTCTAATAGCTCAATAGTGGTTAAGCCGTAGGCAAACCCCATAGGACTCCACTATTAAGACCATAGCTCTTGACGGTGATGCCCCGTTAACTGTACAAAGGCAGGCGCACTGCAAGGCTGAAAAATCCCTATTCTACTTACTCACATGTAATTAATAGTACCAACCATTTATAGCTAGCTTGAGGACCTCCCTTCTTGATCAAGAAAAAAGAAACCTTGTGCTTTGATACCAATGTAACATTTAATGGTCTAGTAACTTGTGTGTAGCGGAAAATAGCATGAATATAGTGAGCATTTCATTAGAATAGCTTCCTAATGAGAATAACAAGAGTGCTTGGGTGGAGACAGCAACAAAAAGCATAACACCTAGTTAGATATCATGAACAATACTTCAAAAGAGAGAGAAATTAAGCAATTGACAACAGTGGAGGACCGGATTTGCATGGAGCCAGTCCCCCCTCCAAAAGACTTTGTATTATGGTTTCTCCCATCAAGAGAGACATTTTACAATACAATTCTTTGTGTTCCTTCAATAATAGCTAGTGCAATGAAGATGGAAACTTTATGCACTAAGCAAAACACTTATCAAACACAACATCAATTCCCTACGGTCTCAGACCCAAGACCTCACACACCTTCAAAGATGGTGAGAGCTAGCGGGGTATGAGAGTAGATTGAGAGGAAGAAGGAGTATTCTTACGAGAAAGATGTACATCTCCTCACATAATCACTCATATTAGCATATCTTAGCTTAGTAATTAGCATGATAGAGAAGATGAGCATACATTGAAGCTTGGCTCTTGGTTGGATTTGCATCACAAAGCCAAGAGTTGTTGGTGTAGGCCTCCCTTGTCACAAGCTTGGAGTAGGTGGTAAGCTTTCCATTAAAGCTTGAGACGGAGAGAGAGTATTCTTTGCTTCACACATGAGATTGTGTGAGTGTGTGTGTGATAATGCCTTGCAAAAATCAGCCCCCTCTCTCTCTTGGTCGACCTCCCTTGCTGATTACTCATGCTACAACCCTATTGGACCTCCCTAGCCTCAGTCAATGGAAATTAAGCAGCATAAGTGATAGCCTTCTAACATGTGTCCCCCTTTCCCCTTTTGGGAGAGCTTTAGGTAATTAGTAAATGCAACTAAACTCTCATTGGACCCCTTTGCCTCCTGGCCAATAGAAATCAGGCAAGCCATTGGGCTGGTGAATGCTCATTGGTCCCCTTGGGAGACTATCCAATAGTCTTCTAGAGAGCTTAATGCTTATTGGTTCTTTTATTAAGTGTTTTTAAATTAATTAAACTAGATTTACTCTAGCCTAATTCTCATTGGTCCACTTCCATGGCCATCCAATAGGATTTGGGTACACCTTGTGGGCATCTGGCCTAGGGAGCTGACATGTGTCCCTCTCCCCCTTGTGTACAAATGAAGCTTGTGAGTGTGTGTGGATGTTTCTCTCTCATCCCCTACTTCTTGGGCTCGCCCCCTCCTATGTAGGGCTTGACAAAGACTTTTTGGGACACACTCAAAGCATCCAATTCCCCTAATGTTTGACCTTTGGACACAACCTTTGTATTATGAAACCTTAGCATTTTGGAAGTCTTAATGGGATGAACCTTAGGGTCTTTTGAGCCCATTGTTACACATAGCTCTTTTGCAGATGCCCCCTCCCTTTGGATCCCTATTTTCCCTCCTTTGGATCCCTACCGTGGCCGGTTTGCTAGCTTAACCAATATTCTAGATTTTTCTCCCCTGGCACTTCCCCATATTAAATGATCAGTTTAACATGAGAAAATCATTTAAGAGAATTAGATATTGATTATTATGACATGTTACATAATACAATGAGCCACCAAGTGATGGTGTACTCGTAGGACCCCAAACATCAGAATGAACCAACTCAAGTTTTTAATTTTTTCTTTCATTTCTATCTTCATAGAACTCTAAATCCACTTCTTTCAAACCTTGTAGAAGCTTCTTTGTTTGAAGGATTTGCATTCCTTTGGAACTCATATGCCCAAGCCGATAGTGCCACACCGCAATGTCGGCTTCTGTAGCTATTACATAATTTAAAGATTGCGTACTGATAGTACACAATCAAAGTGTACCGACTTTTCTCCCTTGACAACCACCAAAGATCAGGCTTTGAGATCTTCCACCGTTTGATTCTGAATGCAATGTTGTGACCTTCATCGTCCAATTGTCCTGTAGAGATCAAATTTTTGCGAAGAGAAGGAACATGGCTAATATCTTTAAGCTTCCATTCATTTCCGTTAGCAGTTTTGACACAAATTGTACTTTGCCGACAATTTCACAAGCTTTATCATCTCCCAAGTATACATACACAAAATTACCTTTGGTGTAATCTTGGAAATGTTTCTTGTGTGGTGTTGCATGAAATGAAGCCCTGGAATCTACTATCTAGGAATTAGACACATTGTCTAATGAGAGATTAGAGCATCTTGCTCTACATTACCTACCACATTGGCATTCGATGTTGGCTTGTTGTCTTGAGGCTCCGACTCCTTATTCTTCTTGGACAAGCAACCCTTCTTGACGTGGCCCTTCTTGCCACAGTTCCAATATTCAAGAACTGACTTTGTTCGTGACTTGCTCTGTCTTGAGCGATCACGGCTCTTTTGGTTTTTAAACCTCTCCTTAGGCCTTCCTCTTGTTTCCACTGACAGTGCAGCGCTTGATGATTCTCATGTGCTTCTCCTTTGCATTTATTTGCTTAGGACAACACCCACAACATCATCAAACTTAAGAGTATTTGTGCTAGAAATAGAATTACTTACAGCCATCACAAGGCTGTCCCAACTATTCGGTAGAGATGATAGTATAAGAAGAGCCTGCACTTCGTCATCAAAATTTATTTTCACCGATAGAAGTTGACTTATGTTGGTGTTAAAGTCATTAGTTGTTATGCAACTGAACCATTCTCTACCATCATTAGATTGAACAAGCACTTCATGAGAAATACCTTATTGGATGGTTTCTCGTAGAAGTCATCAAGTGACTTCATCAAGTCCTCTGTGGTCTTCATCCCCAAAACGTTGAAGGCCACCGTTGACACCAAGCTTAACCGGATTGTTCCCAGTGCCTTTCAATCAAGGACAATCCATGCTTCATCTTCCATCGTTGCGGGCTTCTTTGCAAGATCGCTTAGTGGCAAATAGAGGTCCTTCTGGTAAATCTGCATCTTTCAATGTTGGTAGTTTTTGCCGTTGAACTTCTCGATCTTGAGTTTACCTTCCTCCGCCATTATTCCCACTCAATTCAAGGAATCCTTTCCTTTAGATAATTTAGCTATGAACAAACCTTGCTCTGATACCAATTGTTAGGAAATATGATGTAGCTAAGTAGATAATTGAGTAGATTACTTAATGGAGAGAGATAATTTTCACACATAAGAGATTATAGAGTAGAGAGAAGGGAGAGAGAGTACACACAATATACGCGGTTCACCCAATGTGGGCTATATCCACGGGAAAGCAGTCACTTAATGGCTTTAGTACTTCAAATAGGAAGTAGGTTACAAAGGGATTATACCCTTAATAGAGCTCCCACCTTGCTTCACTCTCACCACCTCACACCAACCTTGTTGCATCAACTTCACACTGTGAAATGTGTGTAGAAATGGCCTCCTTTTATAGGCCAAAAGAGTTGTCTTCTCTCATGAGAGGTAGCCATGTGTAGCCGCCCTTGTGTAGATAAGTCCAAATCAGACCCTCCAATCCGCCCATGGGTGGCCGCCCTTGAGAAGACAAGTCCTCCTTTGAAATCGACCACCGGCCATTGAATTTGGCCACCGACCACTGACCATTGACTTTTGACCACTGGCCACCGGCCAACCGGCCAAACGACCGGCTGTTTTTTGATCACTTTCTGGCCGCCGTCCGGCCATAATATTCTGACGTGAAAGATCTGGTGAGTGAAAATTTTGCTTTCCGGTAAGTGATTTTGTTTTTTGGCAAGTGATTTTTCTTCACACACAATGGCTTCTCCTCAAAATGGGGGCCTTACAAATGTGCGTTTTTAATACAAAAAATTACAAGGGGTAAATCAGGCCTGCTCCATACTTAACACCTAGCCCACCAGTGCTCACGGAGTCATATGACTAGGAGAATATCGCTTCATTTTCTAATAATCCTTGCTCAAAAGTAGATAGAGTATCTCCAAGTGAAGGTTTATGTTAGGGAACAATAATGTTCATAGACAATCAAGGAGAGGCTAAAACAAAAGCATATCTCTAGAGGCCATACACCTAGGTTTGAGACAACAAAGAACCCTAGGGCCTTGTTTCAAGTGTTAAGGAGACTATTTGGCTAGAAATTTCCCAATCAATTAAGCTAATGATATAAAAAATGTTCCTAATAGTGATTGTGGACAAAAATATTTGTACCAGGATTGTCCTCAAAACCCAAATAAGGAAGGAAAAGGAACGGTGACATTGTAGAGGTCATACCCTCTTCAAGTGGTTCTAATTCAGATGCCAAAGTGCCAGTAAAGGTGTTAACAAGACCGTAAAAAAATAAAAAAGCAACAAGTGAGCAGGGTAGTGGTCACTCTAACAGATCCATGAGTGTGAAATCTGCAAGGAATGCTATGAGGGATAGAGTTAAAGCCCAATATCACTAAAAAAAATACCCAAAATTAAACAAAATCCAAGTAGAGTAGAGCCAAAATATGATAATTCACGAGGTTTGATCTTAGTTCATAAAAAATTCTAGCCATTGGAAGAAATTCTAAAGGTATATGAAGCGAAATTAGACAACTGCCAGACTATGGAGTATCAATGGATGACTTATCCCATTGCAAAGATGGAAAAGTTGAGGTTGGAGATGTGTAAAAAGCTGATTGAGACTGCTCAAGTGCTTATGGAACCCCCATCAACTATGCCAACCCAAGCTAGGATAGTACTCAACCACCTATTGTTTTGAAGAAAAGAACAAGAGAAAGGAAGAGCTTCTATGACGCGGTTGAACAAGAACCGATAAAGGAGGCTAAGATTTCAATTGATGGACAGAGTTTGCAAAAAGAAATCAAACAAGAGAGGTGAGAAAGATAGTAGACTAGGGATCCAACATCCTCAAGGGATTGGGAATGTGCATACTTGTGGAGAAGGAGCAGTTGAACAAGTGATAGAGAACACAACAAATGAATCTGTCTACCATATAGCTCCTATCATGTTGGAAGTCAAAGGTGACTCGCCTAAAGAACTTTGGGACGTAGTTAAGAAGGCTAGAGATAACAGTCATCAATGGGAATCGACATCTATTGCAGAAGTCAATCTTGACAAGGGTATGATGGAATTTTAAATGCAAACCATGTATGGTGATCAAGGAACAAAAAGATCACAAGATAGTAGAGAAGAAACCTTAAAGAGTTTCCATCATGTATGAGGAAGATATGATGTTATGGTCATACCATTATAGAGAGAAGGTCATAAGCTAGTCATAGATTCTCAAGGATTGCAAGAATTTATGTCAATGCCTAGTGAGATGTATGCTAATGATGAGTGATCTATTAAAAGTTAGACCTTTGCAGATATGTTGATAGATGTCTTGAGAAAATGGGAATCAAAAATCTTGTTGAGACAATACGTCAAGAACTAGTGGAGGATTGGAACAAACCCACAAAGGCAGCTAAACTTCTCCCCATAAAGTAATTGCCAAACCTCTTTATAGCTTGATAGTGGCCTTTAATTGGACAAAATATTTTGAGAAATTGTCTCAAAAATTGAAGCAGGCATTGATATCAGCACCCATCCTTAAGGCACCAGATTGGAATAAGATATTTCATGTGCATGTTGATGCCTTTGCTTTTGCCACTTGATGTATATTGGCACACTTGGAGAAGGAATTATGGATGTTCCAATTTGCTACGGCAGTCACCAATTAAATAGTGCTGAGCAAAATTACACAATCACTAAAAGGGAAGGATTGAGAATGGTCTCTGTAGTAAATAAATTCGGCATTACCTCCTTGCAAATGAATTCATTTTCTTTGTTGGTGATCATCAAGAGCTATTGTATCTTGATAACAAGCCATGCAACATGGGCACAATAGTAAGGTGGTTCATCATCTTACTAGAATTTGATTTCACAGTTGTGGTAAAGAAGGGTACTACCCATCAAAGGGCTGATCACCTTTCTAGACTTGTAAACGGTGAGAATCCTAAGGGAATTGAAGATCATTTGCTAGATGCATATCTCTTCAACATTGAGATGGTACCTAGATAGAACGAGAGCATAATTCCAATTTTAACCCATAGGATAGTTGATGATAGATCATGAGAAAATGGCTAACAGAACACTGGTTGAGCAAAGCAGTCCTTTTCAATTGCTTAGTGGGAGATTGTATCACAGAGGCTATGATGGCATATGAAGGTTATGTATAGAGGCCTTTGATATTTCTTTATACTTAGCAAAATCACATTCCAAAGTGTATGCATGATAAGGTGTACCCATTTTCAACAGTTTTCCCCAATAGAAAACAATCTGTTTTTTGTTACTACTATGTATATTTGACTTACTTGCACATACTTTGAAGAGGCAAGATTTGGTGGCCACACAAAGCACATAGTGTTAAACACTATGGAATGTTGAGTCAATTTTCCAAACCAAAATGGAGATTTTAGTGTGCAAGGACTACTCTCTCTCTCTCTCTCTCTCTCTCTCTCTCTACCCCCTCTCTCTCTCTCTCTCTCCCCTCCATCCCCCCTTTTCTCTCTTTCTCTTGCCCCTCCACCCTCTCTCTCTCTCTCTCTCTCTCTCTCTCTCTCTCTCTTATTTTATGTGAATTAATTTTCTATAATGGGATTGATGTGACTTTATCAAGATTTACCCCTTTTTAGATTACATTAGAGAGAAAATGTATATAAACCTTTTATTTTGACTTCACTTCATTTGAGCATTTGAGCGTAAGTTTTGGGGCCTTTATGCCTCTTTGATTCAATCAATAACTATTTTAATACTTGTTTTCCTAACTAAAAATAGGTTCACAATCATGAAAGTCTTGAAAGAATGATAGACATCACAAGGACCCCATCCACAAAGTTTGAGACTCGGAGGGGATTGCTGTAATATTGGAAGAAAATCGACGGAAAGCTCGAGAATGCAAGCAACGCTCTAGAGCAAGACTACGTATAGATGTGCTTCAAGAGCCCGTTACTCTCCCTACAATTAAGAATTTTGAGGATGTTATGAGGGTGGCACTTCTTCTCTCCCTCCATTGCCTAGCTATTTGCCTTTATCCCCTTCCTTGATCCTTGTACCATTTACCTCAACATCTACAGTCCCGCCAGGAGAGATGACACCTGTTGGAAAAGTTTGTAGAAGGCTAGAACCACGTCTAGCAAGACTGACATATATCAAAAGCTTCCAAAAGTAGTAACCAATAAGTTACCATAGTGATTGATAGTGAAAATTCAATCAAACACCAGTCTAGGAGCCTATAAATAGGACCCACTATTCATTTCTTGGGACTTTTGGAACTCTTATGACTTTTATATCACTTTGTAATCATCTTGTAATGACGTCTTGTACTGCTGCGCTCTCTCTCTTTCTATAATTCCAAAGCCATTTAATGGCATACTACTAGTTGTATAATGACTATTTTGAATACGATTCCAGTTCTAATTACAATCACAGTGTCTTGTAATTTCATTTTCTAGTTGTGTCTTCCAGTATTTTGAAGTGCTATGTGAATTCTCTCTCAGTACCAACCTGAAATAGTTGTCTAAACACATCTTGCACATTCCATTTTGGTGATCACAGTGGTTTGAGCTCAATTCCTCAAGGACAGACAAATATCTCCAGCTAGGTATTAGAATTACTGTATGTCAGTAATGGAAACCAGAAGGAGCACAAGAGGCCGCCAACCACCCACTCGATTAAGGGAGAGCCTCAACAGAGTCAATCCGCTTTTAGAGGAGACCAAATTAGGCTTTGATACTGATCAACACCCTGGGAATGAAACTGATGTCGCTCCATGAGGGGGAACTACTGAAGAATCGTAGGATTCGCAGCATTCCAATCATTCTAGGTTCCAAAGAGCTGAAAGGGTTGAAAGGAGAAGTAGGTCTCATGGATCTCGAAGTCAAAAACAAATTGATGAGATTGACGGGAGTCAAAGAACTCATCGCTCATCACATAAGGCCACCAAGAAGATAGTGGAAGAGACAGTCTCAAAGACAAAGACAGAGAACTGTGAGGTTGATACTGATCAGTATGACTAGAAGAAGTCACGAGACAGGAAGTGAAGGGGAACTACTGAGGAATCACATGATTTGCAACATTCTAGTCACTCTAGGTGCCAAAGAGCTGAAGGGGTTGAAAGCAGAAGTAGGTCTCATGGGTCTCAAACTCAAAACAAAGAGATTGACGGGATTCAAAGAACTCATCGCTCATCACATAAGGCCTCCAAGAAGATAGTGGAAGAGACAGTCTCAAAGACAAAGACAGAGAACTGTGAGGTTAATATTGATTAGTATAACAAGAAGAAGTCACTAGGCAAGAAGCCAACACATAGAACCAGAGTTAGTAAAAGCAATGAACATTCCAACAAACCTAAAAAATTTTGTTCCAGTATTCAAAGGTGGGAAAAAGGATGACCCTGATGTATACATACAAGCTTTTGAGCAATACGCAGAGCTGAAAGACACTAATGAAGATGAATGGGGGGATGATTTTTCCCAAAAATTAGAGAACGCAGCTAGGGAAATGGTACTACCATTACCCAGCCTTTTGATTGAGATAATACAACAGGCTCATCAAAGCCTTTAAGCTGGAATATTCAGACAACAAGGGGGATGAAGATATTCTCTGGGACCTTGATAAGATCAAGCTCCCAACTTCCCTTGCTTGCTTGATAATATCAAGCAAGGGAAGTTGTCAATCACAAGCTATGTGGAGAAAATCAAGGAATTGACCAGCCAACTACAAGAAAATCCCTTGGAGAAATGCATGACAGCTTGGTTCTTGAATGGATTCCGGAGTAAGAAATTGAGAGAGCAAGAGGTACCAACACCGCCGAAGAAATTTAATGACCTGGTACAAAGGGCACTAAAACTGGAGTAGCAAATAAGGAGAAGGGCCAGAGGAGAAGAAAATCTAGTGACCTCCTTCTACTGAAGAGAGCTCTGGGTCCACTTCAAGATCTAGTTCTTCTGAGAGCGAATCATATGAGAAAGATAAAGCCAGCAAGAAGGGGTCCTGGACAAGAAGATTGAAGAAATGTATAGACAGATTGCTGAGATAACAAAGACAAGATCCTCAATGAGAAAAGCAAAAATATGGTGTTCCAAATTTCAATCAAAGGACCATATGTCTAATGAGTGCTCCCATTGCACATACTATAAGGCCTTTGGTCACGTATGGAACAATTGTGGAATCAAAATTCACCATTTCAAGAAATGTAAGAATTTGTCAAAGATCATATTCACCAATCCGAAAGTGCCCAAGGCTGATGGAGCCAGTGGGTCTAAATATAATGAAGCAAGCACAAGCACTAGAGTGGGTTAGGGATGCTACTAGAATGGAGCTGATAGGGGTAGGGACATAGGAGATTTCTCCAAGATTAACATGAACTGTTACGATTGTGGCAAGTATGGACACTTTGCAGCTCAATGTCTAGACTTGCCAAAGCCAAAGGTAGCTGACCAAAAACCACCAGAGCCAATACTAGTGAGGATAGTTACTCTAAGTAAGGGGGTTGTCATTGAAGAGATCCCAAAGGAAGAGAATCAACAAACTACTGAGTGCAAGAAATGGGAACAATAAAGAGCAGTTTGGAAGGCTAAGGGCAAAGGGAAGGTGGTAGGTGAACGGAAGGAGAAAAGAACGTTTGCAACTGAGGTTATTGAGAATCTATCCAAGAAGCTGTCAGAACAATCAGAATGCTCTGAGGCTTGCACCATTCAAAAGCCACCGATTCAGTCTTTTTAATCCTTGAAGGAGAAGACATCGTGTGGTCTTGAAGAGTCCATGATTTTTGTAGTAGAGAGTCTGGTAAATGAAACGCGACAAGTCAGAGGAGACTTGGACGAAGCTAGAAATACTGGTTTGGGGAAGGATCAAGTGGATTCATCATAGACCTACGTGATTTCCCCTTGGAAGGTGTACTATGTAATCATGTTAATACATAACGTGAGTTCAAAAGAAGGAGTGTTAAAATGCAAAAAGTTTAGGCAATTTAGCATAGATACATTTAAACAAGGGATTTTTATATTCATTTTTGGAAAACAAATCATAAAATAAGGGGTCATGTTATTCATTTAGACATGTTAAAAAAGGGGGTTTTTTAATACCCCACGAACACACGTTATGTAGGGAGGTACTGAACGATGAACCCCCCGAGGATGTCCCAAACATCAGAAGATTAGGGCAACTTGATAGAAGGCCTTCCATTCTTCTCACATTCTGTTGACGACACCCTACTCTGTTTCCACAAAGTAAAGATATGAGCAACAGAAGAGAGAAAGCCCTCTATCCATCATGTTCGTGGTTATAAGGATCATACACCATAGCCAGGCTAATAAATCAAGGATTCTGATGAAAGATATTTCCTAATATAAAGATGAAATCCCATTGACATATTTGACATCTATAAACAACGCCTTTTTTCCCACATTTAAGAGACACGGCCGCCATCCATAAACCATAAATATGATATGAGACTTAGTCTAAACTAACTCAGAGAAATCTTGTGAGAAGTACCCGACTAATCGGGTCCACCCGTCCATAGATGCAGATCCGTTAGGATACTAGTCTCCCACTTTCCACACCACACTCTTGTTTTCTAATTACTACTACGTTGTTTTACATATACAAATAGTGTTCCTTTATTAATTTCGACCATAGATTCTTTCATACAGCCCTTCAAACATCACCTAAACAATCCTTCCTCAAACATGGTCTAATAAAGACAGTCCTATAATTCAACAAGAATGAATCTTTCAACAATTATTCTTAAGAGTTTGCCGCTACCCGCGGACTTTCTCTGTCTAATCAAAGAGCCTTTGCAAAGGATTTACTTATTTGATAACCGCGAAATGCGCAAGCTTTTCTAGTCTTTTGCTAACCGCAAGGGAGCATCTTACTAACCGCAAGGCATCCTACTAACTGCAAGGCATCTTGCTAGCCTCAAGAGACAAAAAGAGAGCTGATAACCTCAGCTTATTCTCCACTAACCGCAGAATCACCTCGCTAACTGTGAGTTCCATCTGGAAATATGATAATCTTCCAGCAATTTTTTTCTTTAAGTGATTTCTCAAACATGAGTAACTAGCTTCTAATATCAAATAGAGAAATTTTATCAAACAATAACCATAATCGAACAATTCTTTCACTACTCTATGATATCATATGCTTGTTTCTTGTGATATAATCACGTTTCTTGGACAGTTTAAGGATTTCCTAGGCTTGACTTACCGATCATCATGTATAATGATGCATAATTATAAATTCTTCTTCGTGGTTGAGATTGGGTGGCTTTGACTTCTTCTGCAGCCAATACCTCTGCTTGAGATAAGTTCGCCCACGTTTGCAGTTTTTTTTTTTTTTTTGCAGACACGCATCCTGATGCGCAATTTTGAGTCTCTAATTTTAGAAGAATTAGAGCCTTGAAGAGTGAGGTCCAAAAGTTTGAAGTGATCTTCACATCTTGATCGCTTACAATCTGTTTGGGCAATCTATGAAATTTGAAAATCTCTTTAACAAATAGTCATGCAATATCGGAGGCGATAAAGGTTATTTTGACAGGTATGAGATGCACAACCTTTGTGAGTAGGTCAACAACTACCATAAGTGAATTATATCCTCCTTGTACCATAGGTAATCCAATGACAAAGTCCATACTTATACACTCCCACTTCATTTGGGGAATGTCCAGTGGTTGAAGTTTACCGAGAAGTTTAACTCTCTCAACTTTAAGCCTTTGGCATGCCAAGCATTGATGAACATAGCATAGAACATATTTCTTTTGCCCAATATAATAGAAACTTGTTTGTACGGCATTGAGAGTCTTTGCATATCCTAGGTGTCCTGAAGTAGGGCTATCATGGGTCTCAAATAAGATAGCCTTCTTTAAGTTAGGGTCCTTTGGTACACATAACCTATCTCTATAATAGAGACAAGGTCCATCATGTGAGAAGTGTAACATTGAAGGTATATTCTTTGAATCCCCAGATGGAACAAGGTTAAGCTGCCTTTGATACTCTGGATCACATGATGCAACTTCCTTAATCTTTTCAAAGATTGGGTTGTTGGGTATAGATATGAGGCTCAAAAAGGATTTTTGATTGAGTGAATCTGCAACCATGTTTTCTTTTTGGGACAATAGATAATGTCAAAGTCAAATTCTTGCAAAAGTTCTACCCATCAGCTTTGTCGTATATCCAAGGTTTCTTGGGTGGAAATCCATTTTAAGCTCTTATGGTCGGTTATAAGTCAAAAATTTCTTTCCAATAAGTAGTGTCTCCACAGCTTCAGAGAATGAATGACTTCCAATAGTTCAAGGTCATGGGTGGTAGTTCTTTTCATGAACCTTAAGCTTATGTGAGGTGAAAGCTATTGGTATGCCTTCTTGAACTAATACTTCTCCAAAACTGCTATTCCACTAGCATCAATGATGACTTCAAAGGCCTGGTTTAAATCTGGTAGCTTTAGGCACGGGGATGTAGTCACATATTGCTTAAGTTGGTGAAACCTTTCTTGGTGTATTGGTTCCCAGCTTATCTTCACTTCTTTCCTTAGAAGGGTGAAGCAATCAATGTATAATTCTTTATAGAGATTCTATACCATCCTGTGATTCCCAAAAATCCTCTAAGCTCACTTACATTTGATAGCTGAGGCCATTCAACAATGTCTTGAACTTTAGTAGGGTCCACTGAGATTCCTTCATGCAAAACAATAAATCCTAATTACTCAATCCTTGGAGTGAAACATGAACACTTGCTCATCTTTGCATATAGCTTGTGTTCTCAAAGAATATCCAACACCTTTATGAGGTGGCCTTCATGTTCTTCTTCATCCTTTGAGTAGATTAGAATATCATAAAAAACGACAAGAAAATAGTCATATAGGTACGGCTTGAAAATAACCTGCATCAATCTATTGAATGTAGTCGGAGCATTAGTAAGACCAAATGACATTAATATAAACTCAAAATGTCCATATTGTGTGTTGAAAGCTGTCTTTGGAATATTAGATCGATTCATGGGATATGATAGTTATTCTTAGCATTTACTTGGTTTAGCCCTCTATAATCAATGCAGAGTCGTAAAGTCCCATCTTTCTTCTTTTGAAAGAGTACTGGAGATCCTGAGCTTGATTTACTCAATCTAATAAATCCATGTTCTATAAGTTGATGAAGCTGCTCTTTTAATTCAATGGCCTCTGATACCACCATTTTATAAGGTCTTTTTGATATTGGCTCACTTCGTGGGAGAATCTCTATCTCATGATCAATCTCTTGATTGAGAGGAAGAGAGGTGAAATCTTCAGGAAAGACATCTGAATATTCATAAAGCCAAGAGGGTTTTATAACGCTTGATTTTGGATTGATCTTGTTCAGCTTAACCACAAATATTTGTTGTCCAGTCCTCATACTTTGAGTAGATGGATGGATTTAACTAATTGAATCCTTGGAATCCCATTCTTTCCTTGTACTTTGACTTGCCTTGCTGACTATCTCTAAAGCTCAAACCACCTAGGCCACAGTGGATGCTAGCGTGATTCCTAGATAACCAATCCATCCCAAGAATTCCATCATCCATCCCAATTGGTAGGGTTCTAAAGAAAGCAGAAGTAGCATGTCCTCTTAGTTCAAAGTCAAGGGTTCCCACAGAATGTCATGATACCACGGTTTTCCCATTAGTCAATTCTACTGTCATGGGTTTAGTTTGTTTTTTATTTAGGTTCAACTTTTGCAAGCATTTCGGGGATAGAAAAGAATGATTATTGCCACAATTGATGAGGAGGTTAAAAGGTTTACCTTGATGGGTGGCTGGTGTTTAAATAACAAAAAATTGTCTTTGAGCTCTACGGTTATCAATAAGTGCATAAATTGTTGCTCTCTCTTCTTCTTCACCAAGGGTAGGCTCTCCTACAATTGCATGTGTATGGGCTTTCCTACCTTGACCTCTTCCAAAGGCTCTGGCTGCTCTTCCTCCCCCTCTACCTCATACACCACCTTGTCCATTGTTATGTCCAAAAGGGCCGTGTCTTTGATCTACTTCAATTGTTGTTGCTGCTCTATTAGTCAGTCGTGGACATCTGTTCCAATAATGTCCCAACTCTCCACTTTCAAAGCATCAAACATGCAAATGTGAAGGATTTTGTGCAATAGAAGCATAAGCTCTTTGTGGTTGTACATTATTATTGGGTAACCTTATTGGTTGTCTAGTACCATTAAAACCGTGATATTGTTCAACTCTCCTTCTCATCCCTTGCTCCTTCATTAAGGGCTTAGCTCATAGTAAAACATCTTGCACAATAGTAAGTTTCATGGCTTCTAATTGCGAGCTGATTGGTTCTCTTAAACCTTGACAAAAGCAAGATACTTGCTGCTCTATGGTCATTGGTGGTACCTAACGTCTAAGCCCTTACAAACTTTGAGTAGTACTCTTCCAAGGATAAGTTGTATTACGGTTTCAAGCTAAAGAACTCATTCATCTTCAATGCTTCATAGGTAGGAGGTAAGTATCTTTCATTCACTGCCTGTTTTATCTCTCTCCAACTCTCGGAGTTCTCCAATAATCCCACCATAACTTTGCTTCATCGAAGAGGCAAAACATCCCTAGCATTGCTTGGTTTGCAAGTGCGGTCTTTGCAGTCAAGAAGTAATCATCCATAGCTTTGATCCGTACTTTTCTAGCCTTCTCAATATCAACACCCTCTCCGTTAAAAGAAGGTGGTTGCGTTTGTTTGAGCAACAACATCTTCTCTCTTGGATCTCCGTATAGATAGCATCATTATGAGGGTTTTTCATTATAGGAGTGATTTGAGGGTTCTCCTGAGTGTAAGTGTATATTAACGTTAATATTCATAATAACTCAAAACACTAAGGTATTTTCTAGATTTAGACTTATCTTGTCCACTAAAATCTCAATCACATAACTTAACCAATCATGACTTATTTAGTCTATTAAAGTTCAATCACATGACTTAACCAATCATGACTTATTTAGTCTATTAAAGTTCAATCACATGACTTAACCAATCATGACTTATTTAGTCTATTAAAGTTAAATCACATTACTTAACTAGTCATGGGTTATCCAATCACATAACTTAATCGGTCATGGCTCATCCAATCCACCAAAAAAACTCACTTACATGACTTAACTAGTCAAAAAATTTCTTTGTAGAAAACAACTCAATATTCTATTCATAAAGTCATCAAAATTCCACATAGGGGTATACAAAAGATCTCTCCATGAGAAAACATAATAGAGGTTTCAACCATAACTGTAATACACATCTAACTGACATGTTGTAAACCTTGGTTGTTTATGATATGGGTGGAAAAAAAAAAGATACACACGAGGGACCTTGAAGTAGCCAATTAACATAAGCTCTGATGCCAATTGTGATGTCCCCAACCGTGGAAGATTGGGGAGACTTGATAGATGGCCTTCCTTTCTTCTCAAATTTTGTTGATGACACCCTACTTTGTTTCCACAAATTTGAGATACGAGAAACAGAAGAGAGTAAGTCCTCTATCCATCATGTTAGTGGTTATAAGGTCATACACCACAATCTAGGTCAATAAATCAAGGATTCTATTTCCTCACATAAAGATAAAATCCCATTGACATATTTAGAATCTATAAACGATGCCTTTTTCTCCATGTTTAAGACGCACGTCCGCCATCCATAAATCATAAATATGATATGGGACTTAGTCTAAACTAACTAAAAATCTTGTGAAAAGAACCTGACTAATCGGGTCCACCTGTCCGTAGACATAGATCCATTAGAATACTAGTCTCCCACTTTCCACACTGCACTCACCCGTTCTTCTTGTTTTCTAATTACTATCATGTTGTTTTACATATACAAACAATGTTCCTTTATTAATTCCAACCACAGATTCTTTCATACAGCCCTTCACATACAACCCTTCAAACATCACCAAAACAGTTCTTTCTCAAACATGGTCTAATGAAGACAGTCCTATAATTCAACAAAAATGAATCTTTTAATTATTCGTGAGAGTTTGCTGCTAGCCACGGACTTTCTTTGTCTAACCAACAGAGCCTTTGTAAAGGATTTACCTATTCGCTAATCGCAAAGTGCACAAACTTTTCCAGTCACTAATCGCAAGGAAGCATCTCGCTAATCGCAAGGCATTCTGCTAACGGCAAGGCATCCTACTAACTGCAAGGTATCTTGCTAACCACAAGAGACAAAAAGAGAGCTGATAACCTCAGCTTATTTTTCACTTACCGCGGAATAACCTCGCTAACCACGAGTTCCATCTGGAAACAAGATATTCTTTCATCAATTGTTTTCTTTAAGTAATTAAGGGCAGTAAATCAAACAATTATTTCATACTTTATGAAATCATATGCTTGTTTCTTGTGATATAATCACATTTCTTGGAGAGTTTAAGAGAATTCCTAGGCTTGACTTACCGGTCATCATTCATAGCAATGCAAAATTATAAATTCATTTTATCGGATTAGCAACACATTCAACTACCTCCTGTGGTTGAGGTTGGACGGCTTTAACCTTTTCTGCAACCGATACCTCGGCTTGAGCTACGTTTGGATTAGTTGATGCCTTCTTTTCCACCTTTCTTGGAGATGGAGCGGCATGAGCGTCCTTCAAGCTTCGAGCCACTCGCTCTTCGGGGCCATCGTATCGCGAAAGAGAAGGAGGAAAGAGAGAAAGAGAACTCAAGAATTTGAGGGGCATCACGCCGGTGATAGAGAAGAAGTTGGAGATGGAGACGGATT
The DNA here is from genome assembly GCF_014529385.1 of Adiantum capillus-veneris. NCBI lineage: Eukaryota > Viridiplantae > Streptophyta > Polypodiopsida > Polypodiales > Pteridaceae > Adiantum > Adiantum capillus-veneris. The sequence goes on along the minus strand of NC_140934.1, from coordinate 170,793,355 downwards.
GAGAGTAAGAGAGAGAGGTTGAGGAAGAGAAGGTAACTCCGACATCAAGGCAAGAGAGCTTCCGCTTTTGAGAACTTCTATGAGTGTGTTGAAAGTGAAGGGAGAGGGGTCTTTATATAGGCTCTCAAGGCCAAAATCAAAAGCTAAGAATAGCAAAAAGTAGAGAGATAAGTTTGCCGATGTTGCGGCTGTTTTTTTTTTTTTACAGACACGCATCTCGATGCACGATTTTGAGTCTCTAATTTTAGAAGAACCTTGGCTTCCAAGAAAAGAAGCTCTAAACTTGACTTACTTCTCTTGCCTTTCTAAAAATACTCTTTATTTCCTAAAAATACTCCTTTTCTTCTAAAATACTCCTCCTTTCCTAAAAATACTCGTTTCTTGAGGGTCAACTTCTATCTTTAGAAATAGACTTGAAGCTTAAGTTTCCCATATCAACCTATTATTTCCAAGTGATAAGAACCATAATTAATAGTTCCTGAGTCCGATTTACAATTCGATTGTTCCGTTGGAACACTCTGATTTAACAAAATGCGAACATTAAACATTTTTGAAGAATGAATGAAATAGTTTTTATTGAAAAAATATTGGGTACATTACACATGATCACCCCAACTTAGGGATTTGAGACGTTCTCATCTTAAGAAAAAGTGAGGATAGTCCTTCTTTAGGGTAGCTTCATCTTCCCATGTTGCATCTTCTTTAGGATAGTCTTGCCACTAAACAAGGTGTCCTCTAAGAACTCTATTTTAAATAATCTTCTCTTGAGACTCCAAAATTCTAGAAGGTTGGAGCTCCAAGATGTTTTGAGTAGGCATGACTATTTTTTCATCATTGAGGAGCTAACTATCACTGGGAATATAGGGTTTTAATAAGCTTACATGAAATACATCGTGGACTTTGATGTGAGCTGGCAACTTCAACTTGTAAGCTTGGGTTCCTATACACTTGATCACTTCCTAAGGACCACAATAATATGGGGTAAGCGTCTTGTACTTTCCAAGTGATGAGGTACTTCTCTTTGGATGAATCCGAAGAAGAACCTTGTCACCTTCTCGGAATCCACCTTCTCAGAATCTTCTTTCGAATCTCTTACCATCCGCATACTACTTTTGACGATCATGAGCTGCTTGAATATCCTTTTGAATGGCTTTCGTTTGATTTTCCATTTCTTCTAGCATCTTTTTAGACGCTTCAACTTTGATGATAGGGTCAAAAAAGTTGAGAGGAGAGACACATTCTTGACCTTACAAGGCACAAAATGGGGTCATACCAATGCTTTGATGGTGAGAAGCATTGTAAGAATATTTCACTAGACGTAAAAATTGAATCCATTGTTTAGGCTTTCTACTTTAATAATCTTTAAGAATATCTTTGATGAGTTGGTCGACTCGTTCTATTTGACCATCTGATTGAGGATGGTATACAACACTAAAGTTTAATTCTGTTCCAATTACCTTGAAGAGTAAGGTCCAAAAGTTTGAAGTGAACTTCACATCTCGATCGCTTACAATCCATTTGGGAAATCCATGCAATCTGAAAACCTCTTTAACAAATAGTCGTGCAATATCGGAGGCGGTAAAGGTTGCCTTGACCCGTATGAGATGTGCAACCTTTGTGAGTGGGTCAAAAACTACCATAAGTGAATTATATACTCCTTGTATCATAGGTAATCCAATGATGAAGTACATACTTATACACTATCACTTCATTTGGGAAATTTCTAGTGGTTGAAGTTTACCGGGAAGTTTAACTCTCTCAGCTTTAATCCTTTGGCATGTCAAGCATTGATGAACATAGTGTAGAACATCAGCCTTTTGCCCAATCCAATAGAAACTTTTTTGTATGGCATTGAGAGTCTTCGCATAGCCTAGGTGTCCTGAAGTAGGGCTATCATGGGCCTCAACTTCTTTAAGTTAGGGTCCTTTGGTACACATAACCTATCCCTGTAATAGAGACAAGGTCCATCATGTGAGAAGTGTAACATTGAAGGTATATTCTTTGAATCCCCAGATTGAACAAGGTTAAGCTGCCTTTGATACTCTGGATCACATGATGCAACTTCCTTAATCTTTGCAATGATTGGGTTGTTGGGTATAGAAAGCACCTCAAGCATCTCAAGCATCTCAGTCATCACAGGCATGACAAGCACCTCAAGCTTGGGCCGGGTTCCCACCTCAAGCATAGCCCTAGCTTACCTAAGGTCAAAGGACTTTTAACACTAACTATTGGAGGTCTTCAATGAAGCTAACCCTAAAGTATTTAAGCTCCATTGGTTATCCTTGATCTTTGACATACCATCTCTCATTTGGGCCCCTTTACCATTGGCCCCGTGTTGAGATAGATCTATAAGCACTTGTCTATATCCTAACCCTTGTTCCCATTTATTCTCCCACATTAAATGATCAGTTTATGACATTTAGATATTAGATTTTTTGACATGACCTCTCTCTTGAAATCATAGTCGTCCTCGACTATGAGGTAGAAGAGATAAAGCCTTAGTCATTAGTCAATCTTGCTTAGCGGGTAGAGGATCCCTTTTTACCTATGACATCTTTCCAAGATGGATGACTAATCCATTTGGTGCTTGGGAGACATAGATGCCGCAAGCATGTCTGCTCTTTAGTCCATTTCATTCTCCCAAGTAGAGTGACAAATTCTACTTGGTGTTTGAGAGACGTCGTCATCACAAATATTATTTTAAGCATGCATACTATTTAAATTTGTGCACAATGAAAAGAGAACTAGTCCTATAAGACAAAAACATTGGTCATTCAAAAGAAATTTGTACATTTGCTTACTCTAATGTAGCATTGTAAGCATTGACAAGGTTCATACTATCCTTAAGTTTTATTTCTTGCATCCATCTAGCATCTTCAAAAGGATAATTTTTGAACTTAATAAGATACCGTCGGATAATATTACCATGTCGTAGTACCTTGTCTTCATGTCGAAGGATAGCTTTGGGTTGTAGCGCCTCTTCTTGGTCTTCAACTTTCGGAGGGTCTTCAATAATTGGTTCACTTGGTGGCTCTCCTTTGTAGGGTTTAAGTAGGCCCACATGAAAATCATTGTGTATGAGCCAATGGTTGGGAAACTTGAGTTGATAAGCCATTTCATTGATGGGATTCAAGATTTGGAAAGGACCATAGTATCTATTTGCTAGCTTAGCATAATACTTTTGATGGCCCGTAGGATTTTTGCCCGTCGTTTGCCTCAATCGAGCCTTGGGAAACTTGAGTAAGACCCCATCATTTTCTTTGAAGGTTAAGGCCCTTCTGTGCTTGTCAGTAATAACTTTTTGCCTTTGTTGAGAGATGGATATAGCCTCTTAATCTTCTGAAAAGACTCTTTGTGGGACACGTGTCTAACCTCACTATCCTATCTTATTGCAGTTTTAGCGAGAATCACGATTAAATTGTCAATCCATGGGACAAAGGTTGTCAATCTCTTGGAAAACAACTAACAACTCTCATCTAACTCAAGCTACACTCAAGTGACTAGAATCACCAAAAGCCAATCGCTCATCAGCAAATAAATCACATCCATTACAGCATCAAATGACATCCAAACATAATGAAACTTCTAGGAAAAAGTTTATAAGACTTAAGCACACATGCCTATGGTCTCAAACCCCACTTTAGGTCAAGTGCCAAAATCGTGATCATTAATAGCAGTGGATTTTTGACCTAGTCGTTTTTGACCCAGAATGCATCTAAATGCTTATCAATGCTGCCCCAATAGCCCGCCTATGCTTAGTTTTTTATTTAGAAGTGTAAATTCTTACTTATGATGAAATTAGGCCGTAGGTCGGCGACACCAAAAGCTACGAAATATTGTGATATATTTACGTCAATGCGTAGAGCTCTTACCTGCGGTTGTAATGTAACAAACACGACTGCAATGTGACAACCGGGGAGGGAATAGGAAGCACGAGAAGGAGAGAAGTGAGTGCCGTTAGGTCACACTGTGTATTTCATTATCCAAAACTTACAAATAACTTACAAAAATTGGCTTTTGTACCTTAGCTAAGGTTTTTGGTGGTCAAAACTCATAACCTAGGAGCTCTAACTAAAGATAGGCAATGACAGGCTGATACAATCTAGAAGTTTGTAAGCCCGGCTCATCAACTACAAGGTTTATTAAAAAATATTAGTTACAATATTTCCGATTTATCAAAATAATAAGTGTTTTTACAATGAGAGCTCCAAAAAATGGTATCCGTGGTGTCCGTGTTAGCTTGCTGCTAACATTCCCCCCCTCTTCGCCTATGTCGTCCCTTGACCCAGCTTTATGGACTGAAGTAGTCTTCGGGTTGACGGCTGGCCAGGTGGTTTTTGAGCGCATTGAGTGCTTTTTGGTATCTGATTTTCCGTTCTTTATCTGGCACTTGCAAAAACTGAATGGAGACTTTGTTCTTCAGCTCCACTGCTGAGTAGCCTACAAACCTTAATGTCCGGTTGCCAATCATTGGCCCAAATATTTTCGTTCGCCAAGTGAGAATCCCGTGTAGAATGCTTCTTCGAACGCCAACATATAGAGACAGTAAAAACATGCATCTGGTGTAGAAGCCATAGATGACTTCTTCGGAAGGTTGGCCAATGAGATCATAGCACAACCCTTTGTTACCCTCGAGGAATGACATCCACGGGGCACCTGCTTGCTCTGGCTCATGGAACACTTTGATGCAGGTGAGCAGCATTTGGCAGATTTTGTATAACATTGCACATGACAAATCTGGTAGACTTTTAAAGAATGACATGGTGCCCTTTAGAGTTTTCACCATGTACTCTTCCGTCGGTGGTCCCTTTTCTAGAGCAGTTTCAGCCAAGTTGGCCGCTTCTTTAGTAGTGCCTCATGTGCTATCCAGGTCCTTACTCTTGGTACATGACAGAAAGTAGGATCCTTTTGCAGGGCCGCAAGTGCTCTTGTGAACAGAATCAAGTACCTTGGATTCTTGTTAAACCAGCTCAACCTCCACTTCGAGTGGTCTTGATCTGCACCCTCGACTTTTATGTCGGTGTAAATCCTTTCTTTACTTGTAGCAACTCCACTTTAATTAGAGGATAGGGCAGGGATTGTTGGTGCCATTGCGCATTGATTTGATTGGGAGTGAGTTGTGTGACATTGACGGAATAAAGTACTCTCACCTCCCAATCCATTGCTGCCTTCCACTACTCATCTACCTCTTGTGTAATTTTTTCCTTTAGTGCATCTTCCTCAGCCTTTGACAGCTGGACCATTGGCACCGTGTCTGCTTCTGTAATGTGTACTTGAAACTCCTCCTCGCCACTTAGCTCTTCAGTTGGCTGTGTCTCCATATCAGCAAATGAAACTGAGAGAATTTCTATTTGAGGTTTCTCTGAAGTGCCTGCCTCTTCTTGTGTTTCTGGCCGTCCCTCTCTCAATAGTTGGTTGACTCTTTTGAGTTCAGCTATTTCCTTCAGCAGCTCGTCTTCTCTTTGGACCCGCATTAAAGCTAGGTCTCTGCGCTGAGACTGCTCCAACTTAAGCTCCAGCTCGAGGTCTTTGTTTTTCTTCTCTAATGCCTTGTAGACCTTGTCTGTTTCTTTGATTGAGGCCATGACTGGATTCTCTCGTTTTTGACGCAAGAATATTGCCTGATCATTTATTCTTTGTTCTGCTTTTGCTTTCAACTCTTGCACTTGCCTTTGTAGATCGGTGACGACGTTGAGTCGGTCGTCTAACTCCCCTTGGAGTACGTCATTCACCATCTCTAATTGCTTGGCCCTTGTGCTATGACTTAGTGCTATTGAGCGAAGTCGTTCAGTCATGTCCTGCATTTGATTAGCATATTCATTCACTTGAAGGATGACCTAGTCGTTTGATTGCCAGTCTTCATTTGGTGCCAGCTGACTTCATGTTTCTGTAGCTTCTTGTGTGTCCTTGGGTGGCATCATGGTGGTTGTTTGTTGTTGCCCTTGGGGCTGTGGCTGATTCTTTTTCGTTTTGTCATCCTGAGGCTTCGTGGATGTCTCGGCTTTCTCTTGATGTGTTGAGGTAGAGGGTGTTTCCTTGGCCTCTTGTTCTCTTGTGTGCTCAAACTTTGTGGTGTCCTCTTTTGGTGTAGGACTGCTGCCCTTTCTTGCTCTTTGTCGTGCTCTATTTTTTGCTCTTGTGTAGACTCAACTGCCTGTTGTGCTGATTTCACTGCTTCTTGCTGTTCTAGCTCTGTCTCTTTTGTTGGCTCAGTTGTTGTGGTTCTAACTGCTGGTGATGGTGTTGGGCTCGGCATGGGGTGATCGCGATGTTCAGAAACAAGAGAAGAGATGCGGGGAGATACATCACCTTGAGCATTTTGTGCTTCTCCTTGTGCAGTGGCTTCCTCTGCTTGCTTTTATTGTTCAACTGTCTCTTTAACTTTCCTTGCCGCTTCTTGTGCTTCCCTCAGCTTCAAGGCTTCTACTTCTTGATACATTTGTTCCAAGGATTCTGTGGGATCTTCAGCCTGCTTCCTGGTGTGATGCTTGGTTTTTGGTTATTTAAGCCCAATAGGCACCCACTTTTTTAAGTCCTTTCCTTGTGCTTGGTGGCTGCATTGGTAAGAGTGTTTTTCTCATTCAAACCTGGCTTGCTTTTGTACAGGTTCCTCTTGGTGTGCTACCACAGCTTTTGTTAACCCTCACGGCTCACGGACACCCTATCACCTACGACGGACGTTGTATTATTTACTTGTAGAGTCAGGTACCGGGCTTGTCGGTCCAATAGGAAAAGGGTAAGAGTGATCGCCGATGAGAGGCGCACTCTAACTGGAACATTCAAGGGATTAGTTGGATAAGCATGGGCACCCAAGTGTGAATGGGGTGAGCTCATATAAAAGTCAACTAAACCTAAAATTCACTCATTCTCTCATTTGTGCAATTGAAGAGTGCTCTTGCTCCATCTCCTTCTTCTTTTTCTTCATTTCTTTGTGTGTGTGTCAGAGAGAGAGAGAGAGAGTGAGAGAGGGAGAGAGAGGGAGTGTGTGGGCGATCGAGCATTACGAAGGCACGACGGCGGTGAAGCGGTTGAGCGCGGCGTAGCGGCGTCTCCTTCTTCTTCGCGGCGAAGAATCCTCCACGAAGCAAGCGTAGAGCGGTGAGTGACACACCATCGCCTTCTTTGAGCTTACTAGTTTAGGCTTGTTGTGTGCTTGGAGCCATTTGTGGCTCGCACACGGTGTATCGGCAAGTTCCTTTCATTGACACGTGCGACATACGCACACATTTTTGGCGCCGTTGCCGGGGAGTGCCATACATGAAGCTCGAGTAGCACTCTGTGCTTCTCCGTGGTGCAATTTCTATTGTAGGAAAGGTAAGGAAGGAGTGTGTGTGTGTTGAGAAGAGGGATTTGGTGTTATACTGTGTGTTTTTTTATTAATGGAGTTTTCAAAGGTTCTATGTTTATTCTCTGTGTATTAAGGTAGTTAGTTTTCTTTGTTAATAGAGATTTCAAAGGTTCTGTGTTTATTCTCTGTGTTAAGGTAGTTAGTTTTCTGTGTACAGTAAGTAGGAAGTAGATTAGTGAGAGTTAATAGAGTGTGTTAGTGTGTAAGAGTAGGTGTATTAGTTAGAAGTAGGTAGAGAGAGTGTGTGTGTGCTCTCGCGCAGGCCGCGGCGGCCTTATCCTTAAAAAAAAATAAAAAAATTAAAGGTAGGACTGGGATCGGGAATATCTCCCAGGCCCAAGCCCAGACCCAAGCCCAGACCCAAGCCCAAGCTCACACTCAGGCCTAGGCCTCAGCCGCCTTTTAAAAAACCAATTTTAGCTTCACAAGTAGCTAAAAATCGATTTTTTGAGGACCAACGGAACGTCAGATGCCCGAAAATTGTGTTGTAAAGCACATAGCGACCTCCTAAGTGATACGCTCATTTCGAGCTATCACACACTTTAATCAAAAAATCAAACATTAAAAAACATTAAAAAAACATCAAAAACAAGAAAAAATCAAGTAGAAATTAACGGGGTACAAAACACCCACAAAACAAAGCAAGTAACCTTTGAGGGTACTTGCCGACACTTGTAGGGCACCCAAAGCACATGTATCTACGCTTTGGTCGTATGCTAGAGTCCGAACAACTAGCTAGTGCTTTGATTTACGGGGGTACTCACTATCCTTCCACGCTAGGGTCTACGCCCTCGGCGGGGACCCAAGGTAGTGCAACCCAAGACCCAAATATAGCGGCTAGAGACTCTTCCTCTGACTACGATATTATGGAAGAGCATCTTACACAAAGCCCCGGGGGAACAAATGAAACCGTACCTAGCTGGGCCCAACAACCTGGAACTAGTGTTTTTAGCCGTTTGATGGAAACTTTTAGTAGAGCTACGCGCTCTGAACCTACGGCTAGTGAAGTAAACGAAGGGGGTGGGGAAGTAGAATCACCATTCACATCTCCTGTAGACCCCACACTCCCTCAGAGTGTCCACGTGGACATTCTACCTACCTCATTTAATGAGGGCCCTACCGAGCTACCACCTTCCAAAGTCGCCTCTAAGGTAGCGGTGACTAAAAGTCAAAACACGGGAAGCAACATTGCATCCACCTCACGACAACCCTCTAGTACACCAAGTTTGGACGGGGTATTTCTCAATGAAAATTGGGAATATGACCTACACACTGAGACTTTGACCGACCTATATATGGGCTACACATACCATGTGGGTTGGTTAGAAGTTGTACAATCCACATCTAGTGCCATTAGTCTAGAAGAACAACAACACATGATCTGCAATGTCATCCATAGGATTATCCACTCCGAGAGGCAAAATCGAGGAATAAACATACCTTCGACGGGGCCTATGCAATTTTTCGACACGGGCAAAGGGAAACAACCCACTCTATCACAAATGGAGACTCCCCCAGTGAGTCCGATCGATCCCCCATATGTTGTTTCACCAGGGGTCTCAATGCAATGTGAGCCCACAAGTGATAGCTTTACTTTTCCAAGTCTAGCTCATCTTTCCCTTGATGACACCATGGCTACCATGCCTACCCCAATGATGGGCGTGCCAAGAAACATGCCATGGACCTTGTTTGTTAGTAAAGCACCGCTACATGGTAGCTCAATGCCTGCAATAGTACCTACAAGTGCGAACCAATCGTATGCACCTATGGGTCCACGTACTCATGTAGTCCCTACCCCTCCCATTGTTTCAACTACCTATGCTCCACAACCACAATACACAAGTTCTTATTTCCATGGGACTATACCGGCTAGAATTAGCATGTCACATCCGACGTCTGCTATGCCTAGGGCCACTCATATGAACTATGGACCACCACATGGCACAACATCGTACCCAACGTGGAACCCAAGGGTTTCCTATGCGCCAAGCCCAATGCCAATACCTACTTCACATGTAGTCTCTGGAGCACCTTCACCCACGGTGCTTGCTCACTTAGGTGACTTGGCAACATTTGCTCAAGCTATAGGTCGATCTATTGCTGAGAATATGCGTAACGCTCCTGATAGAGAGCCTAGAAGTAAGGCAGTACAAATAGCCAAGCTCACACAAAAATTTAGTGGAGACGGGGATGTGAGAAAGCATATCGAAGTGTTTGAACAAATATGCGATTCTCTAGGATAACACAATGACCTACATAAGAGCAATGCTTTAAGCCTAACCTTAAGTGGAAAGGCTGGGGATTGGTATAGAACCCTAAGGGTGGAAGGAAAAACGATTTACCCTACTCTTAGGAGACTGTTCTTAAAGGAATACATACAAGAGGGAGTGCTTTGGGGTGTAGCCTCTCAGCTCCAGAAAGCCCAACGAGAGGAAGGAGAGTCGGTGAGAGACTTTATAAGTCGCTTGAAGCATTTGAATTCTCGTTGTAATCCAAATGAGCGCTTCAACAATAACCAATTGTTTGATAGATTCATTAGGGGATTACGACATGAGGATATCTACAATGAGGACATGAGGATACGCCAAAATGTCAATTACACTGCTAAGAGAATGCTATGAGTGTGGAGGTCCACATCGTGTAGCCGAGTGTCCTATTAGGCTACAAAAGAACGCCACACTAATGCAAACCAATCAAGCGAGCACGTCTACAATGCCGATACTCATATGTAATCGATGTGGCATAGATCATTTGATTGCCCAATGTCCAAATAATCCAAATGCACCGAAGATCACGCCATTAAACTTGATTGAAGTTACCGAGGAGCCATCACCAAGTGCACCCGTGGTACCAGTAAACGTACTCACACGATCGATGCCCAATCTCAGAAAAAGAAGAAAACACGAAGAAAGAGAACGCAAAAAGCAGCGAAGTTAGACCCCAGTTCAAAGACCAACATAGGGACTAATGATGACCCCGTATATATGAACGACGCTGAAGAAGATTCTGATTCAGGTGAAACCATGGAGACCAAAACGACCACTAACATAGAAACCAACCAGGAAGATCTTCATGAGCCACTATGGCCACGATCCAAAAAGAAGATAGGAACTTACCGAAACCCTACAGAGGATATTGAGCGAGTCAAGCAATTAAGGATTTTGGTAGAAGATACCCAAAGGGATCTAGAACCAGCACCTAGGAAGATCCAGATTACAGACACCGTGTTCCCTACACAACAACAACCTCACCAAGTCCATAGACCCTTGGACATACCTAGTGTCATCCAAGAAGAAAGTGACTTAAAGTCATGGGAAAGTGGTCGTACTCACTTCTTGATGGAAAGAATGTTTACAGAGGGACTACTTGATCCTATCGAAGAAATGGAGATCCCATCTTCCCCACGTCAAGGGACTCAAGGCCAAAAGGTGTCGTTAAACATTGCCAAAATGATGGATTTCATGTCTTCAAAAGTTAGAACCACCATCATGTCCAAACTATATAAAGACCCCGAGCTCGTCTCAGCTCTTCGAGCCTTCCTCAATGGAGAACTGAAGTTTGGGCTACCACAATTTTCACAGATGGATGGAGCTGGGGAGATGCCAATAGAGGAGGAACACTTAGATCCACAACCCAACCTAGATGAGAACCTTGTTATAGAAATACCTGTTAACAAGTTGGGACAATACTTTGAGGGTGATGAATCCAATGAGACCATACCAATCACTACTAAGGGATTAACTGTGAAGGGAATCCTTGATGGTGGCGCTGGGGTTCGCATTGTGACTAAAAATTGCTGGGAAACTATGGGAAGACCTCACCTTGCGACCACAACCATAGTAGTGAAGATGGCCAATGGGTCTATTGTTAAACCTATTGAAATGCTAGAAGATCTCAAGATCAAGGTCTTTGGACATAAAATACAAGTTACCTTCATTGTTATGGATTTCTCCAAGCACACTATGGCATCGGAGATGATCCTAGGACGTCCTTTCATGAGGGAAGCAAAAATGGTGCATGACTGGTCTAAAAACCATGTCTACTTGCAGTTCCAAGATTCTGTCATCCGAGTGGATCTTGTAACTGGTCGAGCACATCCTCTAGGAAACAAGTTTATAATTGATCATAGATCTGATACCACAGTTCACTCGGCCCCATTGCAGTATTGTTACACGTGTAAAGCGGACACTGATGTTGGGGAAGATTCTCCTTATATGGATGTACTACCTGGGATGATTGAGTCAGACAATGTGGATTGGGTCCACCTAGCAGCAACCATAGACACTTGGGGAAATAGGGGGACGACCTGGGTAACACCTGAGGGGGATGAAATGCCTGTACCTTTAAATATGCTACAAGCAATGCATATAGCTTCTGGCAAGACTCATCCTAATATAACGAAGAAAACATACAAGTGGGTTCCTAAAGCTTCTTTAGAGACCATGGCGGATGCTAAAAAACAAAAGCCTTGTAGGAAACGTACCACTCGCTCCAAGAAATGTAAAGAAACGTGGCGTTGGATTCCTAAACAACTATTGGCAGCCCAAGGCTACTATTAAGGAAATGATCAAATTTGGGTGCCAAAACGTAGATTGTGTTCTTACCTGTCACCAGACCCATGCGAGCCCAATCATGTAGCTCCAAAACGAATCAACGATCGCGGAAAGAAAAAAATCACAGAATGCTACACACCCGCTCCAGAGCTAGTTTGGGTACTGAAGAAAGAACGATTTGTTCCACCTATCTCAGGAAGGGGGGAGTCCCTAGAAGCTTCGAGCTCCTCATATAATGCATCCATAGAGGTAAAAGCTTCTCCACATCGTCGACCTACAATAGTCGACCTCCATAAAGTTACAAAGGAATCCACACCTCCCAGTGTTCAAGAATCACCTGATGAACCACTTCAAGTTCGATCCTGGGAGAGTACCTTACCACCCTTGCAACTTGACGAGGCACCTAAGGTAAGAGAAAACTACTGGCAAAAATCCTCACCTATTACCAACTGGAACGATTGGTTTCAAAGGGTGACAAGCTCATTTCAAATGGTATGATCTACCCAAGGAAGGGGGGAGTGTTTGCTGACAATCATCATTCACTTGCTTCCCCTCTCAACCTTCCTCCCTGACCTCTTAATCACCAATCTTAGGGAATGTATATATAAAGACTTATACTCACAAAAAACAAAAAAAATAAGGAGCAAGAGCAATTAGCAAACGAGTATGCACAATAAAAGTCAAAACATTGACTCAGACCTACACATTCACATCCGGTACATAGAAACAGAAACCTATGTCATCAAACACCTTTGATCCCCATCACTCGAGTGATGGAGGGTAGGTAGGATTAATACAATAGGAGTGTTTCTGTTTTAGAGTTGAGTGATTAGCAAAGTTCTTTTTTCCCACTGATGTTTCTCCTAGAGGTATTGTTTGTGTTTCATAGTGTGTACAGGAACATGTTGCTGTGGTTGGGATTTGGACCTTCATGGAATCTTTCTCTCGTTCACACTTCAAATCAAGCACGACCATCAACACAAACAGGTGTTTCTTGTCCATTAGCATTGCCCCTTATCTTTTTTGCATCTATGATTGTCTGCTTTGATTGTGATTGGTAGCATAATATCCAGCACATTTACTTAGTAACAAACATTTAATTCAATGTAACTTTTTGTCATAATCACTTGTCTAGGTTTAAAAATCAAGCAGTCCGACTAAGCTAGTTTGACCAAGTTAGGTGTTAGAGATCTTCTCTTAATACCATGGGGAATGCTTTCCTAATAATCAACGGTTACTTAGGTTCTTAATCCGATTTAGGCAGCATTGTGTGAAATGTACTAGGGCTTTCTAGTGGGCTTGACCCTATTGACCTTTAGCTTAAGTATTATACAGGGAGTTTACTTGTGTGATGAGCCTGGGGAGGTGTATCAGTGTTATATGATCCCCCAAAGTTACAAAATTAAAATGCTGAAAATGAACAAACAAAAAATCAAAGTGCCACATTGTAAAATCTTAAGCTGGAAGAGAAATCTCAGCTTGATTGGGTACTTCACTCACATGTATCGCCTATGCTACTAGAGCCCTAGAGGTTCCCAGTGTGGGCGCTTTTCCTTGAAAAGCAAAAAACCCAAGGCATACAAAATAAGCACACACATCAAAATTGAATCACTGTGAAAAGACTTTGGGGGGTCAAAGAAAAGGTAATCAGTCAGGCGATGATTTCATGAGAAATTCCTTTTATCGTAGCTTAACTACAGGTCTTCTAGGTATAGCCTCCAGTTAGGCCTTGAACATGAAATACTTGGCTCTCGTGATTAAACAACTTAATTTACCAGAGAAAATTAAGAAGCTTACCCATGGTATTAATAGTCGATCTCTAGTGCCTTTCGACCGTTAAATTAGCGACCCCAGACTTGTTTAATTTTTTACCTTTACATCTGTTTATGCATTTGATTATATTGCAATTTAATGTTTATTGCTGACAAATTGTTTAAAATTTTGTTACCAATCAATTTGTCTGCTAAAACTGCATATGCTTTTTAATCGCTTATGAGAATGCAATTACTGTGACAATGTTGTTTGATTTTGCAGTGACTGAAGAAGGCTAAGGACATTCATCTCAAATGCTCTTCCACCTCGATGAACGAGCTTCAACTCAATAGCTTCCGAGGACGGAATCTACATCAGGAAGGGGGGCATGTTAACCCTCACGGATCATGGACACCCTATCACCTACGACGGACGTTGTTACCTACGGCGGACATTGTATTATTTACTTGTAGAGTCAGGTACCGGGCTTGTCGGTTCAATAGGAAAAGGGTAAGAGTGATCGCCGATGAGAGGCTCACTCTAACTGGAATATTCAAGGGATTAGTTGGCTAAGCATGGGCGCCCAAGTGTGAATGGGGTGAGCTCATATAAAAGTCAACTAAACCTAAAATTCACTCATTCTCTCATTTGTGCAATTGAAGAGTGCTCTTGCTCCATCTCCTTCTTCTTCTTCTTCATCTCTTTGTGTGTGTGAGAGAGAGAGAGAGAGAGTGAGAGAGAGGGAGTGTGTGGGCGATCGAGCATTACGAAGGCACGACGGCGGTGAAGCGGTTGAGCGTGGCGTAGCGGCGTCTCCTTCTTCTTTGCGGCGAGGAATCCTCCACGAAGCAAGCGTAGAGCGGTAAGTGACACACCATCGCCTTCTTTGAGCTTACTAGTTTAGGCTTGTTGTGTGCTTGGAGCCATTTGTGACTCGCACACGGTGTATCGGCAAGTTCCTTGCATTGACACGTGCGACATACGCGCACAGATTTTCTCTTCATTTCTTCAATTCTAGCTCTCCTTTCCTCGTTATCCGAGCTTTCACTGCTGTTCCATTCTAGCGAGCTCTCTACAGACTCTTTATCAGACTTGTAGGATCTCTTGGCAAATCTTGTAGCTCAAGGAGAAGGTTGTGCCGACACTATCTAAGTGTTCCGATCTGGTGCACGTGGAAAGTTGTCGGCCATGTCGATGGCATGGTAAGAAATCCTGGTTAGAACCTCTGGTGCACCCAGATAATTGATTTTTCCTTGTTTCTTTGTCCCTTTCAATCTGGACAAAACATCTTGTGCGTGGTCAGTTGGTTGCCTGGTCGTTGATTTGAGGACTTGCGCAAAGGTTGTGGCAATCGCATGATTGGGCGTTGTATACCTTGGCGGCCTCTTAGCAAGGAAGTGGAAGTGCTGGTGGTACAACCTTGCGGGCTTTTCCACCTGTTTGTGAATGAGGTTTGCAAATGTGACCATGACGGTTTCTTTGGTGAAAGTTCCGACCGTCTTCCTATCTCTTGCCCTCATTGTCATTCCTTCTATTGTTGGCAGACTGAGTGCTTCTACCAGTATCTCCTTGGTAATCACAACTTCAACCTTATTCCCTTGTGTGTCAGAGATCTGAGCAGTTCCATCTTCTTTGATCATGGACAAAAGCTCGTAAGCCTTTTGGAAGTCCACCCCACACGGCTCTTGTTCATAGAAATCTCTCAGTCCTAGCCTTCTATTGCCTTCTTTGGTTTTGGGCTTTGCGGCGGCGACATCATATACTTCTTTGGGTAGAAGTTGCAGCTCTACCTGATGTCCTTCCTCACTCTTGAATCTGTCGGTGAACATTGTGGTGTTGTGCTCTTCAAGTTGTCCCTTTGAGAGATAGGTCGCTTTTGCATTCTTGGCTGAATTGGGGTCCAGTTGGTGTTAAGTATGGAGCCTGATTCACCCTTGTAATTTTCTGTGGTGAAAGCGCACATTTGTAAGGCCCCCATTATGAGGAGAAGCCATCATGCGTGAAGGAAAATCACTCACCAGAAATCAAAATTTTCACGGACAAGAATCAAGGGCAACTTTTTTTTCCGCCGGAATATTCTTTTTCGCCGGAATATTATGGCCGGCCGGCGGCTGAAAAGTGGTCGGAAAACAATCGGCCGGTTGGCCGGTGGCCAGTAGTCAATGGCCGATGGCCGGTGGTCGAAAGTCAATGGCCGGTGGCCGGTGGTCGGAAGTCAATGGCCGGTGGCCGGTGGCCGAAGTCAATGGCCGGTGGCCGAATTCAAAAGCGGACTTGTCTTCTCAAGGGCGGTCACACATGGGCAGATTGGAGGGTCCGATTTGGACTTATTCGCACAAGGGCGGCTACACATGGCTGTCTCTCATAAGAGAGGGCAGCCCTTTTGGCCTATAAAAGGAGGCCATTTCTACACACATTTCATAGTGTGAAGTTGATGCAACAAGGTGAGTGTGAGGTGGTGAGAGTGAAGCAAGGCGGGAGCTCCATTAAGGGTATAATCCCTTTGTAAACTACTTCTTGTTTTGAAGTACTAAAGCCATTGAGTGGCTGCTTTCCCGTGGACGTAGCCCACAATGGGTGAACCACGTATATCGTGTGTACTCTCTCTCTCTCTCTCTCTACTCTATAATCTCATGTATATAAATCTATCTCTCTCCATTAAGTAATCTACTCAATTATCTATTTAGCTACGTCTTATTTCCTAACAATTGGTATCAGAGCAAGGTTTGCTCGTAGCTAAATTATCTCAAGGAAAGGATTCCTTGAATTGAGTGGGAGTTATGGCGGAGGAAGGGAAGCTCAAGATTGAGAAGTTCAACGGCAAAAACTACCAACATTGGAAGATGCAGATTGAAGACTATCTCTACCAAAAGGACCTCTATTTGCCACTAGGCGGTCTTGCGAAGAAGCCCGCAACAATGGCAGATGAAGCATGGATTGTCCTTGATCGAAAGGCACTGGGAACAATCCGGTTAAGCTTGGCGTCAACGGTGGCCTTCACTGTTTCGGAGATGAAGACCACGGAGGACTTGATGAAGTCACTTGACGACTTCTACGAGAAACCATCGGCATCCAATAAAGTATTTCTTATGAAGCGCTTGTTCAATCTAAAGATGGTAGAGAATGGTTCAGTTGCAGAACACCTAAATGACTTTAACACAAACATAAGTCAACTTCGATCAGTGAAAATCAATTTCGATGACGAAGTACGAGCTCTCCTTATACTATCATCTCTACCGGATAGTTGGGACAGCCTTGTGATGGCTGTAAGTAATTCTATCTCTGGCACAAATACTCTTAAGTTTGATGATGTTGTGGGTGTTCTCCTAAGCGAGGAAATGCGAAGGAGAAGCACAGGAGAATCATCAAGTGCTGCACTATCAGTGGAAACAAGAGGAAGGCTTAAGGAGAGGTTCAAAAACCAAAAGGGTCGTGATCGCTCAAGGCGGAGCAAGTCACGCACAAAGTCAGTTCTTGAATGTTGGAACTGCGGCAAGAAGGGCCACGTCAAGAAGGATTGCTGGTCCAAGAAGAAGAAGGAGACAGAGTCTCAAGACAACAAGCCAACATCGGAGGCCAATGTGGCAGGTAAAGTAGAGCAAGATGCTCTAATTCTCTCATTAGACAATGTGTCTAATTCCTGGATAGTAGATTCCGGGGCTTCATTCCATGCGACACCACACAAGCAACATTTCCAAGACTACACCAAAGGTAATTTTGGGTATGTATACTTGGGAGATGATGAAGCTTGTGAGATTGTCGACAAAGGTACAGTTTCTGTCAAAACTGCTAACGAAAATAAATGGAAGCTTAAAGATGTTAGGCATGTTTCTTCTCTTCACAAAAATTTGATCTCTACAGGACAATTGGACGATGAAGGTCACAACATTGCATTCGGAAACAAACGGTGGAAGATCTCTAAGGGATCTTTGGTGGTTTCCAAGGGTGAAAAAGTCGGTACACTTTACTTGTGTACTGTTAGCACGCAACCTTCAGCTTGTGCAGCAACTACAGAAGTTGACAGTGCGGTGTGGCACTACCGACTTGGGCATATGAGTGCCAAAGGAATGCAAATCCTTCAAACAAAGAAGCTTCTACCAGGTTTGAAAGAAGTGGACTTAGAGTTCTCTGAAGATTGTGTTTATGGTAAACAAAAGAGGGTAAAATTTCAAAAATCAGGAAATGAAAGAAAAAATTAAAAACTTGAGTTGGTTCATTCTGATGTTTGGGGTCCTGCAAGTACACCATCACTTGGTGGCTCATTGTACTATGTAACATTCATAGACGATGCGACTAGAAAAACATGGGTTTATGTCATGAAGAATAAATCCGATGTATTTTCCATATTTCAAAGGTGGAAAGCCTTTGTGGAGAATGAAACATGTACCAAGGTTAAATGCCTCAGATCCGACAATGGAGGCGAATATTGCAGCCAAGCTTTTGAAAGCTTTTGTGCTAGCAATGACATTCGGAGGCAAAGGACAACCCCAAGGACACCTCAACAAAATGGGATTTCGGAAAGGATGAACAGGACAATCATGGAACGAGCACGAAGCATGCGGCTACATGCAGGCCTACCCCTTGAGCTTTGGGCGGAAGCTGTAAGTACGTCTGTGTACTTAATCAATCGTTCACCCTCAACGGTATTGGATGGGGGAGTTCCAGAAGAGGCATGGACAGGTAAACCGGTGAATTATGCATTTCTCAAAGTGTTTGGGTGTGAGGCTTTCATGCACATAGATAGAAGCCTAAGATCAAAGTTAGATGCAAAGTCCAAAAAGTGTTTCTTCATTGGCTATGGAGAAGGAGACTTTGGGTATCGCCTATGGAATCCTGAAGATGGTAAAATCTTAAGGAGTAGGATGTAATTTTTAACGAACAAAATATGTACAAAGATTACTTGGAAAGAAAACAAACAAAAGAAACAGGTGATGAGTACATGGAGCTTGAGGACGGTGAAGACTCAAGGACTGCAAACGGTGACAATGTGCAACAACGTCAACCAAATGAGGAGCCTCAACCTATTCCCCGAAGATCTACAAGGTTCCTTCCTTCAATCATCTCTTGATCTCAGATTCTGGAGAGCCAAAATCATATGAAGAAGCTATGCAACATGAATCCAAAGAAGAATGGACGAAGAGCATGCAAGTGGAGATGGACTCACTACATCGCAACCAAACATGGGAGTTGGTTGAGTTGCCTAAAGGTAAGCGGGCACTTCAAAACAAATGGGTGTACAAGCTAAAGGAAGAAGAAGGTGGGAAGAAAAGGTACAAGTCTATGCTTGTGGTAAAAGGTTTTTCTCAAAAGAAAGGTATTGACTTCAATGAAATATTTTCTCCTGTTGTAAAAATGAACTCAATTAGGCTTGTCTTAAGCTTTGTGGCTGCTCATGATCTAAATCTCGAGCAAATGGATGTAAATACGGCATTCCCTCATGGTGACTTAGAGGAGGAATACTACATGGTTCAACCAAAGGGGTATGAAGTAAAAGGTAAGGAGAAAATGGTTTGCAGATTAAAGAAGAGCTTGTATGGTTTAAAGCAAGCATCAAGACAATGGTACTTGAAGTTTGATCGATGGATGTTGGATCATGGATTCACAAGATGCAACTCGGATCACTGCGTCCACACGGAGAATTTGGGAGATGGGAAATTCATCATCCTAATGTTGTATGTTGATGACATGTTGATTGCAAGTGCTAACATGCAGGACGTCAAAGACCTAAAAGAGGAGCTGTCCAAATCTTTTTCAATGAAAGATTTAGGTGCTGCAAAGAGGATACTTGGTATGAAAATATCAAGGGACAGGACGAAGAAGACAATAAAGCTATCTCAAGAAGATTACATCAAGAAGGTACTAGAAAGGTTCGCAATGCAAAATGCAAAACCAGTTTCTACACCTTTGGCTGGTCATTTTAAACTAACGAAGGATATGTGTCCAAAGACACAAGAGGAGATAGCCTATATGTCTAAAGTTCCATATGCTGCAGCGGTAGGTTCTCTAATGTATGCTATGGTCTGGACAAGGCCAGACATTGCACATGCAGTGGGAGTTGTGAGTAGGTTCATGGACAACCCAGGTAAAGAGCATTCGCAAGCTGTGAAGTGGATACTTAGGTATCTAAAAGGGACAACAACAAATGCTTTGTATTTTGGAGGAGCTGATATTTTTCTAGAAGGGTATGCTGATGCAGATATGGCAGGTGACAAAGATACTCGAAGGAGCACTACTGGCTATGTGTTCACGGTTGGAGGCACAGCAGTAAGCTGGGCTTCAAAGATGAAGAAAGTGGTTTCACTTTCTACCACGGAAGCAGAGTATGTAGCAATGACGGAGGCAAGCAAAGAAATTCTGTGGCTTCACAGATTCTTAGAAGAGCTTGGATTCAAAAAAGACAATTGTGTCTTGTACAGTGATAGCCAAAGCGCTATCCATCTTGCGAAGAACTCAGCCTTTCATTCAAGGACAAAGCACATTGAGGTGAGATATCACTTCATACGCACTCTTTTGGAAGAGGGACAACTAAAGCTAGGAAAGGTGCATACAAGTGAAAATCCTGCAGACATGTTTACAAAGGTGGTCAACAAGGAGAAGTTAAGCTTTTGCTCATCTTCAATCGGCATTCAAGGATAAGAAGCCAGAATGGAAAGCAGTCACAGGTTTGGTTTGGAGATCAGTCTCCAAGTGGGAGATTGTTAAGTATCGAGCCTGATTTACCCTTGTAATTTTCTGTGGTAAAAGCGCACATTTGTAAGGCCCCCATTATAAGGAGAAGCCATCGTGCGTGAAGGAAAATCACTCACCGGAAACCAAAATTTTCACGGACAAGAATCAGGGGCAACTTTAAAGGCCTCGGGGGCGAAGGCCCTCGAGACTTTTTTTTCGCCGGAATATTATGGCCGGCCGGCGGCCGGAAAGTGGTTGGAAAACAACCGGTCGGTTGGCCGGTGGCCGATGGTCGGAAGTCAATGGCCGGTGGCCGAAGTCAAAAGCGGACTTGTCTTCTCAAGGGCGGCCACACAGGGGCGGATTGGAGGGTCTGATTTGGACTTATTCGCACAAGGGCGGCTACACATGGCTGTCTCTCATAAGAGAGGGCAGCCCTTTTGGCCTATAAAAGGAGGCCATTTCTACACACATTTCATAGTGTGAAGTTGATGCAACAAGGTGAGTGTGAGGTGGTGAGAGTGAAGCAAGGCGGGAGCTCCATTAAGGGTATAATCCCTTTGTAAACTTCTTCTTGTTTTGAAGTACTAAAGCCATTGAGTGGCTGCTTTCCCGTGGACGTAGCCCACAATGGGTGAACCACGTATATCGTGTGTACTCTCTCTCTCTCTCTACTCTATAATCTCGTGTATATAAATCTGTCTCTCTCCATTAACTAATCTACTCAATTATCTATTTAGCTACGTCTTATTTCCTAACAGTTGGTATGCTGGTAGCTCTTGCAACTTTTCTTTTTGGTTGAGCTTCTTCTTTGCCCTCTCTGCTGCTTGCATGGCTCCTATTTAGTGAATAGAGTGTCAAAGTTAGCAGATTTGACAAATTTTTCTCTGAAATGTCCTTCAATCTAAAATGCCGACAATTTTGGTCCAATTTGCTTCAAATCAGTTTTTGAACAAGCATAGATGCATAAAAACATGTAAGGAACAAAATTATAAAGTCCAAACAAAAAAGTGCAACAAAAGTAAATAATCGTGATTATTTATAGCTAAGTAAATTTTTTAACTTTTTGCAAAATTATAAAGTCCAAACAAAAAAGTGCAACAAAAGTAAATAATCGTGATTATTTATACTCTGAGTGAAATATGGGCTCATTTGGATGCATAGGATGAAAATGGTATGATATTTTGGCTTTAGGTCTCTGAAACAGTAGATATAAAGGAAAATTGAGATTTTGAGCTCCAAATTTGTTCAAACTTGGCTAATGGGCTTTAGCACATCATGTACTTTGGATGTATGATGGCAAAATAGCAAGATTCCACCATTTTGGCATGAAAACAAATAAGTACGATTACTAACTTTTCTACCAAAATCAACATTTTTTTGCACAACTTGGTTCTAGGCATTGTATAAACCTTGTGTATGGGATATGAGGTGATTTGGATCAAGAAATGTGGCTCATAACTCAGAATTTGGCTTGCAAATACTTCTTTGCATTTTTTGGCAATTTTCCAAGTTATATGTGATCATTTTGGCTCATACTTGAATTTTGGCATGCATTAGGTGTGTGCAAGTGATAGGTGATGTGATGATGCAAATTTCAAGCAAAAATAGTGCAAAAGTAAATAATCGCGATTATTTACAACAGTCACATTTTTCTTGCAAAACTTAAAATTTTTGACCTAAACACATTTTATACACCTAAAACAAGTCCTAAATTGAAGCAATGTTGCCCCAATACCCCGCCTATGCTTAGTTTTTTATTTTGAAGTGTAAATTCCTACTTATAATGAAATTAGGCCGCGGGTCGGCGACGCCAAAAGCTATGAAATATTGTGATGTGTTTACATCAATGCGTAGAGCTCTTACCTGCATGCAACAAATGCGGTTGCAATGTGACAAGGGAGTAGGAAGCGCGAGGAGATAAGTGAGCGCCGTTAGCTCACGTTGTGTATTTCATTATCCAAAACTTATAAATAACTTACAAAAATTGGCTTTTATACCTTAGCCAAGGTTTTTGGTGGTCAAAACTCATAATCTGGGAACTCTAACTAAAGAGGCAATGACAGGTTGATACAATCTGGAAGCTTGTAGCCCCGGCTCATCAATTACAAGGTTTATCCAAAAAATAAGAGTTACAATATTCTCAATATGTCAAAATAATAAGTGTTTTTACAATGAGAGCTCCAAAAAATGGTATCCGTGGTGTCCGTGTTTGATTTCTGTTAACACTCTTGTTGGTCATGGCTATACTCATCAACAACAAAGATCTTCCCAAGTACTTTGAGTAGCAATGGACTTTTAGGTCTTCCCTCTATGATTTCAAAAGGTGCTTTTCTCGTAGAAGTATGTACAATATTGTTGTGGGCATACTCTACAAGAGGTAAATACTTATCCCATTGTGAGCGTTGATCTACTTCGGTAGCATAAGCCTTTAGTAGATCAAGTATCGTAAGATTGGCTATCTCACTTTGACCATCTGTTTGTGGGTGATAGGCCGAAGAGAAATTCAATCTTGGCCCTAGATTTTCAAAGATACATAGACTTGAGGCTTAAAGTTTCCCATATCAACCTATTGTTTCCAAGTGAATAAGAGCCATAATTAACACTACAAGAGGTTGGGTGCTCTTGTGACGCTGTTAGCGACGGAAATACACTGGGTTTTTATAACCCCCGGCGTCGTTAAAACCGTCGCTAATAGCGTCGCTACGAGAGCGTCGCTATATGTGTCACTATAGGCGTCGCTATATGCGTCGCTCATAGTGACGGTCATAGCGACGGTTATAGTGATGTTTACACAGAAGTCTATAGCGACGCTCATAGCGACGCTACAGAGCCATAAATAGCGACGGTTATAGCGACGCCCGAGAGAATTTTTTTTTGGTGACAGGGCATTGAATGCCCTGCCACCCATCAAGCATATTGTACTTGATTCACTTTTTAAAAAAAGTGCAAGGGTAGATAATAGACCCAAAATAGTCACCCACAAGACGCATTGTTTGCAAAATTGACAAGCGTAAAATTGACAATTGTACACATCATAGGCAAAATGAATTGATTGGCAAATGTAATAATGACAATTGTACAACATCATAGACATAAAGAATTGATTGGAAAAGTGAACTGCGGTGACAAATGTAATAATATACATGGTTCAAAAAGACGTATAAAATCCGTCTCATGATACATAAGCTATGAGAAACCCTAAACTAATGTTATCTAGCTACGGCTAAACTGACGTCGTCTAGTCAGACGTCTCATCGCGTCCAAGCGGCGTATCTGTCGGATTCTGCAAAAAAAGACAATAAGACAACTTTCAGTAAGTATAAACATATAACGACATTTATAAAACAATACAAAAACTAGAACAGAGTAAACCCTAATACTAACCATGCCACCGCGAGAACTGAGAATGTCCATCAGGGCGTTTAAGCCCTTCCTGCCTGTGTACTCGCGCTCGTACGGTGTGGGATCACGTCCTGTCATCGACCACTGTCAAAACATACAAAGATTTCATTTTGTTAGAATTAAAAAACTCATAAACCCTAAACTATCGAACATAAAGAGCAATGCGAAAACACTTACAAAATCGTCCTCAAATGATGCCCATCCACCGCTCCCCAAGTGGTGCGAGCTCCCTGCCTCTACTCGCGCTCTGGCTGCATCCTTTTGTTGCTTCCACTTGTCGGGATTCTCGCGCGCTACTTTCTTCGCATTCTTCCAATCTTCTTTGGCCAGCCAATCTGGCCTGTTCCACCCATGCTTGATTGCTTTTTGCACTTCGGAACACTTGTGTTTGCAGTATTCGCGCATTCAAATCTTCATCAAGTCTTCATTGAAGCGTTGATCCCGTGTTGGAACGGGAAACTCATCATGAAGTATGCTGATGACTCTGTTTTTTAAATCACTTGGTACTTCACTCCATTTGTTTAGTATGTAGTGTCTAAACAGCTGAGAGCAAAGACCACGCATGCGGGAGATCACCTTCTTGCCGTCATCATCCATGATGATGCCGCCGCTGAAGTCGACGGAGTAAGGCAAGCCCTCTGGCCGGTGACGCGTGAACCTGGGTGTCCCGGCAGGGGTCTCTAGCGGCGTGTCGATGGGGGTACGGACGTCAGGTGTCTCCAGCGGCGTCTGGGCCCCGAAGCGAGGAGTGTCGAGTGGGGTGGCTCCTGGCGGAGTAGGTAGAGGTGTGTAGCTGCTAGGAACAGTCAGCCGCGCAAAACCTGGCGTAGATGGCGATGTTGTGGCTGGTGTGGGGGCGGGCAAAGAAGGGGAGGGTAAAGAGCCTCGTTGAACACGAGGCGGTGTGGAGGCATCGGCGGTGGAATCCCCACAACAACCGCCACCGCCACCACTAGAGCGCCGGTGTCTAGACGAGTGTGAAGATCGTCTCGTCGACGCCGAAGCTTTGGAGCGCGCCGAATGCTCCGAAAGAGAGGGAGATGCGGATGGAGTAGGAACGCGCGATGATGCGCCAGAGCGATGACGCTCCACGTACCACTGTCTCTGCTGCGGTGACAAAGAAGAAAGAAACTCCTCATCATCCATACCTGCATTAAACACATGAATATTTAAACTTAATATTGAATGAATAGAGTAGACAATGATGCAAAGACCATTAAATACAATGACGTAATGACGCATGTAAATACAATGACGCAATGAATTGAGTGATAGAAGAGGCAAGTCAAAAACTCAAAATTTTCAATCAAAAGATGTGAGCGCGAGTAGAAAAGAGCGTTATACACCATGGAAGGTACTTAGAGAGCCAGAGCTTTTACAACACGGAGAAAAATTGTTCAAATACAATATTTGTGGCTTTAAGAGATCTCTCTCTCATCCTCGCATAACTCAGCATAACTTCCTATATCTATATAGAGCTCTCCGTTTAAACACATATCCTCTGTTTCATTTTGTAGCTCCTCTACATGCACCCCATATAGAGTAGTAACATCTTGATGCTCGTCTGGCACCACCGCAGCGGCTTCTGATTGAGCATCTTCTCTGATCTCCTCCATTGATGCCATTGTGATTGGCACATGGTAGCCTTCATACGTCCTTGCACTACGAGGGGCTACCTCTATGACGTACTACCAGTTTGATGTAGACTTTGTAGGATGAAATATTACCTGCCAGAGCCACATAACTTACATGAGAGCTTTCAAGCACATAACTTGTAAAAGGGGGATGTTAACTATTTACATACTTACTTGTTCACAATGCTCGGGTAGTACAAAAATGTCTCTTAGGTCAGTCCATTTCTTAGTAGAATCCACCTCAAGAAAACTAGACTCTCCTCTACGCACAGTAGCATTGCGACCCTCCATGATTATCTTGAACCATTGCACGTCGAACAAGTCGACAAAAAATCCTCTGTAATCGATCCTCAAAATCTCTTGTAGCGTGCCGAAGTAAGTGAGTTCCGCCACCACAGGATCTGCATCAAAGGAACGTCGTCGACTAGACTGTTCAAATTTTTCCATGATTCCACAATCTTGAGTAAAACGCCTTTTGTCGATCCATTCCACCCTAAAATGTCGACCTTTACACCATGCTGCTGTGTATGACTTATACTACAACGAACAAAGATTATGAGTGTCCGTTCAAACGTTTAGAAATAAAGTCACTAGCTAGTCGTACATTGCAAACTTACCTTGGTCGCGCAACCCCGAGAGTACTCCCACTCTTCCTCAGTCACTTCGTCACCGCATTGTTGTGCGCTTTTCAATTGGTTGTGCAACCATCTTAAGCTCATGAATGTTGGTAGGCTCTCCAGAACCGTCGGATAGTGCATTGGTGGTCGTCTTCCCCGTCTCCACTCGATTTGTGCCCTTTGTCGCTCTTGCTTTGCATCCTCATATTGTGAAATCCACTTTTGCATCACTGGATTGTGAAGCATGCAAAATCGGTTGATTTTAGCGTCTAGATCTTCCGTCATCTTCTTCTCAACACCGAGATTGCACATGACAATCCCAGATATGCGCTCATCATCTATGGTTCGCCATAGCGTGTCCCGGGCTTTATCAAATCCGTCTAGCCACTCTCCAATGTACACTAGGGACTCTGATACCAACCAACCTTCTGCCATGCTACCCTCCGGACGTGCCTTTTGACGCACATATCCCTTAAGCGTTTTCATGAAACGTTCTAAGAAGAACATCCATCTGGAATGAATTGTGCCAGCTATTTCCACCTCATCAACTATGTGAACAAGAAGATGCACCTGAATGGTTAGCATGGTAGTAGGAAAATGTTTCTCAAACATGCACACAAGCTCCACAGCATTTAGTTTCGCGAATGGTATGGAGTCTACGTTGATCTCCTTTTGTGAGATCCATTGCACCAGCTTTGCAAGTTTGTAGATTGTGTTACGGATGTCGAGAAACAAACATCCCTCAATGGCAACCAGTAAAATAAACTGTAAAGTATGTGCAACAATGATATTAAAGTCCACATTTTATGCAATGATATTAAAGTCCACTATGAACGTACCTAACACATTTTATGCCAATCGTGTGACTTCAAACCGGTAAGCTTTCCTTCTTTAGTAAAACACGTTCGGAGCGAGTGCATTACGCCAGTGGGGGTCTGCAAAGATCGAATGGTCTCTTTTACTTTGCGTTCTTGGGCTCCTGTGAAAATCCATGGTGCTTTAGGGAGTTTTATCGATCCATCAGACGCTGTTTGCGGCCAATATTGCTCCATACGATCCACATTTCTAAGGTCAACTCTGGCTCCCAAAGTATCTTTCTTGCCGGTCAGATGGTCCCATAGTAGATTACCCACATTCTTGAATATGTGCATTGGATCGAGCAAGTGATTGATCATGAGTCGGGGCCAGTATGGTAACTCGTACCATAGAGATAGTCTCTTCATCCCTGGAGGCAATCCGTCATCGCACATCTCCTTCTGCTCTAACCATGCTTGTGCAGACATCCTTGGTGGCTCTCTTCCCAAAAAGCCATCGCGTAACACATGATTCTCTGGAAGTTATGCTTGATGACTTTCGTAGATTTTCTTCTTCAGTGAGGGTGCCCTACGTGCATTCAGTCTAGGTCCACATGTGACACATGCTCTGTATCCGCTTGTTTGAAACCCTGCATGTATACACATGATAATAGATCAACTATGGGAAAAAACAAGATTTACAGTGTCTGAGTGAGGAGTGTCAATAGATCACCTCAGCATTCTGTTAGCCCGGGATAGTCATGCATGGTCCACATTAGAATGCCTCTGATCAAAGCATTCCGCCGTCTTGTGTGTCGGCTCATATCCACCACCTCTATGCCAATCCACAATTGTTGTAGCTCTTTCAATAGTGGACGAAGATACACATCCATATTCTCCACTTTATATCGCCCTGGCACAATCAAGCTTAGCCATAGGTGCCCCTTCTTCGTAGTCAACCACGGGGGAATGTTGTAGTTGACGATGACAACGGGCCATACACTGTAAGATGTTGATCTTTGACCAAATGGATTTACGCCATCCATAGCCAGGCCTAAGCGCAAATTTCGAGCTTCCCTGGAAAAATCCGACCATGTTCCATCTATATGTTTCCAGGCTGCGCAATCTGCAGAAATTCGTAGCACACCATCCGAAGATTTATTCTCCTCATGCCATGATGCTAGGGCAGCCATGGACTTACATTCGAAGAAATGCTTGATGCGAGGAAGCAGAGGAAAATGTCGCAAAACCTTTTGTGGAATTTTTGTCCCGTGGAGATCTACTCAATATCTTTCGGAATCACATTTCGGACACTTCTCCATGTTTATGTATTCCCCTCTGAAAAGAATGCAGTCATTAGGACAAGCGTGGATAGAATTGTAATCCATCCCCAAGTTTCGCAAAATCTTTCTTGCTTCATCTCGAGAATCTGGCATCACATTGTCAGCTGGTAGTATGTGCTCTTTAAGCAATCTACACAACATAAAAATACGATACAGTCGTGTAAAAATCTATTAGATCATTATACATTTAGAGTTTTATTAAAGTAAACTAATTGTAATAGATCACCTGAAAAGCGCTATGACGCTAGTGTCACTCCATCCAAACTTTGCCTGCATGTTGAGAAGAACCAGGAGTGCTTTCAATCTAGACATACGTGCTCCATTATACAATGGCGTATCGGCTTCACTTTTCATATCATCATAGATAAGCCTTTCTGAATCCATGATCGTCTCGATCATTTCATCAATCTCGGGCTCAAACATTGCCTCGTTGGGAATGTGCTCTGCATGATCATCCCCCGAGCTGTCAGAGGCTACATCTTGTGGCCCACATATGCTGCTTGACCAAAGCGCCTGCGAACACGTCTATTGGGTTGCAAGATTGCTGCTTGTTGGCCAGCGTCAGAGTCCGACGAGTTATAATTGGCAACAACTCGATCTATAATAGATGGATCGAACTCGCCAAATTCGCGAACGTGCTGCAAAGAAACACGTCTTGTCCGTCGCACAGCATGCTTGCATTGATTACAAGGATATAAGACCCTCGTTGAGAGATAGGTGTTTCGGTTGGACGGTCCCACATCCTCGTCACTACTCATAATGAGGATAAAAATCTTATAACCTAGACAACAAATTTAATATTCTATTGGCATTCTTTGTCTTATCTCTCTCTCTCTCTCTCTCTCTCTCTCTCTCTCTCTCTCTCTCTCTCTCTCTCTCTCTCTCTCTCTACCTCACATTCTCTAGTCATGTCCAATCCCCGCACACCTCGGTCTAGAGGTGCACGGAGATCAGAACCACCGGGTTATAATCTCGTCTTTATTGGTCAATATCTATATTTGTGGGTACAAGAAATCTACAGACCCACGTCTACATGATACTGCATGTAGTGGACAAAACCCCTTTGCCTCTTCTCTAGCTGTAGCACTTCACAACATCTTAACATCTTTTCACAGTAGATCTTTTCACTGTTCGTCTAACTCTAAACCCTAAACCGTAAGTAATTCTTGTGTGGACTCGATCTAACGTAAATAAGCGTAAATCTAAATAAACGTAAATCTAACTAAAAATAAACCTAAATCTAATTTAACGTAAGTCTACATCTAACCTAATCTTTAACGTCTTTTGGGATAGTTTCCTACGACGTTAAAACTCTCTTCTTCTTGTGTGTGTGTGTGTGTGTGTGTGTGTGTGGGTAAACCTAAATAAACCTAAGTCTAATCTAATATAACAGAAATCTAAATCTAACATAAATTATGTTATATTAAAAACAAAGAACTAAACTAACAGGGATTATAAGAACCTTAAAACTGATTTAACACATAATTTTTCACATAACTCGGCAAGAGTTGGCATTCTCATCACTAAAGATGTGAGAGTTAACTTTCGGCGTTGACGCTGCCTCATCTCCATCCACATCTGATGACAGCAATTGGCCCTTTGGACCGTTCTTGCTCTTGTTACTAACTTTGAAGTTGTTGTTGAATGACTAGAGGTTGTCTAGATGGTCATTGTCGGGGATGTAGTGACTCTTGCCGCCCTGAAGATCCACCTTCTTCCCTATCTTCTGAAGACATTTCACCAGTACTTTTGGATCGACGGAGCCCACCATGAGTGAAGGCAACAATACCCTATATTCCATTGAGGGCTTTCTTCACCCGCTTCATGCAGGCATCGCAGTCTATGGAGACCTAAATCTAATCTAATATAACGTAAATCTAAATCTAGCGTAAATAAACGTAAATCTAGTTAAAAATAAACCTAAATCTAATCTAATTTAACTTAAATAAACCTAAATCTAATTTAACGTAAGTCCACATCTAACCTAATCTTTAACGTCTTTTAAGATAGTTTCCTACGACGTTATAACTCTCTTCTTCTTGTGTGTGTGCGCGTGTGTGGATGTGTGTGCCAATAAAAAGAGATAAATGGTATAACCTTTCTATCACCCATGCCAAGTATGATAGATTGGTTATGCCATTTCCCTCTTGAATAATAGGTCTTGAATTCAACTCCTCGTCGGCTAGATCTTTAGGTCTTTTAATTTTAATTAGTTTCCTACGACGTTAAATTAGTTTCTCTCTCTTTCTCTCTCAATGTGTGTGCGTTTTTTTGTTTATGCATGTTTTCTCTCTCTTTTCCTCTCTCAATGTGTGCGTTTTTTGTTTATGCATGTTCTCTCTCTCTTTTCCTCTCTCAATGTGTGCGTTTTTTGTTTATGCATGCTCTCTCTCTCTTTTCCTCTCTCAATGTGTGTGTGCATTCTTTGTTTGTGTATGTGTGTGTGTGCGTTTTTGTTTATGTTTGTACTCTTTCTCTCTCTCTCTCTCTCTCTCTCTCTCTCTCTCTCTCAAAAACACTATGTGTGTGTGTGCGCGTGTGTGAGAGAGAGAGAGAGAGAGAGGGAGAGAGAAAGAGGGGAAGGGAACATGAGAGTGAGGAGAGGGAAGGAGCATACGTGGCTCTCCTTCCTCTCCTCGTGTGTGTGTGTGTGTGTGTGTGTGTGTGTGTGTGGAGAAGAAAGAGAGAGAGAGAGAGAGAGAGAGAGAGAGAGAGAGGGAGAGCATTACCTGCTCCTTGCTTGAGGGCGCCGAAAAACTCAGATCTGAGATCTGAGTTTTTGGGCGCTCTCTGTTATTTTTTTAGCCCAGCCGGCGTCGCTATGAGCGTCGCAAATTTACAAGTAAATTTGCGACGCTCATAGCGACGCCGGGAATATTTTTTTTGAGCGTCGCTGTGTGAGCGTCGCTAATATGAATAACCTCTTGTAGTGTAATAGTTCTAGAGTTTGATTTACGATCTAATTGCTTTGTTGGAACACTCTATGATTTAACAAAATGCAAACCTTAAACATTTTTGCAAAGTAAATGAAATAGTTGTTATTAAAAATGTTGGGTACATTACAAGCTAGCCAAATCAAACGCGAGACATTGAAATGGAGATGTGAAGACACTCAAGAGGAGAAGTCTTCTGGTTCAGAGAGTGGCAACTTTGGCAATGAGCAAGATTTGTGAACGGATCCAGAAGTTAACAGTGGAATTGGATGATATCAAATGCATATTGTTTGAGGCAGCCAACTTCATAGACAAAAGAGAAAAGTCAAAGCAAAGGCCAAAACAATGGATTTGGCAACCATTTGAGATGATGAAGTTCCTGTAATCCAGATAGATTATAAGCTCAAACAATGGGAGCCACTGTCTCTTGTGATTATGGATGGAGGAGCCTGAGTCAATATTATTGGCAAACATCTAAGACAAAAGTTGAAGCTAATAAAAATGAAGCTAGATCCATTCATAATAAGGATGGCGGATCATAGATTAGTCAAGACATTGGCCTTATAGAGAACATGCAGATAAGAGTGGGAAAAGAAAAGTTCAAAACCAAATTTTTGGTGCTAGACGTTTAAGGAGCCTATGGTATGTTGCTCGGATGACCGTGGCTGATGACTGCTGGAGCCATGCATGACTACGCAAAACAAACCTTGACTATCCAAGGTTCTAGTAGAAGAATTCAAATAAATAAAGACAACATCACAACATGGAGAAAAGCTATGAGACCAGAGGAACTATGTAAGAAGTAAGGAACAAAGAATATTGAGAGGATGATTGCCTCTATGAACATCTTTCCCTTAACGAAAATTGATCTTAGTGCAGTATTGATGGACAAGGAACAAGTTGAACAATAGAAGCAACAATATCTAGAATAATTTACTGACTATCTCTAAAGCTCAAACTACCTAGGCCACAGCGGATGCTAGCGTGATTCCTAGATAACCAATCCATCCTAAGAATTCCATCACACATCCCAATTGGTAGGGTTCTAAAGAAATATAAAGTAGCATGTCCTCCTAGTTCAAAGTCAAGGCCCCCCATAGAATATCGTGATACCGCATTTTTTCCATAAACCAACTCTACTATCATGGGTTTAGCTTGTTTTTTATTCAGGTTCAGCTTTCGCAAGCATTTTAGGGATAGAAAAGAATGAGTACTGCCACAATCAATGAGGAGGTTAAAAGGTTTACCTTGATGGGTAGATGGTGTTTGAATAACATCAAATTGTCTTTGAGCTCTAGGGTTGTCAATAGCTACATAAATTATTGCTCTCTTTTCTTCTTCACCAAGGGTAGGCTCTCCTACAGTTGCATGTGTATGTGCATTCCTACCACCTTTTCCAAAGGCTCTGGCTACTCTTCCTCACCCTCTACCGTGTCCACTGTTATGTCCAAAAGGGCAATGTCTTTGATCTACTTCACTTGTTGTTGATGCTCTATTAGTCAGACATGGACATCTGTTTTAAAAATGTCCCAAGTCTCCACATTCAAAGCATCGAACATCCAAGTGCGAATGATTTTGAGCATTAGCAGCATAAGCTCTTTGTGGTTGTCCATTATTATTGGGAATCCTTATTGGACGTTTGGCACCATTAAAACTTTGATTTTGCTTGACTCTCCTTCTAATCCCTTGCTCCTTCATTAAGGGCTTAGCTCGTAGTAAAGCATCTTGTATAGTAGTAGGTTTCATGGATTCTAATTTGCGAGTTGATTGGTTCTCTTAAACCTTGACAAAAACGGGCTACCTGCTGCTCTATGGTCATTCGTGGAGCATAACGCCTAAGCCTTACAAACTTTGAGTAATACTCTTCCAAGGATAAGCTGTATTGTTTCAAGAGAAAGAACTCATGCATCTTCAATGCTTCGTGGACAGGAGATAAGTACCTTTCCTTCACTGGTTGTTTAATCTCCCTCCAACTCTGGGAGTTCTCCAATACTCCCATGTTGCAACAATGTTGTTTCCACCATAACTTTGCTTCATTGGAGAGACAAAATATTCTTAGCATTGCTTGGTTTGTAGGTGTGGTCTTTGCAGTCGAGAAATAATCATCCATAGCTTTGATCCATACTTGTGCGTCCTTCTCAATACATCCCCCCCTTTCTTTAAAAGAAGGTAGTTACATTTGTTTGAGAAATAACTTTTTCTCGTGAATATCTGTATAGATAGCATCGTTCTGAGGGTTTTCCATTATAGGAGTGACTTGAGGGTTCTCTTGAGTGTATGCATATATTAACATTAATATTCATAATAACTCAAAACACTAAGGTATTTTCTAGACTTAGACTTATCCAATCCACTAAAGGTTCAACCACATGACTTTACCAATCATGACTTATCTAGTCTATTAAAACTTAACCATATGACTTAACCAGTCATAGCTTTTGTCAACCACATGACTTAACTAGTCACCACCTATTCAAACTACTATGACGCAATCAAATGACTTAACCAGTCAACAATTCTTTTGACGCTAAACATTACTATTCATAAACTCATCAAAAATCCATATAGGGGTCTACAAAAGATCTCTCCATGAGAATATATAATAGGGTTTCAACCATAGTTGTAATACACATCAGGTAACATGTCGTAAAACTTTGGTGGTTGATGACATGGGTGTAAGAAGCAAAACACAAGAGGAATCTCGGGGTAGCCAATGAAAACTTTTTCCTTGAAGGTCGGTTGAGTGTGATTGTCGATAACAACTCAATTGGCAGGGATAACTCATGTCAATTTGTCATAAACCCATTGATTACGAATTGTGACTCCATCAGGGGCCATGATAGTCAATGGTGCTTTGTAAAATTGAAGGTGTCAAAGTAGCTTCAAGTCTTCAATCCACTTGACTCAATGTAGTTCAATCTCTAAGTGTTTAATGTGATGTGCTCATATCGCAAAGGTTGCTCCATGAACCCAACGACTTGTATATAACCATATATTTGGTGGGTTAAAATTGATGTGAGGTGCAAAAACCTTGTCAAGAATGTGCAACACATTCTCTAAAAATTTGAATATTGGTGATTGACAAGCGGTGTGATATATTGCTTTAAAGATAGTTAAACAGTTGGTGTCCATAAATTTGTGCTAGAAAACAGATAGGATAACATTGTCAAGCAAGTATTCATGCATTCAAGCCCAAGAATAGTGCAGATGGTTAAGAAACCAAACTTTAAACCTAAGACTCTGATACCAATTGTGATGTCTCCAACCCTAGAAGATTGGGGCGACTTGATAGATGGCCTTCCTTTCTTCTCAAATTTCATTGACGACACCATACTCTATTTCCACAAAGTAGAGATATGAGCAACAGAAGAGAGAAAGCCTTCTATCCATCATGTTCATAGTTATAAGGGTCATACACCACAAGCCAGGTGGATAAATCAAGGATTCTAATGAAAGCTATTTCCTAACATTAAGATGAAATCCCATTGACATATTTAGAATCTATAAACAACACCTTTTTTTCCACATTTAAGAGGCACGGCCACCATCCATAAACCATAAATATGATATGAGACTTAGTCTAAACTAACTCAGAAAAATCTTGTGAAAGGTACCTGACTAATCGGGTCCACCCGTTCGTAGATGTAGATCCATTAGGATACTACTCTCCCACTTTCAACTATTGATTTTAACCACAAATTCTTTCATACAACCCTTCAAACATCACCAAAACAATTCTTTCTCAAACATGGTCTAATGAAGACAGTCCTATAATTCAACAAAAATGAATCTTTCAACAATTATTCTTTAAGAGTTTACCGCTACACGCGGACTTTCTCTGTTTAACCAATAGTGCCTTTGCAAAGGATTCACTTATTCGCTAACCACAAAATACGCGAACTTTTACAGTCGCTAACCGCAAGGGAGCATCTTGCTAATCGCGAGGCATCCTTCTAACTGCAAGGCATATTGCTAACCTCAAGAGACAAAACAAGAGCTAATAACCTTAGCTTATTCTCCGCTAATAACTGTGGAATCACCTCGCTAACCGCGAGTTCCATCTGGAAATAAGATATCCTTCTAGCAATTTTTTTCTTTAAGTGATTTCTCAAACATGATTAACTAACTTCTAATATCATACAGAGAAAGTTTATCAAACAGTAACCATAAATTAAACAATCCTTTCGCTACTCTATGAAATCATATGCTTGTTTCTTGTGATATAATCACGTTTCTTCGTGGACAGTTTAAGGAAATTCCTAGGCTTGACTTATCGGCCATCATGTATAATGATACAGAATTATAAATTCATCTTATCGGATTAGCAACATGTTCCACTACCTTTCTTGGTTGAGGTTGAGCGGCTTTGGTTTCTTCTGCAGTCGATACCTCACCTAGAGCTACGTTTGGAGTAGTTGATACCTTCTTTTGCACCTTTCTTGGAGGTGGAGCGGCATGAGCGTCCTTCGAGCTTTGAGTCACTCGCTTTGGGGCCATCATATAGCGAAAGAGAAGGGGGAAAGAGAGAAAGAGAACTCAAGAATTTAAGAGCATCACGCCGGCGATAGAGAAGAAGTTGGAGATGGAGACGGATTGAGAGTAAGAGAGAGAGGTTGAGGAAGAGAAGGTAACTCCGACGTCAAGGCAAGAGATCTTTTGCTTCTGATAACTTCTATGTGTGTATGTTAAAAGTGAAGGGAGAGGGGTCTTTATATAGGCTCTCAAGGCCAAAATCAAAAGCTAAGAATAGCGAAAAGTAGATTTTTTTATGGACACGCATCTCGATGCACAATTTTCAGTCTCTGATTTTGATTTTGAGAACATTGGCTTCGAAGAAAAGAAGATCTAAACTTTACTTACTTCTTTTGCCTCTCTAAAAATACTCCTTCTTTCTTGAGGGTCAACTTTTATCTTTAGAAATTGATTTGAGGCTTAAGTTTCCCATAACAACCTATTGTTTCCAAGTGAATAAGAGCCATAATAAATAGTTATAGAGTCCGATTTACAATCTGATCGCATTGTTGGAACTCTCTATGATTTAACAAAATGCAAACCTTAAACATTTTTGCAAAGTAAATGAAACAGTTGTTATTGAAAAAGTTTTGGGTACATTACAAGCTAGCCAAATCGAATGCGAGACAATGAAATGGAGCTGTGAAGACACTCAAGAGGAGAAGTCTTCTGGTTCAGAGAGTTGCAGCTTTGGCGATGAGCAAGATGAAATTTATGTAAAGATTTGTGAATGGATCCAGAAGTTAACAATGGAATTGGATGATATCAAACGCATATTGCCTGAGGCAGCCAACTTCATTAGAAAAAAGAGAAAAGTCAAAGCAAAGGCCAAAACAATGGATTTGGCAACCATTGGAGACGATGAAGTTCTTATAATCTAGATAGATTATAAGCTTTAAAAACAATGGGAACCATTGTCTGGTGTGATTTTGGATGGAGGAGCCTGAGTCAATATTCTTGGCGAGCATCTAAGACAAAAGTTGGGAATAATAAAAATGAAGCTAGCTCCATTCATAATAAGGATGGCGGGTCATAGAGTAGTCCAAGCCATTGAACTTATAGAGAACATGCAGATAAGAGTGGGGAAAGAAAAGTTCAAAACCAATTTTTTGGTGCTAGACGTTCAAGGAGCGTATGGTATGTTGCTGGGAAGACCATGGCTCCCAACTGCTGGAGCCATAGATGACTACGCAAAACAAATCTTGACTATGCAAGGTTCTAGTAGAAGAATTCAAATAAATAAAGACAACATCACAACATGGAGAAAAGCTCTGAGACCAAAGAAACTATGTAAGAAGTATGGAACGAAGAATATTGAGAGGATGATTGCCTCTATGAACATCTTTCCCTTAACGAAAATTGATCTTAGTGCAGTATTGATGGACAAAGAACAAGCTGAACAATAGAAGCACAATATCTAAAATGATTTACTAAGCTAAACTTTGGAGAAAGGTCAACTTAGATTGATGGTCAATTATAAGAACAGTCTACATCAGAAAAGTTTAACTTGAGACCAGAGGAATAACCCAGTTTAGCAAACGGTTCAACAACTTCTAATGAAAAGACTCCACATGTTCACAACTATCTACTAGAAATCAGCAATCCTATTAATGACTATGCTACTAGTATTTGGATAGACAAAGAAGCAGTCATTGGCCAAGAGAAAGGGACGTGGGCCAAATTGATTACTTTTAGATGATCAAGAATTGGAAAAATGGAATCTTGGCTCAGACGAGAATCCCAAAATGATTAAAATCAACAAGCATCTGAAGCTAGAGATTAAGGAGACGGCCAAGGCACTGTTCCATAAATACAAATACATATTTGCATAGGAACATATGGATCTGAAAGGAGTAGATCCAAAAGAGTTCCAACATCGGATACCATTGAAGCTTGATGCCAAACCAATACGACTGCAGCAGTAAATGATGAATCCTAATCATGCAAAGAAGGTCAAGGAGGAAATCAATAATCTACTTAAAGTTGGGTTCATCACAGAGGTGGCAAGCAGTGACTGGTTATTTCCTATAGTGGTTGTTCCCAAAAAAAAAAAAGTAAGCTCAAAGTATGTGTAGATTATAGGAAGTTGAATTCCCACACCATTAAAGATACCTTTCCACTACCATTTACGGAGGATAATGCCAGATAAGATTGTAGAAATTGTAGGCAACAACAAGTGAAGATTGCACAAGAAGACAGAGCCAAAACAACATTCATCACTAATAAATGGAGAGCATTTATATACCTTTCAGCAGTGTATGATGGAAATCTTCAGTGAATTTTTGCAAAAGTTTTGGGCTATCTTTGTGGACGACTTTACTGTCTTTTCCACTTTAAAAATGCATTTATTGTTTTTGGAAATGGTCTTTGAGAGGTGCAGGGAAAAGAGGATCTATTTCAATCCATTCAAATCTATTTCAATGGTTTGGTCTAGTACTAGGAAATATGACGTAGCTAAGTAGATAATTGAGTACATTACTTAATGGAGAGAGATAATTTTCACACACAAGAGATTATAGAGTAGAGAGAGAGAGAGAGAGAGAGAGAGAGAGAGAGAGAGAGAGAGAGAGAGAGAGAGTACACATGATATACGTGGTTCACCCAATGTGGGCTACGTCCACGGAAAAACAGCCACTTAATGGCTTTAGTACTTCAAAACAAGAAGTGGGTTACAAAAGGATTATACCCTTTTGGAGCTCCCACCTTGCTTCACTCTCATCACCTTACACCCACCTTGTTACATCAACTTCACACTGTGTAATGTGTGTAGAAATGGCCTCCTTTTATAGGAAAAAAGGGTTGCCCTCTCTCATGAGAGGCAGCCATGTGTAGCCGCCCTTGTGTAGATAAGTCCAAATTGGACCCTCCAATCCGCCCATGTGTGGCCGCCCTTGAGAAGACAAGTCTGCTTTTGAATTCGGCCACCGGCCATTGACTTCCGACCACTGGCCATCGGCCAACCGATCGGTCATTTTCCAACCACTTTCTGACCGCCGTCCGGCCATAATATTCCGATAAAAAGGAATATTCCGGTGGGCTTGAAAATTTTGGTTTCCGACGAGTGATTTTTCTTCAAGCAGGATGGCTTCTCCTCCTGATGGGGGCCTTACAAATGTACGTTTTTACCACAAAAAATGACAAGGGGTAAATCAGGCTCCATACTTAACATCTAAAAGGGTCAGCTAATGGGTCATATTGTTTCAAGAAATGGCGTTGAGATGGCTGAAGATAAAATTAAGAGTATTCAACAAGCTAGAGCACCTACCATAATTTCAAAACTGAGCTCATTTTTGGGGTACATTATTTTTTTATCAAAGATTTGTTCATATGTTTGTAGCTAAAGCATTACCCCTACATGAGCTAACAAAGAAAGGGAATAAATTCATTTGGACTGAAGAATGTGAACGCAATTTCCAATGCCTAAAATATGCAATCAGCATGAAGCCAGTCTTTTGACAACCCCATTGGGATATCATTTTCCATGTACATGTTGACGCTTTAGATATGGCGATGGGAGACTATAGTGGCTCAGCCTGATGGGAAGAGAGTCTACCCAATCTACTTTGTCAGTCGTAAGTTCAGTTCAACCAAACAAGGATATTCAACTACAGAGAGAGAGGCACTCGAAATTATGCTCAGTGCATTAAATTCAGACATTATCTACTGGGCAAGCTAATTCACTTCTATGTTGATCATCAAGATTTACTGTTTCCAATCAATAAAATAATTATGCAAGGAAGGTTAATCGGGTGGATGATGTTTCTAATGGAATTTGAGCTCAAGGTCTTCCACAAGCCAAAAAAATTACATTGCGGGCTTATTTTCTTTCCAGAAGCATTGAACGCTATTCAAAAATATTTTTGAAAGATGAACCAGTAGATGTTGAATTAATTTAGACATCGTTAATTGCCACCATAATCCTGCTTGAAGAATTTTCTTATCGGTGATGTCATTTGAAAAATGACCTCCTACATCTCCAGTATGGGCCTCAATAATAACTTGCATTTGTCCTTTCAATGGCACACATTGTCAAAGTACACCATCAATACTCAACCTATAAAGCACTCCTGCAATGATGGTGAATTTTAGACTCCAAATAATCAATGCCTTTTTCTTGTTCTAAGACCAATCATCCGGGAATTTGCCTAGCTGAAGGAAATCATACACTTCTTTCCATTCTGGATCGGGCTCTTAATATAGCCATTAGGAGTATTTATGAAATGGGGACTCAAATTTATGGGACTGATCAAGAAGGTGACTCCCAGAAAGAATCATACATCATTATGGCTACATGCTATGTCAGCAAATGGGTGGAGGCTACAACACTTCCAAATAACACTTCCAAGTCTACTACCTTGTTTATTTATGAGAATATCATTTGTAGATACGACTGTTGAAAGAGTGTCAGACCCGGACACTCATTTCATTAACAACACGATAGAGATTCTAATGGAGATGTTTTTAGTCACACACAAGAAATCAATGCCATACTATCCCAGATGTAATGGCCAGGCTGAAAGCAGTATTAAAAAATTAAAACAATTCTTACTAAAATTGTTCAAAAGGAACCACATCAATGGGATGCCAGACTTCAAATAGCGTTATGGGCATACCGCACTGCTTACAAGATCACTACTAGAATGACACCATTTAAGCTGGTTTATGGAACAGAAGCAGTAGTACCCATGGAATTTGTCATTCCAAGCTTACAATTGGCAATTGAGCATGCCAATCGATTTTAATTAGAACTTGAAACATTGACTGGATGAATTGCTACAGCGGGATGAGATAAGAGAAAGGGATCTATTGGAACAATAAGTGGTGCAACAAAGAAGGAAGAATTGGCATGACAGTAGGATCAAGGTCAGAGAGTTTCAGAGAGGCAATTTAGTATTGCTAACTAGTTCAGACTAGGACCAAAGAAGAAAAACTTGAAAATAGCTTGGTCAGGACCCTATGAGATAGATTGGGTATTCTCTAATGGGACAGTAAGACTCAAAGATTTGTCAAGTTTACTAGTGCCTGGAGTATACAATGGGGCCTGGATCAAGCTATATTATTCTAGAGCAGAAGAGGTTCCAATTGAAATAGTACCAGAACCAGAAGGGTAACTATTGAACTTATTCTACATTAGGCCCGTCATGCAACTAGTAGAGAACTCGGCACCAATACCAATTTTTTCCTTCCAACCAGATTCAACAATTCCCGCACCAATATGGATTCCAGTTATCTAATCAGCTCAGTCACATACAACTGCACCATTAATAGCACCGACCTGTCGCAAGTGGGAAATGCAAACAAATCCCAAAACAAATCTTGCTAATAATGATGCTTATAGCAACATAGCAACACTACATATCTATATAGCAACATTGCGGATCCCTAAACAACAACACTAATAGTGATGCCAAAGCATAAAAAATTTTGGTGGCAGGGCACACAATGCCCTACCACCCAATCAACATATATAGTGAACATGATACAAAAGCATAGAATTGACAAAAGCCAGTGAATTGACAAAAACATAGAGTTGACAAAAGCAATGTAGAACCCAACTACATTGTTGTTCACAATCTACAAAAAGTTACTATAGAACCAAATTACATTGTTGTTCATAATCTACAAAAACTGTAGAACCAAAATCCATTATGAAAAACTGTAGAACCAATTCACGTTGTTGTTCACAATCTACAAAATTGACGTATACACGTCATCTCCTAATATATGCTCTATAGAAGTAATACTAGCTAGTCCTAGCTAGGGCTAGCTACCTAGGGCTAGTCTGACATCAACTAATTTGACGTCTCATCACGACCCAATGGCGTATCTGTCGGATTCTGCAAAAATAAAAATAAAAAAAATTCTGTAAGTATAAACAGACAAATATAAAACAATCTAACAAATTATTATAAAATAAAATAAATTGCACAGTGTAAAATTAAGCAAGCCGGGTCGAGAGCTCAAAAGGTCCATAAGGGCATCTAAGCCCTTTCTTCTCACATAGTCCCGCTCGTATGGTGTGGGGTTACGTCCAATCATCGACAATTATTCAGGACATACAAAGAAAACGTTATGTTAAAATTTAAGATTACAAATACCCAAAACTACTAAACCTAGAGAGCAATGCAATAACACTTACAAAGTCGGCCTCAAACAACGACCATCTACCACTCCCCAAGTGGTGCGAGCTCCGTGCCTCTACTTGGCTCTGGCTGCCTCCTTTTGTTGCTTCCACTTGTCGAGATTCTTGCGTGCTTCTCGCTTTGCAATCTTACAATCTTCTTTACTCAGCCAAGTTGGCCTGCTCCACCCAGGCTTTATTGCTTTTTGCACTTTGGAGTGCTTGTGCTTGCAGTACTTGCACATCCGCACCCTCATTAAGTCTTCATTGAAGAACTCTTCCCGATTTGCCACAAGAAACTCATCATGCAACATGTTGACAACTCTTTCTTTCATTTCATTGGGCACTTTTGACCATTTATTTAGTATGTAGTGCCAAAAAACCTGAGAGCACAAGCCACGCATGTGCGAAATCTACTTCTTGCCATCCTCATCCAAGATCAAGTTGATGTCAATCGAGTATGGCAAGCCCTCTTGCCTGGGGTAGTTGAACCTAGGTGTCATTGTAGGTGTCTCAACAAGGGTCTCAAGTGGTGTCTCGAGAGGGGTTGCAGTTGCAAGTGTCTCCACAAGAGTCTGGGCTCCGAAGCGAGGAGTGTCGAGTGGGGTGAGTCCAGGAGTAGTAGCTAGTGGTGTGTAGCCAGGAGTGCCGATAGTCGTGCAAAAGGCGGCAGCGTGGTTGGTGTGGGGGTGAGCAAAGAAGGGGGAGGTAAGGAGCCTCAATGACTACGAGGTGGCTGAAACCGTCAATGGAGCCTCTTCCACAGCAACCACCGCCTCCACCACTAGCGCATTGGTGCCTAGAGGAGTGTGTAGTCTGTCTAGTTGACACCGAGCTCTTGCAACATGTTGATTGCTCTTAGGTAGACGGAGACTCCGAAGGAGTGGAATGACGTGCTTGTGCGCCACCGCCATGGTGGATGCCATACCACCTTCTTTGCTTGGTGTCCAAGGAAGTGTAAAACGCATTTGGATCCATACCCGCATTAAAAAAACACATTTGAAGTTAAAACATGTCATTGATAACAATTTGATTCACAATTTGGAGTTTCACAAGTTTAGTATAGAGACAAAAGTGGACAAAATTTCTAATACAATTTCTATGACAAAAGGGAGCAAAATTGCTCATATACAATGTCTATGACTTTAAGAGGTCTCTTTCTCATCCTTGCCTAACTCAACATATCTCCCTATGTCTATATAGAGCTCTCCATCTAAGAAAATGTCAATAGTTTCATCCAAAAGATCCTCCGCATGCATGCTACAGCTAGAGGCATGAAGAGCCTTGCAAAATATACAAATTGCACATAATCGATGATAAATTCAACAGATCCACATACCTGCACAATCATGTATGCAAGGAATCCATAGCAAGAGAGAGAGAGAGAGAGAGAGAGAGAGAGAGAGAGAGAGAGAGAGAGAGAGAGAGAGAGAGATAGAGGGGGGGGGGGGTTCCCACCACTTCAATCATACCCCTAGCTTGCCTAAGGTCAAAGTACTTTTAACACTAACCTTTGGAGGTCTTTAATGAAGCTAGCCCTAAGGTCTTTCAGCTCCATTAGCTACCCTTGCTCTTTGACATACCATCGCTCATTTGGACCCTTTTAACCTTGGCCCCGTGTTGAGATAGATCCAGAAGCACATGTCGTTTGGATTCATTTATCCTAGTAAACATACTTATCAAATCTGGATAATTTGAAGAAAAACATACAGATTGCAAGATTGTCATGAGAATGTTTGAGATGTTGAATCCATTCTTTTGTAGGCAGTTAAAGGATAGATACGCGTGTTGTTGCAAATACCATGTGCAGATATCCTTTTTAAAGGACTCAATGAACTACATGTGCTCTCGTGCCTTTGGGCTACATGATTGGGGTTGCGACTGTCCATGCAGTATCTGTGTCATAGGCGAGAACATTAGCAAGGGTTATATGGATTCACATCACAGGTTCAAATGTGTCACACAAATGTGGGAGTCGGTTCTCTATCCAAAGCCAGTAGATGTAGTTTTCCATTGAAGAGAATGCCTGATGGGAGACTGTAAGATATGTAGAATCAAGAGGTTAGAATTATGTTTCTTGGAGATAGCAAAGCCATGTAAGAGTGTTACTGCAAAAGTATTTGCATATGTAGAAGCATATGACAAGCATGGAAACAATAAGAAAAGAAAAGATCTTTTGCATAAAAAAATGTAGTGTTGGAGTTTCTACAACTCTTGAAGACCAAGTTGAAGCTCTTCATCACTCATAACTATGTAGCTCAATGGCAAGGACAACAATTCAAGGTTTGTCTACTTTGGTTTCTGGATGATGTGCCCAGAATTGGTAAAATGCCCCTCAACTAGGCAATCTTTCTCCAAACAATTTGATGCATAAGATGCATGGCGAGAACCTGAACGAGTACAACTAGACAAAGGTGCATCCAATTTATTGTCATGCAAAGTATGCACCAACCATTTAGGCATACCTCTAGCCTGCTCATTCTCATCCCTTTCCTCATCAAGTACATCATGTACGTCTGCATCAGTAATAGACTGATATGTAACATTTTTGAAAACCCCCATAGGCTGTACATTTGCCTCACTGGAATTCACATTCGAACTTCCACCATTGAAAAGAGACGACAAAGTGTCATAAATATC
Organism: Adiantum capillus-veneris; assembly: GCF_014529385.1. Taxonomy (NCBI): domain Eukaryota; kingdom Viridiplantae; phylum Streptophyta; class Polypodiopsida; order Polypodiales; family Pteridaceae; genus Adiantum; species Adiantum capillus-veneris. The sequence goes on along the minus strand of NC_140934.1, from coordinate 170,749,034 downwards.
CTATGTGAGCTTACATTACTATCTCTAGTACATGACAACAAGGGCTGAACAGAATCTTGCACAAACACAACATCCCATGAGACCAAGATACACTTTGTTTGTGAATGATACAACCTGTAACCTTTTCTTTCAGCACTATAACCAACAAAAATACATTTGACAACCTTATTTTCCAAATTTTTGCGTTGTGTTTGTAGCACCAAAGCATCTGCCAAACAATCAAAAACACGCATGTGCTCAATAGAAGGCTTTCTATCATGCCATGCTTCACATGGAGTAATAGACTGCAAAGCTTTTTTAGGACACATGTTTAGTACATAAGTGGCACACATGATGGCCTCAAGCCAAAAAGAATGCGGTAAAGCTTGACTTTTGACCATACATCGTGCCATTTCCATACGTGACCTATTTTTCCTCTCAGCAACACCATTTTGATGAGGTGTATAAGGCACTGTACATTGATGTTTTATCCCGTGACTAGCCAAAAATGCATTAAATTCATGAGACATATACTCCCCCCCTCGATCAAAATGGAGGGTGCCCATAGTACATTTCAAGACATTTTCAACCATAGAAAAAGATTGTTTGAAGCACATTAATACTTCAAACTTCTCTTTATCCAAAAATACCCATGCATTCCTAGAGTAATCATCAATGAAAGTCACGAAGTAAAGGTAATTGCCCAAGGATGGAGTTTGCATGGGCCCACAAACATTACTATGCACAAGCTGCAACCTACATGTGGCCCTAACTGAACCATCCTTTGGAAACTTCGAACACTGCATCTTACACAAAATTCAATCTTCACAAACATGTTTGATAGGTGCTTCAAGAGGCGGCAAAGAAGCAACCATATCAGATTTCTGCAAATGCAATAAACTGGCAAAAGTCAGATGACCAAAATGTGCATGCTATAGTTTTTCATATGAAATAGCCTTTGAATCCACAATTGCATTTGCAAAATTCTACCCACACTTGTCATACAAAGTGAGCTTATACATCCCATGACATAAAATGCCAGATGCAACAATTTCATCACCAAAATTGAGATCATGTACTGTACATCTTTCATCCACAAGTTTTACTACAAGACCAAGTCTAAAAAGTGCAGATATAGACAAAAGATTCTTCTTGATCCCAGGTACATAAAGTGCATCAACAAGTGTGAAACAACTTCCATTTGCACTGGTAAGCACAATCTTTCCAACTCTTGAACCGGATAAGAGGCATTGTTGGCACAAGTAGCTGAATTCCCGTGAGGGACAGACTCAAGAGAGGTGAGCAAATCACAATGTAAGGTAATGTGCTTTGTAGCACAACTGTCAAAATACCACACATGTGAATCTGCAACAACTGACATGCATGCATCATGGACATCAGGATTATAGGTGCACTCTGCACCAAAAGCCCATTTTGCATCAACATTAGTATCACAGTCTCCTTTCACAGAAGACTCAACAAGAGTTGCATTTGTAGTGGATCCAGTATTTGCAGTGGAACCACCCTCTTTCTTCTTAGACTCTTTGGCCTTCAACTTAGGACATTGCTTGATCAAGTGATCATTAACTTTACAATAATGGCAATGCATCTTCTTTTTGCCCTTATCACCATTTCCAAACAAATTGCTGCCAGTAGAAGCATTAGGAACATGTGATTTTCCACTCGAAGAAGAACCATAAGAAGTAGCTGCATTGTTGTTACCACCCTTTCTTTGAGCAACAGTAAAAGCCCGTTCAACTACACACTATCTAATCCTTTTTTTTGGAAAGTCACTCTTGCATCAACAATGTGCACAATGCATCAAACTTGAAAACTTCAAGATTTCCTTGGGTCATAAGTCTCCAAGTACTAGCAAAAGTCTGGCAAGGCATCAAGAACAATCTGCACAAGGAAATTGTCTAAAATGACTTCACCTACAGAAATAAGTTGCTCATTGATATCCTTGACACTAGCAAGGAAAGTGTCCATGTCATCTTCCTCATGCATAATCTTCGATTCCAGCTCTTTACACAGTAATGCAATTTTAGCCTCATTGCGACTTGCATGAAGACCAGCTAGAATATCCCAAGCCTGTTTTGCAAATTTTGTTGAACGAATGTGAGGAGTAATAGTGCGCTTCAGAGACAACGCAATTAATGCATGAGCTTGCACATCTTTTACATCCCAATGAGCTTGTTCTATTGTAGGCAAAACAACTCTAACACCAACAATCCTTGCAGCAAGACCTGCAAAATCTTCTACATCGCCTATATCCTCAGAACCAGGACGTACATCAATGCCCTGCATAATATTCCAAACACCCTTTGACACAAGAACATGTTGCATCATGTAAGCCCACATAGGGTAATTGTCCCCGTCCAATCTATCCTTAGCAGCAAACATCTTGAACACATTTGTGTTGTTGTCAGCCATGACGAATGCATGCACCTGATGTGAAAACTTCCGGAAAAGAGGAGAAACAAAGGAAGAACAACACGTGCTATATAGCACAAACGGTAGAAGACTGCAAGGGAACTTTTACGCAAAAAATGGCACTGATTAAATATTTGCACAAAATGAAAAAAAATTCAGAGAGTTATGGAATGCTGAGGATTATGGTCATAAACATCATTTGTAATAAGTAGCTAGTCTTGTTGCAAAATCCGGGGTGCAATGGCACTTCCAGATTGTAAATACCAAGCCATTTGACCCCTCAAACTCTATTTTTGGTTAACCTAAGGTAGCCTTAGTATATAAGGTACCTAAGTCATTTTTGTAAGCATAACTTCCTCATAATCATAAGTTTTAAGCTGCCGTCGACTGTGTGTGACAAAGGAAGAGAGAGATCGTGAGCTTCATCTTGGCACTACTCCCCACTCGTCATCACATTGGAGATCCAAGTGCACCATCGTGCTAGCCTCAGTAAGAGCTACGTGACAACACCAAGCATTCCTCGCGGAACGGAGCATACGTGCTTGCACATCTATGATCTATTTGTGGCGGTAAGTGTATCAAATGATGTCCGTTTTCTGCATGCCAGTAGTCGTTAGAATTGTAGCGACATAAGCTACACATAGGTACTCATAGATTTTGGTTTTGGGAACTTATGATATCCGGCTCTGTCCTTATATGCGTTTTCTATAGATGGGTTTAGAGCTAGGGTTTTGAGTGTAGAGGCTTTGGGACAGGTGTATCCTAGTGAGGGGACTCTAAGTCTCTACCCACATGAGGCCAATTTCAACAATTACCTCATCTTACCTCAGGGCCCTTTGATGGTCCTTGCTACAAACATATTGTTGAGGTGATGCCTTTGAGACATGGAGATGTTGTTTTGGTGTATTGACACTATGATGTTCTCATACATAGAGTATACACCACTGTTTAATTATGTATAACCCATCCTTTACAACAACCGTCAACAGTCTCTCTAGAAGATTTTCTTACAATCTCTTGATAAAGCTCAAAGTACCTAGTTCCTTCTAACCACAAATTATAATCCAAGAGTTGATAGAGGTAGTCCCTTCATGGGCTTCCCTCTTGAATACTTTGTAATAACATCTTGAAAGACAGTCCGTACCAAACCCTTCCCCTTACATAATAGTACAACCCATCTTAACCACTCTTAAATTTTGGTACTAGCTATCTCCTTGGTAGCCCCTTTAAGGCGTTGAATACCCACCTTTCCTTGAAAAAGTCAATATTAGACTTTTATACTCAATCTATGGAAGTACGAAAGCCTTATTTAGAGGCTTTGTATTTAATCCTTGAAAGATGTCCTCTTTACCTAACCTCTTTACAAAGATATTTTCACTTCACGCAACCATGGTTAACTCACAACCCAAGCCCACACCCCGCTATATAAACTTGCTAAAAGATTGTATTTTTTGCTCTGATGAGACCCTCGATGGGTCGAAACGCGTTGGCAACTTGGCCGTTGATAATACAATCTCTCCTTCCCTTACTCCTATTTTTGTTCGCCTTTCCCATTTTATTTTCCCTTGTAATGAAAGTTTCGCACGCATGGCAATTTATAAGTAGCACCAAATGCATGACATTTAAACAATGATGTCACAAAGGAGGTGATGCAAAAGTTTTCAAATCTTGTGAGCGATGTTGATGTACAGAAGGCTTGTGATGAAGTGGGAATTAGTACTAAGGGATACATTGCCTTATTTGGTCTCCGTAAGGATACTTTAAGGGAAAGAGGAATTACTGAGAATGTTTTTCCTATAGCACTTAAGTCAATCTTGTTAAGAAGTCCTCGAACGAGGATGTGTACTTTTGAATAAGGGGCTATTTACACATAGAGGAGATAACGCCTTCATCCATCTTTACCAAGCGGTCAAAAGGAGTAAGGAAATGTACCAATGCAAGCATAGGTGCAGACAGTATGGACAAGGGATTTCCTTACTCAATGTCAATTAATATTTTTGTTGATTTGAGAAGGCTTCAAATGGAAATGGCACATTTTTATGGTGTACCACCTAATGATGAGGCTCCAGTAATGCATAGTCTTTTTTTTCTCAGATAATGATTTTCCATATGTTAGTTTGGACATCTTGCACTGCCAGGTTTAAAGTTGGTGTTTGTGCTCAAGCTAGACGAGTTTCATGTTGTGAAGAAACAAAGACTAGAAAGGATGAGTATTACTCTCATGAACGAGGCATTATTTCATGCAAAACGTACAACTATGAACAAGAATTGTGAACCATCTTTCAGTGTGCAATTGGAGAAAGAAATTTGGTGGCTTGGTGCTTTTGAGGTTCCCAAGGAGACCCATGGAGTGCTTGCTTGGATTTTTGAATGCATTCCATGGATACTAGATGTCATTAAGGCATAGCTAGCTAGGGAAAAACTCCAAGTAGATGGCATATGGGAGTTTGAAGTTGACTGGCACTTAGGAACAAAACAGAGGACGAGGAAAATTCACAAATTACACGTGTGTGGGAGCATTCGGTGCTACGATGTCCTATGCTGGAGGAGCCCAATTGTACCACAAAAGACAGTGAATGGAACCCTATAATTAACTTCCCTCTAAAAAATGTGCATTTTTGCACACTTCATGCTTTTATGTGCATCTTTGATTGTTTATTAAAGCTTCATATCGATTATGCCTTTACAATGAAGCCTGTGAAGAGGCCGCTTGACGCTATCTCAAAAGTGGAAGGGCTCTTAAATTCAATAGGTTGTCATGGGACCAACATCTCCATTGTTGCAGAGAAGAACAATGCAAGCACTCAAGAAGTGCCCCAACCAGTGTCCGTGAGTGGACTAAAGGCAAGACACTTTTTGGAGAGGGTTTGGTCCAAGGAAAGTAGTGTTGCTATCAGAACGTCAACATCTAAAGGTGGATGCCCGGGAGATTCACCATGGAAAACCTACCACACCACATAAGTGCAGGGGAGAGGTTTTTTTTTACAAGTTACATAAGCGTATAAGTTAGGGGCAGGCCTCGAATAATTTATCTCTCCCAAGATTAAAAATAAGGAAGGAGAGTATCATATTTATTTGGGGGCTGGGGGGGGGGAGAAGTGAGAAAAGGGAAAAATGAGAGGAAGTTTTTGTGCTTCAAAATCATGGCTTCCCAAAAGACTCTACCCTTGAAATTGTGAGTCAATAGCTACGAAGATACATGCAAGAACTAACACGGTTTTGTATCAATCACTTGTTTTTTTATTATACTTCATTTGTTGAGGGATGAAAGCTATAAAGAGTTTGTATAAATGCAAATTTACTCAAAGAACCTACCACAACTTTATAACCATGTTTTTTGAGTAATTTAGATGGGTCAGAATTAAATGAGTAGCTAGAGTGCAGGCTAATCGAGCACATAGTTTGAAAGTCACACTAAGACACATTGAGAGTACATCTAGTTATCAACAAAAGTGGTTCCTTAGTACATTACCAGTCACTATGCTACACTCTTTGACTTGTTTTACTCAGTTAGATCATGTGAGACCTAAATTTTATATGTAAGATAGGGGTATGATAGATTTCTTCATTGATTGTCATATAAGTGTAGAAAGGGGGGTCATATTCCCCACTATGAGTTGTATATAGGGGTTTTATCAAAGTTTCCGGCTAGCAAGTGGCGTCCCGTTTTGTATATAGAGTGAATCCCCCGAGGGTGGATGGTAGTCATGGAAGGATATTTGCAAGTATACAACGGACAAGGATAGCAATGCAAGTGTTGTGCTTAGCCGACAACATGTTTGGGCGATATTCAATAAGATGATGAAGATACTACGGCTTGCAATCACAACCAATGAGCAATGGCAAGAATTCCAAAATTTGGTGGTGGAGTTCACAAAGGCGGTCGTCACTGCATGGGGTGAAACAAACCTTACACACTATATAGTGAGTGCTTGCTATTCCAACTCGGTCTGTACTATGCTTTAGTTTTGATCATCAATGTGTTGTGATTTATGGGCAACACATCCTCTATGCCCATGGTGCATACTTTACAAACATGTGTGGTTCATTGGATATTTGGAGCACGCAAGGTATGGAGAAGTCACACTATCGTGCTAGGGGTGTCTTCTTCAAGAATACAAGACATGGAGGGGGTTTAGTGCACTCATGCTATCTTCAAGAAATGCTCAATTGGTTTTACCGTACCACCTTTGGATACAAAGTGTCAATTGAACGTGCAAGGTTATCATGCTTGGATAAAGAAGCCCGTCGACTGGCCCATGTTCGTTCCTCAGAGCACTGGAGATCCTCACAAGGTCCAACACAGTATGCAATGTGGCGAGCATCAAGGACTAGGGTAGGAAAAGTCTGGGCTAGGAGGTAGTAGATGTAATTAGAATCTCATGATAATGAGATTCCATTGTACTTGGATGCACATGTTATCCCCGTAATTTGAGCATTACAACATATTTTTTTGTGCCGCAACCCTCTCTTTTTTTGATCGAGTGTTTTCATTGTTTGATTGTTTACGAAATTTTTCAAGTAGACATTTTGCTCTGTGTGTTTGAATAGTACTCTACTTTCATGTGGTTTTGTAATTCAGAAGATTATTTTCTCGTGCTTTTAGCGGCTCTTTTCCACCATGTGAACACACCCTTATATGGCCACCCTATATATAGTAAGTGATATGCGTGTCATGGCCTTGCTGCAAAACCAACGCCAAAAGTGGCAATTGCAAGTGATTTTTTCACCAAAATAATTACATGGACTGTTTGAGGGATGGCTGCTAAGCATAGGAGTTTACTTGCGGCCTTAAGCACCCACAAAACAAAATGGCCATTGGGGGAGAAATCCTTGTGTATGATGCACACATCCTGCATTGGTAGTTTGCCGATGTAGTGTGCAAGGGCTGCCTAAGGCCCAAACATCGTGAAAAAATGGACCCCCGCCTCATGGCGAGCCCACAAGTTCATGTCCAAAACATCCTGCAAAAAGGGAATTAACCAAAAGCAAAGAATAAAGGTAGAATTATCCACATACAAGATGCTTAGTATTACCTCTTGTTGCTTATCCACATCATCCATAGTTGGTGTGGCTTCAAGGTTGATAGAGGATTTGCTCTCATCAACTTTGTGAGGGCTCTACAAATCAAGCAAGTCGAGGCACATAGGAGTTTGGTTGGAAACCCTGGCCTATGTTGCAACAAACTCCTCATTCGTGACTTGACTCTACCCTGCAGTGAGAATATCCGCTATCACTAGTGCATTGTGTCAGCAACAGAGTCCCCCAATGGAAGTAGATTGTCATCTGTAGCTTATACTGTAGGATCAAGGGGGAACTCCATCTTGGTGCATATGAGTCTAAGACACTCGTCTAGCCGAACACCAAACACCTTTTCCAAATTGGGCAAGAATAAATACTCTTCATCTTCTATAATTATCTTTTTGAGTTGGATAATCTCCACTTTTAAAATTGTAGCAGAGTCGCGACTCTCGGGGTTGGGCACCTCAGAGGTGCCAGCAATCTGCTCTCTCACTACAGCTGCCCCTTCCAAGCCATGGGGATATTCGGTGGCTTGAAGTCTTTGCTCACTTTGGACATCTATAGGATTAGGCTTGGGATCTTTACAAGCCGGCAGCACCCCACCCACCGCCAGATGCAAGATCTCCATCTCCTCCAAGGAGGGCTTCTCATTGACCAAAAAAAAAAAAGAGTGGCAATGTTGGACAAGAAAGATTGCCCAATTTAGCGCCTCTTGAAGGAGTCTGCAACTTCCTTTGTCACTTGGCAGAAGTGGTTCTCCTCTTTTGCAATTGCCTCAAAGCGGGCTAGTCTCTTTGAAAATGTAGTGTCACCCTTGTGGATGTAGCGAAGCAAATCACATAGCAACCACAGCATGGTGTTGTCTTCAAAGTTCACAGCATACTTGAGTATATGCACATGCATATACTCTATGATGTCGTGAAAAGTGTCATTGTGGAGTTGCATGGTTTTCTGTAAATCCACTGTGAGGTTCTCTCTCTCTCTCTCTCTCTCTCTCTCTCTCTCTCTCTCTCTCTCTCTCTCTCTCTCTCTCTCTCTCTCTCTCTCTCTCTCTCTCTCTCTCTCTCTCTCTCTCTATCTATCTATCTATCTATCTATCTATTGGTGTGTGTGTGTGTGTGTGTGTGTGTGTGTGTGTGTGTGTGTGTGTGTGTGTGTCTTTCTCTCTGTCTCACTCTCAAGTGTTGATAGACAAATAAAAAGCCCCCTCCCCTTTATATACACCCCCCCCCCCCCCCCCCCCTCCCCCCTGGCTCGCTGCAGAAAAAGGTACCATCCCAAAGCTCTTTGAAATATATACAAGCACACATGGGTGCGCACATAAACACCCAAAGAAATTCTAAAAAACTTAATCAATGATGGTGATATTATAACAACAAATTTTTTTGAATTTCCATTAAACAGAATTCTTTACAACGTGGCATTAGAGCTGATTACATTGATCTATCAAATCAACTTAAAGGCAGAGTGCGGCCAACCCTCCACTCCTCTTGCACTTTCATGAATGCCTCATCCACCTACCAATGTGAAACAACAAAAAATCTTTTAATAAGACTAACATTTGGCACATGTAGACAACATATAGATTGAACTGACCTTTTGTCGATTGAGACAAAAGTAAGCATCTTTGATATCTTTGTAGCCCAAGATAATCAAGTGTTCTCGTATGTTGGTGAGAGTCGAGTGTTCACTGACTTACACAATCTCAAAAACACCATTTTACAAAGTAATGGGCACGTCAAATGTCAAAAAATTAGCAGCACTAGATTGTAGGGGTATCCACTTTCCACTCTTACACATCCAACGCTCATAGTGGAAGCATATGTACAAACTAGTGTGCACTTTCAGGTATCGTATCCCGATACCTGAAGCCCCCACCTTACACTTGTATTTATCTCCTTGGTGCACTCCCTCAACCATTCCCCAATTATCTCCAAATACAAGTTTTAGTGCTTCATACATAACATTCTTGCTACAAAACATAGTAGGTGTGACACTGAATGGCAATGTCTTGAGCAAGTATACAAAAACATGCACGGGGAAGCACCAATTTAGCCCTACTAATCTGGAAGCCTTCCCAAATTTTAATGAAGAGAAAATATCTGAAAGAATCTTCTCCTTCACAGAGAAGAGTGACCAAGCATCGGGTTGTGTCCATTTCAGGCTCTATTGGGAGGCGTTGTAGCAACGACCTAATCGCAATCCACACAAAATGATCAAATCCGTGGATTGGCAACCAGGCTAGGGCATGGAAGCACGAGCATCGGATGAATAGAAATAGAGGATTCAAGAGATCACCTCTCCAATGCAAGTAGAGATTAGCCATGGCAAGACTAACTCTAAACATACTCTAATCACTAATCAATCAACTCCTACACACATCAAGCCCACCGAAGTCCGACTTACCATAGACTAGAAACCCCAAGCACACTAATGATAAGCACGCACTAATTACATTGGTGTTGGCCTCTCCAATCACCACATGTCAATCACGGCACTTCATCAATAGATACACACACGAGGTGAATGGTGCTAGATTTTCATAAAACCTATCTACACACAAGCAAACAATAGGGCACACACACTAATTGCAAGATTAAGACCCAACTTAATCAACCTAATTAGTGATGCTAAATATTACAAATTGAATGTTTATTGAAGAATAGGAGTGGTTAATAGCAAGAAGTACATACCTCTCTCAAATCTAGAATAATGAGAGTGTAATACTACTTCATGATATAATGAAATGTAGAGAAGAAGTAGACTAACAAAAAAAATAGGAATTAGATTAATCAAGAAGAGCTTACTCTAATTACAATGGATTAGTCCTAGCCTCTTAAGCATGGGCATTAAGCTCAAGGCTAGGCCATCCATAGAGTTAACACTAGAGAGCTCTCAAAAGTGGATCCTCAAGAATAAATACTCAAGAATGAAGCCTCCTTGCATAAAGGCTTCCTTTTAAAGGCTTTCACCACAATCCCTTCTACTATGGGTTTAAGCTTGAGTCTTCTAACTAGCATATACAACTTTGGAACTCCCAATGAGCTCAAGACTTATACAAAGTGAGTTGGAAATATTATGCACAACCATAGCATATCTCCCACTTGATGCATATTTGGTGTCACCTGTGTGAGCCACTGCTAATAACAGGCTCAGTAATGAAGGTTTGTCAATAGCAATGATCTATTATATCCATCCTTTGAGACCGGTTCTACATACATGTGCGAGTAGAAGAAGATTCTACATTGCAGCAGCATTGAAGGTGGCGAGTTGGGAAGCATCATAACACCAATGTCGTCATGAAGAGTATTGAAGGTTCCTGTGAGACTCTTGTTTGAACAAAGTCGGATGGGAGAAGGGGAGAGAGAAGAGACAAGAGTTAGAATAGAGGGTACTGCTGAGAAATACAGATTTTGGTTAAAGAAAATAGTTTTTTGACCATGTATTTGGTTAGGAGACCTTTTGGGGAGTGAAAAGTGAGATTTAGAGATTTGAAAAAAAATTAAAATTTTAGGGTTTTATGGCCGCCCATAAAAATGGTGGGAAAGCAGCCCCCCCCTCCCTCTCGCTTTTCCCCCTTCACTCTCTTTCTAGGGGACAAAGCTATAATGAGGGGAACAAATAGGCCCCCTACTACCCTATCTTTTAGAGGGTAAGCGTAGGAAACACGTGGATCTTTCCACGATGGATGCTGCAAATATCATCAAAGAGTGTTTGTCACAGGACTTTGCTGCTACTCGAAATGCTTGGGAAGGTCAGCAGCCAGCTATCAAAGTGGCTATTCCGGTTCAGCAGCTTATGGATCCGGTAGCACAGTATGCGTTGAATGCCGTCATTTTGTTCTTCCCTCGCAAGATGCCCTCGGCACAAGATGTAGGTCAATGGGCTGATTTCCTGTTGAAAAGACAAGCTGTCCGAGGAGTGTATTTTGGTGCCCGTGGTTTTTATGAGGTGTTACTGGCAAACATCGAAGCTCTCTTGCAATTATTGGAAATGTTGCCCTTGTTATTCAATATGCAAATGACAGATGTATTGCCTTGGGCACTTACTAAAGACTATAAGAGCTTGATACGACATAGGTGCCCAGTTTGGGTGGAAATAGTTAGATTTCCATGAACTTGGAAGCATTTTTTGCCTCTCTTAGCTGCTCAGTTGGGCAAATTGATATGCCCCCCCAATTTGGATACTAATTCCCATAGATTTTGTGTGTTTTGAGATAGAGATATGCCGACGGTGTCAGGAATAACGGTTGACTCTGGTGATCCAATGGTAGGTAAAAGGCTATTTAAACTCAATGGGAAAAATTAGCAGGTTCATGTTTCAGTTGTGGAAAATTTGGCCATATGCAGTCTGAATGCCAGGAATCTTTGCTGAAACTACCACCCTCTACTGTTCTGGCATCTGGAACCCATGTTGCCTCCCCCTTCTCTTCATTTGTTAGACCAAAGATGGGGGATGCTAATGGAAGCATGCAGGCCAAACCAGGGAAAGGTCAAAATAAGAGCATGCCTAATGTGCATCCTACTACAAAGACAGACACCAAAGGTAAAGCCAAAATGACAAATTCTATTGTTGGCAAACTCCAAAGAAGCCACTTAAGCCTCGTGTTTTGCATGTTTCAAGAAATTATGTGTCTGCTTTGGATGCAAGAAGTGGTGGATCTTCTACATCTACATCTCATGATCATAAGTCACTCGCGAAAGCGTGGGACAGAGTGGTATACTCATATAAAGATGCTCTACTTGGATTGACATCTGGGTCGTTGTCTCTGCATCAGAATCCTCACCAAGGAACGCATATGGAGTCCGCTTCATTGACAATTAGTATGAAGGTAGATGTGCCCATGGGAAATACCACTTGATGACTGTGCCTCATGCTTCTCTTGTAAATACTGTACAGATGCATTCTCCTCTTAGATGCTTTATGTATATTGTGCGCGGTTTGTGCAACCACGACAAGTGGAAGTTAATTTGGCATTATGTAAATACAAATAAAGTAGATATAGTGGTGTTACACGAGCATAATTAGCATGATTTTGCTGGTCAATATTTGTATTATGTGAGATTTTGGATTGCTTACGCTGGTACTGGTTCTTTCTCAGGTGTTTTGATGATGGTGAGTCATGAACTGCAGCCGGTTCTAGCCCATAATGATTTGACGGGACGTTGTATGGTAGTTCAATGTCTTGTTCAAGGGAATATTCTAGAATTTGCTGGTATTTATGCTTATACTATCTCAACACAAAGAAGTCGTCTTTGGCAAGAGTTGTTCAAATACCCCTGGCGTTCGCATGCTTTTTTGGAAGGGGAAGGTCATTCACATATGTTGAGCTCTGAATGCTCTTCTTGGGATGCCATGGTTAGTAATACGGGTGTCTTGGATCTATGGGCCAACACGCACTCTTCAGAGCGGGGTTATACATTACTCATAATGCTCACTCTAGATATAGAGCACGTCTGGATCATTGGTATCTACTGGGCACTCCACAATATGATATGTTTGCATGTGATATGAGGATTGATCGTTCTTTCACCTTAACTGATCATTTTCCTCTTTGGCTCTAGGTCTATTTTGAGGCAGTAGATATAGATACCTCGCTCCTTCATAAGCGGTTCTTGCATATTAATAATGTGTATCTTCACATACAACATTTCGAACTTTGATTGAAGTAGTAATTCCTCCACTTGTCTCTTAGATATTTATTGATGTGGATGTGGCTTGGTATTGCTTTTTCATGCGTATTAAGGTAGTCATAAAGGATTGTGGTTCGGGGTATATGTACCAGTTGAGAAATAAAGTGTAGGAAGGTAAGGTGATCTGTCACGCCCTGGGAAGTCTTGCAAATACTAGAAGGCTTATGGATCAAAACGAGAGGAATTATGCACAGCTAAAACCTCATTGATGCGTAATGATAAGAGAAAACTTAAAAATTGGAAAATTAGATCTAGGCAATCAGCTTTTATGGATAAAGGTTGTTCATCAAAACAATTCTTTAAGCATTTGCATCATTCAAGGACTTTTGCCTCTATCAAAAGGGTTAAAGACGAGGGTTGGGCAATGGACGACCAAGAAAGGTCAATTGGCGGACTCAATGGTGGATCATTTTCAACGTGTTTTTTCCAAGCTTGAAGCCCCCTCCACCGAGGTTTTGCAAGCCAGACAGTTATTGTTGTCGTATGTACATCCTATATTGACAATGAATGATATAGATACCCTTGAGGTGAGTTTTACTGAGGATGAGTTGCAGGATAGTTTGTTGCATCTTGGTCGCTGGAAATTGCCTGGATGGGATGGGCTTACGGTGGAATTTTTCCTTCGCTTTTGGGAATCCCTTAAGTATCCTCTTCTTTTCATGATAAACCATACATATGCCACAATCGTGGAAAGGACTAGTAAAATTTTTGCCTAAGCAAGCATTGTGTGAATACTTTTCACATTGGAAAATTGTATGCCGGTCGTTTACAAATTGTTGTCGAAAACGATAGCTACTTGTATTGTTGACCATTTGTTTTCCGGCATACATCCAACTCAGTATGGATTTATTCCTCGTAGGCAAATTATGGATAATATTGCCAATGCTTTTGTTGGAATTGAGTATGCAAAATATACTGGACAAGATGTGCTTATCATGCAGATTGATATAGAGAAAGCATTTGACATTGTTCACTGGGACTTGATTGCTCAGATCATGAAGGCTTTGGGCTTTGGGCCCAGGATGCGCCACGTAGTCTATTTTCTTTATGAAAACATTCAATCTACCGGAATTCTTAATGGTGAGCTGACTCGGTTATGGGATCTTGGTCGATCGGTCATGCAAGGATGCCCTTTGAGGGCCATCTTGTATGCTATTGCTACACATCCTCTGATGTTGTATCTGGACTCCTTAACAACATCTGGTCGGCTACATGGACTGCAGCTATCGGCTCATGATCATTTTGTGGCACAAGCGTATGCGGATGACTCCATGTTCTGGCCTAGAAATCATCATGAGGATGTTCATTGTATTATGGAAGCACTACATATTTATGGGTTGGCTACAGGTTTGCAAGTGAATTTTTGAAAATCTAACTTGTTGTCGTTGCATTAGATGTATTGGCATGCTCTGTTATGGCCAGGTGAGATAGTGAAGCCTGATCAAATTGAGACATCTTGGTTATCCATTGGCTTGGTCGGTTAACAATGTGAAATTGTTGCAATGGGTTGAGAATAAACTGCGGTCTAAATTGCAGTATTGGAAATTGTGTACCTGGCCGCTCCATGTAAGAATAGTGCAATCTATTTTGGTGGCATATGTTAAGTATGGAGCCTGATTTACCCCTTGTAATTTTCTGTGGTAAAAACGCACATTTATAAGGCCCCCATTATGAGGAGAAGCCATCGTGTGTGAAGGAAAATCACTCACTGGAAATAAAAATCACTCGTCGGAAACCAAAATTTTCACGGCCAATCTCGAGCAAAGCTCGAAATTGGCTTTGCCAAAATATTATGGTCGGACGGCGGCCGGAAAGTGGTCGGAAATCGATCAGTTGGTTGGCTGGTTGGCTGATGGCAGGTAGTCAATGGCCGGTGGCCGGTGGTTGGAAGTCAATGGCCGGTGGTTGGTGGCCAAATTCAAAAGCGGACTTGTCTTCTCAAGGGCGGCCACACATGGGCGGATTGGAGGGTCCAATTTGGACTTATCTACACAAGGGCGGCTACACATGGCTGCCTCTCATGAGAGAGGGTAGCCCTTTTGGCCTATAAAAGGAGGCCATTTCTACACACATTTTATAGTGTGAAGTTGATGCAACAAGGTGGGTGTGAGGTGGTGAGAGTGAAGCAATGCGGGAGCTCTACTAAGGGTATAATCCCTTTGTAAACTACTTCTTTTTTTGAAGTACTAAAGCCATTGAGTGGCTGCTTTCCCAATGTGGACGTAGCTCACATTGGGTGAACCACGTATATCATGTGTACTCTCTCTCTCTCTCTCTCTCTCTCTCTCTCTCTCTCTCTCTCTACTCTATAATGTCTTGTATGTGAAATCTATCTCTCTCCATTAAGTAATCTACTCAAATATCTATTTAGCTAGATTATATTTCCTGACAACAACTGGTATCAAAGCAAGGTTTCACGGCCTAAAGTTGCCCCTGTTTTTGGCCGTGAAAATTTTGTTTCCGACAAGTGATTTTTATTTCCGGCGAGTGATTTTTCTTCACTCACGATGGCTTCTCCTCATAATGGGGGCCTTACAAATGTGCGCTTTTACCAAAGAAAAATTACAAGGGGTAAACGAGGCTCCATACTTAACATTCACGGTTGGAGGCACAGAAGTAAGCTGGGCTTCAAAGCTACAGAAAGTGGTTTCACTTTCTACCACGGAAGCAGAGTATGTAGCAATGACGGAGGCAAACAAAGAAATTTTGTGGCTTCACAAATTCTTAGAAGAGCTTGGATTCAAACAAGACAATTGTGTCTTGTACAGTGATAGCCAAAGGGCTATCCATCTTGCAAAGAACTCAGTCTTTCATTCAAGGACAAAGCACATTGAGGTGAGGTATCACTTCATACGCACTCTTTTGGAAGAGGGACAGCTAAAGCTAGGAAAGGTGAATACAAGTGAAAATCCTGCAGACATGTTTACAAAGGTGGTCAACAAGGAGAATTTGAGCTTTTGCTCATCTTCAATCGGCATTCAAGGATAAGAAGCCAGGTAACTTCTAGGACAAGTTTATAAGACCTAAGCACACATGCCTATGGCCTCAAACCCCACTTTAGGTCAAGTTCCAAAATCGCGATTATTAACAGCAGTGGATTTTTGACCTAGTCGTTTTCGACCCAGAATGCATCTAAATGCTTAGCAATGATGCCCCAATACCCCGCCTATGCTTAGTTTTTGTTTTAAAAGTGTAAATTTCTAGTTATGATGAAATTAGGCTGCGGGTCGACGACGCCAAAAGTTACGAAATACTGTGAACTGCTTACGTCAATGCGTAGAGCTCTTACCTGCGGTTGCAATGCAACAAACGCATTCGCAATGTGACAACCAGGGAGGGGGTAGGAAGCGCAAGAAGGAGAGAAGTGAGCGTCGTTAGCTCACGCTGTGTATTTCTTATCCAAAACTTATAAAAATCTTACAAAAATTGGCTTTTATACCTTAGCCAAGGTTTTTGGGTGGTCAAAAGTAATAATCTGGAGTTCTACCAAAGCTAGAATTTGAATGGCTGATACAATCTGGAAGCTTGTAGCCCCGGCTCATTAATTACAAAGTTTACCAAGAAAATAGGAGTTATAATATTCTCGATTTATCAAAATAATAATTGTTTTTACAAGGAGAACTCGGAAAAATGGTGTCCACATTAGCTTGCTGCTAACAAGTTTTAACATGTCTGCAAAAGAATTAGATGACTATAAGCATGGAAGCTATTAACCCTCATGGACACCCTATCACCTACGATGGACGTCGTATTATTTATTTGGTAGAGTCATGGACCGGGGTTTGTCGGTCCAATAGATGTGAAGGTGATCGTCCATGAGAGGCGCACCCCTTATCTTAGTTTTCCAATATTTGTGCAAAATGACTGGCCACTATGGGCACCCATGTATGAATGGGTTGAACTCTTATAAACGGTCCATTTGACCTAAAAATACTAATTCTCTGATGTGTAACCTAAGAAGCGCTCTTATTCCATCTCTGTCTCCTTCTCCTTCGTGTATGTGTGTGTGTATGCTAGAGAGAGAGAGAGAGAGAGAGAGAGAGAGAGAGAGAGAGAGAGAGAGAGAGAGAGAGAAGTGTGTGTGTGTGTGTGTGTGTGTGTGTGTGTGATCGAGCATTGTGGCGACATCAGCGGCAGCGAGGCGGTAGAGCACGGCATCGGCGGCAGCTCCTTCTTCTTTGCAGCACAGGATCCTTCATGACAACAGCATTGAGAGGTGAGTGGCACACCATTGTTCTTTGAGCTTGCTAGGATTCTCTAGATGTGTGTTTGCAGCCTTTCGAGGCTCACACACAGTGCACACGCAAGTTTCCAGCCTTTGACACATACGGCAAAGCGTACATTTTTGGCACCGCTGCCGGGGACTGTAACATTTAATGGTCTAGAAACTTGTGTGTAGCGGAAAATAACATAGACATAGCGAGCAGGTTTGGTTTGGAGATCAGTCTCCAAGTGGGAAATTGTTAAGTATGGAGCCTGATTTACCCCTTGTAATTTTTTGTGGTAAAAACGCACATTTGTAAGGCCCCCATTATGAGGAGAAGACATCGTGCGTGAAGAAAAATCACTCGCTGGAAATAAAAATCACTTGCCGGAAACCAAAATTTTCACGGCCAATCTCGAGATTGGCTTCACCGGTGTTAGACAAGGGGAACTAGAACCTAGGAGTTCACCACCCAACCACGCACTATATAGCATAGCCCCTGGCCCTTTGCCCTAGTTGGACTCCCTATCCACACTGCCTAGCCCGGCCTTGCCCTTGTCTAGTCCAGCCTTGCCAGTGTCCTGACATTACTCCCCCCTTAAGAAAGTTTTCGTCCTCGAAAACAAAAGTGGGAAACTTCTTCTAAAGAACACTAATGTTTTCCCAAGTAGCACCTTCCTCAGGTCGGTCTTTCCACTTCATTAAGGCTTGTTGACGTACATGATGACATGTATGCAACTCATGATAATCGAGAACACATTCAGGTTCATGCGGTAAGGTAGGAGGTTCAATGAAATCAACCAAAATCTATTGGTCAATGACATTTTTGTCCCCATGTAACCGCTTATGTAAACGGCTTACATGAAACACCGGATGAATATGAGAATGTGCGGATAGCAATAATTTGTAGGCACGATCATCTACTCGCTTGAGTATTTTGAAAGGCCCACAATACCAGGGAGATAATTTAGGTGTTGGCCCAGTTTTCATACTTTCTGAATGTTCTGGCACATGTAAAAATACTTCTCCCCTTCCTCAAAGGTAACTTGCAGGCGTTTCTCATCAGCATACTTCTTATACTGATCCTGTGCTTGTCGGACATTCTGACGAGCGAGTTTCAGCATATCCATGTGGTCTTGGAGAAAATCCTTAACCTGTTGGAGTTTTTCGGTTGCCAACCCCACCATAACTGGTGACCTAGATTGAAACCCATACATGAGCATAAAAGGACTAAATCCAATTGTGACATGCTTAGCACTATTGTAGGCAAACTCGAGAATAGGTAAGTATTCTTTCCAGTCTGATTGTTTTTTGGTGACGTATGCTCTTAGCATATCCTCTAGCACCTGATTAACTCATTCAGTCTGACCATCTGTTTCTGGATGATCGGCTATACTGAGGTTCAGTTGTGTACCCAATCGTTTAAACACATCCCTCTAGAAGTGACTGTTAAACTTGGGATCACGGTCGCTAACAATGTTACTTGGAAAACCATACAATTTGTATAGATTGTCCACAAATAACTTAGCTAGTTCTTGTGTCTTAACTGTTGATTTGGTTGGAATAAACTTACATAGTTAAGTCAACCGGTCTACAACCACCCATACCGAGTCATGATCTCGTACAGTGGTTGGTAAACCCACAATAAAGTCCATACAGATGCTTTCCCATTTTCCATTGGGAATCTCCAAAGGATGTAAGAGTCCTCCTGCTTTCAGGCGATGTGCTTTGTTAACTTGACATTTTTGGCAATGCAAGACAAGCTTGAACAAAGCCATGTATATCTGGCCAGTAAAGCTGTCATCGTACGAGAGCATAAGTTTTTCTAATACCCGGGTGCCATGCACTTAGACTATCATGACATTCATAAAGAATTTGGTGCCGAATATTTGTGCCCCTCGGTACACAAACTCTCCCCTTATGGAGTAGGTACCCATTGTCGATGGTGAAATGCTTCCATCGTTGTAGTTCATCACTCGATAGAGGAGAACCAGGTGTGGAGGTTAACGTTACACTACCATCATTGGATTGAGAAGGATCCCTCATTTGAACATGGCTCCACACGTTGGAATATGCTTCATCATGCTCATATTTTCCTTTGAGAGAATCCAAAAATTCACTACGAAGTTCCGTGAACAAGAGAGAATTGATCTCCGACATACAACTTAGAGCATCAGCCCTACATTGTATCGACCTTTACGATACCGGAGCTTGGCGTCATATTCCTAAAGAATCTCGGCGACCTAGCTTTCCGACCCTTCAAATCCGTTTGTTGTGTAAACCATTTGATGCTTTCATGGTCAAACACAATTTCAAATTGAGCACCATACAGATAATGCCGCCATGTTTTTAAGGCAGGCACTATTGCATAGAGTTCGTGCTCATAAGCAGAGTAGTTTTGCTGAGCTGCATCAAGCTTCTTACTTTCAAATGCAATTGGTCATCCATCTTGTAACAGGAATGCTCCAATAGCATGATCACTAGCATCTGTTTCGAAAATGAATGGTTTCAAAGGATCTATAATAGTTGGTATGGGAGTTGTAGCCAATGCATCCTTGAGTGTATCGAAACTGTGCTATTGAGCGGATCCCCATTGAAAAGCTTTGCCTTTGCCTTTTAGGTGATCCGTCATGGGAACAACAATATTAGCATAGTTTTTAATGAACCTGCGCTAAAAACCTACAAATCCCAAAAAAATATGTAACTCTTCCAGATTTTTAGGAGAGGGCTATTTCCGGATGGTATCCACTTTGGATTGATCCATATATAACCCACTAGTTGAAATAACATGCCCTAAATAGTGAATTTCTTCTTTCAGAAAATCACACTTAGATTCCTTGGCATATAATTTGTTTGTTCGTAACAACTCGAACACCTGCCTGAGATGTTGGAAGTGTTCTTCTTCAGAAGCACTGTAGACTAGAATGTCATCGAGGAAAACAATGACAAATTTGCCCAAGTATGGCTTCAAGACACTATCCATAAGTGTCATGAATGTTGGGATCGCATTGGTTAACCCAAAGGGCATCACCAAAAACTCGTAATGTCCAAACCGTGTTCGGAATGCAGTTTTGGGTATATCAGCAAGTCAAATACGGACTTGGTGGTATCCTGACCGCAAGTCTATTTTTGTAAAAATGCGAGCATGAGTGAGTTTGTCGAATAACTCACCTACTCGGGGCAATGGATACTTAAGTGTTCTCAGCCGTAACCGCATTTAAGCCACGGTAGTCTACGCACATGCGCATACTGCCGTCTTTTTTCTTCACTAATAAGATAGGACAGGCCCATGGTGAAGAACTGGGTTGTATATACCCTCTGCTAAGGTAGTCAGCAAGCTGACGTTCCACCTCAGCAGCTTCAGAATAACTCATACGGTATGGCGGTTTAATGACAGGTTTACAGCCGATCGTGTCGGCGGTAATCCTGGTGGCAAATCATTAGGAAAAACATCTTAAAATTTCTTTAATAATTTTTGTAACTCACTAGCAACGTTTGCTTGTTTAGAATTAGCCATTGGTGGAAGAGATGAGAGAGAAGCATGCGGCGTTGAGGAATGTTCAACAGATTCAATGTTAGAAAGAAAATGAGACACTGAGTAACACAAGAAAACTTGATCTATTTCATTTGTCAAAAACGAGCTACATAAGCTCAGCGGTACAAATCAATGGTGATGAAGGTACATCCTTCTCTCCTAACAACAACACATGTGCGTCATGGGATTCAAACATCAAGCTGTTGTGCTCATAGCTACGCTTTAGTGATGGTCTTAGGCTATGCAACCACTCCCTACCAAGAACCACGTCTGCCCTTTCCATGTTCATAACCTGAAAATCCAAGCAGGTGGAGTAACCTTGTACTTCCAATGGAACAACTCGGCATTGAGTATCTCAGATTTCCGTATCATGTCCATTCATCATTGCTACCTTGTAGCGGTGGGTACTCGGAATTTGAGGCAATTTGAGTTTTTCACCAATCCATAATTGATGAAATTGTGAGTAGAACCGTCATCTACCAAGATGCGCACCTTGTGGAATTGCAGAGATCCGTGCATACGTACTAACTCATGTGGTCCAAAGGTTTGTTGCCACATGGAAGCTGTGAGACAGCATTCATGTACCACCTCTGTGTGTGTTGCTTCCAGTGTAGAGAAGCGTGAGGAAGACTCAAGAGGTAGTAGTTGCATTGTGTGCACTGCTTTCTCCTTGCCTTGAGCAGCAGATGTCCCCTTGGGACAATCCTTTTTGCCATGACTGCTTCCTAAACATTGAAAACATAATTTTTCTTTCTTAGCTTTATCAAAGTCCTCAGGAGAGAGAGGACCCTTGGACCTCTTTGGTTTTTTAGATGCATCTGAATTGGCAACTATAAATTTCCTTTTATTGTGTCCATACTGAGTGCGTGTATTACCATGTGTATTAGCAAGCACGTGAATATTATGTGCTTTCTTTTCATCTGGATCATCATGAATATGTGCTTTCACTATGGCTTCCTCAAGTGTTTTAGGGTCTTGGGTCTTGACGTACTTCTTAAGCTCTGGTGTCAAACCTTGTATAAACCCCCGTACTTGTTGAAAGTTATCTAAGCCTTCCAACTTGAGGATAACATCCCGATAGTGAGAGATATATTCAAGCAATGATGGGTATTGGTGCATGGAACATGTGTTCCAAGCCGTCCAATTCCGATCTGCCTCATTTGTAGGCAAAAATTCTTTGCTAAACATAGCTTCAAAAGCTGCCCAACTCTGTGGTATGATATTCTTCTCCTTAAGAGACATCCACCATTTGTAGGCCTTGCCTTCCAGAGTTAAGCTCGTTTGCAGAGCTCTGACTGCATCTAGAGTACACCGTAAGGCGTGAATTCCATCCCACTTGCTGAGAAAGATATTCATTGCATCCTTATTGCAGTTTCGGTCTTCTCCCTTAAAAGTCGGTGGTTTGGTGTTTTTCAACAATTCATCCACCTCTTTTGCAGTGAGAGTGTGCAACGTATCAGCATTTGGGCCTTACCCTTGTGTAGCAACGTGCTCATGCATGTGTGTGTCAGCAGGACCCATGGACTGTTGTTGCATTAATTGAATGACTAATGTGGATAGTTTAGTAACATTTGCATTTAAAGCTTTAAAATTTTCATCCATGACTGACATGCGTGTCCGAAGTGCACAAAAGTCTTGAATATTGAGCAATTCGTAAGTGTCATCACTTGCCGTAGCGTCGCGGGTACACTCCTTGAGAGAATCCGGCCTCGGGCCATCATGGGCAGGATCATGTGTACTTTGCTCAAAATCAAATGTCATATTGATATCTGAATCCATGGCGACACAGTGCGGTGCAAGGAATAGTCAGGAAAATACCTGAGATTGAGAGCACTTGCAAAGTGTAATTAGCCTTGCTAATTCTGTCAAAATCGATAGTATCCCGGTGAAAATTGATCCGAATTGTCCGCCGTATAGGAAATTCCTCAATTCCTTTGTAGCCGAATCAATTATGCTTGCAACCGTTAATTGATTTTGAAAGATAATGGTACTTTGAACTCCCGTCGGAATGCTTTGCTTAAATTTCCAAGTTTCTGCCGATAATATGCAGAGAATTGGGTACTCGAAGTTTGTGCCGGTCGTGTCAAGATGTCGTGCCTTGCCGGGCCTTGCCGAATCCGCACACGAGGGAGGGGGGGTACCCCACTGTGGGTACCGCCCCTTGTACTTTGAAAAAAAAGTTTGGCCACTAACCCCCAAGGGGTTGGGCGCCCTTGCAATGTGAAAAAACACGAGCTCAGTGGCTATGGCCACTTACAGTAGCGCGCGAGCAAGGCAAAGAGGCCATGGCGGCCACTGTGTTGATCAAGGGGCTTCGGCCTTAGATAGAAAAACGCTCCCGCTCCCCCGCCCGGCGCGATGCCGTAGAGCCTGCAAGGGTTGGTTTTGGTGCACGTCCCTCCTCGGCGGCTCCTCCTTGCAAGGGGGTTGCCCACGGATTTCTTGCTTGTTGTCCTCCTCACAGGAGAGGTGCTCCACTGTTTCTTTACCCCGACATGCAACTTGCTCATGCAAGTTTGTGTGGCTCCCCTCCTCCACGGCTGTGCCCTTCCCAAAAAAGAACCAAGCTCATGATACCAATGTTAGACAAGGGGAACTAGAACCTAGGAGTCCACCACCCAACCACCCACTACATAGCATAGCCCCTGGCCCTTTGCCCTAGTTGGACTCCCTTTCCACACTGCCTAGCCCAGCCTTGCCCTTGTCTAGTCCGGCCTTGCCAGTGTCCTGATAGGAGGAATATTCCTTTTCGCCGGAATATTATGACCGGACGGCGGCCGAAAAGTGGTCGGAAATCGATCGGTCGGTTGGCTGGTTGGCCGGTGGTCGGTAGTCAATGGCCAGTGGCCGGTGGTCGGAAGTCAATGGCCGGTGGCCGAATTCAAAAGCTGGCTTGTCTTCTCAAGGGTGGCCACACATGGGCGGATTGGAGGGTCCAAGTTGGACTTATCTACACAAGGGCGGCTACACATGGCTGCCTCTCATGAGAGAGGGTAGCCCTTTTGGCTTATAAAAGGAGACCATTTTTACATGCATTTCATAGTGTGAAGTTGATGCAACATGGTGGGTGTGAGGTGGTGAGAGTGAAGCAAGGCGGGAGCTCTATTAACGGTATAATCCCTTTGTAAACTACTTCTTGTTTTGAAGTACTAAAACCATTGAGTGGCTGCTTTCCCGTGGACGTAGCCCACATTGGGTGAACCACGTATATCGTGTGTACTCTCTTTCTCTGTCTACTCTATAATCTCTTGTGTGTGAAATCTATCTCTCTCCATAAAGTAATCTACTCAAATATTTATTTAGCTACGTTATATTTCTTGACAGCATACATGCAATTTTTCCTACCATTGTTGCATTGGCCACCCCGTCCTCTTTGGAATTTCATGTCTCAGATTCTGGAGCACTTTTGGTCCACTTCCTCTCACAAAAAAGGTTTGCGATTGCTTGCAATGGATAAGCTATGTACTCCAAAACGTTGTGGTAGTCTGCATATCCTTCATTTTTGTTTTCATGCTACAGCAAGGAAGGCTACTTTGTTGTTGGTGTTGGTTAAGCAAAAACAGCCTTGGACGTGGATGCTTGGGTTTTTGTGCTCTCATGCGATTTCTACGCCAGCCTTCGGCCATTGGCAGCCATCGTATTGGGATCTGGTTTTTGGTAAAGTTGAAGCTACAATTTCAGGATGTCCCTTTGCTTCCAGTCTAGTGGCAAATTGGAAGGTGGTCACGATAGAATTGTCGTGGAATGGTGGAGATGACGTCTATGGAAATTCACTTCAACTGGAGAGTTTGCATTGGAGTAGAGTTTTTGCTCAGACCTTGCTCTCGTTCAGACAGCTACTCTTACCTTTGGACTTGGGTTACACTACAAGCACATGTGGGACATTATTAAGGAGTTGGTCGATTTTGTATCTCCCATCCCGCTGCTAGTTGAAGACAATCGAATTTGTGATTGTCTCTATGCTGGTTCTTTAATTGGTTCGATATCGGCAAAGTGTACTATCATTTGTAGTCATCTTCCTGGATCCAAGAACACTGTAACAAGGTATGGAATATGAATAAGAGTGTTACTTGGTGGCGGAGTAAATTTATGAAAGTGTGGCATGCTAAGCTACCTCTCAAGGAGCGATTGTTTATGTGGAGATGTATTGTTGGGGTTCTCCCCACTGGCAAATTATTGCGCTCGAGGAGATTGGCCTCTTCGCGAGATGCATTCGATGTGGTGCAGGCATTGAGAATATATCACATCTATTGTGGTCCTGTTCTCGTATGTGACAGTTTGTGGATAGCATCTCTTCAACTCTTCAGCTCTTCGCTCGCGTTTCCATGGATCACAATTTGGTAAAAAAATTTGGATGGGCCTTTGCTTCGGCCGTATGCATATTTTTTCGACTAGGTTAGATTTTGGGTACTATGGACAGTGTGGAAAGCAAAAAATTCCCTCATTTCTTTTTTCAAGATATCTCTTAGACAGTATCTTCAAGTTGCCTATGACTTGGATGAGCTCCCTATTAGCCATTATCAGCTCTACTTTGACTGTTTCTGAGTTACAGCTTGTAATACTTTCTATGGGTTTTCCTCGCTTTGAGGTTTCCCACTTGTAATTCAATCTGGCATTACAAAAAAGAAGTGTGTGTGGTCTCCACTTGCCAAGAAGAGTCCCAAGAAGGGTGGGGCAAGTTCTCCATGCATAGCAAGCTAGGAAATTTGTTAGAACATGCTTGAGTTGCATTATGAGGTGTTCCCAACTCATTGGTCAAGTTGTATGCATTCTAATTGAAGACTAGTTGCACACTTGCACAAGCATATAAGGAGGGGCTTGTTGGATTTTTGGCTCTCTTTCTCCTCTCACACACACTCTCAAGTGCCCATTGTAAACGGGAGATAATGCAAGCCTAAAGGAACCTTAGGAAGTAAGGAGATGTGAAAGGTTTCTAAAAGAAAGCTTTTCCATAAATCCTTGAAGCATTGAATCGATGAAGTAACTGAATTCTTGATAATGAAGGAAAGTGTATTATGCCACATAACCGTGTATTCTTTGTGTGTTTCCTATTTGTCAAGTATGAGAGAGCACGTTTGTGATTCATTCTGATAGAGATTGTGGGTATGGTGTGTGTAATATTCAAAAACTCAATATTTAGAGTCTGTGTTCTTTGAGACTCCTTGAATAAGTAGTTATGACATTTATTGAGTTTTGGGTGTTCACGTCTCTATTGTTTGCACTGTAATACACTTTGGGGATTCTGTGCATTCTAAATTTGATGCCAATTTGCAATTGAGAGATGTCTGATGAATTCGGGTATGTATATTCTAAAAAGATGAGGAAGCAAGTATGTCGTGGTGGTATTTTACCAGGCAAAATTGTCGCTTTGCAAGGTAATCAAATGTTCCTAGGGAGACATTTGAAGAAGAACAAGAACAAGAAGTCCTTTCGATAGCCCTGACTCAAACAGCCGAGAAGTTAATTCCACCAGTCCAGGAGACTGCTAAGGAGTAACTCCTAGAACTATTGCTTCTTCAAACACCAATAGGTATGAGAAGTCTAGCAATAAAGACGAGAAGAAGATAATAAGGCAAGTGATGATCTCATGAAACAATATCCTAAACTTAAGGCTAAAGAGGCTCATATAAAAAAGAAAAAAAATGCGACACTTGCAAATACTTCTTCAAATGTAGATTTGAAAAAGGTTGTGTAGGATGCACAATGTCATTATGATCTATCTTTTCAAGATGCATGAATTACAAACTGTGGAACATGTGCGGCACTTCAACAGTGGTGCAATCAAGCACAATTCGTTTCATCGTCGTGATTTGTTCACTTCTCTTTAGATTGTCTCTAATGGGAATATTTTCATGTGTGCCAACATCTCTTATCAAATTCAAGGAGGTGGAAAGATTAGACTTACTATTGTAAGCAACATTTCTTTCACTCTTTTGACGTTTTCTATGTACCTAAGATCAAGAACCTTTTGTCTGTGTTTGCAATTGCTAAACTTGATCTTGTAGTCTCGTTTGTGGATGGCAAGTGTATATCATATCTCACTCTAGGTGACACTATTGTGACATCTTGGTGGTACTATTGTGCCATGTGACACTTTATTTTACCTACTATATAAGCTAAATACTGATGAAAATTGTGTGGATGATCAACATGTGCAATTTTTTTCTTGAAAGGCTATTTCAAATGGAAAACTTTGGCATGCACGTTTAAGTCATCTAAATTAACTCATGTGTTAGGCTTGCCAAATTTCATACAGCTGCTTCAATGTCCCCTCTTTGAGACACCATATATATATAGCATTGAAAGCTATGGCCAAACACTACAACATGAATACAAAATCCACAAGTTAGGGAGTCCAAGTTCAAAGTCTCATTCAATGTGTAGTTCAAAATCGCCAGTTTGACTAATTATCTCCCATGACCTATTTCACGATACTTTGAAGTTTAGGGTTCGAATGTACAATCTACGAGTCATGAGCCTAACAAGTTGGCCATTTACTCCACCCCACAATCTTGGCCTTGGTGTTTGGGGTTGGTTGCCCACAAGCATAGGGACCACCTAACCCACATCAGTCTTAAGAAATTACATTAGCTTCACTAGTCAACAACTAAGCCTTGTATGTCTTTTATAAAATCATAGGGCCAGGTCCTAGTCTTCTGATAAGAACCACTTTTTTTTCTGCATTCTATTTCAAGATTTATGTTTCGTTCAAAAAAAAAGTGCTGCTGCTTGCAAAATTTGAAGTCTGAATATGAGAATTGGTTTGAAGCTACCACCTTCCACGTGGCTCACTAACACGACTATAATTTCAACTCTTCCAACTTTCAGACACTAGGAAGGCTTATGCATGTTGCGTGCAGACTCTGGCCATCCAACAGCACCATCCCCTTCCCCAATCACAACTCATCATTGGGTCAGCTCACATTGCACACCTTGACACTTTCTTTTCTTAAATCGGTCCATTCACTCATCAGGTGCAATGTCTTCCATGCCAAATCGACTATGTACAGTGCTAACACCACCAGCTTGTTTGATTAAACTCAAACTAAGAATGTCCAACATCCAATAGTCTATGCCTTGACTAGATTGAGTATATCTAGATTTGTGCTATTGACTTGAGAGCATTGACATGACAATTCATGACACACTGGTCATGTTTCAAGCCTAGCACAGACATTTTACAATTCACTCAATTACCCAAAGGTGTCTCCCCTTGCAAGTAATACCACCCAGCATCCATCGTCTGGCAAAGGCTGCATATCATCAAGGAAAACACATCATCCGATGCAGGTATTGATGGGCAACATGCCAGAAACCTCCATTAGTGAGCAACCCAATGGTTCCCTTGATGTTCTACAAGAAGTACCAGAAACAAAGACACAACACAAAAGCATGCAAATCTCTGCAAACCAGAATCCAACAAGGGTAAGAACTCAACCAAATGGTTGTGAGGTCCAAGCCTCCCATTAGTTAATAGAGCTCATATTTTCCCTAACAAAATCCTGCATACCACAAGGAAGCAACACCAACCATGAGCGACAATTCACATAAAAAAAGCAAGGATCTACTCCCTTAACACATAATCTCATGCAAACCTTGTTCATCACTACTGCTTTGCACAAAACCATGTACAGATCACAAGGCTGTCAGAACCCAAAGAAAATAATCATGATATCCTTTCTTCTGTTGGAAACTTGATCCTTTTCCAAAACAAAGAATAGCCTCTTGGACCTATTGCATATACACTTGCCATCAAAATTCTCTGAAGGAGTCAAAACTATATGAACAGTTTCCTTCAGACATGTACTTGATATGGACATGTGGCATGACAGGCAAGAAACCACAGCCTTGGATGGTTAACTCATTTAGCTGTCAGCTGAAAGCTGTTGCAATCTAGAGAGCTAAGTCCATCACCCAGAACTTTCCATGCCAACTACATGGGACGCTTGCATCTGCACAAAGCTCAAAACGCCCTCTGTTAGTGTATCGTTACATGCGCAATGTCACATGTTAAGAATTCCTGTAGAGACATAATTTGGGTTGCCATGAGATGTGTTAAGGAACCCAACAACTGTCAATTCGTTGATGACTTTACTTTGATAAACCCTGCCAAACCCCCCAACCCCAAAATTGTGATACCTATGGCTGTCATCAGCACCGTATCATTAGAGCTAGTTATGTTTCTTGAAAAGGTATCCCATAGTCCCCTCTCATTAACATGCTGTTGTCGACCGCTTTCTAAGTTTTGACGCAAGATACTGCTAACCACATCTAGCTGTGTAGTAAGATGCCGCTGACCTTGTGCTAAGCTTCGCAACTGCATTCAAAAACAAGAACATTTACAGCCCTTGACTGCGAGAAACATGCATATCAAGAAAACTCGAGAGAAAAGGTTGAAGCACCTCTGCAATGACAGGTAAGTCCGACATTGAGACCATTGCCATGGATGAATAAAAACCATTTGCTGCTGCAAACCCACTTGAATTTGAAGTTGCATAGGCAGAAACACTTCCATTGCCAGCATAGACCACCCCTGCCCCCTGCCTGCTTTGCGTTGGAACGTCAGATGATGATAGCTTCGTTTCTACTTCTCCAAGCCGTAAAAGAAGCTCATCAATTCTTTCATTCAGACCTGTCAGCTGCTCTGAGAAGCGGGTATATCCCTGAAAACCATCCTTGTGCATCAGTTTATCATGCTGCGAAGCATGATGTACTTGCTAACCATTACAAACTGAATGTAGACTGCTACCTGGTCTCCCTGCAATGATGTTGGTGAATCAAGGCATCTCTCATCCACCCTTTTCTCTGTTGGCTCCTCCCACAAGGAATGTTGCTTGTTTCCCTTGCTTTGTGCATCAACAATTGAGAAACTGACAAACCAAACTTGAAAATCATCACCGAAGAACAATGGAAATGAGATTGAATTACGCTTTTGAAAACTCACCCTAGTGGAATGTCTTTGCTTGTCTTAGTCCAGCTAGTACAAGCGACAAAGTAAAAGAGAGGCTACCATGAATACAACATGAGCCATAAACACGATTATACGAAGAGTCACAAGTGACAGACCTCTTGCTATAGAGGTTCCTTATTCCTGGTTTAGCCTCACTCATCCAAGAAAACGATGGCATCGGGCTTGATGATGGTGTATCGATGAGGGTAAGTTTTGTCTTCAAATCGTCTGGAATTGCCTGTTACAAGTAACATCACAAAAGAAAAAATCGTTACTTCTAATGGTGACAAAATGTTCCTGTGACAAATAGAAACAAGAAGTTGCCAAATATTCACACCATAACTTCAGCAGTGAGCTTTTCCAGCTGGATTTGCTCAATATATGGATGGGGCACATATGAGCCTTCTAAACCTAGCTGTTTAGCAGCTGTCTCAACAAGGGACCTGCTTCTACCTTGCACCTGACAAACCAAAGTGCGGTGTGTGAACCAACTAATCATCTATGCTCAGAATGTCCAAACAAAAATATTCAATAAGTTCACCTGGATAAATTTTTGCTGTAATAATTCCAGCTTATCAACCTTGATAGAAATATCGTCATCTGTGTACACTTGGCTGACGCGCTTCAAAATGGTCGCGATCGTGTAACCAAGAGCCATCAAGCCTCCAAGAAGGCGCACACTCACTTCAAAAGTGATGCGCGGTGATATTATGAACGGATGAGCAATAAGACATTCCTGCCATGTACAGGTGCAAAAGCGTTAAAAAAACTCCAATAGACAATCTCAACTGGCACATACAAGCAGATCACAAGGCATGTGCAGATAGGCTTACCTCAAACATGAGACTGTATTTCCCATCTCTATTTCGCATCCTTAGATACGACTGACATGTTTCTGGATCTTCACCAGGTGGCAGAAGATAAATGTCGTACGTGTCCTCTATTGCTTCTGTGAAGCCTGGAGAAAGCACACTTCTAATCTGGTCTTCATTGACAATCCGTGAGGACTGCGAAAGCAAAAAGAACAGAATTTGCTCACAAAAGAATGTACGGATTCTGATTTCCAATCAATGACAAAAATACCCGGCTCTTTACCTTCAAAATATAGGTTGGGCTTTGCAACCCAGAAAAAGGATTGAACTTGTTGACTATTTTGATGTGTGCAGTCTCTAAATCTGGCTCAATAAATGCTTTGTACATGGGATAAACCTGCATATCGCAAAGCATAAAACCCTGCTTCAAATTCATGCATTAAAAGGCCAAAAGGTCTATTTAAATATGCGTGCTAACCGTTTCAGAAACTTGCTGTATAATGTCCTCTGGGGCTTGACAAGACCTGTCTATGTCACGAAGTACTCGTTTGACAAGATCAAAGTGGACCCCGCCAGTCACTGAAACACGAAGATCAAGAAGAGGCCGCAGCTTCTCGCTCAGAGCATAAATGCCCTCAATAATTACAATTCGAGAAGTGGGAACTTCGACCTTCCTGTATCAAACAACAGCCTCTTGAACAATAAGTGCAAGAAGAATACACAAAAGACAAGTATAGAGTAAAAGGAAAAGCTGAAAGCCATATTTTTGAATTTATATATTTAGACAATCTGCCTACACTTTTAGAAGGTTAAATGCTCATCTTTTCTTATTTTTTGTTTATTGGTGCAGGCAATTCCAGATTAATTACTCGCCACTTTGTGATCATTGTAATTGTGCCCAAGGTTTTCTCCTGAACCAAAGTTATCTTCTTCCTGCCCTGAAATAGTGACATCATGGCATGACCCAAATGGCTTTATAATGCCCTTGATAAGGAGCCGACCATCCCTGAACCTTTTTGAGCAAGGGGCACTAATACAAAAAGGACTCATTCCAAAAAGGCCTAGTTTCCCCTATGTGCACTATATGCACCACAAATGAAGGTCTTCATAAGGTCAAAAATTTTTGAATTAAAGTTATGCAAAGAATCAGAGAAAGACTTGCAAACAACATACAATCAAAAGACACTGGCTTCTTTCAGGACTATGGTGTTCAAGGTATACAATATATGTGTGTAGATACATACGCACACACATATATAAGGTCAGAAAAGTCGAAACGTACAATCTAAAAGAGAGGCTTTTAAAAAAATCCTCACATAAGAAAAAGGATAATGAAGCACATTAATTACCTTATTTGTTTCAAAACAAAAGAAAGCTATGAACAAAACAACACTAAACTACTTACTAAACAGAGCTAGGCAAAATAAACAAGACTCAATGAGACTTAGTAACAAGCACTCAACTTTAAAATATAATCACAACAATGGGGCAGCAAAAACCTTATCCCTACTTTAAACTTAGTACAATGACACAAACAAAAGATGCCGAGTGACACAAGATGACAAGCAGATTCTTGAATCGTTATACAAGCTAAAAACTAAAATGGGAATCTACAACCTACCGACTAGGAAAATCTCTACACACTACATCGCCCGAGACAGACAGAGCTTTTCGGCAGATTTGTGTAGGCTTACCACAGCCCGATAGCTTCATTTTTACTTCTAATTAGAGTCTCTTTATCCCTTGATGTATCCTGTTGGTTTGTTTTGGGATTCTCCCCATAATCTCATAGTATATCTTTCAGGGATTTTCCCATATCTTTTGTTTATGGACCTATGGTCAATATTATGTGATGCAAAGGGTCAAAAGACCTACTTTAATTGCCAAAAAAAAATCTGAACACAGAGCTGAAAACTTGGTGACATGCAACTTTAACTTCACTACTCATCCAAAACCAATAAGATCATCACCTTTATCAGGCATAGCCATGACAAGAAATCCCTCTCAAAAATTTATCGTTGCATCAGTGCCTTCTGTGGAATTGTACTAAGAAACGCGTTCTTTAACATATCACCTTAGACAGGCATAGCTGAGATAACAACTACAACATCCCTACTTAAAAATCTATCAAGGCCTCTGTGCCTTTCATAGAAATGTATTAAGAAACAGGTTCTCTAATATGCTTTTTGTCTCTAATGATTCGCAGGTTTATACTGAACTCAAAAGGCCCAGACAATTAATAGTAAGTATAACAAGGATACAATCGGAGCTGGAAGACAGTTTTGTATTAGTTCAGTGAAATGAAAAAAAAACCATTAAAGAAGAGCCACACACTAAAGTTTTTTTTATATATATATATATAGAGCTCTATCGAGTTTCATAATGGACAATGGAGCTACAAATGTGAATGCGTATGCTATTTGTAACTGTGAGATATTATTTGCTACCCGGATGCCAAAGGAAAACATGATACTACAGGAGTTTCTAGGTTTCTTTTAATGACGATAAAATCAAACAATGAAGACGCTCCTCCCCCCAACTCAGTCGCTTGTACTTTGCCTCAATCATCACACTGTATACAAAAATGATGTGTGCATGTATAGTGTGCATAACCCCTGAGTAGGCTAAAATAAGTCTATCCACCTGCATCTACCGGTTCAACTGGAGGCCACTTTCATCCCCAATAAACTGCTAAAACTAAGAGAACAAACCTGAATCCTGTGCGGCAACTCAATTTGAAGTCGTAAATAGGGACTTCCACAGGAATGCCAGCTTTCAGATCACTAATGTTTTTCAGGAGCAAGTCATAATCGGTAAGTCTTGGGTCTGTCATAAACAAATGTAATTAGCTAGACAACTGACATTACCTTTCATACAACAAGGTCGGTTGAAACAACACAAATGGACAGTCTTCTTCATACATGTTCTCAGTAAAGCAAAGCACAGGTGATGCCAAGATAAAAACTATTTCAAAAAAAAAAGAACAGGGCCAAGCACATAAAACAGCTAAGATTCTTTTAACGTACATTCTTCTCAAAACTGATGAGAACTGAACAAACTCTATGGCTTCATTACAACAAACAATCAACACACACAACAAGTATTGTGAGAACAGGAAAAAAAGGCCCTTACCATCATAATTCCCGTCAACAATACGGGTGCCATCATTATAATTGTCCATTGAAATTACAGTAATGCCTGGCATAAATTTGTTAACCTTCTCTGAAAATACGGTTTTGCCTGCACCTGATGGCCCTGCCAGCCCAACTAAAATCACCCCTTTTATTTTTTGTGACAAAAGTTGACATGCTCGGATAAAAAGAAAAATTCCCTTGTCAAAGGATAAAGGGTCTGGCACTCGCTCGATTTCAAAACGATCACAATCCCTCCTCTTGACTAATCTCAATTGATCCTTTAGAAGGCCTTGCCTCCTTTGCTGTGAGGATGCACTTCTCACATGCCCATTCATAGCCATCGTGTATTGGGACCACTTCTTAATCACCTGCTTCACATCAGATGATGAAGAAAAAGAGAGTGAAAAGCATGCTAGAAACAGTCCATAGAGGTTAGGCCCTCTGTATACATGACATTTGGCCCTCTGCATTGGCAAATTGCAAGCAGGACATTAACACCACTACTACTATTTTGCTACTAAGCTGGCAAGAATGATGCACGAGTTCAATGCAACCTGCAGTGACCTACTCATTAATACGCTACCGCCGTGCAAAGATGATAAAACCTGCTTGAGAAGTAAATTAAAATGGGTACTTTCCAGTACAATGTACCTATCTGCAGTGCCAAAGGATGTTTTGAAGTACGCCTTGAGTGAAGCAAGCAATTATCTCACAATGAATAAACAGACATTACCAGCACACAAACGCATAGTATTAAAAGATCCTTTCATAATGATGCACAGATAATCAAATACAAAGA
The DNA here is from genome assembly GCF_014529385.1 of Adiantum capillus-veneris. Taxonomy (NCBI): domain Eukaryota; kingdom Viridiplantae; phylum Streptophyta; class Polypodiopsida; order Polypodiales; family Pteridaceae; genus Adiantum; species Adiantum capillus-veneris. The sequence continues at coordinate 170,714,473 of NC_140934.1, read as the reverse complement.
GCAGACCGACAAAACACACACAAGCGCGTGCGCGCACATTCAGAGTACTCCGTGAGGATCAGTCACCATCAAAGTCTCTCTTCACTTCAAAAGCCAAATAATAAACAACCAGGGAACATCTGATGGGTGCGCAAGATCAGGTCTGTTAAGTTTCTATGCTGTGTGTGTGTGTGTGTGTATGTGTGTGTGTGTGTGTGTGTGTGTGCGCTAAAAAAAAAAAGCGTGTGTGTGTGTGTGTGTGTGTGTGTGTGTGTGTGTGTGTGAGAGAGAGAGAGAGAGAGACCTGGGGTGATGCGATGAAGAAGGAGAATCAGATCAAAGTCAGTTAGAAGCCTTCTGCCCACCGCCGACGGTGTTCAAATGTACAAGGCGCTCCCTCTGCGTTCAAAATTCTAGCACGCAAGAATCAAAAGGACTCTTTTGATCGCGGAGACTCCAGAGTCCAGACTCCTCCCTCTCCACACACGCATGCAATTGTCTAAAGATTCAGTAGGTAATCATTCTGGGCAAATGTCTCTTTTCCACCGTGTCTGCTCTTCATTCGCCCACTTCACCCGCCCAAGTACATTCCTCCACCTCCTTAAGGCAACTAGTTTCCTTTAATATATTCAGGTTCAGGTTGTTATGCTGTATTAAGGCTAGGTTCATACACACCTCGTCTCAGCCCACATATATATATCTTAGGCTAGGTTAAAGTTAGAGCAGGCGGCCCTCATGCCAGATGTATAAACCTCATCGAAGAAGAAACCTCCATGCCCCTCTCAAATCCGCCCTCGGTGTGCAAGTTCTCTACTTGCAAAAGACTCCAAAAAGTGTGCCACAGAAGAACCACTCCACAACCATACAAACTAGGTTGTATTGAAGTCGACCACATGAACATCGTCACCTTTTGCCTCCTACTTCTTGCATTGTGTGGATTTTAACCACAAATGACAACTATAAATAAGCTATTGTTCACCAAGCCCATCTAAAGTCCCCCCTTAGCATCTCCTTCACAAGCCAACAAAATGTTAGATTAGATGGGAAAGAGGGTTTCCTAATCACCAATGGTTTATCATTAAGCTATGGAGGATGAAGCCTTAGCTTAACGGTAGGGTTAGAGATATGGAGGTTAGGGTTAGGTTATGCCAAGTGCAAGAGCATAATGAGAGAGAGAGAGAGAGAGAGTATAAACACAATGATAATGCTCAAAGTGCAATTGATTCATTAGAAAATAGCCTCTTAAGTAGGCTTAGTGCTTTACAATCTTTGGCTAGAGAGGTTGCATCCTTTTGTTATTGAACCATGTCATCATATCATCTTTCGTAGGTGGATACAGGGCTTTTGTCATAATAATCAATATCTAATTCTCCTAAATGATTTTCTCATGTTAAACTGATCATTTAATATGGGGAAGTGCCAAGGGAGAAAAAGCTAGAATATTGGTTAAGCTAGCAGACCGACCACAGTAGGGATCCAAAGGAGGGAAAATAAGGATCCAAAGGGGGGGGGGAGGGGGGGGCATCTGCAAAAGAGCAATGTGCAACAATGGGCTTAAAAGACCCTAAGGTTCAGCCCATTAAGACTTCCAAAATGCTAAGGTTCCAAAATTCAAAGGTTGTGTCCAAAGGTCAAAAGCCTAGGGAAATTGTAAGCTTTGTGTGTGTCCCAAAAGTCTTTCTCAAGCCCTACAAAGGAGGGGGCGAGCCCAAGAAGTAGGAGATGAGAGAGAAACTCACACACACACACACACACACACAAGCTTCTTTTGTACACAAGGGGAAAGAGGGACACATGTTAGCTCCCTAGCCCAGAAGTCCACAAGGTGTACTCAAATCCTATTGGATGGCCTTGGAGGTGGACCAATGAGAATTAGGCTAGAGTAAGTCTAGTTGAATTAATTTAAAAACACTTAATAAAAGAACCAATAAGAATTAAGCTCTCTAGAAGACTATTGGACAGTCTCCCTAGGGATCCAATGAGCATTCAGCAGCCCAATGGCTTGCCTGATTCAAATTGACCAGGAGACAAAGGGGTCCAATGAGAGTTTAGTTGCATTAATTAATTAGCAAAAGATCTCACAAAAGGGGAAAGGGGGACACATGTCAGAAGGCTATCACTTATGCTGCTTAATTTCCATTGGTTGAGCCTGGGGAGGTCCAATAGGGAGTGAGCATGAGCAAATAGCAAGAGGGGTCGACCAAGAGAGAGAGGGTGCTGATTTTTCAAAGGCATTATTCGCTTACACACTCACACAATTTATGTGTAGAGTAAGAAGACTCTCTCTCTCTCTCTCTCTCTCTCTCTCTCTCTCTCTCTCTCTCTCTCTCTCTCTCAAGCTTTAATGGAAATCTTATCACCTACTCCAAGCTTGTGAGAAGGGAGGCCTACACCAACAACTCTTGGCTTTGTGATGCAAATCCAACCAAGAGCCAAGCTTCAATGCATGCTCATCTCCTCTACCATGCTAATTACTAAGATAATATATGCTAATATGAGTGATTATGCTACACACGGAAGGCGTAGCGTCCCTGCAAAATACCTCGAATAGCATGATAGAGACAATAAAACACCACAAATATGCATACCTGACGGATCCTGTGAGCATATAATCAAATCGCACACGAACAGAGAGGAAAAGAGAGCGAGAGAGCACGTTTAGGCGCACCTCCTAGAGCGGAGTGCTACGCCGGCTCGGCGACAGAGAAGAGAGGAGAGATGAGAAGAGCATCGCAGACACTGGGTGCAATCTCCCCCCGTGCAAGAGTGACCATTTCCCTCTTGCACGTATTTGTTTTATAGATTTCTTGAATGGTCAAATGTGAGTACAAACTGGCCGGCCGGTCATAAATGGCCAAAGCTCATAAAAGAGCACTTGAATAATAAAATGTACAATATATATGTTTCCATTCGCATAGGCGTAGCTCGGTCCAGTCTTTTCCACCTGTCACAGCTGCAATAAATAATAAAATATCAATTCCATAACATACCTCTTCGTTGGAAAGCAACTGTCCTCGGTTGCGAAGATAAAAATCTGCAAACAATACTTGTTAGAAACAATGATTAGAAATCTGGATCAAATAGTTTTTTTTTTTTAATCCATAAAATTAGTTAACATTGCTTATGCCTACCGTCATCCACATACTACCTATTCTAGTGTCCCATACCACTAGAATAAGCAGTTTATGTCATACCCGGATGAATCGGGATATCATTGGTCACACTCATCATCAATCTCATAATGTCAAGTCTCATCACATAAACACTGCCGTGATAAAATAATCATTAGATACCAAATTCCAATTCCACAATATAAGTCCAAATTCAAATCACTTTCATTATGTACCCGGGTAACAAAATCATACCAGTTATAGTGGTGGCCAGCCATTATAGCATGATTTTGTGATCGGTGTTGCCTCATCCGGCGAGTCTACACCAATAAAACATGCTGCCTAAATTGGCGAATCTGCACTAATGCTGCCTAAATCGGCAAATCTGCATTGGATATTGTTTAAAAATTATAGTTCTGAAGTGTATTATTGTGCTGCCTAAATCGGCGGATCTGCACCAAGATGAGTATCTACACACTACCTAGATCGGCGAATCTGTGTGTGTGTGTGTGTGATCAATGGACTAGGCAAGACATAAAGGGAAAAAAAATATTTACTATGTTGTTGACATCACAGTGCAGTATATCAAAGCACTTACAAATTGTTGTGCACTATCTCAGAGTACTGTAGCTCACATGAGTAGCTGCATAGCTTACGACCAAAGCATCTCAACAAAATTATATCACAAAAATTCCTTTGAATTCAATTAGAGGACATAATCTTTGCAGTATTTGAGTATTCAACTTAAGTACAATACAGAGACAAATACAATGCAGAGAAAAGAGGAGTGACGTATTCGAGGTACATACCATCAGAATCCAGAGTGGTTACTTGATTATGTGTGTCAAGAGAGTTGTGTTGTCTCTTGGAATGGTATCAGTAAACATAACTAGGAGCTTGGCACAATCTGGTATGATAGAGTTAGTGTAATCAAGAGGAGGTACTAAGGTTTAGATGAGGATAAATATTGGATCGATAACAGAGTAGGGGGTATCATAAAACTCGATAAAATATGGTGAGAAGATTAGTACGGGAGCCGTAAGAATCAATTTGCAAAATAAAGTTAAAAGATGACTTATCTGACGTCCTCGCATTGTGCTCTGCATCGGTTTTTGTGAACCTTAAATGAGTTAGAGAAATGTAAGAAAAACAAGTGAAGATTATGATAAAAATCATTTGATTAAGGTCAAGCAAGACAAGTAATTTTAATTTCATGTAAATGATGATAAACCGAATAAAGGTATGGGGGTTGAGCAGTGCTACTGTACATTAAATAATGAGCCATTTGAAGAGGAGAGAAAACCATAAAATCTTCACAATTTGGTAAGTCCTACAAATTTCAAGTCCCTAATGAAGAATGCAGGACATTTGAAAACCGTGGTCGACAGAAGGAATTGTAAAAAGAGCAGGCGATATAGCCATGCCACAATTAGATGAAGTTGTGAAAAGAGGTCACCGAGCAAGCTGGCAGTAGTAGTATGAGCATGAACTAATGTGTGTTAATATTAACCAACTTAAAATAAAATGCGAATAGCATTACTAGGAATCGCAAAGGTTAAATACTGTTCTACTTACCCAAAATCATGCAAATCTTGCCATAAATATCTAAAGATTAGAAGTAAACTTAAATTTTTACTTGGTGAGCCAAAGGCTCTTTTTCTAGTATCCGAACGCAGAAGCCACCACATGGCATTTAGATTTATTTATTTTTAAAAACATGAAAGCTCTAAATTTAAAAAAAAGTTGCATAAAAAGCTACCAAGTGAGTAAAATAAAAAAAGCACTCTACGCTGCTCAATTTCCCTCAAAAGCAGTTCGCAGAGAAGCAGTGATGGGGGCTTTTCACAAGCCAAGCTCCCATACCCCTCTTCTCTCGTCCCCACCCCATGAAAACCCCCTCTTAGGGAGGGAGTGATAAAAGGCATTGGAAAAAAGTAAGAAAAAAATAAAGTATGCTTATGTAAATATATAAGAAAGGTAAAATAGGCCACCTCATGCTTGCGGGGCAGCCCATCCCCACCTTGCCTCCTTTTTCTTCACTGTTGCCCCACCGTGTGTCCCTTTTCCTCTCCTCCACTCAAAAGGTCAACCCCCTCTCTCTTCCCCTTGTCCTTTCTCCTTTCTCTCTCCCCTCAAGCTACCCCACCTCTCACCAATAATGCATTCTAACTCACCAATAATGCACCCTAACTCACATGCAACTTACTCTATCTTCCAAAATAGTATACCCCACCCCCCCTTTCTCTCTCCTATCATATCCCATGACCCAAATACCCCCCTCTCTCTCTAAAGGGCGCCATGTCTCTTGTCTTGTAGCTAAATAACCTCCCCCACACTCACACACACTCAGTTTCATTGAAAAAGGTGCCCACAGACCCATCCCCACCCGGTGGTTACCTGATTTTTCTTGTGTTCACACACATCTGCACACAGATTCACCTCTGAACACACTCCCCTCTTGTAATTACTTTAGTCTCCATGTCACCTCTCACTTTTTTTCATCAACCCATCTCTCTCTCTTAGTCTCTCTCTCATGAGACTGCTGTTCTGGCACATATACACACAGCCAGACAAGTGGGGCCCACAGTCACATGGCCTATGTAGATAATGATTTCTTCATTTCTAAATTCTATAATTTCTCCCCCCTCCTTCCCTATATAAAGAGGGGTCACCATCACACTAAACACACACACCATCACCAAAGAGTACACTATGCACTGTGTGTGCCTAGTGCACACACACACACACCCACACCCACACCATCACCATCACCGCAATCACCATGCTTGTCTTGAGCATGACCTCTACACCCTTGGCTATGGAAGATGAAGGGCAACTAAATGAAGGATGATGGCCATAACCCTCGTGCGAGTCTTCGCCATCAGCTCCCACCTATCATCCATGTGCTCTACCACTCTCTCCCTTCTCTTTCCCCTACCCTATGCCCCCCATTTCATCGCCTTATTCTCTAAATAAAGCTTGAGGTTTTGTGAGTATGTTTTCTTGCAATGTTTTGCCCATGTGAGGTGTGCGGAATCGCCACCTAGTATTGTGTTTTGGAATGAGCTTGTGTATGTGTGAAGGGTGTGCGGATTCACCATCCTTTTGTGATGCCTAAGTACTAAGCCGCTATACCCCCTCCCTCACTCTCTCTCTCTCTCTCTCTCTCTCTCTCTCTCTCTCTCTCTCTCTCACTTGATCTCATTCCCTTTCCTTTTCATCATTACTCCCAAGCATCCATCTCTCTTGGATGAAAACTTTGTTATGGTGGTGTGTTGTTTGCGTCCTAGCCGCTGAAGCTAGGTGGTGCCCCCTGTTTGCTTTACCATGACAGGCTCGAGGCGCGCCATTCAGTCCCCAGTGTTTTAGAGGCCGTCGGGGTTCGGGGTTCGCTTTGCTCCCGTCAGCAGCTCGGAGCTTTGACTGCAGGTTTGTCTATGTACACTCTTTGCAAGCGAGAGAGAGAGAGAGAGAGAGAGAGAGAGAGAGAGAGAGAGAGAGAGAGAGAGAGAGAGAGATGTAGCATATTGGAATCGGCCTTCTTTTGCAATGAAGCCTGAATACCTAACTATAAGCCTATCTATGCCTTCCTCGCGTAGCAATCAGAACAACTTTGTGTGGAATAAGACCCAGTGGCCAGCTGAACAGTATGTCCAGCTTCAACTACCATACTCAGCTCGTTTCTAAAGGCGCAACTAGTTATCGCCAGCATTATGTCGCTCCAAGTATAGCTCATGTAGATTCATCCTTCAATATTCATGGAAATGATATATTGCAGCAAGTCCCCATGAGCCATGCCTAATTCTCAAGATTCACACCAATTCTTTTCAATACTCTTTAATCGTGCAGAAGGAAGCCGGGAAGAAACCAAAAAGAGTAATGCAGAGCTTTCAAATCCTAGTTATCGTAAATCATCAAGCTGGAGGGTACTTCGGATGCTTGCCGCCGTGATGAGCACTCTCAAAGATCAGATATTGCGTGTGATCAACCCATGGTAGAGGTCTGTTCTAGTGCTACTGAAACAGAAGATATCAGATTTCAATCGATGATTAGTTGGCCTAATCTAGAGTCGAATCGCCAAAACTCACTGCCTTCGCAGGCCCGTTCAACACATTTTTCTACTGATGCTATCAGGCTGTTGACGATGCAGACGGCGGAGGAAAAAGTAAACGTCGAAGTGGACATGAGGGCATAAAAGCTTAGCAAGATCGGTCACGCACATATCTTATGATTGTTATCCTCAAGCTTATGATGGTTAGTTGCTTAGGCTTTTTGCAGAGAGTGTGAGGGGATTAGTAGCAGACACCTCAATGTCCAGAGAAAGGCATGGGGGAATATCGCCACTAGTGCAAGTCATGGTTTGATGAGCCGTTGGCTTCAATCGCACTCCTCATCTAGCTCTATCGATAGCCAATCCAAAAATTTGATGAGGCAAGCATTTCGAAACGATCTGCAGAAAAACAAAAACATCTCTCATAATCAATTCAACGCAGAATATGGTGTCCGCGAGGGTTGGTCAAGTAGTCAATCATGCAATACCCACGCTACCAACCAGGATCAAAAGAATAGTCAAAGAGCAGAAGTGGAAGCTAATTCATTTTCCACACAAAGATTTGATGTTAGAGAAGCCGAAGAACACTGACTGCGGAGTACTGTAATTTTTAAAGACATGCCTACCAATATGTCAGTACCTATTATGCCTTCAGCAGCACTTTAGTGCTGACCATTCAACAATTGGGTAGGATAGCAGAAACTTTACATTATAGTTTCTCCCTACTATCTTCCCCGTGCTGATGGTGAAAAAAAAGCCATCAATAGATATTTTACAGTTGTTGCTGATGAGCTTGAGTATACCGTCTCTATGGCCACAAAAACACACTCATTACACCCACACGCTACTGGATTGAGACCTTGATTAAAACCCCTTGGAAATAACATACGTCAAATGGACCGACAAATTCGACGTCGTGTTGCCTTAAACCACAGGTTGATGTGTTGAGAAGTATAACGTGGGGCATTTACAAGTCCTAGTTGGTCATAGCTTGCCATAACGCCTAGTGGGTAGCAAAATGGAAGGTAGTATGGGCTTCATAACTGCTAAAAATGAGAACGTCCCTGCCACGTACACCTTTTGGCTCTATTTTGAAGGTGAATGATAACTAGTGGAATGCCACCCGTAATGATTTCCATGAGCGTCACGTAACAGTAGTTTGCAAGATGCAGATTATTGATGAACGGACTAAATATAGTGCTTTCCGCTATGGGGATGCCGACCTCAAGATGCCTATTATCATGTGTAGTTAGAAAGCCCGTTTAGTCAACAAGGAGACAAGAAGACATAATTGATGACCGAAGCAGCTTAGAACACACACACCCAGATACAAAGAGATACACACACACAAAGAGATACATTGATGACCGAAGCAGCTTAGAACACACACACACACACACAGATACAAAGAGATACACACACACAAAGAGAGAGAGAGAGAGAGAAGGTAATACTGATCAGAGGCCATAGAACATGAAGTTACATCTATGTGTTTTGTGTATGGTAGGGAGGACATATATTCACAACACTGCATGTTCCAATTGCACAAGCGTGACTCCAACTAAACAACATTGCAAGGTCCGTTATCTGCATCCAATTTCCCATGCGCATGCGTTTGCTTGGCGCAACACATAAACGCTACGGGGCAGGGCACGACTTCCGTTTCTTATATTTTTTTGGAGAGACCACAGTGCCAGCTCTCCACCATACTTTTGTATGGCACCTCTGTATGACGTGCACTGTATACTTTGCACTTTTAGTCTGTGCTTTCATTGCAAGATGATATGTTTAACTATTGACATTGGTTTTTTGAAGCTTGACTCAAATATCGGCATGTTGGTTGGACAATCAAAAAGCATCAGTACAACATTGCAGGTCAGTAAGCACCTCATTTATTGTTGCATTTCATCCATCTTTGTCTCTTTGCTTGTTATAGAATTTTTGTATTACTTCCTTTGCTTCGGTTTATTTGGATCTCCGTTTTAGAACTACACACTTGAAGTCGATCAACATCTGCACATGTTAGTTACACACACACCTCTTTGCATACGATTGCTAGCCAATGCGTGTGATGTATTACAATAGTGAATACACAAGTAGTGAATGCATGTGGTGTATCGCAATTATGAATTCACCATGTGCACCTTTACTTTAGCTCTAAATAATTGATATCATACTAGGTGTCTAAATAATTGATACCATACTATTTATGACCTCGTTTCTCGCGTACTAGGTATCCGTATGAAGTTCTCAAGACCTAGAAGATTATAGTCCAAGCGTTAATAAGCTAGGGAGCAAACTACAACCAGCTTGATACTAGCTTATTCGTCCATATGCTAGATCATGGTTTGAAATTACTGCATTGTATAAAGATTGGAGCATGTTGTGACATCTTTGCTCACAATCTAAAAATATGTCCCTCATGCACGACGACATACCTCACATACATAGCGATGAACAAGGTTGACAAAAAAAAAAAAAGACACTCCTGCTGCTCTCACTTTTGTATTATTGTTGGGCTGTATCACTGTTCTCATTCATTGTACCGAGAACTACAAAAAAAAAAGACAAATAACTAAAAAGAAGAAAGAGACAACACACTCGACATCCACCTTCAAAATACGAGCCAACATTCTGTGCTACCAACCATTCGATGATTTTTTTTTTTTGAAATACTTTGGTTTGCAAGAATTTACATGTATCACGTATACTAGAAAAAACATTCATTAGTAGACATAGTACTACAACCTCACTTGAATATAATCTCAACTGTAACCATCCTTATAATCTCTAAAAGTTGATGCACTTAACTTTGTCTCGTTTCATAAACATTGTAGCATTTTTGAAATATATATCCCTTTCACTCACTGCCACGCTTGCCAAATTGGTTATTCTCTTGTTCCCTTCAGTGCTAGATGCTAAATGTCAATTTACATACGTCATGTTATATTCTATAAATGTTATATAGTAAGGCCCACCAAGCAAGACTAGTTGCAAATAGTGTGATAAATCCACTGAGGATATTGGAGTTATACAGAGCTTAAAGCTTAAGTTTACTTTATGAATCTTGTTTGTTTGTGTTTCCAGCATTGTGTTCGATAGACCAGCTACCTAAATTTTTGTTGTTACCTACGACAAATTTGTATGATTCGTTAATGGGCCTCACTATGCTTTAGTTAGATTTGTGGATAGTATTCTCTAGGAATATTGTAGTTGGTGATTGGGTGTATTGCCAATGTAATTGAAAGAGGGCTGTATGTGCACAATGGTCATGATATTGTGTGAAATGTGAACATACATAGGTTGCACCTACTGTTTTAAACAAGGTGTTGTGCCAGGAGCAGTGTGGAAAATAGACAATGATTAAAATATGAAGTCATAATTTTGATGATCTAAAAATAAGACCGACATTGCGAGATTAGTAAATCACTACAATGAAGAGCTATGAAAAATGAAGGTGCAAGTGCCGCCAGTGTAGGCTTATTACATCAATTAAAAATAAAAAAATAAAATAGGTTTGAGCTAGAGAGTGTCCACACGGGGTGTGGTGGTTTCGTTTTTGCATGGGCGGTCGAGGAGGTGTTCGGTGAGGTCAGTTAAAATGGCTTGGAGTGTGTGAACAGAATTTTGCACGTCTAGAAATCGAAGACATAGCCGACGAAAGCGGTGTTCCAAGCGATCGTAGTCGCGCCGGAGTTGAGCGAGTTGCTCCTGTAAGGATAGAGGAGTCGGGGATGAGTGGGTCATCGTGAGATGAAGCGAGGTTAGAGGGAGCGGCGGGGGGTTGAGAATCCATGCGTAATGTGAATTGTGAAGAAATGGTGCCCAAAGGGAAGACGCCCGTGAAGAGATGCAAGCGTCCAAGTGAAGCGAGCCTTACTGTTGTCAACGTCCGAAGGGTCGTTCGCTGGAGATGTGTTTGTTGGTGGAGAGTGGCGATAAGGTCGTAGGATGCCCGGTAGTGGGAGTAGGGCACTGAAGAGCTTTGTCAATGATTGTCGCTACAAGAGCTTCGTCAATGCTTTTTCATCACTGAAGAGATTCATCAAAGTCTTGCCTCTGTAGATAGTTGTACAGGGACTGCTGGATGATGTAGCGACCTCGACAACCTGGACGACAAGCATCTATGGATCCGGTTGCCCAATTAACTAGATGCTTGTGCTGAGCTTAGAATCTGTGTATCGAGGGATGCAGTCCGCTTGTGGGGCACGAATTTAGTGTATTTGTGTGATGGTGGCTGCATGGCAAGCCTGCAGGTGAGTGTGGTTGTGTGGATGTAGCAGACGAATAAGAGGGATGTGATAGTGCTGATGGAGGATCAGATAGAGTTGGAGAAAAAGGGGAAGTGGGTAAATCAAAGGTAAGGGTGGAGGATGGGCATACTTAAGGGAGGGTTACAAGGTGGGGTGGCAAAAAGAAAAAAAAGATTTTGTGGTTGCACGACGACGGGCAGCTAGAAAAAAAAATAAAAAATTTATTGGGTTGTAGCTAATTGGCGGCCCTTTTCTCAGCATGCGAAAAGTACTAGTTATGGTTACCTGCAACAAGTAAAGGGTATGGTGGAGGACTGATGGGTATGCAGTAACATCGAGGGGTAGAGAAAGAGACAGAGATTGAGAGCTGCTGCATGTGCTATAGGGCTGCAGTAGAGCGTGTGGTTGTGGTGGGCCGACTCCTTGCATACCACTAAAATTAGTGAGCGAGACTCGACTGCATGTGAGGGAGAGATAGAGTATTGGGCAACAGTGTTGGGACGTTGCATGGTGGGTTGGAAGTGGAGGTGTGTGTGCACCCATAAAGCACAGGAAGGGCCGATAAATGTGTGCATGTCTGCCAGTAGTTCAAACTTCAAACAGAAAACAACGGTTGGATTTCGACAGTCAGGGTAGGTGCATGACGACAAAGGGTGGGCACGCAAATGACACTGCAGGTGGGTGCCCCCTTTTATTTTATTTTTTTCTTTTGAAAATCTACATGGCGGCTAGAGGGCGAGAGAGAGATATATATACACGGCTATTACTCCTCAATGAACTAGCAACCGTGTGTGTGTATGGAGCTAGTTGCTTGACGGCGCAGCCATGCAATGAGGGAACAATCGCAGCCAGTGCGTCTATTAAGTGGGTCGGCCGCTGAACTGTGTAGTGCTTCATATGCACACTTAGGTGAGTACTCATCATATCATGTGGTTGAAGCAAAGTTGAGGGAGTGCAGTGCTCGGCCTTAAGATGGCTCTATCATCTAGGAGTTCCAGTGCGCCGGATGCATCAAGAGATGAGAGAGAGAGAGAGAGAGAGAGAGAGAGAGAGAGAGAGAGAGAGAGAGAGAGAGAGAGAGAGAGAGAGAGAGAGAGAGAGAGAGAGAGAGCGACTCACTGGTTTAGACAGAAAGAGAGATGAGGTTGGGTGGTTGGCCACCCTTTCTTCAATCTGCATGGCGGATTATGTTCGATAAAGAGAGTGAAAAAGAGAGAGAAAAAAAAACGGGACGACCGTTGCACCGCTGCATGCCGAGTGCGGATGTAACAACCTTAGAAGAAAGCTTTCAAATGGTGCAATTTTCACATTGAACTGGTTGAAAATGCATGCAGAAGTCGCCATGCATTATGCATTAGGGGTAGTTGCGTTGGTTCTCGTTCACCTGCCTTGATTATGTGATGCAGCTAGCCAAACCTGTGATTAGCATTTGCCAATTGTCATCAGTTAGCCATCGTACTTGGTGGTGCCGACGACCATTGTTTCTGCCAGTGTTGAAAGTGACGCCAAAGACGTATAGTTGCAACTTCTACAAGGTTGATATGTTGGTCCGCTCCTACTGCTTTGTCTGCAGACGTTGAGATGACATGAATCCTTTAAAAATGCGCGACCTTTAAAGTCTCTTGGGGCTCCTTCCCACGTTGCTTCCTTTTTAGATGCTAATGCTCGGCGTGAGACGACCACCCCTCGATAGTGCTACTGTTGTTGTATGTCACTATCCATCGAATTCTCCAGCTATTGCATGGCGTCCTAGGTGATTGAGCCCAGGCTTAACCCTTTTTCTTGTTCTTCTTCTTCGACTACTATACATATCCTCAATCAAATTAAGAATTCCTCTTAATCAAATATGTAGACTAGTTATTTTGATATAATAACTATTATTAGGAGTGCTAACCACTATATTAGAAATGTTCGGGCTTTTCTCACTATAAAAAGTATTGTTATTTCTACTCCCTTATACTAATCACAGATTAGTGAAAAATTTATGATGTTAAGGTCTTCAAAGATTTTCTGAGAAGGAGAGAGAGAACAATAAAATTAGATGAAATAGAAAAGCAGTGTGTAGATGCACTTATCTCTAGTACAAAGTCGTAAAGATCTAATTTTGCTCAGATGCCAGGTTGTAGACCTCTCTGATTGTTTGTTACCAAGAGCGTAGCCTTGGGCTCTGATACCACTGCTACAGTCGGAGGGCGTAGCGTCCCTGCAAAATACCTCGAATAGCATGATAGAGACAATAAAACACCACAAATATGCATACCTGATGAATCCTGTGATCATATTATCAAATCGTACACGAACAGAGAGGAAAAGAGAGCGAGATAGAGAGAGAGAGAGCACGTGCAGGCGCACCTCCTAGAGCGGAGTGCTATTCCAGCTCGGCGACAGAGAAGAGAGGAGAGATGAGAAGAGCAACGCAGACACTGGTGCAATCTCCCCCCGTGCAAGAGTGACCATTTCCCTCTTGCACGTATTTGTTTTATAGATTTCTTGAATGGTCAAATGTGAGTACAAACTGGTCGGCCGGTCATAAATGGCCAAAGTTCATAAAAGAGCACTTGAATAATAAAATGTACAATATATATATTTCCATTCGCATAGGCATAGCTCGGTCCAGTCTTTTCCACCTGTCACAGCTGCAATAAATAATAAAATATCAATTCCATAACAGATTATGTGAGGAGATGTACATCTTTCTCGTAAGAATGCTCCTTCTTCCTCTCAATCTACTCTCATACCCCGCTAGCTCTCACCATCTTCGAAGGTGTGTGAGGTCTTGGGTCTGAGATCTTGAGGGAATTGATGTTGTGTTTGATAAGTGTTTTTCTTAGTGCTTGAAGTTTCCATCTTCATTGCACTAGCTAGTATTGAAGGAGTAAAATGTCTCTTTTGATGGGAGAAACCATAATACGAAGCCTTTTGGAGGGGGGACCGGCTCCATGTAAATCCGGTCCTCAACTCTTATCAATAGCTTAATTTCTTTCTCTTTTGAAGTATTGTTCATGCTATCTAACTAGGTGTTATACTTTTTGTTGCTCTCTCCACCCAAGCACTCTTGTTATTCTCATTAGGAATCTATTCTAATGAAATGCTCACTATGTTCATGCTATTTTCCGCTACACACAAGTTACTAGACCATTAAATGTTACATTGGTATCAGAGCACAAGGTTTCTCTTTTCTTGCTCAAGAAGGGAGATCCTCAAGCTAGCTATAAATGGTTGGTATTATTAATTGCCTTTGAGTAAGTAGAATAGGGATTTTCCAGCCTTGCAGTGGGCATGCCTTTGTGCAATTAACGGGGCATCACCGTCGTGAGCTATGGTCTTAATAGTGGAGTCCTACGGGGCTTGCCGATGGCTTAACCACTATATGAATATGTGCTCGCAGCAAATTTTGGATGTCAAAATTGCACAAATTCATCAGTTTTCACAAGGAATTCCTCTGAAAGAGTAAAATCCCTTTAACTCTCAGTCTATAAGCCCAAATGACATGAAATTTGGTGTAGGTGCTCAACACAACATGCAGAAGATGGGTACAATGTCAAAACTTCAAAATTCCTATCAGAATCACTCTTGAGACATCATACACGTAAGATGTTTGTTGATGAGTTTCTGGACAGAATTCATTTACAGGCATGCCTAAGTCTCTAGCAATGGTTTTCAAGCACTTCTACCAATTTTCATGCAAAAATGTGCTCAGAATCACAAGTTTTTCTTTTTTCCGTTTTAGACACTCCGTCTTTTGTCTTTTGGGTGTCAAGAGTTGGTCAAAACTCTATTCTCAATGTATACTTAGGGTAAACCCCCCCTTTTGAATACTATGGTGTAGTCAAATTTGGTCTCCAGATGCCCCTTGAGACATTATACACGTATAATGTCCAAGTTTACAGAATTTTAGTTTTGCTTCACAAAACTCTTTGCACATGCCCTCTTATATACTCAAAACCAATCAGCCATGCAAAAATGTCAGCATAACTCTTTTCATTGCATTTTTACCTCGAAATTAGACTTTTCAAAGAGTCTAAATGCAAAGAAGCACTTTAGCAAATAAATGAATGATGAATAGCTCTAGATCAAAATCAGATCACTTACCTAAAGCTACTCCTACACATCATATGGGGTTTTGCATTCATGAGTAGAAAAACGCTTCAATGCCACACATGGACTAGCAAATGCTTTTATCACCTCCCAAACCACTCAACCACCACAACTACTCTAATCTACAAATCCTAACTAAATCTACCTAGTCGCAGACCCTCGGCAAGACACACACTTCCTGGCTATCCACTTGATCTCTGAATAACCTCTTCGAGATCCACTTGAGAAAACTGCTTTCTTTAGCCGAAACTAAAGCAAGCAACCATCACACGAGTGTTAGTAGGAATACCTACCTAAGTCCTTGTATCCCCGGCAACGGCGCAATGTTGCAGGAGCGTATCACACCACCCATAACTTGTGCATGCAACACAACCTAGATCAACATAATGTCAATCGAGGACACAAATGACACGATAGGCACGCGGAGGAAATCTCTTTAGCTTGTCAGGCTGAGACCATACTACACATACAACACTCTGGAAGGTCAATTAAACCATAATCTAGAGTCTCACTGCTTTCAACTACACCACCTACCCACATACACAAACGGAAGGAAACTCATCAAATCATGCCAAAGTCGTATGAAACTTATGGAACCTAGGTTAAATGTAGAGATATGTGCTAGAGCTATGCACCTTGTGGCCTTTTAGGCTCGAAAAGAATGAATAGGAAGATTGATAGGATTTTTTCAAGCTCCACGGGCGACTAGTGCTGAGTCTTAGGGATCATGGAGTTGGTTTTGACATTTATAAAGGAAAAGGGTTAGCTAATGAATGTTGTTGTTAAGAGGATTACACTTATTGGGGGTGAGAGATGAAAGAAAGGGGGGGGGGGGGGGCATAGGAGAGATTATTCTACTGGTTGGACCAATGATAAGAATTAGAGGAGAAAATATTTCAAAGGTGGAAAAGCAGTTACGTGATTTAAACTAAGGAAGATTGTGAGTGATTCTTGGATGGAAAAGGGGGTTCTCAAGGCTCTATTTAGAAAATGGGCCAAGTAACAAGTAGTATAAAAGCAAGGCTTGGTAAAAGATTCATCAAGGGTAAACTGGATCATTAGTAACGTTCTAAGGTAAAACAACAAATGGAAGAGGCTTTTTGAGAGGGGAAGCACCATAACATCCCCACCAGCCTAGCCTGAATTAGTGATTGTGCAAGATGGCTTGTATATTGTTGGAGGGATGAAGATGTAGGTGAAACAGATGAGGGTATTTTGGCATGCAGTTGTTGTACAATAGCTTAAGGATTCTAAATAGCCAAGACAAGAGCAATAGGTTGAGTTGTAAGCTGTGAGCTGGGTAAACATTATGAGGATTTTCATAGAGGCCCTTGCATTTTGTGATGTCTTAAAATGAAGAAGCTAAGGATAAAGTAAAGGAAACAAGGTCAGAGCATGATGGAGAAAATAAAAAACAAAGGTTTAAGAGGGTCTCAGGAGGTGTTAGCTTAGGGTTTGAAGCCCAGAGAGAAAATCCTTCATGGGATGGCTCAAGGGAAAAAAGCATAAGGGTGAGGGCATGAAGGAAAAGCTGCTATGCGCATGCTAGATTTTAGCAACTCAATTATGAGGGTAGACCAGATAAAGATAGATCCTCTTGCGTATAGTAAGAACATGGAATGGTAGTTGAAGGACGACGATGACGGTGTGGTAGGTTTTCCATGGTGAATCTCCCGGGCATCCACCTTCAGATGTTGATGTTCTGACAGCAGCACTACTTTCCTTGGACCAAACCCTCTCCAAAAAGTGTCTTGCCTTTAGTCCACTCACAGACACTGGTTGGGGCACTTCTTGAGCGCTTGCATTGTTCTTCTCTGCAACAATGGAGGTGTTGGTCCCATGACAACCTATTGACTTTAAGAGCCCTTCCACTTTTGAGATAGCATCAAGCGGCCTCTTCGCATGCTTCATTGTAAAGGCATAATCGATATGAAGCTTTAATAAACAATCAAAGATGCACATAAAAGCATGAAGTGTGCAAAAATGCACATTTTTTAGAGGGAAGTTAATTATAGGATTCCATTCATTGTCTTTTGTGGCACAATTGGGCTCTTCCAGCATAGGACATCGTAGCACCGAATGCTCCCACACACGTGTAATTTGTGAATTTTCCTCGTCCTCTGTTTTGTTGACTATTGCAATTTTGCTTGCATTCCCCTTATAGCCCTTAATGCAGAATGGAAAAGGATACAGAGCTCCCCCTTGTTTGCACCCTAGAATGCACTTGATTGTTTTCAAATCGCTACCTAAGTGCCAGTCAACTTCAAACTCCCATATGCCATCTACTTGGAGTTTTTCCCTAGCTAGCTATGCCTTAATGACATCTGGTATCCATGGAATGCATTCAAAAATCCAAGCAAGCACTCCATGGGTCTCCTTGGGAACCTTAGAAGCACCAAGCCACCAAATTTCTTTCTCCAATTGCACACTGAAAGATGGTTCACAATTCTTGTTCATAGTTGTACGTTTTGCATGAAATAATGCCTCGTTAATGAGAGTAATACTCATCCTTTCTAGTCTTTGTTTCTTCACAATATGACACTCGTCTAGCTTGAGCACAAACACCAACTTTAAACCTGGCAGTGCAAGATGTCCAAAATAACATATGGAAAATCATTATTTGAGGAAAAAAAGACTATGCATTACTGGAGCCTCATCATTAGGTGGTACACCATAAAAATGTGCCATTGCCATTTGAAGCCTTCTCAAATCAACAAAAATATTAATTGACATTGAGTAAGGAAATCCCTTGCCCACACTGTCTACACCTATGCTTGCATTGGTACATTTCCCTACTCCTTTTGACCACTTGGTAAAGATGGATGAAGGCGTTATCTCCTCTATGTGTAAATAGCCCCTTATTCAAAAGTACACATCCTCGTTCGAGGCCTTGTTAACAAGATTGACTTAAGTGCTATAGGAAAAACATTCTCAGTAATTCCTCTTTCCCTTAAAGCATCCTTACGGAGACCAAATAAGGCAATGTAGCCCTTAGTACTAATTCCCACTTCATCACAAGCCTTCTGTACATCAACATCGCTCACAAGATTTGAAAACTTTTGCATCACCTCCTTTGTGACATCATTGTTCAAATGCCATGCATTTGGTGCTCGTAAAAGGACTACATTGATGCACAAACTTAACAAATGGATGCGATCCTCCTGGCTCTGGCCACCACACAGCTCTTGGATAAAATTCCTACAAGAATGGACAAAAACATTACTACAAAAGCAACTTAAAGCACAAATTGGAGCGTAGCAAAATACACCTTGTAGCCGTAATTCTTCTTTTTTTAGCACCACCTTTGGGGGCTAAAGTATCTATGGCATTGAAGCTCCTCTTACGTTCCCTTGCACCTAAGGGCGTCTTTTTAAGATGCTGGATCTTATCTTCAAGGTTCACAATCTTATCATCCTTCTCTTTCACCTGTAGCTTAAGAGTTTTCACTTTGTCCTCTGCATGAATGATCCTTTTGTGTAATCCACTAGTGGTATGGGAAAGAATTTGACATCAATGCAAAGACCATTGTGTGCTATCAGCTCCAGTAGTCGACAATCGCTTACAGTATCCAAGAAGACCTTGCTCCCCTCTACCTACATATTGTAAGAATGAAGCAAGGCTATTGAATGTTGGATACACGTTGATGGTTGGATCATTAGGGTAGAGGCAAACATGCACCCAAAGGTCCACATTGGTGTGACCTGCACCACAGTGTTGTTGTGCATTTTGTAAGTAATGACGCTTTGAGGGTGCGAAGTCCTTTGACAACTGAACATGTAGATAAACCTTTTTTGAACTTGACAATCTTGCTGTGGATAGGAGGTTTGTAATGGCGCCTAGCTCCATGGAAAGGGAAATAAAGCTAGCCTCAAGCAATATTGGAGAGCTGCAACAGAGCCACAGAGTAGAGAAGTGAGCAATGGAATGGAGAGCTACAGTAGAGCTACAGAGTGGAGAGGAGAGCTATGGGATGGAGAGTTGCAGGAGAGCTACGGAGTGGAGAGAAGAGCTATGGAGTGGAGAGATATGGGGGTGAGAGATACAAAAAAGCTATGGAGTGGACCTACAATAAGGAGAGGGAAGGAGGAAGAGTGTGTGCTGAAAAGTAGGAGAGAGAAGAGAGAGGGAGAGGAGTGTGAGAGAGGGTAGTTATTTTGGAGGGAACTAACAAAAAGGGAGAAGAGCAAGGGAGAGGAGTGAGAGAGAGGGTAGTGATTTTGGAGGGAAATAAAAAAAAAGTGGGATGTTTGGTATTTTTCAAGTCTAGCAGTGAGACTTTGAGAGAGAAAATTGATTTTTGGGTATACATATAGGTTGGGAAGAAGTTTTGAGTAAAAGTGAGGTTTTTTTGTTTTGTTGGAAAAAGTGATTTTTTGGAATGAGGCTATGGACGCCCTTGATGATGTGGCAAAAGAAAGGGGGGGAGGGTAGTTATTGTCATAAGGACCACCACTCTTTTGGGTAGAGAGAGAATGTATCTATCCTCCCTCCCTAGCCTCTATTTCAACCTACAAAAAGCCTATGACAACCCAAAAAAGCCTATGAGAATACCCTCATTCAATGGCCTTGTCTCCTAAAGCACACACATTTTCAACCTTAATCCCTTAAATTAGGGATCCTTACAAGACCCTTTTGGGGTTCATATTTTTCCTAATGATCTTGTCCCCTTTTGGGAGGTAGCTCCCTAGGAATGTCATCCATAAACACAACTTGAAATTGATATAGGAAACTAGAGAATTCTAATGCCCCTCTAGATTCATTTTTAGTTCATTAGGAATGCATGCATCTTTCTTAGACTCCTTGAAAAAAACTATCTAACAATGAAGAGAGCTTTTCATTACTTTGTATAAAGTTTGAGTGTGTACAAGTGGTATAGTGTTCCCCGCACTATTTACATCCAATGAAACATCCTTGGATCGATAGGAAAAGAGGAATTTTGTATTAGGAAACTTCATTGTGGAAGCCATGTGATCACACCATGGTGCCCCTACGATAATATCTTCATGCTTGAGTGGAGAAATGAAGAGATCATCTTTCTTAATGTAGCTTTGCACATGGAGTCTTAGCTTCCCAATCAATCAAGTGATTGAGACCTCTTGCCCTTTGAAAGCTCCATCTGCTTGTACCACATCTCCCATCTTGAAGTCATGAATTCCTAGCTTGGTATCTAACTCAATAGAAATGAAGTTGTGGATAGAGCTAGGGTCAAACAATATGAAAGGATCATGCTCTCTTACTTTTCCCCAAGCATAGGAGAGTGGTGCTCCTTTGCAATGCCCTTCCTCTTTTAGAGATTCCACCATAGTGGCTCTAGGAGGGTCATTATGTTCATTTCTCTTGGGACATGCCCGGGAAACATGACCATGCTCTCCACACTTGAAACACTTGTTATATTTACGATAACGTTCAACCTCTTTAGGAGAAAGTTTATTACGATAACGTTCAACCTCTTTAGGAGAAAGTTTACCTTTATTATCTTTTTCCTTTTCCTTTCCTTTGTTGTTGTTGTTGTTATCCATGGGAGAATTTTGCATCGCATTGTTCTTTCCATTTGGCTCGACTGATTCTTGGCTTATGTTCGCTTAGAACCCTTCTTAGTCCCTTGTTGGAAATGAATCCTCAAAGCGACCATAGTATTATGTATGACTTCCAAAAGAGTTTTAGGTCTTTGTGAGTTGACATACTCACTCATCTTCTCATATAGGCCATCACAAAATTGTTGTTTTTGTTCCACAAAGTCTTTGTTTTGTAGACAATCACGCTTTGAGATGTAACTCCCAAAACTTATCCACATACTTTTGGACAGACTCATATAGGGACAAATTCAAGCTTCTCCATTCCGTGAGGACTTTGTCTTTGGCATCACTTGCAAGGAATTTCTTTGTAATAGCAATCCTCAAAGCTTTCTAGGTCTAGGCTTGCCCACCATTGAAAGGCCGACTTTTAAAAATACATAGAAAAATTTCAAAGCTTTGAAGATTCCAAGAAATCTCCATCTCCAAAATCCGCTAATTTGTTGGATAAAGTTCAACACTTTATCAGCTGCTCCAACGATTCCATCATAGGTGAGGAAACTGA
Organism: Adiantum capillus-veneris; assembly: GCF_014529385.1. NCBI lineage: Eukaryota > Viridiplantae > Streptophyta > Polypodiopsida > Polypodiales > Pteridaceae > Adiantum > Adiantum capillus-veneris. The sequence goes on along the minus strand of NC_140934.1, from coordinate 170,692,904 downwards.
TGTTCTTTCCTCCCTCTTTGAATTTCTTCAACTTACATGACCTCTTCCATCCCGCATAGCTCCTCCGTTTATCTCTTCTCTTCTCTCTCTTAGGTTGCAAGTTGTTATCCTCCGTGTCAGAAGATGGTGATGATGACAAAGAGGAAGAGGAGGAAGAAGGTGAACATGGTAACCGTTTTCTTTGATTCCTCTTGCTAGGATTTCTTTCTCCCTTCTTTGGATTAGCATGGGAGGGAGTACTTGATGACTTTCTCTTCTTTTTGGGAGGATTAGGTGTCTATCATGCTCGTCGTCTTCTTGGGGTAGCATCACTTTCAAAAGTTGGAGGGATGTCGCTTTCATACCTCTCCCTTGAAAGTTTAGTGCGCACTTCTTCTTCTCGAATAGTTTGCCAGGGAGGTCCTTTGGGTATCTCTTTTTCATTACCCAAAGAGATTCCTCTTTTGGAAGTCTCACTAGGAGGCCTCACATGAATTCTCTCTTCATGGGAACTTGGGGGAACTTGGGCTTGAAGAGCTTGAATTTAGCTGTGAACCTTCACTTGTAAAATAGGGTTTCTCATTGCTTCTTGTAGCTTGTCAACAAGGTAGTTGACGACTCTGCAACCATCATTAAATGTTATACCATGAGCCAAATCTAAGTTGTCAATATTAATTACATTCTCTTGATTATGTTGGGCCATCAATGAATTTCCTTGTATGTGTATGCTAACTCTTTCCTTGACACTTCCAAAACTTTGGATGTTACTCCTCTTATCCCTTGAAAATTAGCACTCAAGTAACTACACATGTGGTTTAGACTATTGTTAATTGCAAAGAGCAATGGAGAGGGTTTAACAATGCAAGGTTGGCTTCCTATAGGGTGACTAATAGCTCAATAATGGTTAAGCCATAGTCAAGTCCCAAAAGACTCCATTATTTTGACCATAGATCCCAATTGTGTCCCATGTACCGTGTAAATAGGCATATCAACCAAGTTAATAAATCCTAGTCCCACTTACCCTATTTCAATGAACCACTCCAGTCTTTTATAGATTGCTCAAGGACCTCTCTTCTTAGGCAAGAAAAGAGAAACCTTAGCTCTAATACCAATGTCAGAGAATCTAATGCTTACTTTTAGATTCAACAAAATTTAGCTATAAAAGGAGAGATTTTTCCTTAAGAGAAAGATAGCAAGGAGATTAGAGGTTGTGTTGGGCTGATTTCTTTGCATATTTACACATTAAAATACCTAGATTTATGCACATAGTTCAAAGAGAATACCCAATTAAGATTGACAACTTGAGGATTGGATTTTCTTAGAGCTGCCCCCCCCCCCCCCCCCCCCCCCCCCCCCCCCCCTCCAAAAGGACTTGTATGATAATCCTTTCAAATAAGAGCTTTGTTACAATACATGTTTGTGCTCTTGCAGAGCCTTTCTTAGATCAAGAAGATGGTTTTCTTCAAGATTCCAAGGTATAACCCTTTCTTGGAAATCGTCTTGGCAAGTGGATACACCACACGCACACACACTTGTTAAATTCACACAAAGCAAGTATGTACTACCTTGGAAATGTGGCCTAGCCAAGCTTAGTAAACAAAGACTAAATTCACCTTACTAAATGAGTAAGGGTTGATCTAACCTTTAGCTTTTACCTTTCATTTGATAAAAACCATAAACTTACCCTTTTATTGATTAGCTTGAGTGCAAGACCTTTGCACAAACCTTGGCACAAACCTTGGAGGCTTATGAAGTTGACCCAAGGCTACAATCTACCTGCTAATTTAGGACTTGATAAATTAGGCTAAACTTTGATAAAACTAGAACTCACCCTTTGGGATTTAAAACTTTTACCTCCTGTGCAAAACCATAGCACAATGCTTTGGAGGTTCCACCAAGCTGCTAAATTAAAACAAGCTAAATCTAGACCTGCTAAATTTAGACTATCTATGGCAAGTCAAAATTTCACCCTAATGCTTCACAAACTCCATACTAGAGTCTAAGGAGTTATTCTAATAATGACTTGATCTTAGCATAGTCACTTTTTATTTTTAGACTCCTATAATTGCTCTCATTCATCTCCTTTGTCATGTACATTTGATCAAGGCTGTCGGGGATAGATTTATCATTCCTTGACCTGTACCTATGACTAAGATAACTAGTTAGCAATTAACCTTGCTATTTTATGGACTTTTTTTCCTTTTGGTCCCAAGCCTTGACCGGTTGGTCCATCAGTACTTAATCAATTTCACTTATTCTCTTTTTATTTTCCCTAGACTTAAGTGGCTAGAACATACTTTTAGAAGGTTAGAATTAATATTCATGACATGGATCCTGTGTGGTACTTTGATAATGGTGCAACTAAGCACATTAGGTTTCATCATAATCTATTCACTAATCTTGACATTGTTCCTAACAAGAATACTATTCTGTGTGCATGGATGGATGTATTTGTTTGTATATACACCCTTTGTTCATGCATGGATGTATCCTCTTAAGGAAAAATTTGAAGTGTTTATGTGCTTCAAGCAATTTTTTCTTATGGCTGAAATGTATTTGTTTGTATATACACCCTTTGTTCTTGTTTTTTTTTCTCTTTGGGTGGGAGGGGGCCGGGGGGGGGGGGGGGGATTTTATACATACATACATACATATATATATATACACACACACACACGCACACACACACATACATACATGTCTAAAGAATTCAATGCCTTATTGGCGACTCATGGGATGAAACACCAAGTTTAATGCCTTATATGTCTCAAAAAAATGATAGTGTTAAGAGAAAAACCAAGTCACTTCTGGAGATATCATGATGTATGATCAATAACCAAGCTTAGTCACATTTTTGGCTTGAGGGTGTAATGTGTATTGCATATGTACTAAGCATGTAGCCCGCTAAACAATTGTGTTCTATCACTCCATATGAAGCTTGGCATGGCAAGAAGTTATCCATTAGCCACTTATGTGTGTGTTTGGTTGTTTGGCTTATGGTTTGGTGCCTAAGACACCCCGCAAAGAGATTGAATGATAAGACTATAACAAAACATTTGACTATAGTGTAGCATTAATAGAGGGATTTTGGGGTAATGCCCCTCTAAGGATATCCATGTCATTCCCTCCCCTCAAGATTGTTCGCATGGTAAAAAATTTGTACATAAGCTTGAAACTTTGTGAAGGTCGATGATCTAAATTCTACTTGTCAAGAGCTATCCCGTGATATATGGATCCATAAGGTTTGGAAATGGGAGGTGGACACTACATGGAAGATGTTACTATTGACTATATGGTCAAAATAGAATCTTCTATGTAATGTTTTCCACCCACTTTCGAACCCTATTGCTAAATAGCTCATAACGAGTAGAATCTAGATCACCAACCATCGTAAAGTTTGAATTTTTCTACACGTTGGTGCAGCGAAAGTGTGTTGACCACAGAAGATGGTACATAAATGTATATATGGGCTAGTAGGTGCATGGTAGAGGATTTATAGACATCCTAGGCAGGTAGGTGCCAACAGCAGCTGATGTCTATGACTGGTGAGGTTTCTTAGACCAAAAGTGCTTCAACGTGGTCTAGATGGGATGATAGGTGAAGGAGTTTTGAGGTGCATATTTTTTTTCTTGAGGATAAAGTGCTTGTACTGTTGAGAGAGTTGGTCCAGACGGCTCATACACCGAAGCTCGGAGCGTGGAGGTGGCCGAGGGAATTTGGCAATTTTTTCCCATTTTGGGACACTTGGTCCGAGGCCATACAAAGGTCAATGTGTGGAGCGAGCAAGAGGGGTCGAAGTCCGGTAAGCAGGCTTGGAGGAGGTTCCGATGACTTTGCAATTGGTTCACCAATCACCACAAGGAATGCAGTGGAATTTGGAAAAACATTATTTCAATGCTTTTTATAATGTTTTTTGAGAAGATTTTGGAGGCTTTAGGGGTCCAATTCATGAGCAACGACCAGGTATCAGCTTAGATGAGCCCATATGCAATACCGCAAGCCTACGGAGAGGGGTATAAGACCTACAAGGGGGCGCCCCATTGTGGACATCACGTGGAAATGGGAGAGCTTAAGGAGCTTGGAATGGCGGCCTCGTTAGGCGGCTCTCCTGGCGCTTCTAATGCATCTAGGAGTGGCGGTTTTGGCGGAGCAGGTGCCAGGCAAAGCCGTTCGGTGATTGAGAATCGACAGTGATGGTGATGACAAGACCGTGTTGGTCACTGGTGTTTCCACAAAGTTCGGCCCAAAACGTTTGAAGTGAATATAATGGGGGGCAAGCGCTAGAACTACCGCTAGTGCTTGAGGGGGCCTTCCCATGGCCGTGCTCAAGTGTGCACAGAGAGAGAGAGAGAGAGAGAGAGAGAGAGAGAGAGAGAGAGAGAGAGAGAGAGAGAGAGAGAGAGAGAGAGAGAGAGAGAGTTCCAATTGAGCCAAGGGGCGCTTCACAGGCTAAGTGAGAGAGAGAAAGGGAAAGTTTCCTGATGTGGCGAGCATGCAAGATATACTAAAAAGTGACTGCCAAGTGTGTGATGTGCATGTAAAATGCTAAATGAAGCTCAAGGAGAAATGTATGAGCAGAGATAGCCCATTTTTTTTTTCTTTTTTGAGCTTTTGCCCACTCCTATAAGAGGAGGTTCTCACGTTTTTGTTAGGGTTTTTGGCCATTTGAGGTTTTGCCGTTCTTTTCCCTTGGGGGGGTCACCATGTATAAATTGTTAATATCACGTGCGTTCAAGGACTATTTTTTAAACTCCTTATCTTTAATTTTTAACAAATAAAATACACCCTTTTCTATTCAATCTGTAATTTTTTTTCCCAATTCCATTTTATGGCATCCTTCTATATGTAAAAATGAAAAAAAAAAGGATTTAATAATCCCTCCTGCTGCACTCACGTGATAGTCACATAATTATTAAGTGACCCCCCCCCCCCCCCCTTCCCCCAGTCTTTTGCTTGCGATTGTGAGGGAGGACAGTGGAGAGTTTGAAGATTAGCAACTGTTGAAGGTATGGTATGTGTATGGAACTAGGAAGGCTGCCGATTGTGATGTGAGCTCACTGAGGAGTGTACCGGCTTGGAGCATGTTGTACATGGTTGTTCTAATTATAGTGAATCCATCATTGCCATTTCTTAGTGTTGATTAATCCTTCCCCCTTCCCTTCTCTGCTTGTGTGTGTGTGTGTGTGTGTGTGTGTGTGTGTGTGTGTGTGTGTGTGTGTGTGTGTTTTCGGGCGTGCCCCCCCCCCCCCCCCCCCCCCCCCCCCCCCCCAAGGTCAGTTGTGCAAAGAGATATATTGTGTGCGTCTGTGAAGGCAGTGAATTGGGCAGTGCAAGATGATTGGTCATGTTTGTGGTGCTGCAGCGAGTGTGTGCGTATGGTTGTGTGCAAACGGTGGTTTGCCTTGTGGATTGTGTCGAGTTTTGAAGGTGAACTCTAGTGGAGAGGGGTGTTGTGTATATCCTGGGCTATAGAGAGGCATTGTGTTTGTGCTCCAAGTGTGTTCCCCTTTCTCCCTCTCCATTTTTTGGATCCCCCACTGAGGAGCACATTGATGCTCCTGTTTGAATATTGAACACGGTGTTTGAAACCAACAGACAGTAGGCAGATGGTCGGAGTATGTTCATTGGTCGAGTTTGAAGTTGATAGAGATGGTGGAGCCAAGCTTTGGCCCCTTATTTAAGGTGTTGAAGACCCTGAAGACTATGTAGCAGATTTTGAGTTATGGATGCTATCGATGCATATGGTGACATATGCAAAAAATTTGTAGATGGTACCATTGTAGATGCACGACGGGCAAAGATTTGGTTTGATGGTCTGAAGAGTGGTGATTGAAGCTCACGACAAGAGCTGCCGAGTAAGTTTTTGAAGCGGTTTTGGAAGGTGATTACTCGGGTGGAGGTTGGTGCAAAGCTGAAGGTGGTACACCAAGATGTAAGTAAAGAGTTTTCAGTTTTCTTGGAGAAATTTTAAGTCTGTTGGAAGTAATTGGAGATCGTTATGGGTGTTGTAAAGTGTGAGCTTTGTCCTAAAGTGTGAGTCAAGGAGAGGAGAGTGGATTTATCCCACATACTGTGGAGCAAGGCTGTAGAGCTACTTAAAGCTCATTTCATGAATGAATAAACAACAACTCTATTTTGCACTACATGCTTGTCTATGGTGAGCTTGTGCTAAGCTCAGTCAATACTCAAGATTGTGCTTATGAGTCCAAGCTAATTCTATCTTGGAACCTAATTCACTTGATTAATAACCTTGCTTGCACATACACACTCACGCATTGACTCTATGTTTCTCTTTCATCCACCATATCTAGCATGATCCAATTCCTAACATTTGGTATCAGAGCCATGGTGTGCTAGCTAGGATTGTCATTATGCATTAGTGTGTGTTAATTATTAGCATCTCCATTAGATCGATTAGCATTTCATAGTTGTTGTCACGGCCCATTAACATTTTCATAGTTAAGTTGCATATCTCACTAATTAAGCACTAATCTAGCTATGTGCGGGCATGTCCTTGGCACACCCAAGAGGCCACTACCCTCCATGGCTAGGTAGACTTGATTAGGGAGAGGATTAGCATCCTTTGAATTTCATTTTAGATTGACTTTTTTGTGTCAATTTTTGCATCATTTGCCTCTTCAATTAAATTCATTAAACTCATTTTCCTTTTGCATTGCTCACCTCATCTCGAAGTGCTCGACGCAAGCTTTCCATAGAGCCTGCAAGCTCTGCAATCCGAGCTCAAAAACCTCTTAAACTCCATCCCCAACTTTGCCTAAAAATAGGTGTGTGTGTGTGTGTATGCAAACCTGCTAGCTCAAGCTTAACATTCTACTTTTCGGAGCCTCTTCACAAGCAAGCATGTGGGCTTGTTGGCTAGCCCAAATTAAGTAGCCTATTCTTGGCTTGAGGTCAAGATGTTTGCCCAAATTGGGGAGAGTGGGCGGATCCGAAAACTTGCATCAAATCCAATTTTGTGAAGACGACGGGTCCGCTGGGGGGAGTCCCACGCCTGACGCCTGCACTTCGCGTGTGCCCAAAAAATGGTCGACCGTCGCCTGCCCGACTTTGCCCGCACCTATCCGCGCTTGCCCGAGAATCCTGCCCGCTGCCCGGTGTGCCCTCGCTTGCCCGACGCTGCCCCCGCCTTGCCCGAGTTGCCTGAAGCTGCCCTGCTGCCCGGTCGTGCCCGCCTTGCCCACTAGCACTAGTACGGGATCCCGTGCCCAAGAAGCCAAAGGCCAAGCTCCCACAAGGGGGTGCTCCCACCTATGCATCGACTCCAAGGAGCTCCCCAATAGGGGCCAAGTCCTGCTGCACGCCCTCCTCTGGTGGACTTTCACACCCAAAATCAGAGCTTTGACTGACAACTAAGAAAAACTCCCACAAGCAAAAGAAGTTATCAAACAAGGCCTCAATTTTTTGAAACTTCAAACCTTTATCGAGCATCCAAGGGCTACCAAAGGGGCCATTCTCACCGACCGCAGAATTACGAAGCTTCAAAGAGTTCTTTCGAGCATCAAAAGCAAAAACAAAGAGCTATTTCCCCTATTTGTGAAGAGGGGCTTCACCGATAGTGAAGAGGAGCTTCACATTGAAGGGAAATTCCAAAGTACACATTGATCTTGCAGCCAAGCACAACAAATTTCTTGCAATGTATGTAATTGTATTTGTCTACATGGATGACATTATGTGCTTTTGTAAGGGGATAGACATTGACATTGGAGAGTCTCCAAATTGCTAAAATCTCTCTATGTGTGAAGATTTTGTGACAAATTGTATGAGAAACACCGCATGCTTGGACTCTCGGAGTATGACCAAGATGGAAGAGAGCATTAATTTTTTCATAAACCTTTTCATAGGATATTTTAGCATATTGTTGCATGTCATTATGACGCATGGAATAAAGCCTGATTGTATAAGAAAAAGGGGGATAGAAGCACTCGTTCGAGAGGAGGATACGAAGTCAGACCATGAAGCAGTTGAAAGAAACAGCAGAAGCAACGAAGGCAAGAGACCTGACAGAGGATCAACTCACATAGTAGAAGACAAAAAGGATGAAGATGAGAGCAACATTGTCTTTTATGAAGACCCATTTTGAAGATGCAGACTCTCTACTTGTAGGGGAGGACTTTTTCCTGTGTGGATCTTATCATCCTGTGTGGACATCACCATCCTTTGTGGATTTTTCTTGTGTGGATATCACCATCCTTTGTGGAATTTATTTTCCTGTGTGGATATCACCATTCTATGTGGATTTTGTTAGCCTGTGTGGATCATGCATCTTCAGTATCTTGTCATAGTCCAAACCTCAAGGGGAGGATTGTAAATTGTGAGTTTTGTCCTAAAGTGTGAGTCAAGGAGAGGAGAGTGGATTTATCCCACATACTATGGAGCAAAGGTTGTAGAGCTACTTAAAGCTCATTTCATGAATGAATAAATAACAACTCTATTTTGCACTACATGCTTGTCTATGGTGAGCTTGTGCTAAGCTAAGTCAATACTCAAGATTGTGTTTATGAGTCCAAGCTTATTCTATCTTGGAACCTAATTCACTTGAGTGATAACCTTGCTTACACACACACTCACACATTGACGCTATGTTTCTCTTTCATCCACCATAGCTAGCATGATCCAATTCCTAACAGGTGTTAGAGGAAACATTACCTAATGTTATCAAAGTTTCTTGAGTGCTTGCATCCAAAGATCAAGGACAAGGTGGAGTGCCATGTGGATACCTATGAAGATATGGTGTATCTTGCCAAAATAATGAGCAAGAAGGTGAAGCAAAAGTTGGAGTTGGGCTTGCTAAATCCTGTTGATTATATGCCTGCTACAATGGGTCCATGGTTCGACCAAAGGTCGTGCCAACAATTCAAAGTGCAGAACCTATTGAGGTAAGGCCTATAATGGATTATGCTCCTGGAGGTTTCCAGTTTGTAGTGTGCATGTGCCGATTTTGGACGAGCTTGTCAATGAGGATAAGCCCCTTGTCAAAGAGAACTTGTGTGCAGAAGAGGTAGTGTCACATTCCAAGAGCAACATGAAGAGGTAAAGCTTGCTTTTTTGAAGAAAGTGCATGAAGAGGTAGCAGAGTGTAGCTAGGTTGCAGATGCCAAGTGCCTGGAAGTGGACAAAGAAAGTGTGCAAAACTAAGGTAGTGGTCGAGTTTTTATGGAGCAAAGAGAGGATGAAGATGTAGATACAGAGTCGGCATGCGCTATGGATGAAGGTATGTAGGAGCTTTTTGATAGAGCCTTGACTAGGATACTTGTGATGCGAGGGTTAGCCCCTCCAAAGGTGAAGATTTTGTTGCATGAGCAGTGGTCTGCTACTATGGGTGTGCCAACAAAGGTAGATGTGGAGAAGTATTTGTGTCAGCAGAAATGCTCTTTTGAGGAGAGCCCCACTTTATATGGTTGGGAGGGAGAGTCATGCACATTTATTTTGCATAATGGTGTGTATGTTGATGCTTGGTTTAAAGTGGTCTATTTGCCAATGTATGCTTGCAGTAGTGAGGATATGCCAGGGGCAGTTTATAAGCATGATGAGCTATATGCTGGGGTGCAGCAATAGTGTCAGGTATTTGACCTAGGTGGAAGCTATGATGTGATGCAGGGGGTGGGGCAACCCACTTGAGGTTTGGTAGAAGCAAGATTAAGACTGTGTATATATGGTTTTGGTTTCTCAAAGTGTTTACCAAGTTTTACAGTTTGTAGAAGAAGAAAGTTGTTTTGTGGTGGCTGAACATGAATGTTCAACTAGGAGGTTGGGCAATGATGGTGTAGCTAAAGTGTGTCGACCACAGAAGATGCTACAAGACATATGGATGAGCTAGCAGGTGCATGCTTGGGCAGTGAAGCAGGTATGAAGTGTAGGTTTGGCAAGTGAGGATTTGAAGTATATATCTAAAGAGCTTGAGATGTGGAGCACGTCAGTCTTTATGGATCGACAACGGACTCCTGGTTGCCAAGTTACGGGGGTTAGAAGTTTTGTCGGGGGCAGGTTCCAAGCCACTGGTCGCATTTGAAAGTTATGCCATCTGAAGGTTTTTGAAGCTTGACGAGATTTGCAAAGGTAGTATGTACTATGTGAAACTAGCAAGAATTGACGAAATGTCAATCGGAGTCTCGAGCATGGAGATATTGCGAGTGGAAGTTTGTGCCAAAGGACGGTAGTGTAATTCCAGATGATTTTTTGCATTTTTTGGACCAACCGTTGGAGGGCTCGGCAAGGTCAAAGTGCAACGGAGTTTGTACGAGCTAGAGTTGGGAACTGGAAGTTTTGATGGCATATCATAGTTTGGTCATTGGAGGTTTGAGCAGAAGACTGCAAAGCAATGAATTAGGGAGAAAAAAATGATTTTTTGAGGAATTTTTTGGAGTTGGGAGACTCCAAAGGGAGCATGGCTTCTGCAGCACCACCAATCCGGCTAGTTGTCCCACATGGGGACGCAAGAGTCAAATGATTGTGGTATTTATATAGAAGCGTGACCATGTTGTAAGTGTGATGAGAGGAGAGAGGGGAGATCCCTCCTTTGGCTATGGAAGTGGCATGAGGCGGCCCTTGTGGCCTTGTTCACGATGTGGCCAGGTGGGCCTTGGCGGCTTTCGTTGAGGTTGTTGCCACAATGGCAGTCGTCGACAGGTCATGGGCAGTATCCCTGCGTAATGGATGATGTGGCAAGGCTGGGTGTGGGGTGCCCGCATCCGTAAGCAGCTCAAAGTTTTGAAGGGATACCCCCCCCCCCCCCCCCCCCCCCAACTAGCGCTAGCGCTAGTGCTTGGGGGACCTTCCCACGGTGGTGCTTAGGTGCAGAGAGAGAAATAGCTCCAAATTCCTAGCCAAGAGCGCTTTACATGCTAAGTGAGAGAGAGAAAGGGAAAGTTTGTCAATGTGGCAAGCATGCAATAGATACCAAAAATGGAGTGTGACAAGTGTGTGAAGTGCATGGAAAATGCTAAATGAAGCTCAAGTTGGATTGCACGAGCCATGACAGATAAAATTTTTCTTTTTTTAAGCTTGGGTCACTCCTATAAGAGGGGGGTTTTGTGAATTTTGTAAGGGCTTTTTGGCCATTTTGTGCTACGCATAGCCAGAGAGGGCTGTCGGTTTGAGGTTTTGAGCTCGTTGATGTGTACCAACTTGGAGCATGTTGTATATGGTGGTGTTTTTGTGAAGATAAGACATCATTTTCGTGTATGGTGTCGATTCTCCCTTCTCTTCTTTGCTTTTGAGCGTGCATTTTTAGGCATGTGTCGGCAAGTGTGCCCCCCCCCCCCCCCCCCCCCCCTCCCCCCCTTCTCGAGGTTTGTTGTGCAAAGAGAGATTGTGTGTGTTTGGAAGGTAGTGAATTGAGCAATACGGAATGTTTGGGCCTGTTTGGTGTGTGGCAGCGAGTGCGTATGTATGGTTGTGTGCAAATGATGGTTTGCCTGTGAGTTGTGTCAAGTTTTGAAGGTGAAATCTAGTGTATTAGGGCACTGTGTATATCCTATGCTATAGAGAGGCATTGTGTTTGTGTTCCGGGCGTGTTACCCTTTCCCCCTCTCCAACACCCAATTTTGAGAGGAGATGATAACATGGATTGTCTTAGAGGGTTCTTTTGAAAACCCAATTCCCCTAATGAAAGCAGATGATTATAAGCAGATGATTATTTAGATACAAAGCATATCTGGATTAGTTGAGATGTTTTTGTTGAAGTGCAATTTAGCTATTATTAGCATGTACCAAGGAAACAAGTATGAGCGCATAGAATGTATAGATATGTCGTTACCTCCATTGAATGGACAAGTACATATGTAAATCCTAATTAGACACATGTGCAGCCTATGCAGGTTTCTAATGATGTTACAAATCGGCCATTTTTTTAATCCAAATTTCAAGATGTAATTGATGAGGTTAGGGTTGAGAATGAGTATCCTGGAGGTATGCCAAAATGCCTTGTGCAAACCTTGCATGTTATTGAGCTAGGTGCACTTCTATCTAATCATTCTCGTTTCAGGTGCTCTGCGTGCCTCTTATGCATCAAATTGTTATGTTTGGGTTCTGTCTAGTATGTATGATGCAGAAAAACCTTTGCCATTTGATGAAGCACAAAATTCAAAGAATTAGTTGGCTGCAATGCAATTTGAGTATGGTGTTATTGTGAAGAATGGCAAATAGTCTTCGTGTAGGAAAAAAGGTCGTCGGTATTAAGTGGGTTTTTGTGCGCTCCTTGCCGCACTGTCGAAGCAAGGGCCTTGCCTAACACTGTGTGCGAGCCATAGACGGCTCCAAGCACACAACTAGCTTAACTAGTAAGCTCAAAAGAGGGCAATGGTGTGTCACTCACCGCTCTATGCTCCTGCCGTGGAGGATTCCTTGCCGCGAAGAAGAAGGAGACGCCGCTACGTCGCACTCAACCGCTTCACCGCCGTCGTGCCGCCGCAATGCTCGATCGCACTCTCTCTCTCTCTCTCTCTCTCTCTCACACACACACACACACACACACACACACACACACACACACACACACACACACACACATACACACACACACAAGGAGGTGAAGAAGAAGAAGATGGAGATGGAGATGGAGCAAGAGCACTCTTCTATTGCACAAATGAGAGAATGAGTGAAATTTAGGTTTAGTTGGCTTTTATATGAGCTCACCCTATTCACACTTGGGCGCCCATGCTTAGCCAACTAATCCCTTGAATGTCCCAGTTAGAGTACACCTCTCATCGGCGATCACTCTTACCCTTTTTCTATTGGACCGACAAGCCCCGTACCTGACTCTACCAAATAAATAATACAATGTCCACCGTAGGTTACAACGTCCGTCTCGTAGGTGATAGGGTGTCCGTGAGCCGTGAGGGTTAACATGCCCCCCTTCCTGATGTAGATTCCGTCCTCGGAAGCTATTGAGTTGAAGCTCGTTGTCGAGGTGGAAGAGCATTTGAGATGAATGTCCTTAGCCTTCATTAGTCACTGCAAAATCAAACAAGATTGCACAGTAATTGCATTTTTATAAGCGATTAAAAAGCATATGCAATTTTAGGCAGACAATTGATTGGTAACAGAATTTTAAACAATGTCAGCAATAAGCATTAAATTGCAATGTAATCAAATGCATAAACAGATGTAAAGGTAAAAAATTAAACAAGTCTGGGGTCGCTAATTTAACGGTCGAAAGGCACTAGAGATAGACTATTAATACCATGGGTAAGCTTCTTAATTTTCTCTGGTCAATTAAGTTGTTTAATCGCGAGAGCCAAGTATTTCATGTTCGAGGGCTGACTAAAGGCTATACCTAGAGGACCTTGTAGTTAAGCTACGATAAAAGGAATTTCTCATGAAATCATCGCCTGACTGATTACCTTTTCTTTGACCCCCCAAAGTGTTTTCACAGTGATTCAATTTGATGTTTGTGCTTATTTTGTATGCCTTGGGTTTCTTGCTTTTCAAGGAAAAGCGCCCACACTGGGAACCTCTAGGGCTCTAGTACCATAGGCAATACATGTGAGTGAAGTACCAAATCAAGCTGAGATTTCTCTTCCAACTTAAGATTTTACAGTGTGGCACTTTGATTTTTTGTTTGTTCATTTTCAGCATTTTAATTTTGTAACTTTGGGGGGTCATATAACACTGATACACCTCCCTAGGCTCATCACACTAGTAAACTCCCTTTATAATACTTAAGCGAAAGGTCAATAGGGTCAAGCCCACTAGAAAGCCCTAGTACATTTCACACAATGCTGCCTAAATCGGATTAAGAACCTAAGTAACCATTGATTATTAGGAAGGCATTCCCCATGGTATTAAGAGAAAATCTCTAACACCTAACTTGGTCAAACTAGCTTAGTCAGACTGCTTGATTTTTAAACCTAGACAAGTGATTATGACAAAAAATTACATTGAATTAAATGTTTGATACTAAGCAAATGCGGTGAATATTAGGCTACCAATCACAATTAAAGCAAACAATCATAGATGCAAAAAAGATAAGGGGCAATGCTAATGGACAAGAAAAACCTGTTTGTGTCGATGGTCGCGCTTGATTTGAAGAGTGAGTCGAGATAAAGATTCCATGAAGGTCCAAATCCTATCAATAGCAACACGCTCCTGTACACACTAGGAAACAAAAGGAATACCTCCAGGAGGCACATTAGTGGAAAAAGGTACCAACACTTATTGAACACAACAAAAAACATATGGAACCCTAACCTAATTATTTGCACTCCCCCTAGAGAGTCAAGGGAATAGGATATTGTAGAGGTTGGGGGGAAACCCTAAGGCTAAACCCATATCCTCGTCGTCGAGATAAACAAAGTCATCATCCATGAGACCATATGTGCCGTCCGTGTAATCCTGTAAATTTTCTTCTTCATCATAGGTGCCCATGTTTACTAAGAAGGTCACTAGACGCCTATAGTCATCTTGGTCAAAAGGGTAGGCTTGTGCAATGGGAGAAACGCTCTCTACTAAGTATGGATCAGACGTGGTCAAGAGACGTATCAGCCATTCTAACTCCTCAAAATTCCTCTCACATGCTAGCGTACCTATCAAATCCCATTCACATGCAAGCACTGGAAAGACCATGTGAAATATTTGTGAAAAGTAACGAGGGTACCTCTCACCCAAGGCAGGAGTGGATGACTCTAGCGTACTAGCCATATCTGTACACGCAAATAGATGATTGTTAGAGTGCAAATTAATTTGTTTTTATGATTCGTGTTATGGCTCTTGCTCTTTTACTTTTTTATCTTGTTTTTGTGAGTATAAGGCTTTATATATACATTCCCTAAGATTGGAGATTAAGAGGTCAGGGAGAAAGGTTGAGAGGGAAGCAAGTGAATGATGGATGTCCACAAACACTCCCCCCTTCCTTGGGTAGATCATACCGTTTGAAATGATGTCGTCACCCTTTGAAACCAATTGTTCCAGTTGGTAATAGGTGAGGATTTTTGCCAGTAGTTTTCTATTACCCTAGGTGCCTCGTCAAGTTGCAAGGGTGGTAAGGTACTCTCCCAGCATCGAACTTGAAGTGGTTCATCATGTGATTCTTGAACATTGGGAGGTGTGGATTCTTTTGTAGCTTCATGGAGGTCCACTACTATAGATGGAGGCTGTGTAGAAGCTTTTACCTCTATGGATATATTACATGAGGAGCTAGAAGCTTCATGGAACTCCCCCCTTCTTGAGCTAGGTGGAATAAATTGGTTTTGCCTTGGAGCCCAAACTAGCTCTGGACTAGGTGTGTAAGCATTCTGTGATCTTTCCCTTCCCACGGTATGCCATTGGCTTTAGCGTTACACTGTTTGACTCATATGGGTTTGTTGTCGATAGGGAAGGACACATTTTATGTTTAGGTACCCAAATTTGCTCATTTCCATCATAGTAGCCTTGGGCTTCTAATAGTTGTTTTGGAATCCATTGTGATTTGGTCTTGACTCTCCTAGGACATGCACTTGGTTTTCCGGGGAATTTTTTTCTTGGAATGGATGGGAGGGTTGAGGTAGTTGGAAGTAAGGCCTTGGGGACCCATTGATATGTACTCTTAGGTCGTGCAGGTTGAGTACTTGCAATATTACTGCTTGCTGCAACTACAAGTGTTGAAGTGCTAGGTTCATGCGTAGCTGGCAAAGACGAGTTAACCACCTTGGCTTGTGAATGTTGGCTATCCTTCAACTTTGCTAGAGTTTGCAACGTAGGTGACTTTGCTTGAATGATAGGGGTAAGAGTCGGTGGTCGCGTCGTGACACTACCAGTATCCCAATCAATAGTGCATTTGGTTGCCAACATCCACGTGCGTCCCAGGTTTACGTTGCCTTCCATAGATCCCGCGGGTATGACTAGAAACCTCTGCACTATGCTTCCATTTTCATAGACAACAGGGGTCTGAAGGACTCCAAGAATAGCAGTTTTCTTTTTATTAATGCCCTTGACTTGCATCGTACTCGGGGATAGGGTCGGTTTCCCTAATTGACACCAAACTCCATAGGACAACAAATTGTGTTTAGCTCCCGTATCTAATAAGGCATTGTATAGTGCTTTTCCATAGGGGCTACTTAGCTCAATTGGGTATCGTAGGGGTGGCTCAGATTCTAATGAGTCGTCATCTGTGTCCTCAAAAAATGCTTGCGTGATTCCCAGATTAGCCTCTCGTTGGCGTCTAAGACGTTGTTGTCGTTCTCGAGTCTCAACTCTTGCTTGGATTTTTTAAAGCTCTGCTTGTTCCTTGGAAGCCTTCTTTTGATGGATGGATTGCAACTCTTCCTAGCTTAGAGGATCATAATATCTTTTGAATTTACTCCCATTAAGGAATCCAATGGTTTCAACTCCATCTAGAGTCTCCACACGAATGGTACCTTGCGGGGTAATTTCACACACTCGATATGGTCCCTTACCAGCGTATTTCAATTTCTTCTTTTCATTACGTACCCCGTACATAAGAACTTTATCACCAACCTTGATGTCTTTATCCTTTAAATGGCTATCAAACCACTTCTTTCTCCTATCCTTCTCCACTAGAGCATTTCGCACAGCTAATTGCCTCTCTTCATCTAGCCTTTCCAGGATATATAATCGCTCAACTAAGGGGTTACCATCCCAACCTTCTTGAGAATCTACTCGAAGACTAGGAATGACAAACTCCCATGGCATAATTGCTTCTTGGCCATACACCATCTTAAACGGTGTGCAATTAATAGTAACTTTATACGCAGTACGATAAGCCCATAAAGCCGATGTAAGCTTTAGGTCCCAATCAGTGCGATGAGCCTCAACTGTCTTTGTCAAAATGGAGATGAGAGTTTTGTTGGTACTCTCAGCTTGGCCATTTGCTTGGGGATAATAGGGTGTAGACTTGTGGTGAGATATCATGAAGTTTGATGTGAGTTCTTTTATTACTTCATTTATAAAATGAGTTCCATTGTCACTCACAAGTTCAAAGGGGCATCCAAAACATGTGATAATGTTCTCAAAGAGGAACTTAGCTGTTGTTTTTGCATCCGCCTTTTGTGTTGCTTTTGCTTCAGCCCATTTGGTTACATAGTCGGTAGCCACAATGATATATCGTGATTGCGTGTTACGTGCAGCCGGACTAATCGGTCCTACAAAGTCTAAGCCCCACTTTTCAAATGGTTGGGTTACCTTGATGGGATGTAGAGGCATCCTATCACTTCTTTGTGGCTTCTTGAAGCGTTGGCATTCATCACATCCCTTTGCAAAAAGTGATGCATCCTTAAACAGAGTGGGCCACCAATAGCCTGACTGTAAGATCTTTCGGGCAGTCAACTTTCCTGAAAAGTGACCACCAACTACGCCCATGTGTGCCTCTTGTAGAATATATAAATACTCATCCTCGCGGGCACAGCGTCTAAGAACATCATCTTTTCCTCTCTTATAGAGAGTTCCAGCCAGTAAGCAATAGGGTTCGCATTCCTTGATTAATTTTCGAGCTATATCTTTTCGCAGTTCTTTGGGTGGAAAACCATTAACTAAGAAGTTAACAATCTTTTCACTCCATTCAGGCATTGTCTCAACAATGAACAAAGGAGTATCAGGCAATTCATCATCAACTCCCGTAGGAGCTTCGCCATTAGGGATACGAGATAAATGATCCGCCATGACATGTTTCCTCCCAGGCCTCACAACAACGGTGAAGTCAAACTCAAGAAGAATTAACAACCATCGTGTAATTCGACCTGTGGAACACGGCTTGTTTACCAAATATAGCAATGCTTGATGATCAACATAAAACACAAACTTGGTAGCGAGAAGGTAATAGCGAAATTTCTTTACTGTGTAAATCATAGCTAGACCTTCGCACTCTGTAGTAGTGTAGTTCATCTCGGCATCATTTAATTGGCGACTTGCAAAGCTAATAGGGTAGTCCAATTTATGTTCTCCTGGTTGAGTTAGAACACACCCAATAGCAAAATTTGATGCATCAATATGCACATGAAAAGGTACATTCCAATAAGGTGTTCGCAGGATTGGAGCACTTGTTAGGGCCTTCTTTAATAACTCATAAGATTGATGACATTCTTCCGTCCAGTGAAACTCGATAAGAAGCTTGTACAATGGACGCGCTATGTCAGCAAAGTTTAAAATAAACCTTCGATAATAACCAACATGGCCCATAAATCTTTGAACTCCTTTATAGTTAGTAGGTGGTGGAAAATCAGCAATGGCTTTAATCTTACTCTCATCTGTGGATATCCCGTTCTTGGACACTATATGACCTAGAATGACTCCATGCTTAACCCAAAATTGGCATTTGAGAGGGTTCATGAGATGCGATAAAATCTGCACCTTTCAAATATTTTTCGTAGATATAACAAATGCTTCTCCCAAGAAGAATAAACACAAAGGTCGTCTAGGAAAGCTTCACAAAACTCCCTTAGAAATTCTTTAAACGCAGTGTTTATTAATCGTTGGAATGTAGCAGGGGCATTTGTTAAGCCAAAAGCCATAACACGAAATGCAAACACTCCAAACTCTGTGATAAAAGCAGTTTTAGCTTGGTCCTCTAATGCAATTGTGATTTGATTGTAACCAGAGTACCCATCTAAAAAGCTATAAGCTTCCTTGCCCGCAACTCTTTCAAGCACATGTTCTGAATATGGGAAGGGATAATGATCTCTCGTAGTAGCTGCATTAACTTTCTTGAGGTCCACGTATACTCTTAGTTTCCCATTCTTTTTTGGCACAATGTTTATTGGAGAAACCCATTTTGAGTGCTCAATAGGGTATATGAATCCACATTGGATAAGTTTTTCAATCTCCTCTTGTACAATTTTGGCGTACTTAGGATTCATTGGATATGGTCGTTGCTGGACGGGTTTAGCAGTGTTGATCATGGGAATTGTATGTTGCACCACAGAAGGTGGAACACCCTTCATGTCATGATATGTCCAAGCAAAGATATCCTTGTATTCCTTGAGGAGCTCCTTAAGTACAGCCTCTTCAGTTTCGGTAAGGTCTTGAGCAATAAAGATTGGTTTAGACTCCTCACCTGGTTCTGCTAATTCTATCTCTTTAACTACCGCTAGACCATCATAGACTCCACTGCTTCCATTGGTAGGTATTTGTTGGGCTTTGGCATACACAACCTTTCGCTCCCCCGTGGTATAAGATTTAAAATGTTCAGGAGCCGTATGTAAGTCAACAGGCTCTTGTCCTGACGGAGACCTTTCTTTTAGTTCTGCCTCCTTTTGTTGTTGTGCTAACTCTCGGTTTTGACGTCTTCTTATAGTTCGACTCAATTTCGGCTCTATAACCTCCAATTGAGCGAGGTCAATGGGTCGCGGGCTGCACCACATGACACTCTAGAGATGTTCACCCCAATGGTCTACTAGCTTTCGATGAGCATCACATGCCCCTAGATAGCTAAGCCATTCTGCAGTAGATCTTTCCTTGTTTATCCTAGCTCTCACATTTGCTCGATATCGTCGTCTCTTATATGACCTTTGTTTCTTGTTAAGGTTTTGATTTTGGTAAATGTTTGAACTCGACTCGCCTGATAGGTCTTCGCTTGTATCTTCTTCACTCTCATATAAATTACCATAGATGGTCGTACTAGGCCTTGAGTGTTCAGTTTCTATACTTGGTTCACTCGATGTCTCCTCAGGTTCTGAATCCATTTCTCCCTGAGATTCGGTTTCTGATGTGTATTGGCCTGAAGCCTTTGAGGAATCATCGGTTTCACTCTCAGGTAGGTGTGCCTCTTTCTTATCATCGGATGTTACATGCGCTACACCTAACATGTTTACTGGTGCAATGTGTGGTATCTCTTCTCCATCTGGTGTTACCCAGGTTGTTCCTCTAGCTCCCCATGTATCTATAGTTGCCGCTAGGTGTACCCAATCGACATTGTCTGACTCAGCCATTTCAGGTAGGATATCCATATAAGGAGAGTTCTCCCCAATATCCGTGTCTTCGTTACCCGTGTAACAATACTGTAATGGAGCTGAGTGAATTGTTGTGTCTGATCGATTATCAATGATCAATTTATTTCCTAGAGGATGCGTTTGACCACGTAAAAGATCAACTCGAATGACAGAGTCTTGGAAATGTAAGTAGACGTGGTTTTTGGACCAGTCATGCACCATTTTTGCTTCCCTCATGAATGGACGCCCTAAGATCATCTCAAATGACATAGGATGCTTGGAAAAATCCATAACAATGAAAGTCTGCCTTACCTTGTGTCCCAAGACCTTGATTTTGAGATCCTTTAGCATTCCAATAGGCGTAACAATAGATCCATTAGCCATTTTTACCACAACGCTTGTGGCTTCAAGGTGAGGTCGCCCCATAGACTCCCAACAACTCTTTGTCACCATGCTGACTCCCGCACCACCGTCAAGGACCCCCTTTACAGTTAATCCTTTAGTAGTGATTGGTAGAGTAGCATTAGATTCATCACCTTCAAAGTATTGCCCCAACTTGTTAACGGGTACTTCAATTACAGATTCATGTCCCGCTAGGTCAGATGGTGGTGCTAAATGTTCCTCATCATTCATTACTGAGTCAGGTTTGTTCATATGTGCAAACTGTGGTAATCCGGCCTGTAATTCTCCATTGAGGAAGGCTCGAAGAGCTGAGACTAGCTCGGGGTCTTTATATAGTTTGGACATGATGGTAGTTCTAACTTCTGAAGACATGAAATCCATCAGTTTGGCAACATTTAATGGCATCTTGTGGGACGTAGGATCCTAACAAGAGAATGGTGAAGATGGAATCTCCACTTCCTCAAGGGGGTCGGGCATTCCCTCACCAAACATTCTCTCTAGTAGGAAAGGTGTGTGTCCACTTTCAGATGTCCTACCCTCACTCTCTTCCCGAATGATACTGGGTATAGCTAACAGCCTGTAGTTCTTGTGAGGTTGAAATTGTGTGGGAAACACTGTGTCCGACATCTGGATATGTTTGGGTTCAAGTTCTAATGTTCGTTGAGTTTCTTCCACCAAACCCCTCAGTTGTTGGACTCGTTCAATTTCCACTGTTGGGTTTGGATAGGTTCCAATCTTTCTCTTGCAATCCTCATTTTTTGTCTCTCGTGGCTTATCTTGGGGGTTCGCAACTGGGTGGTTTAACTTTGAATACTCTTTTGGTGTTCGTCGTAATTCCCTCTCGTGATCCTCCTCACTAGCTTTTTCCTTTGTAGTAATAGTTTTGGTCTCTCTGGTCTCTATCGAATCTGAGTCATCCTCAGGGTCATTCATATACACGGGTTCCTCTCCTATCCCTATGTTAGTCTTTGAACTACGTTTTGAGCTAGAAGCATTAAGGGATTTCTTTCTTCGTATTTTCTTCTTTCTCGCTCGGCCAATGGATGCAGCATCTCTCTCTTCGAGGATGTAATTTTGCTTTTGGAGCATCGACCGTGTGAGTGCATTCACTGGTGCTATGTTTATAGTTGGTGGTGTCCCATCAACAATCTCTATTATGTTCAATGGTGTGATTTTCGGTGCGTTTGGATTGTTAGGACACTATGCAATCAAATGATCTATGCCACAACGATTACAAGTGAGTATTGGCATTGCCAATACACTCCCTTGACTTGTTTGCATTAGTGCAGCATTCTTTTGCATTTTAATGGGGCACTCAGCTACTCGATGTGGTCCACCACATTTGTAGCACTGAAGAGGTGGTCTCCTGGCAAAACTATTAATGTTTTGGCCTCTTGCTGCTAGCGCAGTAGCTTGATATACCGGTTTGATTTGTCCCCAATGGTCTTCCATATAGTACATGGGACACTCCTCAAGCATGTCGACTCCATAGGTGATACTAGAGTCTATGTCCTCTTCGCAATCTACATAAGTACTAGATGACTCGCAACCTATTTGGTTCATAGGTGTAACTCTTGGATGAGGGGGTTGCGGTCCTAGCACTGGAAGTGGCAACGGTGTGGTTTGGACCACATTTTGGGTTCTAGGGACCATGTGCTGTAATGGCAACTGTTGCTCCATAGGTGGGGTAGGCATCAATGCAGGAACTGGAGGTGAGTCTGCCCAAGCTATAAGAGGTCTATTTTCCATGATGCGTTTAAGCATTAGGCAATCCTTCGCTTGATGGCCATACCTACCACACGCGTTACAAGTCCCGTTAAACTTTACTCTGAAAGTAGGGCATTCACTCGTAGTATGTGGGCCCAAGCAGATTGAGCACCATTGCTGCTCCCTTCTTGGATACATATGAGTGTTTTGTGGAGCACGATTACCCCTAAGGCTTTTTTGGATGGCCTTGGTGAGATCTACCAAAGTCATCTCAGATAACGTTTGCTCTTTCACGATTGGATTTATCTTCATTGGCTCATGCCCTGACGCTTGCGAACTACTAGACTTCGGCTCGGCAGACACTCTTTCTCCTGCAATCATTAAATTATCCTCCAATTGGATTGCATTCATGGTGACTGCTTCCCAAGTAGTGATACCTCTAATGACTAGGCCATTATAAATACTTTCATGTCGTAGTCCCCTAATGAATCTATCGAGCAATTGGTTGTTGTTGAATCGCTCGTTTGGATTGCATCGAGAATTCAAATTCTTTAGGCGACTAATGAAGTCTCTCACGGATTCACCTTCTTCTCGTTGGGCTTTCTGGAGCTGAGAGGCTACACCCCAAAGTACTCCCTCTCGTATCTATTCTTTTAAGAACAGTCTCCTAAGAGTAGAGTAGATCGTTTTCTCTTCTACTCTTAAGGTTCTATACCAATCTCCAGCCTTTCCGCTTAGGGTCAAACTCAAAGCCTTACACTTATGTAGCTCATTGTGCTCTTCCAAGGAATCGCACACATGTTCAAAGACTTCCATATGCTTTCTAGCATCTCCGTCTCCACTGAATTTCTGTGTGAGCTTAGCTACTTGAACTGCCTTGCTCCTAGGCTCTCTATCAGGTGCACTACGCATGTTTTCCGCAATAGAGCGACCGATAGTTTGAGCAAATGCTGCCAAATCTCCTATTTGAGCAGGTATAATGGGTGTATGTGCTCCTGGAACCACATGTGAGATGGGAGTTGGCCTTGGCCTTGGCATACGCGCGGCTCTTGGGTCCCATATTTCGTATGGTGGTGTACCAGACGGTGGTCCAAAGTTTACAGGCGTGGCCCTAGGCATAGGGGGTGCCTGATATGGCATGTTATTATTAAATGGCATGGCTCCACTTGTATAAGAGCTTGGATAATGCCATTGTGGATTGTAAGCTCTTGGAATAATCGGAGGTGTAGGAGCTACATGAGGCTGAGGTACGACAGGTGCACACGATTGATACATACATGTAGGTATAGTTGGGGGCACTTGCTACTAGGCATCGGAGCAGTGTTAACAAATGAAATCCATGGTGTACTTCTTGTCATGCTCACCACTGGGATATGCATGGTAGCCGTAGTGTCATTAAGAGAAAGATGAGCTAGATCTGGGAAGGTAAAGCTACCACTTGTGGGCTCAGATTGTACTGAGGCTCTTGGCGAAACAGCATATGGAGGATCAATGGGGCTCACTGAGGGAGTCTCCATTTGTGACAGGGTTGGTTGGTTGGCCTTTCCCGTATCCAAGAATCTCATTAGGCCTGTTGAAGGCATGTTGATCCCTGTGTTCTGTCTCTCTAACTCGACAATCCTATGGAGGACATCATAGACTTTCTGTTGTTGCTCATCTATGCTAGTAGCACCCGATGTGGATTGTAGAACATCTAACCAACCCACATGATAGGTGTGTCCTGTGTACCGATCAGTTAAAGCTTATGCTTGTAGGTCATACTCCCAATTTTCATTTATGAATATCCCATCTAGGCCTGGCGTGCTGGAGGTTTCCCTCGAAGTGGAAGCATTATTGCTCCCCATCGCTTGCCCCTTCGTGACTGCTACCTTGGGAGCACTCGGTTGCTCGGCTGGTATGATTGTTGTCATAGGAGCCTTTGCTTTCAGGGCTCGACTTTGTTCTAGCCTTCGTAGGTTCTCAATTTCCCTCTCCCTTGTTGCTTGCATATAGCGTTCGATCTCTTGCACTTCGGCAAGACTCCTACCATCGGGTAGTAGAACCTCAGAGGGAGATAGTCCTAAAGGATCAGGAGGTGTAGTGGATGGAACATTCACATGCACACTCTCAAGAAGCATAGGGTCTATTTTAGGCATGAATGACGAATTTACCTCCCCACTCCCTTCATTTATTTCATTAACCACATGTTCAGAGCGAGTAGCTCTACTAAGGGTCTCTTTTAAGCGGCTAAACACGCTGGACCCGGGCCGTGGGCCCATGGCATGCATGTCTTGACTTGAACTATCAGGGTTTGGTGTAGGATACCCCTCCATGACTTCGTAGTCAGAGGAAGAATCACTAGACGCGATATGAGGATCTTGGTTCGCGCTACCTTGAGTCTCGACCGAAGGTCCAGAACCTAGGGTGGAGGAATAATGGGTGCCCGCGTAAATGGAGGCACTACCAATATGCTCGTGCTCTAACACTCGTCCAGAGCGTAGGTTCATATGACTTGGATCCCCTAGAAGTGTCAGTGAGTGCCCGTGAAAGCTGCTCACCTAGTATTTTTGGGTGTTTTGCAACCCAAGTCTTTTCTTTTTCTTTTTTTTTTTGATTTTTTGGTCCTTTTTTTTTCTGACCCAGCTATAGAATAGAACGTATAATAGCTCAAAATGAGCATCTCGGTCAGAGGGACGTGCCGTGCTTTACAGCCCTCCGTTTGGTCACTTTAGCCCTCGGAATCCCTAAAACCGTCAATTTCTAGTAGAGAACTAGGCCCAAATTAGAAAGTCTAAGGGTGCAAGTGGGAAGAGAAGGGAGGAGAGTGGAGGACTTGCCCCACATGCTCTCATTCCCTCTTGAGGGAGTAGGGTATATATATAAGAGTGAGTCTAGTATATATCATGAGACTGAATAATTGAGGCCTGGGCTTGAGCTTGGGCTTGGGCTTGGGGAAATGATCCCGATCAAAATTTTAGTGTAGCCACTCATGCTTAAATATTTTCGGTTTTTTTTTTTTTTTGAAGGCGACGACCGCGCGCGGTTTAGGTGACCCTTTCTTGGCCACACACACTTTCAACACCTACCTAACCTATCTGTCAACAACTCACAGATAGCTCACTACCTTATCTACTTACTAACAGTGCTGCTAACCACTAACTAATCTGTTAACCACTCTGCTAACTGCTTACTGACAGTGGGCTAACTGTCCACCTACTTCCTCTCTCACTACCTTGCTGTGCAAAGACTGTGTGCAGGCAAACCTTGACAGAAAACTGTGTGCAGACTATGTGCAAACAGAAATTGCTAACTGCCTTCCTACTTATTCATTCACTGCGAACAAGCTAACGACTACTAACAGTGCAAAGACTGTGTGCAAACAGAAAACACAACATTATGCAGAAATCACAGAACTTGCAGACAATACAGAAATTAACAACTTACAGAAAAATAACTCATTCCTCTTCCTCTTCCTTTTCTTTCCTACTACAAACAACTCATAGGAGAAGCACAAAGTGCCTCTTGGGCTTAGTGCAGGGCGATTCCCCGGCAGCGGCGCCAAAAATATGCACTCCTTGCCGCACTGTTGAAGCAAGGGCCTTGCCTAACACTGTGTGCGAGCCATAGACGGCTCCAAGCACACAACTAGCTTAACTAGTAAGCTCAAAAGAGGGCAATGGTGTGTCACTCACCGCTCTATGCTCCTGCCGTGGAGGATTCCTCGCCGCGAAGAAGAAGGAGACGCCGCTACGTCGCGCTCAACCGCTTCACCGCCGTCGTGCCGCCGCAATGCTCGATCGCACTCTCTCTCTCTCTCTCTCTCTCTCTCTCTCTCTCTCTCTCATACACACACACACAAGGAGGTGAAGAAGAAGAAGATAGAGATGGAGATGGAGATGGAGCAAGAGCACTCTTCTATTGCACAAATGAGAGAATGAGTGAATTTTAGGTTTAGTTGGCTTTTATATGAGCTCACCCCATTCACACTTGGGCGCCCATGCTTAGCCAACTAATCCCTTGAATGTCCCAGTTAGAGTGCGCCTCTCATCGGCGATCACTTACCCTTTTTCTATTGGACCGACAAACCCGGTACCTGACTCTACCAAATAAATAATACAATGTCCACCGTAGGTTACAACGTCCGTCTCGTAGGTGATAGGGTGTCCGTGAGCCGTGAGGGTTAACAGTTTTCAAGTTGAATCCTAAGCTTGATAACAATGTTGATCTAAATACGGCTATACTTGTGGCAAAAAGGGTATGCTCAAGAGAAGGGCATTGATTTTGATGAGACCTTTGCTCCTACTTATCCTATGACTACCATTTGTAGCATTTGTGCATTAGGGGCTCTTAATGGTTAAAAAGTACAGTAGTTGGACAAAAAGATTGCATTTTTGAATGGTGATTTGCATGAGAAAGTGTATATATTGTAGCCTCGTGATTTGTTCAAAAAAGGACAAGAAAACAAGGTGTGCACGCTTAAGAAGGATCTCTATGTTTTGAAGCAAGATCATGTGCTTGGTATATAAAGAATCAGAATCATGCTTACTCGGCTACACATGGTTTTCAGAATAGTTTTATTAAGGACACTTTGTTGTCAAGCATGTGAATGGTGTCTCTATGATTGTTGTGCTCTATGTTTATGACATGTTTCTCGTTGAACCAAACAACGGATATATATCTCATTTTAAGGCTGATTTGAATTTTGTTTTTGAATTGTTAGATCTTGGGAAATAAAAAAATGGCACTACACCTAGGCCCCAACACCCTATGACAACAACCATGAAAATGTGATCCCACATGATCTTGTCACTAGGATGCATGATGGCTTCATTAGTGGACATAAAGTCAAAATTCTAATTAATGATGGAAACGTTCACAATTTGTTGATGAAGTAAGCATTTGTGAAACGATTGCACCTACTCTAACCAACAATTCTTATCATTATGTAATATCTCTTAAGCATGAATTGAAGTTCAAGGTCGTATGAAACTTGACTTCCAATTTATGAATGTCCGACGCAAATGTAATGCTTAAGGATGAGCGACTTTATAGACTTGGGCCATCACTCAAAAAGGAGTTATCAACATAGTCCTCGCCAATTTGATTCCAATGGTACTCTTGTTTTTTTATTGGGAAAAAAAAAAAAGGATGTATCTCCTTCTCCATTCTTATGTACATCCAAGGAGTAGTTGTTACAAACAACAAATAAAATAGAAGTTGGAAATAATGGACACAACACAAGAGATCAACAATAATCACTAGGTAATTAATGAAATTCCACACACAATGTACAAAATAGAAGCAGGAAACAATGAACACAAACACAAGAGATCAACAATAATCACTAGGTAATGATGAATGTTAACTAAAAAAAGTAGTAAGAGAGTGTATGAAAGTGTGTACAATGAAAGAAAGATGAAAGGTTATATAGCTCTAGGTGGGAAACTTTTTGTGTTAGAGTGCATGCTAGCCTAGAGAGGTTCCCCACCTAGGATGAAGCCGACATACTAACAAATAAATATGAAATTTAATCTCTCTCTCTCTCTCTCTCTCTCTCTCTCTCTCTCTCTCTACGTGTGTTTGTGTGTATGTGTGTGTGCGCACACACACACTTTACCCCTCTGTTTGGATTGTGAAGTCATTGCGGTATGTACAAAAGAACTGCTTGAGCATTGATGTAGTGCAAAACTTAGCATATTGTCTCGATGGACAATCAAACCCACTAACATAGATACTAACCCAATCTAAATTTGGGCTATGTATCCATCTTCTTTTGAGCAGTTTATCGTTTCATCGTAAGAGTCATGTCGTTTTTCTTTACATACATGTAGGGAGAACAAAAAAATGGAAGGCCAATGAGCAGCAAACTCTCTCAGCACAATGTATCCTTTCCTTGCACATCTTGAAGTTAAAACTTCATGTATTATTGAATCTTTAGATAGCGAGCATGAACATCTTTAATAGAATAATTTGTTCCTAGGTTATTTTCTTCCCCTTGAGTCATGTACAATAATGCAATTTTTGCAAAAACTGTACAAAGACACAGAAGGACTTTATCCATACATTGAATTCAAATAATGCATGTTCTTAGTCAAAACATGATTTGCTTGCTATCTTCTAAGTGATCATGTTGAGATGATGCGTGTTGCTTTATCACCGTTGTGTGTACATGTCTTCACGGCGGTCAGGTTCATGTTTCTCATTATTAGTGCCTTCAAAAGGTAGAACGAGATTTAATATGAAGGCCGTGAATCCTCCAACCGAGAAGCCATTTGAAATAAAGAGAATGATTGAATCTCTAAACCCTGCATTTGCAATCCCCATGTTAACAATTTGCATGGGATAGAGAGAAGGTGGGAAATTTTCATTGCTTTGTATGCATATTGATGTCTATTCAAAAACAAAACCACCTTCAAGCACTTCAGGTCATTACTGTTGCAAAAGATGTAAATACCCTCCTTAGTGTGTTTCTTTGTGTATGCCTTTACAAAAGATGTAAATACCCTCCTTAGTGTGTTTCTTTGTGTCTCTTTGTTTCTTTACTGGTTTTGTAACCACCCATTTACTTTTTTCCTCGACTTTTAAGGTCAAACTAATCAAACAACTAGGATTTATTCCAAAAATCTAAGCTAATCATACTAGGGATATTTAAATAAAATGCCCGATTTTTCAATCAACTTGGAAGCCTTTTTGGGTGGTTGCCGCTCAATGCTACCTCCTCACACTTCTAGGTAACATTTTGACTAGCTTAAGGCTCCATTGTTTTCTCTTCATACCAGTGTTTGGGAAAAATCATTTTTCCAAACATACAAAATTCCTTTCCTTCAATTTGCCAAGAGGAAATTGTAGAAAATTAGGTTATTTTTTCGGGGTTTTACTCTATTTTTCTCTCGTTTGGGACGGAATTTCTCCCTTTCCCCTTGCCCTCAACCGGCATTTTTTAAATTGAAAACGGCATGATATGAAGTTGAGACACATTTTTCCCGAACACTACTTCATACATACCCAACAGAAAAACTCCTAGACATAGACATCTTTAAACCAAACAAAAAATCCATGCTTTCTTTACGTTCTTTTTAATTAAATGCATAAGCTTGATCTTTCAAAACAAAGTCCCCAACTTGCTTATAGGCAAGTGCTCTCTATTTAGGCCTTTTTTTGTGACGCTCTCGTGTGTGTGTGTGTGTGTGTGTGTGTGTGTGTGTGTGTGTGTGTTTTGGGGGAGAGATAGAAATAGAAATAGAAATGGAAATGGAAATGTTATATTAACGTCTTCAAAAGGCCATAGTGACCTATGAGACCAGAAAGTTACAAGGTGGTGGATGTGATACAAAGTCAGAGTAACAAAATAACCTAACAACAATACAAAACAAAGATATATAATATGGGATTCTAGATTGGTCGATGTGAGCTAAGCCGAAAACTAAGCAAAAAAGGGCGGCTAGTTGGGATAGCCGAATCACAAAAGATCTAGCATCGATCGTTGGCGAATCTCATCAATTTCCTCCATGGTTAGTAGTCTGACCGGCTGTCGTGCATGCCTGGCCAGCGTGCTCTAAATCTTTTGACGTAGCCTCTGTCGATGCTGTGTAGTCCTGCGCAATCGTGGGCACCTGCATTTCCCCAATTCAATCGCTCGATCAATCAGTATGCCTCTGGTGTGAGACGAGGGGGAGCTCTGTTGTGGGAGTGGCTCTTGCGGATGTCCTGTATCTGCTCTGAAGAAGTCTGTAATCCGTCTTTGAGACTGGTTAGCCTCGCCATTCATCAGGATCTCTTTGTGTCTGCATAGCTCGAGCAAGAACAAACCCAGGCATCTTTGATCTTCGTATCCCATTACTCTTGAAAGTGGTCCAAAACCCTCTATGAACAAGCAATGGAAGCGGCCTCATATCTCGTAGTAGACGGGGCAGCAGCATGTATAATGCAGCTCTGTCTCAGGTTCCATGTCACACAAGGGGCATGTCCTGGCCTTTGCTGGTACTCCGTTGTATCTCCCAGTTTCAATCCGCAACTGGTGAGACGATTTGCGTAATTCGCCAATAGCACACCGTATCCCATGAGACAAGTGGGTATCCATGTATCTGGGTCTCATCACAAAACCATCTTCCGTAAGCTGGAGAAGGTGGTCTTTGTAGAAAGCCATCTTCGTGCCCAGTTCTTGTGCTGGTTGTATCCATGTCCTCCTGGTGTCTAGCTGGGTCAGGTCTTGGCGGATGAGCTTGGTGATCTCCAACTGTGTAAGAATGAGGTGCATCCAATGAGTACTGGAATGGTGGCAGCCTGTCTATGCTGAACCCATGCGCCTGAAACCATGATGTCATCTCCCCATACCAGCATGTTGTATTTCCTTGTATGGCTAACTGTCGAGAGGACTCAAGTGCTATGCGAGCATATCTGTCTCTGGGAAGTTCCCATGTGCGGTTTATGAAGGAGACGGATTTGGTGAGCGCCTCTACCACTAGTGGGGGGGCCGCTAGCTCTGCTTGGATAATGGCCCGTGGTACTGATGCCTTGGTTCTAATGAGCCGCGAGATCATAGAGACGAGAGGTTTCTCCATGTTCCCCCATCCGTCTGAGCGACCCGGCCTCCCGTGGTGATCCAGTGAAGGTCCCCATATCTCAGCCCCATAGAGCAATGCTGAAGCCACAAAGGTGTCAAAGAGCCAAAGCTTCGTCCGGGGCTCCTGAAACTGAACCTGTGAACACATCCTCTCCAATCTACCCAATGTTGCGAACACATCCTCTCCAATCTACCCAATGCTGCGTGGGCACTAGTAAGTCTAGTCTCTGCTACTCTTCTGAGTGAGAATGCAGGTCCGCTAAAAACCACTCCAAGGTAAGTGTAAGCGTCTATGTACTCCACAGTCTCCTGGTTGTATGTAAATGTAGGTGCTGACCTCCTGATCCACTGTGGGGTGGTATTAAACACCATAACCTTGGTTTTACCCAGGTTGACAGACAAACCACTTTCGTGGGCAAACGTATGCAAAGCATCCAATTGACGTTGCATTCCTTCTGGGGATTCGGAGATCAACACTATGTCATCAGCATATAACAAAAGTGGAATCCATGTCCCTGCCAACTGAGCACCTTTATCGCCATCGCTGTCAATGTAGTCAGAAACCTCATCCACATACATACCGAAAAGAGTAGGAGAGAGCGGGCAGCCCTGCTTCACCCCAATAGTGGAGTGAACTGGTGTAGAAAGTCCCTCCGGGGTGCGTACATGCCCTACTACTGATCTGTACAATGCCATGATCCCCCAAATGAGTTCTGTGGGTACTCCCATTTCCTGTAGTTTGCGCATTAGTCTAGCTATGGGTACCGTGTCGAAAGCTTTGCAGAAGTCCACAAAGCTACAATAGATCCGTCTCCCATGAGATCTGCCTTCTTCGATGATGGCCCTGAGTGTTAGGATATGGTCAAGAGTAGAGAAGCCTCTCCTGAATCCTGCCTGCCCAGTTGCACGTATCCCTTCCCTCTCTGCCCATCTACTCAGCTGTTGCTCCAGAATGGATGCATACAACCGTGCTAGTGTGTGCCCAATCATAATAGTGCGATAATTCCCAGGCTCCATGGGGTCTCCTGATTTGAAGATAGGTACGATCGTAGATAGGCTCCAAGAGTCTGGTAGGCCCTCACACATGGCCCGGTTAAACATAACTGCTAGAAGCTCTGCTAGTAGTTCTTTGGCATGCATGAAATGCTCAGTGACTAGGCCATCATGATCATATGCTCTCCCAGTCTTCATCCTGTCAATAGCTTTCTTCACCATCTCAGCGGTGAAAAAGACACATGCGTGTGGGCATGGATCGGGGGGAAGGGCCGACTATCCAGGTACTGTGTACAAAGATGATGCATATTTCCCCCAGGTCTCTGTGGAGGAAATAGCGGGGGGGAGGGGGGGACTACTCATGAAAGAGCCGCCACGCCTCACGCGAGTTCTGACTCAAGAATAGCTGATATAGATCCTGCTCGAGTCGAGCCAAAAAAGCCCTCTTCTTCCGCCGCACCAGGCGTCGGAAGTCAATCTGTGACTGTCTGTTAGTGACGTCCCCCAACAACACCTCCCTCTGAAGTCTGGCTCTAGTCTGGCGGCACTCCTCATCGTACCAACTGTTCTTTGCTCCCTGATCGGCAGCTATGCTCAAGTTGGGTGTGTGGGTATGCTTCTGCTGCTGCCTCATGTAATGTCTGTGTCAGTATAGTAGTTAGCTCTTCCAGAGGTCGCCCCGGGTCCTCAGTGCATAGGCGTCTGTAGATTCCGTCCATGTATACAGAATCCGTCTCCCGTGTGAATGTGTAGCGAGTAGGGGCTGCTACTCGTGGCCCGTGTGCTACACTGAACTGGAAGGAGATGGTCATCGACACCAGAGCATGATCCACTGCCACCCCGATCGGTCTGGGCTCAACTGTGAGATCCTGGATACTAGAGATGAGATTCGGTTGTGCCATGACATAGTCTACTGTGCTGGCTCCATGTCTGTGTGGGAAGCATGTAAAACCTCCCGAAGCAGGAAATCTTTGTAGGCCGTTCAAGATGGCCAATCCATGTGCAGTGCCCATGTCTATCAGGTGTCGCCCATACTCAGTACATTCCCCATCGTGCGATAGTCTGGAAAGGCCCGTCTCTACCACATCTAGCTCTCTTAGCATCTCCTCTGAAGTATCATAAAACACTGCCTGGTGATGGGCAGTCCTGGCATTGAAGTCCCCTAGGATGATAATGTCACCATCCCTAGAGAACTCTCATATGTCATCATCCAAAAGAGAGAAAGGAGACTGTCCTGTGGGTGATGCATAAACTGATGTACTCGGGGGAAAGTAGCAAATAGCTAGATAGAGGTATCTGCCTGTCTCTGCTTTCAGTCTCACCCACATGTACCTAGCCTGCTCGTCCCTGCGGGCTATGTGTATCAGTGGCTGCAAATCCTCTCTAAATAACACTGCCACTCCCCTCGAGCCCCGCCCTCTGTGCTCTGAGTGTGTCTCCTGTCTGTAGGCTGTCTCCCACCTGTATCCACTGATGGGAGGCATGGATTGCCCTGGGGTCTGGTGTGTCTCAGAGTAAAATATGATGTCTCTTCCAGTAAAGCTATCCTCAAAGGCACCCACATCAAGACGCATAGATCCATTGCAGTTCCAGGTAGCTACTTTGAGTGTGGTTCCATAAGTCTCGCACCGTCATGTGGAGCGTCGTTCTAGTATTACCACTTTTCTGTCTCGGTAAAAAGCGATCTTGCCTTTTTCTCTTGCCGCTCTAATCTCCGGCATTACTTCCTGCATATGAGCGATCTGCGAGAGGGTGAGATCATCCCCGAGAAAGATGCCAGTCTCTTTAAGAGTTGGTCTTTTCTTCAAGAATGACTTCTTTGCTTCCATGGAGGGAAAACGGAGGATGAGTGCTCTTTCTTTTGAGGTTTCTCCACTGCTTCCATTTTTCTTTATGTTGCCCACTCTCCATGCCCTTGTGTGCGTCGGCTCATGAATCCCCATCAAGGCTGGTGAGTTCTTTTACTTCTTCGTCCACATTGCCTTTGTCTTTAAGACCGCAAATTCTCACATGTAAAGCGCGCACCCTTCTCCTCTGCTCCTCCTCTAGTGTCTGATTAATGATGTTGTTGGGTGTGGGCGTGGGCGTTATCTCCTTGCCTTTTCCTTTCTTGGCCACCTTGATCCATTTCTCGGCTTTGTCCGCCTTCTGTTGAGTTTTGGTAAGAACATCCACCCAAGAGGTCGTCATTTCTTTATGCTGCTCTTCTCCTTCTTTGATGGCCCATACTTGCTCCTTGATCGTGTTGATTTCTTCGATTACTGAGGGTTGAAGTTCGCCCTCTTCCAATGTGTTTCTTGCTCGTGCTTCGGCGAGTTCTTTCTTGAGTGACGCGATCTCTTCCTCTTGGGTCGTCACTCGGTCTTCCAACGTGCTTATCTTGCTCTCTTGGATCAGCACGCGTCCATCGAGCATGTTTATTGTGCCCCAGAGGTTGCGGTTCATCTTGGTCATGATCTCCGTCATCTCCTCTTTGCATTTTTGAATGGCATCCTCTTGGGGGTCGGCTTTATCGTTCATCTTCCTCATGCTTGATCGCCGTCCGCAAGGGAGTTAGGTGTACGTGTGCACCCACCCTAGCAGCGGGCGCGGCGGCTAGAAGTCACTGGATGTACATGTGCACCCACACTGGCGACGATCGCGACGAGTGGTGGAGCGCGAGGCGGTGTGGTCAGGTGCCCTCAATATGCTCAGCTGTGTGTGTGTGTCTCGAAAACAAAAGTGAAGGAGAGGGGAGGGGGGGTCAAGTATGATAGAAATGAAATGAAGTGTTATATTAAAGTCTTCAAAAGGCCATAATGACCTATGAGGCTCGAAAGTTACAAAGTGGTGGGGACGGGGGCGGATAAAAAATAAATGAAAAATAATTTTAAAAAAAAACTAAAGACTTCCTACGCGTAAAAGAAGAGAGGGGGACATCCTACGTGTAAAAAAAGGGGGGGGGGGGGGGAGCCCTACGCATAGAAGAAAAAGGGGGGGGGAACGCTCTACGCATAGAGGAAGGGGGGGGAGGGGACGTTCTACGCGTAGAAGAAGGGGGGGGGGGGGGGGGGGAAGTGCGGGTGAGCAGAGGACGGGAGCAGGGGACAGCGCGGGTGAGCAGGGGGCAACGCGGTGAGCAAAGGATGGGAGCAGGGGGCGGGGGTGCAGGGACAGCTCGCGAGCAGGGGGGGGGGGGGGGGGTGCTGGGGAGCAGAGGGCGGGGGTGCAAGGCAGCAGGAGATAGAGATCTCCAAGCAAGCCAAGCTCACACACACACACACACGCAGAGAGAGAGAGAGAGAGAGAGAGAGAGAGAGAGAGAGAGAGAGAGAGAGTGTTTTATTTATGCTGCTTGCATGTGTCCAAATGTAGACATTTCGCTGCATTCTACTGTCCACCTTTGTAAAATTCTCCTATGTTCGAGCACAAAAGGCAAGCACAACTTTATTTGCAAAGTTATTTCTAAATCTACTTGCTTCATTTGGAACTCTTGCAGCCTCTCTAGACAATTGCTCTATTTGTACACATGGAAGTCATTAGGTATCCCCAATCTAGGAGTCTTTGTTGGGGATGAGCTCAGCCCCTTTCAAAGTAGGTCTTGTAAGGATTCTTCTCAATGTGTAGTACTAAGAAGACCTACTAGACTCAAACTTTTCATATGTTAAGCCGATGTAATTATGGTCCCTGGATGATGTCATGGCTCAACACGAGCATGACAAGACCTTGTAATTATTTGGGTTGATTAATATAATTCACTCACGATTGTGAGTTTTGCAAAAAAAAAACCTAGTACTGTGCAACCCATTGTATATTTGATCGTTATTGACCTTGAGCTATCTTTTTTTGCTTTTTGGTGGTGGTAATGGTGGTTTTTTTTTTTGGAGGGTGGGGAGAGAGAGAGAGAGAGAGAGCGCTTACCCCGATATGCTGCACTCCATGTTGGATTAACAGGCCAAAAGTTGCCTTCGTTGGGATATCCAGACTGACCAGTAATGTTCACCCATGTGGGGACTATGGTCACACCCAAACCAATACCTAGGGCAAAGATGGCAATGAAGCGATTTCTGCGAGTAAGGCCTTCCCGTAGATTCATGACGTGGATGCCAGAGACCACCACACTTGCAACCAAGCAAGTTGTGATAGCCCCTAAAATGCAATTTGGGATAGTGACAAAGATAGCTGCAAACTTTGCAAACACCCCCAGTACAAAAAGCCACACACAGCATGCATACCCTGCCCTCCTGGAAGCGCACCGCGAAAGCGAAATTACTCCATTGTTTTGTGCATAGGTGGTCAGTGGTATAGACGTTCCCAAAGCTGCCCAGAATGCATTTATGCCATCAGCTAGCAAAGCACCTTGTATAGACTTCTCAAAATCAGGCCCTGCACTACAGTGAGCAATGTTATGCTTATTTCCAGAAATACTCTATGAAAGTAGACAGACACAAAGAGACAGATGGAGCTTGTTGGCATTGACGATAACATCAGACCAGTGAAATTCAACGCAATTCAGAAAACTTGGGGAAGAAGGAGAGAGAGAAAGAGAGAAGAAGAAGAAGAGAGCTTTAACGTCGTAGGAAACTATCCCAAGAGACCTTAAAGATCTAGCCGATGAGGAGTTGAACTCAAGACCTGTTATGTGTGTGTGTGTGTGTGTGTGTGTGTGTGTGTGTGTGAGAGAGAGAGAGAGAGAGAGAGAGAGAGAGAGAGAGAGAGAAATGATATATTAACGTCTTCAAAAGCCCAAAATGACCTATGAGACCAAGCTGTTACAACATAGTGAATCTGATACCATGTCCGGAATCAGAGAGAGAGAGAGAGAGAGAGAGAGAGAGAGAGAGAGAGAGAGAGAGAGACCATATGGCTTTAGCCCACTTGCTTCTGTTGTTGCGGTGACGTCTCCAATGCACTCTGTTGCAGCCACAATGGATGCCACCAGCAGTGGCATCACAGCAGGAGCATAAAACGTCAATGGAAACTTGTCAGTCCACAGGAATGTTACCCAATCAGCTTGAGATATTTCTTGGCCCGTAACAAACCTGTTAAGGCCACAAGAGTTATGTTTGGAGTAAAGTCAGATGGTCATTTTGGAGATTTGAGAAGTGTCAACCTCAGAGTTTTGCAGATAACGCCATCGCAAACTGGTGGGGCACATTGGGCCTGACTGCAAATTGTGCTATTGGCGTAGAAGGACAAAGGGGATCCACTGATGGAATTCGATGTTCTGTTATAAACAACTCCCTGCAGAGATCCAAACATGCATGCTTATGCCAACAGAAGGTCAGAAGCAACCCCTATGAACAGCTTAACAACTCCAATCAGAACAAGATGTAAACTATTTGAAGACAGAAAATAAGACAATCAAGGCTTTAATAACTTAATCCTTGATATAAGTTCAATTTTCTGGACTATTAGGTGTCACGAGAAATGCTAAACTTCACAATTGTATGATGCGTGCAGCTTGTGAGAGTGCTTGGTATCAAGTACACTCATGCAGCCTCTGCCTCCTTGGCATGGTTGTAATTATCACAGACAGTCTCTTCATGGCTCCATACTCAAATAACACTCACATGGAAAGAGTTAGCTTCTGGTGTTATGGTGTTGTCACCAATGCTGTGCAAAATCCAATATGCACAATTGAGCTAACTACAAAATATTTTGAGGCAAATGAGCATCTGCAGAGATGATGCTGTAATCTCACCAAAACAAGGCTTCAACTTCTATTCAAAGTGATACTCAAGTCCTACTTGCTCTCTCTAAATAAAACTAATCATGTGCCAGCAGATCTTACTTGTGGCAGGACATTGTGGCAAATAGGTTGCTGGCACACTGGTGCCGAACAGCTTGCATCACATTGACGAACTCTCACAGCTGATGCAACGATGATTGAGATGATCAAAGCAATTATCACCTGTACTTACTAATTCTGGCACAGAATCAGTAGGGCGGCAAATATAAAACTTTTTTACAGACATCAGTCCATGCTGTAATGCTTCTCAATGTATGCACAAGCATGGGCACACACACTACCGAGATACACGCATGCTGACATTCGGTTACAAAATCAGGATGACATGGTACCTGAGTGTTTCTCATAAATGGTGAGCCAAACATCTCTATCACAATAAAGGATAGGAATACCACAAGACCCAGACCCACATAGTATCTGTGGGCGAATGGCAACACCACGTCTCCATTGCCTGTGCACAGTATCGTTGATGTTAAAACCTGCAAACGTTGAACTTCAGTGGCTTTCCACACATGAAAGGTGAACCTCAATACCATGATGAGTAAGATAAGATGCTTTATACATAGATGCACATTCACACAAGCATAGGCACACTCATATGCAGCACAAGCAGCACATGGACATACCTGGGTTGCACAAGCCTGACCTCCACCCCATAATTCAAAACCTGTGCCAACAAGGGAAGTCCCCAGCAGAACAAGACAAGTTCCTGTCACAACTGGTGGGAAAATTCGTCGTATAACCCTTGGGGAGACGAAAGCCAGTGCAGTTTGAAACCAGCAAACTACCATTACCTAAGTCACAGAAGCACTCTATTATAAGATCACAAAAAAAAATGCTCAAGTGGTGAAGCATTCTCTATGTGTCCTTACAGTGCCAAGGATTGCCCCATAAGCTTCTTCTTCAGTCTTGCATGGCCCTTGCAAAGCTTGTGAGCAATTCAAACAAGATCCACCAACTTTACAACGTGCTTCGTTACAGGAGCAAGACATCAGATTTGGAAGAACATGCTGGGCTGTCAACACAAGGCAGCGCAAGTCAGTTTACTAGCATTCAAAAAAAATGAACCAGACAAGCAGCCTTTCAGCACAATGCATCCCTCCTTCAGCATCGAGCATCCTACAAAAGCTCTTTCATACTATCTAATGATATGTGTGTATCCATGTGTGTGCGTACATGTGTGCGCATGTGCCTGCGCACAGCATATGCACCGACATGCACGACAGTGCTGGCATGTCTATAGGTGATCTTGTTAGCAAGTATAGAAAGCACCCATACTAAGATGGGAGATTTGAGAATCCTTGTCTCTGCTGAATCAAGAAGTGCCATCAGAACAACCTTTATTCTGACCAGAAAGTAGTCACAAAACTGCTAAAAACATGCTCAGAGGGTTTACTGATTGTCACTCAACGTTAAAAATGTTACACCAAATCAATGTGTAGAGTGGAAATCTTCCACTTAAAACAGTTGTGTGTCAATCTTTGACCCTTGCCCTGGATGTTACACCAAAACAATGTGTAAAATGAAAATCTTCCTCTTAAAACAGTTAGTGTATGAATCAAAACACTAAGTCGCTATTACCGACTTACTATAGGTCCATGCAAACATCCACTGATTATCTCCCCATCTTTAGTTAAGAATAAGTGTAAATGTGAAATTAACATGAACGTTTGGCCACAATACAAAAGTATGTGTGTGCTCTCTAGATAAGGCCGCTTAGATGGCTACAACATTGAGCAGG
The DNA here is from genome assembly GCF_014529385.1 of Adiantum capillus-veneris. NCBI lineage: Eukaryota > Viridiplantae > Streptophyta > Polypodiopsida > Polypodiales > Pteridaceae > Adiantum > Adiantum capillus-veneris. The sequence continues at coordinate 170,653,932 of NC_140934.1, read as the reverse complement.
AACCAATTGTATAACCAATACATCCACAGGTTTCCATAAATGAGCTTACCTACAGGCACATAAGCAAAGGATGTACCCATCACTGACAAGAGACCAGATCCTGAAAAACAATAAATATTGCTTACTTTCAAACCCTGTATAATTTTCTCAGTGAGTGTTGGTTGTCATAATATATATTAACAAAGGGGGTTCCTTTGCTCTTCAAGACAAATCTTCCAAAAGAATGTTCATAGCATATGTACAAAAATCAATACCTTACCTATCACATACTTAGTGAAAGGTAGTTTGAACTGATAAACTTGGATGAATGATGCAAGTGAAGTGACAATCAATGCAGACGACACCATGTCTGTTCAAAAAATAAATAAAAAAATTACATGCAATCATTAACATAATCCACAGCCACTGCTGCATCAAGTTTTATGCAAAAGTTAGCATGAAAAAAATAGCAATTAGTATGGCTCTGATGGCAGACTGAAATTCGTACATACATGCTTGAATTTTGGGGGTAAATCCTGCTGAACTTGCTATCACAGCGGGTGCAGTAATAATGCCAGCCACCTATCATGTTTTCAAGTGGAGAAGATCTCGTAAATTCCTTAGACTGGCACAACGAGAGCCTATTGAAATTTTGCTACAACATCTTCTTGAGTATACATTGCCTAAATAACATCGTCCTATATATGTTCGCACCATCATCACATGCATGCATATGCTTGAACAGAACCTCACATGAATCTGCACGTAAACTTTATAATAGACATGCACACCCACACTCAAGCATGTAGCTTTACCACAGTGGCTATACCTGCACATGCCACACAATCAGCATGTTTTTAGAAGAAGGGGTTTACATGCAAGACGTGTACATTACAGCATATTCACAGCTCTACATTCCCAGGATAAGAGCTTTTTTAAGTTTTGAACAACACAAAAATCCATGTTTGATTCTCAAAAGCTTTCATAGACAAAGTGAAATCACACACGACCTCAATATGATCCTGTAACGCATAAACAAAACAAGTGCCGTGTTCACCGATTGGAAAAACCACGAAGAGCTGACCTTGTTGATGGTGAAGACAGCAAAAATTACCATGGCTAGGGCATGCTGGAGACCCATGACAGCAGCTAGAAGAAACGGTATTTTCTCATCTTTCTTGAAGAAAGGTGGCTGCTTAGATTTTGGATGGCAAGGGATACGCGGAGTACACAAAAAACCCCATTCGTAGTCGCCAACAAGCACCGTCCACCATTCTCCAGGATAACTGCTTGCACCAGGGGCTATGCTGACCACCTCTCCATTCACGTCCGAATCTGTGCTGAAGCTACTCATTGAAATTGTTCTTTCCTCCTGCATGTTGTGAGTTTGCATCTGCATTGTGCACGCCTCTTTGAGATGAAGCCCGTTGCTGCAATGCGCATCCATGCCTTCTTTTAAACGATGGCAATGACTCAAACGTAAAGGCGTGCTGCAGGTAAAGAGGCAAGCGCTCTCTCGCTCTCAGTTAATGGCATAGCGGCTGCTACCAGCACGACAGTTGCTGAAGTTGAGGCATGAGCAAGCCGAGACCCGTCAACGAGCTAGATTGCACGTACTGCTGTTGTGAATGCTACATCGCTACATTTAGCGTGGAAAGCAGCAGAAAGAGACACTTTGAAAAATGCAGTTACTCCTCTGTAAACAAGGCAATATTTTTAGTCGTAATAAATTGTGTTTGTGTGTGTGACATCAAAGCTAGAGAAAAATGTTTTGAAAAACATACAAAATTTTCTTTGGCTAGATTCAAATAAATTTTTTTACGAAATAGTCGGTAATTTTTGTGATTTTACTCTATTTTTATTAAAAAAATTCGAACATTGGTGTGTGTGCATGCGTGCATGTGTGTGTGTGTGAGAGAGAGAGAGAGAGAGGGAGAGAGAGGGAGGGGGAGGTAGTATTGGAAAAAAATCGGGGTCCAATGTATTTTAATCGGCTAAAATTGTAAAATCTCAATTATATTTTGAGCTGCTTTTAAAAAAATCAAAAAATTTACACAAGTTTTAGTGTTACTACCGGCAAAAGCTTCAAATTTTGACCTGAAAATCAAAAGAATTTCAAGTTTACCCTTATTTTCATCAGTTAGAGAGAGGGAGAGGATCTTCTTTATATATTTTTAATGCCTCACATCAACACCAATATAGAGACACCTTTTAAAAACACTAAAATGAAGAAAAAATCATATTGTATGTAATCAAATGGTGATGAAAAGACTAAAGTGCAAACAAAGGATACATTACATTTAATTGTGATAGTGAAACTTTTGATGGTGAGAGATTTGCACGTTTTCTCTACCAACTCCTCTATATGGCCTTCTTAAGCCAAAAATTTCATAATATACCCATCCATCTATAATAATTTTCCTCATGCATGCTCGATCACTCTCTCTCTCTCTCTCTCTCTCTCTCTCTCTCTCTCTCTCAAGCATACACACACACACACAAGGAGATGAAGAAGAAGAAGATGGAGATGGAGTAAGAGCACTCTTCAATTGCACAAATGAGAGAATGAGTGGATTTTAGGTTTAGTTGACTTTTATATGAGCTCGCCCCATTCACACTTGGGCGCCCATGCTTAGCCAACTAATCCCTTGAATGTTCCAGTTAGAGTGCGCCTCTCATCGGCGATCACTCTTACCCTTTTCCTATTGGACCGACAAGCCCGGTACCTGACTCTACCGAGTAAATAATACAACGTCCGTCGTAGGTGATATGGTGTCCGTGAGCCGTGAGGGTTAACATACCCCCCTTCCTAATGTAGATTCCGTCCTCAGAAGCTATTGAGTTGAAGCTCGTTTGTCGAGGTGGAAGAGCATTTGAGATGAATGTCCTTAACCTTCTTCAGTCACTGCAAAATCAAACAATATTGACACTGTAATTGCATTCTCGTATTGAATTAAAAAGCATATGCAGTTGTAGGCAGACAATTTGATTGGTAACAGAATTTTAAACCATTTATTAGCAATAAACATTAAATTGCAATATAATCAAATGCATAAACAGTTGTAAAGGTAAAAAATTAAACAACTCTGGGGTCGCTAATTTAACGGTCGAAAGGCACTAAAGATCGACTATTAATACCATGGGTAAGCTTCTTAATTTTCTCTGGTCAATTAAGTTGTTTAATCGCGAGAGCCAAGTATTTCATGTTCGAGGACTGACTAGAGGCTATACCTAGAAGACCTTGTAGTTAAGCTACGATAAAAGGAATTTCTCATGAAATCATCGCCTGACCGATTACCTTTTCTTTGAACCCCCAAAGTCTTTTCACAGTGATTCAATTTTGATGTGTGTGCTTATTTTGTATGCCTTGGGTTTTTTGCTTTTCAAGGAAAAGCGCCCACACTAGGAACCTCTAGGGCTCTAGTACCATAGGCGATACATGTGAGTGAAATACCAAATCAAGCTGAGATTTCTCTTCCAATTTAAGATTTTACATTGTGGCACTTTGATTTTTTGTTTGTTCGTTTTCAACATTTTAATTTTGTAACTTTGGGGGGTCATATGACATTATTACACCTCCCAAGGCTCATCACACTAGTAAACTCCCTTTATAATACTTAAGCTAAAGGTCAATAGGGACTAAGCCCACTAGAAAGCCCTAGTACATTTCACACAATGCTACCTAAATCGGATTAAGAACCTAAGTAACCATTGATTATTATGAAGGCATTCCCCATGGTATTAAGAGAAGATCTCTAACACCTAACTTGGTCAAACTAGTTTAGTCAGACTGCTTGATTTTTAAACCTAAACAAGTGATTATGACAAAAAATTACATTGAATTTAATGTTTGGTGCTAAACAAAGGCACTAAATATTATGCTACCAATCACAATCAAAGCAGACAAACATAGATGCAATAAAGATAAGGGGCAATGTTAATGGACAAGAAACACCTATTTGTGTTGATGGTCGCGCTTGATTTGAAGTGTGAACGAGAGAAAGATTCCATGAAGTTCCAAATCCTAACCACAGCAACACGTTCCTGTACACACGAGGAAACACAAAGAATACCTCTAGGAGGCACATCAGTGGGAAAAAAGAACTTTGCTAATCACTCAACTCTAAAACAGAAACACTCCTATCGTACTAATCTTACCTATCCTCCATCACTCGAGTGAAGAGGATCAATGGTGTCCTATGACATAGGTTTCTGTTTTAGTGTACCGGATGTGAATGTGTAGGTTTGGGTCAATGTTTTGACTTTTATTGTGCATACTCGTTCGCTAATTGCTCTTGCTCTTTATTATTTTTGTTTTTTGTGAGTATAAGACTTTATATATACATTCCCTAAGATTGGGAGATTGAGAGGTCACGAAAGAAGGTTGAGAGGGGAGTAAGTGAATGATGACTTTCAGCAAACACTCTCCCCTTCCTTGGGTAGATCATACCGTTTGAAATGAGCTTGTCACCCTTTGAAACCAATTGTTCCAGTTGGTAATAGGTGGGGATTTTCGCTAGTAGTTTTCTATTACCTTAGGTGCCTTGTCGAGTTACAAGGGTGGTAAGGTACTCTCCCAAGATCGAACTTGAAGTGGTTCATCAAGTGATTCTTGAATACTCGGAGGTGTGGATTTCTTTGCAGCTTCATGGAGGTCCACTATTATAGGTCTTCCCATAGTTTCCCAACAATTTTTAGTCGCAATGCTAACCCCAGCGCCACCATCAAGGATTCCGTTCACAGTTAATCCCTTAGTAGTGATTGGTATGGTCGCATTGGACTCATCACCCTCAAAGTATTGTCCCAACTTGTTAACAGGTATTTCTATAACAAGGTTCTCATCTAGGTTGGGTTGTGGATCTAAGTGTTCCTCCTCTATTGGCATCTCCCCAGCTCCATCCATCTGTGCAAATTGTGGTAACCCAAACTTTAGTTCCATTTAGGAAGGCTCGAAGCGCTCTGGAGCGGGTGTGTAGCATTCCATGATTTTTTCCTTTCCACGATCTTGAATTTGTTTTGGAGCCACAGGATTGAGCTCACATGGGTCAGGTGACAGATAAGAACACAATCTACGTTTTGGTACCCATATTTGATCATTTCCTTGATAGTAGCCTTGGGCTTCCAATAGTCGTTTAGGAATCCACCGCCACGTTTTTTTACTTTTCTTGGAGCGAGTGGTACGTTTCTTACAAGGCTTCTGTTTCTTAGTACTAGCCATGGTCGCTAAAGAAGCTTTAGGGACCCACTTGTATGTTTTCTTCATTACATTAGGATGAGTCTTGTCAGAAGCTATATGCATTGCTTGTAGCATATTTAAGGGTACGGGCATTTCATCCCCCTCAGGTGTTACCCAGGTTGTCCCCCTATTTCCCCAAGTGTCTATGGTTGCTGCTAGGTGGACCCAATCCACATTGTCCGACTCAGTCATCCCAGGTAGTACATCCATATAAGGAGAATCTTCCCCAACATCAGTGTCCGCTTTACACGTGTAACAATACTGCAATGGGGCCGAGTGAACTGTGGTGTCAGATCTATGATCAGTTATAAACCTGTTTCCTAGAGGATGTGCTCGACCCGTCACAAGATCCACTCGAATGACAGAATCTTGGAACTGCAGGTAGACATGGTTCTTAGACCAGTCATGCACCATTTTTGCTTCCCTCATGAAAGGAAGTCCTAAGATCATCTCAGATACCATAGTGTGTTTGGAGAAATCCATAACAATGAAGGTAAATCTTATTTTATGTCCAAAGACCTTGATCTTGAGATCTTCTAGCATCCCAATAGCTTTAACAATAGATCCATTGGTCATCTTCACTACAATGATTGTGGTCGCAAGATGAGGTCTTCCCATAGTTTCCCACCAATTTTTAGTCACAATGCTAACCCCAACGCCACCATCAAGGATTCCGTTCACAGTTAATCCCTTAGTAGTGATTGGTATGGTCGCATTGGACTCATCACCCTCAAAGTATTGTCCCAACTTGTTAACAGATACTTCTATAACAAGGTTCTCATCTATGTTGTTAAGTATGGAGCTTGATTTACCCTTGTAATTTTCTGTGGTAAAAGCGCACATTTGTAAGGCCCCCATTATGAGGAGAAGCCATCGTGCGTGAAGGAAAATCACTCACCGGAAACCAAAATTTTCACGGACAACAATCAGGGGCAGCTTTAAAGGCCTCGGGGACGGAGGCCCCGGAGACTTGTTTTTCGCCGGAATATTCTTTTTTCATCGGAATATTATGGCCGGATGGCGGCCGGAAAGTGGTCGGAAAACAACCGGTCGGTTGGCCGGTGGCCGGTAGTCAATGGCCGATGACCGGTGGTTGGAAGTCAATGGCCGGTGGCCGGTGGTCGGAAGTGAATTCAATGGCCGGTGGCCGGTGGCCGGTGGCCGAATTCAAAAGCGGACTTGTCTTCTCAAGGGCGGCCACACATGGGCGGATTGGAGGGTCCGATTTGGACTTATTCGCACAAGTGCGGCTACACATGGCTGTCTCTCATAAGAGAGGGCAGCCCTTTTGGCCTATAAAAGGAGGCCATTTCTACACACATTTCATAGTGTGAAGTTGATGCAACAAGGTGAGTGTGAGGTGGTGAGAGTGAAGCAAGGCGGGAGCTCCATTAAGGATATAATCCCTTTGTAAACTACTTCTTGTTTTGAAGTACTAAAGCCATTGAGTGGCTGCTTTCCCGTGGACGTAGCTCACATTGGGTGAACCACGTATATCGTGTGTACTCTCTCTCTCTCTCTACTCTATAATCTCGTGTATATAAATCTGTCTCTCTCCATTAAGTAATCTACTCAATTATCTATTTAGCTACGTCTTATTTCCTAACAACTGGTATCAGAGCAAGGTTTGCTCATAGCTAAATTATCTCAAGGAAAGGATTCCTTGAATTGAGTGGGAGTTATGGCGGAGGAAGGGAAGCTCAAGATTGAGAAGTTCAACGGCAAAAACTACCAACATTGGAAGATGCAGATTGAAGACTATCTCTACCAGAAGGACCTCTATTTGCCACTAGGCGGTCTTGCGAAGAAGCCCGCAACAATGGCAGATGAAGCATGGATTGTCCTTGATCGAAAGGCAGTGGGAACAATCCGGTTAAGCTTGGCGTCAACGGTGGCCTTCAATGTTTCGGAGATGAAGACCACGGAGGATTTGATGAAGTCACTTGATGACTTCTACGAGAAACCATCGGCATCCAATAAGGTATTTCTTATGAAGCGCTTGTTCAATCTAAAGATGGCAGAGAATGGTTCAGTTGCAGAACACCTAAATGACTTTAACACAAACATAAGTCAACTTCGATCAGTGAAAATCAATTCCAATGACGCAGTGCGAGCTCTCCTTATACTATCATCTCTACCGGATAGTTGGGACAGCCTTGTGATGGCTGTAAGTAATTCTATCTCTGGCACAAATACTCTTAAGTTTGATGATGTTGTGGGTGTTCTCCTAAGCAAGGAAATGCGAAGGAGAAGCACAGGAGAATCATCAACTGCTGCACTATCAGTGGAAACAAGAGGAAGGCTTAAGGAGAGGTTCAAAAACCAAAAGGGTCGTGATCCCTCAAGGCGGAGCAAGTCACGCACAAAGTCAGTTCTTGAATGTTGGAACTGCGGCAAGAAGGGCCACGTCAAGAAGGATTGCTGGTCCAAGAAGAAGAAGGAGACAGAGTCTCAAGAAAACAAGCCAACATCGGAGGCCAATGTGGCAGGTAAAGTAGAGCAAGATGCTCTAATTCTCTCATTAGACAATGTGTCTAATTCTTGGATAGTAGATTCCGAGGCTTCATTCCATGCGACACCACACAAGCAACATTTCCAAGACTACACCAAAGGTAATTTTGGGTATGTATACTTGGGAGATGATGAAGCTTGTGAGATTGTCGACAAAGGTACAGTTTCTATCAAAACTGCTAACGGAAATGAATGGAAGCTTAAAGATGTTAGGCATGTTCCTTCTCTTCGCAAAAATTTGATCTCTACACGACAATTGGACGATGAAGGTCACAACATTGCATTCGGAAACAAACGGTGGAAGATATCAAGGGGATCTTTGGTGGTTGCCAAGGGTGAAAAAGTCGGTACACTTTACTTGTGTACTGTTAGCACGCAACCTTCAGCTTGTGCAGCAACTACAGAAGTTGACAGTGCGGTGTGGAACTACCGACTTGGGCATATGAGTGCCAAAGGAATACAAATCCTTCAAACAAAGAAGCTTCTACCAAGTTTGAAAGAAGTGGACTTAGAGTTCTGTGAAGATTGTGTTTATGGTAAACAAAAGAGGGTAAAATTTCAAAAATCAGGAAATGAAAGAAAAAATAAAAAACTTGAGTTGGTTCATTCTGATGTTTGGGGTCCTGCAAGTACACCATCACTTGGTGGCTCATTGTACTATGTAACATTCATAGACGATGCGACTAGAAAAACATGGGTTTATGTCATGAAGAATAAATCCGATGTATTTTCCATATTTCAAAGGTGGAAAGCCTTTGTGGAGAATGAAACAGGTACCAAGGTTAAATGCCTCAGATCCGACAATGGAGGCGAATATTGCAGCCAAGATTTTGAAAGCTTTTGTGCTAGCAATGGCATTCGGAGGCAAAGGACAACCCCAAGGACACCTCAACAAAATGGAATTTTGGAAAGGATGAACAGAACAATCATGGAACAAGCACGAAGCATGCGGCTACATGCAGGCCTACCGCTTGAGCTTTGGGCGGAAGCTGTAAGTACGTCTGTGTACTTAATCAATCGGTCACCCTCAACGGCATTGGATGTGGGAGTTCCAGAAGAGGCATGGACAGGTAAACCGGTGAATTATGCATTTCTCGAAGTGTTTGGGTGTGAGGCTTTCATGCACATAGATAGAAGCCTAAGATCAAAGTTAGATGCAAAGTCCAAAAAGTGTTTCTTCATTGGCTATGGAGAAGGAGACTTTGGGCATCGCCTATGGAATCCTGAAGATGGTAAAATCTTAAGGAGTAGGGATGTAATTTTTAACGAACAAAATATGTACAAAGATTACTTGGAAAGAAAACAAACAAAAGAAACAGGTGATGAGTACATGGAGCTTGAGGACGGTGAACACTCAAGGACTGCAAACGGTGACAATATGCAACAACGTCAACCAAATGAGGAGCCTCAACCTATTCCCCGAAGATCTACAAGAGTAAGTAGACCTCCAGAAAGGTTTGTTCCTTCCTTCAACCATCTCTTGATCTCATATTCTGGAGAGCCGGAATCATATGAAGAAGCTATGCAACATGAATCCAAAGAAGAATGGACGAAGAGCATGCAAGTGGAGATGGACTCACTACATCGCAACCAAACATGGGAGTTGGTTTAGTTGCCTAAAGGTAAGCGGGAACTTCAAAACAAATAGGTGTACAAGCTAAAGGAAGAAGAAGGTGGGAAGAAAAGGTACAAGTCTAGGCTTGTGGTAAAAGGTTTTTCTCAAAAGAAAGGTATTGACTTCAATGAAATATTTTCTCATGTTGTAAAAATGAACTCAATTAGGCTTGTCTTAAGCCTTGTGGCTGCTCATGATCTAAATCTCGAGCAAATGGATGTAAATACGGCATTCCCTCACGGTGACTTAGAGGAGGAAATCTACATGCTTCAACCAAAGGGGTATGAAGTAAAAGGTAAGGAGAAAATGGTTTGCAGATTAAAGAAGAGCTTGTATGGTTTAAAGCAAGCATCAAGACAATGGTACTTGAAGTTTGATCGATGGATGTTGGATCACGGATTCACAAGATGCAACTCAGATCACTGCGTCTACACGGAGAATTTGGGAGATGGGAAATTCATCATCCTAATGTTGTATGTTGATGACATGTTGATTGCAAGTGCTAACATGCAGGACATCAAAGACCTAAAAGAGGAGCTGTCCAAATCTTTTTCAATGAAAGATATAGGTGCTGCAAAGAGGATACTTGATATGAAAGTATCAAGGGACAGGACAAAGAAGACAATAAAGCTATCTCAAGAAGATTACATCAAGAAGGTACTAGAAAGGTTTGCAATGCAAAATGCAAAACCAGTTTCTACACCTTTGGCTGGTCATTTTAAACTAACGAAGGATATGTGTCCAAAGACACAAGAGGAGATAGCCTATATGTCTAAAGTTCCATATGCTGCAGCGGTAGGTTCTCTAATGTATGCTATGGTCTGGACAAGGCAAGACATTGCACATGCAGTGGGAGTTGTGAGTAGGTTCATGGACAACCCAGGTAAAGAGCATTGGCAAGCTGTGAAGTGGATACTTAGGTATCTAAAAGGGACAACAACAAATGCTTTGTATTTTGGAGGAACTGATATTTTTCTAGAAGGGTATGCTGATGCAGATATGGCAGGTGACAAAGATACTCGAAGGAGCACTACTAGCTATGTGTTCATGGTTGGAGGCACAGCAGTAAGCTGGGCTTCAAAGCTGCAGAAAGTGGTTTCACTTTCTACCACGGAAGCAGAGTATGTAGCAATGACGGAGGCAAGCAAAGAAATTATGTGGCTTCACAGATTCTTAGAAGAGCTTGGATTCAAACAAGACAATTGTGTCTTGTACAGTGATAGCCAAAGCGCTATCCATCTTGCGAAGAACTCAGCCTTTCATTCAAGGACAAAGCACATTGAGGTGAGATATCACTTCATACGCACTCTTTTGGAAGAGGGACAACTAAAGCTAGGAAAGGTGCATACAAGTGAAAATCCTACAGACATGTTTACAAAGGTGGTCAACAAGGAGAAGTTGAGTTTTTGCTCATCTTCAATCGGCATTCAAGGATAAGAAGCCAGAATGGAAAGCAGTCACAGGTTTGGTTTGGAGATCAGTCTCCAAGTGGGAGATTGTTAAGTATGGAGCTTGATTTACCCTTGTAATTTTCTGTGGTAAAAGCGCACATTTGTAAGGCCCCCATTATGAGGAGAAGCCATCGTGCGTGAAGGAAAATCACTCACCGGAAACCAAAATTTTCACGGACAAGAATCAGGGGTAGCTTTAAAGGCCTCGGGGACGGAGGACTCGGAGACTTGTTTTTCGCCGGAATATTATGGCCGGACGGCAGCCGGAAAGTGTTCGGAAAACAACCGGTCGGTTGGCCGGTGGCTGGTAGTCAATGGCCGATGGCCGGAAGTCAATGGCCGGTGGCCGGTGGCCGGTGGCCGAATTCAAAAGCGGACTTGTCTTCTCAAGGGCGGCCACACATGGGTGGATTGGAGGGTCTGATTTTGACTTATTCGCACAAGGGTGGCTACACATGGCTGTCTCTCATAAGAGAGGGCATCCCTTTTGGCCTATAAAAGGAGGCCATTTCTACACACATTTCATAGTGTGAAGTTGATGCAACAAGGTGAGTGTGAGGTGGTGAGAGTGAAGCAAGGCGGGAGCTCCATTAAGGGTATAATCCCTTTGTAAACTACTTCTTGTTTTGAAGTACTAAAGCCATTGAGTGGCTGCTTTTCCGTGGACGTAGCCCACATTGGGTGAACCACGTATATCGTGTGTACTCTCTCTCTCTTTCTACTCTATAATCTCGTATATATAAATCTGTCTCTCTCCATTAAGTAATCTACTCAATTATCTATTTAGCTACGTCTTATTTCCTAACATATGTTGGGTTGTGGATCTAAGTGTTCCTCCTCTATTGGCATCTCCCCAGCTCCATCCATCTGTGCAAATTGTGGAAGCCCAAACTTTAGTTCTCCATTAAGGAAGGCTCGAAGAGCTGAGACTAGCTCAGGGTCTTTATATAGTTTGGACATGATGGTGGTTCTAACGCCTGAAGACATGAAATCCATCAATTTGGCAATGTTTAACGGCACCTTTTGGCCTTGAGTCCCTTGACACGGGAAAGATGGGATCTCCATTTATTTGATAGGATTAGGTAGTCCCTTTGTAAACATTCTTTCCATCAAGAAGTGAGTACGCCCACTTTCCCATGACTTTAAGTCACTTTCTTCTTGGATGACACTAGGTATGTCTAAGGGTCTATGGACTTGGTGAGGTTGTTGTTGCGTAGGGAACACAGTGTCTGAAATCTGGATCTGCCTAGGTGCTGGTTCTAGGTCCCTTTGGGTATCTTCTACCAAACTCCTTAATTGCTTGACTCGCTCAATCTCCTCTGTAGGCTATGGATAAGTTCCTATCTTCTTCTTGGATCTTGGCCATTCTGGCTCATGAAGATCTTCCTTGTTGATTTCTATCTTAGTGGTCATTTTGGTCTCCATGGTTTTACCTGAATCAGAATCTTCTTCAGCGTCGTTCATATATACGGGGTCATCACCAGTCCCTATGTTGGTCTTTGAACTGGGGTCTGACTTCGCTGCTTTTTGCGATCTCTTCCTTCGTGTTTTCTTCTTTTTCTGAGATTGGGCAATTGATGCCGTGTCTCTTTCCTCAAGAATATAGTTTTGTTTTTGGAGCATCGATCGTGTGAGTACGTTTACTGGTACCACATGTGTACTTTGTGATGGCTCCTCGGTAACTTCAATCAAGTTTAATGGCGTGATCTTCGGTGCATTTGGATTATTTGGACATTGGGCAATCAAATGATCTATGCCACATCGATTACACATTACACTCGACTACACGATGTGGACCTCCATACTCATAGCATTGAAGAGGTGGTCTCTTAGCAGTGTAATTGATATTTTGGCCTCTTGCCGCAAGAGCAGCTACTTGATATACACGTTTGACTTGTCCCCAATAGTCCTCCATGTAGTATTGTGGACTTTCTTCAAGCACATCCATCCCATAGGAAATATTAGGATCTATATCTTCCTCACAGCATTCCAAACAAGAAATAGATGACTCATAACCCACTTGATTCACAGAAGTGATTCTCGGATGTGATGGTTGCGGTCCTAGCACTGGAGGTGGTAAAGGTGTTGTTTGAACAACATTTTGGGCCCTAGGGACCATGTGTTGTGATGTTTGTTCAAGAGGTGGGACTGGCATCAATGCAGGTACTCGAGGTGTGTCTGTCCATGCTAAGGTTGGTCAATTGGCCATCACGCGCTTAAATACTATGCAATCCTTAGCTTGATGACCATACCTTCCACATGCATTGCAATTCCCATTGAATTTTACTCTAAAAGTAGGGCATTCACTGGTACTATGCGGTCCATAGCATACTGAGCACCATTGTTGCTCCCTTCTTGGATACATATGATTGTTCTACGGAGCACGATTGTCTCTAAGACTCTCTTGAATAGCCTTGGTGAGATCTACTAAAGTCATCTTAGATATCTTTCGCTCTTTAGCAATAGGCTTTAGGGTCATTGGCTGATGCCCCGATGCTTGCAAGCTAATAGATTTAGACTCAACAGACACTCTTTCTCCTTGAATCATTAAATTATCCTCCAATTGGATCGCATTGATGGTGACCCGGGGTGGTCACTTTTTATAATGTGTATGATATCACGTGAGTTAGCCAGAGAGGATTATTAAAAGACCAAAATGTATAAAAATGTATATATACAGAGGGGGGTGGGGGTTTTTTAAATAGGCTCATAGTGTAAGTATAGTATGTATATTGGGGTATTATGAATTACCTCTTGAACACACGTGATATAGGGGTCTTTTGATAAGTGACTGGCCCGGGGATGGCGACTGCTTCCCAAGTGGTGATACCTCTAATGACTAAGCCATTGTAGATATCCTCATGTCGTAATCCTTTAATGAATCTATCAAGAAATTGGTTATTGTTGAAGCGCTCATTTGGATTACATCGAGAATTCAAATGCTTCAAGCGACTTATAAAGTCTCTCACCGACTCTCCTTCCTCTCGTTGGGCTTTCTGGAGCTGAGAGGCTACACCCCAAAGTACTCCCTCTTGTATGTATTCTTTTAAGAACAGTCTCCTAAGAGTAGGGTAAATCGTTTTTTCTTCCACCCTTAGGGTTATATACCGATCCCCAGCCTTTCCACTTAAGGTTAGGCTTAAAGCATTGCTCTTATGTAGGTCATTGTGTTCTCCTAGAGAATCGCATATTTGTTCAAACACTTCGATATGCTTTCTCACATCCCCGTCTCCACTAAATTTTTGTGTGAGCTTGGCTATTTGTACTACCTTACTTCTAAGCTCTTTATCAGGTGCGTTACACATATTCTCAGCAATAGATCGACCGATAGCTTGAGCAAATGTTGCCAAGTCACCTAAGTGAGTAGCACCATGGGTGGAGGTGCTCCAGAGACTACATGTGGAGTAGGTATTGGCATTGGGCTTGGCGCATAGGAAGCCCTTAGGTTCCACATTGGGTACGATGTTGTGCCATGTGGTGGTCCATAGTTCATATGGGTGGCCCTAGGCATAGCAGACGTCGGATGTGACATGCTAATGCTAGCTGGTATAGTCCCATGTAAATAAGAACTTGTGTATTGTGGTTGTGTAGCATAGGTAGTTGAAACAATGGGAGGGGTAGGGACTACATGAGTGTGATGACCCATAGGTGCATACGATTGGTACACACTTGTAGGTTCTATTGCAGGCATTGAGCTACCATGTAGTGGTGCTTTACTAACAAATGAGGTCCATGGCGTGTTTCTTGGCATGCCCATCATTGGGGTAGGCATGGTAGCCGTGGTGTCATCAAGGGAAAGATGAGCTAGACTTGGAAAGGTGAAGCTATCACTTGTGGGCTCAGATTGCACTGACACCCCTGGAGAAACAACATATGGAGGATCCATTGGACTTACCGAGGGAGTCTCCATTTGCGATAAAGTTGGTTGTTTAGCCTTTCCTGTATCCAAGAATCTCATGAGACCCGTTGAAGGCATGTTGATCCCCTTGTTATGTCTCTCTAACTCAATGACCCTATGGATGACCTCACAAACTCTTTGTTGTTGATCCTCCACACTAGTAGCGCCCATTGTGGATTGTAGGACATCTAACCAACCCACGTGATAGGTGTGACTTGTGTATAGGTCGGTCAGAGTTTCCGTTCGTAGTTCGTACTCCCAGTTCTCATTTAGGAACACTCCATCTAGGATTGAGGTGCTAGGGGTGTCCTCTGAGCTAGATGCGATGTTGCTTTCTAGGGGTTGGCCCTTAGCGTTTGCTAAGTCAAGAGCACTTGATTGCTCTCTTAGCAAGGATATTGACATAGGGACTTTTGCTTTTAACTCTCTTCATTGCTCCGCCTTGCGTAAGCTCTCAATTTCCTTTTCCCTTGCTGCAAGGATATATTGCTCAACCTCTTGCACTTCGGCAAGGCTTCTACCATCGGGTAATATACCTCGGAGGAAAATAACTCTGAAGATTCAGGAGGTGCAGTGAATGAACTATTCACGTGCACATTCTCTAAGGGTATAGGGTCTACGTTGGTCATGAATGGAGAATTTACTTCCTCACCCCCCTCATTTACATCATTAGCTCCATGTTCGGACCGAGTGGCCCTACCAAAGGTCTCCTTCAAGCGGCTAAGCACGCTCGACCCGGACCGCGGGCCCATGGCATGCATGTCTTAGCTTGAGCTATCGGGATTAGGCATTGGGAAACCCTCCATGACATCGTAGTCAGAGGAAGATTCACTAGCCGCTATGTTCGGGTCTTGGTTTGTACTACCTTGGGTCTCTGTCGAGGGCCCGGAACCTAAAGTAGGTGGATATTGAGAACTCGCGTAAGTCAAAATTTTCTCTAGTTGCTCCGTCTCTAGCACACAACCAGAGCGCAGATGCATGTGCCTTTGGCACCCTACAAGCGTCGATGAATAACCTCGAAGGTTAACCGCTTACCTTTTTTAAGCGTCCGTTTTCACTCATGCTTTTAACGTTTTTAATGTTTTTTAATGTTTGATTTTTTTGATTAAAGTGTGTGATAGCTCGAAACGAGCATATCACTTAGAGGGTTGCTGTGTGCTTTACAACACAATTTTTGGGCATCTGAAGTTCCGTTGGTCCTCAAAAAATCAAATTTTAGCTACGTGTGAAGCTAAAGTTCGTAATTTTAAAAGGCGGCTGAGGCCTAGGCCTGAGCGTGAGCTTGGGCTTGGGTTTGGGAGATATTCCCGATCCCGGTCCTACCTTTAATTATTTTTTTATTTTTTTTACATTTTTTAAATAAAAGGATAAGGTCGCTGCGGCCTGCGGGAGAGCACACACACACACACTCTATCTACCTACTTCTAACTAATATACCTACTGTTACACACTAACACACTCTATAACTCTCACATATCTACTTCCTACTTACTGTACATTACATTACACAGAAAACTAACAACCTTAATACACAAAGAATAAACACAATACCTTTGAAAACTCCATTAACAAAGAAAACTAACAACCTTAATACACATAGAATAAACACACTACCTTTGAAAACTCCATTAACAAAAAAAATACACACTATAACACAAAATCCTTCTTCTCAACACACACCCTCCTTCCTTACCTTTCCTACAATTGAAATTGCACCACAAAAGAAGCACAGAGTGCCATTCAAGCTTAGCGTATGGCATTCCCCAGCAACGGCACCAAAAATGTGCGCGTATGTCGCGTGTGTCAATGCAAGGAACTTGCCGATATACCACGTGTGAGCCACAAATGGCTCCAAGCACACAACAAGCCTAAACTAGTAAGCTCAAAGATGACGATGGTGTGTCACTCACCGCTCTACGCTTGCTTCGTGGAGGATTCCTCGCCGCGAAGAAGAGGGAGACGCCGCTACGCCGCGCTCAACCGCTGCGCCGTCGTTGTGCCGCCGCAATGCTCGATCGCACACTCTCTCTCTCTCTCTCTCTCTCTCTCTCTCTCTCTCTCTGTCAAGCATACACACATACACACACACAAGGAGATGAAGAAGAAGAAGATGGAGATGGAGCAAAAGCACTCTTCAATTGCACAAATGAGAGAATGAGTGAATTCTAGGTTTAGTTGACTTTCATATGAGCTCGCCCCATTCACACTTGGGCGCCCATACTTAGCCAACTAATCCCTTGAATGTTCCAGTTAGAGTGTGCCTCTCATCGTCGATCACTCTTACCCTTTTCCTATTGGACCGACAAGCCCGGTACCTGACTCTACCAAGTAAATAATACAACGTCCGTCGTAGGTGATATGGTGTCCGTGAGCCGTGAGGGTTAACACCAAGTGATAAAGGCTATGGTGGGAAGCGCAAAAAGGAGCTCATAGCTTAAGCATAATAGAGATTAGCACAACTGATTACACACTCCATTATTAAGTCCAAAGCTCCCGAGGTGTCCACCATATCCCACATAGTGGGCTCAACAAAATCAATGATAGATCCCAGTTCCACTTACCCTAATATAAATAACAAAATTTAACCATTTATAGGCTACTTAAGGACCTCTCTTCTTAAGGAAGAAAAGAGAAACCAAATGCTATGATACCAATGTAATGGAATTGGCCTATTAACTTGAGAGTAGTGGAAATTAATGAGATTACTTTGTGAGAATAGCGGGTGAACATAGTTGAAAATAACGAAATAAACATAGCAATTAGTTAACTTGGCATGAACAATACTTTTGCAAGAGAGAGAATTTAGAGAATATGACAACAGTTGAGGACCGGATTTATGTGCAGCTGGTCCCCCCTCCAATAGGCATTTGTATTATGATTTCTCCCATTAAGAGTGACTTGTTACAATACAATCTTTGTGTTCCTTGTGACCTAGGTGATGCAATGAAGATAGAAAGCTCCATGCATCACAAGCATAACATAAACTTTGAAGAAAGCTTTAACTATCCCAAGCCTCAGTCCCAAGACCTCAAACACCTTCGAAGGTGGAGAGAGCTAGCAAGGAATGAGGGTAGGGAAGAGGAAGAAGAAAAATTTCATAGGAGAAAGAATTACCCAAGAATTAGTTCCTCACTTATCATAACTCTTCTTGCTAGCATACATAATAGCATAGTAATGAAGATGGAGAAGATGGCAAGCTTAAGCATTGAAGCATGGCTCTTGGTTGGATTTGCACTCCATAGCCAAGAGTGTTGGTGTAGGCTCTCAACCTCTACTTGCTTGGAGAAGGAGAGGGAGCTCTTGCACTTTGCACAATGCATAATGAGAGTGTGTGTGGGAGAGTATACCCCTAAGCAACCCCCTAGCTTTCTTTGGTCGACCCCCCCTTGTAGCTCATGCTTGAAGCTCATTGGACCCCTCCAGGCCTAGCCAATCACAAGCAAGAGGCATTACAAGCAACAAGGGTATCCTTGGGACAAGTGTCCCCCTTTTCCCTTTGAGAGAGAGGACTTGATAAATGCAAAGACAATTAATCAAATCTCCTAAATTATTATTGGACCCCTTGGGTGGCCAACCAATAGGCTTCAAGCATACCATGAGGGAAACATGAGGAGGAACTTGACAAGTGTCCCTTATGCTTTCTTTGTACCAAGTATACCTTGTGTGAGTGTGTGGGTGTTCTCTCTCATCCCCACTCATGTAGGGTTCGCCCCCTCCTTGTAGGGATTGGTCTTTGACTTTTGACACCTCAAGCCCCTCAAGCTTAGGCCCAGTTCCCACTACAAGCTGGGCCCTTAAGCACTTTAAGCTTGAGCTGGGTTCTCATCTCAAGTACAGCCCTAGAATCTCAAGCATGTCAAGCACCTCAAGCATCTCAATCATCAAGCACCTCAAGAATCTCAAGCACCTCAGTCATCAAGCACATCAAACACCTTAAGCTTGGGCCGGTTTTCCACCTCAAGCACCTCAATCTTGGGCCGGGTTCCCACTACAAGCTCAGCCCTAGCTTACCTAAGGTCAAAGGACTTTTACACTAACTATTGGAGGTCTTCAATGAAGCTAACCCTAAGGTCTTGTGCTCCATTGGTTAGCCTTGCTCTTTGATAGACCACTGGGGCCCCTTTACCATTGGCCCCATGTTGAGATAGACCTATAAGCACATGTCTATATCTTAACCCTTGTTCTCGTTTATTTTCCCACATTAAATGATCATTCTAATATGAGAAAATCATTTGGGTTGGTTAGATATTAGATTTTATGACATTACCTCTCTCTTGAAATCATAGTCGTCATCAACTATGAGGTAGAAGAGATAAAGCCTTAGTCATTAGCCAATCTTACTAAGCGGGTAGAGGATCCCTTTTTACCCTACGACATCTTTCCAAGATGGATGACTAATCCATTTGGTGCTTGGGAGACATAGCTGTCGCAAGCATTTCTGCTCTTTAGTCCATTTCATTCTCCGAAAGTAGAGTGACAAATTCTACTTGGTGTTCGAGAGACGTCGTCATCACAAACATGATTCTAAGCATGCATACTATTTAAATTTGTGCACAATTAAAAAGAGACTATTCTTATAAGACAAAAACATGGGTCATTTAAAAGAAATTTGTACATTTGCTTACTCTAATGTAGCATTGTAAGCATTGACAAGGTTCATACTACCCTTAAGCTGTATTCCTTGCATCCATTTAGCATCTTCAAAAAGATAAATTTTGAACTTAATAAGATACCGTTGGATAATCTTACCATGTCGTAGTACCTTCTTTATGCCGAAGGATAGCTTTAGGTTGTAGCACCTCTTCTTGGTCTTCAACTTTGGGCGGGTCTTCGATAATTGGTTCACTTGGTGGCTCTCCTTTGTAGGGCTTAAGTAGGCTCACATGAAAGGCATTGTGTATGAGCCAATGGTTGGGCAACTTGAGTTGGTAAGCCGCTTCATTGATGGGCTTCAATATTTGGAAAGGACCATAATATCTTTTTGGTAGCTTAGCATAATACTTTTGATGGCCCGTACGATTTTTGTCCGTGGTTTGCATTAATCGAGCCTTAGAAAACTTAAGCAAGACCCAATCATTTTCTTTGAATGTTAAGGCTCTTATGTGCTTGTCAACAATAGCTTTTTGCCTTTGTTGAGATATGGATATAGCCTCCTTAATCTTTTGAAAGATTCTTGTAGGTCATGGCTATACTCATCAGTGGCAAAGATCTTCCCATGTACTTTGAGTAGCAAGGGACTTTTAGGTCTTCCCTCAATGATCTCAAAATGTGCTTTTCCCGTAGAAGTATGTATAGTATTGTTGTATGCATACTTTACAAGAGGTAAGTACTTTTCCCATTGTGAATGTTGATCTACTTCGGTAACATAAGTCTTGAGTAGGTCGAGTATGGTAAGATTGGCTATCTCAATTTGGTCATCCGTTTGTGGATGATAGGCCGAAGAGAAATTCAATCTTGCCCTAGATTTTCAAAGAGATCTTTCCAAAAATTACTGGTGGTCATTCTAGGATCTCTATCTGACACGATGGATGTTGGTAATCCATGATGTTTGGAAATCTATGATATGCATGTATAGACTTGGGCAATCCAAAGATGAAGTCCATGGATATACTCTCCCATGGGGAATTTGGGATAGGTAATGGTTGGAGTAATCCAGGTTGCTTCCCTCTATCATATTTGGTGTTTTGGCATACTACACATTTTGAAACATACTCTTGTATGTCCACTTTCATGGTAGGCCAATAGAAATGCATCTCTACTCCTCGAAGAGTAGGTTGAATACCTCGATGCCCCACATAGGGAGGAGCATGGGATTCATACATAACTTTCTCACAAAGGGAATGGGTAACACATAGCCTATTGCCGTGGAGAAGATAACCATCCTGCAAGGTAAATGGTTCCTCTTTCTTCCCCAAAGCAAGGACTGGCATTATGTCTCTAAAGTCAGGGTCAATAGCATACTCATCTATCATAGAGGATAGATCATTGTGAGTAGCTATAGACATCGCATTAACTTTTGGTCGTCGTGAAAGTGCATTGGCCACTTGATTGTGCTTACCAGCAATGTGAGCAATATGGAAATTAAATTGTGAAAGAAAATTTGCCCACCTCATTTGTTTGTCGGAAAGCTTGGTTTGTGTCATGAAATACTTGAGACTTTGATGTGGTCGGTTCGTAGAATAAATGGAGTCCCCAATAGGTAGACCTTCCATGTGTCTAGGGCATGTAGAACAACTAAAAGCTCTTTCTCATAAATGCCCAAGACTTGTTCATCCGTATTCAGCCTTCGGCTCTCATATGCTATGGCATGCCCTTCTTGAAGCAAAACTGCTCCAAGGCAATCACCACAAGCATCACATTGGACCTCAAATGGCTTTGAGAGATCGGGAAGTATGAGGACTGGTTGGGAGGTAAGCTTCTCCTTGAGCTTATCAGAAGCATTTTGCTCCTTAGCAGTCTATACATACTTAACGCTCTTCTTAGTTAAGTCATGTAGTGGTCCTGCTATTTGAGAGAATTTAGCTATGAAGCATCTATAGTATGTGCACATACCAATAAATCTTCTTAGCTCATGTATATTCCTTGGATTAGGCCATGCTTTTATTACCTCTAACTTTGATGGATCCATACAGATACCATCTTGAGAGATAATATGACCTAGATAATGAATCTCTTGAAGAAAAAAATCGCTTTTCTATTGGTCGAGAAAAAGCTTGTTCTCCCTCAATGCTTGAAAAATCACTTGGAGATGTTGCTTATGTTCCTCCAAAGACTTGGAGTAGATGATGATATCATCAAAGAACACTCCAGTGAATTTGTGATAAGGTCTAAAATTTTTCTTCATTAGACGATTGAACGTAGCTAGTGCATTAGTCAAGCCAAAAGGCATGTCTAGATATTCATAAAGACCAAACGTTGTGCAAAACACAGTCTTTAGGATATCTTCATCCACTATCCTTATTTGATGATAGTCACTTTTGAGGTCAATCCTATTGAAGTAGGTAGAGCCTTGTAGCTTATCAAACAGATCTTCTACCCGAGGCACAGGAAACCTATTTTTGATAGTGATATGGTTTAGTGCTCGATAGTCCACACACATACGGTATGTACCATCTTTCTTTTGCACTAAAAGTACTGGAGAACAAAAGGAGAGGAACTAGGCCTCACCATCCCTTTGTCTACCAATTCCTGTACTTGCCTCGTGATCTCCTCTTGTTGAGCTTGAGAGACTCAATAAGGAGGCTTGTTAGGCGGTGAGCTTCCTGGAAGGAGCTCAATGCGATGGTCATCATCCCCTCGTTTTGGGGATAAGTCCATAGGGATATCATCGATGAACACATCTTGGAATCCTTTTAGAAAATTAGGCAAGTCTAACTCTTCTTAATTCCTACCATTTACATTTGATGAAACAGTAGGATCTTTTAGAGACTTTTTGAAAAAAATCATGTACGGAGAAACTGAGCTCTTCATTGATTTTCAAAAGCAGGAGGGTTTACAAGTGGAATACTTCGACCATGCTCACTAGCATCTATATACATGTTCTTTCCCCTGTAGGTGAAGTAGATTCTCCTTTCAGGGAACTCATATTGGCAGCCATGCTATCAAACCACGACACCCCTAGGATAGCATCCTCATGTTGGAGAGGAAAGATGAAAAAGTCTTATTTGTTGACATAGCTTTGGACATGAAACCTCAACTTCCCAATCAAGGGAGTAACGGAGGCTTGCTGTCCCTTGAAAGCTGTGTCAACCATTACCATATCTCCCATCTCCAAAGCTTGAGTGCCCAACTTGGTGACCAACTCCATTGATATGAAGTTGTGAGTAGAGCCAGGGTCAAACAAGATGAAGGCATCATGCTCTCTTACCTTTCCCGAAGCATAGGAAAGTGATGATCCTTTGCAATGAGCATCCTCTTTTGGAGCTTCGATGGTGGAAGCCCTAGGAGTCTCACTACGAGCATTCTTTTTGGGGCAAGAACGATAGCCATGTCCTTGCTCCCCACACTTGAAACACTTATGGTCCTTGAAAAAATATTCATAAGCTCTTCAAGAGAGAGTTTGTTTTTACCTTTGTAAACTCCCTTCTCCTTGGACCGATTGTTGTTGTTGTTGTTGAAAGTGCCTTGGGAAGAATTTTGAGCAATGGTTTTCCCCTTTGCATCATTTTTGTCTAGAACCAGGCCATTGAGAGTTGATGTATTCGGCCATCTCTTCAGGTAATCTCGCACAGAGTTGCTGCCTTTGCTCGGTAAAGTCTACCTTTTAAAAGACTACTTAGCCTTGAGATATAAATCCCAAAACTTGTCTACATACTTGTGGATAGACTCATGAGAGAGAAGCTTCAAGCTGCGCCATTCGGTAAGCACTTTGTCCTTTGCATTTTTGCAAGGAATTTCTTCATGATTTTTTGTTACCATATACATGTGGTAGTGATGTGTGTGAACACACTAGGACCGCCGGGGCATTTTTTCCCTCTTTAGGAGGTTTTTTCCCCCGAGCATTGTATATACGCCCATCACTCTAGGGCTATCTATCTTTCCATCGCACACTAAGTAACACACTCTCTATTGTGTGCCTTGAGCTTCCTTCGTCTTCTCCAAGCTGTGTGTGTCTCTCTCTGCAACCCTAATTCCAACAAGTGGTATCAGAGCAGGTTGCGTCCTCCCGGGCTTAGTCGCCAGCTGCTCCAGCACACGCCTACTCACTTTCTCCGATTACAGTGAGGATTGGCGAGCGTTCGCAGGTTGACAAATATTTCGGGTGGCCTCGTAGAGCTCGGTCTGCTCAGATTTTCGACTCTGGCTCATTTCGGCCTCCGTTTCTACTACATGTTGTGTTGCACAGGCTGTTTCGTCATTTTGTACAGAATTTTTGTCAGTGTCGTTTTTTGCATAATAGGTGCCTTACAGTCTTCTACGGTTTGTGTTACGTAGCACGTGTTGTTCCCGCTCCATTTCTCCTATTTTCGAGCAGTTTTCACATCAGGTGCAGCATTTACCATGGCTGACAACAACAACACAGATGTGTTCAAGATGTTTGCTGTTGAGGACAGGTTGGATGGGGACAATTACCCTATGTGGGCTTATATGATGCAACACGTTCTTGTGTCAAAGGGTGTCTGGAATATTGTGCAGGGCATTGATGTACGTCCTGGTTCTGAGGATGTAGGCGATGTTGAGGATGTTGCAGGTCTTGCTGCAAGGATTGCTGCTATTAGAGTTGTTTTGCCTATGACAGAACAAGCTTGTTGGGATGTTAAGGATGCGCATGCTCATGCATTGATTGTGTTGTTTGTGAAGAGCACCATTGTTCCTCACATCCGTTCAACAAAATCTGCAAAACAAGCTTGGGATATTTTGGCTGGTCTTTATGCAAGTCGCAATGAGGCTAAAATTACTTTGCTGCGTAAAGAGCTGGAGTCGAAGATTATGCATGAGGAAGATGATATGGAAACTTTCCTTGCTAGTGTCAAGGATATCAATGGGCAGCTTATTTTTGCAAGTGAAGTCATTTCAGACAGTTCCCTTGTGCAGACTGTTCTTGATGCCTTAGCAGATTCTTACCAGACTTTTTATAGTACTTGGAGACTTATGACCCAAGGAAATCCAGAAGTTGTCAAGTTTGATGCATTATGCACATTGCTGTTGCAAGAGTCACTTTCCAAAAAAAAACAGGACTAGACAGAGTGCAGTTGAACAAGCTTTTATTGCTTCTCAAAGAAAGGGTGGTGACAGCAATGCAGCCACTTCTTATGGTTCTGCTGCGAGTGGCAAAACTTCTGTTCCTAATGCTTTTGCTGGCAGCACTTCGTCTGGAAATTCTGGTGATAAGGGCAAAAAGAAGATGCGTTGCCATTATTGTAAAGCTAATGATCACTTGATCAAGTCGTGTCCTAAGTTGAAGTCCAAAGAGGCTAAGAAGAAAGAGGGTGGTTCCACTGCAAATGCTGGTTCCACTAGAAATGTATCCATTGTTGAGTCTTCTATGAAAGGAGACTGTGATGCTGATGTTGATGCATAATGGGCTTTTAGCGCAGAGTGCACTTACAATCCTGCTGTCCATGATGCATGCTTGTTAGTTGGTTGTTGTAGATTCACATGTGTGTTATTTCGATAGTGGTGCTACAAAGCACATTACCTCACATAGTGAATTGTTTACCTCTCTCGAGTGCACTTACAATCCTGCTGTCCATGATGCATGCTTGTTAGTTGGTTGTTGTAGATTCACATGTGTGTTATTTCGATAGTGGTGCTACAAAGCACATTACCTCACATAGTGAATTGTTTACCTCTCTTGAGTCTGTCCCTCATGGGAATTCAATCACTTGTGCCAACAATGCCTCTTATCCGGTTCAGGGAGTTGGAAAGATTGTGCTTACTAGTGAAAATGGCAGTTCCTTCACACTTGTTTATGCACTTTATGTACCTGGGATCAAGAAGAATCTCTTGTCTGTATCCGCACTTGCTAGACTTGTAATTGTAGTCAAATTTGTGGATGACAGATGTACAGTTCATGATCTCAGTTTTGGTGATGAAATTTTTGCATTTGGCCTTTCGTGTCATGGGGTGTATAAGCTTACTTTGTATGACAAGTGTGGAAAAAATTTTGCGAATGCTGTTGCATGATTCAAGGGCTATTTCAGATGCAAAACTTTGGCATGCACGTTCTGGTCATCTGAATTTTGCTAGTTTGCTGCGTTTGCAGAAATATGATATGGTTGTTTCTTTGCCGCCTCTTGAAGCACCTGTCAAACATGTTTATGAAGGCTGTATTTTGGGTAAGATGAAGCGTTCTAAGTTTCCAAAGGATGGTTCAGTTCGGGCCACATGCAGGTTGCAGCTTGTGCATAGTGATGTTTGTGGGCCCATGCAAACTCCGTCCTTGGGCAATTACTTGTACTTCATGACTTTCATTGATGATTACTCCAGGCATGCATGGGTATTTCCGCTTAAAGCGAAGTCCGAAGTTTTTATGTGCTTCAAACAATTTCTGGCTATGGCTGAAAAATGTCTCGAAATGTACTATGGGCACCCTTCGTTCCGATCAAGGGGGGGAGTATATGTCTCATGAATTCAATGCATTTCTGGCTAGTCGTGGGATAAAACACCAATGTACAGTGCCTTATACACCTTAGCAAAATGGTGTTGTTGAGAGGAAAAACAGGTCACTTACGGAAATGGCACGATGTATGGTCAAAAGTCAGGCTTTGCCGCATTCCTTTTGGCTTGAGGCCATCATGTGTGCCTCTTATGTACTAAACTAGTTCCTACGAAAGCTTTGCAGTCTATTACTCCATATGAAGCATGGCATGATATAAAGCCTTCTATTGAGCACATGCGTATTTTTGGCTGTTTGGCATATGCTTTGGTGACACAAACACAGCGCAGAAAATTGGATGATAAGGCTGTCAAATGTATTTTTGTTGGTTATAGTGCTGAAAGCAAAGGTTACAGGTTGTATCATCCGCAAACAAAATGTATTCTGGTTTCACGGTATGTAGTGTTTGTGGAAGATTCTGTTCAGCCCTTGCTGTCATGTACTAGAGACAGTAATGTAAGCTCATAGGACATTTATGACACTTTGTTGCCTCTTTTCAGTGGTGGAAATACAAATGTAAGTTCCAATGAGGCAAATGTACAGCCTATGGGGGTTTCTGAAAATGTTATAGATCAGCCTATTATTGATGCAGATGTACATGATGTACTTGATGAAGAAAGGGCTGAAAATGAGCAGGCTAGAGGTATGCCAAAATGGCTGGTGCACACTTTGTGTGACAGTAAATTGGATGCACCTTTGTCTAGTCGTACTCGTTCAGGCTCTCGCCATGCATCTTATGCATGAGATTGTTATGCTTTGGCTGTGTCTAGCTTACATGATGTTGAGGAGCCTCTATCTTTTGATGAAGCGCATAATTCAAAAAATTGGATGGCTGCCATGCAATCAGAATATGATGCACTTATAGAAAATGACACATAGACTTTATGTGATTTGCCTCATGGCAAAAAGGCCATTTGTACGAAGTGGGTTTACAAGTTGAAATGCAAGCCGGATGGTGGGATTGATCGCCATAAGGCTTGACTTGTTGCAAAGGGTTATGCACAACAAAAAGGCATTGATTATGAAGAGACTTTTGCTCCCACTTGTTGTATGACTACTGTGCGTTTTCTATGTGCATTGGAAGCTCATTTTGGTTGGGATGTACATCAATCAGACATTGTTACTCCTTTCTTGAATGGTGACATATTTGAGGAAGTTTATGTAATGCAGTCTCGCGGTTTTGTCATAAAAGGACAAGAGGACAAAGTGTGCAGATGTAAGAAGGCTTTGTATGGGTTGAAGCAATCTCCTCGTGCTTGGTATGAGAAAGCTGAAACTCATTTGGTTGAACGAGGCTTTCGTAACAGTCCAACAGAAAGCACATTGTATGTAAAGCGTGAGGGTGATCTACTTCTCATTGTGGTTCTTTATGTCTTTATGTCGATGATTTGTTGATCACTGGACCAAATGAGAGACATATTGCTAAATTTAAGGCTGATTTTAATGCCACTTTCAAGATGAAAGATTTGGGGCTGTTGCATCATTACTTGGGTATATAGTTTAAGCAGTGTGATGGTGGTATTGCCTTGTGTCAGAAAAGTTACATAGAGACATTGCTATGTAAGTTTGGACTTGAGGATTGCAAACCTATTGCCACTCCCATGGAAACAGGTTTGAAATTGAGTCTACATGATGCTGGCGATCCTGCTGATGTCACTCTTTACCAAACTTCTATTGGCTACCTCATTTATGTATGCAACACGAGGCCGGATATTCAGTTTGCAGTCTCACAGGTCAGCAGATTTATGCATAGCCTAGGGTCTAAGCATTGGCAGGCTGTCAAGAGGATATTCCGCTACCTTAGTGGCACTTTATATCTTGGCTTGTTTTATCCCAAGGGGGGATCATTGCCGCCAGACTTACATGCTTTTTCGGACTCAGATTATTGGGCTGGTTGTTTTGACACGCGAGTGTCCACAAGTGGTTTTTGTTTCATGCTTCGCAGTTCATGTACATCATGGTTGAGCAAGAAGCAACCTACTGTGGCCACTTCGAGTTGTGAGGTTGAGTACAGGGCAGTCTTTACAGCTACGATTGAGTGTGTATGGCTCAGACGCCTTATGGATGATTTGGGTGTTGGACAGGACACTGCCAACAATATCTACACTGACAGTCAGAGCGCATTGGCAGTTGCGAGGAACCCATTTTTTCATGCTCGCACAAAGCACATTGAGGTGCATTAACACTATGTGAGAGAGAGGCTCTCAGTAGGAGAGATCAGCTTGGCTTATGCAACACAGGACAACCTTGCAGATCTTTTCACAAAGGCATTGTCTCGTGAGAAGCTTGAAGCTTTCCGCAAAGCTTTGGGCTTACTCCCCTTTGTGGACTGATCATGTCCTCAAGGCATGGCACTTCCATTTACTCATGTGCCAGATCTCATTCACCGCATCACTCCAGGGGGGATTTGTTACCATATACATGTGGTAGTGATGCGTGTGAACACACTAGGACCGCCCGGGCATTTTTTCCCTTTTTAGGAGGTTTTTTACCCCCGAGAATTGTATATACGCCCATCACTCTAGGGCTATCTATCTTTCCATTGCATACTAATTAACACACTCTCTATTGTGTGCCTTGAGCTTCCTTCATCTTCTCCAAGATGTGTGTGTCTCTCTGCAACCCTAATTCCAACAGTTTTCCATGTCTTTGGGGCTTCACTTTTGCCACAAAGGCTAGCCCCTCGTCTCCAAAGGCCACATCAAATTGTTGGATGAAGGCCAACACTTTGTCGGTAGCACCAAAGGTGCCATCATAGGTGAGAAAAGAGAAACTCTTTCCTCCCTCCTTGAACTTCTTTAACTTTTGGGACCTTCGCCATGCAAGGTATGATTTACGATGTCCTCCCCTCCTGTATTCTCTAGGAGAATAGCCACAGCTTTCATCGGAGGAGGAGGAAGGTGAAGAAGAAGGAGAAGAGGGTGAACTCTTCCTAGCCTTTTTCTTCCTTTGTTTCCTCTCTTCTCTTTCGGAATGACAAGGAGAGGGACTATGTGCTGACTATTTCTCTTGGGAGGAGTGGGCGATCATCTAGACCGCCGTCTTTGTGGAGCCACATCGTCATAGGAACTTAACGTTTCATTGCTTTCTTGCTCTTTAGATTCCTCCTCTCAAATGGGAGAGAGTCTTCTTTTGGGGGTCTCTTTAAGAGGCCTCCTAAGCTCTCTCTCTTCTTGGAGAGGAAGGGAAATTCC
This sequence comes from Adiantum capillus-veneris, assembly GCF_014529385.1. NCBI lineage: Eukaryota > Viridiplantae > Streptophyta > Polypodiopsida > Polypodiales > Pteridaceae > Adiantum > Adiantum capillus-veneris. The sequence continues at coordinate 170,624,950 of NC_140934.1, read as the reverse complement.
ATAAGCATGAAGTTGTTGAGTAACTTCGGCTTGCAAAGCAGGGTTGCCCATAGTTTGCTGCAACCTAGTTACAAGATAATTCACGGACATGGGGGCATCATCTCATTAGCACCTTCATGTGCAAAATCAAAGCTATCAATGTTCATTATACTCTCTTGATTATTATCAGCCTTATTAACAAAATTTATGTATGTACTTAATTTGCACTTTGGCAATTCAAAACTCTTACTTGCCACTCCTCTTAGCCTTTGAAAATCGGCTCTTAAGTATCTACACCCACTGTTCAAAGTGGTTAATTATAAAGAGTAGTGGAGTAGGTCTAACATAGCAGAGTTGCCGAGGGCTAGCTCCTTTCGAACTTCTGATGGCTCAATAATGGTAAAACCGTAGGCAAGTCTAAAAAGAATCCATTATTAAGTCCAAATCTCCCGAGGTGTGCACCATATCCCACATAGTGGGCTCAACAAAACAGATGGTAGATCCCAATTCCACTTACCCTAATATAATTAAAAAAATCAACCATTTATAGGCTATTTAAGGACCTCTCTTCTCAAGGAAGAAAAGAGAAACCAAATGCTATGATACCAATGTAATGGAATTGGCCTATTAACTTGAGAGTAGTGGAAATTAATGAGTATACTTTTAAGAAATTACTTTGTGAGCATAGCGGGTGAACATAGTTGAAGATAACGACATAAACATAGAAATTAGTTAACTTGGCATGAACAATACTTTTGCAAGAGAGAGAATTTAGAGAACATGACAGCAGTTGATGATCGAATTTATGTGGAGCCGGTCCCGCCTCCAATAGGCATTTGTATTATGATTTCTCCCATTAAGATAGACTTGTTACAATACAATCTTTGTGTTCCTTGTGGCCTAGGTGATGCAATGAAGATAGAGAGCTTCATGCATCACAAGCATAACATAAACTTTGAAGAAATCTTCAACTATCCCAAGCCTCAGTCCCAAGACCTCAAACACCTTCGAAGGTGGAGAGAGCTAGCAGGGAATGAGGGTAGGGAAGAGGAAGAAGAAACATTTCCTAGGAGAAAGAATTACCCAAGAATTAGTTCCTCACTTATCATAACTCTTCTTGCTAGCATACATAATAGGATAGTAATGAAGATGGAGAAGATGACAAACTTAAGCATTGAAGCATGGCTCTTGGTTGGATTTGCACTCCATAGCCAAGAGTGTTGGTGTAGGCTCTCAACCTCTACTTGCTTGGAGAAGGAGAGGGAGCTCTTGCACTTTGCACAATGCATAATGAGAGTGTGTGTGAGTGTGTGTGGGAGACTATACCCCCTAAGAAACCCCCTAGCTTGGTTTGGTTGACCCCCCCCCTTGTAGCTCATGCTTGAAGCTCATTGGACCCCTCCAGGCCTAGCCCATCACAAGCATGAGGCATTACAAGAAACACGGGTAGCCTTGGGACAAGTGTCCCCCTTTCCCCTTTGAGAGAGAGGACTTGATAAATGCAAAGACAATTAATTAAATATCCTAAATTATCATTGGACCCCTTGGGTGGCCAACCAATAGGCTTTAGGCATACCATGAGGGCAACATGAGGAGAAACTTGCCAAGTGTCCCTTATGCTTTCTTTGTACCAAGTATGCCTTGTGTGAGTGTGTGGGTGTTCTCTCTCATCCCCCCTCATGTAGGGATCACCGCCTCCTTCTAGGGATTGGATCTTTGACTTTTGACACCTCAAGCCCCTCAAGCTTAGGCCCAGTTCCCACTACAAGCTTGGCCCTTAAGCACTTTAAGCTTGGGCTGGGTTCTCACCTCAAGTACAGCCCTAGCATCTCAAGCATGTCAAGCACCTCAAGCATCTCAGTCATCAAGCACCTCAAGCACCTTATGCTTGGGCCGGGTTCCCACTACAAGCTTAGCCCTAGCGTACCTAAGGTCAAAGGTCTTTTACACTAACTATTGGAGGTCTTCAATGAAGCTAACACTAAGGTCTTGTGATCCATTGGTTAGCCTTGCTCTTTGATAGACCATCTGTCATTTGGGCCCCTTTACCATTGGCCCCGTGTTGAGATAGATCTATAAGCACATGTCTATATCTTAACCCTTGTTCCCGTTTATTCTCCCACTTCAAATGATCAGTTTAATATGAGAAAATCATTTGGGTTGGTTAGATATTAGATTTTATGACATGTAATTACTAATGCTCCTCCCTCTTGACTATTAATCTCTCCTTTTCTTTTTTTCTTTCAATTTTAAGAAATTATTGACATCTTGTATGTCGAGGGGTAGGGTCTTTTTCTTTAATGACAACGCGATCAAAAGAGAATGGTAATAGAACATCAATTTTTTCCTCTTCAAGCACATCACATTTTACAAATGTGAGCTATGTGATCATGCTCTTGAGGTAGTTGACAAGACTATTTGTATCTTCCTTGGAAAGCATTTTTTACTTATAAACTTACTCTTTAAGGTTTACTTTACTTTACTCTTTTTTCTCCTAACCTTAAAATTATTTTCAAGTATCTCACATGTTTGTGACAATGTCTCACATTCATCTATATAGTGTGTGTAATTGTCATGCAAGAATGTGATGATGATCCTTAAAGCTTGCTCTTCTTTGGCGAGGTTTTATGAACTCGTGGAATGTATTTGTGCACCTTCTAAGATATACCCTCCCAAGAATTATACAATTCACACTTTTATACAATTTCAATATACATCAAAAATGCGAAAGCGATAACATACGAAAGTACCTCTCAACGCCCAATCTAGCATGGAGTTTAAGCCATGAGCCAGCGGTACATCCAGAGGTACTTGGCAACTAGTGTCACCCTTGAATGTGTATAAATGAAAGCGTATTGAATAAAATGACCAAGTGGAGGGTGAATACATGTGTTCACCACTTTGCGAGAATATATATATATATATATATATATATATATATATATATATATATATATATATATATATATATATATATATATATAGAGAGAGAGAGAGAGAGAGAGAGAGAGAGAGAGAGAGTGGAAGGAGTGCATAGATGACACACAAGAATGACAAAAGAGAATCTTTAAATGCCCCATCTAAATGAAACATGAAAACTATAAATTAATGCATAACAAAATATGGGCATACCATAACTTCAAAAACATAAATGACTAAGTAGAAGCATCGAACCCTATGTGGGATTGATCGGTCCACCCATCCACATCCGCTCCTACTATGAACAGAGAGAATTTCACTTGATTGAGAGCAAGCTAGAACACCTACAACTTACTTAAGTGAGATGTAAGTTGAGGCCGCTTCACCTCCCGTACATCATTCAACCACTTGTAAGGCCAAGGGTCTAGTCTGAAACCAAGCTCGGGGGTTGCCTATAAAAGGAGCAAGAGGCTGCTCGGAGGAGAGTTGGTTTTCAGAGCCCAAGGCCTCACAATGGTATCAAAGCTATTTTTGGAGAACAAAGGGTGTGGTCTATTTTGGGGACTTTCATGTGCATGCTACCTATGGAGAAGACAAAGGAGAACTCGTCGAGGGGAGACGTAGGCACAACCGCTTGCAAGGGGGAAGGGGTCGACTTTGACCTCCACCAAAACATGTTCTCTCTCTCTTTGCATGTGTGAGGGTCAGGGAGGAGATCCCATTATTGTGAGGCATCAACTGAGCACACAAACTCTCTCTCTCTCTCTCTCTCTCTCTCTCTCTCTCTCTCTCTCTCTCTCTCTCTGTGCGGCACCTGCAGAGTTCACCATAGCTTTTTCTGGGATTTCTTTTTACAAGATGGACGCCCAAGGGACCAAAATCAAGCCCAAAACCCAATTAAGGGAGGTGTGCCCATTGCGGGCACACCTCCATCGTCACGCTGGTGACACGGAATTCTAAAAAATGGCTTTGCAGCAAAGGGGAATAGGCATTCAACCCTACTACAATTTTCTTTTATGTATAGAAAATTGCATAACTTGTTGACCACGGGTCTCTATTTTTTTGACACGGTATTTTTACAAGAGGCGACCATACATAACGAGCAAGATATTCTTGCTACAATGAAATTGAAGGATCGTTGTCGATCGGAATTGGCAAGGACAATTTCTATGATTTTTCAAGGATATTCGGCAAGTTTTTTGTTTGGTGATAAGCAAATTCTGACATTCATCATCCATCGTCAACTTACTTTGACTTTGCAATTTTAATCTAGCAAGGCTACTTGATTTTTCTATTTCAATTGCTCATTTGCGAGCACTCTTTAGTTTTGCCAGGCGATTTTTGAAACAAGGTATTCCTTTTTTTTGCTTGCACAACATGTTCTGCCATAATAACATGCATCATACTTTTGATTTTGAAACCCTAGCACCGATTCCACCTCTCGTTGCCTCATGATGGGCCACTATGGAGCGTGCTCGGGCAACAATCAACCAGGATGATAGCTATGAACTGCCTGATATGCAAGAATTTAGGGCTTTGCAAACACGCATGTCTGATTTAGAGTCAAATTTTGCACAGTTGAATGTGAATGTGAGAAAAATGTTTGATATGCTTATGTAATTCATGCAAAAATTAGACAAGGGCCCAATTAATGAGTAGACTAGAGTTTCTTCGGTCCCTGTGCCAAGAATAAATACCCACAATTCAGAGGAGTAATGCTTCAATTTGGAGGGGTTTCCCCTTCTCTCTCAAAAAGAGGTAGATGACTAAGCCACCGATTTTTCAAGGAGAGGAAAAGGAGCGTAATAAGGATACTCGGAACATATTTTTGAGCAAATGGGATGGTATTCCCGATTGTAGATGCATTCTACATGTAGTCAAGGCCCACCAATGAAGGGGGCATAACTTGGATTGGATGGGAAAAGTGCTCTATGTGTTAGCATAAGACACCGATTGGAGTATATCTTCCACTATCTTGATGTGATCCTCAAGTTGGAGGGTTTAGATGTCTTCTAGCAGGTGCGTGGGTTCATCCATGGGTTAACATCAAAGCTTAAGAAGCTCGTTAAAACTCAGGACCCCAAGACACTTGAGGAAGCTATAGTGCAAGCATATATACATGATGACTTCGATGAAAAAGCATTGCATAACACACACATGCATGGCACTTCACATGAAAATTCACAAGCATCTCATGGGTATAATAAGAGAAAATTTGTAGTATCTACATCTGATGCGGCCAAGAAGCCCAAGGGGCCAACTATCTAGTGAAGAGTTTGAGAAAGCAAAGAAGAAAAAGTAATGTTTTAACTGTTTAGGAAGTGGAAACGAAAAAAAGGATTGTCCCAAGGGGAAATCTACTGCCCAAGGTAAAGAGAAAGCGGTACACATGGTGCAATTGCTTCCCCTCGAATCCTCATTCGCTTTTCCAATGTGGAAGTAACACACATTGAAGCGGTGCTCGAGTGTTGTATTACGGCCTCCATGTGGTAGCCAACCTTTGCTCCACACAAGGTGATATGCATGCACGAGTTTATCAAAGGTCACAAGGTGAGAATCTTGGTAGAAAACAACGCTTCACACAAATTTATTAATTATAAGTTAGTGAAATGACTCAATTTTCCCTAGACTCCTAGTTTCCACCACTATAAGGTAGCTATGATTAGCGACCATGATGTCAAGGTGTGGGATACAAAAGCAAGGATGTACCGCTAGAGATTCAAGGGTATCATATTTCCTTGAATTTTTAAGTCATGCAAATAGATCGGACAAATGTGGGACTAAGTTGGGAGTGGTTATATGGGTTAGGGTCCTCATTAAAGCATAGCTATGAACATAATAGTTTGATTCTTGAATCCAATGGTGTGCACATGCTGTTGTTGGGGAAAAATGAGGTTCCTTCCTCGCCATTTATTTGTACAACGATCTCTTCTCAAGGTGAAGTAGAAGAGAAGGTGAAGTAGAAGAGCTCTTTTTGTGTTACTAGTTGTGTCATTTTTTGTCCAATGTTTATAATGGTTTAATAAATGAAAATTGTGGGACCAAAGGGAGTCTAGAACCTGTCTCTCCACCCAAATATCTACTGCTTACACCCTCGAGCTTGGTTCAGACCGACCCTTGGCCTCTGTCCTTGGCCTGACATTTCACCCCCACAGAGAAGCGTTTTCATCCTCGAAAACAAAAGTGATAAAGTTTTTCTTAAGAACACTAATGTTTTTTGAAGTGGCACCTTATTCGGGTCTTTCTTTCCACTTGACAGTTGCTCCTTATATAGGCACCCCCGAACTCACTTTAGAGTGGCCCTCGGCGTGACAACAATTCCTCAATGTCGCATTCTTCTCTCTCTTGTCTTCCACCTTTGGCTACTTCTTTATCACTAGAACAAAGAAATGTTTCTAGTAAATTTAAAAAAATGTTAATGGAAAACAAGGACGTGTTTTCAAATGATTTATCACCAAGGTTATCGCCAACACACTTTGTTGTGCAACACGGCATAGACATGGTTCCAAGCAGTAAGCCCGTTAGTAGACCACCCTACAGAATGAGTCATTCTGAGGCTATTGAGGTGGAGTGCTAGCTTGCTGAATACCTTAGTAGAGGGTTCATTCAACTCAATTTTTCACTATGGGTCTCTCTCATTTTGTTGGTGAAGAAAAAGGACGGTAGTATGCGCATGTGCGTAGAGTATGGTGGCCTCGATGTAGTTGCTATTAAGAATAAGTATCCATTGCCTCGAGTGGATGAGTTATTTTATAAAATCACCCATGATCATATCTTTGCAAAGATTTACTTGCAATCAAGGTATCATCAAGTATGCATTATGCTTACTGATATACCTAGAACTGATTTTTGAACAAGGTTTGGACACTATGAATTTTTGGTTATGCCCTTGGGGTTGACCAATGCATTAGCTACTTTCATGATGCTTATGGATAGTGTTTTGTAACCATATTTGGGCAAGTTTGTTATCGCTTTTCTTGATGAAATCGTAGTGTATAGTGCCTATGAGGTAGAGCACTTAGAACATCTAAAGCAAGTGTTTGAACTACTACAAAAGACATGATGTACTTCTCATGATGGTTCTCTGTGTGGATGATTTGTTGATCACTGGACCCAATGAGAAGACATAATGCTAAATTTCAGGCTGATTTGAATGCTAATTTCAAGATGAAAGATTTGGGGCTGTTGGATCATTAATGTGATGGTGGTATTGCCTTATGTTAGACAAGTTACATAGAGACATTGCTATGTAAGTTTGGACTTGAGGATTGCAAACCTATTGCCACTCCCATGGAAACACGTTTGAAATTGAGTCTTCATGATGTTGGTCTTCTTGCTGATGTCACTCTTTACCAAACTGTTGTTGGCTGCCTCATTTATGTATGCAACACAAGGGCGGAAATTCATTTTGCAGTCTCACAAGTCAGCAAATTCATGCATAGCCGAGGTTCTAAGCACTGGCAGGCTATCAAGAGGTATTTTTGCTACTTGAGTGGCACTTTACATCTTGGATTATTTTATCCCAAAGGGAGATCATTGCTGCCAGATTTACATACTGTTTTGGACTCAGATTGGGCGAATTGTTTTGACACGCGAGTGTCCACGAGTGGTTTTTGTTTCATGCTCGACAGTTCATGCATATCATGGTTGAGCAAGAAGCAACCTAACATGGCCACTTCCAGTTGTGAGGCTGAGTACAGGGCAGTATTCACAACTACGGTTGAGTGTGTATGGCTCATACGCCTTATGGCTGATTTGGGTGTTGGACAGGACATTGCCAACAATATCTACAATCAGAGCGCACTGGCAGTTGCGAGAAACCCAGTTTTTATAGCTATGATTCAGTGTGTATGGCTCAGAAGCCTTATGGATGATTTGGGTGTTGGACAGGACATTGCCAACACTATCTACAGTCAGAGCGCATTGGCAGTTGCGAGGAACCTAGTTTTTCATGCTCACACAAAGCACATTGAGGTGCATTACCACTATGTCAGGGAGAGGCTCTCAACAGGAGAGATCAACTTGTCTTATGTGCCAGCATATGACACCTTGCAGATCTTTTCACATAGGCATTGTCTCATGAGAAGTTCAAAGCTTTCCACAAAGCTTTGGGTTTGCTCCCCTTTGTGGACTGATCCTAAGTGGCACACATGATGGCCTCAAGCGAAAACGAATGCGGCAAAGCTTGAGTTTTGACCATACATTGTGCCATTTTTGTAAGTGACCTGTTTTTTCTCTCAGCAATACCATTTTGCTGAGGCGTATAAGGCACTGTACATTGGTGTTTTATCCCATGACTAGCGAGAAATGCATTAAATTCATGAAACATATACTCCCCGCCTCGATCGGAACGGAGGGTGCCCATAGTACATTTCGACGACATTTTCAGCCATATCCATAAATTTTTTGAAGCACATAAATACTTTGGAATTCACTTTAAGCGGATATACCCATGCATGCCTGGAGTAATCATCAATAAAAGTCATGAAGTGAAGGTAATTCCCCAAGGACAGAGTTTGCATGGGCCCACAACCATCACTATGCACAAGTTGCAACCTGCACATGGCCCTAATTGAAGCATCCTTTGGAAACTTAGAATGTTGCATCTTACCCAAAATACAGCCTTCACAGACATGTTTGACAGGTGCTTCAAGAGGCGGCAAAAAAATGACCATATCAATTTTTTGCAAATGCAGAGAACTGGCAAAATTCAGATGACCAAAATGTGCATGCCAAAGTTTTGCATTTGAAATAGCCTTTGAATCCGTAGCTGCATTTGCAATATTTTGCCCACACTTGTCATACAAAGTGAGCTTATACAACCCAGGACATAAAATGCCAGATGCAACAATTTTATCACCAAAACTAAGATCATGTACTGTACATTTGTCATCCACAAATTTGACTACAAGACCAAGTCTAGGAAGTGCAAATATAGACAAAAGATTCTTCTTGATCCCAAGTACGTAAAGTGCATCAACAAGTGTGAAAGAACTTCCATTTACAGTAGTATAATCTTTCCAAATCTTTGAATCAGATAAGAGGCATTGTTGGCACAAGTAACTGAATTCCCATGAGGGATAGACTCAAGAGAGGTGAACAAATCATGATGCAGGGCAATGTTCTTTGTAGCACCACTATCAAAATACCACACATGTGAATCTGTAGCAACTGACATGCATGCATCATGGACAATAAGTTTATAAGTGCACTCTACATTAAAAGCCCATTTTGCATCAAGATCAGCATCACAGTCTCCTTTCACAGAAGTCTCAACAATAGCTGCATTTGTAGTGGAACTAGCATTAGTAGTGGAACCAGCCTCTTTGGCCTTTAACTCAGGACAGTGCTTGATCACATGATCATTAGCTTTACAATAATGGCAACACATCTTCTTTTTTCACTTATCACCAAAATTTCCAGACAAATTGCTGCCAATGAAAGCATTAGAAATCAGGGATTTCATTAACATGATCACAAAATATGTGAACACGTTAATAACGTTGAGTGATCACATTTCAAAATACGCGATCATGTTAAATATTCGCGTGACTTCCCCTAAACCTATAGAAATTGTCCAATTCAATAAGCCCGCTCAGAGTTTTTCATTTCCTAGCGGGTCTGGTTTAGGGTTCACATAGTTTCCCAATAAGCCCATCAAGAAAAACACATACCCCGACGGGGTTTTGGTGGAGTGCCACTTCACCACTTACTAGATTTTTTGTATTATGATTATGTGAATGTGATAATAGACATTGTGATCACATGAATATTAAATCCCTATTAGGAACATGTAATTTTTTACTCGCAGAAGAACCATGAGAAGTGGCTGCATTACTGTTACCACCTTTTCTTTGAGCAACAATAAAGGCATGTTCAACTGCACGTTGTCTAGTCTCGTTTTTTCTGGAAAGTGACTCTTGCAATAGCAATGTGCATAATGCATCAAACTTGACAACTTCAGGATTTCCTTGGGTCATAAGTCTCCAAGTACTAGCAAAAGTCTGGTAGGAATTTGGCAAGGAATCAAGAACAATCTGCACAAGGGAACTGTTTGAAATGACTTCACCTACTGCAGAAGTAAGTTGCTCATTGATACTTGTTCAAAATATCTAATGCACATAAGTGGAGCAAATATTTGGTGGAGTACTTGATAATGGACATGGTATGAGGAGATGATGATTTTTCTATAAGAAGGAGTTATGCTAGCCCATTTGATGGTTGACGAGAGGAAGAGAGTAGCAATGTAAAGTAACATGTTTGAAATCTTATTGGGCTAGCTCTATTATAGATACCTTTGGGGTGTATTTCTCTAATGTGTTCCCGAACTTGAACATCAAGCAATTGTGGAAGAGGCCCATGAAGGTATTGCTAAGGGACATTTGTCTGGACTGTTGACAGCAAAGAAGGTGTTTCAAGCAGGACTTTTGTGGCCTAAAGTTTGTGCAAATGCAATGAGGTTTGCAACTCAATGCAATGTCTACCAATGGGTCGGGCATCTCATTAATAAAGATAGATTACCATTGAATCCAATTTTGCCACTCAAACCATTTTTAAAATGTGGTTTATAGATCCGATCAAAATGGTAGCAAAACGATCTCAATGCAGGTATATATATTCATGTGTATGGATTTCTATACAAAGTGGGTTGAAGCTTGGGCATTGAGGGAAGATAATATAGTTTCAATTGCCAAATGTATGTGCCAAGATTGTTTCCATGGTTTGGTTTACCGAGGATGAAACTAGTTAATAAAAGTCCTTTCCCCAATCCAGAGGTAAAAGAACTAGTGCTCTAGTAAGCATCGATTTAAGGTAGTGGTAACCTAAATCACATTTTGAAGTCCCCTTAAATTCCTTCTTGTTGACATGTGCTATCACATTCAACGGTTCCACAATAGGGGCCAAAAATTACAAATGTCAGCCATGCCATCAAACATGGCCAAGAATTTGAAGACCTGCCTTAGGTGAATCAGGTGGGGATGTCTTTATAATGGCCGCAATCTTGCAGGGATCTACTGCAATGCCTTTCTTGGAAATGATATGGCCCAACAATATTCTGCTACATTGCAAACACAGAATTCATTGGATTAAGGTTCAATCTGGTTTTTTGACATTTCTCAAAACAAAGCCACAAATGATCAAAATGCTTTGATTCATTCCCAAAAATGGAGAAATCATCAAGAATAATGCACACAAAATCAATGAGGTATGGGCCTAATATCTATTGCATATCCCTTTGGGAAGTACCGAGTGCATTCTTCAATCCAAACCACATCACCGTACAGGAAAATCCTCCCCATGATGTGATAAATGCAATCTTTGGTTGATCTATAAGTGCCATTTGAACCTGATTGTGCCCACTGTAACCATCTGCAAAAGAGTACATCTACTGACCGGCCATGTATCCAAAGTAGAATTCAAAAATTGGAGTGAAAAAGGATCCGACACTGTAGCTGCATTCAATTTCTGGTAGTCAACACAAATCCATAACTTCTTGTTTTTCTTTGGCACCATCATAATTGGTGAGATCCATTCCCAATTTTCAATTGGGACAATGAATCCAACCTTTAATAGCCTGTCTACTTCCTCTTTAACTTGCTTCACATAATTTGGATTCATGCGATACCTGGTCTGCTTGGTTGGAGCCGCATCCTTCTTCAAGTTGATATGATGCTAATAAAATCAAGGATCATGACCTTTCATATCCGCATAGTCCCATGAAAACACATCCATACATTACATCAATAATTTGATAAGATTAACCCAGAAATATTCCTCCAAGTTTACACAAATCTTGATAGGTTTTTGGGTTTTTCATGTGTTCCAAGATTTACTTCTTGGATTTCATCCTCCTTCACTCATGAGACCTTATTCATTTGCTTCTCAAATTCACGTTCCTGCTACAATACCTCCTTCAAGTCCATCATCTCGATTTTTTATTTAGACTCATTTGCTAATTTTGGAACATCACTATTAGAACTTAACTCGACTTCTGTCTACCATGGTCTGGTCGGAACATTCTCTACATAATGATTTTGAATGGCTTTGATATCCATAGTATAGATAGCCATCACATCCTTATTTGTTTGCAAGAATTTGCTTCTTCCTCATCCATCAATACTTCCAATATATTTATTGGTTCGGCCGCAATGGATTGGCTCTCTTCACAATCATGATTGACTTTTAGTATGGAGCTTGAACCTTCCTTAATCCTCTCTGTATGCTTAATGTATGCTTGACCCAACTCTATTTCACCTTATCTTGTTGTAGCCATGGCTAGCCCAACAACATCCTGATAATCTGCTTGCATCCCCTAAAGATCCAACACCACAAAGGAAACTGCAAAAGATATTCCCCCAATATCAAAAGTCACTCCTCTCAGTATGCCTTGGGGATTGACCCTTCTCTGATCCACCATAGGAACAAAGAATAAAACCAATTCCAATTTCTGACATCCATACTTCTTACACATTTTCCATGTAATGATATTGATTCCAAAACCACCATCATCCAATATATTTTTAATGTTGCTATGTCGGTGCCGCATTATGATTAGTGGGGCTCGATCATCTACCAGAGGACTCAACTCTTTCGGTGCTATTCTTGGAGCATATCCCCCAACTATATCAAAATAGTTAGATGCACCATAGCATCCCAAATATTGGAGTGAGCAATTTCATTCACCTGGTCCTTTTCAAGGCTGATGGGAATTGATTCTTCAACTAAAACATCACAGGTTACTTTGACATCCCGTCTTTTCTTCCATGGTTGCACAATGAATATCCTACTAGCAATTGGTTTGGTTGTGCAATTGTGTCTTTCTGTCTGGGATTTCCTTTGGATTTTCCTTAGAACAGAACTTGAGGTAGCATTAGAGATTCTTACTCCGCCCATTTCATTGCATTTTGTAAAATCATTATTTGATCCTCTAGACCTAGTTACAAAACTACCTTTTGACTCAGATGAACTTCTTTTCTGAAGCAAGGTCAGCAAATTTGGATTCTTGTGCTATTTCCTCCTTCGATCTCATTATTTCAATGGAAACCATGTTTGTATTGGGCCGCCCTTTTCCTTTTGCAATCAAATTGCGTAGCCTCCTTATACTCACCGCGCCAGTGATCATTATCCAAACATAATGAGCAACGCTTTTGTTTTTGTAGATAAAAAATTGGTTGACCTGTCCCTTGACCATAGCCCCGTCGGCAGCCAAGTTGGCATCCTTGATTTGAAGGGCCCACATAGTTATGTTGGGTCTCTTGCTATTGTCCTTGTTGTTATTGGTGGAACTTGACAATGTACCACATTGGCTACGTGACTCGGTTTCTTGTTGTGCTGAGTTTTCCAATTGACCATGGTTCTAGGAATTATATCGGCATTGATTGGTGTTGTGATTCTTTATCTAGAAAATGTCACACCATATTTGATACAAAGCACAATTGTTGGTTGCATGACCATCATTCCGATGTTTGGTACAAAGTAATTTTAAGTTGTCTATTTTTTAGGATTTTCTCTTCTGTGTTGTCGTTGCCAGGGCCTTCTTTTTGGCATCCTTGGTCTTGGCTGATCATGCAAGAGGATATTCATCCTCTTTTGAGATTGCATCCTTTTTTGATTCATTGTTTGTATTGTATTTGGAGTCACTTTTTACTGAATGTTTCTTGAATTTCTTTAAACGGGGAACACCCAAAGATATCTCTATCACTTGAGCTGCCAGCATAACCCGTGCCATTGATACCGTTCCCATGTCAATTGTAGCTAGTGTAGTTCAAAGATTCTTTGCAAACTTTGCATGTAACACGAATTCAACATCTCGTCCACTAGACGTGCCATTCCCACTCGTCACTGAAGTAACATGCAAAACTTAGCTATGTAAGTTTCCACATCGGATTTCTTATGCTTGCACAATTGCAAGCACTATAGCATTTGTGCAGTCATTTTCTTAGTACAAAATCTCTTCAAGAACGTCACCACAATATCCAAAAAAGTTTTGAAATAATAAATTGGATATTCTACAAGCCACCTCAAAGATTTTCCACTCATGGTAGTTTCAAATATCGCTTCCTTATGCACCACATCACCACTACCATATCCAATAGTGCATACTGCTCCAAAAGATTGATCATGTGAATCCACATCTTCATCGCATTTTCCCACAAATTTTGTACTTAAGAATATTATGCTTATGGCTTGATCCTACCATGTTAAGACTTATGGAGACTACCGGTTGAGGCAGAACAAGAGCCAATGTAATTGTTGGAATCCTGGATGAAAATCTCATAGCCGCATTTGGTCTTTCGATCGATGCAATAGGATCTAAAATGGAGGAACCACCCCCACCAAGATCTTGACTTGAAATGATAGCTGGTTCAATATCTACAAATATGATCACACTCCCTTTAAGGCTCAATCCTAGTAGTGTCGGTAAAAGTGGTTTGGAAGGATCGAACCATCTGATTCATATTCTAGATCCAAAGAAGGAGACACAGTTTGTAGAAATTTTAGAGTGGATTTAGATCCGTGCCATTTGTTTGCAAACTGACCCAATTTGGCTAAGTCTACTTGGGTCAATTTGTCTATAAATTCAATCATATCCACTTCCAGTTCCCTTTCCTCCCATGGCTCTTTGGATTCTGCTAGAATGACATTGTGTGTTATGTGAGATTGCCAAAGTCCATGTCTCTACCAAGGCAAAAGAAGGATTGGCAAAGGTGGACTACAAAACTGTGTCTGATGCAACATGGTATCTATCATGCCTTAGTGGTCAACACCATAAACTCTGACTCCACAAGTATCGCCGATTTATGGTTGATCGTGGTTGCTAATGTTACCCTTGGGTATTGTGATGCATAGAATAGGAAACAAAAGAATTCATTGTCTAAGGTAAGGTGCAAGAGACCAAAGACACAAAAATAATAGTGGTATTCATCATCATAAAATATACAGAACTAAATGAATAATACATCATCTTCATCATTCAGTACATAAGTCGGCTTTCCACGTACATAGACAAATACACAATGTGCAGTGCAGGTTAGGCTTATAGACCAACTTACAACATATTGGTATAGATAGTTGCACCTTTTCCAATCCATGCACATGTCATTCTAGCCTACTACTAAGCTTCCCTTTGCCTAACAAGGTGCTTCAAGAGGTGGCAAAGAAGCAACCATATCATATTTCTACAAGCACAACAAACTAGCAAGATTTAGATGCCCAAAACATGCATGCCAAAGTTTTACATCTAAAATAGCCTTTGAATCCACAACTACGTTTCCAAAATTCTTCCCATACTTGTCTACAAAGTGAGCTTATACAAGTTAAATTCTAGGTGCAATAATTTCATCACCAAAGCTGAGATCATAAATTGTACATCTCTCATCCACAAATTTGACAACAAGACCAAGTCTTGCAAGTGCATATACATACAAAATGTTATCTTAGATCCTTGGTACATAACGTGCATCACAAGTTGAAAAAATTACCATTTTTAGTAGTTGGCACAATCTTTCCACCTCCCTTAACCGGATAAGAGGTATTGTTGGCACAAGTGACTATATTCCCATGAGGGATAGCCTTGAGAGAGGTAAATAAGTGACAATGAAAAGTAATGTGCATGGAAGCACTACTATCAAAGTACAAAACATGTGACTCTATAGCAACCCACATACATGCATCGTGGATAGAAGGATCATAAGTACACTCTACATTGAATGCCCATTATGCATGTACATCATCACAATCTCCATTTATAGAAGATTTTGCAATAGCTACACTAGTAGAAGATCCAAACATCTTTCTTCTTGGCTTCTTTTGCCTTCAACTATATGGTAACAGTCAATGCAAGTGACGTAGCTAGTAATCTTAGTAAAAATAGCAGAATGTTAGTAGTTTCATGAATTGTTAGAGAAAATTAGTAAAAATTAGAGTGGAATTGGGGTTTTGAAGTATTGTATGTTGCTTGAATACTTCATTATTATGCTTGGCATTCTCTTAGGTGGGATCTTTTTAATTATTTTGACATGTTTCATGGATACTTATGAACATAAGAGCCCAAACGGGCCTAAGAACTACGTACTTAGTGGCACTAATGAGTGTGGCTTTATAAACGTTGATGATAGTTTAGCAAAATGAAAAAAATGCAACTTTTTGTACCTTATTGCATGTCCAAAAAATAAAATTATGAGGATAAATGAACCATATGATGTGATCACCAACCATAGAGAAAAATATGTTCCACATCATGTACTTTAGAATACCTTAGAAAAGGTTTAATATACATGCAAATTTCGAAGTCATAGGTAGATGTTAAAATAATCTACAAAGTTTACATACTTGGCTTTTGAAATTAGCAATCCTAGAAAGATTGTACTTGTTAACAAAGGATTGCTCTGATTCCTTTTAAATTGATACTAATTAGATTCAACAAATAATTTTTTAGTTAGCTATATGGGTTATTAGGTGCTCCAAAACTCAAGGAAGAATAGTCCATGGTGTAAAATCTACCTATGCAGTCAAACTCAAGAACAAAGGTGGATGACATATCCATATGCAAAGCTAGAGAAGCAACGTCTTGAAATGTGCCAGAAAATGATTCAAGTAGCCCAAGATTTACTAGAACCTCCAATTGGAAAATCAAAATATGTGATCCTAGTCCCACCAACACCAATGATCCTAGCAAACCAGGAGCAAATAGCTCGCCAAATTCTAGTCAATATCACAGACCAGAACTCAAGGACCCAGTGAAGCGGTCCGGGGCGGCAACAAGAAGAGCAACCTCTAGACACCCTTCAAGGCTCTCGTGCTACTCAATGGGGCTGGGGCACAACACAACACAAACCAAAACAACAAACCCCCAGCCAAATCCCAACTACACAAGGGGCACCACCTAGTTTAAGAGCGAACTAGGACGCAAAAGAGGAGAATCGTTAGAGCAACCCACAAACAAGCAAGGAATTTACACTAACCCTAACACCAATGGAACACTCTCACACACTAAAAAACGAGAGAGAGAGAGAGAGAGAGAGAGAGAGAGAGAGAGAGAGAGAGAGAGAGAGAGAGAGAGAGATGGTGCTCGGGCTGCTTTGAAGTGTATCGTTAATGATCAAGCAAACATAAATATATATATGTAAGAAAGAGAGAGAAGGGGGAAGGGGGTGCTTGTTGCACTAATGCCTCCTTACAAATCTGTCATGACCAATCAAAGTGAGATTAGTATTTGTTCAACATAGCCTGAGTAAATTACACCACAACACATCACAAGAAAAAAGCCACCCCAATCACTGTCTTAAGGCCAGGGGAGTCCTCTCCACCCTGTCGCCCTCTTATAGCATGTGGGATTTATGGCTAAATTGATAACAATACCCGGAGACAAGCTATCAAGAACTTAAATAAAACACCAAGACACTTACACATCATTATTGTCCATGACTTCACGTTGGAAGGGAGACAAGGTATCCATGCTTAGTCCAAATTCAACCTCCTTGATTCAGCAAATGTTGGGCTTACTCTAGTAGGAGAAATGATAGGTTTCCTACTCTCAATTCAATGATCACTTTCTCTTGCAATGGCATAGAGTTCCCTTCCTAATCACCCCTAATACAACACATACATATTCCTAATGCCAATTAGATTCCACTCAAGAGCTCCTTCTCAAGAGGTTGAGCTTGGCTTCTCAAGCTATAGCATAGTGCTCTTTCTTCTCCCCCCTTTTTGTGCTTGCTACACCCTCCTTTTATAGCAATTTTGAAGGCTAGGGTTACTCCTCTAACCATGGTTGGGTTAGATTTTCAGCAATTTATCTAATTTCTTTTGCTTGGAATTATCAAGAAGTTGGTGGGGAAAGAGAGAGGAGAGAAATGGAGGTGATAGGACTTTTCATAGTGGGTTAGTGTTAGTAGAGTTAGTATTAATTTACAAATGGAATTGGATATTTACAATGGGAGTATCCATGTAGGATACAAATAAGGAAGAAAAACTCTTAAGAGGTAAGAAAAGGTGGATTTCTTACAAGGTTGATGCTCCAAGTGTCTTGAGTAGGGCCAATTTTGAAGCTTGTTGACGGTCCACTAGCTTTGACGGTACATTTTTTCTCCACTCTTGACCTTCCTTGAGAGACAAGGTAATTGAAGCTGAGTAATCAACCACCATGATGCTGTCTTTTAAGAGAAGAGGCTGAATTTTGTGGTTTTTTTGATAGATATGGGTAATTTGGAGGAGGAAAAATGAGACTAGGTGGTCAATTTTGGAATGGAATTGTGTGTGGGAGGTATGAGTTCACCATGGTTTCTCTTATTCTTCAAGGTTGAGGAGAAGGTGAGTAGGGTGCAGAGAGGAGTGGTGAGAGAGGTGGGGATGATGAGTGGAGAAGTGTGTGTGAAAGAGGAAAATGATAAAGTGGAAGAGAGAGTGTGGCTGCATAGCATGGGAAAACTGGGGTCCACTAATAAAACCATAGCTCACAGCTCGTAGCTCAAAAAAATATGAAAAAATTTGAGGCAAAAGTTCAGCCTATGAGCTACAACTTTTGTTTGTATCACCTTTTCAAATTCGGAGAGCAAGTGAACTTTAAAAATTCAGCAAAACCGACCGTTTTTTTTCACTGCACAAGGTCCTTGTGGGGTCCTTCTTTGGATGATTCTTTTGAATACCTCCAAGAGTGAGCCCTCCATAGTGCATGTATGCATGCCACCTACCCTTGACCTTATTTGGTAGGTCTATAATTGAAGATATTGTTGAGATCATGATATAAGTGAATAGTACATCTAAGAAAATCAAATATTGAGGGGTCTAAAAAATATGGACATGTCAAATATAAATAATATAAGTGGAAAAAATATAAAGGGGTCAAAAGAAATCTCTCTCATTATGAGGCTACCATAAAAAGATAAATATTTTTGGTGTTCTAATTTTTTAGAAAAAAAACAAAATAGATGTAGGAAGGGAAAAATCGCAATAGTGAAAAAATATACACATAAATAAAACTAGTTTTTTTTGGATTTTTGTTGGGGTGGAGTTACACCAAATATAAGAGAAGCTTACATGAAAATATTTCTATATGGAATAAAGAGTATGAAAAATGGTAAGAAAAATTGTGGTAATGATGAGGCAATGTATAGAGCATAAATAACACACACCTAGGTAAAAATGTTTAAATAAATACCAAAATAATTATTAAAAAATCTTTTATTTAGGCCCTATATACAAAGAAATATTTACATATGCATGGGCCATAATATACTTATATTTTTTATATTTTTATATTTTTTTGGCTCAACTAGCCCAATGCCTAGCTAATTGAGGGTTTTTTATTTCAGTAAGGAGATATGGGAAAAGTCCCCTAACTCACACGCACCTATATACAATGAAAGGGTGAGGGTAACCACAGTGTTTGAGTGATTTGATAGGGTGAGATAACTCACTATGGCAATTACAGAGAGCCAAAAAATGGCTATCATTAGCCCTCCCCTAGGATGATGGTATATTCATGTACTATCATAAAGAATCTTTTCCAAAGAGAGTGCTTCAGAGACCTTGACAAGATCTTCATTGTTTGGCCCCTTGGAATTTTGGTTTGTGTTACACTCATGCTTCATGGAACAATACTTACATGAGATAGTTGCCTTTTGCTCTGCTAGATCCTTTGGTAGAAGGCGACTCAAGTAAGGCTTCAAGCGATAGCCGTTTACCTTCCTAGAGTGCTCTTTCCCATTCAAGTCCATAAACTGATAGTAACTAGAATTGAAAGCCTTCTTGACTATGTATGGCCCTTTCCATCTAGTTTCAAACTTGGCATCAAAATGATTGTCAAGTCGATTGTCATACCTTTGCACAAGATCTCCTTCATTGATGCCTTTGTCCTTCAGTTTCTTGTCAAGCTTCTCCTTTGTCTGTGTGGCTTTCCTCTTATAGCACTCGTATGCTGCTTCTCTTTTCCACTCAAGCTCAGCTAAGGTAAGAAGTCAATCCATCCATACCTCTTGATCATCTTGTGGTCCTTTGCCATAAAGTCGCATTGTTGGAATGTTGAGCTCGATAGGCTGCAAATCCTCTTGACCATAGACCAAGTGAAATGGTGTGAACTCCGTGGCTTCCCTATATGTGGTTCGATATGCCCACAAGGCACCATCCAAGAAGTCATCCCATAATTTTGTTTTTTTTTGCACCATCTTTCTAATGATTCCTTCAATGACACCATTAGCCTTCTCCACCAAACCATTTGACTGTGGGTAGTATGGTGTGCTATGACGATGTAGAATGTGAAGCTCTTCACAAACTTCTGTGAGCAAGCCCTTCCTAAACCCTGGACCATTATCAGAAACAATCTCCAAAGGTGTGCCAAATCTGCAACAAATGTGATTGTACACAAACTTGCTAGCTGTCCTCTCATTCACTCTTGCCACACTTTGAGCTTCCACCCACCTAGTCATATAGTCTACAGCCACTAGAATGTAGAGTTTACCATTTTTTGTCCTAGGCAGAGGACCCATAGCATCAATGCCCCACTTTTCAAAGGGTCCATTTTCAAGCACTATTTGCCTCGGGCCATGCACCAACCTTCTATTTCCATTTATCTGACAATTGTGACAGCTTTTACACCAATGTTGAACATCCACATGCAAGCTTGGCCAAACATACCCCGCAAGCAAAATCTTCTTCACAGTTGATTCTTGGGCAAAATGACCACCACATGCCTCTTCATGAAAACCTTTTAGAATGGCTGGAATTTCCTCGATAGTTGGTACTCTTCTGCACACTTGATCCTTCCCTCTTTGATAGAGGGAGCCTTCTGGAATTTCCTCGATAGTTGGTACTCTTCTGCACACTTGATCCTTCCCTCTTTGATAGAGGGAGCCTTCTAGGAAGAGATACATGCTTGCCTTCTTCATGAGTCTCCTCTTCTGAGCTTTTGTGAAGTCTGGTGGAAACTCACCCTCCAAAATGTAGCCAATGATGGGAGCCAATGACTCCAATCCCTGGTACCTCGGTTGCTTCATAGCAGCCGCCACCATGATGACTTGCACTTCTTTCTTTACACATGCAATGGCTTGTTGTGCAAGTAAATCAGCATCTTCATTTTGTTTCCTCGGAATATGATATAGTTGCACTTCTTCAAACTGATTAAACATCCTACGAATGGCATGAACTTTTGTCCTTAAGCTTTCATTCTTGCATGCCCAAATGCCTAAAATCTGCTTCATAATTAGAAGTGCATCCCCTTTTACCATGAGACGTTGTATACCATGGCCAATGCATATTTTTAAACCATGAAGTAGTGTGTCATATTCTGCTTCATTGTTGCTAGCTGAACTTGGTAGATTGAACTTCTTTTTCATGACCACCTCTCCACTTGGGTTGAGCAACACTAGCCCTCCCCCTGCTTTTCCTGTGGCTCGACGAAAAGCTCCATCAAAGAACAAGGTAAAAGCATTAGGAATACTTTTTGGTGGTGGCAATGGTAGGGTCTTTACTTCAGGCACCTTAATCTCCTTTTCATGCACCCTATAAGTGATAATCCCTGCCAATTGTGCACGCACACTATCTTCTACCTTGAAAGAGTATTGAAACTCTTGCAACTCCATAATCCATTTTGAGATCCTAGTACTAAGATTCATTTGAGATGACACCCAAGGGAACAAATTCTCTGCGGTGAGGATTACAAAAGGTTTTGGGAGCAAGTAGGATCTAAATTTCCTTATCGCAATCAGAGAAAGCATCATGAGTTCTGCCTCCGTGTAGCCTCTCTCTAAAGCATTCATGACCCTATTAGCAAAGTAGATGGGCCGCATCCTGGTACTATAGGGATCTTGTTGTAGCAAAACTGCACCAATTGTTTCTTTCCCAGCACTAGAGCTAACAAAGAATGTGTACTCCCAACAAGGAGGCATGAGTGTTGGTAGCTCTGACAAAATGGCTTTAATGTTACAAAAGTACTCTTCAAGCTCATCAGACCATGCAAATTCTACTTGTTGTGTGAACTTTTGCAAAGGGTGAAGTAACTCCGGGGCTAAGTGAATGAAGCGTGACATATACTACACCATATTCATGAAACGTTGGAATGTTGCAGGAGCATTTGTCAGACCAAATGGCATGACTCTAAAATCATAACAACCCCAAGGAGTGATAAAGGTTGTTTTCAATTGATCCTCCAATGCAATCCCTATTTGAAAGTAACCTGAGTAACCATTGCACACAGTGTACTTCTCATGACCAGCTACCTCATTTAGTATCTCATCCTGGAATGGGAGGGGAAAGTGATCTCTTTTTGTTTCCTCATTGAGGGGACGGTAATCCACACACACCCTCCACTTGCCATTTTTCTTAGGAGTGACAACAACAGGAGAGACCCACTCTGAATTCTCCACTGGATAAATGAAACCTGCTACTAGAAGCTTTCTTACCTCCTTGAGTAGAGCCTGCTCCTTTATAACTCCTAGCCTTCGTAGCTTCTGAGCTTTAGGTGTGGCCTCAGGCTTTAACTCAATCTTGTGTTGAACAACATCTACCCCACGCACGTCGGTGTAGTCTTTAGCAAAAAGCCTAGGAAACTTCCTTAGCACACATTTGAACTCCTCTCTTTCATCCTTTGTAAGTGTTGTTGATAGCATACCTTCCAGCATCCCTTCATCTTGAACACCTTCGTTCTCTTGAGGACCTACCTCCTCCAAGCCTTGACAAGAGGTCTCTTGGTTGCTTGGCTTAAACCTTACCCCCATGACTTCGATGGAAGACTCCTCTTCAGTAATGCTGCCGCTACTTTCTTCTTCTGAAGTGCTATCGGTCCAACCTTCTTCCGTCTCACTTTGAGATGATTCTTCATGGAGCTCCTCTTGGCGTTGCTCCTTCATGTCAAAGACAACCTTCTTATGATTGTCATTCCTGCAAATTAATTTCCCACTCTCCCAATCCTACAAAGCTCGCATTTTCATTAGCCATGGTCTTCCTAGGATAAATGGATAACCACTTCCCTTGGTCGACATAACATAAAAATCCACCGCTTTCTTAATGCCAAAGGCCTCTACAAAGACATTTTTACAAATGCCTACACACCTAGCCTTGCTATTGTTTGCCATCTTGACTTTGATTTCAGGTGTCTCATGGATGTGCATGCCTAGTCTTTGCATGAGACCCTCTGTCATGATGCAAATTTGTGCACCCCCATCCACTAGACCTTTCCTAACCAATCTTCCTTTGATGTAACAGTCTAGCACCGGTGTAATGTCCTCATTCATTTCAGCTTGTGCAATTTTTACAACAGGCACACTCTCTTTTACCTTTCTCCTAGTGCTAACTGCCCTTGTTAAATCCCTCCTAACTTGTGGACATAATGCAAGAAATTGAGGCCATGAAATATCAGGACCCTTACCTCTCATGTCTTCCAACAAGTTGTACGGAGCCATACCATGTCCAAGAGGGAAGTCTTGGAGGTTGATACGACGTCGAGTCCTCTTGGTTTCCTTGGTTTCCTTTGCCTTCTTGCCTTGTCCATGGTCACTCTGTGATGTGACTCCTTCTTTCACTTTACCTTTTCCTCGGCCACGCTTAATGCCATTGGCTTCCATGTCAACCTCATTTGAATTTGTCACCTCTACCACATGCACATTTGGATCTGGCAAAGGTGGAACTTCTTCTACCCCTTGTGGAGGTGGTCTTGGTCCATTTGGCCTTTGTAGAAGCCTTGGTTGTTGACCAGCTCCTTCTCCTGCATTCATCACTGGGTAATTCAAGTTAGGTCTCCCTGGCTCTCCACGGGGCCAAGGACAATTATACATCCCATGTCCAGACTCTCCGCAATTCCAACATTGCAAGACTCTCCTAGTTCGTGGCTCTCTCTCTTCTGACTTCTTTGCTTGTCCCTTTGGACCTACAGCTTGTGCAAGGTGAATTGACAAGCTGCTTAAAGATTCATTTAACTTCTCAATCACTTCAGTCGTTACCTCTGGAAGCTCCCTAGATGTTGATGCTTGTGACTTACCTTTGGGTCTAAGACCTTCTATTGGAACCTCTCCCCTTAAGCACTCGAGTTTCCTATACTTCTCAGCAGCCCTAGTTTCAGCTGCATCAAAAGTAGCAGGTACACCCGCCTCAACTTTTACCTTAAGGTCAGGAAAGAGTCCGGCTATGAACCTCTCCTTCTTTAAAAATTTTGCACCATCACCAGGGTTAGCAACATTTCGTATCCATAGAGCCCAAAGACGTAGAAACTCTTGCTTGTACAAGTAGTATTCATCTAAGTCTTTTTTCTTATGAGAAACAATGTCTTGCCATAGTTTTTGAGTGTTTTGGGGATCAAAGAAGTATCTCTTAAAACGATTCAAAACTTCTGTGTAATTCCCCTTAACTTCCTCAGGCAAAGAGTCAAACCAAGTACTAGCATCTTTCCTAAGGACCACCTCAAACATTTCTACACGTTCTTGATCGGTTACTATCCTCTTGATACGGCAAGACATCTTGAAATTTGCTAAAAATAATTCTGCATTCCTCTCCAGGCTCTCCAAAGAAAAGAGGATATCCAGACATTTAGCGTTGGCTCTCCATTATTATGAAAGATTACAATACGAGTTACAATAAGGGATACAATAGAGATTTAGAACCACTCGCCTGCAAATGAAGAAGTAAGAAAATACCACTCTAGGTTTTCTTCTTCAGCTATCCAAGCTTCAATGAGGTCTCGATTTGTTTGATCAAAACAAAAAGGTAGACTATTGATGAGCTCTAAGAAGGGTTGAAATTCTCCAAAGCTAAGGCGATAAACAGAAATCTCTAGAACTTCATTTTCTGGATCCAAAAGAGCAACCACGTCCCAAGTGATAAATTGCACTTGCTCTACAATTCCCAACGCACAAGCAGTTTGTATAAAAACTAGATCTTCATGCTCGTCGAAGGCCGTGAGAAAGTAGCAATTGACTAGGAGCTCCTTTCCTTCTAGTTCCACACAGTCGGAGTGAGGCAACCTTCTCACAATTTCATAAAGAACATCCTCATCAAGTCCAATCAAGTTTGCAAGATTTAAAGACTCCACTTGTGCTACAAAATTCCTGGACAAAAACTCCTTAGGATTATGGTTAAATCATTCAAAAGCATAAAGAGATTTACAATGTCTCTATGAACAAAGTGTCATAGAAAGTAGAGAAGGATGAGAATTTATACAAATTTGCAATCTTCTCTATGCTCTCTTTATTAAGACAAGCTCTGAATAGCTCCCTATCTCCTTTGTTGAAAGTGAAAGGAAGACTATTAATAAGACGCAAATGAGGGAAAAATTCACCAAATGTGAGTCTATGAAGCATGAACTCTGGCCGCAAGTTTCCTGAAGAGTCTTCCTCAATGGTGAAATGCACTCGCCAAACGCCAAATTTCACTCTATTTACCAATCTTAGGGCACACACTAGTTGGATGAATGCGCGGTCTTCCTTAGTGCCCAACAACAAGAGGAAAATGGAATCCACGCGTAGGACCTTTCGTCTTAACTTCACCACCCTCTTGTTATGAGGGAGACGCCGTACTACTTGCTCCTGCAACTCAATTGGTAATAGAGCTAGATCTCTAAGGATTGAACTTTCACTGCACACACATTCCCTGTTAGAACAAATGATCTTTTTTTGTTTCTTGTAACAACTTGGACAAAGAAAAAACAAACATACACACTATTTTACCGGGCTACACTTCATTTTAAAATAAAATGAACACATGTACATCAAAAGAAGTGTGGTAGTTGATGAGAGGTAGAATGACAGGGTTTGGTGACGCAAGAATTTCTCCTACTCTTTGGGCACCAATTCGTTGTTGAAAATGGATCTTTCTACTAATTGCAACGTTTATTCTAATGTGTGGAGTAAAATGAAAGGGAAGAACCTCTATTCCTGGGCCATTATCCATGGCCTATGCATGTCCTAATGCTTAAAATAACACAAAAATATAGACGTCCAAGCTAATATCGTACCTAATGAGAGGCAAAATAAAAGGATTTACCGAAGTATTTATCTCGGCTAACCTAAGAGGACCTAAAATCCTACGAATTACCCGTTGAAATTGCAACTTAGTACTAACAATTATGTGTATCTTTTGCCTTGCAATGGGAATGAAAGGATCATACAAACTCTCGTGCTTCATGCAAACTACTTGACTATGCTAAAAGTTTATCCTACACGAAAACATACACGAGTTGTTTTCCTCAGTGGGGGCACCAATTTGAAGCAGTCCGGGGCGGGCAACAAGAAGAGCAACCTCTAGACACCCTTCAAGGCTCCCGTGCTGCTCAATGGGGCTGGGGCACAACACAACACAAACCAAAACAACAAACCCCCAGCCAAATCCCAACTACACAAGGGGCACCACCTAGTTTAAGAGCGAACTAGGACGCAAAAGAGGAGAATTGTTAGAGCAACCCACAAACAAGCAAGGAATTTACACTAACCCTAACACCAATGGAACACTCTCACACACTAAAACACGAGAGAGAGAGAGAGAGAGAGAGAGAGAGAGAGAGAGAGAGAGAGAGAGAGAGAGAGAGAGAGAGAGAGAGAGAGAGAGAGAGAGAGAGATGGTGCTCGGGCTGCTTTGAAGTGTATCGTTAATGATCAAGCAAACATAAATATATATATGTAAGAAAGAGAGAGAAGGGGAAAGGGGGTGCTTGTTGCACTAATGCCTCCTTACAAATCTGTCATGACCAATCAAAGTGAGATTAGTATTTGTTCAACATAGCCTGAGTAAATTACACCACAACACATCACAAGAAAAAAGCCACCCCAATCACTGTCTTAAGGCCAGGGGAGTCCTCTCCACCCTGTCGCCCTCTTATAGCATGTGGGATTTATGGCTAAATTGATAACAATACCCGGAGACAAGCTATCAAGAACTTAAATAAAACACCAAGACACTTACACATCATTATTGTCCATGACTTCACGTTGGAAGGGAGACAAGGTATCCATGCTTAGTCCAAATTCAACCTCCTTGATTCAGCAAATGTTGGGCTTACTCTAGTAGGAGAAATGATAGATTTCCTACTCTCAATTTAATGATCACTCTCTCTTGCAATGGCATAGAGTTCCCTTGCTAATCACCCCCAATACAACACATACATATGCCTAATGCCAATGAGATTCCACTCAAGAGCTCCTTCTCAAGAGGTTGAGCTTGGCTTCTCAAGCTATAGCATAGTGCTCTTTCTTCTCCCCCCTTTTTGTGCTTGCTACACCCTCCTTTTATAGCAATTTTGAAGGCTAGGGTTACTCCTCTAACCATGGTTGGGTTAGATTTTCAGCAATTTTTCTAATTTCTTTTGCTTGGAATTATCAAGAAGTTGGTGGGGAAAGAGAGAGGAGAGAAATGGAGGTGATAGGACTTTTCATAGTGGGTTAGTGTTAGTAGAGTTAGTATTAATTTACAAATGGAATTGGATATTTAAAATGGGAGTATCCATGTAGGATACAAATAAGGAAGAAAAACTCTTAAGAGGTAAGAAAAGGTGGATTTTTTACAAAGTTGATGCTCCAAGTGTCTTGAGTAGGGCCAATTTTGAAGCTTGTTGACGGTCCACTAGCTTTGACGGTACATTTTTTCTCCACTCTTGACCTTCCTTGAGAGACAAGGTAATTGAAGCTGAGTAATCAACCACCATGATGCTGTCTTTTAAGAGAAGAGGCTGAATTTTGTGGTTTTTTTGATAGATATGGGTAATTTGGAGGAGGAAAAATGAGACTAGGTGGTCAATTTTGGAATGGAATTGTGTGTGGGAGGTATGAGTTCACCATGGTTTCTCTTATTCTTCAAGGTTGAGGAGAAGGTGAGTAGGGTGCAGAGAGGAGTGGTGAGAGAGGTGGGGATGATGAGTGGAGAAGTGTGTGTGAAAGAGGAAAATGATAAAGTGGAAGAGAGAGTGTGGCTGCATAGCATGGGAAAACTACGGTCCACTAATGAAACCATAGCTCACAGCTCGTAGCTCAAAAAAATATGAAAAAATTTGAGGCAAAAGTTCAGCCCATGAGCTACAACTTTTGTGTGTCCTTTTCAAATTCGGAGAGCAAGTGAACTTTAAAAATTCAGCAAAATCGACCGTTTTTTTCCACTGCACAAGGTCCTTGTGGGGTCCTTCTTTGGATGATTCTTTTGAATACCTCCAAGAGTGAGCCCTCCATAGTGCATGTATGCATGCCACCTACCCTTGACCTTATTTGGTAGGTCTATAATTGAAGATATTGTTGAGATCATGATATAAGTGAATAGTACATGTAAGAAAATCAAATATTGAGGGGTCTAAAAAATATGGACATGTCAAATATAAATAATATACGTGGAAAAAATATAAAGGGGTCAAAAGAAATCTCTCTCATTATGAGGCTACCATAAAAAGATAAATATTTTTGGTGTTCTAATTTTTTAGAAAAAAAACAAAATAGATGTAGGAAGGGAAAAATCGCAATAGTGAAAAAATATACACATAAATAAAACTAGTTTTTTTTGGATTTTTGTTGGGGTGGAGTTACACCAAATATAAGAGAAGCTTACATGAAAATATTTCTATATGGAATAAAGAGTATGAAAAATGGTAAGAAAAATTGTGGTAATGATGAGGCAATGTACAGAGCATAAATAACACACACCTAGGTAAAAATATTTAAATAAATACCAAAATAATTATTAAAAAATCTTTTATTTAGGCCCTATATACAAAGAAATATTTACATACGCATGGGCCATAATATACTTATATTTTTTATATTTTTATATTTTTTTGGCTCAACTAGCCCAATGCTTAGCTAATTGAGGGTTTTTTATTTCAGTAAGGAGATATGGGAAAAGTCCCCTAACTCACACGCACCTATATACAGTGAAAGGGTGAGGGTAACCACAGTGTTTGAGTGATTTGATAGGGTGAGATAACTCACTATGGCAATTACAGAGAGCTGAAAAACGGCTATTACCAGCATTAGAATCCAAGATACTGTTGAATACCACAGACAACTCTTCTAAGGGATTCCACCTAGATATACCAAAAGAGTGTAGAGAAATAGATGGTCTTGACGAACTATGGAAAAAAGTCAGAGAGGCCAATGAAGCTAGTGAGCTAAGCAAATGCGTAAACCAGACCAGCGATGGAAGAGGAATGTTTCTTCCATCAATAGATGAATTTGAGGTTGGATCTCAAATAAATCTAGAAGTAAAATTGTATTGGGGAGACCAAGGATAAGTTCTATCCATAGACAACCAACCCCATTCGCTAACAACACTACCATCTTTTATGGGAGAGCACGAGGCCAAATCAGACGTTGTTGCAGTCCCATATGAGAGACTCTCTTCTAAGAAAGTCATCAACTCTAAAGGGTTGATAGACATTTTGTCAATGCCTATGACATGCACAATAATGTTAGCTGAGCTACTAAAAATACGAACAAACATGTGGATGATGGTAGGAAGCTGTTTAAAAAAGTTTGGCGTAAAGAATCCTTCATCACAAATTCAAGAAGGAATCTGAGAACTTGAAAAAACTCACCTTACTACCAAGCCGATAGCACTAAAAAAAGTCAAACAATATTTTGAAGGAGAAGATGTTGACACGACTCTTCCTGTGGAATTTCACGATGTCACCACCATGGCAATTCTAGATAGTGGAGTTGGAGTAGCCATTGCTACAAAAGAAACACAAAAAGGGGAAAATCGGCTTTAAGAGCAACATGAATGAAACTACAACTTGCAACTGGGTATATGGAGAAACCCCTAGGGATTCTAGAGAAAGTGATTGTCACCTCTTGCGAGATTTAATATGAGCATACATTTGCTATTATCGATTTTGGCAAGAAGAACAACTAAGACATCATACTTGGAAGACCGTTCATGAGACATTTAAAAATGGTCTAGGATTGGGGATATGACCATATATACCTAAGAAACATGGAAAAATCTAAAAAACATAGTTATAAGGATGTAACAAGAACTCTAGTTCAGGAGTTGGATTCAGCTACATTGGCTGTATCTAAACTTTCATCATGGTTAGGTAAGTCCAAACAACTATGGATGTGAAAAGCTTCAAATTTTGGAAGCTTAAAGCGTGAGGAGTGTATCCTAGAAAGGGTTTTAGAAGACAAAGACTACATCCTAGAGACCTTTCTAGAAGAAGAACTAGAACCTTTACGATGGGAACATATTTTTCCTACTTTGGAAGTGTGTGTAGTGGTTGACTGTCCCACAACAAAGTTCTATGACAAGGATGGATATGATGTGATCTCATATTACATGGTCAATGTAGTTGAGGAATAGGGTGACAATCAAGCCTCAAATTAACCCAAAATAAGAAAACAAGATGAGGTAGGAAGAGTTGTTTTATGGCTCTTTGAAGCATTTCAAGTATGATGATGATGCAGATGACGAATGCTCTGACAACCCAAGTGACCAAGAAGAAACCATAATGGATGTCACATTTTTATGACTTTCCAAATCAAAAACCTAGGTGGCAACATTACTACACAAAGAAAAGAGCCTTGAACATGGCTAGAGAAAATCCAATGTTGAGAATAAAAGGAAAAACACGATTTTTGATGCTTGTGAAGGCAACATTGCGTAAAAGACAAAATCTCGTGTCAATTCACAAGAACACAGGATCCAAAAACAAAAGAGGGTATTAAGAGTTTGATGAAGCAAGTTCAAAAGACTAAAAAGGACACGAAACATAAGAAACAAAAAAAAACTAGGAATGGATGAGTTCGGAGAACCAAAATGAACCAAGGTCAAATGCAAAAAGAAATACCGAGGACTCAAGAGAATGTTGAAAGGGGTATGGACAGCGGAGATTGAAATTGAGGAAGGAGAGAGCACCGAGATGGAAAATATGGATGTTCCTTCCTTTCCACTATTGGAGATTCACTATTCAAGATAGAAAATTAGTGACGAATCAACCAATTAGGGAGAACAAAGGAAATGAATCCTATGATGGCCCAAAAAATGCAAAACAAATATAAATAGCAAAACCTGGAGAGGCTGCCAGACTAGTCTACATAGAAATGGATGTGAGCACAAAAGAAGAGGAGCTACTCGTCCAACTCCTCAAGGAATATATAGATGTTTTTGTATGGTCATATAAAGACCACAAGGGTGTGGATCCATTGATGTGTCAACACACAATTCCCTTGAAGACCAACGTTAAACCCTACAAACAACGTCCTTATACCTATAATGAAACATTTGCCAAACAAATTAAAGAGGAGATTGACAAGCTTAAGAAGGAAAAATTCATTTATGAGATTGAACACATTAATTGGGTGTCACCCATTATGGTTGGCCCCAAGAAAAATGGAAAATTACGTGTTTGCGTGAATCTCAAAAAAGTGAATGCTGCAACCATAAGGGATAACTATCCCTTACCAATCACGGAATATGTGCTCAAACGAGTGGCTAGCAAACAAGTCTATTTATTTTAGGACAGATTCCTAGAATACAACCAACTGGCTATCGCGGTAGACCAATACAAAATAGAATTTTCCATGGAATGCGGAATCTACGCTTATAGTGTAATGCCTTTCGGCTTGACCAATCCACCAGCCACATTCCAAAGGCTAATGATGCACACTTTCAAAGAATACTGGCGGGATATTCTTGGAAATTTACATGGAAGATCTTTGTGTTCACTCTTTCCTTAGGGCAGAGCACATTGAGCATATTAGAAAGTTATTCAAGAAGTGCATGACTTATAGAATCTGCCTAAACCCTAAAAAATGTGTCTTCATGGTAAGACATGGCAGAATCTTGGGACATATTGTCTCGGAGAATGGTATATCTATAGATCTTGACAAGATCAAGGTAATTGTGGAAATACCAAGGCCGAATAATGACAAACAAGTACAATCCTTCATGGGGCATTGTGGATACTATCGATGGTTCATATACATGTATGCAGTCCTTGCACAACCCTTGTATGTGTTGATAGTTGTCTTTGATTAGACAAAGGAGTGTGAGGAGTCATTCACAAAACTCAAGGATACACTTATATTAGCACCATTACTCAAGGCACCGGATTGGGATAAAATATTCCATGTTCACATTGATGCCTCCGCATTTGCAATAGGTTGTATCTTGGCTCAAGTAGGAGAAGGAACAATGGATTTTCCAATCTGCTATGGTAGTCGACAACTGAACAATGCGGGAAAGAATTACATAACCACTGAACAATGCGGGAAAGAATTACATAACCACTGAACAAGAAGGGTTAGGAATGATATAAAAAAGTTTAGGCATTATCTCTTGGCTAACAAATTTGTGTTCTTCATAGACCACCAAGCCCTCTTGTATCTAGTAAACAAACCTTGCAATATAGGAATAATTTTTTGATGGTTCATCATATTGCTTGAGTTTGATTTTATGGTTGTGGTAAAGAACGGCAAAGCACCCCTTAGAGTAGATCATCTCTCAAGGTTACCGAATGGCAAAGTGTACAAATAAGTGGATGATGCTATACCACACGCTTACCTCTTCAACATCAAAATGGTTCCTAAGTGGTCTCAAGAGGTAGTCAATCTTTTGACTTATAGTGTCAAATTTGATAAGACTAAACAAACCCATAAGCACAAACATCTAGGCAATCTAAAAACTTTCAACTAGTCCACCTAGGCTCCGATAGAATACTGCAACTATGCATTAGTCCAGAAGAATATGAGTAGAAGCCCATGTATAGGACATAGCCTTCCATTTCTCTCAAAAGAAGACACACCAGTGCCTAAAGCAACTAGGAGTGTATTAGCTTGATAGAATACTGCGACTATGCATTAGTCCAGAAGAATATGAGTGTTATCTCATGGAAGCCCATGTATAGGACATAGCCTTCCATTTCTCTCAAAAGAAGACACATTAGTGCCTAAAGCAACTAGGAGTGTATTAGCCTGATATGCATGCGGATGTATATAGATATGTTCTAAATTGTGCTACGTGCAGGAACAATTCACCGGTGGTATATGCCACATTGTTTTAGATAGCAGTTACACCTCAATGGAGTCAATATATGGTTGATTACTTGACAGGAGGACATTCCCATGGGTAGAAGCAAAAGCCACACAAGAGGCAGATGCCAGAACCATTGTACAGTTTCTATATGAAAATTTCTTTGTAAAATATGGATTACCCATAGATATTGTCAGTGATAGAGGCACACATTTTATAATTGAAAATCTTCTTGACAAGTTCATGATTATTCATAAGAAGTATGCCCCATACCACCCACAAGCCAATGGACAGGCTGAAGCTACTAATAGAACATTTTGCACAGCATTGACAAAAATTGTGACAAAATAATGAACAGATTAGGACCAAAAGTTACATTCTTCTTTATAGGCATATAGAGTGGCCTATAAGACATCCATTGGAACAACACTCTACAATATGGTGTTTGGTATGAGTGCCATTCTACCCATTGAATTCTTAATCCCAACCCTGAGAGTAGTAGCTAAGCAATTAGAGTGGACAGATCATGAATTATCATCAAGATTAGATGATTTGGAAAAACTAGATGAGCTACGCCTTCAAGCTGTAGCATCTATCTATGCTAAAAAAGACAGCAAAAAGAGTTCTTCGACAAGCATGTGTGGACCAAAGAATTTAAAAGAGGGGATTACGTCTTGGTGTATACCCTAAAACAACATGCTAAAAAACTCAAAAAGCAAGGGAGGGGACCCTTTGTGATAAATTTTTTGTCACCAAGTGGGGTGTCAAGATTGCAACATTAGACGAAGAAGAAATGCCTAACTAGATTAGGCTCAAGAAGTATCATCTACCAGGAGATGCTACAGTGGATTCATAAAACAACAAACAAAAGAAAAGCATCAGATTGTTGAAGAGGCTCAAATAGAATCTAAAGAACGCATTACTAAACAAAGGATTCTATGATAACAACAACACATGGGAAACCATTACGGATCAACACCATTTCCATAAACAAATTTGAAGGAGATAGAGTAGATCCAATAATCATGGTCAAGATTTGCAACAGTCAAGTAGAAACTACCGCTCTACTTGATATAGGAGCCCAAGAAATTATTATTTCCCTCAGCTTGTATACACAGTTTGGTCAAGATGTAAAGATTCAAACAACATCACATGAGATGCAAAGCTATACTAACCACCAGATCAAAGCATTAGGGTTGGTAGCCTTATATGTTCAAATCAATAAATATGTCTACTTACACAGATTTTATGTGGTAGAAGACCATCAAAACCAACAAAAACTATTGCTAGGACAACCATGGCAAAGGATGTACAATGTTCGAAGAAATTGGAAGTCCGATCTGGTACAATTTAGAATGAAATAGAGAGGCAAATGATTCCATTGACCAAAGTCACAAAAATAGGGCCCGCAATGGACAAGACTACTGATAAGGGC
The DNA here is from genome assembly GCF_014529385.1 of Adiantum capillus-veneris. Taxonomy (NCBI): domain Eukaryota; kingdom Viridiplantae; phylum Streptophyta; class Polypodiopsida; order Polypodiales; family Pteridaceae; genus Adiantum; species Adiantum capillus-veneris. Next base: position 170,590,689 of record NC_140934.1, on the reverse strand, counting down.
AAAAAAACCTTGCATACAGGAAACACGCAATGTATTCCCAAAGAGTCTCCACAAAAGCTAGCACACCAAGTCAAGATGGCATCAACTAAATCCTCACCATCATGAACAAAAAATAAGGCCCGCAATGGACAAGACTACTGATAAGGGCAAAAAAACCTTGCATACAAGAAACACGCAATGTATTCCCAAAGAGTCTCCACAAAAGCTAGCACACCAAGTCAAGATGGCATCAACTAAATCCTCACCATCATGAACAAAAAATCTGACGCAACAGACAACAAACAAAGAGAGAGGTGGATACCAAAGCAATATCTCAAAACAAAGCAGGTTTAGGTAAGGAAAGATGAGATACATGCAAAAGAATCACTCAAAACAAAGACTTCAGTGTCATCTCACATACCCATACAAAAAACCCTTGCAACAATCACAAAATATGGGTGCCAAAGAAGTTGGTTCAAGCTCAAAAAACACAAAATCTTATTTGGATTCCTAAGCATAGTCATTTGAATCCCTGTACAAGGCCAAACAAACCAACCAAGCACCACCAAGCGAATCAACACCCAACCAAGTCAACAAAGCAAGTCTTGGTAGACAAAGAGTTATTCCAAGCACAAAAACATCACCTTTGGATCTGGATTCTAGTGGCAAAAACACCAAGCAAACATCAGATCCATAGGCAAGGTAAGGAGTTGCAAACACACCAAGTATGGCAGCCAAAACAACCCAAGCAAGTCATGAACATGGCTGGTCCTATCAAATCTTTCCAGATGTCTATGAAAGCACATGTTGCAATACTCCAGTAGAAGCTATACGGGCCTAGAAATAGTGCTCCACCCACCTTGAACCTGTAATTTCCCATTCATCCAAGATGACTTAGACATGAGAGGGGGGAGACATGATGAAAGACATGGAGGAACCTAGACAAAAGGTTTTATATATATTACCAGGCACTGTTTTACAATGGTTTAACCTTCTTGTGCTTTATTACAATTTGGGTTTTCCAAAAAATGCTAAGTAATGACCAAGAAGTAAGTGAAGGGGGATCAATGTCATGACAAGGCTAAAAATAACCCTATAGTCTTGTATATACTCCATACATAAAAGCTTTTTTAATTTTGTTTCTAATTATATGGTCAACATGGGTCAAAAATTAAGAAAAAGCACAAAAATAGACCAATGATGACTTAAACACTTTGTACATAGCAAAAAAGCTTATTATCTCAAACGAAGAATAATTTACCTAATTTTGGGTAAATTTTAAATAATTTTTGGCTTGGTTTTGCTAAATTGTAAAATTATCACAATTTTTAAGTATGTTTCTAGGATTTTTTTCCTAAAAATATGATTAAAAATTCCAAAAAATCAATGGAGAATCTGAAGCCAAATGACAAAATGCCATAACAAAAGGAACTCACAAAAAAAGTTTGGAAGCAAATGGAAGACATCAAATTTTGACCTAAATACGACAGTGATCCGAAAGGTAAACCTACCGTATCTGGGACATACGAAGTCCAAACACAAAAAATATAAGATCCATAAAAAACATAAGGTACACATAGGAATGATGAGATAAAAAAGAAAAACGGGTTTTCGAAAGAACTAGACACATATACTAACTTAGGGAGATTTTCTAGTCATTTCCACATGGCGACCTTGTGAGAGAGAGGGAGCGAGTACATTCATATTTTGGAGAGACCATACACATAGACCAGGCATCCCCATGGCAAGCGAAGCTAGTGGTGAGCTCTATGATGCTTATAGAACATGTGCATGCATGCCAAAAACTAACCCACTCACCAAAAACACAAAAACAGGGTATGGGCACCTCACATAGAAAAGTGAGCATTGCACAACGTAGAAGAGTCCAAATGACAGGTGCAAGGCATCAAAGGAACCCCCAAAGCATGTGGAATGCAAGATATGATCCAAGTTTGCAACAACAGGTGCCATCATGAATAGAGTATACCAACAAGAAGTCCATCTCTACAGGGTCCAAGTGAGGCTATGTTCACCTCAAATGAATACCTAAAACTCAACAGAAACATCCAAAGTGCCTAAGAACCTAGATTCTACCCTCACACAAAGAATAGGTTTCCAAACTACAAATGTAGGGCCTCAGCAGGATCCCATTGGCATGGGAAACCCATCTATGTGAATTTTGTGCAAAATGGCCTAAGCTACTGACACATATCACGATAGCTGCCAGAGGGCTCAAAGCAGGCAAATTTTGACATCAACAGGTTCTACAGGTGAAAAGGATTCTATAGGTACCTCATTTTCTCAAATTGGACCAATATGGAATTTTCACACAAAGATTTGTAGATTTTAGAGTTCGACAGTTGAGAAAATTGCAAAAGTAAGCTAAACTTGTGCAAAAGCCTCAAATTTTTGGACCATAAGCTCCACCTAGCCATAAGTAACCAATTGCCATAATAAATGGTGCAAAAATTTGGTTAGAGTTCAACCTATCATAGAATGTGCGTTTTCAGTGCGTTGTTTTTTTAAGTAGGCAGAATAGCTAGCCTATGGGACAAAGCTTACGACCCGACCCTCCAAAAGCACATAAATGATCATAGGAAGCTACATGGAAGGTTTAAACCCAACTGTAAAACCATAACTAGGGCTTGATTAACAAACATGACTTCCAACAAGAGGAAAATTCAAGTGGTGATCAAACCAGTGATCCAAATTGACCATGCAGGGTGGCAATAGACTCTACATACCATGGGAAATGAGATGGTACCACTCATGCTAAAAATGGGCACAATTGACAAGTATTGCGGTTGTTGCCACGACCTAAAAAGTTCACTTGAGGCAAGAAAATTAACAGCTATAGCATGTGGCCAATCCAGAGAACCCAATTGAAGAGTAGAATACAAAGATGGAGTCTAAACGGCAGGTGAAAAGTTCAGCTTGACTCCAAAAAACCAAGTCAAAAAGGGTCCAAATACTTTTTGGGCCTAATTGGAGGTTTGTCCAAGTTGATCATACATAGCATGGATGGGATCAAAGGGAGATGAATATACAAAATATGTGAAAAAGTCTCAAATTTTGTACTAATGATACCTATCACAATTGCTTCCATTTGTCAAATTTCAAGGGCAAGAGTATACCATGATGAAGTACATCTCAAGAGGATCGCAACGACACCTCATATGCCGAAATTGGACACCGTAAGCTCAAGATATTGAGCAAACTAACCTTGAGGGTACTAACTACACAAATGACTAACATTTGATAATTATCCAGCTAAAAATTTGGATTTTGGCTATTTGCTTGCCATAGGATCAGATACTCTCAGAAAATGAGACATAGAAGCATCTACAAGCTTGAAGAGAAATAAAGCTATCAGGTTGACATGGACCACATTACAAGGTCTAGAGCCTGTTTTGTCTACGAGGCCATCCAAGTACATCATGGTCTCAGAGTCTTCAACTGCGTGTGGAAGGAAAAGCAAGGAAAATGATGGGAGGCACCGCAAATGCCCAAAAAAGGGAGTTTACTAACGTGATGAGCCTGGGGAGGGTAACAGTGGTATATGACCCTCCAAAGTTAAAAAATTAAAATATCGAAAATGAAAAAAATAAAATAAAAAAATAAAATAAAAAAATAAAATCAAAATGCCACAATGTAAAATCTTAAGCGGGAAGAGAAATCTCAGCTTGATTTCAACACTATTGCCTATACAATGCAAAATTCCAACAGATCAATCTCAAGGCTAGGAGTCGAGGATTTCTTATCACAGCCAATAGTTTGAGCTGACTACAGACGGGCTCATGAGATGATCACAACTCACCAAAAGATAGATGAAGAAAAGATGATAGCAACACTCACAAAGGCATATAGAGAGGAGGTAACCATGGAAATCACCCTAGATGCCTTAGCAAAAATCTCTAACCTACCAAGGGGAGAGACGATAAAACCACAAGGTTATGCTGATGAGGACTTCAGTACCAGTTACCAACATCAAAGAAAGGAGGATACAGCATTTAATGAGGGTTCTGCATCATCACCTACATTTTGATGGACAAACTAGATACACAAGGCCATACAAAAATTTGGCATCAACTCTACACAAGATAATAATGGAACACATGCATGTGCCTATTGATCTAGTCAAATGGGGCTTTGAGCGACTAGTAGTAGCAGTCGATAAAAAGAAATGGACCAAGCAGTCCGGCATCCCATACCTAAGGGGAGCTTCAAATGAATGGGCAAAAGAGTACCACAACCCAAAGCAAAGAAGGTAGAAACACCTTCTACATGTGCAAGGACCACAAGAGCCAAGAAAAGACACAACTAGAATATGTGAGGGATGAAGGGGCCACTAGCTCTGAGTCAGCTGGATCAGAAACTGATGAGGAAAAGATAGAGCTCCAACAGTTAGATCCCACTAGTCAGGAAAGAAAGCCAGTATCTGCATACGCCATGAGAGTAGAGCAAAGTAAGCAGAAGGCTAAGGATGAACATGAGAGAATGCAAAAATCCGAAGAAGAAAGGAAGTAGAAAGAAAGGGAAGCTTCTTAGAGAATAATAGATACAGAAAATCTTAGAAAACAAGAGCAGGCCCAAAGTTTGTCATACATGATAAGGGCCAAGATCAAAGAACAAACATGCGAGACATCAAAGAGACCAACAAAAGAAGAAATAGAAGGGGAGGAGCCTAAAAGGATCAAGACTCGGGATCAGCCTGAAGAAAGTGTCTCCACTAGAGAACTAAGGACAAAGAGATGATTGGACCACAAACAAACCACTACAACCACTGCGGAAGAGGAAACCTTTGATAAAGACAATGTTTTAGAAATGATGGACCATATCTATCAGCAAGAGGAGCAGGCAAGGAAAGGGTAGCAACAAGAAAGTCCAAAACAAGAAGAACACAAGATACCAAACCCTGTGCCTGCTAATCTGATTCACATGGAGCCCCCCCCACCCACTAATACAAGCCTTCAATTAGAACAAGCCAACCAAATCCATATAGAGAGTACAAAGGTAGAGGTCCTATATGGACCACTCACAAAGGAGGAGCACAAGAAAAAGACAATCCAAGATTTGTTGGACGCAGACTATGGCCTAGAAGAGGCCTAGGTTCGGCGATGGACTTACCAATGTCCTTCCTAAAAGAACCCAACTTAGAGTCAAAAACACCGGAGAAGGTTACATGTGAAGATGATCAATTAGAGGGCTTGTAAAAAATGCAAGAAAACCCCATGATGAGACTGATGAAAATCACAAAATAAAAAAAAAACAGGTATAAGGATTAAATCATCCTGAAGGCTTGTTAAAAGTACAAAACAACCTTGGGATGGTTGGTTTACCTGATTTATCAAAAGTTCAATAGCAACAAGTAATCCATGCAGTCAGGAAGATACAAGAAATTCGGAGAAAGTACTAGAGGGTAGGACTGACATCCTTGCCAAGACATTCTCTTAAGGAGTCTCCACATGGAGAGAGTTTAGAGCACATGATTGAGACAACCACTCCACCAAAAATCACTCTTATCAAGAAGGATGAAAGCAAGGAGTCAGTACCAAAAACCACTATAGAAACAACACAAGATGCTATTCAAGGACCAATCATTCAGGAATCAATGTCTAGCATGGCCAAGTCAGCATTGATATCCAAACTAGTTGAGGATTGAAACAAGGAAATCATGCAGATAACTCTCAAATACGAGAGAGACGAAGAAAACAATGGCGATCTCAGCCTAGCAGTGGTCAGTATACAATAAGAGATGGATTAAACAAGGAGTGAAAACAAAGAGGTGGTCAAAACCAGCACCCTTTTAGTAGAAGATCTTCAAAGAAGGGATGTACAATTAGAGCATGTTGAGGGAGAGCTGTCAAAGTACAAGGAGATGCACGAGAAAGAAAAGATGGTCAAGCAAGTGCAAGAGAGTATAGCTCAGAGCAGTAAACTTGTCCTAGACTAAAAGGAAAAGCAATATCAACAAGCTTACCCTAGTGCCAAAGAGTCAGTAGCACTTTCTCAGAAGCAACAGATATCAGTAGATGTGTTTAAATGTCGGAGAGCTGATTAAAAAAGATAGCTAGAGGCATTTATAGGAGATCCCTTGCTCATCCCGACAAGTATTTGTGAGCAAACTGACATATTTAAGAAGCAAATTGCAAATTTGCAACATGCCCTAGAAGTTTCTCAAACAATGAGAATCACATTGGAAGAAACTCTACACACCAAGAGCAAGGCCATGACAAAAGAAGGAAAGGCAAAAGATGAAAGCATCAAGATGCTTTGAAGGAAGTGGAGGATTTAAGAAAACAACTGTCAATAATCGAGAAGTTCCAGAACCTCCCACCCAAAGATAAAGGACCCTTAGAAATAGGGCCTAACTTTGAGCAAATAGAAAAAGAGACAGAACAAGTGGAGAGGAAATTTGAAGGCCTTGGTAGATGTGGGTACTTCAACTGAACCCCACAGATTACCTCAAGAGTACTCGCATCTACCAAAGGAGCATTGGGAAGTGACTAAGAAAGTTGTGGCCAAGAATGTCCACTACGAGCACCATTTATTACTAAAGTACATCACTCCAGAATAGCTACAAGAGGAGGTTCCTAAGCCAAAACTTCCATATCCACTACTTAAATGGCTTACAATAGAAAAGAAGAAAGAGCTGCTACTAGCTATTCTACCAGATGTCGAGGGGAGCTACAAAGAAGTTGGTCTTTTAGAATGGACCACAGAGCATATCAAAGAAGCCACACCAGAATGGAAAGTTGAATTCATGGGGGAGAACAACCAGGCAATCATTGTAAACTCCTCTGCTCCAACCCACCTTCAAATTCACCCAACAAATTTCCCAATCATCAAGAGGAGAAGGTGGGTTGACTTTGAGCAACTACTTGCCTCTCATCCCACATGGATAAATTACCCAGTGTTCGCCGAACCACGAGAGGCACCTTCACTCGTTTACATGAGGACGGCCATCACAAGAAGATGATCAGCCTAGTTCGAGGAAAGCCTAATATAGCATGCAAAATGATACTAAAGATATGCTACATGCTCTCCGCATGCATCAACACTTTCAAGAATATAGAGGCCACTAAAGTAAAATGGACTTTATTCTTGGAGGGCTACAAAGGATTGATATTCAACTTGAATGATACCCCCAAGATGAAGGTAATTTATGGCTTATTCTCCAGGATCATGTTCCTAGCCACTACATGCAAACATTCAAGGAAGATTTCTGTACGGGCTATTTTGAGATGGATTCCACAATGTTCATGCCCATTTGCAAGGATCCCAAAATCAGGTTTGTGGCATACACCCTCCACAAATGAAAAAACCACTTAACCAAAATCTACAAGCCATAGGAAGAAGACCAAGTATTATAAATGATGCTAGATTTTTAGTAGTACGTTGATGAAAAAAAGCATAGAAAGACCTTGCTCAAAGATTGAAGTCTTTCAGGGACGACAACAAGCCAGAAGCGGGGATTGTTGAAGCAAGGAGCCCAATCACGTCAATTCAGAGGGGCCTACAAAACCTTTTTCCCTTACTCATTCATTTTCCACCTAGTCAACATTGTAAATCTTGAACCCAAAACAATGTGATTATTTCCAAACTATTTTGTACCTAATGAAGAGGCTAGATGCCCTAGGCCATCACATTTTTGAAGTAATTATCCCTTTCTAAAAAAATGCTCAATTTTCTACCTTGGGTATATAAGCCAAATTTTGTAATTATTAAAAAAGTTATTTTTACTTTGGAGCTCATGTAGTGAAGAGTACGCTTACGCTTGCACTCTCACTAATCTCTGTGCAGGTAAGCATTGCTAATGAAACTTCACGTGTTGCTTCCCCATACTCTTGGCATCATCTACATGTTCAATGTGCTATGTTTGAGAGTGTGTGTGTGTGTGTGTGTGTGTGTGTGTGTGTGCACGACACAATGAGTGGTTTTAGCTCTAGGTTTCCTATTGTGTTTAATTATTTGTTTTGAGCCATTGATGGTGTTTTAAGTGAAACTAAGCATGGATAGAGGTAAGTAGACCTAAGGAGGATCCAAACGACCCCTCATTCGTCATTTTTTGGTTGCTCACCTACCCAACTTTGACTTTTACATGTTTCGATATTGGAAACCTATTGCCTAGATCGCCTAGAGACCCCCAATCTCAAGTTTCATGTCATTTGGAGTTCATTTGATACCTCTCAACCATTTGAGTGCCATGGTCAGACTGCACAGGAGACTTAGGCATTTGCATTTTAGTTGCTTCCTTACTTGAGAGTGACACCTCTCTCCTGAGTGCATTGCCATTGGGGCATTGCATTAGAAGTTTCCATGCACTAGTCGAGTCAGCTAAATCCTTGTATTGCCATATTTATGCTGGTTTGAGCTCTCGCTAGGGTACATCGTCCAATTGTGGCGATCCGCCAACAACATTGAAGTGAGAGAGATACAATTTAACTCAATGGTCCATGGCTGTAAAAAAAAAATCTATTTACATGTGTGATCTTTACAAATCCATTCAGATAATCTGAATAAGAACGCTGTCTACAAAAGTGATCAAAATAAACTAGAATCTAGGCATCATCTCATTAAGAGGACGCAAACACACTTTCAAGTTGAGCTCTAACATATCCATATGCTCACTCATATTTTGCAATGTCTTTCTCTGCCTGGGTGGTTGCCTTAAATAGTTCTCACACATTATACTGACAACCATGTTGCAATAAGTTTGCTTTTTCTTTTTCCATGGCACATTGTAGTGCTCAAAAAAATATTTGCACCAATCACATAGTTGCTCGATGCAAAAAGCAACTGCATAGGTGTCTGTGCTTTTAGAATATGAGAAAGCCTATTTTGGGTTGCAAAGTACGAGGGCCCTCAAAGGACATAGGGTATGCTCTGTGGAGTCATTGATGTTGCTTGCATTCTTTTCAATGGCCACTCGCAATGACAATTCCCAATCAATGACACCCACACGCGACACACCCTTCTTGGTGAAATAAGTCATGATGTTCCATGGGTGCAAGTCACAATGTATAATTTCTTTCTTGTGTGCATGTGCCATGGTCTTCACCAGGGCATCCATAAAAAAACATGCCCAATTGAGCATATGCTTGCACATAGTTAACTCTTTCTCTGTGAGGGGCCATCTAGGATCTTCCTTTTGAGGTGCCAGTGTAACATTTAATGGCCTAATAACTTATGTGTAGCGGACATTAGCACGAACATAGTGGGCATTTCATTAGAATAGATTCCTAATGAGAATTACAAGAGTGCTTGGGTGGAGAGAGCAACAAAAAGCATAACACCTAGTTAGATAGCATCGACAATACTTTCAAAAGAGAGAGAAATTAAGCTATTGACAACAGTTGAGGACCGAATTTTCATGGAGCCGGTCCCCCCTCCAAAAGGCTTTGTATTATGGTTTCTCCCATCAAGAGAGACATTGTACAATACAATTCTTTGTGTTCCTTCAAGACTAGCTAGTGCAATGAAGATCGAAACTTCATGCACTAAGCAAAACACTTAACAAACACAACTTGAATTATCCCCGTTCTCACACCCAAGACCTCACACACCTTCGAAGATGGTGAGAGCTAGCAGGGTATGAGAGTAGATTGAGAGGAAGGAGTATCTTACGAGAAAGATGTACATCTCCTCACATAATCACTCATATGTAGCATAGATTAGCTTAGTAATTAGCTTGGTAGAAGAGATGAGCATGCATTGAAGCTTGGCTCTTGGTTGGATTTGCATCCACATGCCAAGAGAGTGTTGATGTAGGCTTCTATCTCACAAGCTTGGAGTAGGTGATGAGTTCTCCTTTAAAGCTTGGGAAGAGATAGTCTTCTCTTTCTTCACCATGAGCTTGTGTGAGTATGTGTGTGATAATGCCTTGCAAAAGTCAGCCCCCTCTCTCTCTTGGGCGAGCCCTCTTGCTAATTGCTCTTGTTGAAGCCTCATTGGCCCTCCCCAAGTAAAGCCAATTACAATTAAGCAGCATAAGTGATAGCCTTCTGACATGTGTCCCCCTTTCCCCTTTTGTGAGAGCTTTAGGTAATTAAATAATTAAACTAAACTCTCATTGGACCCCTTTGCCTCCTGGCCAATAGGAATCAGGCAAGCCATGGGGCTCCTGAATGCTCATTGGACCCCTTGGGAGACTTCCCAATAGTCTTCTAGGAGACTTAATTCTCATTGGTTTCTTTTATTAAATGTTTTTAAATTAATTAAACTAAATTTACTCTAGCTTAATTCTCATTGGTCCACTTCAAGGGTCATCCAATAGAAATTGGGCACACCTTGTGGGCATCTGGCCTAGGAAGCTGACATGTGTCCCTCAATCCCTGTGTAAAGGGAGCCTGTGTGTGTGTGTGGCTTTCTCTCTCATCCCCTACCTTTAGGGCTCGCCCCCTCCCATGTAGGGATGTGCAAAGACTTTTAGGGCACACACAAAGCATCCAATTTTCCCTAGGGTTGACCTTTGGACACAAGCTTTGAATTTTGGAACCTTATCATTTTGGAAGTCTTAATGGGCTGAACCTTAGGGTCTTTTTAGCCCATTGTTGCACATGGCTCTTTTGCCGATGGCCCCCCCTTTGGATCCCTACTGTGGCCGGTCTGCTAGCTTAACCAATATTCTAGCTTTTTCTCCCCTGGCCTTCCCCACATTCAATGATCAGTTTAATATGAGAAAATCATTTAGGAGAATTAGATATTGATTATTATGACATTACCTCTCTCTTGAAATCATAGTCATCCTCGACTATGGTGTAGAGAAGATAAACCATGTTCATGAGTCCTTTTCTTAGCGGGTAGAGGATCCCTATGTTACCCTACGACATCATTCCACAATGGATGACTAGTCCATTTGGCGCTTGAGAGCCTGAGGCTGTCGCAAGCATGTCTGCACATTAGTCCTATCAGTCTTCCATAGTAGAGTGACAAGCTCTACTTGGTGTTTGGGAGACGTCGTCTCCGCAAACTTGATCTAAGCATGCATACTACTTCATTTTTGTGCACAAATAAAGAAAAAGAGAGTCTTATAAGACAAAAATTTTGTTCATTTTTAACATTTTGTACATTTGCTTACTCTTGGGAAGCCTTGTAAGCATTGACAAGGTTTAGGTTATCCTTTAATTGTATGCCTTGCATCCATCTAGCATCTTCAAAAGGATAATTCTTAAACTTAATAAGATATCGTCGGATAGTCTTACCGCCTCTTAGTACCTTGTCTTCATGTCGGAGAATGGACTCGGGCTGCAGCACCTCTTCTTGGTCCTCGATCTCCGGTGGGTCTTCAATAGTTGGTTCTTGAGGTGGCTCTCCTTTGTAAGGCTTTAATAGGCTCACATGAAAAGCATTGTGTATGAGCCAATGATTGGGCAACTTGATTTGATAGGCCATCTCATTGATTGGCCTAAGAATCTGAAAGGGACCATAGTACCTTTTTGCTAGTTTAGCATAGTACTTTTGGTGACCCATAGGATTCTTGCCCGTTGTGTGCCTTAATCGAGCCTTGGGAAACTTTAACAAGAACCAATCGTTTTCTTTAAAGGCTTGGGCTCTTCTGTGCTTGTTAGCAGCAGCCTTTTGCCTTTGTTGTGAGATAGAGATAGCATCCTTAATCTTTTGGAAAGATTCTTGTAGGTTTCGGCTATACTCATCTGCAGCTAAGATCTTCCCATGTACCTTAAGTAGCAAGGGACTTTTTGATCTTCCCTCAATTACCTCGAAAGGTGCTTTTCCCGTGGAAGTATGTACAATGTTATTGTAAGCATACTCCACTAAGGGTAAGTACTTCTCCCATTGGGATCTTTGATCTACTTCCGTTACATAGGCTTTTAGTAGATCGAGAATGGTTAGGTTAGCTATTTCACTTTGGCCATTAGTTTGTGGATGATAGGCCGAAGAGAAGTTTAGCCTTGTTCCTAAATTCTCAAAGAGACCCTTCCAGAAATTATTGGTCATTCTAGGATCTCTATCCGACACTATGGACATGGGCAAGCCATGGTACTTGAAAATTTGTGAAATAAAGAGGGTTGCCATTTGATGGGCTTTGATAGTCTTTTTGACAGGTATAAACTGAGCTTGTTTACTAAACCTGTCTACTATCGTCCATATTCCCGTATTCCCATGGATAGACTTAGGCAATCCAAAGATAAAATCCATGGATATGCTCTCCCATGGTGAATTAGGGATTGGCAAGGGTTGAAGCAATCCAAGTTGCTTCCCTCTATCAAATTTTGTCTTTTGGCATACCACACATTTGGAAACATACTCTTGTATGTTCACTTTCATGGTAGGCCAATAGAAATATGTTTTGATTCCCTTTAAGGTAGACTAAATCCCTCTATGCCCCGCATAAGGTGGAGCATGAGATTCCTACATTACTTTCTCACGTAGTGAGTTAGTAACGCATAGTCTATTGCAATAGATAAGATAACCATCTTGTAAAGTAAATGGTTCTTCTTTCTTCCCTAATGCAAGGGCTGAAATCACATCTCTAAAATCGGGATCAATAGCATACTCATCTATCATTGAAGATAGATCATTGTGAGTTGCTATGGAAACCGCATTCACTCTCGGCCGTCTTGAGAGTGCATCAGCTACTTGATTATGCTTGCCAGCAATGTGAGCAATATGAAAATGAAATTGCGAATGGAAATTTGACCACCTCATTTGTTTCTCGAAGAGCTTGGTCTGCGTCATGAAGTACTTAAGACTTTGGTGATCCGTTCGCAGAATGAAAGGAGTCCCCAATAAATAGTGCTTCCATGAGTCTAAGGCATGTAGAACTGCAAGGAGTTCCTTTTCGTATATGCCTAGAGCTTGCTCAACAGGGTCGAGCCTTCGACTCTCATAGCCTATGGCGTGCCCTTCTTGGAGAAAAACAGCTCCAAGGCAATCACCACAAGCATCGCATTGGACCTCAAATGGTTTTGAGAGATCCGGTAGTGTAAGCACAGGTTGAGAGATAAGCTTTTCTTTAAGCTTTTCGAAAGCATTGTTCTCCTTAGCAGACCATGTATACCTAACGCTTTTCTTTGTTAGGTCATGTAATGGTCCCGCAATTTGTGAGAAATTTTCTATGAAGCGTCTATAGTATGCACACATACCTATGAAGCTTCTTAGTTCATGAAGATTCCTTGGTTTAGGCCATCCTTTTATTACCTCTAACTTGGATGGATCCATTTGGATGCCATCTTGAGAGATAATGTGACCTAAATATTGAATCTCTTGCAAGAAAAATTCACTTTTCTTTCGATTAACATAAAGTTTATTCTCTCTTAAAACTTGAAATATTACCTGGAGGTGTTGCTTGTGTTCCTCCAATGAATTAGAGTAGATGATAATATCATCAAAGAACACTCCAGTGAAGGTTCGATGAGGCCTGAACAGCTTCTCCATCAAGCGGTTGAATGTGGCTGGTGCATTGGTCAAGCCAAAAGGCATGACAATGTATTCGTAAAGACCAAATGTAGTACGAAATGCGGTCTTTACAATGTCTTGATCAACTATCCTTATTTGATGATAGCCACTTTTTAGGTCAACCCTACTGAAGTAGTTCGATCCTTGTAGCTTATCAAATAGGTCTTCTACCCGTGGAATGGGAAACCTATTCTTGATAGTGATCCTATTTAGTGCTCTATAGTCGACACACATACGATATGTGCCGTCTTTCTTTTGCACTAGTAGCACAGGTGAGCAAAATGGAGATGAGATTGGCCTAACCATACCCTTCTCAACTAACTCATGCACTTGCCGCATAATCTCCTCTTGTTGAGCTTGAGAAACTCTATAAGGAGGTTTATTAGGCGGTGAACTTCCTGGAAGAAGTTCAATTGCATGGTCATCATTACCTCGTTTAGGAGGTAGCTCACAAGGGATGTCGTCAATAAAAACATCTTGAAAGCCCTTGAGGAAATTGGATAACTCTAATTCCTTTTGGTTGCTTTTATTTTCTTTTGCTAAAGCATTAGGTTCATTTTGAGAGTCTTTAACAAAAATCATGTACACGGAAATAGAGCTCTTTATTGACTTGTTGAAATCTGGTGTATGTACAATGGGGATGGTGTTACCCATTTCCTTAGCATCTATATACATGTCTTTTTCCCTGAACTTAAAGGAGATTCTCCTTTCAGGAAATTTAACATCGGCAGCCAGGCGGTCAAACCAAGGTGCCCCTAGGATTACATCCTCATGCTTGAGAGGAGAGATAAAGAAGTCCTCTTTGTCCACATAGCCTTGGACATGAAGCCTCAATTTCCCGATTAACGGAGTGACTAAAGTAGATAGTAGATATTAACTATGAGATTGTACATTTTTCTTGAATTTGTTGCACATTATCTGCTTGCATTTGAGTAACTTTTGACCTTAAAAGATCAATTGTATTTTTTAGCCAAATTTGTCTCTTTAGATGGGACTTTGGTGGTGATCTTTGTGTAGCATTTTGAGAAGAATGTTTTTGTTGAAGAATGACATTTTGTATAATTTATATAGATTTTTCTTATACCAATCTTGAGAAATTTGACACCTTTTTTGACAATTTGAGGCTTTGCATTAACTTCAGACAATCTTTGACTTCAAACCTACCATCCATAAGGGCTTGTGTAAGACCCTGAACTTGTTGGTATTCCTTGCCGCATGCATCTCTATATGAATATAAAAACTAGGTTACAGAAAAATTCTTAAACATTATTGAATTGGTCAGCTTTTAACTTTGACTCAAAGAAATCAACTAGAACTTTAGTCCTTGACTATCTTCGTATAGGCATTTGTCATCAAATTCTAGTAGAATTTGTGCTACTTGGTAGCTTCCAACAACCATACATTTGAGGGATGGCATGTGCTTCAAAAAGGATTGACTAGAGGACCTATGACTTCTAGCTGAGTATGTGATTCCTGGCAAATCAGTTGAAGTTGATGTTGTTGTGGTTCCCCCTTCCTACGGTGTTCTCTAGATAAAGTTGTAGCTATCTTGGTATTCAGTACCATTTGTAGACTAATGTGACTTTCACTTTGATTGTGTGTTTGTTAATGTCCTAGGGGGTGTCTGACAATTAAGAAATGATATGGATCCCCACTTCTAAGAGGGGCCACTTATGTTTACTCCAAGAGAACGGTTCAATAATGTTTGTCTCTAATTTGAATTCATTTGTTAGGGGTTGTGCTCATATGTTGTGTATTGATTTGTTGATGTTTTGATATCTACAACCCTTCTTCAGGGAGTGACTGAAGCTTCTTGCCCCTTGAAGGCACTGTCTGCGGGTAGGACATCTCCCATCTCGTAGGATTGTATTCCTAGCTTGGTGGCCAACTCTATAGATATAAAATTGTGAGTAGAACCAGGGTCAAAGAGAATAAAAGCATCATGTTCTCTTACCTTTCCCCAAGCATGGCATAGAGGAGATCCTTTGTGGTGAGTTTGGTGAGTCTCCTCCTCTTGGATTTCAACCAAGGAAGCTCTAGGAGGATCTTGGCAGTTGTTCTTTTGGGGACAAGTGCGGTACGCATGCCCTTGTTCGCCGCACTTGAAACACCGGTTATCCTTACGATAACGCTCAAGCTCTTCAGGAGAGAGTTTATTCTTACCTTTGTAAACTCCCTTATCTTTAGCTTTGTTGGAGTTGCCCTTAGGAGACTTTTGGACATTGTCCTTCCCCTTAGGCTCATTGGAACCCTTGTTTTCGGGGGGCTTATTATTTCTTTTTGCCCCCGTTTGGAAATTGATTCGAGAGGTGACCATAGTGTGGTGTATTACCGCCGATATGGTACATGGTCTTTGGGAGTTGACATACTCCACCATTTCTTCGCTTAAGCCCGCACAAACTTGTTGCTTTTGCTCTCCAAAATCCAACTTTTTGAAGACAGTGGCTTTGAGTCGTAGGTCCCAAAACTTGTCTACATATTTGTGGATAGATTCATTGGGAGAGAGCTTTAAGCTTCGCCATTCGGTGAGTACTTTGTCTTTGGCATTGGTGGCCAAAAACTGCTTCATAATGGAAACTCTTAAAGCTTTCCATGTTCGTGGAGCTTCACCGTTGGCTCGTAGGCTAGACCACCATTGTCTGGCGGACTTTTGAAAGTGCATAGCTACATGGCGTAGCTTAGAGGACTCCGTGAAGCCCTCATCTCCAAACGCCGCATCGAATTGTTGGATAAAGGCCAAGACTTTGTCCGTTGCACCAAAGGTACCATCATAGGTAAGGAAAGAGATGCTCTTCCCTCCCTCTTTGAATTTCTTCAACTTGGACGACCTCTTCCATGCGGCATAGGATTTCTTATGGCCTCTTCTTTTTGATGGTTCAAAGGTTGCACCATCACTTTCTTCAGAAGGTGAAGAATTTGAAGAAGGTGGAGAAGAGGGTGACCTCTTTCTCGCCTTTTCCTTGTCTTGATCTTTGTCGTCTTCACCATAGCTTTCATAAGAGGAAGAGGATGAAGAAGATGGAGAAGAGGGTGTCCTCTTTCTCGCCTTTTTCTTCTCTTGCTCTTTATCATCCGTCTTTGAATTATGGCGGGGAGAAGAGTGTGATGGTCTTCTCCGCTTTGGTGGTGATGGAGAGCGTTTAGCCCGCCGTCTTCGTGGAGCCATCTCTGCTGAGGTGGCAGGAGACTCGCTTCTTTCTCGTTCCTTCGGTGGAGGCTCTTGAGTTCTCCTTTGGGAAGGAGATGCATCATCAAGAAGTAAATTCTTGAGCCCTTCATATGAATTCTCTTCTTCTTCCCGAATCGGAGAGAGACCTCTTTTGGTAGTCTCACAAGGAGGCTTCCTAGGTGTTCTCTCGTCATGGTGATGAGCTTGGAGAATCCCATGAGCACGGAGCTGCCGTTGCACTTCACTTTGGAGAGATGGATTGCCCATGGCTTGTTGAAGCCTAGAAACAAGATAGTTAACAAGCATTGAAGCATCATTAGTAGCTTGCTCATGAGCAAAATCAAAGTTATCAACATTAATTTCACTCTCTTTACTATTGTCAACCATTCTAACAACTTTTAGGTGTAAACTTTTTAGGTGTACTTTGGCACTTCAAGCCCTAGTTGCTACTCCTCTTTACCCCTTTAGAAAAAGCACTCAAGCTACTGTACCCGCGGCTCGAATACCATTAATTGCAAGGAATAGAAGAGAGGGTCTTTCGACACCAAAACAACACCGGCTCCTGTCAAGCTTCTAATAGCTCAATAGTGGTTAAGCCGTAGGCAAGCCCCGTAGGACTCCACTATTAACACCATAGCTCTAAACGGTGATGCCCCGTTCACTGCACGAAGGCAGGCACACTGCAAGGCTGAAAAATCCCTATTCTACTTACTCACAGGCAATTAATAATACCAACCATTTGTAGCTAGCTTGAGGACCTCCCTTCTTGAGCAAGAAAAGAGAAACCTTGAGCTCTGATACCAATGTAGCATTTAATGGCCTAATAACTTATGTGTAGCGGAAATTAGCATGAACATAGTCGGCATTTCATTAGAATAGATTCCTAATGAGAATTACAAGAGTGCTTGGGTGGAGAGAGCAACAAAAAGCATAACACCTAGTTAGATAGCATCGACAATACTTTCAAAAGAGAGAGAAATTAAGCTATTGACAACAGTTGAGGACCGGATTTTCATGGAGCTGGTCCCCCCTCCAAAAGGCTTTGTATTATGGTTTCTCCCATCAAGAGAGACATTGTACAATACAATTCTTTGTGTTCCTTCAAGACTAGCTAGTGCAATGAAGATGGAAACTTCATGCACTAAGCAAAACACTTAACAAACACAACTTGAATTATCCCCATTCTCAGACCCAAGACCTCACACACCTTCGAAGATGGTGAGAGGTAGCAGGGTATGAGAGTAGATTGAGAGGAAGAAGGAGTATCTTACGAGAAAGATGTACATCTCCTCACATAATCACTCATATGTAGCATAGATTAGCTTAGTAATTAGCTTAGTAGAGGAGATGAGCATGCATTGAAGCTTGGCTCTTGGTTGGATTTGCATCCACATGCCAAGAGAGTGTTGATGTAGGCTTCTATCTCACAAGCTTGGAGTAGGTGATGAGTTCTCCTTTAAAGCTTGGGAAGAGATAGTCTTCTCTTTCTTCACCATGAGCTTGTGTGAGTGTGTGTGTGATAATTCCTTCCAAAAATCAGCCCCCTCTCTCTCTTGGGCGAGCCCTCTTGCTAATTGCTCTTGTTGAAGCCTCATTGGCCCTCCCCAAGTCAAGCCAATTACAATTAAGCAGCATAAGTGATAGCCTTCTGACATGTGTCCCTCTTTCCCCTTTTGTGAGAGCTTTAGGTAATTAAATAATTAAACTAAACTCTCATTGGACCCCTTTGCCTCCTGGCCAATAGGAATCAGGCAAGCCATGGGGCTCCTAAATTCTCATTGGACCCCTTGGGAGACTACCCAATAGTCTTCTAGGAGACTTAATTCTCATTGGTTTCTTTTATTAAATGTTTTTAAATTAATTAAACTAGATTTACTCTAGCTTAATTCTCATTGGCCCACTTCAAGGGTCATCCAATAGAAATTGGGCACACCTTGTGGGCATCTGGCCTAGGGAGCTGACATGTGTCCCTCATTCCCTTTGTGTAAAGGGAGCCTGTGTGTGTGTGTGTGTGTGTGTGGCTTTCTCTCTCATCCCCTACCTTTAGGGATCGCCCCCTCCCATGTAGGGATGTGCAAAGACTTTTAGGGCACACACAAAGAATCCAATTTTCCCTAGGGTTGACCTTTGGACACAACCTTTGAATTTTGGAACCTTAGCATTTTGGAAGTCTTAATGGGCTGAACCTTAGGGTCTTTTTAGCCCATTGTTGCACATGGCTCTTTTGCAGATGGCCCCCCCTTTGGATCCCTATTTTCCCTCCTTTGGATCCCTACTGTGGCCGGTCTGCTAGCTTAACCAATATTCTAGCTTTTTCTCCACTGGCCTTCCCCACATTAAATGATCAGTTTAATATGAGAAAATCATTTAGGAGAATTAGATATTGATAATTATGACATCCAGTATATTAGAATATCTACCTTTAGGTGGTGAAACACACTCTAACATGTCACCCATATCCACTCCATTAGAGCAAGGAAAGATGAGGGACCATGGCTCTTGGTGTGTTTGTGCTATGCACCTTATGATGTCCTTGTGGATCAAATGTACGCTTGCCTCTAGAGTGAAAGATTGGCAGGTCTCAGATATTGCACATCTGGTGGCAACCAAGTGACTCCTTCGATGGTGCACTCTTACACAACTCTTCATATAAAGCTCTTTTATACCATGAAAATGGAATGTATTATAATATGCTTTAAATGGACGCATTATACGACACATATCTTTATATCTAGAAGAGTTTGCTTAATAGAAGGAACTTTCCCAAAGTCCTTTAAGAGAAAATTCAAAGTGTGAGTAGCACATGGAACCCATGTAGTCTCTGGATACTTTGCTTCAGTTGCTTTTCCGGTTGCTTTGTAGTTAGATGCATTATATGTGACAATGGTAGTCACATTTTTAGGTCCCCCTGCTCTTCTGATCCGAACGCTCATATACACCAACAAGATATCCACTAGTTGTCTCTTTCAAGGATGTATCGATCACTTCAAGAAAGATGGAACCTCTTGGACAAATCAACATCACATTAATCAATGGTTTCTTTTGACAATTTGTCCAACCATCTAGACCAATTGTGCATCCATACTATGGCACATAATCAAGAGTTGTGCGCTTTAAAATATTCTCTGATGTAGTTTTCACTTTATCTAAATATTTTGTATGCATCTTATTATAATCAGGAACCACAAAGCCCTTCTTCGCTGTGCTCATTAAAGCATATTTGAAGATAGGATTTCGAATGACATTAAAAGGAATTCCACATACAATAAATGCTTGCATCCACTTAAGATGGAGTTCAAGCAGCCATTGTTTCCCAAATACCTGATGCAAAGTAGGATCACTTGGTGCAGGTTCTCCTCCAGTCCATGCTTCACTTCGGCTTATGTTAGTACAGCTTCCGGTAGGATTAGACCTACAATCCCCAGCAAAGGATGAATGACACCCTCCTTCACCTGAATCAGGGGTTGAGTGAGGGTTTTGATCATTCCCGAGTGTCATCTTGATGTCCCTAGCCATAGATGGAGCCATCATTTTGGGACCTCCCTTTTTTTTGCCCTCAAGATGTGCTCTCTTTGCCCCGAGTGCCCACTTGCGGAATTTTTCTTCAATACCTCTTGGGGGCTATTTGCAAGCTAAAATGTTTCCAGGAATTTTGAACACATGTTTGTTTATCCTGTGAGAATTTTTGCTAAAATTATGGCCGCAAGTCTTACACCTCAACTTTGATGTAGTCTTTCCACTGACCAATTCATCTAGGTAGTCCCACTCGTATCCTTTCACCATCTTCTTAAGATCTACAAACTCAAACAGAACTAATTAGTAAATATACATCTAAAATCGAACTCTAATACCATTTACATTAGTTTATTCGTCAACATTTTCAACCTCTTTAAATTATAAATACCAAACATAATTTTTTTTCAAGTGTGAGCTTTCACTTTAAATCATGATAAGTAAATCGCTTAATCTATCTCAATAACTTCCAAGTGTGAGTAAACTCTACACAAAGCAAGATATCTTTTAAAAACCTATCTAAATTACCTCCAAGCGTGAGTGTAACTCTATACATGGCAAGCAATCAAAATTCACTACTTCTCTAAATCTCTTCTAGGTGTGAGAATACCTCTACACAAAGAGAGAGAGATTATTATTTAATCTACGTAAATTGTTTGTAGTGTGAGTATTACTAAACACATGACATACAATTATTAGATAAATCTAACCTAAGTTACTTCCAGGTGTGAACATAGTTCAACGCACAACAAGTCCTAACTTTAACTATCTAACTAAAGTTACTTCTAAGTGTGAACTAGTTCAACACAAAGCAAATTACTGCTAACTTTAACTATCTTAAATCACCTCCAAGTGTAATTTTCCTCTACACAAGGCCAGTAATCATTAACTATCTTACTTAATTTACCTCCCAGTGTAAGATATACTTCGCACAGAGCATATAACTCAAAACTCCAAAGCCTAATTAAATTTCTTTATCCAAAGCTCTAAATTTTTACTAAAAAACTTATATGGCTAAATTTAAACTGACTTTTTATATTTTTCTTGACATTGTAAAGCTCACCTATAGATGAGATAAGGGAAGAGAGATCAATAGAATGAGCAAAACATTCCATTTTCACGGTATATAAAGAGCTTTATTTCGATCGTAATAGTATTTTGGCTGAAATAGTATTTCGATCGAATTTTGATCAAAATTCTAGGAAATTATATGATATGGTGGTTTTGCTGATGTGGCATTGTATAATATGGCCAAATAAAAATAGGTGTCGTATATTACGTTCGTTTAAAGTAGATCATTCCAATCTACTTTGAGCCGCAATACATAATAATAATAGCATTGTTGTACAAAGTAAACTGCCACTTGATTATTATTTGGTGGCGATCTATACACTTGGATAAATGGTGAAAGGATATTTCTTGCAAGGATAGTGTGTTGCAAATTTGAAACCTTCAAGGGAGCGGAAGCCTTAGCATTTCCACTCACTCAAAATAATGTATTACGCACAAAGTGATTCGGGCATAGCTGTTTGCATTGCTTGTAATTCAGTGGCTCCCCTTGAAGTTCTGATTCATCTTCTTGGGATGCAGCCAAAGCGCTGAGATCTCCTTGAGCCACCCGAACCTTTTCCTCTTTGTAAATTTGTTGATCCAATGCATGATTAAGAAAAGGATCATTAGGCTACGGTGCATTCTGGTCGGGAGCAATATCTTCCATACCTGAAATGCAAAATAATAAACTTTAATGTGACAGGTTTTAGCACTTAGAAAAGAGAGATGATTTAGAGGATTTTAGCAATCCAACTTGAAATACTTCAGAACCTTAACTTGAAGAACTTTAAAGACGTAACCAAAAATATGAATGAGGATGTAGTCTGAAATATCACCACACATTTCACACCATTAATGACAAAAAATTTTGTTACTGTTCTAATCATCAAACATGCCTCAAGCCAGATTTGGTTACAATATGATAGCAAACATTATGGGATCCATTCAGACAAAGGCTTAAATCCCATACTTCAGGTCTATCTAAGGGTTTGGATAATTTTCCATTGGCAAGATGTTTGTTTACATTTGTCAAAAACTCGTGCTTGAGAACCTTGGATGGATTTGGAATACACGCAACTAAGCGTCAAAGAATGTATGAGAGACTATATATATCAGATGATTTGGTGAAAGGAGGAGGATTGGTGCTGATATTTTCAGGAGCAGTCCATGGATAATCTTGCTTAAATTGTGCTCTAGTTTGAGGGGTGAGATTTTGCAGCTTGGGAAATGTTGCCAAAGTGTTTTCTGGTGTACTTTGTCCCCAGTCCGCAATGCAAGCATACACTCTTCACTTGCCAAAATGTAGTAGAATATTCTAGTGTGTAGATCATTGTGAATGAAGTCGTGACTATGCATAAATTTCATCGTCTGCAGAAGAGCATTGCAAATTGGCAAAATGTTGTCTGTGAACTGTTGTACAATTCCATATGTGTGATGAAACTCTCTGATTGCAGGCTTGCTTCCATCATGATGACATGCCTAAATCCATTGGTCAAGGTGACCTCCATTCCAAAGCTTGAAGATCAACATAGGCCTTTTGCTATAACAAACAAGAGCACGAGGCAATATCATGCCACAATTCTGAACAGTTGTAGAAGCTGCCTCCTCTAGCACAATTTGTAATGCCGGCTTGCTTCCTACCTGGTCCTTGTAGATCTTTGCCGCATAGAAAACATCTTTGAAGAGAGGATGGGCCACTGAAACTTGTTTCACATTTGCAAAACATCCCTCACCAAATTGAGGTGCTTGCAAGTGAAAGATAGAATGCTCCTTAAGTAAGTGTAGGATAGGAGGACATGTCGTATCATCCAGGTGTATAGCTAAGGGCTTAGCACCTGAAGGAGGAGCTACATCCTCTTCTATCCTAGGACATTTTGAAAAGCCTTCAATCTTATCCTTGCTCTTCAATTCTGAATGTAGTTGTGCCATAAGCTGCATTCGCTTTTTGATTCTGGGTTTGGTTTTGATTTATGGATGAACCATACTCTCAAAGCTTCTTGTGACCTGGCCTAATAATTGCTTTACTGTGTTATGCATCACTCCATTAGTATGCAGAGCTAGGTCAAATGAAATACGAAATGCACTGCACAACTTCAGCCAGCATTGTTCCACAAGGTCAATCACAAAATCATCGAACTTTGCCTACAACAGTGCATCAAATTCCCATAAAAAATGATCGTCTCAAGCTCCATATAGAGACAAAACTAGAGCATCACAAATGATTTTGCGATGCTGACGCGTTAACTTTGTCTCTACCATGACTGAAGCCTGAAAATACATGAAGCAAATATAAGTAAGGTAAATCTATAATAGATATAAATTTGACATATATGATTGTAAATAATTTTCATGGACAATAATAACAACCAGTAACAAAGATCTAAACATTTCGTGGACAATAATAACAACCAGTTAATGAAAAACCTTAAAACATATATAATTTCTCCATGCAATGCGACACAGTGGTCAGCAATAGCCAAAGACAAAAAACTTATAATAACAATCTCCTTGGAGTGCGTCGAGGAAGTCAGTAGCTGTCAGGGATGAAGGATTAATACTATCTAACCTCTCTCTAAAGTGCGACATTGTGGTCAGCAACAACTAGAGACGAGAAATTTATTAAATCCAATTAACATGTAGTGCGATGCAATGGTCAAAGCATTCAAGATTTAAGGATGTAAAATATCTATTCCCTCCCTGCAGTGCAACAAAGTGGTCAGCAACAACCAAAGACAAATAATCCATTAAATCCAATCTCCCTACAGTGCGACGTGATGGTCAGCAACAACCAAGAACAATGGATTTAAAAACCCTAAACCCCTCCCTGCATTGAGACATGGTGGTCAGCAACAATCAGAGATGAGGAATCTATTAAATTCAATCTTCTTGTGGTGTGACATGATGGTCAGCAACAGGCAAGAACAAAGGATTTTACAACCTTAAACCCCTCCCTACAGTGCGACATGGTGGTCAACAACAAACAAAGATGAAGAATCTATTAAATCCAATCTTGTTGCGGTGCAACA
Organism: Adiantum capillus-veneris; assembly: GCF_014529385.1. Lineage (NCBI taxonomy): Eukaryota > Viridiplantae > Streptophyta > Polypodiopsida > Polypodiales > Pteridaceae > Adiantum > Adiantum capillus-veneris. The sequence continues at coordinate 170,566,533 of NC_140934.1, read as the reverse complement.
TGATGGTCAACAGCAGTCAAGAACAAAGGATTAGGCAACCCTAAAATCCTCTCTGCAGTGCGACACAATGGTTAGCAACAAACAAAGACGAAATATCTTTTTTTTTTTTAAATCTGATCTTCCAACAGTGCCATGCAATGGTCAGCAACAACTAGGAAGAAGAGATGTAAGATAGCTAACTCCTCCCTGTAGTGCGACTTGGTGGTCAGCAACAACCAGAGATGGAAAGTCTAATTGTACAACCTAAGCTACTCCCTGCAGTGTGACACAGTGGTCAGCAGCAATTAGGGACGAAGCATCTAAAGTCTAGCCCCCCTTGCAGTGTGTCATGAGAGGATCAAACAGTCAAGGACGGGTGTCTAAACCTACAGACTAACACTGAGGTGTGAGCAAAGCTCCACAACAATGGTGTTAGCAAAAAACAAGATGTAAACTAACACTGAGGTGCGCGCAAAGCTCCACAACGACAACACTAGCAAATAAAACTCACAAAAAAAAACATAAAAAATTAGAAGTAAAATTACATGCTCTGCTCTGCTCGACTTGGCTTGACTCGACTTTGCTCTGCTCTGTCACTGCTCTCTCTCTCTAGCGATTCTCTCTCTAGTGATAGTTCAAACGAACTATCGTGGCACCTTTTTTTATAAGGAAAACAGTATTTCGATCGAAATATAGTTCGATCAAAATAAGGTTTATTTGGAAATACGAATACAATACGGGTATACGGCGTATATAATCAAAATATACGTACAATTTTCATATATGGGCATATAAACGCAACTTAGACAACAATAACATGTTTTGTGATTTTTAAAGACAACATAACTTGAAATTTTATAGCAAATTTAAACTTCATTCATTGAAACTAATGACAACACTAGCTTAAACAGTAGGGCATCATTCAATGGGAGTAACAACACCTCCAGTCCAATAGTAGAGTTAATATCGAGACCGCCATTGAACTAGCCTAAAAAAGTAGGGCATCATTCAATGCAACTAACAACACCTCTAGCCCAATAGTAGAGTTGATGCCGATAGCAACACATAACTAAGCCTAAAAAGCAAGGCATCATTTGATGAAACTGACGACACCTCCAACCCAATGGTAGAGATGATGCCGAAAGCAACACTAAATTAGCCTAAAAAGCAAGGCATCATTCAATAAGACTAATGACATCTCCAACCCAATAGTGGGGCAAATGTTGAAAGAAACATTGAACTAGCCTAAAAACCAGGGCATCAACCGATGAAAGTAACAACACCTCTAGTCCAGTAGTAGAGATGATGTCAAAAGCAACACCAAACTAGCCTAAAAGAATGTCTATCACACACAAAACATAGAAATCAGCCTATTAGCTTGTACAACAACACTTCCAGTCCAATAATAGAATCGATGTCGATGAGAAGACTAATAGAACTACCTATAAATTGAACGTAACCAGCCATGTTCAACAATGACACTTCCAGTCCAAAATAGAACCAATGCCAAAGTGAACACAATTGGCATGTTGTAAAACAATGCCTACTGGTCTAGCGTTTCACAAAAATACCTCCAGTCGAATAATAGGACCGATGTTGATGTGAAAAGCGAGATTAGTATACTTTTAAATCTACAAAAAAAAATTATTTAAAAAAAAGTATACCAGATTAAATACAAAGATAATAAACCCAGCGGGCTAGCTATGTCGCTTGACGAGACCCGACGAGCTATAGCAATGTACGTCGGGCAAATCCCACTGGACCTCCAGGTTCCCTTCAAGTCACCATGCCATTTTCTATGAATGTAAAGACTTGTGAATTGAGAATTTTATTTATCTTTGCTAGATTCTCAAGACAAAGCAACAATGTCTTGTTGATTGATAGAGATGCTAGATGGTGCTAAAGTCTTGTTTTGAAATTTTTCTTATAGCCAGCTTTATGGAAACAAGGATACACACCATGTAATATCAACGGGCTTGGAGGGGGTTGAGTGTGTCCATCATGACATAGCTCCAATGGATCAACAAAAATGTCAATTTGGAGAGATGAACCACCCAACTAGGGCATGGTTCAATACTCACATGATAAGTGAGCTAGCTAAACAAGGCAACACAAAAGGTTAACTCCATGAGGTGACATTGGCCCTAAGCTACAAGATTGGAAATCTTCAATTCCACTTCTCCTCACCTAAATAAACTCAATCAAACACACTAATAATTGCAATGATGTAAAACTCCACTATTGATATCATGTCATACACTAATCATATGTGCACACACCTAGATCTACGAACCTTACCATGCTTCAATCAAATAATACATGCACATACAAAGAAAAGAGAGAAATCACTCAAGATTAGATAATATTTAGCCACTAATTAGTTGAGATCTAGCTAGTTAAGGCATCAAAGGCCATCAATATAGAGAGTAAGAGAGGCATGCTGAAAGAAAATTAAAAGCATTAATCAGTGTAAATCAAGTCACATGAGCATGAAGAAGCTCAAGGATTCCATAGCCATAAAACACATGAACTCTCACTAGATGTGCTCTCAACAAATGAGGATGAGAACCCTAATTCCATTTACACATTGCCTTATATACTTAGGGAAAAAAATGTGAAATGTTTGGGTGCCCAACACCTTTAGTATTGCACACTTACTTTATCTAATACTTAGCCACACTAACTGACATCCTCTTTAAAACTTGGAACTCTTATTGAGCCTATATCACATCATAATAGATACAATGGCTGAGAATTAATTCAAAAGTTACAATACATGGCCATATTGGAAAAATGTGTACATTTAATCCTTGCTACTTCTCTGTATCCATCCTTGATATATAGATGCTAGTCTTAGGCCTTTCGAAAAATCATGTTCAGAAGAAAAAAAAGAGTGTCTATTGCAAATGTCCAATGATAGGTGAAGAAGATCCTTTGAAGCCCGACTTTGTTTTGTATCTTCTTGGGGATAGAGGTAGAAGTCAGTAGTATTTAGTGTCATTCACTTATATTGATTGCTCCTAGGTTTTCTTGAATGTGATCAATGTTGATACTCATTTGGCATTATTTCTTTGAAGGGTTTTGATCTCATTTTATATGCTATGGTCTTTGGTTTGGTACCCATAACTGCCTTTAATATTTATAGTACTCTTGCTCTTCCTAACTATATTTTTGAAGTCTAATCACTGACGACCAAGGATGACATATACAAACATTTCCTTTGAAAGAATCACTTGAAATTTTACTTGCTCTTCTTGCTTCTAGATGTTGAGAGTAGCAACCATTTCAATTGACTTGCAACCTTTCCTATGATTGTTTTGGTGTCTTGCTCACATTGAGTAATCTCAACTAATCTTTAAATTTCATGAAAAAACATATTACACTTTTCTTTATTACCCAAAAGAGCAATGCATCATACTCTTTCTTCATTTGCACTACTAAGTACTATTGCAATCCTTGTTGGTGGTACTATTTAGGATACTTTCTCTTTTTCTATTGAGGCTTCGTCCTAATCTAGTTGGGTCTCAAGGAAGTAGTTTAAGAATTTGTATTTTGCTAGGGGTTGTAGCATTTTTTGTGTTGGAAACTCTTGTTTTTACTTGATCTTCTTCAAGCTTCCTTAGACTTTTGTTGGATGGAGTGGAAACATAGACAATAGGCACAACCTTGTATTGGTCTCCACTTGTGCTTTACTCAAAGAAAATTTGGTCTCTTCTATCTCTAAATTTTTTTTGTGCTCTCCACTCATGGTTTGTCTTTATAGACTACATCTCTTGTGTACAGTGTAGCCATACATAATAATGAATTCTAGATTATCATCTGGTTGTGGTTGGACACATTTTAGCCATGTGAAAAAAGACTTGAGATTCTTCTCTCGATGAAAGTCTAGCTTTGTTTCCCTTGATAACTTATTTCTGCCTTGACAAATGATGTTGCACTTGTTTCGTTTGAATTTCTACTGTAGTAATGGCTGCTCTTCTTGTAGTTGTTTCCCTGGGGTGAACTTGTTCTGCACTTCTTTGCATTGGTCACCCTCCATAGTAGATATTAACTATGAGATTGCACATTTTGCTTGAATTTGTTGCACATTATCTGCTTGCATTTGAGTAACTTTTGACCTTAAAAGATCAATTGTATTTTTTAGCCAAATTTGTCTCTTTAGATGGGACTTTGGTGGTGATCTTTGTGTAGCATTTTGAGAAGAATGTTTTTGTTCAAGAATGACATTTTGTATAATTTATATAGATTTTTCTTATACCAATCTTGAGAAATTTGACACCTTTTTTGACAATTTGAGGCTTTGCATTAACTTCAGACAATCTTTGACTTCAAACCTACCATCCATAAGGGCTTGTGTAAGACCCTGAACTTGTTGGTATTCCTTGCCGCATGCATCTCTATATGAATATAAAAACTAGGTTACAGAAAAATTCTTAAACATTATTGAATTGGTCAGCTTTTAACTTTGACTCAAAGAAATCAACTAGAACTTTAGTCCTTGACTATCTTCGTATAGGCATTTGTCATCAAATTCTAGTAGAATTTGTGCTACTTGGTAGCTTCCAACAACCATACATTTGAGGGATGGCATGTGCTTCAAAAAGGATTGACTAGAGGACCTATGACTTCTAGCTGAGTATGTGATTCCTGGCAAATCAGTTGAAGTTGATGTTGTTGTGGTTCCCCCTTCCTACGGTGTTCTCTAGATAAAGTTGTAGCTATCTTGGTATTCAGTACCATTTGTAGACTAATGTGACTTTCACTTTGATTGTGTGTTTGTTAATGTCCTAGGGGGTGTCTGACAATTAAGAAATGATATGGATCCCCACTTCTAAGAGGCGTCACTTATGTTTACTCCAAGAGAAAGGTTCAATAATGTTTGTCTCTAATTTGAATTCATTTGTTAGGGGTTGTGCTCATATGTTGTGTATTGATTTGTTGATGTTTTGACATCTACAACCCTACTTCTATGAGCTTGTATATAGGCCTCTCAAATATCAACCAGTTTCTTTGGTGTAGGATTCCATCTCATTCCACATAATGTCGCAAAGTGCTTTGACTAAATTCATGCACAAGTTTATTGTCCTATGGTTCCAGCTTTAATCCTTCAGGTACTCATGAGTCTTCTTGTAAATATTAAATTTGTAGTGCCCTTGGGAAGTTCTAAAGGTAATGCATGAGCATTTGGTTGTGCCAAAAATAGAGGTATAGGTACACTTACATCAATAACCCCATTTCCAATTCTTTTGATATGTTTTTTTGTAGTGGATGTGTTCTTATTGTCTAGATTTGGGACAAGTTTCTAGTTTTAATCCTTCAAGTGCTCATGGATCTTCATGTAGGTATTGAACTTGTAGTGCCCTTAGTGATGTTTCTTAAGGTAATGCATGAGAATTTTATTGTGCCAAAAATAGAGGTCTACATCAATAACCCCATTTCCAATTTGTTATGTATGTTGTTTTGTAGTGGAAGTGTTCTCATCGTCTAGATTCTTGGGACAATCCTTTCAAACATTTCCTCCTTTCCTTTCACAATGTAAAATACATACCATAATAGGTGGAACTTTGATATGTTCATTATAGAAAGATCCTATTAAAAATTTCTTCCTTTTGTGCTCAACATATAGGATTTTGTGTTCATTTTTAGGAGCCAAAATAGGATTTTAACCATTATACCCATAGAGTTGCAAAATCTACTCCATTGGTTGTATTGTTGTACTTTATCTCGTATTGCTAGTTGTTACTAGTAGTTGGCTTTGGTATACTTGAACTCCTCACTAAGCTTGACTCTATGTTGTGTCCAACTCACTCTTGTCTACAAAACTGTCTCTTGTTAGATTTTGGTAGTCCTGGATGGAAAGTCTCCAGCTTCGGTGGAAAAGATTGCTTGCGCAAAAGAAATTTTCACAGTTGTCACAATGTTCATATCAACTTAATTTCAATTAATTTTGTCAAATTTTAGTGCAACTAGAGTATGTAAATGACTTTTCTTAGCTTAATCATGCATTATTTAAACATTACACACATCAATTTTCAATTACAAGTCCCATCAAGAATGCACATTTGTCAAATTTTATGGATACACACACACACACAAACAAACAATTTGCAATTTTTTAACCATTTTTTAGGTGCGCACATACAAGTGTTAACATCATCAAACTTGTAATGTAAGCACACAAATGTTCAATCAGCAATGTGTATAACATAAATTGATCATCACTATTTGGCATTACGATGGCATGAAAATGAATAAATCAATGATCCATAGCATCAACTTGGCATTCTATATATGTCTAAAATGTTAGGAATATCGAGAATACCACCTTGTTTACCACTTATTGATGATTGCTCAATTTGTAAATTGTAGGTCGATTTTGTTGAAGCTCCAAAGCCCTCCATTTGCGTTCAAAAATCAAGAAATGATCAAGTGTTTAGCAGAAATCAACATTAATACAATTGAAGAATCTACTTAGATAAATGTAAAGTTTCAACTCGGAGTGTTAATCCAATTAGTAGAAAATTTGTGTGTAAGTGAGCAAAAATCAATGAAATTAGAAAGGATTAAGGGGGAAATCAGATTGTGTAGGCACACAATTAGAGAGACATGGTATCAAAGTAGGGGAAATTGAACACATTGCCACATGCACAAACATTCAAATCCATAAATCATCCAATACACGTATCTAATTGGTGAAGAAACCACTGAAACCTATTCAATAATTCCAAGATTACACTAGTGTGTAGGCACACAATTAGAGAGATATGGTGTCAAAGTAAGGAAAATTGAACACATTTCCATATGCAAAACATCCAAAATCTATAAATCAACCAATATACATAGTTCATTGATGAACATATCAATGAGGAAACCTATTCGATTATGTCAAGATTACACTAGTTTAGGTCACAATAGGGCCAAATGTTGGGGGTGTCATCATAGCATAGTTCCAATGACTCAATCACAATCCTAAGAGATGAGCTACCCGATTAGGGCATGGAAACACTCGCAATCTTAGTGAGTTAATCAAGACAAAGAAAATGGTTAGCTCCATGGAGTGACATGGCCAATCCATAAGCTAAGCCATAATATTGGCAATCTCCAATCCAAATTCTCTTCACTTAAATCAACTCAATCAAACACACTAATGATTCCAATGATTTACAAATCCGCTATTCCTTTCATGTCATACACTAAATGCATGTGCACATATGTAGATCTACAATGCTTCAATCAAATCATACATGCAAACATAGAGAAAAGAGAGCAATCACACAATATTAGAGAGTAATTATCCATAACTTAGTTGAGATCTAGTTAAGCAAAACATCTGAGGCCATCAGTAGAGAGTAACAGAGGCATAGTGAAAGAGAATTAAGAGCATTCATTAGTGTTAATCAAGTCACATGAGCATGAAAAATATCAAGGATTCCATATCCATACACCACCTTTACTCTCACTAGATGTGCTCTCAAAAAATGAAGGCTAGAACCCTAATTCCATTTACACACTAGTTTATCTACCTAGGGTTAAAAAAGTGTCTTTCATGAGAACATTTAAGAGGAATTTATTTCTTTCTTTTCAATGGACTAAGATCAATAATAGATTTTAGAATTATGCACTCTCTGTAGACTTTTTATGTAGCTTGAAGATTTTTTATCCATAACTTAAACCCTGCAAACATCTAAAAACACTTAGAATTACAATTTTGCGTGAAGGATATAAATGTTGCATTACTTGTTTATTTCCTTCAATATTTTGCTTATTTTCAAGAAAATCTTTGTGAAATTATATGTAAGTATGGTCATATTGTGTTTTTCTTTGTGTTCAACATATTTAGTATCAACTTGCAAAGCTCACAAAAGAATTTTGTAGTTTTGCAGATTGTAATCTATAGATACATATATGACAACTCTTATTTCTTTCTTGCATGTTATTGCTTTTGAGAAATTCAAATTGATGGACATTGTCCTAGAAATAGAAGGGAAAGGTACTCATGTGTGCATGCACACACACATATGCATGCATTTTGCTCTTGCTCTCTCTCTCTCTCTCTCTCTCTCTCTCTCTCTCTCTCTCTCTCTCTCTCTCTCTCTCTCTCTCTCTGTCTCTGTGCCTTATGCAATGTTCAGGTGCCTTCAGGGCTCCACGCTTACTTTATCTGCTACATAGGCACATCAACTAACATCCTCTTTAGCTTGAAACTCTTATTGAGCTTGTATCACATCATAATTATTATAATGGTTAAGAATTAATTGGAAAATTATAATACATAACCATATTAGAATTTTTTTTACATCCAATCCTTACAATATACGCTACTCATTGAACCAACTCCCACACTTGGAGGTTTGACTATACATGCTACAATCAAATTGAGCCAACACACGTGGCTCTAATAGAATGGATTTTTATGCATGCAAGAAATTTTGACCAGAAACTACAAATAACCTCAAAACATCATTTTGGAAGTGTATAGCCATATGTAATTGACGTACCATGACCGCACCTGACCCCCCTTGCACATAGAAATAGTTTTGACTTAAAAGGGTGGAAAGTAGTACATGCATGCACATGAGCCATCCACATGTATCCTTGAGGTTCTATACGTCATACAAAATCACCACATAAACCCAATCATGATTCAAAACACCTCCACACAACCATATGCCATAACTTCACACATAGGTGCAAAACAACTCTTTCTTATTTTTAGATGTACACATGACATGCAAAAGAGAGTGTTTGACCTCATAAAAATGGATCAAGATCAGTCCTATAACATATATTAGCACCTTGTCACATCACTTTATCCATATGAGACTCATGCTAATAATCGGCTTGTCTATATAGTTTGGGTTGGCTAACCATACATCCACGTGTAAGTTTATGGACCTCAAGTACATGAAACAAACTCAAGAAAACAACCCATTAAACATATATGAACCTCTCATTAAACCCACAACTTTGTATGGTACTCCCTTGAGGTATGTAAAGAATGAGATCGTGCTAGCTAGGGCGGATGAAAGAGAAACATAGTGCAAGTGTGTGAATGTGTGTATAAGCAAGATTATCACTCAAGTGCATTAGGCTCCAAGATAGAATTATCTTGGACTCATAAACACAATCTTGAGTATTGACTTAGCTTAGCATAGGCTCACCATAGACAAGAATGTAGTGCAAAATAGAGTTGTGTTTATTCATTCATGAAAATGAGCTTTAAGTAGCTCTACAGCCTTGCATCACAGCATGTGGGATAATCCATTCCACTCTTCTCTCCTTGACTCACACTTTAGGACAAAGCTCACACTTTACAATCCTCCCCTTGAGGTTTGGACTAAGACAAAATACTGAAGATGCAATATCCACACAGGATGATAAGTTGGTATCCACACAAGCTGACAAAATCCACATAGGATGATAATATCCACACAAGAAAATAAAATTCCTCCCCTACAAGTAGAGAGGCTGCATCTTCAAAGTACGTCTTCATAAAAGACAAGGTTGTTCTTGCCTTCATCTTCTTCGTGCTCTACCATGTGAGCTGACCCTTTGATAGGTCTCTTCCCTTCGTAGCTTCTGCTATTGCTTCTAATACTGCTGCTTTCTTCACTGCTACTACCTCCATTTGAGTAGCATCAAGAAGGAGGGTGTTCCTTCTTACCACATTTGTTGAAAGGTTTGTTTGTGTAGCAGTCTTTTGCTACGTGTCCCATTCTTACACATTCATAACACTTTCTTCCAATTGATGATGTCAATGGTGAATATCTTCCCCTGAGGGTGTCGTGACAAAAGCCCCTCCTGATGATGTTAATAAACCTTTCTGCATCCTTTCTTTTGCTTGGATTGAGTTGATGACATCTTGGAAAGCTGGAGACATTTCTTTTTCTTCAAGAATTGTGACTAACTGGTCATAGGAAGGTGGAAGTGCACTTAATAGCACGGCCACTTTGTCATATTCTGGTACTTCAACCTGTATGTAAGTGAGTTGCGTGACAATGCTCTTAAGCCTATTTAATAGGCTAGCAATGTCCTCCCCTTCAGTCATAATGATCTTATAAAATTGTCTTTTGAGACTAATTTTACTTCTTTTGACCATGGCCCCAAAATTGCTTTCTAAGGCATGCCACGCTTCATGTGCATGCTTACATTCGTCTATGAAATGCACATAGTTGTCATGCAAGGAGGTGGTGATGATTCCTAATGCTTGTTCATCCTTGGCCAAATTTTGTGCACTTGCTATGAGTGTAGATGCTCTAGTATGTACTCCATCACGTTCGGCTTGTTGCTCTAAGGCAGTGCTAATAACACACCATAAATGTTTTTTCATTAGGTAACCCCTTGATTTTGTTTGCCAGGTGTGAAACCCCTCCCCATTGTACTTTTCAATTCCCTTCTCTCCCATTGTGCTAACAGAGGGGTCTTAGCTTAGGAGACTCTCCTAGTCAGTGTCTACCTCTTTACAGGAGCACAACTTAGAAAATTATCTCCATATACGTAGATTATGATATATGTTGCAAAATTGTTGTGCTTGGCTGGAAGATTTTGAATTTTTAATGATAGAGAGAGAGAGAGAGAGAGAGAGGGAGAATAAAATTTTCCTTTAATTTTGTGAAGTACCTCTTCACATAAGTGAAGTCACCCTTCACAAAATAAAATTTTGCTTATCTAATGCCCTTTGCTTTGGTTAGGAAACCCCCGATGAAGTCTTTTGAATGCTTGTAAAATTGGATGCTCGATGTAAAAGCTCCCCTTGGATACCCTTTGAAGTTCAAGAAAATTGAGGCCTTAATTTGATATCTTCTTTTTCTTGTGGGAGTTTTTCTTAGCTATCAGTCGTCGAAGCTCTGATTCTGGGTGTGAAAGACCACCAGAGGAGGGGTGGGCGAGGGCGCGCGGGACTCGGCTCCTATTTGGGAGCTATTTTATGAGCTCCTTGGAGCCAATGCATAGGGTGGGAGCACCCCCTTGTGGGGAGTTTGGCCTTGGCTTGTGGGGCGCTTGGGATTTAAGATCAGCACAGTGCGGGTTCTTTTGTGGACCAGGCAGATTAGGCAGCCGGGTAGCCTAGACCGAGCAAGCGCAGTCAGGGTGGGCAACTGGGCAGGCAACGCTAGGTGGTCCGGTAGCAAGCAGCTAGCTGGGCGGTCCGACCAAGCGACTAAAGGTGCAGCCTGTGCATTATGAAGGCAGGGTGCCAAACGGTAGATGCGACCGCTCGTGCTCGTTCGCGGACTCGCCTTGGAGGATTTCAATCAAGCTCATGCAGCTTGCTCACATCCACCTAATGGCCTTGTGACTGCATGTGTGGATGCCCTTGATTTTTGTCTTTGCATGGGTTCCCACCAAAGTGGGGGCCAACCACTTGATTTATTTGAAGGCCTTCTTTCCACAAGAGTTAGTGACCCTTGAATGCTTCCCTTACGCACGCGCGCACACACACACACACACACACACACACAATTTGAAGCTTAGTTTTGCAACAAAGATTCCAGGTTGTAATTTTGATTAAGCAAAACTTAATTAAGGGTATTACTTCTTGAGACCTAACTCAAATTTGACACGCATAGGCTCAAATGAGAGCTCTCCGGACAAGCTACACACACACACATCAATTGCAAATGCTAATTTTTCAAAAATAAGGCACTACTATTGAATGCAAAATGCAAGTTCCTAATGGCAAAACGCTAATTAATCTTCGAATTAACCACTGAGTAGTGGCCCAAGAGTCTTTAATTCAAGAACATGCTCATGCTATCTAATGGAATACTAATTAGGCATGCGGTATTCAATAGAAGAGCAAACCTAATGGATCTAGCTAATGATGATTAATGAATGCTAATCGTACAAACATGCAAATGCATAATAGAAAACCTAGCTAGCATACCCGTGGCTATGATACCACTTGTAAGGAATGGGATCGTGCTAGCTAGGGTGGATGAAAGAGAAACATAGTGAGTGTGCGAGTGTGTGTGTGTGTAAGCAAGATTATCACTCAAGTGAATTAGGTTCCAAGATAGAATTAGCTTGGACTCATAAACACAATCTTGAGTATTGACTTAGCTTAGCATAGGCTCACCATAGACAAGCATGTGGTGCAAAATAGAGTTGTGTTTATTCATTCATGAAAATGAGCTTTAAGTATCTCGATAGCCTTGCACCACAACATGTAGCATAATTCTACTCTTCTCTCCTTGACTCACACTTTAGGAGAAAGCTCACACTTTACAAGGTAGCATCCCTATACGTATATGCAATCCCATCCAAAGAGTGATTAATTACTCGTATTCATGAAGTAATAATGGTGATATAAATACATTTGTGAGAATGTTTAATCATGTTCTTGATTTGTCTTGGTGGGTTTCTTCATCCGACAAGTCTATATGGTGGCTCTCCAAGGAGCTTGGTGTCCAGAATATAGACTAATTGTAGTGGGCAGCAAGCAGTATTTTGAACATAACTCTACACTGAAGAGGAATTTTCACATGACACATAAAAGAGAAAACACTCTAAGTGATTTTCTTAATCTTTGGTTCAAAGGATTTGTCCTGATTCACAATGGTACAAGAGTAATAGTCAAAAGAGTGTCTCTACTGCCTACATGATGCGAAAGAAAAGAGTGCTTTTTATGCATCTACAGGGACATAAACACATTGTATACATATATTAGAGTGCTAAACACAATGAAACAAGAAAGGAGAATCTTTGCACACTTTTGAAAAGCCCATACATGCCTACATACACAACAAAAGTAACCACTCGACAGTGTAGTTATTTGGAAATAAAGGTAGAGAGAGAAAGAGATGATGGCTATAGAGTTTAGAATTTGTTATCATGAACAAGAAGTGATTACCGGTGATCAAAAGACATCATGTCTTCGCACAAGAGTGTAGTGATGAGAGCTAGGTAGAGGATTTTGCGACGAAGTTGATGTAGAGCACGTACACTATGGAAGGAGAAGAGAATATAGTAAGAGACTAGAGAGATGGTTCTTCTAGTTCTTCTTCTTGTAAATGAGAGAGATTCTTATGTAGATGGTGTGCTAGAGAGCTTGCACCACCTCCATATAATATGTATGTAGATTTTCAATGTATTTTATGCAATTGACAACCCCAAAATTGAGCACTAATGCCCCTTATACGTAAATTTTGCAAGTTGGAGTGCTTCCTAAGGCAAAATTGGGCACCCACTTTTGGCCTAAAATAGCTCCCAAATTTTTGAGACTTTTGCTAAAAACGTAGTCTTTCTTTTGGAAGTCAACTTAAACCATCCAGTTTTCCTATTGTAACTCGGTCAGTAAAAGATTGGTATCTAAGCAACTAATGAGACCATCATTGAACTAGACTACACTGTGATGCCCCCATATAATCCTGACACTTAACGTATTGCCGTGGTGCATTGATGTTGCTACTTTTTCCTATCGAAGTTTCATTTAATCTCGTTTCTCCATCGTATATCCATTTTCCACTCATACATTGAAAACAAATAATTATTTTTGGGTTGAACAATTTTAAAAAGCATATTGTTTTTTGGAAACGCCAAAAATCACAAAAATCTAAAAAAAGCTTGAAAAGCTAAAAATGACACCAAAATCTAAATAATGATTTGTAAAAAAATTTAAGCCACAGCCTCATCAAGTCTATTTGAACTAAAAAATGGACATGTTTTTCACTAAAAAGCGTCAAAAATAGCAAAAAGTACTAAATTTTTTATTAAAAAACCTAGCTTTCTTAGAACTAGAAAATTAAGGATTTGGCCTTGCTTTTCAACAGAAAAGCACCAAAAAGAACAAAAAGCAAGAAAAGAAAATTTTCTCAAAACTGAACCAAGCATTCTTCCTTAGGGCCTATAAAGCACCCTCGATGGTGCACGAGAACCCGCTTGATTCTCTGTATATTAGAAACTAGAGAGCCTCCTGCTTGAGTTGATCCTTGCACATCATCTTCATTTCTACCTCATAAGGTGTTAAGGTATTCGAGTTTTTTGTATTAGGATCGTATAGTGTTCGTTTACCCCTATTGAGTCTGACTCTAGCTAGCTTGTGACAATAAGAGGCTATGTGAATATAGCCTTCAGGAAGTGGTTGGTTGCACTTAATTCTAGCCTCCAAGAGAATCTCAGCCATCTCCCTAAACTATGGTTCAGAAGATATCATATTTGCAAACTCCTTTTCTGGGATTTTAGATGCCTCAATTGTGAGTTGGAGAAGCTTATTAGTGATCTTGATGAGTTCCTGTATCTGAATGCACCATTCTCCCATTTTCAGCTTGAAGATTTGTAGGGGGTGTAACAAATCATCCACTTGATCCTTCTTGGCAAGTCTTCATTTAGTGGTAGCTCTTTCATACCAATCCCTTAGCTCATCAACTATCTTGATATATGTCTGTTGATCAGCCAGCTTTGTATATTTTGGGTATAATATAGGAGAGAACATAAGGAGTTCATCCTCTTTAGTAGGTAGTGCATACATGCGGATTGGAGGATGTGCAAAGAATTTGATGAAGTTTATCACTATCTAATTCTCTTGTGGCATCATCTTTCTAGAGATGCGAACTAAATGATAGAGGTTTTTGAGATTCACCTCCTGCTCTTTGAGGGTCATTCGGGTATGTGCCCCTTTGCTAATGGTGGAATTGCATTCTAAGAGTACCTTAATTTTGTTATCTAGAACTCCCCTTGAAAATTATAGCTTGACCAACATTTCTTTAATCTAAGTTTGATATATTTCATGCATCTATATGTTGGTTTATGTCCCAATAGAATCTCGAGTTGTAATCCAAGACTCTTGAAATCAATAGTGGATGGGTCCTTGATTTGTGGGTTTACCATAACATCTTTACTTGTGAGAAACCATTTAGGCACCCAATCCAAAACTTGGACACAACTGAGATGAGGGAGCAATTGGCACACCTACCGATCATGGTAGTTTATCGACTTTAAGTCTTGAACCATTTCGTGAGCTCCTACAAACAGCATGCGGAACCTCTCCAAATCAGTAAACACTATCTCATCATGGAGAGATTCCTAAATCTGAAGAGCTCTTTGCCTCCTCAGACTTTTTTTTAGTGTTATCAAAGCATTAGTATAATGTGGCTCTGAATGAGAACTAGAATGATCATTATCATGATCTGCTCTAGCATCATCCTCCTCCTTTTGGTCATCGTCATCCTCTTTCTCACTCTTATCAGGATCCTAGTTCTCTATGTAATCCACCAGTACTTGGTTTGTGAGAGCTGACGTGTACTACTCAATTTTATCTTTGAAGTTAGTCTTCATTTTTTCAACCAAGTTTTGTAATTCCTCCATGTTCATGGTAAGTTTTCCATCAGCATCAGCTATTTCTATGAAGGATTGATGATATAATTTTCTGTGATAGCCTACTTCAAAGTGTTATAATTTGAAAGCAATGATTTTAAAGTTGTTTTCTTCTCATCCAACCTCCCCTAGAGCTCTTCTTTTGCCTCAATTTATACCCGCGTCTTGTATATTAGACCTTGATTGTCATTTTTAAGTGTTTCAATTTCTTTTTGTTGTGAAGTCAGTGACCTTTTATCCTTGTTCTGCTCCATAGAGAGCTCTAGCATCTTGGATATGAGTTTCTCCATTTCTTTCTTGGACATTTCCAGTTTGGTCTTGGTATTTTCAAGGTAATTACTACTAAATTGGGAGCCATTTACTAAGATTCTATCATATGTCCCATGCCATTTACTATAGTGTTCCATCTAGACATCATCGTGGCTACACATCCATTTGTAATGGTATCCACGTGAGTTTGAGAGCTTTCATACACAATTGGAGGAGTGGGCTAAGGCACAAGTGCCTTATTTTCTTATTGAACAATCACTTTCCCTTAAAGGGGTTCTTCTATAGCCTCTCCAACCTATCAACATAAGTTGGTTGTACTAGAGGAGGAGCGACTAAGGCTCATTGAGACTGCAATGTACCCTTCTTTCTCGTGTCAGCGAACAAAATTTTCTCATACTTGGTATTCTTCATTTTCTAAGTTGATGCTGGTGGTGAGGTCTGATACAATTCAATGAGCTAGTCGGTTGAAGTTCCTTTGCCTTGACCCACCAAATAGGCTTGGTCTAATTCCTCTCTTTCAACTTCAGGTGGTCAAAAAATCCACTGTCTTTTTCTTCTTTTTTAATGGCTTGGTGCTATCACTTGTGCTAACCCTAGTTGTGCCAGCTTCTACTTGTGCCTTTTCCTCTTTGGTCTTGTGGCCAATCCACTGCCTTCATCCACAGTGTCATTTTTTGTCTCTTTTTCTTGCTCGTTCAAATCTTTGAGTTGGACCAGTAGCATACCAAATATCTTTTCTTGAACATATATGGGATTATTCTTCAAATAAATATCCTCTACAATAAATTTATAAACTAGTCCATACTCTAAAGCAGCCGATAGAACTCCTTGAGATTCCTTTTTATGTTTCTTTATAGCTTGTTCATCCTCTTTCAAATAATGTCTAGATTCCTTAGATGAACATCGTTTGTCCTTAACAACATATGGTAGCCTAAGCACATGGGAAAGAGCCAATGTTTTGGCTTGAATTGATCTTCCATTGATTTTTGCAAAACTAGTGTTTAGATCAAAAGTGTCAACAACTTGTTGGATGATCCTTGCATCAAAATCCATCCTAGTAGCTTCCAATGCCACTTCCAAGTCCCATAACTTCAAAAGTGTCCTCTCTGATTGGTGAAAAACATATTTTCCTATACTGTTATGTGGTATCAAACATGCATGTTAAGCCTGACTAAGTTGCTCCTCCACCTGATCTAGGTGTTCTTCTATTTTCTCTAAAAGTTTCTAGGTCTTGCCCATGTTTGAGTCTTCTGAACAGTCCTGTGAGGAGGAGGACTTTCCTGTATTAGTTGACAAGGAAAAACAAGAAACCCTAGAAGTGTTAGGCTTGGTCGCAAAGGTTGTGGAAGTAGAAAAAGAAGGCGAGGATATGGTGTTGGGGGCTGTGTAGAGGGTGAGGCCACAGAAAACTCTATAGGGAAAGGTGGAAGGTGTGCAAGTCACATAGGGTAAAGTGTAGGAGCATGCACTCTACACATAGTTATCCTTATTTGCACCATGAATGCTCCACTTGCTTGTATACTTGGTTTTAGGTCCGCCTACTGATAAC
This sequence comes from Adiantum capillus-veneris, assembly GCF_014529385.1. Classification (NCBI taxonomy): domain Eukaryota; kingdom Viridiplantae; phylum Streptophyta; class Polypodiopsida; order Polypodiales; family Pteridaceae; genus Adiantum; species Adiantum capillus-veneris. The sequence continues at coordinate 170,549,420 of NC_140934.1, read as the reverse complement.
TTGCGTGATTTCATTTATTTTATACCCCTAATCATTAAAACTATCAAACTCTATTTGTTGTTCATTTGGTTGAGTCTAAAGTGGAACTACCCCCAAATTGTCCACTGATTCTAGCAATTCCTGACCTCGCTCTTGAGCTGGTATGATATGAAACAAATTAAGGGGTTCATTCTATGATCATGAATTGGTGTATGGTATTGGTCTTGCTGGAATCTCATTTGATCTACTGTAATACAACCTGATCTTAGCCTCATTTTATAAACACTAGGCAATAAAAATCCTAACAAATCTATTAACCTTATTGTGCCATTAGAGAATAACCAATCAACCTCATAGGGTCCAGACCATGCAATTTTTAAATTAGGCTTCTTGGGTCCCATCTTTCACTGATATAAAGGTACCATATCTCCATTCTTAAGCTCCTTGACTTTAATTTTGCTATCATGATAGTGTTTCCTTCTTTGTTGAACAACCTCTTGTTCTAGTATAGCCCGTTGCCTAATCTCATCCACACACAGTAATTCATCCAATCTTTGTTTCACGTTCTTGTTGAAACCATTCCAGGTCTCACTACTAATTTAAGGCTTGGGATCGCAAACTCCATTAGAACTACTACCACTGTTCCATATACCATTCTAAAGGGTTTCGTTTTAGTAGTGACCTTGTAGGCAGTCCCATAAGACCATAATGCTATCTAGAGTTTTGCATCCCATTGATGTGGCTCTTTTTGGACTATTTTAGTCAAAATTGTCTTTATTGTCTTGTTAATGCTCTCCACCTAACCATTGCACCTCAAATAATATGGCATGGATTTTTGGTGTTTGAATCAAAATATCTTAGTCAATCTTTAAATTGTTTCATTCATGAAGTGTGTACCTTGATTTGAGACAATCCCGATTGGAAATCCATATTTACAAATGATATTTTCATACAAGAATATTGTTGTTGATCTGGTAGTGTTGTTTGGCAATGCCTTGTCTTCAACCCACTTATTCACATAGCATGTAGCCATTATGATATACCTATTTTCTTAGGAGTAATCTTCTTGAATGGACCCATGAAGTATAAACCCTAGGTACTCACATAGAAGGTAGCCATTATGATGTACCTATTTTTCCTAGGAGCAATCTTCTTGGATGGACCTATCAAGTCTAATCCCCAATCCCCACTTCATGAATACTCCTAGTGGCTCTACTATAGTCAGAGTTGTCAGGTCACATGTTGTTAGTCTTCCCATCTGATGACAAATGTCACAAGTTTTGCAAAATACTTTGAAATCCTCCCTCATACTCTACCACTTGAAGCCTACTTGCAAGATTTTCTTGTAAGTGATGTCAGTAGAAAAGTGCCCACCTACAACCCAACTATGAGCCTCTGTGATTATGTGCATCCTCCCTTGCATAGGTGCACATCTTTGAAGTACACCATCAATACTCAGTCTGTAGAGAGCTCCTCCAATGATGGTAAACTTCAAACTTTTCATTATCAATGCCTTTTTCTTTGCTTGGGACCAATCCTCTAGAAATCCTCCTAGCTGAAAGAACTCATACATCTTGCCATTTTGGATCTCATCTTTCTATACTTATATTCTTAAAAGAAGTTAACATCGACTGGTTTATCTTGCAATGATGTCTCTTAGCTTCCCTTTGTGCTTCCTGAAAGAAAATCGGCAATACAATGGGTTTTTTCTAGCTTATGGAAGCTTTTGAAGTCGAGTTCCATCAGAAACATCATTCATCAACTTGCCTTGAAAAATCACCTTGTTGATTAGAAAGAGGAGTGCCCATGTTCCACATAAAAGTGAAACAACTTCCCTAGCAAATAATGTATGAACTTTGTGGCATTGAACACCATTCCCAGTGCTTCCCTCTCAGTAGTAGAATACCCTTTTTTAGCTGAATTGAACTGGTGACTGGCAAAATAGATTGGATAGTCTGACTTCCCATTATTTTGGGCCAATATAGCTCCCATCTCCATTCTAGATGCATCCACATGTACATGAAAAATGACATCCTAGTTTGGTTGGCAAAAAACTAGCTTCTTGCTAGTCTCCCTTTAAGCACTAGAAACTCTATTGACATTTTTGGGTCCATATGAACTTATTCCCTTTCTTGGTTAACTCATATAAGGGAAGTTCTTTAGCTACAAACATGTGGATAAACCTTCGATAAAAGTTCACATATCCCAAGAAAGAACTTAATACCGATGCATTCATCATAGAGCTCTGGCTTGATGAACATACTTACTCTTATCATTGGCCATCTCAATACTAGTTTTGGAGATAATATGTGCCAAAAGTTGTCCCTTCCATAACATGAATACAAATTTGAATGGGTTCAAGCAAATTCTCTTTTGTTTGCATCTCTTGAAGACTATTTCCAAGAAAAGCATATGCATTTTTTCAGTAGAGAAGATAGTGAGATCGTTCATAAAGATTGCCAAGAATTTGTGTAAAAATTCAATGAATATTTCTATCATAGTGATTAACATTGTCTTGGCTCTATCCTCATATACAATTTTCAATTGATTATAGCCACTTTAGCCATCCATAAAGCTATACATCTCGTGACATGCAACCTTGTCAAGTAGCATGTTTGTAAATGGAAGTGGAAAGGATCCTTAATATTTTGAGCATTGATATTTTTGTAATCTACACAGACCCTTAACTTTCCATTTCTTCTTAGGACCCACTACAATTGGAAATAGCTAGTCACTATTTGCAACCTCAATGATGCCTTCAGAAGGTTGTCAATCTCCTCCTTGACATTCTTAGTATATTTGGGATTCACTCTTTATCTCTAAAATCTAACTGGTATGGCATTGGGCTTCAGTGGTATTGTGTGCTAACAAACTTCAAGATCAACACCTTTCAGGTCAGTGTGCTCCCATGAGAACACGTCCTTGTACTTCTCAAATAGAGCTATAGCATTTTTCTTGATCTTTGGCTTCAAATTCTTATTGATCTTGACCATCTTATGGTTCTCATACATGTTGAGATTCCATTCCTCCACTTGTTAATCCTCTGGAAGAAAACCAATTTGGGCATCCTCCCTTCCTCTTAGCCAATGATTCTGCCTAAATTTTTTGTACAAATTCTTGTTGCATATTCATTGAATGGGTTCCCTAGATGTGCCAGTCTAGGCTCCATCTCTATTCTTTCAATAGTTTGATATGATCCATTTGCATTCATCTAATTGGGTTCAATTGCTAGTCTGATATCAAACTTATCATTCTCTAATTGGTCTTACTATTTTGGTGTCCATCCGTCCAACTGAATTTTCCTCTCCCTAGTGTTTGACTCTCTGACCTCATCCGAGTACTACTTTCTCTACCTCTCAACTTTCTCTTTGTCTAGAAAAATAGTCAAATCTATTTCTATCAAAGGCAAAATGTTCATTGAGGGTAACATCCTCTTAATTGTCTTTTTTTCATATTTCTTGCAAAGCTCTTTTGGTTTTAGAGCCTTTTCCACAGCTTCCTATATAATCTCTTTAAATTCAAATTCTTCTGTTGGACCCCTGAATTGTAGTGTTTGGTTGGCATAATCATGCACTGCACCAATAGTTCTAAGCCATGGTAAAAGCATCCCATATGCTCCTTGTATATCTAGAACTAAGAAATTTGTCCACTCTAATTTGCATGTTCTCAACTAGTCATGTGGCTTGGACTACACTATGGTCATCCATTCTCACTGTAAATGGTATTATTTTCAAATCCTAAATCCCCAATTTCTGCCTTAGATGCTCTGCAAGGATGTTAACACAAGCTCCTCCATCTAGTATTACTCCAGAAAATGATTTCCACTACTTCCTTAGCTTGTAATTGACTTGAATAGCTGGAACTCAACATCCCTGATGGCTTCTAGGTCTACTGCTCTTGCTTCAGCCTCTACCTTTCTTTTTTGTTAAATGAACTTTGTAGCTTCTAGTAATGTGTGTCTGATATCATCCAACTCTAATGTCAATTTTTGGAGTTTTTCATAGACCTTCACATATTTTTTGTCATGTTCATTACCAAAGCTACAATCTAAACTGGAAGTCTTTTCCTCCACTTTGCTCAATTTAGTACCTCCATGTCAATCTTTCCCCCTTTGAAGACTAGAAAGGAGATTTTTATGTCAGTAGAACATTCATGGTTATTGGCTCTGGTTGTGTGAAATGGTTTTCTATCTTTGGATCTTCTTTTAAAGTAGTGATATGTATCAGCTTCCCAATCATCGTTATCTTCAGTCTCAATCATTGTTTCTTCTTCAGTCTTCTTTGTTGGTTGGGTAGGAGGTTCAACAAAATCAACCAAAATATGTTGATCAATGACATTGTTGTCCACATGCAAGCCTTTACGTAAATGATGTACATGTAATACCGGATGAATACAAGAGTGTTTAGGGAACTAGATTTGTATCACAGAGATAATTTAGGTGCTAGCCAAGTCTTAAGACTTTCTGAATGCTCTGACACACACAAAAAAACCTCTTCCCCTTTTGTGAAGGTAACTTTCCAACGATTCACATCAGTTTACTTCTTATACGGATCATGTGCTTTGTCAAACATTTGGATGAGCCAGTTTCAGCATATTCATATGGTCTTTAATAAAATCCTTGACCTGCTGAATCTTTTTAATTACCAACCCCACCGTAACTAGTGACCTAGGTTGAAAACCATACATTAGCATAAAAGGACTAAATCCATTTGTTACATGCTTAGCACTGTTGCAAGAAAATTCAAAAATAGGTAGATACTCTTCCTGGTCTTCTTGCATCTTGCTAATGTATGCTCGTAGCATATCCTCTAGCACTTGATTGACTCTTTCAATCTGACCATCCGTTTTAGGATGATCTATTGTACTTAGTTTGATTTGTGTACCCAATTGTTTAAACACAACCCTCCAAAAATGACTATCACAATCCCAATGTTACTTGGAAATCCATACAACCTGTATAGATTGTCCACAAATTACTTAGCTAACTTTGGAGGCTTAGTCGTACAAGGGTTGGTACACCCACAATGAAATCCATAGAGATACTTTTTTGTTTACCATTAGGAATGTCTAATGGATGCGAGAGACCTCCTACCTTCAGGCTCTCTGCTTTATTGACTTACATTTTGGGCAATGCAAGACATAGTCTTGGACATAGCCATATGGCCAGTAAAATTTTCATCTTACGAGAGCATAAGTCTTCTTAATGCCTGGGTGCCCTGCACTTGGACTATTGTGACATTTGTAAAGAATTTGGCACCAAATGTCTATGTTTGTCGGTACACAAACTCTCCCCTTATGGAGTAACTACCCATTATCGATGGAAAAATTCTTCCATCTCTACAGTTCATCACTCAATACAGAAGAACTAAGTGTGGAGGTTAAAGACACACTACCAACATTGGAGTGAGAAGAATCCCTCATTTTCACATGGCTCCACACTTTGGAGTATGCATCATCATGCTCATATTTTCCCTTAAGAGATTCCAAAATCCCACTTCAAATTTCCTTGAAAAGAAGAGAGGCAATCTCAAGCATACAACTAAGAGCGTCTGCTACCACATTGTACCGTCCTTTATGATACTGAAGCTTTGCGTTATACACTTGAAAAATCTCAATATACCTGTCCTTTTGACCCTTCAAATCAGTTTGTTGTGTAAACCATTTTATGCTTTCATGGTTAAACACAATCTCAAACTAAGCTTCATACAAATAATGCCCGCATGTCTTCAAAGCAGACACTATTGCATAGAGTTCTTGTTCATAAGCAGATTAATTCTACTGTGTTGAATCAAGCTTCTTCCTTTCAAATGAAATTGGTCTTTCCTTCGGCAAAAGGACTACTCCAATAGCACTATTACTAGCATTTGTTTCTAAGACGAATGGATTCAAAGGATCCACAATAGCAAGAATAGAAGTTTTAACTAATGCGTCCTTGAGAGCACCAAAACTTTTTTGTTGAGTGGCACCCCAGTGAAAGGTTTTCACCTTCGCTTTTAGTTGGTTCGTCATCGGCACAACAATGTGGGAATAGTTTTTAATGAACCTTTGATGAAAACCTACAAATCCTAAGAAAATCTATAACTCTTTCAAATTTTTGAGAGAAGGCCACCTTCGAATGGCATCCACTTTGGATTGATCCATGTGCAGCCCCTCAGTTGAGATGACACGCCCTAGATAGTGAATTTTCTCCTTGAGAAAATCACACTTTAACTCTTTGGCATTTAACTTGTTTTCTCTTAGAAATTCAAACACCTGCTTTTGATGTTGCAAGTGCTCTTCTTCAGAGGCACTATACATGAGAATTTCATCGAGGAAGACGATAACAAACTTGTTGAAATACGGTCTCAGGACATTATCCATGAGTGTCATAAAAGTTGCGGGCGCATTGGTTAACCAAAAGGACATAACCAAAAACTCGTAATGTTTAGCAATTCAAATGTGTACTTGGTGATATCCCAACCGCAAGTTGATCTTAGTAAAAATACAAGCATGTGTGAGCTTGTCAAACAACTCATTCACTCTTGGAAATGGGTACTTGTTCTTAACAATTACCGCATTCAAACCATGGTAGTCTACATACATGCGCATGCTACCATCCTTTTCCTTCACCAATAGGATGGGAGAAGCCCATGGCAAAGAACTAGGTTGAATAAACCCTCTACTGAAGTAGTCAGCAAGATGACGTTCCACCTCAGTAGCCTCCAAATGGCTCATTCTACAGGGTGGCTTACTAACCGGTTTATTGCCTGCAACCACGTCTATGCCATGTCATTGGGGAATACATCTTGATATTCCATTAACAAAATTTTTAATTTATTAGCAACATTTTCTTGTTGCTAAGAAGGGAGAGTGGTAGCCATTGCAGGGAGAGAAGAGAGAGAAGCATGCAGCATTGAGGAATTTTCAATGGAAATTGAATCAACATTCAAAAGAAAATGGAACAAAGAGTAACACATGAAAACTGATTCTATTTCATTTTATCAAAAGCGAGCTTCATAAGAACTATTGCACATATGAGTGGTCAAAATTAGGCACATCCTTCTCTCCTAATAGCAACACATGTGCGCCATGGAATTCAAACATCAAACTGTTGTGCACGTAGCTACGTTTAAGAGATGATCCTAGGCTATGAACCATTCTTGACCAGTACCACATCCGCCCACTCCATATTCGTGACCTGGAAATCCAAGGACACGTCATACCCTTGAATTTCCAATGGTACATCTCTCACTTGAGTGTCCCACACCTTAGCATCATGATCATTCATCATCGCTACCTTGTGGTAGTGGGAGCTTAGAGTCTGGGGCAACTTGAGCCGTATCACTAACTCGTAGTTAATAAAATTGTGCAAGGAACCATCACCTACCAAGATATGCAACCTATGCCCTTGACTAGACTCATGAATATGAAATAGCTCATGTGGACCGAAGGTCTACTGCCACATGGAATCTGTTATACAGCATTCATGCACCACCTCGGTGTGTGTTACCTCCACATTAGAGAAACCGGAGGAAGACTCAAAAGGTACTAGGTGCACCATGTGCAATACTTTCTCTTTGCCTTGCACATCATATTTCCCCTTGGAAAAATCCTTTTTTCCATGGCCACTTCCTAAACATTGAATATCATAATTTTTCTTTTTTTGCCTTCTCAAACTCCTCTATAGAGAGAGACCCTCTAGACCCCTTGGGTTTCTTGGACACCTCTAAATTAGCTACTTTAAAATTTCTTTTATTGTGCCCATGATGTGTGTGTATTACCATGTGCAATGTCAGACACGTGAGTATTGTGTTGTGTCTTATCATCAGGATCATCGTGGATGTGAGCTTGCACTATGGCCTCCTAAAGTGTCTTGGGATCCTGGGTTTCGAAATGCTTCTTAAGCTCAAGTGTCAACCCACAAATAAACCCACGTAACTTGCTGTAAATCATCTAGACCATCCAGCTTGAGGTCGATATTCCGATAATGCAAGATATATTTCAACAGTGTTTTATGCGGATGTATAGAATATTTATCCCAAGAAGTTCAGCTATGTCCTTTTCATTTGTGGGCAGAAACTCCTTTTTGGACACATCCTAGAAGGCTGCCCATGAGTGTGGTATGGTGCCCTTCTCCTTGAGTGGCATCCACCACTTGTAGGCCCTTCCCTCTAGTGTCAGACTCGTTTGCATTGCCATGACTGAATCTGGAGTGCGCTTAAGATCGTGGATTCCATCCCACTTATTGAGAAATATATTCACTACATGTTTATTGCACTCGATCTCCTCTCCCCTAAAAATTGGTGGCTTAGTATTTTTCATCAAATCATCCACCTCTTTTTGGGAAAGAAGGGGCACCCTCTCTAAATTGGAGCCTTGCTCTAACAGACTAGGTCCGTAGGGTAGTAACCCTAGCTTGTCCATGGTCTTGGCTCTAAATTCCTAAATATCAAGCAATTCATTATAGTTGTCCACTCCTGTAATCGCGCATGTACCCTCCATGAGAGTATCGGGACACGAGGCATCATCAAGAGGGTTAGATGCATTCTGGTCCAAATCAAATTGTGATTCATGTTGACGTTTGAATCCATGGTGACTATGTGTCGTGCTAGTAAGAAAAGAAAGAATACCTTTTCTCAAAGATGCCCGATGAAAGCCAGTCATATCCGCAAAATTATCATAGTCACCACTAATTAGCCTTGTTAATTTTTGATTCTTAAACGCTTGATGGAAAAGACCTTGTCTATTCTATGCATTTAAAATTGGGAAATCTTGTAAAAAAAAATTGCTGCCAAGCTTCCCTTTGAGATTGTTGCTGATGAAGCAGATGCTACAGCTTGAATTTTTGTTGGAAGCCTCCCGTCGGGTAGAGCTTGCTCAGAATTGTTGGCTATGGAAAGGTTTGCTGACTTTAATTGTCTTGAATACTCTCTTGCTTGGGAACTTTTGTAAATTTTTGAAATGTACATGAATTCATCAATTTGTGAAGAACTTGTCTGATCACCCTTGGAGCGGGTTGCTTGGTTTTGATCTCAAGGAAAAGAGTTGAAGAGGGGCCCGGGGGTGGGACACCCTCCCTTGGAATTAATTGGAATTGCCCAAGGGACTAAATAGAATGTCCTTGGGTGCTTAGTATAAAAGAGAGATCCCAAATTAATGGCGAGCAGTGAGAGGAGGTTCACCGCTGAGAGAGAAGAGAGAGATGGCACGAATTGTGGTGTTCCTTGGGCTGATGCCAGCAATGTGAAATGCATCCCTTGGCTCTGCAATCCCAACAAGCCTACTCTCATCGGTTACAATGTAGGTCGACATCGCCCTCTTCCTTGCTCCAAGGGTGCATACACATGGCCGTGACTTTCCTTCACAGCTCCTTTTTTGCATAAGCATGCAATCTCCACGCCTTGTTTGCCCTCAAAATCTTAAAGCTCTTATAGCAGTCAAACGGATCTGGGAACTACCTTAAGAATCCTCCTTTCTACCGACTTGTTTATAAGCCCTTTGCCTTTGAAGATTCATTGTCCACCTAGGCAGTTGGCCCTTGGCCTGGCCCTTGGCCTAGGTCCATTACCCCTGGGGTTGCCCTTGGCCTGACAAAAGGTGTAGTATTCTGTGGCATTTTGTGTGCTACCCTATATGCCCATAAGCTGAGTGTAGTTTCTGATCCCAATCCGTTCTGGGTTTGCTCACAATTTTTGTGAGCGTGGTGCATAAAATTCTGTTTGTGCTCTCAAATTGCCCATTTGCTTGAGGGTGGTATGGCGTTGATTTTGAATGGAGCACCATAAATTCTTGCATTAGATAACTAATAATGTTATTGAGAAAATGAGTCCCTCAATCACTCACTATCTCAATTGAAAGCCCATAACTCATAAAAATGTTCTCATACAAGAATTGTAATGTTTTTTTGGCATCATTCTTTGGTGTGACCTTAGCATCAACCCATTTGGTCAAATAATTTGTGGCTACTATGATGTATTGAGCATGTGTTCGATATGTTGGTGGCGAAATAAGCCCAACAAAGTCTATTCTCCATTTGGAAAAATCCCTAGCACCCATCATTGGTCTCACTGGCATTTTGTCACGTCGCATCGCTACTTTCCTTCGTTGGCAGGCATCACATCATTTGACAGATTTCTCTACATCCATGAAGAGAGTAGGCCACCATATTCTTCCAACAAGGAGTATTTCTTTTGCGCTTTTGTTGGTTGCCTCCTGCCGCATGCTCAAGTATTAGTAAGTACTCGTGCTCCGCGGCACAGATTCTTAAATTTCCATCTATCCCTCTTCGATTTAGTTCATTTTCCACAATAGCATAGTTCTTTTCTTCTTGTGTGATTGGATAATTCTAGCTCGGCTCAAGTTTGTTGGCAAAACTCCTTTCTCAATATAATCCACAATCTACCTTGCTCACTTGAGTGCTTCTACTATCCGGAACAATGTAGCATGTTCAATTGGCTTATGGATTGCACAAGTATCACATAACCTAACATGGTCATGGATACTTTTTTTCATATAAAGCCAATAAACCCCTCGTTGCATCACCCTTTGGTATCTCTGCATTTTTGCATTGTGAAACCCCGTTGTTTGTACATGAGCTTGTCTTAAGTACAATTCTTTCTCAGATGGCTCTACGCATAGCCTAAGTATTACATTGTTTCCTTGCTTATAGAGCCATCCGGGTATTAGCACTAATGAGAGAGATTGCTCAATGATTGATGGTTGTTGTTCGATATGTAGAAAACCAATGGTGAGCAATGGTATCACATGTTTGTTCCACCTTGGTACCATCTGGATGGTGGAAGAGATCAGAATCTGGCAAGTCATCATCAACCAAAGAGGCACTTCCCCATGTATCAACCATGATAAATGGTCCAATCTCTTATGAGTAGTCTCTTTCTTGACCACTATCGTGAAATCAAACTTGAGAAATATTATGAATCATCAAATAATACCGTCGGTATTGCATGGTTTGTTCACTAAATACAATAATGTTTGATGATCCACAAAGAATGTGAACTTGTTTGCAAGAAGGTAATGTCTACACTTTTTGATTGAATAGATCATTGACAAGCCTTCCCTTTCTGTGGCTGTGTAATTTTGTTATGCATTATTGAGCTTACTGGAGTAATGGATTGGAAAATCCATATTCTCTCTAGGTTGAGCTAAGATGCATCCAATACCATAGGCCGACGCATCTACATGAATGTGGAAGATTTTGTTCCAATAAAAGGAGCTTTCAAAATCGGAGCAGAAATAAGTCTCTCCTTCAATTGTTGAAAAGATTTCTCACATTCCTTATTCCACTCAAATTTTGTGATCAGAGCATAGACAGGTTTTGCAACAACCACATACATGTAAATAAACCTTTGATAATAGCCACAATGGCCCATAAAGGCTTGTACCTCTCTAACTTTTGTGGGTCTTGGAAGAGCAACAATAACTTGGATCTTTTGAAGATCAGTACAAATGCCATTTTTGGACACAATATGTCCCAAATCTTTGTCTTCTCTTACCAATGAAAATATATTTTTTAGGATTCAGGGAAAGATGATAAGTTTTGGACTTCTCAAAGACCTTTTTCAAGTGTTCTACATGTTTATCTTTGCGGAGAGAATGCACACACAAAATTCATCCGTATAAATCTCTAAGAAATGTCTTAGATACCCCTTGAACGCATAACGCATCAGCCTTTGAAATGTGGCAGGTGCATTGGTGAGGCCAAATGGCATCACCCAATAAGTAAATATGTCCCATTCTATTGTAAAGGCCATTTTGTGCTGATCCTCTAGCTTATTGGCGAGCTAGTTGTAACCCAAAAAACCATCAAGAAAACTATAAGCTTCTTTGTATATGACTCTCAATCACATGATCTATGATGGGTAAGGGATAGTTATCTTTGATCATGGCAATGTTCACCTATTTGAGATTTATGTACACTTGCAATTTCCCATTCTTTTTGGGCACTATCACGATTGGCGACATCCACTCCGTGTGCTATGTCTCATAGATAAACTCTACTTCTTAAAGTTTGTTTATCTACTCCTTGATTTTCTTTTTGCAAATGTTTCATTATAGGTATATGGATGTTGTCTGCAAGGCTTAGCATCGCTCTTGAGGGGTATCTTATGTTGGCAAATGCTTGGATCTACTCCCTTAAGATCCTTGTATGACCAAGCAAAGAGAATATCTATCAAAAGCTCCTCTTCCTTGTCAATGAGATCTATGGCTATGTAAGATGGTCTCGGTTCTTCCCCTAGTTTAGCAAGATCAATCCTCTTTGCATTTTTAGGCCCATCATACAATGTTCTTGGTTCTTTAGGCTCTTGTAGTGGTTGCTCAGCCACAATACATCGATCTTGAATTGAGTACTTTCTATAATGAGAGGGTGCATTGAATTTTTCACTGTTAGAGTTGCCTTCACTTTCCATTTTTGTTGTCAAAACCTCTTTTAGTGTCCATTTCAACTTTTGGTATTCACTTTTCCTTTCAATTTTTGGCATCCTTCTTGATGTTTCAACCTTGTTTTTTGGTTTTTTTTTTTACCTGTTTCTTTGAATTTTCATCAAGGGTTTTTTTGGTGATTTTGTCTTGGACACAGTCATCTGCTCCCAAGAGCATGAGATACTACTTTTTGGTTATCAACTTTGGCATTGGTTTCTCCAACTTGTTTTGTTGTTTCTTCGTCTGTCTCATTTGATATCTCTTTTGTCTCTGTATTTTTTGGTTAGGAAACTCATAGAAGATCGTCTCTCTAGCTTTGGTGCACTTTTTTTTTTTTGAGCCACTTAAAAGCTCGTCTTCGGCATCGTTCCCTTATTCATTGCTCCTTGAATCATGGAATTTGTCCTCATCATTGTCACTAAGATCTTGGACAAAAAATTTATCCACTATCCGCTTGCAAGTGATTATTTCATTGGTCTTAGTTATTACCATTTTATCTCCTGGTGTCAAGATAGCATTTATCATCTAAAAGGGCATTTTGTCATAGCCGTCCTTGTCACAAAATGACATAGTGGTTATCTTGTTTACATAGACATCTAGAGTTGCCAGTACTTTCTCCCATCCAAAGGGTTCAAACAACTTCTTTGAAAACGACTCCTTCACGTAATAGTTATCTTCTACAGAGCACTCTAGGATGCAATCCTCCCTTCTTAGGCTTTTTCATTTTGATGCTTCACACTTCCAAACACGTGCATACTTCACTACCCAAGCAGGAAATTGTGTTCCTAAATTTGTAGTTACAGCAAAGTCTTCCACCGAGGTTTGGTTTATATCCCTCTAACTCTGATCCTTATATCGATGTTGGTTGCGATACACTTATGCCGCAAACAGAGATGGTCGTAGGCCCAATCTTGAACCATTTTGAGTCGATGCATGAATGGTCATCCCTAAAGAACTTCAAAGTTGTTGACTTTTCCAAAATCAACAACAACAAAAGTATGTTCATATTCTATCCCTATGAAGATGCAATAACATGTTTCAACATTCCTAAGGGTCTCTCTACATACCCCTCTCCTAGTTGTAATTTCATGCGTATTTTTTTTAAGAGCTGGTCTTGATGGACCAATTGTTAGAAGAAACCTCTCATCAATGTGATGCTTATCAATCCTAGAGGGTCTATGTTGGTAGAATCCATTGAAACCTCTTTAAAAGAGAAGACCAGTGATTATCTAGCAAGGATATATAAGCGCTCCATAGCAAAGGCAGCAGGTGGCCCAAAGAATGTGACTGCAATTGTCACAGATAATGCATCAAATTACAAGGCTGCAGGAAGGGCTATCCAAGTTAAGTACCTAGAAATTACTTGGGTGCTATGTGCCACAAATACTCTTAATTTGCTATTAAAATACATTGGGAAAATTGCCATCATAAAACAAACGCTGCTGGATGCTAATCATGTGGCGAGATTTATTAGAGAGCATCAATTTTTGTATGCTCTTTTTCAATTGAAATCACCCAACAAAACTTTGCAGATATTGTGTGCGACAAGGTTTGTAACCGCATACTATGTTCTTGCCACCTTGCAAGTAGTGAAGCCTGCATTGATTGAAACATTAGCTAATAGATGATGGGATGCTTGGCTCAACAAGTATCCTAGCTATCAAGAGGAAGCTACAAGATGTGTACAGGTTGTGAACTCGCAAGATTTTTGGCACAATGTAGAGAGAATTGTCTCTATGGCCAAACCATTTTTAGATCTTTTGCGAATAGTCGACAAAGACTCTTTTTTCTTTGGTCAAGTCTATTGGTATATGTCAGAGGCATTATGCAAAGTAAGAGAGCATGTTGTCTTTGGTGCAAAGGACAAAGCTTCCATAATCACAACTGCCAACAAGCGATGGGTGCAATTGCATACGCCGTTGCATGGTGCTGCATTTGTATTGGATCCCAAATTTCAAATGCACCAACAATCGGCCAATAAAGAATTCATGAGTGAACTCAAAACAGTGTGCTCTCAACTATAAGGACAAGAGGATGGGAAGACTGCTTTTCATCAGTGAGTTGATTATGCTAATAGAACTGGCATGTTCTAGGATCCATGGCATATAGATTCCATTGCACACACAAGTGCGCCTCTATGGTGGAAGGAGTATGGTGGGGAGAAAGTGGAGATGCAACACATTGTTGTTAGAGTTCTATCTATTGCTACATCAAGGGGAAGTTGTAAGAGAAATTGGTTGGCTTTTGACTTTTGCATACCAAGAAACGAAACCGGCTTCATCCTAAACGTGCTGCTAATTTGGTTTATGTTTTTTGCAACATGGGACTTATTCATAAGCCAGTGAACATTGCTTCAAGAGCAACACAAAAGCACTATGGTGTTTTTCAAACCCATGAAGCTATAGCTACAGAAGTAGACAATGATGATGATATGGAATGGGAGATAACTTCAACATGCTCTCATATGGATGAAATAGATGATATGACTGGTGTGTTTGATGGAGACAAAGATGTATGACTAAAGGCCTATAATTTTTGCTTCTATGAGTATGTGAAAACTATTACACGTCGCCTTTTTGTACTACAAGATGTTCACCTCTCTCTCTCTTTCTCTCTCTCTCTCTCTCTCTCTCTCTCTCTCTCTCTCTATGTGTGTGTGTGTGTGTGTGTGTGTGTCTATCTATCTATCTATCTATCTATCTCAAGTTACTTTTGCACAATAAGAGTCATAATTACACTTAGATACAATACAATACAACGTGCTTGATCGAAAATACAAAAATGGACAGCTAAGGGGATAAATGACGAGCTGTGATTACAAAAATTATATCCCTTTGCCAAAATAGATAGGGGTAAAGTGATCAAAGTGCTCAAGCCAAAGATTGAGTCATCTCATTGAGTAGTTCATCTTTAAACTCAGTACTTTCAGGCGTAGGAGATGGGCATGGAGGTTCTTGTTGCGAAGGACCAGCATAATCTTGCAATAGTCCGTAGAGTGTTGCATATTGTTGCAGCTTGGCTTGGGCCTATGATAGCTCTATCTCAAGCTCAAGGATTCTGACATGCAAAATATCAAGTGTCTCTCCTTGGCTTGCAAGATCTTGCCCTTGGCTTGCTAATGCAACGAGCATCTCTAATTCTTTGGAAAGCAAAACTATGGGATGTTTGCATGCAGGCATTGGATTACTGGCTTGACTTGCTACCACTTTCTCTACAATCCAACCGTGCCCAACGCCAAAATTCTTGGGGATTTCTGACCAATCTACACGTCTCCCAAGGATGTTGTAAACATAGCATTATTGTAAAGTAGAGTGTCATTTGGTTTTTGTTTGGCATAAATCTCTCTCAATGGATGAATATTCATAGCAATACTCATGCGAGTCCTTTGTGTTGCAAATCTAATAGCTTTACAGGAGCTGATTCTTTGGCACAGTCACTTATTCAAAATAAATGTTGGCAAACAAAGTGGCTTGGACATAGCTTCCTGCACTCCTTAAGGTTGAGAGGCTCGCCTTGCAACCCAGACTCGCCCTCTTCGATTTGTGCAATAGCTTTGAGGCCTTTCTCTTTGCCATAACGCTCTCTCTTCTTGTAGATGGCATGTGCTTCAGCTTGGTTAAGTTCTTCTTCCATATCTATCAAATCAAGCAAACATGTCATCATTAGAAAGAGTTATCATAAAGTTAACAGGTTATCACTTTCAAATCTTCAAAGAAATAGACAAGTTAACTTAATCACACTGCAAGAAAGAGACATAATATTTATCACCATGTCATTGGAAAGATATAATATAACTTGATCAATTATATAATTTACAAGCGCAACTAAAGAGGACAATAAATAGTTCATCACTTCAATCATAAGATGGTTGTAGACTAGAAATCATTACAATGCCATAGCCCACTCTATGGGCACCGTTTAGACAGAGAGAAAGATCAAAAGCATTAGGTCGAGTTGAGGGATTTTTTTGCTTTTCACTCTCAAGATGGGTAAGTACATTGCTTTAAAAATTCCTTTTGTTTTGCTCTTGTGTAGCTGACATGCACTTCAAGAGTCGTTTACAAGTATGACACATGGAGTAGATATCCATGGCTTTATTCTAGGGAGGGGGATAAGTAGATATGCATTTTGGGGCAGCCCATGGGAAATCTCTCTTGCTCTGCTTTCTAATTTCTATTTGCAAGATGCAGAGAGGAGGAAAGGATGTTGTTGTTTTGGTCTTTGTACATGACCCCCAATCCACAATGCCTGCATAGACCCCCTTATGTTCAAAGTGAAGTATCATGTTGCGGGAGTGCAGGTCATTGTGGAGATAGTCGTGCGCATGTAGATACTTTAGGGTCTGAGAAAGAGCGTTTATTATCTGCAAAATGGTATTTTGGAATAACTCTATTATTCCTTCAATGGTTACATAATTGCAAATGGCAAGTTGACTTCCATCTGCAGTGCACTCTCTTATCCACTGCTTTACATGGCCGCCATTCCAAAAACGTGAAATGAGCCCTAGGCGCTCTATGTGGTGGACCATGGCAAGTGGATAAATAATGCCGGGATGAGCGATGTCCAAAATTGTAGCTTCGTCCATGACATGCTGATCCAATGTGGGTCCATGCAAGTGGACTTTGAAGATCTTTGCCGCATACAGTGGCTCTTTAAATGCAGGATGTGTGACACCTACACGCATCACGTGTGCCCATCTCCCTTCTCCCGGCTGTGGAGCCTGTATGTTGAAGATTGCAATTTTTGGCAAAAGCGAGAGTGGCACTAGCACCAGACTCTATTCTAACCGTAATTTTTGGCTCTTCACTAGCATCAAAAAAGTTGGCTTCCACTTTCGTGTGCTATGATGCTCTTTCCAACTTTCCCTTGCTCTTGACTCAGTATACAATTGTTGAACAAGTTGTATGCGAGTAGCTATGCCTGGCAAAGTAATGATTTTAGGATTTTTTAGATCCTCAAAAATCTTTACAATCTATCCAATAGACTGCTTGACCATGTTCAATAATGAACTTGATGTCATTAGAGATATGTCAAAAGCAGCAGACGTAAATACGTGCAAAAGCTACTCAAATACAAACTTCGCTAAGGCCTTTGTGAATTGGTAATAATGTTCTGGAGCAGAGGAGTTTAGGCAACGACAAAGATCAAGCTCTAAAAATGTGATGAAAGTGACGTGCTATCACTTCAAAGGAAAATTTTTGTTGATCTTTTGCCAGCTTAATATCTATCATATTTGCAAGATATAATTTTAAAACATAAACATTGTCAGAGGAGAGAAAAAACTATCAAACTCGTGTCATGATCCCAATCCATACACAATTTGACATAATTCATAGCAAACGACGATGTATTATGATTGCAATACATACATTGTACAATAGATAGGAGAATACACAAAGAGAGAGATGGAGAGAGGTGAGAAGGCACCTGTGAGGTACGCTCATCACAAGAACTGCACTCTATTATGTGCGTTACATAATACATGTAAACAATAAGAGAGTGAATGTGACAAACCCAGCTTGTGTGAGGTATGCTCAACACAAGTCATGGACGTTGTTATAATGTTGATTGATAGTTTGATAAAGTTAATCCCTGATGAAGTGTGTGGAACGTACTAGTCAACCATCAGCGGATAATTTAAAAATCTCAGATTGTGGCCAAACATCATACACATTTATATCTAAGACAACACCAAGTCATCTATTGATGAGTGGCGTATTTACGGATCATAAAGTACAAGGGCAAGGCGTGGCATGCTAAGATGAAGAGGGCATAGGTATGCATCTCTCCACACTTAGGTAGACAAACGTATCCCTCATATTTCTATGTAGTAAGAACAATGATGTGACTTAATCCAATCCCTGATAAAGTGTGTGGAACTTACAACACAAACATCAACAGATCACTTAACAATCTCAGATGTAGGCCAAATATCGTATGTATCTACATCCAAGACAACACCAAGTCATCTAGTGATGAACAATGACGTGTCTTTGGAGTTCAAAACACAAGAGTAAATAGTGCTTCACACAGAGATGAAGAGGGCATAAACTATGCATCTCTCCACTCTCTATTTGACGAGCAGAACTCTTGCATTTCTACATGATACAAATGATTATTTGAGTTGATCTAAAATTGAGAAACCTATAGGTCACTCTGAAGTGAGAGGTGTAACATCATGCCTACTACACTCCACGAGTCAACACTAAATTCTAACTCAGCCCTGCAGTGAGAGATAGACTACTGCACCACATAAGTGAGAATCTAAGTCTGTCCTAAAACCCTTCTCTACAGTGAGCCAAGTGGCTGCACAGCACGAGAAAAGTGACTAGTTTCTACTCACTTCTGGAGTGAGCCGGATGGCTATACACCAAAAAGTGGCCTATAACCTACAAGCCAACTCTGTGGTGAGATAAAAACAACTGCACCACACAAGTCTAGCAAAATACACAAAAACAAGTTAGAACAAATGGTAACAACTTTAGAATTATATCTCAAGCTCTAGCTGCCTATTGGTCTTTCTCCTGCAGTCGTTGGTTTGGATCAATACCGGAGACAGTTCTTATATAACTATTTTTTTTATCAAAAAGAAAACGGCTATTCGGTGATTATTTGGGATTTTGGCATATAATGATGTTTTCTACGTATATTTTTTTGGTACGGGCATATAAATGCAACGCATCTGTCCTATCCTAAGCAGATATCTTCTAGGCTTATAGTTCTGGTTTTCTTGAACATAAACGTATTTTCATCCATCGTGAATTGATTTCTAGAAGTTTGAGCCACATAAGGAGGTTCAGTACCTTCATCAATGCTAGCCAAAATGGACTATCCTTAGTAGCATAAGTTGCACCCTCAATTTCTCTCACACGGGTTTCTGCAGGTTCCTTATAATAAATAGTGGGTGGCATCATTGGTTGACTTATGAGTGACTCGGTGGACTGTGCGTAATGTACGTTGGACCTATTTTCATGAGGCAAAGGTGGATATTGTCCCAACATGGGTTGCAGTTTGTCTCCACCTTGGATTGCGTTATTGGGTCCAATCTGGTACCTCAAAGGTGGTGGCAATTGTTGTACCCTTGGAGGTCCATATGGCCTTTCCCTCACATAGTTTTTGGTTAAAAAGGAATCATTAGTATCATGATTGGTGTATTTTTTCTCAATGGCACACCACTTCAACACTCTTGGAGCATTGACTTCTTATGCATGTTGTGGTCTCAAATTGGGATTTTGTCGATACGTTTGATTCATTCTGTGTATCACTTCTTCAACGCCTTGATCCACGTTTTGTGTGATTGAAGTAGGAGCACTACGTTTTGTAGCTGACTTGCTCATTGTAGAAGAGGAACTACTTGTGTTTGTTTCTATGTCCTCCATTACCTCCCCATACATCTTACAATTATCGACTAGATACAATGCTTTCTTGGTGACTTGTTCAAATGTGGTGCATGCTTCAAGGTGTAAGTCCTTTTTGAGAGTTCCGTTACTCGAGCCTTCTATAAAGAGAACTAATAAATTATCATTATGTGGTAACCCTCTCACTGGACATCTTTCAATGTATTGCTTGAAGCGAAGCAAGTAGTACCACCATCACACTACTTAAATTGTATGCCCAAGTAATGATGCAAAAGCCCCAAGTCTTTCATATTCAAAGTAGCATTCAAATCAGCCTCAAATTTAGCAATATGTGTCTCATTTGGTCTAGTAGTCAACAAATCATCAGCATAAAGAACGACGATGAGAAATACATCACCCTCACACTTTACCTACAAAGTGCTTCTTGTTGGATTGCTAAAAAAGCCTCATTTAACCAAATGAGTCTCATCTTTCTCATACCAAGCACGAGGAGATTGCTTCAGCCCATACAAAGCTTTCTTACATTTGCACACTTTATCTTCTTGTCCTTTCTGGAAAAACCACAAGGTTGTGTTACATAAACTTCCTCAAATATATCACCATTCAAGAAAGCAGTAACAATGTCATATTGATGTACATTGCATCCAAAATGAGATGTCAATGCACATAGAAAATGCATAGTAGTCATACGACAACAAGTGGGAGAAAATTTTCTTCAAGATCTATGCCTTTCTGATGTGTATAACCTTTTGCAACAAGTTGAGCCTTGTAGCAATTAATCTCATCATTTGGCTTACGTTTCAAACTTTGTACCAATGGCCATTTTTCCAAGATGCAAATCACATAAATTCAAGGTATCATTTTCTATAAGTGTATCATATTGAGATTGCATGGCAGCCATCCAATTTTGTGAATTATGTCCTTCATCAAAAGATAGAAGTTCCTCCACATCACATAAACTAGAAATAGCCAAAGCATAATAATCCGATGCATAAGATGCATGGTGAGAACCTGAACAAGTACGACTAGACATAGGTGCATCCTATTTACTATCACACAAAGTATGCACCAGCCATTTTGGCATACGTCTAGCTTGCTCATTCTTAGCTCTTTCCACATCAAGTACATCAGCATCAGTAATAGGCTGATCCGTAGCAGTTTCAAAAACCCCCATAGGCTGTACATTTGCCTCATTGGAATTTACATTCAAGTTTCCACCATTGAAAAGAGGCAATAAATTATCATAAATGTCCTATGAGCTTATATTATTTTCTTTGGTACATCAACAAAGGCTGAATACAGTCTTCCACAAACACCAACATCTTGTGAAACCAAGATACATTTTGTTTGCGGATGGTGTAACCTATAACCTTTGCTTTTGTATTGTAACCAACAAAAATGCATTTAACAACATCTCGTGAAACCAAGATACATTTTGTTTGCGGATGGTGTAACCTATAACCTTTGCTTTTAGTATTGTAACCAACAAAAATGCATTTAACAACCTTATCATCTAATTTTTTGCAATGCGTTTGTGGCACCAAAGCATAAGCTAAACAACCAAAAATGCGCATGTGATCAGTAGATGGCTTCTTATCATGCCATGCTTGATAAGGAGTCATAGATTGCAAAGCTTTCTTAGAACACCTATTAAGTACATAAGTAGCACACATGATAGATTCAAGCCAAAACAAATGTGGTAAATCTTGGCTCTTGACCATACATTGTGCCATATCTGTAAGCGGCTTTTTTTTTCTTTCAGCAAAACCATTTTGTTGAGGTGTATACGGCATTGTACATTGGTGTTTTATCCCACGACTAGCCATAAATGCATTAATCTCAGGAGACATATACTCCCCCCTCGATCTGAACAGACTATGCATGTTACCATATACATGTGGTAGTGATGTGTGTGAACACACTTAGGAACGTCGGGGCATTTTTTTCCTCACTAGGACGATTTTTTCCCTCGCGTATTGTATATACGTCCATCACTCTAGGGCTACCTTATCTTTCCATTGCACACTAAGTAGTACACCCTCTGTTGTGTTCCTTGAGATTCCTTTATCTTTTCCAAGCTGTGTGTGTGTGTTTTCTTGCAACCCTAATTCCTACAATTGGTATCAGAGCAAGTTACGTCCTCCCGGGCTTAGTCGCCACCAGCTCCAACACGCACCTGCTCACTTTCTCGGATTTCTGTGAGCTTTGACAAGTATCAATAGGTAGACAAAAACTTTGGGAAAGCATAAAGAGTTTGGTCTGCTCAAAATTTATGATTCAGGCTCATTTTGGCCTCCGTTTCCACTACAAGCAGCAGTACTACACATGCTACTTTGTCATTTTGTGTAGAATTTCTATCAGTATCATTTTTTGCATAACACATCCCTTAAAGTCCACTATAGTTTGTGCTATATAGCACGTGTTTTTACCGCTTCTTTTCTCCTCTTTTTGAGCAATTTTCATTTCATTCAGGTGCAGCATTTTCCATGGCTGACAACAACACAGATGTGTTCAAGATGTTTGCCGCTGCTGAGGATAGATTCGATGGGGACAATTACCCTATGTGGCCTTATATGATGCAACATGTTCTTGAGTGCAGGGCATTGATGTACGTTGGTTCAGAGATGTAGGCAATGTTGAGGATGTTGCAAGTTTTGGTGGCAGGATTGATGCTGCCAGAGCTTTTTTGCCTACGGCTGAGCAAGCTCATTGGGATGTAAAAGATGTGCAGACTCATTCATTGATTGCATTCTCTATGAAGCACACTATTACTCACATTCGTTCAGCAAAATTTGCAAAACAGGCTTGGGATATTGAGGTCGGTCTTTATGCAAGTCGCAATGAGGCAAAAATTTCATTGTTGCTTAAAGAGCTGGAGTCGAAGATTATGCATGAAGATGAAACGAACATTTTTCTTACTAGTATCAAGGATATAAATGAGCAACTTATTTTTGCACGCGAAGTATTTCTAATAGTTCCCTTGTGCAGAATGTTCTTGATGCTTTGCCAGATTTGTACCAGACTTTTGCTAGTACTTGGAGACTTATGACCCAAGGAAATCTAGAAGTTGTCAAGTTTGATGCATTATGCACATTGCTAGTGCAAGAGTCACTTTCCAAAAAAAACAGGGCTAAACAGCATGCAATTGAACATAATTTTATTGTTGCTCAAAGAAAAGGTGGTAAAAACAATGTAACCACTTCTCATGGTTCTTCTATGAGTGGAAAATCTATTGTTCCTAATGCTTTTGCTGGTAGCACTTCGTCTGGAAATTTTAGTGATAAGGGAAAAAAGAAGATGCGTTGCCCTTATTGTAAATCTAATTGATCAATTGATCAATTGATCAAGCAGTGTTCAAAATTGAAGGCAAAAGAGGCTAAGAAGAAAGAGGTTGGATCAACTACAGGGTCCAATACAAGTGCACCTATTGTAGAGTATTCTGTGAAAGGAGATTGTGATGTTGATGTAGATGCAAAGTGGGCTTTTAGTGCAAAGTGTACTTATGATCTTGTTGTCCATGATGCATGCATGTCAGTTGCTGCAGATTCATGTGTGTGGTATTTTGACAATGGGTGCTACAAAGCAAATTACCACATATCATGATTTTTTAACCTCTTATGAGTCTGTCCCTCATGGGAATTCAGGCACTTGTGCCAACAATGCCTCTTATCCGGTTCAGGGAGTTGGAAAGATTGTGCTTACTGCTACAAATGGAAATTCTTTCACACTTTTTGATGCATTGTATGTATCTAGGATCAAGAAGAATCTTTTGTCTGTATTTGCACTTGCTAGACTTTGGTCTTGTAGTCAAATTTGTGGATGACATATGTACAATATATTAGTGATGAATTTTTTACATCTGGTATTTATGTTGTGGGTTGTATAAGCTCACTTTGGATGACAAGTGTGGGTAGAATTTTGCAAATGCTATTGTGGATTCAAAGGCTATTTCAGATGCAAACCTTTGGCATGCACATTTTGGGCATCTAAATTTTTCCAGTTTGCTGTGTTTGCAGAAAATTGATATGGTTGCTTCTTTGCCGCCTCTTGAAGCACCTATCAAATATGTTTGTGAAGGCTGTATTTTGGGTAAGATGCAACGTTTGAAGTTTCCAAAGGATGGTTCAGTTAGGGCAACATGCAGGTTGAAGCTTGTGCATAGTGATGGAACGATGAATGGTCAAAACTCAAGCTTTGCCTTTGGCTTGAAGCCATCATGTGTGCCACTTATGTACTTAACAGGTATCCTACAAAATCTTTGTGTCTATAACTCCATATGAAGCATGGAATTATAGAAAGCCTTCTATTAAGACATGCATGTTTTTGGTTGTTTGGCATATGCTTTGGTGCCACAAACACAGTGCAAAAAATTGGATGATAAGGTTGTCAAATGTATTTTTGCTGGTTATGGTGTTGAAAGCAAAGGTTACATGTTGTATCATCTGCAAACAAAGCGTATCTTGGTCTCACAAGATGTTGTGTTTGTGAAAGATTCTGTTCAGCCCTTGCTGTCATGTACTAGAGACAGTAATGCAAGCTCACAGGACAACTATGCCACTTTGTTGCCACTTTTTAGTGGTGGAAGTTTGAATGTAAATTCCAATGAGGCAAATGTACAGCTTATGGGGGTTTCTCAAAGTGTTACAGATTAGCCTATTACTGATGCAGATGTAAATAACGTACTTGATGAGGAAAGGGCTGAGAATGAGCAAGCTAGAGGTATGCCAAAATGGTTGGTGCATACTTTGCATGACAATAAATTGGATGCACCTTTGTCTAGTCGTACTCGTTTAAGTTCTTGACATGCATCTTATGCATTAGATTGTTATGCTTTGGTTGTGTCTAGCTTATTTGATGTTGAGGAACCTCTGTCTTTTGATAAGGCACAAAATTCAAAAAATTGGATGGCTGTCATGCAATCTGAATATGATGCACTTATAGAAAATGACGCATGGACTTTATGCGCTTTGCCTCCTTGAAAAGAGGGCATTGTTTGATAGGAAGTGAGTTTGCAAGTTGAAACGCAAGCCGAATGGTGAGATTGATCGCTATAAGGCTCGACTTGTTGCAAAGGGTTATGCGTGGCAAAAAGGCATAGATTATGAAGAAACTTTTGCTCCCACTTGTCGTATGACTACTATGAATTTTCTATGTGCATTGGTAGCTCATTTTGGTTGGGATGTACATCAGTCAGACATTGTTACTGCTTTCTTGAATGGTGACATATTTGAGGAAGTTTATGTAACGGTGCGGTCTTGTCATTAAAGGGCGGGAAGATAAAGTGCACAAATGTAAGAAAGCTTTGTATGGGTTGAAGACTGACACTCATTTGGTCAAACAAGGCTTTTTTAACAATCCAACAAAAAGCACATTGTGTGTAAAGCATGAGGGTGATATACTTCTCATTGTCGTTCTCTATGTGAAAATTTGTTGATCACTCAACCAAATGAGAGACATATTGTTTAAATGTAAGCTAAGATATTGATATACAAAATTTTCATGATTTAATTCAATGTTTAATTTCTCTCAATGTACATAAAAATGTTCTTTAAATACATTCATGTTCTTAAGAAAGTATTCTGGCTTAAATGTGGATCCCAAGCAAAAATGGGCTTGATCCATGCATAGGTGAGGACAACTATGATTTCAAGGAAACTGTATGTGATCATAATTTAATCTTGATTTTAAGATTTACCATGGACTTTCTGTCTCTAAAAATGATTTAAAAGAGAGATAAAGCACAAGAAAGCACATGTCAAAGGACAATGAGACATACAAGGAAATGCACTCATGGCTAAGAAAGTACCAAGAGATAAATGCCACTTATAAGTGCATCAAAGAAAATTCTAATATCTCGTAAGGATTTTATGAGGCTCAAAATGGAAAAATAAGGCTTACGATGAGTGAGAATAGGAGGCAAAGTGGGTGGAAGGGCACTTAAATTAGATTTTGATAAGTTTAAATTACTCATAAGATTAAAAAAACTTTTTTAAATCACTTAAAAGATATTTTAGAGTGATCAAAATAAAATTTTAAAGCTAAACAAGTAATTTCTTTCTCTCTAGCTTAAAGAGAAAAAATGTCCACATCTAGTTTACAATGGGTTACAGAGTAAGGGAGGTAATAAGTCCATAATGAAGCTCTAAAACATTCACAAGCCACTAAGATTTGATTAAAGGGTTCTGATAAATTTCTCTAGGAACAAAACAACTTAAAAATAACCCGAAGATAGTAATTTTAATGTCTAAAAAGTCCGTGGTAAAATGGGGGAATGGGCAAGAAAATGTCCTAAGCTCAAAGAGTTTCCATCGTGATGTGGAAAATTATTTAAGAAACTTTTCATAATTATTTAGAATCAAAATGGGATTCAAAATGACCTCTGAACCTCGATTCCAGTATCTTGGGAGCAATACAAAAATGGCACATGAATGTCAGCTAAAAAGGAGATGTGGACTAGCTTGAGCATGTCTTGAAGACCCCTAATTATCCATGCACACACACCTTTTAAGGAGGAGTGGTGGATACTCCTCAAGAGCAAAGTAGTGGGTAAAGAAGTAAATAAAGGAAAGGTCCATAAGTGGGTGAATTGCCAAGAGACATAAAACTACTTTTGGAATATCAAACAATAGAGAGTAGAATTTGAAGTTTACTTGGAATGTGTTTCTATTACAAGAGGCTTATAGAGAAATTTTTGGCTTTAGTAGGACCATTACATGTCTTAGAAAAGACAAATGAAGGCGGAAAGTCAAAGGAAAGACAAATGAAGGTGAAAAGTCAAAAGACAAATGAAGATGAAAAGTCAAAAGACATTTTGTGTACATATAAATAGGTGTTTCTTTGCTCTTTCATTTTTTTTAGCGTTTTCTTCTTAGTTCTCTTTAGCATTCTCCTTGCGCTCCACCCTTCTCTCTCTCTCTCTCTCTCTCTCTCTCTCTCTCTCTCTCACACACACACACACACACACACACACACACACACACACAAAATGATGTATCCGTCTTTCCGAGCTAATACTGTTGCAAATCTACGTGCTTCGTCATTGCTCTTTGCTATGTGCTATAAACTAGTGCATCGTTTTTTTTTTGGTTAGGGAATCTTTGAATTAGCAATGCCTTTTTACTTCGTTGGCGTAGAAGGCAGAATCAAAATTCTGGCTCCACGTTCATCCACGTGGCTACTCTTTTTTAATGTTTTATTTTATCTACACGCTTGTCATGCAGAAGGCAGAATCAAAATTCTGGCTCCATGTTCATCCACGTGGCTACTCTTTTTTAATGTTTTATTTTATCTACACGCTTGTCATTCGTGCTCAGCTTTTTGCCGCTGGCATATGCAAAGCGCCGAAGGCTTGTGATCTCTCTCCAAATGCAAAATCACCTACGCAGGCATCTCCCATCCCCTCTACCTGAAGCCCTCAAGAGGTACTATTGTAACTCAAAACAAACAAATACGTGCTGATTACGGGAAGTTTTTTGTCGCAGGCATATGCAAAGCGCCAAAGGCTTGTAATCTCTCTCCACATGCAAAATCACCTACGCAGGCATCTCCCAACCCCTCTACCTGAAGTCCTCAAGAGGCACTATCGTAACTCAAAACAGATACACGAAGGTAGAATCAAAATTCTGGCTCCACGTTCATCCACGTGGCTACTCTTTTTTAATGTTTTATTTTATCTACATGCTTGTCATGCAGAAGGCAGAATCAAAATTCTGGCTCCACGTTCATCCACGTGGCTACTCTTTTTTAATGTTTTATTTTATCTACACGCTTGTCATGCGTGCTCAGCTTTTTGTCGCAGGCATATGCAAAGCACCGAAGGCTTGTGATCTCTCTCCAAATGCAAAATCACCTACGCAGGCATCTCCCATCCCCTCTACCACCTGAAGCCCTCAAGAGGCATTATCGTAACTCAAAACAAACAAATACGTGTTGATTACAGGAAGTTTTTTGTTGCATGCATATGCAAAGCGCCAAAGGCTTGTAATCTCTCTCCACATGCAAAATCACCTATGTAGGCATCTCCCAACCCCTCTACCTGAAGTCCTCAAGAGGCACTATCGTAACTCAAAACAAATACACGAAGCCAGAATCAAAATTCTGTCTCCACGTTCATCCACGTGGCTACTCTTCTTTAATGTTTTATTTTATCTACATGCTTTTCATGCGTGCTCAGCTTTTTGTCGCAGGCATATGCAAAGCGCCGAAGGCTTGTGATCTCTCTCCAAATGCAAAATCACCTACGCAGGCATCTCCCATCCCCTCTACCTGAAGCCCTCAAGAGGCACTATCGTAACTCAAAACAAACAAATACGTGCTGATTACAGGAAGTTTTTTGTCGCCGGCATATGCAAAGCGCCAAAGGCTTGTAATCTCTCTCCACATGAAAAATCACTTACGCAGGCATCTCCCAACCCCTCTACCTGAAGTCCTCAAGAGGCACTATCGTAACTCAAAACAAATACAGGAAGCACAACACGTGTGTGAGGAGGTCTCTTGGAGTGCATGGATACATGCAACAGGAGCAGGGTCAGAAAGCTCAGATATGCCCAATATGCCTATCTCAAGGGTATCAGAATCCACGATGTGATTGCTAGTCAGGGGTGCAACATGTTGGTTACAAGATATGCCCAATATGCCTATCGCAAGGGTATCAGAATCCATGATGTGATTTCTAGTCGAGGGTTGTTAGCGGTACGATTTCATGCTTGGCGGTGGTTTGATCAATATTGTGGTTCCCTTTTACGAAACGTAATGCTTCGCATTGCCTTGGTCAACATGTATGCCAAATGTGACAGGGCCACGGAGCCCTGGGCGGGGCTGTTTCCAACAGATGCAAATTGAGGCATTTTATTTTATCTACACGCTTGTCATGCGTGCTCAGCTTTTTGTCGCATGCATATGCAAAGCACCGAAGGCTTGTGATCTCTCTCCAAATGCAAAATCACCTACGCAGGCATCTCCCATCCCCTCTACCTGAAGCCCTCAAGAGGCACTATCGTAACTCAAAACAAACAAATACGTGTTGATTACAGGAAGTTTTTTGTCGCAGGCATATGCAAAGCGCCAAAGGCTTGTAATCTCTCTCCACATGCAAAATCACCTACGCAGGCATCTCCCAACTCCTCTACCTGCAGTCCTCAAGAGGCACTATCGTAACTCAAAACAAATATATGCTGATTACAGGAAGCACAAAACGTGCGTGAGGAGGTCCCCAGGAGGTCTCTTGGAGTGCATGGATACATGCAACAGGAGCAGGGTCAGAAAGCTTGCCCATTATGCCTATCTCAAGGGTATCAAAATCCACGATGTGATTGCTAGTCGGGGGTGCAGCATGTTGGTTGCAAGATATGCCCAATATGCCTATTGCAAGGGTATCAGAATCCACGATGTGATTGCTAGTCGGGGGCTGTTAGCGGTATGATGTCATGCTTTGCGGTGGTTTGATCAATATTGTGGTTCCCTTTTACGAAACGTAATGCTTGGCACTGCCTTGGTCAACATGTATGCCAAATGTGACAGGGCCACGGAGCCCTGGGCTGGGCTGTTTCCAACAGATGCAAGCCAAGGGCATCTCTCTAGGTGCAATCACCTATGCTTTTGTCTTGAAGGCATCTGGCACTGCCTTGATGTCCATAATGTCATCTCTACCAGGAAGCTCTTGCTGGTTGTTTTCATAATGCAAAGCAAGGACATTTCTCATGATGTAATCACTTATGCTTGCATCTTGAAAGCATGTGGCACTACGTAGAAGCAATGATCATGTATACGAGATGTGGTGTACTTGAGAAAGCACCAAAAAGTGCTTGAGTATGCTTTCATCTTGAAGGTAGGTGGCACTACGCAAGATACTGATATGGGCAACAAAATTCATGATGATATTGTTAGTCAAGGAATGTTGAAAACAATCCAGACCTTCCTGGACCCTCAATGCCAAGATTCCTGATTGTGTCTAAAATGTTGTCTCTTGGAACGCATTGATTGCGGGACATCCCCAAGAAGCAAAGGGCCAATAATTTTTGGGTTGTTTTCAGTAGATGAAAGCGAGGGCATGGAATCACATCTGCTTGCATCTTGAAGGCATGTGGCACTGCGTAGGACTCAGCTGTCATCTCGTGGGGCACATTAATTGCAAGATATGCCCCTCATGGCTGTGGCAAGGAAGTTGTGGGCTGATATGGCCTGGAAGTCAAAATCCAGATGCGAAGTGAGGGCTTCTCTCCAGCTACAATCACCTACGTAGGCATCTGGAAGGCATGTGGCTCTGTCGCGCTTTTTTAATTGTTGCAGTCAAAATCAAGATGCGAAGTGAGGGCCTCTCTCCAAATGCAATCACCTACGCAGGCATAGATGCAATCACCTACACAAGCATCACATGTCGGAAGATTTTTTAATCACATGTCGATCACAGGCGTTGACGACTTTCAAATCTATCATGCTCCCTGTCAGGTGTTCTGTTTGCAATGTCAGCAGATGCAAAGCGAGGGCCTCTATTTAGATGCAATCACCTATGCATGCATCTTGAAGGCCTGTGGCTCTATGCAAGAAAAAAGAATTTGTACTTGGCACTGTCTTGGTCAATATGTATGTTAAATGTGGTGCAAGATATGCCCCTCATGGCTGTGGCAAGGAAGTTGTGGGCTGATATGGCCTGGAAGTCAAAATCCAGATGCGAAGTGAGGGCCTCTCTCCAACTGCAATCAGCTATGTAGGCATCAGGATGGCATGTGGCTCTGTCGCGCTATGTGGCTTTGTCGCGCTTTTCTAATCTTTGCAGTCAAAATCCAGATATGAAGTGAGGGCCTCTCTCCAGATGCAATCACCTATGCAAGCATAGATGCAATCACCTGCACAAGCATCACATGTCCCAAGCTTTTTTAGTCACATGTCGATCACAGGCGTTGACGAATTTCAAATCTATCATGCTCCATGTCAGGTGTTCTGTTCGCAATGTCAGCAGACGTAAAGCGAGGGCCTCTATTTAGATGCAATCACCTATGCATGCATCTTGAAGGCATGCGTGTCTCTACACAAGAAAAAAGATGCTGTTCTTGGCATTGTCTTGGTCGATATGTATGCTAAATGTGGTGCACTTGAGAAAGCACAAAAAGTGCTTGAGGAGCTTCCTGTCCGGAATGTCCCTTCAGATGCAATCACCTACGCAGGCATAGATGCAATCACCTACACGAGCATCACATGTCACAAGATTTTTTAATCACACGTCGATCACATGCGTTGATGACTTTCAAATCTATCATGCTCCTTGTCAGGTGTTCTGTTGGCAATGTCAGCAGATGCGAAGCGAGGGCCTCTATTTAGATGCAATCACCTACGCATGCATCTTGAAGGCATGCGACTCTATGCAAGAAAAAAGATGTCGTGCTTTGCATTGTCTTGGTCGATATGTATGCTAAATGTGGTTGCAAGATATGCCCCTCATGGCTGTGGCAAGGAAGTTGTGGGCTGATATGGTATGGAAGTCAAAATCCAGATGTGAAGTGAGGGGCTCTTTCCAACTGCAATCACCTACATAGGCATCTAGACAACATATGGCTCTATCGCGCTATGTGGCTCTGTCGCGCTTTTTTAATTGTTGCAGTCAAAATCCAGATGCGAAGTGAGGGCCTCTCTCCAGATGCAATCACCTACGCAGGCATAGATGCAATCACCTACACAAGCATCACATGTCGCAAGCTTTTTTAATCACATGTCGATCACAGGCATTGACGACTTTCAAATCTATCATGCTCCCTGTCAGGTATTCTGTTCGCAATATTAGCAGATGAGAAGTGAGGGCCTCTATTTAGATGCAATCACCTATGCATGCATCTTGAAGGCATGCGGCTCTATGGACGAAAAAAAGATGTCGTGCTTGGCAATGTCTTGGTCGATATGTATGCTAAATGTGGTGCGCTTGAGAAAGCACAAAAAGTGCTTGAGGAGCTTCTTGTCCGGAATGTCCCTCCAGATGCAATCACCTACGCAAGCATAGATGCAATCACCTACACAAGCATCACATGTCGCAAGATTTTTTAATCACACGTCGATCACAGGCGTTGACGACTTTCAAATCTATCATGCTCTCTGTCAGGTGTTCTGTTTGCAATGTCAGCAGATGCGAAGCGAGGGCCTCTGCTTAGATGCAATCACTTATGCATGCATCTAGAGGGCATGTGGCTCTACGCAAGAAAAAAGATGCCGTGCTTGGCATTTCTTGGTCGATATGTATGATTAATATGGTGCGCTTGAGAAAGCACAAAAAGTGCTTGAAAAGCTTCCTGTCCGGAATGCCACCTCTTGGAATGCACTAATTGCGGGATGTGCGCAACAAGAGAAGCACCAAAAATCTCTAGGCTATTTTCAGCGGATGCAAAAGCAAGTGTATCTCTCAAATTTCAGTCACCTATACTTTTGTCTTGAATGCTACGTTTACATCTTAAAGGCATGTGGCTCTACGCAAGTGCTCGAGGAGATTCATGTCTGGAGTGTGGACTCTTGGAACGCACTAATTGCAACATTTGTCCCACGTGGTTAGGGGCATAAAGCTCTAGTTTGTTTTCAGCAGAGGCAAAGTGAGGGCCTCTCTACAGATGTAATCACCTACGCATGCATCTTGAAGGCATGTGGCTCTAAGCAAGATGCTGATATGGGCACAAAAAATCACAATTCTATTGTTAGTCAAAGGCTGTTTCTTGGTACCTTGACATAAAAACCACAAGATGGGTAATCACTTTGAATCGACGCAAGATGTTGGCAAGGAAGTTTATCAAGGCTGTTCTAAGCATATGCAAACAGAAGGCCTTTCTCCAATGCAATCATCTATGGAAGCAAGCACCTATGCTAGCATCTTGAAAGACTTCGTAATATGCTGACATGGGTGAGAGAATTTATGACGAGAGTGCTAGTCAGTCACAAGCTATTCAGAAACAGGTTGTTCTTAGCAAGGATTT
Organism: Adiantum capillus-veneris; assembly: GCF_014529385.1. NCBI lineage: Eukaryota > Viridiplantae > Streptophyta > Polypodiopsida > Polypodiales > Pteridaceae > Adiantum > Adiantum capillus-veneris. The sequence continues at coordinate 170,516,716 of NC_140934.1, read as the reverse complement.
TCTTCATATGTATGGCAAATGTGGTGCCCTTACAATGTCCACAGATAGGCAACAAATCCACTAACAACTCTAGAGAAGAAGCAATACTCGTGAAACACATCAAGCAGACTCACAAAAGAATGAGAAGCTCTCATGTCCGAATTGTAATCACTATTACAGATAAGCCCAACATGGCTGTTTCAAAGAAGTACTTTGTTGTTCTCATGGGATAGCGAAGGCCTTTTTCCAACTGTCCCAATGCAATCACTTATGCTTGCACATTGAAGGTGTGTAGTCTTATGAAAGACGTTGACATGGGTGAGAGAAATAATGATGAGATTACTAGTCACTTGGCCAAAAAGCTCTAATTCTCTTTCAACAGATGCGAAGCGAGGGCCTCTCTCCAGATGCAATCACCTATGCATGCATCTTGAAGGCATGTGGCTCTACACACGATGCCCAACATCATTGATGCAAGGAAGTGCATCAACGAGAGACATCTAATCCCACGGTGAGTAAGCTTTATCATTTTTTGATTTTTGACACTGAGAACGCAGTTAATAAATGCACTGAAAATTGCACGCTATCGTGGGAATGGCACGTTCCCTCGTATTATAAAAATTGGAGAGGAGTGTGCAAACGCCCCCATGTAAAGAGACTTGCATGTTTTTTTTTTTTTTTTGAAACGTGAAAATGGAACAACAAACAATTAATAACATTGACATCTTGTATGATCACGAACATTGAGCTTGACAAAATTCTAACCCTCCTTGTGGTTTTCTGCGAGGTACCCCTTTGACGCACTACGATCGGTATCCCATTTCTGCAAAGAACGCCTCTGAACCATGACAATCAGTATCCCCAACACTCTCAGGTAAAAAAATCTAAGATGCTTTGATGAAATCTCTCTCTGTGCTTCATCTTCTCTCATATAAAAACTCTCTCTCTTTCTCTCTCTCTCTCCTTCTTTTTGAAGTCTCTCCTCCCATTTAATAAATATTTAGACATAAATTAATAACATCAAATATTTATTTATTTTTTCATTTGAAAAGTGCTGAAATGGCATAATTTTAATTCGATATGAACACAACTAACGAAGCACTCTAGTTAATTTTTTTGAAGCCATTAGGAATACTTTTAATTTAGGCCCATTGTGTTTTGGGTTTTGAAGGTCTAGAGTAAAGATTTCGCATTTTCCTTTTCTTTCCTGGTGTTGTCATGCCATCCGTCATAAAGTCTCCTCTTCCACAGTTGCCGCTACCCTCCCTCCCTCCAATGATCAATCATCTTTCCCTTCCCTCGCTCCTACACTCTTATTATTAACCTGGCGTTTCTCTGCTCCACCCACTTCATGATTCAAGCACCCCTTCTGTTTTCCTGACTTGGGCTTACCCTTATATCCTTCTGTAGGTTATGGGTACCTGGGCACGGACTGCTGCCCCTGCCGAAAAACTTGCAGACTTTACTAGCAATCTCAACCACTTGACGCGAAGGAATGATAACCTTGACCATGCGAGGAGTCGTGGAGACATCCATCACGTTAAGTGCAATGGGGAATTGTCACTTGAGCAGTCAGAAGGAGACTCGCTGTGGAATGATATCCGACAGGATGCAGAAGAGATGTGCGAGGAGGAAAGAGGGAGCTTACTTGGTGTGGAGGCCTCTGAACTTTTACTTGGTATTGTGAAAAGCTCTGTTCTTGACCAGGGAAGCTTGGAGGAAGCCCTTTCCGCCCACTTGGCCTCTAAACTCAGCTCGGACTCTGCCCCCTCACATCGATGGTATGCCATTCTGTTAAAAGCCTTCACGCAGGGGACATCCCCTTCTGGCAATAATATCAGAGACCTCATGAGACAGGACCTAACTGCAATCAAGGTTGGCCCTTTTTTTTTGGTTCTAATGTCTTCGGGCTCTACTTCATAGTAACCGTTTGTTCATTTTCTGATGCGACACCGTGTTGTATTTGTATTGTTGAAGTTCTTTGTACTTCCTTGCTTGAGTTTGACAGTTTGAGCTTTATATCACAACCCATATCAGAAACTGGTCAGTTACCCTGTGTTCCATTTTTTGTTTTGGTAGGGTTTGAGCTTCTCACATGAACTCGAGCGTGACACATGTTTTGGGAAATGCATTTCTCGATCTAGGGCGCCATATAACACGTCTAATAGTTTGCGCAACTTGATCACATACGGATTGAACAAGGTGTTGGAGAACCTTTCATGTGGATATACATTCATCACACATGACAGTTGGTACATAGTTGTTGCTATCTGTACAGTAAATAAGAACGTCTTTGTTTTTAGGGATCCTAATGTGGGGGAAATCGCATGGTATATGCCATTAGCTGGTTTCAATGGAGCTGCTAATGACCTCGTGTCATTTTTGCTTGACCAGTTTTGAGTATTTTAAAGTGCGATCATAGGAATTCCTTACTTGATTGACTCTCATAATTATTTATTGGCTGCTTGTTAGTTGATTTTGATCCTTGATTTGCATAGGAATTCCTTACTTGATTGACTCTCATAATTATTTATTGGCTGCTTGTTAGTTGATTTTGATCCTTGATTTACATTCTTGCAGGAGAGAGATCCTGCCTGCCCTTCTTCTGGCCATGCGTTTCTCTACTTTAAAGGTTTTCATGGGATTCAAGTATACAGAGCTGCACACTGGTTGTGGTGGAAAGGACTGAAGTCTCTTGCAAGTGCTTTGCAGAGCCGTTCATCTGAAGTGTTTGGAATGGACATCCATCCTGCAGCCCAGCTTGGGAGTGGTATCATGATTGATCATGCCACTGGAGTAGTAATTGGAGAGACGGCAGTGGTGGGAAATGGATGTACTTTGCTGCATGGTGTGACTCTAGGAGGAAACGGTAAACAGCAAGGCGACCGTCATCCGAAGCTTGGCTATAATGTGCGTTCTCATCCCATGACTTGACATATTTTGGTGATGCTGTGGTCATCTCCCTGAATGAAACAGGTTTATACCAATTCTAAGTGTTGGAGAAGGCCTTTGCTGAGAATTGTAGAGTGTCTGTGCTTCAAAGTTGCATAATGCATTGAGGAAGAAGGAATGAAATTGTGTTGGACTAGCAGTTAACGTACTTTTATTGATCACAGAAAGGCTATCTTCTCGTTTTGACTTTCCAGGAGCGAAACGCTTCGCATTGTCGGTTTCCACATAGTTGATCTTTATATGCCTTACATGTTCAGATTTAGCTTTCGTCTTTCAATGCGATGCAAGGTTTCTTGATGTTGCTCTTTTTGTACCAGTAGGTTCTGGTCGGGGCAAGTGCAAGCATTCTTGGGAATGTGAAGGTTGGTGATGGGGCAAAGATAGGGGCTTCTGCTGTGGTTTTGAATGACATTCCTGATTTTGCCACAGCTGTGGGATGCCCTGCCAAGGTTCTTGTTTGACTTAATTGGCTCTTTGATTGTTGCTTTTCTTTCTTGGTTTAGTTGACACTCAGATTTCATTTCTGCTGCAGATCATTGGGCGGGCAAAGGAGGACAATCCTGCTGTCGTATTGGATCATTCATGCAAGCAAGTTACATTGTACACTCAGAGTATGAAGTGCCTTTGCCCTTATCGCCATTTATACCCATCAAAGCCTGGGTGTCTTGGCCCCGGTGATTTCTTACAACGGCTGCAGCAGGCATTTGAGGTCGATGTGCCAAGAGAAGAAGCCATGGCCTTATTTTTTGAACTGGTAAGAGTAAGAAGGGGGGCAACTCTGTCTTATATTCAATTAGGGTTGCTTTATTATTCCCTTCAATTAGATTCTGTCCTTTGTAAAGCATTTTGTGGCGTTCGTGTTTATTCTTGTGCAGGATACTGATCATGATGGAGAGCTTTTGGAGACAGAGTTTGATAAGTATCTTTCTGTTCTCAAGGAAACACTTGCCAAGGATTGAGAAGCGTGTTCTTCGAATACAGAAATACTTGGAAAGATCATGACAAGTCTTCTTTTCGTAGGAAGGAGAAACGAGAAACGAATGGAATGTGCCTGCATTCCAAGTACTCTCCATGTGTGAGATGTATATACTAAGATGAAGATAGTGTACTTGTGTGCTTCCACTTGTTTGTGCATAATTCATGCACAAAAACTTGTGGAATTGGGTCAGTGGAGGTATTTGTATGTACTCAGTGTGGGCAAGCAGTTTAGAAATTGGGCACTGACTACGTTAATGGGGATGTCGGGGTATTTAGTCAATACTATGCATGATGGAGCTGATGGTTATATTGTCTTGTGGGTGTCTACCACGGGTCTATACCTTGCACTTTCCTTTAAGGAAGAATCTGGGCTTATCCTGGATTCATCTAGGTATATATATTGCTATCATTTGTTGCATGGGGTTTTCCTGGAAGAGAAGCAGTTGATAGCAATAGGGGAGTACTTCTGGTTCTCTCATCTTCATTATGGGTTAGTTTAGTCATTGGTTTTTGTCATAAAATTGTCTAACATTGAATCGATTGTACAACAAGGGTTTGTAAGATCTGCATTGCTTGTTAAATAAGACCTACTTGACTTGGACACTTACAAAACTCTGTATCAGGCAAGCTTCAAATTCAACTGCTGAGTGCTCAATGTTTTGTGTCCATTGTCAATAGCATTCAACTGCAGACATTCTGGCATGTTACTTTATTGACGTTGTGTTTGTGTCTCATTTCTATTAACCAGTGCCACTGTTTGAAATTATGGTGTGACAGTCATTAATGATAAGAATATTGGCAAAATAGTGAGAGATTCAGGCTAATGCAAAGAGGAATTCCACTCTGTAAATGCTTGAAATGACAATGACGAAGGACTTGCCCCTCCTGATTAGCGTAATTTTGACCAAAACCTTCCCAAGTGAGTGACAGGAGGTTTTACATTCAAAATTCTTCCCTCAAAGAGCATACATCAAGATGTGACCAAATACAGAACCTCCAAAACCAATTTCACAAATAGCAAATGTGCTCCTTTTCAAATGGTGTAGAAGCAAAGGTGGACCTCCAAAGCAAAGAGACATCAAGAATCTCAAAGCTCCGCCGCTTCCGAATTGTAGTACAATGTGGTGATTGCTGCTGCTGCTTTCACTAGATTGACTATTTTGACTTTCCCTAAACATTTATCTTTACCATAATCGTCCTTATTGTCCTTGTTCAAGTTAAAAATATATGTGACTATGAGGCATGCCACAAGGGTGTAAGTTCAAGTAATGTCAACAACCACCCTTGTGAGGAAATGCTTATGATATGGACAAGTGTGACTCTAAAATTTCTCTCCTTGAACAAATGCAAATGGATAAGTGAAAAAGAGCCTACCAAAAAATAAGGAATGCGGATATGCCACAAAAATTGGGCTTTGCATCAAAGAGCTATCCCTTACATGGTGCTCACCAAATACAATCATGTGTGGATCCGTGTTCCTAGGGGGCATTGGTGGAGGCTCATTCACATGATTAGAGTTGTACTACACACTTGTACTATACATGACAAGCCTCTCATGGTTTTGTACACACTCAAATAATCGTGCAATAATGGAGGCACTCCATCCATGCAAAAATACACAAAAATAAATACGACATAGTATAGTTGATTGTGCATACCTTGAGAATCCAACACATCCACATGCATATTCAAACTAGCGTGCTTATAACCAAAATCATTGGGAGGATTATTACCGAGATGATGTAAGACTAAGGGTTGGATTTCATAAGGCTACCCCCCCCCTCAAAAGGCTTTTCATTACTCATGCTTTTGGAGCTCTTTACAACAAAGAGAAGCTTGATAGGACTGTGGAGGCTAAGATCTCCATGACCCAAGCAACTTAGCGACTTTCTTGTTCATTACGTTGTTTTGCTCTTCTTCAAAGCATCAATGGATAATCAATACAAGTATATAGTAGAAAAAAGGAGTGGAATTTATAAGAATTCGGTTATGAGCTTGGCAAGCAGGTCCATAAAATATCAATATATGGAATATTATCAGACTCTTAAATTTTCAGACTGCCTCAAAAAATCACATGAGATGAACTTTGTAATTTTAGAATTAGCTTTCAACTTCTTCTACAAAGTTGTAGAGCTTGAAAAGAGCTAAATAAGGTTTTGAAATCCCACCCCTTTTATGACCTAGTTATGTCGAGTTGAGTGAAGAATACTTTTTCTCCCCTTTCTCAAAAATAATAACTCTGAATTTCTAAAATAGGTGGAAGAATCTAAAGTATGCCATTGTGAATGTGGAGGTTTATTCTCTTTTGGGAATTTTGAAGAGGCATATGAATGTTGTAGGTCCTCATGCCCATCTTGTAACAAAATTGAAACTTAAAATTGATTAATCTTGAAATTGTTGCCTAATTAATCAATTTATCAATGAGAATTATACTCAAGACAAACAAAAGTTAACATCAACATATTTTGAAGGGCTGAATTTCATGAGATTGACCCCCCTCTTGAAAGCACTTTCCATTATAAATTAATAATTATTATTGTATAAAAAATAAACCATAAATCTATCAAGCTCTTGGGTAATTATTGCAATTTATGAAGACTTAAAACTTACCAAAACGAAGAATTAGAATCGTTGTTTGCATGATCTTCTCTTGAAATACGTAGTAGCTATGGAGAGAGAGAGAGAGAGAGAGAGAGAGAGAGAGAGAGAGAGGAGAGGAGGAGGAGGAGGAAGAAGAAGAGTGGTCTTTTTTGAGATGGAGAAGCCTTACTCTGTAGGCTATGATTAGCCTCTTGTGCATCAATATTTTGCATTTTTCACTCACTTCCGCTACTCTATTGAAAAAATCTTCAACACAAAATTTGTAGATCTCGTCGTTGTTGTTGATCCAAATGGAGGGCCATTTTTGAAGATTGACTCTCTATCATGAGATATTTCAAAACTAGTTTCACTAAGTCTCTTTTGGTAGTTCAACCATGTATGGACGTTTCCTTTACTTCTTTATCCACTACTTTCCTCTTTAGGAGTATCCACCACTCCTCCTTTCAAGAGGTGTGTGTGCATGGATAATTAGGGGTCCTTAAGCCACATTCAAGCTAGTCCGCATCCCCCTTTTAGCCGACATTCATGTGCCATTTTTGTATTGCTCCTAGAATACTGGAATCAAGGTTCGAAGGTAATTTTGAGCCCGATCTGATCCCAAAACATTATGGCAAGATTCTTAAATAATTATCATCATTACAATCGACATTCCTTGAGCTTTTGAATTCTCTTGCCCATTTTCCCATTTTACCAGGGGCACTTTGAACATCAAAATTGTCGTCTTAGGGTTACTTTTAGGTTGTTTTGTTCCTGGAGAAGTCCATGGAACTCTTTAACCAAACCTTAGAAGCCTGTAAATGTTCTAGGGATTCTTTATCATTTTAACCATGGATTTATCATTCTTGCTTACTCCATAACTTGTTTTAACTTAAATAGCCTAGAGAGAAAGAAATTACCTACTTAGTGTAAAATTTTCATTCTGATCACTCTAAAATTTCTTTAAGTGATCAAAATAACTTTTTCTTATTTTTTGAGTAATTACCCTGCACTTACATCATAGCCATCTTTGACTATGAATGTATAAAGAAAAAAGGTGACATATTGCATTCGATCCACTTAGTGCATTAAACACCATTCCAAAATAGTAGCTTACCGTATTTGGTGCTTGACTAACGTAGCTCTCCGAAACATTTTATTCAAACTAGTAGCCATACACCATTCCACAATAGTATGCAATACTATTTGGTGCTTCGAGGGGGTCACCATATGTAAAGCCTATATATCACGTGCGCTCGAGGCCTATTTATAAATACCCTTCGCTATGATTTTTTTTTTCATTAAAAGGGACCCTTTTTATTCAATTTGTAACTTTTTCCAAGATCATTTTTTCAACACTGTTCTATATGTGAAAATGCAAGAAACTTGAATAAAATAATTCCTGGTGACATTGAACCCATGTGATATTAATTTTCTTATTATAGTGACCCCCTTGAGTTTGGTGCTTAAGAAGTAAAGTCTTGTTTTGCAAGCATGAAAAACATTGTATGCATGCAAATATCATTATATATAATGAAGATAAGAACCAAATAAAGAGAAAAATATTTGACTTCATTAAACATCTTAATACATCGATGTCTTGTTCTTTACCCAACATGTGCAAATGGTTGTAATCCTCATCTAAAGAGTGAGAATTCTTAAGTTAGGGTTCATTATCCATTTCGCATCATAAAAAGAACAGTTCTTAAACTTGATAAATACTTATGCAAAAATTTGCCGTTATGAAAGAGGTTATCTTCATGTCACAAGCTGACTTTTGGTTGGAGTATTTTGTCTAATTCATCAATTTCAAGAGGATCTTCATGTATGGGTTATGTAGGAGGGATTCCCTAATATGGCTTTAATAAGCCAACATGGAAGGCATTATGTATGTTAAAATGGGATGGAAGCTTAGCTTATAAGCCATATCGTTAGCTTTACCTTGAATTTGAAATTGTCCTCCAAATGATAACGTGGATCTAGATTTATATAGATCATTTGATGCCCCAATTTTCTCACCTTACCATCTTATTGATAGTGTGCTACATGTAGCCAAGCCTTTGGAAACTTGAGCAAAACCCAATTATTATCCTTGAATGTGATAGCACGATAATGTTTATTTGCAACTAGCTTTTGTTTATGCTGAGACTAGCTTATGACATCCTTAACCTTTTGAAACGTAGTCAGCAAACCATGCACATAATTATTAGCGGCAAATATCTTGTTATGAGTTTTCAAGTTGGGAGGAACCTTAGATCCTTACATAGGCTCCAATGGAGATTTTCCAATAGAAGTATGCTAGTGTTGTTATATGTATATTTTACAAGTCAAACCCCACCCACCCAACCCCCCCCCCCCCCCCCCCCCTCCCTTCTTTTTCTTTGGTCTACTTCATTGTGACATAGTTCTTAAGCAATCCAAAATAGTGGTGATAAGTGAAGGAAAAGCTTAACCTTGTACCCAGATTTTCAAACAATCCTCTCCAAAAGGGACTTTTCATACGCGGGTCTCTATGATAGAAAATTGACTTTGGCAAGCTATGATACTAGAAGATATGAGGGATTAAAAAAATTAATCATATAATGAGGTTTGATGGTCTTCTGGATAAGTATGAAATGTGCTTGTTTGTTAAATTTGTCTACCACTGTCCAATAAACTCCATACTTATACTCTCCCATGGAGCCTCAACTATGGGCAATAGTAATAGTACACCTGGTTGCTTACCTCTGTCATATTTCACCTTTTGGCACATCATAAATTGTGTAACATATGCATGAACATCCTTTTTCATTGATGGTCAATATAAATTTATCTCCCTAGCGTCTCAAAAACGTTGGGCCCTACGTGCTAGGCTAGTAAGCTTAAACCAAAGGCATATCAAAATGCCAAGGCAATGGTGGTTCTCTCTGCACAGTCTACGTTTTAAAAAGTGGTGGTCTATTAGAGGGCGAAGGTCCTCCTCCTTGTTGAAATGCTAAAGATAGCAACAGTCCTAAGAAAAGGTTTTTGGTTAAACTCTTTGGAAGTTTTGCTAACATCTCAAAAAGCTACAGTACTTGACTTCATCAATTACAAAGTGAACATTCAAAACGGGCTTCCAATTTTTCAAAAGCCATCTGATGGTGGTTTTTCTTGTGCTTAACAACTTCAAAGAGGCTTGCCAAGAGACGATAATAGCAAAGATTAATCCAATGGGACAAGTTTTCCTCGTAAAAGGTGATCTTAACGGTAAAGAGCACCTCAATCAAAGATTTGCTACAACATCATGGTATATCAACACAAATTTCAAACTTGTTTTTTATGTTCAGTGTCATAGATCTGTTATGTTGTCAACACCATATATTTCATGTCAAAGCTTTATTTTAGCCTATCAATTATAAAAAAGAGTTACTTCCATGACACATTTGTACATGTTATAAACACTATCACAAAATAAAAGTGGAAAGACCTCCCATTTTTTTGTTTGGTCAAGTTCTTGTTGTCTCACTTTGATTGTTGTATGAGGGAAGTGCACGCACACACGCACACACACACCCACATCTATGTTGTTGTCGGGGGGGGGGGGGGGGGGGGGGGGCGCTACTACCCATAGTTTCAGGTGATTGAACTCTGACATAGTTTGTATCAAGTCCATTGTCAGTGGTTCGGGCTTGAGGGGGGATTGTTGGGTTGCTCTCGTCGGTGTCGTCTACCTGTGAGAAACTACCCTTGTTGGTTAATTGAGGAGAACCAATCCTTAATCTCAAGTTTGCATGGAAAGTTTCAAATCTATATAAGTATGTAAAGATTTTAAAACAAATAATATAGCATTGTTCTATTTCTTATTTGTGTGGATCAACTCAGCTATTATCTCGTTCTCTCTCCTTCCTCCTTTGCACGCCCTTAAGTTCTCCATGGCCTACCCTCAATGGCATCCACCATAGCTGCAATCCCTTTCACTTCTAGTGTAGAGCTTGTGTAACACATAGTCTATTCCCATAGAGAAGAAATTTGTATTTTATTGTGTATGGATCTTGTGTTCTTCCATTGGTCAATGATGACATAACATCAACATAATCTAGATCTATAATGTTTTGATCTATCATTATGGTAAGATCATTGTGATATGGAATAGATATAGCATCAACTTTTGTTCTATGAGAAACAACATCCGTGTCTTGATTGTGCTTGCCAATAATGTGAGCAATATGAAAGTAAATTGTGGAAGAAAATTTACCCACCTCGTTTTCTTGTCTGATAACTTTGAGTCATGAAGTATTTGATATTTTGATGGTCCATGTAAATAACAAATGGGGTTCCCAAAAGATACAAGAGCATGCATTGGTGCAAGAAGTTCTTTTTAATGTATTCCAAGAATACACTCATCTTGATAAAGAATAACTTTCATATGCTATAACCTGGCTCTCTTGGAGTTGGACATCAGTTAAACAATCTTTGCATGCATCATAATGGATCTCAAAAGGCTTGGAGAGATGAGTGAGTATCAACTCGATTTGAGAGGTAAGCTAAGAGTATTAAAAGATTTTTGTTTACTTGATTTCCATTGGTATGCTTTCCTAAACTCACCCTTCACTTATTCACTTAATATGTTTTGAAAGAATTTTTATTTTCCTGAGATTGGGGAGACCTAATGGGCCTTGCAACAATCAAATAGATCATTACCAAAACTAGTATGGCCCGTGGCCTCCTGGCCCAGCGACCTCTCTCTCTCTCTCTCTCTCTCTCTCTCTCTCTCTCTTTCTTTATTGCATGCATCGGTAACCTCTCTTTCTTTCGGGGGGGGGGGGGGGGGGGGGGGGGGGGGGTTTCTTCCTCCCAGTACAACGGCGCCACCTGTTTAGAGTAATGCCACCTACAAATTCTAAGATTTACATCTCAAATTTCATTTAGAATGTGAGGAAACCTACAAATTTTTGAGAAATTTAGTGCAAAAATTTTCAAACTTAGTCAATTTACCTATACTATTTCTCATATGTAGTTTTCTCAAGTTTTTGGGAAAAAGTTTTTTCGAGCATTGCTCTCGCTATTGCGCCTGTCAGGTCATTGGACAACTGTCTCTCTTTCTCTCTCTCTCTCTCTCTCTCTCTCTCTCTCTCTCTCTCTGTGCCCTTTAGTTAGACCCTCACGTGCACAAAGCTCCCAACTTGCCTTGGTTGCCGAAGGAAAGCCTACAAATTTTAGAGAAAATTTGAAAATTTAAGGCCATTGACACCACCAACACCCTAGACGTACTCATAGACCTGTGTGTGTGTGTGTGTGTGTGTGTGTGTGTGTGTGTGTGAACCCTCACGGACACCCTATCACCTTCAACGAACACATATTATTTATTTGATTGAGTCATGGACCGGGCTTGTCGGTCCAATAGGTATGTAGGTGATTGCCGATGAGAGACGCACCACTTATCTTATTTTTACAGTAGTTTTGCAACGACCGACCACTATGGGCGCCCATGTGTGAATGGGCCAAACTTTTATAAAAGGCCCATTTGACCTAAAAATACTCATTCTGGGAGGTGTAAGCTAAGAAGTGCTCTTGCTCCATCTTTGTCTTCTTCTCCTTCGGAATGCTCACGGGTGTGTGTGTGTGTGTGTGTGTGTGTGTGTGTGATTGAGCAATACGGCGGCGAGGTGGTTGAGCGCGACCGACGGCGGCTCCTTCTTCTTCACAGCACAAGATCCTTCATGAAAGCATTGAGCGGTGAGTAACACACCCCTGCCCCTTTGAGCTTGCTAGGATCTTCTAGTTGTGTGTTTGCAGCCTTTCGAGGCTCGCACACAATGCACATGCAAGTTCCCAACTTCGACACGTACGGCAAAGCGTACATTTTTGGTGTCGTTGCCGGGGACAGCTTTGCATTAAGCTTAAGGAGCACTCAGTGCTACCTTTGGAAGCCTTTCTTCCATCTGTTATTCTGCTTTTTGTTGAGTTCTATGAGAACTGTTAAGTGGATGCAATGGGTAGATGAGCAAGTTTTCTGTTAACTATTGTTAAGTGACTGTAATGTGCAGTTTAAGCAGGTTTTTGTCAGATTTTGTTAGTGATTGTAAGCTCTGTTAGTGTTGCATTGTACTTGTTTTTGTTAGTTCTGCAAGATCTGTATTGTGCAGGTGTTAGTAGAGTTGTTAGGGAGTGTAGACAGTGAGAAGTAGAGTTGACCGTGTGTGAGTGTGCAATTTTGTGTTAGACAGTTAATTAGTTGTTAATTAGCTGCAAGGAGGTTAGACAGAGCTCCTAGGAGCTGATGTGTGCGTGTGGGAGGTCGGTGTCCACGCGATCACATTATCCTCATGAAAAACTTTTTTTGAAAAAAATAATTTAAAAAAATTATTAAATTATAAAAAAACGCTCGAGAATATTGAGACCAAAAAAATTTTCAAAAATTAAATTTAAGAAACCTTATCCTAAAAGGAAGGGATCTGGATCGGAATCAAGTCCCAAGCTCGATTCTAGGCATAGGCCTCAGTCCTCAATCTTATGATATACAACTCACACTACCTTATATATAAAGACTAGGATCTCAAGTAAAGGGAGGGCATGTGGGACAAGTTCATCAAGTCCTCCACCATCCCCTTCACACTCACCCTTTGGACTTACAAATTCTAGCCCTCTCCCCACCTAGGAAAAAACTAGTTTTAAAATTCCGAGGGTTGTACGTAACTGAATCGGGGGCTGTAAAGTAAAAAACTAGGTGAGCGGCCTTCACGAGCACTGACCAACGCACCTACGCTCTGGTCATGTGCTAGAGGACGAGCACATCAAGAGTGTCTCCGTTTACGCAGGCACTCGTTATTCCTCTACCTTAAGCTCTAGGCCCTCAGCGGGAACCCAAGGTAGTACCATTGAGGACCCACATATTGCATCTAGTGACTCTTCCTTTGACTTCGACGTCATGGAGGGTTACCCAACGCCTAATCCCGATAGCTTGAGCCAAGAGATGCATGCCATGGGTCCATGGTCCGAGCCGAGTGTGCTTAGCCGCTTGAAGGAAACCTTTAGTAGAGCCACTCGCTCCGAACATGGAGCTATCGATGTAAATGAGGGGGGTCGGGAAGTAAATTCGCCATTCATGACCAATGTAAACCCCATGCTCCTGGAGAATGTGCACGTGAATACTCCATTAATTGCACCCCCTGACACTTCAGAGCTATTCCCCTCCGAGGTTATATTACCTGATGGTAGAAGCCTTGCCGAAGTACAAGAAGTTGGGCGGTATATCATCGTGGCTAGGGAAAAGGAAATTGAGAGCTTACACAAGGCGGAGCAACGAAGAGAGTTAAAAGAGAAAGCCCCTATGTCAATATCTTTGCTAGGAGAGAAATCGAGTGCTCCTGAATTAGCGACCACTAAGGGTCAACCCATAGAGAGCCACATTGCATCTAGTTCAAGCACCTCAATCCTCGATGGAGCGTTCCTAAACAAGAACTGGGAGTACAAACTACAAACGAAAACTCTAACCGACCTATACATAGGTCACACCTATCACATGGGTTAATTAGATGTCCTACAATCCACAACGGGTGCTACTAGTGTAGATGATCAACAACAAAGAGTTTGTGAGGTCCTCCATAGGGTTATTGAGCTCGAGAGACAGAACAAGGGGATCCACATACCTTCAACGGGTCTCATGAGATTCTTGGATACAAGGAAGGCTAAACAACCAACCTTATCGCAAATGGAGACTCCCTCAGTAAGTCTGATGGATCCTCCATATGTTGTTTCGTGAGGGGTCTCAATGCAATCTGAGCCCACAAGCGATAGCTTTACCTTTCCAAGTCTAGTTCATCTTTCCCTTGATGACACCACGCTGCCTACCCCAGTGATGGGCATGCCAAGAAACACGCCATGGACCTCTTTTGTTAGTAAAGCACCACTACATGGTAGCTCAATGCCTGCAATAGTACCTACAAGTGTGTATCAATCATATGCATCTATAGATCCTCGTACTCATGAGCTCCTATCCCTCCCATTGTTTCAACAACCTATGCACCACAACCACAACATCCAAGCTCTTATTTCAATGGGACTATACCGGCTAGCATTAGTATGTCACATCCGACGTCTGCTATGCCTAGGGCCACACATATGAACTTTGGGCCACCACATGGCACAACACCGTACCAAACTTGGAACCCAAGGGCTTCCTATGCTCCAAGCCCAATGCCACCAATACCTACTCCACATGTAGTCTCTGGAGCGCCTTCATCCACGGTGCCTACTCACACTTGGCAACATTTGCTCAAGCTATCGATCGATCTATTGCTGAGAATATAACACGCCTGATAGAGAGCCTAGAAGTAAGGCAGTACAAATAGCCAAGCTCACACAAAAATTTAGTGGAGATGGGGATGTGAGAAAGCATAACGAAGTGTTTGAACAAATATCCGATTCTCTAGGAGAACAATGACCTGTATAAGAGTAATGCTTTAAGCCTAACCTTAAGTGGAAAGGTTGGGATTGGTATAGAACCCTAAGGGTGGAAGAAAAAACAATATACCCTACTCTTAGGAGACTGTCCTTGAAAGAATACATACGAGAGGGAGTGCTTTGGGGTGTAGCATCTCAGCTCCAGAAAGCCCAACGAGAGGAAGGAGAATCCGTGAGAGACTTTATTAGTCGCTTGAAGCATTTAAATTCTCGTTGTAATCCAAATAAGCGCTTCAATAATAACCAATTGCTTGATAGATTCATTAGGGGATTACGACATGAGGGTATCTACAATGGCCTAGTCATTAGAGGTAGCACCACTTGGGAAGCAGTTACCACCAATGCGATCCAATTGGAGGATAATTTAATGATTCAAGGAGAAAGAGTGTTTGTTGAGCCTAAATCTACTAGCTCGGGGCACCAGCCACAATGACCCTAAATCCTATTGCTAAGGAGCCAAAGATATCTGAGATGACTTTAGCAGATCTCACCAAGGCCATTCAAGAGAGTCTTAGAGACAATCATGCTCCGCAAAACAACCATATGTATCCAAGAAGGGAGCAAAAATGGTGCTCAGTTTTCTATCGTCCGCATAGTACCAGTGAATGCCCTACTTTTAGAGTAAAATTCAATGGGAATTGCAATGCCTATGGGAGGTATGGTCATCAAGCTAAGGATGCATAGTATTCAAGCACGCTTTGACCAATAGACCAACCTTAGCATGGACGGACACACCTCGAGTGCCTGCATTGATGCCGGCCCCACCTCTTGAACAAACGTCACAACACATGGTCCCTAGGGTCCAAAATGTTGTTCAAACAACATTGATTGAGGTTACTGAGGAGCCATCACAAGGTACACATGTGGTACCAGTAAATGTACTTAGACGATCGATGCTCCCAAAAAAAATTATATTCTTGAGGAAATAGACACGGCATCAATTGCCCAATCTCAGAAGAAGAAGAAAATACGAAGAAAGAGATCGCAAAAAGTAGCGAAGTCAAACCCCAGTTCAAAGACCAACATAGGGACTGGTGATGACCCTGTATATATGAACGACGCTGAAGAGTATTCTGATTCAGGTGAAACCATGGAGACCAAAACGACCACTAGGAAAGAAACCAACAAGAAGATCGTCATGAGCCACAATGGCTAGGACCCAAGAAGAAGATATGAACTTACCCAAACCCTACAGAGGAGATCGAGCGAGTCAAGCAATTAAGGAGTTTGGTAGAAGATACCCAAAGGGATCTAGAGACAGCACCTAAGCAGATCCAGATTACAGACACATTGTTCCCTACGCAACAACAATCTCACAAAGTCCATAGACCCCTAGCCATACCTAGTGTCATCCAAGAAGAAAGTGACTTAAAGTCATGGGAAAGTGGGTGTACTCACTTCTTGTTGGAAAGAATGTTTACAGAGGGACTACCTTACCCTATCGAAGACATGGAGATCCCATCTTCACCACGTCAAGGGACTGAAGCCCAAACGGGGTCGTTAAATATTGCCAAATTGATGGATTTCATGGCTTCAGAAGTTAGAAACACCATCATGTCCAAACTATATGGAGATCCCGAACTATTATTTAGGTCTTCGAGCCTTCCTCAATGGAGAACTGAAAGTCAGGCTACCACAATTTTCATAGATGGATGGAGCTAGGGAGATGCCAATAGAGGAGGAACACTTAGATTCACAACCCAACCTAGATGAGAACTCTGTTGAGGGACAATACTTTGAGGGCGATGAATCAATGCGACCATACCAATCACTACCAAGGTGGGACAATAGTTTGAGGGCGATGAATCAATGCAACCATACCAATCACTACCAAGGTGGGACAATACTTTGAGGGCGATGAATCAATGCGACCATACCAATCAATGTTAACAAGGTGGGACAATACTTTGAGGGCGATGAATCAATGCGACCATACCAATCACTACCAAGGGATTAAATGTGAAGGTAATCCTTGATGGTGGTGCTGGGGTTAGCATTGTGACTAAAAATTGATGGGAAACTATGGAAAGACCTCACCTTGGGACCACAACCATAGTAGTAAAGATGGCCAATATTGGGATGTTAGAAGATAACACAAAATAAGAAATACCTTCATTGTTATGGATTTCTCCAAGCACATTATGATGTCTGAGATGATCTTAGGATGTCCTTTCATGAGGGAAGCAAAAATGGTGCATGACTGGTTTAAAAACCATGTCTACTTGCAGCTCCAAGATTCTGTCATTTGAGTGGATCTTGTAACTGGTTGAGCACATCCTCTAGGAAACAGATTTATAATTGATTATAGATCTGACACCACAGTTCACTTGGCCCCGTTACAGTATTATTACACATGTAAAATGGACACTGATGTTGGGAAAGATTCTCCTTATATGGATGTTCTACCTGGGATGATTGAAAATGACAATGTGGATTGGGTTCACCTATCAACAATCATAGACACTTGGGGAAATAGGGGGACAACTTGGGTAACACATGAGGGGGATGAAATGCCACCATTCGTACCTTTAATTATGATAGAAGCAATGCATATAGCTTCTGTTGACCTACAAGACTTGACTGACATTGGAACCAGTAGTGTCTCATAAGACTGTCGCCCACACGATTCGTAGTCAGAATCATCAACTGAAATTGACTTTGAGGACGAAGAATCTGAGTTAAATCTTACTGTAAATGTGGGGACAAACCATTCAAGGCCCAGTGGTACCCTAGTTGACAATCTATCCAAGGGAGCAAAAGACACAAGAAGCGATTCATCTAGTGACTCTTCACTAGAGATCGGCTGTAATCGAAAATTAGACAAGAAGAGTAAGAGATATAAGAGGTGACGATATCAGCCAAATGTGCGTGCTAGAATAAATGAAAAGAAATCCATCGCAGAATGGCTTAATTATATAAGGGCATGTGATGCGCATTGGAAGTTGGTAGATAACTAGGGTGAATACCTTCAAAGCGTTATGTGGTGTAGTCCACAACCCATTGACATTGCACAACTAGAGGCTACAGAGAAGCCAAAGTTGAGCCGTACCGTAAGGAGACGACAAAAACGAGAGTTAGCTCAACAACATAAGAAAGCGGAAGTGAAATCACAGTCCACAGAACAACAAGACCCCACAGACTTACACCCTGTACCCAATCATTTCAAATCCTACACCACGGAGGAGCGTAAGGTTGTGTATAGAAAGGCTCAAAGAAAACCTATCGATGGAAGCAATGGAGTCTATGATGGTCCAACAATAGTTAAGGAAATAGAGTTAGAAGACCCAGGTGAGGAGTCCAAACTTGTCTTCATTGCCCAAGATCTAACAGAGACTAAGGAGTATATACTTAAAGAACTTCTCAAGGAATTCAGGGATATATTTGCTTGGACATATCATAATATGAAAGGTGTTCCACCTTTCGTGGTGCAACATACAATCCCCATGAATAGCATGACTAAACCAATTCAGCAAGGACCCTACCCAATGAATCCTAAGTATGAAAAGATCGTTCAAGAAGAGATTGAAAAGATTGTGAAATGCGGATTCATATACCCTATTGAGCACTCAGAATGGGTGTCTCCAATAGTTTTTGTGCCGAAAAAGAATGCGAAACTTAAAGTGTGCGTGGATCTCAAGAAGGTCAATGCCGCCACTAGGAGGGACCATTACCCCTTGCCATATTCAGAACATGTGCTTGAAAGAGTTGCAGGGAAGGAAGCTTATAGCTTTTTAGATGGGTACTATGGCTACAATCAAATCATAATTGCGCTAGAGGACCAAGCTAAAACAGCCTTTATAACCGAATTTGGAGTGTTCACATTTCGTGTTATGGCTTTTGGCTTAACCAATGCCCCTGCTACCTTTCAAAGATTAATAAAAACTGCTTTTAGAGAATATTTGAGGGAGTTTTGCAAAACTTTCTTAGATGACCTTTGTGTTTATTCCTCTTGGAAAGAACATCTATCATGTCTACAAAAAGTGTTTGACAAGTGCAGATTGTACCACATCTCCTTAAACCCTTTCAAATGCCAATTTTGGGTTAAACATGGAGTCATTTTAGGGCATATAGTGTCCAAAAATGGGATTTCCCCAGATGAGAGCAAAATTAAAGCCATTGTTGATTTGCCACCGCCTACGAACTATAAAGGAGCTCAAAGATTCATGGGCCATGTTGGTTATTACCGGCGGTTTATTTTAAACTTTCCTGAGATGGCTCGCCCTTTGTACAAGCTTCTTATTGAGTTCCACTGGACCTCGGAGTGTGACCATGCTTATAAGTCATTAAAAGAGACCTTGACAAGCGCTCCCATTTTACGAGTGCCCGATTGGAATATAAGTTTCCGTGTGCATATTGATGCATCAAACTTTGCTATTCGGTGTGTTCTAGATCCACCAGGAGGACTACCCCATTAGCTTTGCAAGTCATCAATTGAATGATGCCGAGAGAAACTACACCACTACAGAGCGGGAAGGTTTAGCTATGATTTATGCCCGATTTACATAGTGACAAAATTTTGCTACTACCTTCTTGCCAACAAGTTTGTTTTCTATGTGGATCATCAAGCCTTGTTGTATCTACTAAACAAACATTGTTCCACAAGAAGAATTACACGATGGTTGTTAATTCTCCTTGAGTTTGATTTTACTGTTGTGGTGAGACCTGGTAAAAGACATGTCAAGGCGGATCATTTGTCTCGCATACCCAATGGTGAAGCCCCTACTGGAGTCGATGATGAATTGCCCGATACTTCCTTATTTCTAGTCGAGACCATGCTTGAATGGAGTGAGAAGATTGTGAACTTTCTAGTTAACGGTTTTCACCCAAAGAGCTTCATAAGGATATAGCTTGAAAATTGTTAAAAGAATGTGAACCTTATTCTCTCATTGCAGGAACTCTCTATAAGCTAGGGAAGGACGATATTCTTAGATGTTGTGCCTGTGAGGATGAGTATTTATACATACAGCAAGAAGCCCACATGGGTATAGCCGGGGGACATTTCTTAGGGGAATTGACTGCTAGAAAGGTGTTGCAATCAGGCTATTGGTGGCCTACCTTATTCAAGGATGCATCATTTTTTGCAAAAGGATGTGATGAATGCCAACATTACAAGATCACACAATGAAAGGATAAGATGCCCTTAAATCCTGTTAAAGTGACTCGATCATTTGAAAAATGGGGTTTAGATTTTGTAGGCCCAATTAGTCCGACAGCTCATAGCACTCAATCTCGATATATTATCATTGCCACTGACTATGTGACAAAGTGTACGGAATCCATGGTGACATGTAAGGCTGATGCAAGGTCAACTACCAAGTTTCTCTTTGAGAACATTATTACAAGATTTGGTTGTCCCTTTGAGATTGTGAGTGACAATGGCACTCATTTTATAAATGGAGTGATAAAAGAACTCACTACCAACTTCATGATAGTTCACCATAAGTCCATACCTTATTATCCACAAGCAAATGACCAAGCTGAGAGTACCAACAAGACCTTAATTTCTATCATGACCAAAATGGTGGAAGCTCATCGCGCAGATTGGGATTTGAAGCTGACTTCAGCTCTATGGGTTTATCGTACTTCTTACAAAGTGGCTATTACTTGTACACCATTCAAAATGGTATATGGCCAAGAAGTAGTTATGCAATGGGAGTTTGTAATTCCTAGTCTACGCGTGCGTAATGAGAAGAAAAAGTTGAAATATGCGTAACGAGAAGAAAAAGTTGAAATATGAGGGAAAAGGACCGTATAGAGTATGCGTAATCACCCCACAAGGTACCATTCGGGTCGAAACTCTTGATGGAGTAGAAACCATTGGATTCCTCAATGGAAGTAAATTTAAAAAATATTATGACCTTTAAGCCAAGAGGAACTACGTGCCATCCATCAAAAAAAGGTAGCCAAGGCACAAGCCGAGTTGAAGAAGATACAAGCTCAAGCTGAGGCTAATGAGCAACAACAACGTATAAGTCGCCAATGAGAGGCCAACCTGGGAGTTACACATGCATTCCACGTTGAAACAAAGGATGATTGGTTGGACTCTGACACACCTCTACGATACCCTATTGAGCTAAATAGAGTCTATGGAAAAGTGCTATATAACGCCTTATTGGACAGGGTGCTAAGTATAATTTGCTATCATATGGGGTGTGGTGTCAGTTAGGAAAGCCATCTCTATCTGAGAGTATTATCCAAGTCAAGAATGTCAACAAGAAAAAACCACGGTTTTTGGAATTGGCACACTTCTGTCAGTTATGACAATGGGGTTGTAGCTGAAGACTTTTGGTCATGAATGCTGGAACTATGGAGGGTAATATAAACCTAGGATGCACGTGGATGATAGCCACCAAATGCACTATTGATTGGGGGACTGGGGGTGTCACAACGCAGAAACCAACTCTTAGCCCTGCCACTCAAGCCATAATCCCTGAGATATTGTCTCTTAAGGAAATAAAACCCAAAACATTGCATGTCCAAGAGCTTGAACCGTATGTCCCCATAGCCCAACTCTCCAGAGCTTCAACTTCTGTAGTTGAAATAAAGCTTGAGACACACAAGACCCATCTTAATATAACAAAGAAAACATACAAGTGGGTCCCTAAAGCTTCTTTAGCGACCATTGCTAATACTAAAAAACAGGAGCTTGGTAAGAGACGTCCCACTCGCCCCAAGAAACGTAAAGAAATATTGCGTTGGATTGCTAAAAAAACTATTGGAAGCCCAAGGCTACTATGAAGGAAATGATCAAATCTGGGTGCCAAAACGTAAATTGTGCTCTTATCTATCACCCAAGCCATGTGAGCCCAATCCTGTAGCTCCAAAACGAATTGAAGATCGCGGATAGGAAAAAAATCACGGAATGCTACACACCTGCTCCAGAGCTAGTTTGGGTACCAAAGAAAGAAAGATTTGTTCCACCTAGCTCAGGAACAGGGAAGTCAAATGAAGCTTCTTGCTCTTCATTTAATTCCTATATGGAAATAGAAGCTTTGACACAACCTCCACCTACCATTGTACATATCCATACAAACATGAAAGAGTTTGCACCTCCCGTTGTAAGTTCACCACCTACAACAACGTTGCAAATAAAATCATGGGAGAGTACCTTACCACCCTTGCAACTAGATGAAACGCATAGGGCGGTCAAAAACTATTAGTTAAAGCCTTCACCCATAACAACTTGGAACAATTGGTTTCAAAAGGTGACGACATCATTCCAAAAGGTATGATCTACCCAAGGAAGGGGAGAGTGTTTGCTGACAGTCATCATTCACTCACTCCCCTCTCAACCTTCCTCCTTGACCTCTCAATCTCCCAATCTTAGGGAATGTATATATAAAGCCTTATACTCACAAAAAACAAAAATAAAAAAGTAAAAGAGCAAGAGCCACCAAACAAAAATCTAAAAACCTACAAGTTCTATACATAACACAAAATCATAAAAACACATTATGCACAAAGACACGACCTTTTGATATGACCCCTTATAATATTTGCACTCTAACCATCATCTATCTGTGTGTACAAATATGGCTAGTATGATAGAGTCATCCACTCCTCCCTTGGGTGTGTGCGCGTATGTCGCACGTGTCAATGCAAGGAACTTGCCGATACACCGTGTGCGAGCCACAAATGGCTCCAAGCACACAACAAGCCTAAACTAGTAAGCTCAAAGAAAGCGATGGTGTGTCACTCACCGCTCTATGCTTGCTTCGTGGAGGATTCCTCGCCACGAAGAAGAAGGAGACGCCGCTACGCCGCTCTCAACCGCCTCGCCGTCGTCGTGCCGCCGCAATGCTCGATCGCACACACTCTCACACACTCTCTCTCTCTCTCTCTCACGCATACATACACACACACACACACAAGGAGATGATGAAGAAGAAGAAGATGGAGATGGAGCAAGAGCACTCTTCAATTGCACAAATGAGAGAATGAGTGAATTTTAGGTTTAGTTGACTTTTATATGAGATCTCCCCATTCACACTTGGGCGCCCATGCTTAGCCAACTAATCCCTTGAATGTTCCAGTTAGAGTGCACCTCTCATCGGCGAGCACTCTTACCCTTTTCCTATTGGACCGACAAGCCCTGTACCCGACTCTACCAAATAAATAATACAATGTTCGCCGTAGTTTACAACGTCTATCGTAGGTGATAGGGTGTCCGTGAGCCGTGAGGGTTAACATGCCCCCCTTCCTCATGTAGATTCCGTCCTCGAAAGCTATTGAGTTGAAGCTCGTTCGTCGAGGTGGAAGAGCATTTGAGATGAATGTCCTTAGCCTTCTTCGGTCACTGTAAAATCAAACAACATTGGCATAGTAATTGCATTCTCATAAGCGATTAAAAAGCATATGCAATTTTAGACAGACAAATTGATTGGTAGAAAAATTTTAAACAATTTGTCAGCAATAAACATTAAATTGCAATATAATCAAATGCATAAACAGATGTAGAGGTAAAAAATTAAACAAGTATGGGGTCGCTAATTTAATGGTCGAAAGGCACTAGAGATCGATATTAATACCATGGGTAAGCTTCTTAATTTTCTCTGATCAATTAAGTTGTTTAATCGCAAGAGCCAAGTATTTCATGTTCGAGGGCTGACTAGAAGCTATACCTAGAAGACCTTGTAGTTAAGCTACGATAAAAGGAATTTCTCATGAAATCATCGCCTGACTGATTACCTTTTCTTTGACCCCCCAAAGTCTTTTCACAGTGATTCAATTTTGATGTGTGTGCTTATTTTGTATGCCTTGGGTTTTTTGCTTTTCAAGGAAAAGCGCACACACTGAGAACCTCTAGGGCTCTAGTACCATAGGCGATACATGTGAGTGAAGTACCCAATCAAGCTGAGATTTCTCTTCCAGCTTAAGATTTTACATTGTGGCACTTTGATTTTTTGTTTGTTCATTTTTAGCATTTTAATTTTGTAACTTTGGGGGGTCATATAACACTGATACACCTCCCCAAGCTCATCACACAAGTAAACTCCCTTTATAATACTTAAGCTAAAGGTCAATAGGGTCAAGCCCACTAGAAAGCCCTAGTACATTTCACACAATGCTACCTAAATCGGATTAAGAACCTAAGTAACCATTGATTATTATGAAGGCATTCCCCATGGTATTAAGAGAAGATCTCTACCACCTAACTTGGTCAAACTAGCTTAGTTGGACTGCTTGATTTTTAAATCTAGACAAGTGATTATGACAAAAAATTCATTGAATTTAATGTTTGGTACTAAGAAAATGCGTTGAATATTATGCTACCAATCACAATCAAAGCAGACAAACATGGATGCAAAAAGATAAGGGGCAATGCTAATGGACAAGAAACACCTGTTTGTGTCGATGGTCGCGCTTGATTTGAAGTGTGAATGATAGAAAGATCCCATGAAGGTCCAAATCCTAACAACAGCAACACGTTCCTGTACACACTAAGAAACAAAAAGAATACCTCTAGGAGGCACATCAGTGGGAAAAGGTACCAACACTTATTGAACATAACAAAAAAAACATAAGAAATCCTAACCTAATTATTTGTACTCCCCCTAGAGAGTCAAGGGAATAGGATATTGTAGAGATTGGGGGGAAACCCTAAGGATAAACCCCTATCCTCGTCGTCGAGATAAACAAAGTCATCATCCATGAGACCATATGTGCCATCCGTGTAGTCATGTAAATCTTCTTCTTTATCATAGGTACCCATGTTTACTAAGAAAGTCACTAGACGCCTATAGTCATCTTGGTCAAAAGGATAGGCTTGTGCAATGGGAGAAACGCTCTCTACTAAGTATGGACCAGTCGTGGTCAAGAGACGTATCAGCCACTCTAACTCCTCAAAATTCCTCTCACATGCTAGCGTACTTACCAAATCCCATTCACATGCAAGCACCGAAAAGACCATGTGAAACATTTGTGAAAAGTAACGAGGGTACCTCTCACTCAAGGCAGGAGTGGATGACTCTAGCGTACTAGCTATATGTGTACACTCAAATAGATGATGGTTAGAGTGCAAATATTACAAGGGTCGTGTTCTTGTGCATAATGTGTTTTTATGATTTTGTGTTATGGCTCTTGCTCTTTTACTTTTTTATCTTGTTTTTGTGAGTATAAGGCTTTATATATACATTCCCTAAGATTGGAGATTAAGAGGTCAGGGAGAAAGGTTGAGAGGGAAGCAAGTGAATGATGGATGCCAACAAACACTCCCCCCTTCCTTGGGTAGATCATACCGTTTGAAATGATGTCGTCACCCTTTGAAACTAGTTGTTCCAAGTTGTTATAGGTGAAGGCTTTAACCAATAGTTTTCGACCGCTCTATGCGTTTCATCTAGTTGCAAGGGTGGTAAGGTACTCTCCCATGATTTTATTTGCAACATCGTTGTAGGTGGTGAACTTACAACGAGAGGTGTAAACTCTTTCTTGTTTGTATGGATATGTACAATGGTAGGTGGAGGTTGTGTCGAAGCTTCTATTTCCGTATAGGAACTACATGAAGAGCAAGAAGCTTCATTTGCTTTCCCTGTTCCTAAGCTAGGTGGAGCAAATCGTTCTTTCTTTGGTACCCAAACTAGCTCTGGAGCAGGTGTGTCGCATTCCGTGATTTTTCCTTTCCACGATCTTCAATTTGTTTTGGAGCCACAGGATTGAGCTCACATGGGCCCGGTGACAAGTAAGAGCACAATTTACGTTTTGGCACCCAGATTTGATCATTTCCTTCATAGTAGCCTTGGGCTTCCAATAATGCGTTATATAGCACTTTTACATAGGTGCTGTTTAGCTCGATAGGGTATCATAGAGGTGTGTCAGAGTCTAACCAATCCTCGTCGATTTCAACGTGGAATGCATGTGTGACTCCAAGGTTAGCCTCTCGTTTTCGTCTTATACGTTGTTGTCGCTCCTTAGCCTTAGCTTGAGCTTGTATCTTGTTCAATTCTATTTGTGCCTTGGCTGCCTTTTTTGTATGGATGGCACGCAACTCCTCTTGGCTTAAAGGATCATAGTATCTTTTAAATTTGCTCCCATTGAGGAATCCAATGGTTTCAACTCCATCAAGAGTCTCCACACGAATGGTTCCTTGTAGGTGATCTCACATACTCTATATGGTCCTTTTCTCGCATATTTCAACTTTTTATTTTTGTTACGCACTCCATACATAAGGACTTTATCACCAACATTGATATCTTTGTTCTTTAGATGACGGTCAAACCATTTCTTCCTCCTATCTTTCTCCACAAGTGCATTTTGCACAGTGCCTCTCTTCATCTAGCCTTTCAAGGATATATAATCGCTCAACTAAGGGGTTACCATCCCAACCTTCTTGAGAAGCTACTCGAAGACTAGGAACGACAAACTCCCATGGCATAACCGCTTCTTGGCCATACACCATCTTGAATGGTGTGCATTTAATGGCAACTTTATACGCACTATAGAGCTGATGTAAGCTTTAAATCCCAATCTGTGCGATGAGCTTCCACCGTTTTGGTTAATATAGAGATTAAGGTCTTATTGGTGCTCTCAGCTTGGCCATTTGCTTGTGGATAATAAGGTGTGGATTTATGGTGAGCTATCATAAAGTTGGTAGTGAGTTCTTTTATTACTCCATTTATAAAATGATTACCATTGTCACTCACAATCTCAAAGGGACAACCAAATCTTGTAATAATGTTCTCAAAGAGAAACTTGGCAGTTGACCTCGCATCGGCCTTATGTGTCGCCGTGGCTTCCGCCCACTTTGTCACATAGTCAGTGGCAACGATAATATATCGAGATTGAGTGCTACGAGCTGCCGGACTAATTGGGCCTACAAAGTCCAAACCCCATTTTTCAAATGGTTGAGTCACTTTAACAGGATGTAAGGGCATCCTATCCTTTTGTTGTGTGATCTTGTAACGTTGGCATTCATCACATCCTTTTGCAAAAAGTAATGCATCCTTAAATAAGGTTGGCCACCAATAGCCTGATTGCAACACCTTTCTAGCTGTTAGTTCCCCTGAGAAATGTCCTCCGGCTATAACCATGTGGGCTTCTTGCAGTATGTATAAATACTCATCCTCACGGGCACAACGTCTAAGAATATCATCCTTCCCTAACCTGTAGAGAGTTCCCGCAATGAGAGAGTAAGGTTCACATTCTTTTAACAGTTTTTGAGCTTTGTCTTTACGAAGCTCTTTGGGTGGAAAACCATAAACTAGAAAGTTCACAATCTTCTCACTCCATTCAGGTATGGTTTCGACTAGGAATAGAGAAGTATCAGGCAATTCATCATCGACTCTACTAGGGGATTCACCATTGGGTATGCGAGACAAATGATCAGCTATGACATGTCTTTTACTAGGTCTCACCACAATGGTAAAATCAAACTCAAGGAGAATTAACAACCATCGTGTAATTCTTCTCGTAGAACAAGGTTTATTTACTAGATACAACAAGGCATGATGATCAACATAGAACACAAACTTGTTGGCTAGAAGGTAGTAGCGAAATTTCTTCACTGCATAAATCATACCTAAACCTTCTCGCTCTGTAGTGGTGTAGTTTCTTTCGGCATCATTCAACTGACGACTTGCAAAGCTAATGGGGTAGTCCAGTTTATGTTCTCCTGGTTGAGCTAGAACACACCCAATAGCAAAGTTCGATGCATCAATATGCACATGAAAAATTACATTCCAATCGGGCACTCGTAGAATAGGAGCGCTGTTCAAGGTCTTTTTCAATGACTCATAAGCATGGTCACACTCCGCAGTCCATTGGAACTCAATAAGAAGCTTGTACAAAGGACGAGCTATCTCGGCAAAGTTTGAAATAAACCGTCGGTAATAACCAACATGGCCCATGAACCTTTGAACTCCTTTATAATTTGTAGGTGGTGGCAATTCAGCAATGGCTTTAATTTTGCTCTCATCTGTGGAAATCCCATTTTTGGACACTATATGCCCTAAAATGACTCCATGTTTAACCCAAAATTGGCATTTGAAAGGGTTTAAGGAGATGCGATACAATCTACACTTCTCAAACACTTTTCGTAAGCATGATAGATTTTTTTTCCAAGAGGAATAAACACAAAGGTAATCTAAGAAAGCTTCATAAAACTCCCTCAAATATTCGCTAAAAGCAGTGTTTATCAATCTTTGAAAGGTAGCAGGGGCATTGGTTAAACCAAAAGCCATAACACGAAATGCGAACACTCCAAATTCGGTTATAAAGGCTGTTTTAGCTTGGTCCTCCAGCGCAATTGTGATTTGATTGTAGCCAGAGTACCCATCTAAAAAGCTACAAGCTTCCTTCCTTGCAACTCTTTCAAGCACGTGTTCTGAATATGGCAAGGGGTAATGGTCCCTCCTAGTGGCGGCATTGACCTTCTTGAGATTAACGCACACTCTGAGTTTCCCATTCTTTTTTGGCACAATCACTATTGGTGACACCCATTCGGAGTGCTCAATAGGGTATATGAATCCGCATTCCACAAGCTTTTCAATCTCTTCTTGAACGATTTTTGCATATTTAGGATTCATTGGGTAGGGTCGTTGCTGAACTGGTTTAGCCATGCTATTCATAGGGATTGTGTGTTGCACCACGGAGGGTGGAACACCTTTCATATCATGATAAGTCCAGGAAAATATATCCCTGAATTCCTTGAGAAGTTCTTTAAGTACACACTCCTCAGTCTCGGTCAGATCTTGGGCAATGAAAACAGGTTTAGACTCTTCTCCTGGGTCTGCTAACTCTATTTCCTTAACTATCGCTGGACCATCATAGACTCCATTGCTCCCATCGATAGGTTTTCTTTGAGCCTTTGTATACACAACCTTACGTTCCTCTGTGGTATAGGATTTGAAATGTTCAGGTGTAGGGTGTAAGTATGTGGGGTCCTATCGTTCTGTGGATTTTGATTTAACTTCTGATTCCTTTTGTTGTTGAGCTAACTCTCGATTTTGTCGTCTCCTTACGGTACGGCTCAACTTTGGCTTCTCTGTAGCCTCTAGTTGTGCGATGTCAATGGGTTGTGGACTACACCACATAACGCATTGAAGGTATTCACCCCAGTTATCTACCAACTTTCGATGAGCATCACATGCCCCTATATAATTAAGCCATTCTGCGATAGATTTCTTTTCATTTATTCTAGCACGCACATTTGTACAATATCATCGCCTCTTATATCTCTTACTCTTCTTGTTTAATTCTCGATTACGATTGATTTCTAGTGAAGACTCACTAGATGAATCACTACTTGTGTCTTCTGCTCCCTTGGATAGATTATCATCTAGGTTACCATTGGGCCCTGAATGGTTTGTCCCCACATTTGCACTAAGATTTAACTTAGATTCTTCATCCTCAGAGTCAATTTCAACTGATGATTCTGACCCCAAATCGTGTGGGCTATAGTCTTGTGAGGTGATACTGGTTTCAATGCCAATCAAACTTTCATCTTGTAGATCATCAGAAGCTATATGCATTGCTTCTAGCATGTTTAAGGGTACAAGTGGTGGTATTTCATCCGCCTCAGGTATTACCCAGGTCGTCCCCCTATTTCCCCAAGTGTCTATGGTTGCTGCTAGGTGGACCCAATCCACATTGTCCGACTCAGTCATCCCAGGTAGTACATCCATATAAGGAGAATCTTCCCCAACATCAGTGTCCACTTTACACGTGTAACAATACTGCAATGGGGCCGAGTGAACTATGGTGTCAGATCTATGATCAATTATAAACCTGTTTCCTAGAGGATGTGCTCGACCCATCACAAGATCCACTCGAATGACAGAATCTTGGAACTGCAGGTAGACATGGTTTTTGGACCAGTCATGCACCATTTTTGCTTCCCTCATGAAAGGACGTCCTAAGATCATCTCTGATGCCATAGTGTGTTTGGAGAAATCCATAACAATGAAGGTAATCCTTATTTTATTTCCAAAGACCTTGATCTTGAGATCTTCTAGCATCCCAATAGGTTTAACAATAGACCCATTGGCCATCTTCACTACTATGGTCGTGGTCGCAAGGTGAGGTCTTCCCTTAGTTTCCTAGCAATTTTTAGTAACAATGCTAACCCCAACGCCACCATCAAGGATTCCCTTCACAGTTAATCCCTTAGTAGTGATTGGTATAGTTGCATTGGATTCATCACCCTCAAAGTATTGTCCCAACTTGTTAACAGGTATTTCTATAACAAGGTTCTCATCTAGGTTGGGTTGTGGATCTATGTATTCCTCCTCTATTGGCATCTCCCCAGCTCCATCCATCTGTGCAAATTGTGATAGCCCAAACTTCAGTTCTCCATTGAGGAAGGCTTGAAGAGCTGATACTAGCTCAAGGTCTTTATATAGTTTGGACATGATGGTGGTTCTAACTTCTGAAGACATGAAATACATCTATTTGGCAATGTTTAACGGCACCTTTTGGCCTTGAGTCCCTTGACGTGGGGAAGATGGGATCTCCATTTCTTCGATAGGATCAGGTAGTCCCTCTGTAAACATTCTTTCCATCAAGAAGTGAGTACGCCCACTTTCCCATGACTTTAAGTCACTTTCTTCTTGGATGACACTAGGTATGTCCAAGGGTCTATGGACTTGGTGAGGTTGTTGTTGTGTAGGGAACACGGTGTCTGTAATCTGGATCTTCCTAGGTGCTGGTTCTAGATCCCTTTGGGTATCTTCTACCAAACTCCTTAATTGCTGGACTCGCTCAATCTCCTCTGTAGGGTTTGGGTAAGTTCCTATCTTCTTTTTGGATCCTGGCCATTGTGGCTCATGAAGATCTTCCTTGTTGGTTTCTATGTTAGTGGTCGTTTTGGTCTCCATGGTTTCACATGAATCAGAATCTTCTTTAGCGTCGTTCATATATACGGGGTCGTCACCAGTCCCTATGTTGGTCTTTGAACTGGGGTCTTACTTCGCTGCTTTTTGCAATCTCTTTCTTCGTGTTTTCTTCTTTTTCTGAGATTGGGCAATTGATGCTGTGTCTCTTTCCTCAAGAATATAATTTTGTTTTTAGAGCATCGATCGTGTGAGTACGTTTATTGGTACCACGGGTGTACTTGGTGATGGCTCCTCGGTAACTTCAATTAAGTTTAATGGCGTGATCTTCGGTGCATTTGGATTATTTGGAAATTGGGCAATCAAATGATCTATGCCACATCCATTACACATGAGTATCGGCATTGTAAACATGCTCGCTTGATTGGTTTGCATTAGTGTGGCGTTCTTTTGTAGCCTAATAGGACACTCGGCTACACGATGTGGACCTCCACACTCATAGCATTGAAGAGGTGGTCTCTTAGCAGTGTAATTGATATTTTGGCCTCTTGCCGAAGAGCAGCTACTTGATATACAGGTTTGACTTGTCCCAAACAGTCCTCCATGTATTATTGTGGACTTTCTTCAAGCACATCCATCCCATAGGCGATATTAGGATCTATATCTTCCTCACAGCCTTCCAAATGAGAAATAGATGACTCACAACCCACTTGATTCATAGAAGTGATTCTCGGATGTGGTGGTTGCGGTCCTAGCACTGGAGGTGGTAAGGGTGTTGTTTGAACAACATTTTGGGCCCTAGGGACCATGTGTTGTGCTGTTTGTTCAAGAGGTGGGTCCGGAATCAATGCAGGCACTCGAGGTGTGTATGTCCATACTAAGGTTGGTCTATTGGCCATCGCGCGCTTAAATACAATGCAATACTTAGCTTGATGACCATACCTTCCACATGCATTGCAGTTCCCATTGAATTTTACTCTAAAAGTAGGGAATTCACTGGTACTATGCGGTCCATAGCATAGTGAGCACCATTGCTGCTCCCTTCTTGGATACATATGATTGTTTTGCGGAGCAGTATTGTCTCTAAGACTCTCTTGAATAGCCTTGGTGAGATCTGCTAAAGTCATCTCAGATATCTTTGGCTCCTTAGCAATAGGCTTTAGGGTCATTGGCTGATGCCATGATGCTTGCGAGCTAATAGATTTAGTCTCAACAGACACTCTTTCTCCTTGAATTATTAAATTATCCTCCAATTGGATTGCATTGGTTGTGACCGCTTCCCAAGTGGTGATACCTCTAATAACTAGGCCATTGTAGATATCCTCATGTCGTAATCCCCTAATGAATATATCAAGAAATTGGTTATTGTTGAAGCGCTCATTTGGATTACAACGAGAATTCAAATGCTTCAAGCGACTTATAAAGTCTCTCACCGACTCTCCTTCCTCTCGTTGGGCTTTCTGGAGCTGAGAGGCTACACCCCAAATCACTCCCTCTCGTATGTATTCTTTTAAGAACAGTCTCCTAAGAGTAGGGTAAATCGTTTTTTCTTCCACCCTTAGGGTTCTATACCAATCCCCAGCCTTTCCACTTAAGGTTAGGCTTAAAGCATTGCTCTTATGTAGGTCATTGTGTTCTCCTAGAGAATCCCATATTTGTTCAAACACTTCGATATGATTTCTCACATCCCCGTCTCCACTAAATTTTTTTGTGAGCTTGGCTATTTGTACTGCCTTACTTCTAGGCTCTCTATCAGGCGTGTAACGCATATTCTCAACAATAGATCGACCGATAGCTTGAGCAAATGTTGCCAAGTCACCTAAATGAGCAGGCACCGTGGGTGAAGGCGCTCCAGAGACTACATGTGGAGTAGGTATTGGCATTGGGCTTGGCGCATAGGAAGCCCTTGGGTTCCACGTTGGGTACGGTGTTGTGCCAGTGGCGGCCCAAAGTTCATATGTGTGGCCCTAGGCATAGCAGACGTCGGATGTGACATGCTAATGCTAGCTGGTATAGTCCCATGGAAATAAGAACTTGGGTATTGTGGTTGTGGAGCATAGGTTGTTGAAACAATGGGAGGAGTAGAGACTACATGAGTACGAGGACCCCTAGGTGTATACGATTGGTACACACTTGTAGGTACTGTTGCAGGCATTGAGCTACCATGTATTGGTGCTTTCCTAAAAAATGAGGTCCATGGCATGTTTCTTGGCATGCCCATCATTGGGGTAGGCATGGTAGCCGTGGTGTCATCAAGGGAAAGATGAGCTAGGCTTGGAAAGGTGAAGCTATCACATGTGGGCTCAGATTGCACTGAGACCCCTAGAGAAACAACATATGGGGGATCCATCGGACTTACCGAGGGAGTCTCCATTTGCGATAAGGTTGGTTGTTTAGCCTTCCCTGTATCCAAGAATCTCATGAGACCCGTTGAAGGCATGTTGATCCCCTTGTTCTGTCTCTCTAACTCAATGACCCTATGGATGACCTCGCAAACTCTTTGTTGTTGATCCTCCACACTAGTAGCACCCATTGTGGATTGTAGGACCCACCTGATAGGTGTGACCTGTGTATAGGTCGATCAGAGTTTCCGTTTGTAGTTCGTACTCCCAGTTCTCATTTAAGAACACTCTATCTAGGATTGAGGTGCTAGGGGTGTCCTTTGAGCTAGATGCAATGTTGCTTTCTAGGGGTTGGCCCTTAGCGGTTGCTAAGTCAGGAGCACTTGATTGCTCTCTTAGCAAGGATATTGATATAGGGGCTTTCGCTTTTAACTCTCTTCGTTGCTCCGCCTTGCGTAAGCTCTCGAATTCCTTTTCCCTCGTTGCAAGGATATATCGCTTAACCTCTTGCACTTCGGCAAGGCTACTACCATCGGGTGATATGACCTCGAAGGGAAATAACTTTGAAGAGTCAAGAGGCGCAGTGAATGAAGTATTCACGTGCACATTCTCTAACGATATAGGGTCTACGTTGGTCACGAATGGAGAATTTACTTCCCCACCCCCATCATTTACATCATTAGCTCCATGTTCGGAGCGAGTGGCTCTACTAAAGGTTTCCTTCAGGTAGCTAAGCACGCTCGGCCCGGACCGCGGGCCCATGGTATGCATGTCTTGGCTTGAGCTATCGGGATTAGGCATTGGGAAACCCTCCATGACGTCGTAGTCAGAGGAAGAGTCACTAGCTGCTATGTTCGGGACTTGGTTTGTACTACCTTGGGTCCCCGTCGAGGGCCCAGAACCTAAAGTAGGCGGATATTGAGAACTCGCGTAAGTCGAAATTCTTTCTAGTTGCTCTGTCTCTAGCACACGACCAGAGCGCAGATGCATGTGCCTTTCGCACCCTACTGTTGGGGTATAAAGCCCAATGTGGTTGCCCAGGTAAGTGGGCGGGCCGCCAGGTATGCACACATATTCTTTTGTAAAAACCTAATAAGAACTCACTATGCTCTACACATTACAGTAGAGCGAGTTCACCATATCGTCGTGCTCTTCTTCTCGCACTCTCTCTCGCGTTGCACTTCCGCTCGTACTCCTTCAACTGGTATCAGAGCTCAGATCGAGGCTCGGGGCAGCACTGCAGGAGGCTAGAGTCACCAGCTCAGATTGGAGTGAAATTCGACAGGCGAAGACACGGCCCCAAATCTTGTGGGTAAGCCTGAAGGGCTTGGTGTTCTCAGAATTTCATTCTGAGGTCATCTCGGCCACCGTTCGGCTTCAACAAAGGTCTGCGCAGGCCATTTTCGACTACGTGGTCTCGGCGGGTGCAGATCCGACTCTGCAAATTTGGGGTTTTCGGCCTACGTCTGCCGGTGCCGAGGATATTGACACTCCCAGAGTGTTGATTTGTGGCTGTCTACACATCGAAGGACGGATCACAGTTCTTGGAGGCGTGTCACATACGACACGGGCGCATCTACACACAGACTGTAGGAGACATCCACTAGTTCATCAGGTAGCTTGTGTTTGCTGCTTGATATTCCAGATTTCATCCTGACATTGCAGGTACTGCCACATGGGATGTATTGTCAGAGATGATGTATGTCTGTTGAGGGTTTGCTGGCTGTGAGTCACGCAGCAAACAACTGCCGCAGCGGTTACAACATACAGTGGGAAATTTGTGGATATATGACTTTGTGGGAAGTCTATGTACTGTCAGATTTACTGCAGCCTTTGTTGAGGGTCGAGTGAGGTTTTATTAAGCTGGGGGATTCTCGAATGTTGAGATCCTTTCGGTGATACAGGTCTTGGAGCAATCCCTCGAGCACCCTTAGATAGGCAGCTAGGATGTATTGACTGTGAGTTAGACAGTTGGGATTGCATCTTTGCTTTACTGCCATTGAGGCATTGTCGCAGTCTATGCTTACAGGACAGTGACAGGACAGTCAGAGACAGTACAGGTGCAAGACAGGTTTACCCATAGCTTACAGTGTTAGAGAGACAGTGGTTTTTTGAGCTGTTTTTTGGCCTGTTTTTAGTATACCAGAGCCATTTTACAAAGGAGACTCTGCCAAAATTTCTGAAGAATCTGAAGCTTTCTTGGTTCATTTGACAGGTTGATATTGGTTCAGAGGTCAGTTTACAGGGGAAACTCTGCCGAATTTTTCCAGGAAAGTAAACTACTGTGAAGCGTAGCTATGGCTGGATCACAGGACACTGCTCTTTACAATATCAAGAAGCTGGATGGAACCAATTTCATATTGTGGAAGAAGAAGATTTGGCACGTGTTGGTACAAAAGAAGCAGATAAAACCTATAAAGCTCAAGGGGATAAAACCAGAAGATATGGACGAAGATGAATGGAGAGAAATGGATGAATTAGCACTTTCTACCATTATGCTGACTTTGGCAGAAAGCGTTTACTTCAATGTAGCAGACGAGATGTTGGCTTATCAAGCATGGATAAAGCTGAGTGATCTTTATGAGAAGCAGAGTGCAGCTTCACAGGTATAGTGGCTTAAGAAGCTTGTTGACTTGAAGATGAAAGAAGGGACTCCTATGTCCAATCATCTGAATGAATTCAACACCATCTACAGTCATTTGTCAGCTCAAGGTGTCAAGTTTGATGAACCTGTTAGAGCTATGTTCCTGTTGATCACATTGCCAGAAAGTTGGGACACTTTTCGCATAGCTTTAAGTAATTCTGCACCTCCAGATGGTTTGAACATAGCAGGTGTAGAAGGAAGTCTGCTTACTGAAGAAACCAATAGAAAGACAATGGACAAAGGCAAAGGAACAGCCTTAGTTGTCAAGGGAAGGACCAAAGAAAAGTACAAAGGTGGAAAGAGGAATCAGTCTCGTAGCAAGTCCCGCAGTGCTAAAGGCAAGAGTGACATAGAATGCTACCATTGTGGCAAGAAGGGTCACATGAAAAGAGACTGCAGAGAATGGAAAGCAGAAAAAGGCAAAGAGAAAGCTGAAGACCATGGTGAGAATAACAAGTAGTCCTCAGTGAAGATTCAAGAAATAAATGTGACAAACACTGTTGCAGAGGATGACAGTCTAGTGTCAGGAGACATCTACTTCTTGAAGAATACAATGGACTCGGCTCTTCTTACATCATCTGATGGAAATGCACTAAGTGACTGGATTATAGACTCAGGGGAATCACTTCATGTGTCTCCAAACAAGGAGTGGTTTACCTCTTATGTGACCACTAAAGATCATGTTCGGCTAGGCAATGGGCAGACATGTGAGATCTTAGGTGTTGGAGATGTTCAATTGAAGTTTCAGAATGGCTCTTCTTTCACGCTGAAGAATGTGAGACATGTTCCCGCAATTACAAAGAGCTTGATCAGCACAGGTTTACTTGATGATGCTGGCTACGTCACCACTTTTGGACAGAACATGTGGAAGATATCCAAGGGTTCTATGACAGTAGCACATGGAGTAAAGTCTGGAGGACTTTACATGATTTATGTATCAAATGTCTCTAAAAATGTAATCAATGTAACCGAGCCGCCGAACGTTTCTTTGTGGCATAGACGGTTAGGACATATGTCCAAGAAGGGAATGGAAATCTTGTCTCGTTCTGGTTATTTGCCTGGCTTTTCATTTAATGATTTTGAATTCTGTGAACATTGTCTGTATGGTAAGCAAACACAGCAGCCACATAAGCATAGAAGCAGTAGAAGAGATACACAATTGGCACTTGTTCATAGTGATTTGTGTGGACCTATGCCTAACCTATCTCTAGGGGGAGCTTCTTACTTTATGATATTTATAGATGATTACTCGAGGAAAGTATGGGTTTACTTTCTCAAGCACAAGGATGAAGCGTTTAGTGTTTTCAAAATGATTGTGACACTTGTGGAGAATCAGAGTGGCAAGAAGCTTAAATGCTTACGCACTGACAATGGTGGAGAGTATGTTTCAAAGGCCTTTCAGGACTTTTGTGAGTCAAAAGGTATAAAACGTGAACTTACTGCTCCTTACAATCCTCCTCAAAATGGTGTTGCTGAGAGGATGAATAGGACCATACAAGAGAAGGTCAGAAGTATGTTGTCTAATGCACAGCTGCCAAATGGGTTTTGGGCTGAAGCTATATCAACAGCTGTTCATCTTGTAAATAGATCTCCTAGCAAGGTTTTGCAGAAGGATTCAGTGCCAGAGATGGTATGGTCAGGAAAAATGCCGTCATACAAGCATCTCAAAGCCTTTGGCTGTGAGGCATATACTCACGTTCCAAAGGAATTTAGGAACAAACTTGAGCCAAAGAGTAGAAAGTGCATCTTTCTAGGCTATGGTAATTATGGTGAGATGGGGTACAGACTTTGAGATCCCGAATCCAGAAAGATTGTCTGCAGCAATGATGTTCACTTTAATGAATCCAAATATCATTCTAAACCAGAGAGGGTTGAGGAGATTAGAAGAGTTGTCTTCCAAGAAGATGGACCTGCACATGCAAGACAAAATGTCAGGGCTCAAGAGGAGCAAGGATAGGATAGAGTGGAACCACAGGTTGTGGCTGAGCCTGAGCCACCTATTGTGCGTAGATCTGGACGTGTCATGCGACCTCCTGATAGGTTTGTTCCATCTATGAACTATGTCATGTTGACTGATTGCAATGAGCCTTCATGTTACAAGGAAGTAGTGCAAATGAAGGACTCTGGGAATTGGCAATTGGCGATGCAGTCAGAGATGACAGCTCTGCATAAAAACAAGACATGGAAGCTAGTTAAATTACCATGGGACAAAAAGGCTCTACCCTGTAAATGGGTTTACAGGTATAAGATCACCGCTCATGATAGTCAGCCAAAGTACAAAGCAAGGCTTGTTTCCAAGGGCTTTAAGCAAGAACAAGGCATTGACTTTGATGAAGTCTTCTCTCCGGTGGTCAAAATGACTACATTGAGATGCTTTCTTGCATTGGTTGCCATATTAGATTTGGTGTTGCACCAAATGGAGGTCAAGACAACGTTCTTGCATGGTGATTTAGATGTGGAAATTTACATGCAGCAGCCAGAAGGGTTTGTTGAGAAAGGCAAGGAAGATTGGGTATGCCAGTTGTTAAAGAGTCTCTATGGCTTAAAACAATCACCGAGGGCATGGTACCATAAATTCCACAAGTTTATGCTTTCTCAAAGCTACAAACGTAGTGAGTTTGATCACTGTCTATATACAAAGAAGGCTAAGGATGGTAGTTGGCTGATCCTTATTTTGTATGTGGATGACATGTTGATTGCTGGCAAGCACTTGGAAGAAATTTCAGCTTTGAAGTCAAAGATGGCAAAATCGTTTGACATGAAAGACATGGGTGAGGCAAGTCATATACTTGGTATGCGCATTGAGAGAGACAGATCAAAGAAGTTGATGTGGTTATCTCAAACAGAGTATATTGACAAGGTTTTGCAACGTTTCAATATGGAGAAGGGAAAGGCACTGAGTGTTCCATTGCCACCATATGTGAAACTTAGCAAACAAGATTGTCCTGTGTCTGAGGAAGAAAAGGCTGAAATGGATAAGATTCCATATGCGTCTGCAGTGGGTAGTTTGATGTATGCAATGATTGCTACTCGCCCAGACATTGCATTTGCAGTGGGAGTAGTAAGTCGATACATGTCAAACCCAGGCAAGAAACATTGGTAGGCAGTGAAAGGAATATTGAGATACCTGAAAGCTACAAAGAGAATGCGTATATGCTATGCGAGTCAGGAGCTAAGTGTAAAGGGTTTTACAGACTCAGATTATGCAGGTGACTTAGACAATCGAAGGTCTACGTCAGGGTATGTCTTTACATTGGCTGGTGGAGCAGTATCATGGCGTTCTAGATTACAAGATTGTGTTACTCAGTCTACTACAGAGGCTGAATATGTTGCAGCATCAGAGGCATGCAAAGAATCAATTTGGCTTAATCGACTAGTAACAGATTTGGGAATCAAAGAAGAGATGCCTGTGTTATATTGTGATAGTCAAAGTGCTATACAATTGGCTCGCAATCTAGTTTATCACTCAAAGACAAAGCATGTGGATGTGAAGTATCATTTCATCAGGGAAATGCTCGAGGATAAGCAACTTCAGCTTGTCAAAGTTCACACCACAGAAAATCCTGCTGATCTACTTACAAAAGGACTTCCCTCAGAGAGATTTGCGCATTTTCGCAA
The DNA here is from genome assembly GCF_014529385.1 of Adiantum capillus-veneris. Taxonomy (NCBI): domain Eukaryota; kingdom Viridiplantae; phylum Streptophyta; class Polypodiopsida; order Polypodiales; family Pteridaceae; genus Adiantum; species Adiantum capillus-veneris. The sequence goes on along the minus strand of NC_140934.1, from coordinate 170,477,438 downwards.
GCAGTTAGGTGTAGGGTAGTATAGCACTTCTCTACATCTCTTGTATAGTAGCTTGTATAGTAGCTTCTCTCACACTTAAAGTACCACATTGGACTTTAAGTGGGAGGTTGTTGGGGTATAAAGCCCAATGTGGTCGCCCAGGTAAGTGGGCAGGCGGCCAGGTATGTACACATATTCTTTTGTAAAAACCTAATAAGAACTCACTATGCTCTACACATTACAGTAGAGCGAGTTCACCATATCGTCGTGCTCTTCTTCTCGCACTCTCTCTCGTGTTGCACTTCCGCTCGTACTCCTTCACCTACAAGCGTCGGCGAATAACCTCGAAGGTCAACCACTTACCTTTTTTAAGTGTCCGTTTTCGCTCGTGTTTTTTACGTTTTTAATTTTTTTTAATGTTTGATTTTTTTGATTAAAGTGTTTGATAGCTCGAAACGAGCGTATCACTTAGAGGGTCGCCGTGTGCTTTACAACACAATTTTCAGGCATCTAAAGTTCCGTTGGTCCTCAAAAAATTGATTTTTAGCTACGTGTGAAGCTAAAATTCGTAATTTTAAAAGGCGGCTGAGGCCTAGGCCTGAGCGTGAGCTTGGGCTTGGGTCTGGGAGATATTCCCGATCCCGATCCTACCTTTAATTTTTTTTTAAATTTTTTATTTTTAAATAAAAAGGATAAGGTCGCCGCGGTCTGCGCGAGAGCACACACACACTCTATCTACCTACTCTTAACTAATACACCTACTGTTACACACTAACACACTCTATTAACTCTCACAGATCTACTTCCTACTTACTGTACACAGAAAACTAACAACCTTAGTACATAGAGAATAAACACAGTACCTTTTGAAAACTCTATTAACAAAGAAAACTAACAACCTTAATACACAGAGAATAAACACTGTACCTTTGAAAACTCCATTAACAAAAAAAACACACAGTATAACACCAAATCCCTCTTCTCAACACACACACCCTCCTTCCTTACCTTTCCTACAATAGAAATTGCACCACAAAAGAAGCACAGAGTGCTACTCGAGCTTAATGCACGCCATTCCCCGGCAGCGGCGCTAAAAATATGCGCGTATGTTGCACGTTTCAATGCAAGGAACTTGGTGATACACCGTGTGCGAGCCACAAATGGCTCCAAGCACACAACAAGCCTAAACTAGTAAGCTCAAAGAAAGCGATGGTGTGTCACTCACCGCTCTACGCTTGCTTCGTGGAGGATTCCTCGCCGCGAAGAAGAGGGAGACGTTGCTACGCCGCGCTCAACCGCTTCGCTGCCGTCGTGGCGCCGCAATGCTCGATCTCTCTCTCTCTCTCTCTCTCTCTCAAGCATACACACACACACAAGGAGATGAAGAAGAAGAAGATGGAGATGGAGCAAGAGCACTCTTCAACTGCACAAATGAGAGAATGAGTGAATTTTAGGTTTAGTTGACTTTTATATGAGCTCGCCCCATTCACACTTGGGCGTCCATGCTTAGCCAACTAATCCCTTGAATGTTCCAGTTAGAGTGCGCCTCTCATCGATGATCACTCTTACCCTTTTCCTATTGGACCGACAAGCCCAGTACCTGACTCTACCAAATAAATAATACAATGTCCGTCGTAGGTTACAACGTCCGTTGTAGGTGATAGGGTGCCTGTGAGACGTGAGGGTTAACAGGGTGAGAGGTACCCTCTTTACTTTGCACAAGTGTTTCGTATAGTCTTTCTGGTGCTCGCATGTGAATGGGATTTGGTAGATACGCTAGCGTGTGAGAGGAATTTGAGGCGTGAAAATGGTTGATACGTCTCTTGACCACGACTGATCCATACTTAGTAGAGGATGTGTCTCCGATTGCACAAACTTACCCTCTTGACCAAGATGACTATAGACGTCTATTGATGTTCTTAGTGAACATTTGTGCCTCTAATGATGAGGAAGAGTTACATGATTACACGGATGGCACATATGGTCTCACGGATGACGACTTTGTTTTTCTTGATGATGACAAGGATAGGGTTTTAGCCTTAGGGTTACCTCCCAACCTCTACAATATCCTGATCCCTTGACTCTTATAACATTTAATGGCCTAGTACTTGTGTGTAGTGGAAAATAGCATAGGCGTAGTGAGCATTTCATTAGAATAGATTCCTAGTGAGCATAGCAAGAGTGCTTGGATGGAGAGAGAGAAACAAAAAGCATAACACCTTGTTAGATAGGCATGAACAATACTTCAAAAGAGAGAGAAATTAAGCTATTGACAACATTTGAGGACCGGATTTACATGGAGCCGGTCCCCCCTCCAAAAGGCTTTGTATTATAGGTTTCCCCCATCAAGGGAGACATTTTACAATACAATTCTTTGTGTTCCTTCAGTAACTAGCTAGTGCAATGAAGATGGAAACTTCAAGCACTAAGCAAACACTTATAAAACACAACATCAATTCCCTCATGGTCTCAGACCCAAGACCTCACACACCTTCAAAGATGGTGAGAGCTAGCGGGGTATGAGAGTAGATTGAGAGGAAGAACGAGTAGTCTTACGAGAAACAAGTATATCTCCTCACATAATCACTCATAAAAGCTTAAAATAGCCTAGTAATTAGCATGGTAGAGGAGATGAACATGCATTGAAGCTTAGCTCTTGGTTAGATTTTCATCACAAAGCCAAGAGTTGTTGGTGTAGGCCTCCCTTCTCACAAGCTTGGAGTAGATGATGAGCTTTCCATTAAAGCTTGAGAAGGAGAGAGAGAGTCTTCTTGCTTCACACATGAGATTGTGTGAGATGTGTGTGTGTGTGATAATACCTTGCCAAAATCAGCCCCCCCTTTCTCTTGGTCGACCCCTCTTGCAATTTACTCTTGCTGGCACCCCATTGGACCGTGCAAAGCTTAGCCAATCATAATTGAGAAGCATAAGTGATAGCCTTGTGACATGTGTCCCCCTTTACCCTTTTATGATAGCTTTAGGTAATTAAATAATATAACTAAACTCTCATTGGACCCCTTTGTCTTCTGGCCAATAGGAAGCAGGCAAGCCATTGGGCTGTTGAATGCTCATTGGACCCCGTGGGAGACTGTCTAATAGTCTTCTAGAGAGCTTAATTCTTATTGGTTGTCTTATTAAGTGTTTTTAAATGAATTAAGCTAGATTTACTCTAGCCAAATTCTCATTGGTCCACCTCTATGGCCATCCAATAGGATTTGAGTGCACCTTGTGGGCAACTGGGCTAGGGAGATGACATGTGTCCCCTATTCACTTTGTGTAAAGGGAGCCTGTGAGTGTGTGTGTGTGTTTCTCTCTCATCCCCTACTTACAGGGCTTGCCCCCTCCTATGTAGGAGTCTTAAAGACTTTTGTGTACACTCACAAAGCATCCAATTTCCGTAAGATTTGACCATTGGACACAACCTTTGACTTTTGGAACCTTAGCATTTTGGAAGTCTTAATGGGCTGAACCTTAGGGTCTTTAAATCCCATTGTTGCACATTGCTCTTTTGCAGATGACCCCCCCTTTGGATCCTTATTTTCTCTCCTTTGGATCCCTATTGTGGCCGGTCTTCCAGCTTAACCAATATTCTAGCTTTTTCTCCCCTGGTACTTCCCCATATTAAATGATCAGTTTAACATGAGAAAATCATTTAGGAGAATTAGATATTAATTATTATGACCTTACCTCTCTCCTAAAATCATAGTCGTCCTCGACTATGGGATAGAGAAGATAAAGCCTATTCATTAGTCCTTTTTCTAGCGGGTAGAGGATCCCTATCTTACCCTACGACATTGTTCTAGAATGGATGACTAATCCATTTGGTGCTTGAGAGCCTAAGCTGCCGTAATCATGTCTGCACATTAGTCCTATCAATATTCCATAGTAGAATGACAAGCTCTGCTTGGTGTTTGGAAGATGTCGTCTCCACAAACTTTATTCTAAGCATGCATACTAGTTAGCATTTGTGCACAATAAAGAAAAAGAGAGTCTTATAAGACAAAAAGTTTGTTCATTTTAAACATTTGTACATTTGCTTACTCTAGGGAAGCATTGTAAGCATTGACAAGGTTTAGGTTATCCTTTAATTGTATGCCTTGCATCCATCTAGCATCTTCAAAAGGATAATTCTTAAACTTAATAAGATACCGTCTGATAGTCTTACCACCTCTTAATACCTTGCCTTCATGTCGAAGAATGGACTTGGGTTGCAGCACCTCTTCTTGGTCCTCAATCTCCGGTGGGTGTATAATAGTTGGTCCTTGAGGTGGCTCTCCTTTGTAAGGCTTTAATAGGCTCACATGGAAAGCATTGTGTATGAGCCAATGGCTGGGCAACTTGAGTTGATTAGCCATCTCATTGATTGGTCTAAGAATATGGAAGGAACCATAGTACCTTTTTGCTAACTTAGCATAGTACTTTTGGTGTCCCGTAGGATTCTTGCCCATCGTGTGCCTTAATCGAGCCTTGGGAAATTTAAGCAAGACCCAATCGTTTTCTTTAAAGGCTTGGCCTCTTCTGTGCTTATCAACAGTAGCCTTTTGCCTTTGCTGTGAGATAGAGATAACATCCTTAATCTTTTGGAAAGATTCTTGTAGGTCTCGGCTATACTCATCTACAGCGAAGATCTTCCTGTGTACCTTAAGTAGCAGGGGACTTTTTGATCTTCCCTCAATTACCTCAAAAGGTGATTTTCCCATGGAAGTATGTACAGTGTTATTGTAGGCATACTCCACTAAGGGTAAGTACTTCTCCCATTGGAACCTTTGATCTACTTCCGTTACGTAGGCTTTTCTCAAGAATTGTTAGGTTAGCTATTTCACTTTGGCCATCTGTTTGCGGGTGATAGGCTGAAGAGACGTTTGGCCTGGTCCCTAATTTTCAAAGAGACCCTTCCAGAAATTACTGGTCATTCTAGGATCTCTATCCGACACTATGGACATTGGCAAGCCATGGTACTTGAAGATTTGTGATATGAAGAGGGTTGCCATTTGATGGGCTTTGATAGTCTTTTTGACATGTATAAAATGAGCTTGTTTGCTAAACCTGTCTACTATCGTCCATATTCTCGTATTCCCATGGATAGACTTAGGCAATCCAAAGATAAAATCCATGGATATTCTCTCCCATGGTGAATTAGGGATTGGCAAAGGTTGAAGCAATCCAGGTTGCTTCCCTCTATCAAAATTCATCTTTTGGCATACCACATTTTTAGAAGCATACTCTTGTATGTTTGGTTTTATGGTAGGCCAATAGAAATATGTTTCAATCCCTTTTAGGGTAGACTGAATCCCTCTATGCCCCGCATAAGGAGGAGCATGAGATTCATACATTACTTTCTCACATAGTGAGTTAGTAACGCATAGTCTATTGCCATAGAGAAGATAACCATCTTGTAAAGTAAATGGTTCCTCTTTCTTCCCTAATGCAAGGGCTGAAATCACATCTCTAATATCGGGATCAATAGCATACTCATCTATTTTAGAAGATAGATCATTGTGAGTTGCTATGGAAAGTGCGTTCACTATCGGCCGTCTTGATTATGCTTGCCAGCAATGTGAGCAATATGAAAATGAAATTGCGAAAGGAAATATTGTGAGTTGATATGGAAACCGCGTTCACTATCGGCCGTCTTGATTATGCTTGCCAGCAATGTGAGCAATATGAAAATGAAATTGCGAAAGAAAGTATTCCCACCTCATTTGTTTGTCGGAGAGCTTGGTCTGCGTCATGAAGTACTTAAGGCTTTGGTGATCCATCCGCCGCACGATGAAAGGAGTCCCTAATAAATAGTGCTTCCATGAGTTCAAGGCATGTACAATAGCAAGGAGTTCCTTTTCATATATGCCTAGAGCTTGCTCAACAGGGTCGAGCCTTCAACTTTTGTAGGCTATGGCGTGCCCTTCTTGGAGCAAAATAGCTCCAAGGCAATCACCACAAGCGTCACATTGGACCTCAAATGGCTTTGAGAGATCCGGAAGTGTAAGCACAGGTTGAGAGATAAGCTTTTCTTTAAGCTTTTAGAAAGCATTGTTCTCCTTGATAGACCATGTATACCTAACGTTTTTATTTGTTAGGTCATGTAATGGTCTTGCTATTAGTGAGAACTTTTCTATGAAGCGTCTATAGTATGCACACATACCTATAAAGCTTCTTAGTTCATGAAGATTCCTTGGATTAGGCCATCCTTTTATTACCTCTAACTTTGATGGATCCATCTGGATGCCATCTTGAGAGATAATGTGACCTAAATATTGAATCTCTTGTAAGAAAAACTCACTTTTCTTTCGATTAATATAAAGTTTAATCTCTCTAAAGACTTGAAATATTACCTGGAGGTGTTGCTTGTGTTGGTCTAGTGAATTAGAGTAGATGATAATATCATCAGAGAACACTCTAGTAAAGGTTCGGTGAGGCCTGAATAGCTTCTCCATCAAGCGGTTGAATGTGGCTGGTGCATTGGTCAAACCAAAAGGCATTCATAAAGACCAAACATAGTGCGAAATGCGGTCTTTACAATGTCTTCATCAACTATCCTTGTTTGATGGTAGCCACTTTTTAAGTCAATCCTACTGAAGTAGGTCGACCCTTGCAGCTTATCAAATAGGTCTTCTACCCGTGGAACGGGACACCTATTTTTGATAGTGATCCTATTTAGTGCTCTATAGTCGACACACATACGATATGTGCCATCTTTCTTTTGCACTAATAACACAGGTGAGCAAAATGGAGATGAGCTAGGTCTAACCATGCCCTTCTCAACTAACTCGTGCACTTGCCACATAATCTCCTCTTATTGAGCTAGAGAAACTCTATAAGGAGGTTTATTAGGCGGTGAACTTCTTGGAAGAAGTTCAATTGCATGGTCATCATTGCCTCATTTAGGAGGTAGTTCACAAGGGATGTCGCCAATAAAAACATATTGAAATCGCTTGAGAAAATTGGATAGCTTTAATTCTTTGTGATTGTTTATATTTTCTTTTGCTAAAGCATTAGGTTCATTTTGAGAATCTTTAACAAAAATCATGTACACGGAAATAGAGCTCTTTATTGACTTAGAAAAGCTTGCGTATGTACAACGGTTATGGTGTTACCCAACTCTTAGGCATCTATGTACATATCTTTTTCCCTGTACTTAAAGTAGATTTTCCTTTCAGGGAATTTAACATTGGCAGCCATGCGATCAAAACATGGTTCCCCTAGGATTACATCCTCGTGCTTGAGAGGAGAAATAAAGAAGTCCTCTTTGTCGACATAGCTTTGGACATGGAGCCTCAATTTCTCTATTAAGGGAGTGACTGAAGCTTCTTGCCCCTTGAAAGCACCATCTGTGGCGGGTAGGAAATCTCCCATATCATAGGCTTTGGATGCCTAGCTTGGTGGCCAGCTCTATGGATATGAAATTGTGAGTAGAACTAGGGTCAAAGAGAATAAAAGCATCATGTTATCTTACCTTTCCCCAAGCATGGCATAGAGGAGATCCTTTGTGGTGGGCTTCCTCTTCTTGGATTTTCTCAAGGTCTTCAGGAGAGAGTTTGTTTTTGCCTTTGTAAACTCCCTTCTCCTTAGCTTTGTTGTTATTAGAATTGCCCTTAGTAGACTTTTGGACATTGCCCTTCCCCTTAGGCTCATTGGAACCCTTGTTTTCTATGGGCTTAAGATTTCTCTTAGCCCATCTTTTTGAAGAAAGTGGATTTGAGATGTAAGTCCCAAAACATGTCTACATATTTATGAATGGATTTGTAGGGAGAGAGCTTCAAGCTTTGCCATTCGATGAGTACTTTGTCTTTGGCATCGGTGGCCAAAAACTGCTTCATGATGAAAGCTTTCCATGTTCATGGAGCTTCACCGTTTGCCCGTAGGCTAGACCACCATTGCCTGGCGGACTTTTGAAAATGCATAGCTACATGGTGTAGCTTAGAGGATTCCATGAAGCCCTCATCTCCAAACGCCGCATCGAATTGTTGGATGAAAGCCAAGATTTGTACGTAGCACCAAAAGTGCCATCATAGGTAAGGAAAGAGATGCTCTTTCCTCTCTCTTTGAACTTCTTGAGCTTGGACGACCTCTTCCACGCCGGATAGGATTTCCTATGGCCTCTTCTTAATGCTGGTTTGAAAGTTGCACCATCGCTTTCTTCAAAAGATGAAGAATTTGAGGAAGATGGAGAAGAGGGTGACCTCTTTCTCGCCTTTTTCTTGCCTTTTTCCTCCTTGTCTGCACCATCAATTTCTTCATAAGAGGAAGAGGATGAAGAAGATGGAGAAGAGGGTAACCTCTTTCTCGCCTTTTTCTTCTCTTGTTTTTTGTCACCCCTCTTTGAATTATGATGTGGAGAAGTGCGCGATGGTCTTCTTCGTTTAGTAGGTGATGGAGAGCATTTTTCCCACCGTCTTCATGGAGCCATCTCTGTGGAGGTGGCAGGAGACTCACTTCTTTCTCTTTCCTTTGGTGGGGTCTCTTGAGCTCTCCTTTGGAAAGGAGACACATCATGAAGAAGTAAATTTTTGAGCCCTCTGTATGGATCCTCTTCTTCTTCCTGAATCGGAGAGAGGCCTATTTTGAGAGTCTTGCAAGAAGGTTTCCTAGGCACTCTCTCGTCATGGTGGGGAGTTTGGAGAATCCCATGAGCACATAGCTGCCATTGCACTTCACTTTGGAGGGATGGATTGCCCATGGCTTGTTGAAGCCTAGAAATAAGGTAGTTAACAAGCATAGGGGTATCATTAGTAGCCTGCTCATTAGCAAAATCAAAGCTATCAACATTAATTTCACTCTCTTTACTATTGTCAGCCATTCTAACAATTTTTAGGTGTACTTTTGTACTTCAAGCCCTAGTTTCTACTCTTCTTTACCCCTTTAGAAAAGCATGCAAGCTACTGTACCCGTGGCTCGAATATCATTAATTGCAAGGAATAGAAGAGAGGGTCTTTCAACACCAAAACAGTACCGGCTCCTATCAAGCTTCTAATAGCACAATAGTGGTTAAGCCATAGGCAAGCCCCATAGGACTCCACTATTAAAACCATAGCTCTCGATGGTGATACACCATTATTTGCACGAAGGTAGGCGCATTGCAAGGCTGAAAATCCCTATTCTACTTACTCAATTGCAATTAATAAAACCAACCATTTATAGCTAGCTTGAGGACCTCCCTTCCTGAACAAGAAAAGAGAAACCTTGTGCTCTGATACCAATGTTACATTTAATGGCCTAGTAACTTGTGTGTAGCAGAAAATAACATAGACATAGTGAGCATTTCATTAGAATAGATTCCTAATGAGCATAGCAAGAGTGCTTGGATGGAGAGAGAGAAACAAAAAGCATAACACCTAGTTAGATAGGCATGAACAATACTTCAGAGGAGAGAGAAATTAAGCTATTGACAGCAGTTGAGGACCGGATTTACATGGAGCCGGTCCCCCCTCCAAAAGGCTTTGTATTATAGGTTTCCCCCATCAAGGGAGACATTTTACAATACAATTCTTTGTGTTCCTTTAGTAACTAGCTAGTGCAATGAAGATGGAAACTTCAAGCACTTAGCAAACACTTATAAAACACAACATCAATTCCCTCACGGTCTCAGACCCAAGACCTCACACACCTTCAAAGATGGTGAGAGCTAGCGGGGTATGAGAGTAGATTGAGAGGAAGAACGAGTAGTCTTACGAGAAACAAGTATATCTCCTCACATAATCACTCATAAAAGCTTAAAATAGCCTAGTAATTAGCATGGTAGAGGAGATGAACATGCATTGAAGATTGGATCTTGGTTAGATTTTCATCACAAAGCTAAGAGTTGTTGGTGTAGGTCTCCCTTCTCACAAGCTTGGAGTAGATGATGAGCTTTCCATTAAAGCTTGAGAAGGAGAGAGAGAGTCTTCTTGCTTCACACATGAGATTGTGTGAGATGTGTGTGTGTGTGATAATACCTTGCCAAAATCAGCCCCCCCCCCCTCTCTCTCTCTCTCTCTTGGTTGACCCCTCTTGCAATTTACTCTTGCTGGCACCCCATTGGACCGTGCAAAGCTTAGCCAATCATAATTGAGAAGCATAAATGATAGCCTTGTGACATGTGTTGCCCTTTCCCCATTTATAAGAGATTTAGGTAATTAAATAATGCAACTAAACTCTCCTTGGACCCCTTTATCTTCTGGCCAATAGAAAGCAAGCAAGCTATTGGACTGCTGAATGCTCATTGTTCCCCTCGAGAGACTATCTAATAGTCTTCTAGAGAGATTAATTCTTATTGGTTATCTTATTAAGTGTTTTTAAATGAATTAGACTAGATTTACTCTAGCCTAATTCTCATTGGTCCACCTCTATGGCCATCCAATAGGATATGAGTGCACCTTGTGGGCAACTGGGCTAGGGAGCTGACACGTGTCCCCTATTCCGTTTGTGTAAAGGGAGCCTGTGTGTGTGTGTGTGTGTGTTTGTCTCTCATACCCTACTTGCAGGGCTCGCCCCCTCCTATGTAGGAGTCTTGAAGACTTTTGTATACACTCACAAAGCATCCAATTTCCTCAAGATTTGATCATTGGACACACCTTTGAATTTTGGAACCTTAGCATTTTGGAAGTCTTAATGGAATTAACCTTACGGTCTTTAAAGACCATTGTTGCACATTGCTCTTTTGCAAATGGCCCCCCCTTTGGATCCCTATTTTCCCTGCTTTGGATCCCTACTGTGGCCGATTTGCCAGCTTAACTAATATTCTAGCTTTTTCTCCCCTGGTACTTCCCCATATTAAATGATCAGTTTAACATGAGAAAATCATTTAAGAGAATTAGATATTAGTTATTATAACAACTCTCTAGGGGGAGTGCAAATAATTAAATTAGGGTTCCTTATGTTGTTTGATTGTGTTCAATAAGGGTTGGTGCCTCTTTCCACTAATGTGCCTCCTAGAGGTATTCTTTGTGTTTCCTAGTGTGTACAAGAACATGTTGCTGTTGTTAGGATTTGGACTTTCATGGAATATTTCTCTCGTTCACTCTTCAAATCAAGCATGAGCATCAACACAAACATGTGTTTCTTGACCATTCGCATTGCTCCTTGTCTTTGTTTTTGCATCCATGATTGTCTGCTTTAAATGTGATTGGTAGCAAAATATTTCGCACATTTGCTTAGATTAAACATTAGATTTTATATAATTTTCTATCATAATCCCTTGTCTAGGTTTCAAAATCAAGCAGTCTAACTAAGCTAGTTTGACCAAGTTAGGAGTTAGAGATCTTCTATTAATACCATGGGGAATGCCTTCCTAATAATCAATGGTTACATTAGGTACTTAATCCGATTTAGGCAGCATTGTGTGCAATATACTAGGGATTTCTAGTGGACTTAGTCCCTATTGACCTTTAGCTTAAGTATTATAAAGGGAGTTTACTAGTGTGATGAGCCTGGGGAGGGTAACGGTGTTATATGACCCCCTAAAGTTACAAAATTAAAATGCTGAAAAAAAAATAATCAAAAGTGCCACAATGTAAAATCTTAAGCTGGAAGAGAAATCCCAGGTTAATTTGGTACTTCACTCACATGTATCACCTATGGTAATAGAGTCCTAGAGGTTCCCAGTGTGGGCGCTTTGCCTTGAAAAGGAAAAAACAAAAAGCATACAAAATAAGCATACACATCAAAATTGAATCAATGTGAAAAGACTTTGGGGGGTCAAAGAAAAGGAAATAAGTCAGATGATGATTTCATGAGAAATTCATTTTATCGTAGCTTAACTACAAGGTCTTCTAGGTATAGCCTCTAGTCAGGCCTCGGACATGAAATACTTGGCTCTCGCGATTAAACAGCTTAATTGACCAAAGGAAATTGAGAAGCTTGCGCATGGTATTAATAGTTGACCTCTACTGCCTTTCGATCGTTAAGTTAGCGACCCAAACTTTTTAGTTTTTTACCTTTAAAATTGTTTATGCGTTTGATTATATTATACTTTAATGTTTATTGCTAACAAATTGTTTAATACTCTGCTACCAATCAATTGTCTGCCTACAACTGCATATGCTTTTGAATTGTATATTAGAATGCAGTTACTGTGCCAATTTTGGTTCATTTTGTAGTGATTGAAGAAGACTAAGGACATTCAATCTCAGATGCTCTTCCACTCGACGTACGGGCTTCATCTCAATAGCTTCCGAGGACAGAATCGACATTAGGAGGGGGCCGTGTTAACCCTCATGGACACCCTATCACCTTTGACAAACGCATATTATTTATTTGATTGAGTCATGGACTGGGCTTGTTGGTCCAATAGGTGTGTAGGTGATCGCCGATGAGAGGCGCACCACTTATCTTATTTTTACAGTTGTTTTGCAACGACCGGTCACTATGGGCGTCCATGTGTGAATGGGCCAAACTCTTATAAAAGGTCCATTTGACCTAAAAATCCACATTCTGGGAGGTGTAAGCTAAGAAGTGCTCTTGCTCCATCTCTCTCTCCTTCTCCTTCATGTGCTCACAGGTGCGTGTGTGTGTGTGTATTGCGAGAGAGAGAGAGAGAGAGAGAGAGAGAGAGAGAGAGAGAGAGAGAGAGAGAGAGAGAGAGAGAGAGAGAGAGAGAGAGAGAGTGATCGAGCATTGCGGTGACATCGACGGTGGCGAGGCGGTTGAGCACGACATTGATGGTGTCTCCTTCTTCTTCTCAACACAGGATCCTTCACGACGGAAGCATTGAGTGGTGAGTGACACACCCCTGTCCCTTTGAGCTTGCTAGGATCTTCTAGTTGTGTGTTGCAGCCTTTTGAGGCTCTCACACAGTGCACATGCAAGTTTTCAGCTTTGACATGTACAACAAAGTGTACACTCTAGTGTGTGTGTGTGTGGAGCGGGCTGTTGCTGACCGCGTCCCAAAATTGAGGCGAGAATTTAGGGTGAATTTAAAAATCAACCTAAAGTGGCCTTTAGGCTTCCACATGCTATGCCTTGAGCTGGAGTCGCAAGGCTCTTGCGTCAGCTCATAGAGGTGCTACGGCAGTGAAACAAGGCATCATTAGGGCTCGCATGTTTGACTCTCTCTCTCTCTTTCTAGTGTAGCCATTTTTGACCTAGTAGACAACAATTCACTCTTTTGATCATAGCTTGTTCATCTGAACTCAGAGTTGGGTGATCTATAGCCTCAATCGAAGAGCACAACGCATGGAAGAAATTTCTGAAACAGCATTTTTGAAGTGAATAGGTTCTGGAAAGTTAACACTCATCTCTTATTTTACATACAATGTCTTTCGGCACACTCGCAAGGGTTCATCTTCTTCATCAAGGTCCACAACCAAATGATCCAAAATCTCATAAGTGTGGATATAGCAACACAACCACTCAACCAACGACATCAAAAACCATGATTATGGCATACTTGGTATGGTTGCACGAGATCGTAAACAAACAAGGTGAAGACTTACGGGCGGGCACTTGCAATGGAGAATGGCACCCTAAGGGTTCTTGTGGTTGAGAATGAGAACCTGAAGAGGGACACTTAAGATGCAAACAACACGTTTGATGCAACTTGAAGAGGAAGTCAAGGAATGTTAATGCTCTCTTGTGGACTTGAATGCTTTGAAGGAGCGCATGAGCAAAGTAGAGTATGACAATGTATTGAAAGAGGAGAAATTTGACACCATGAGTCGAGATGTATGTGACATGAAAAATGTATGCACAAACAAGTCTTGGGATGATGTATGTGGTAGCAATGTGGTTCCCCAACCTCCCTAGAACGTTGTTATTCATAGAATTCCCGAAGAGAAGTTAGAGACATGTCATAAAAACTAATATCTAATTCTCCCAAATGGTTTTCTCATGTTAAACTGATTATTTAATATGGGGAAGTACCAGGGGATTAAAAGCTAGAATATCGGTAAGGCTACCAGACCAATCTCTATAGGGATCCAAAGGAGGAAAAATAAGGATCCAAAGGGGGGGCAATCTGCAAAAGAGCAATGTGCTTCAATGGGGCTTAAAAGACCTAAGGTTCAAATCCATTAAGACCTCCAGAGGGTAAGGTTCCTAATTTTAATTCATTTGTCCAAAGGCCAAAGTAGGGGAAAATTGGATGGTCATGGGAAGACTAAAAAGTCTTCCCACATCCTAGGAAGGAGGGGGCGAGCCCTTTTAGTAGGGGATGAGAGAGAAACACACACACACACACACACACACACACACACACACACACACACAAACACACACACACACACACACACACACACACACACACACACACACACACACACACACACACACACACACACACACACACACACACACACCAAAGCTTCCCCTTTACACAAAGGGAATACTATACACGTGTCAGGCTCTTAGGCCAATTGCCGCCAATCTCTCCTCAAATCCTATCGGATGGCCATAGTGGTGGACCAATGAGAATTAGACTAGAGTAAAGTTAGTCTAATGAATTAAAAAATGCTTGATAAAAGAACCAATAGAAATTAAGCTCCCTAGAAAACTATTGGACAGTCTACCAAGGGGTCCAATGAGCATCCAGCAGCCCAATGGCTTGCCTGATTCCTATTGGCAAGAAGACTAAGAGGTCCAATGAGAGTTTGATTGAATTATTTAATTACCTAAAGCTCTCACAAAAGGGGAAAGGGGGACACTTGTCAAAAGGCTATCAATTATGCGTCTAATTTGTGATTGGCTAAGCTTTACCAGAGCCAATGGGAGGCCAACATGAGTAATTAGAAAGAGGGGTCAACCAAGAAGAGAGAGAGGGATGCATTTTACTCTAACACATCGCCACACACACACAAAACCCATGTGTGCAAGAAGAACTCCATCTCCTTCTCCAAGCATTGAGAAGTAGAGGCCTACACCAACAACTCTTGTCTATGAATGCAGATCCAACCAAGAGCCAAGCTTCAATGGCATGCTCATCTCCTCTGCCATGCTAATTACTAAGCTAAGGTATGCTATTAGAGTGATTAGTGAGGAGAATACTTCTTTCTCGTAAGATACATCTTCTTCTCTCAATCTATCCTCATTCCCTGCTAGCTCTCACCATTTTTGAAGGTGTGTGAGGTCTTGGGGCTGAGGCTAGGGACACTAGTTGTGTTTTCAAGCATAATTTGGTGCATGAAGCTTCCATCTTCATTGCACCAACTAGTTTTGTTAAGGAACACAAAGATTGTATAGTACAAAAGTCTTCTTTGATGGGAGAAGCTACAATACAAAGCCTTTATGGAGGGGGAACCTCCGACTCCATGTAAATCTAGTCCTCAAGTGTTGTCAATTGTTCTGTTTCTCTCTCTTTTCAAGTATTGTCAATGCCAAATTAGCTAGGTGTAAATTGCTACGTTGCTTTCTCAAATTAAATACACTCTTTATGCTCATTAGGAACTTGTTCTTAATGAAATTCTCACTATGTTATCAATTTCCGCTACACACAAGTTACTAGTGCATTAAATGTTACATTGGTATTAGAGCTATTGGTTTCTCTTTTCTTGCTCAAGAAGAGAGGTCCTCAAGCTTGATACAAATGGTTGGTGTTATTAATTTCAAAAGATTAAGTATAATAGGGATTTTTCATCCTTGAAGCACGCTTGCTTTATGTAGTTAACGAGATACCGTCAAGAGCTATGGTCTTACTAATGGAGTCCTACAGGGCTTGCCTATGGCTTAACCATTATTGAGCTATTAGAAGCTTGATTGGAATAGGTGTTGTCTTGGATCTACTGAACCCTCTCTTCTACTCCTTGCAATTAATAATATTCAAGGCATGTGTATAGATGCTTAGTGCTTATCTTTGAAGGTAAAGTGGAGTAGCAACTAGGGCTTGAAGTGCCAAAGTACAAGTAAAAAGTTTACACCAAAAATTTGCTAGTATGGCTGACAAGGGAAAAGAGATTGAAATGAATGTTGATAGCTTTGATTTTGCTAATGAAAGAGAAACTAATGATGCCCCTATGCTTGTAAACTATCTTGTTTCTAGGCTTCAACAACCCCTGGGCAACCCATCCCTCCAAGGTGAAGTGCTACAACAATTGCACACCCGTGGTATTCTCCAAAATCCCCACCAAGAAGAGAGAGTACCTACAAAATCTCCTCGTGAGACTTCCAAAAGAGGACTCTCTCTGATAAGGGAAAAAGAGGAGGATCCGTACGAAGGGCTCAAAAAATTACTACTTGATGATGCATCTCCCTCCCAAAGGGGAACCCAAGTTTCAATGGTAGAACCCCCACCAAAAAAACGAGAAAGGAGTGAAGCTCGTGCCACCTTGGTGGAGATGGATCCATGAAGACGGTGGGCAAAATGTTCTCCAACACCTCCTAAACGGAGAAGACCATCGCATACTTCTCTACACCTTAATTCAAAGAGGGAAGAGAGAAACAAGAGAAGAAAAAGGTGAGAAAGAGGTCACCCTCTTCTCCATATTCCTCATTCTCTTCCTCTTCTGAAGAAAGTGATGGTGCAGACAAGGAGGAACAAGGGAAGGAAAAGGCAAAAAAGAGGTCACCCTCTTGTCCATCCTCCTCATACTCTTCCTCTTCTGAAGAAAGAGATGGTGCAGCTCTTGAACCACCTAAAAGAAGAGGCCATAGGAAATCCTATTCCACTTGGAAGAGGTCGTCCAAGATCAAAAAGTTCAAAGAGGGAGGAAATAATATCTCTTTCCTTACCTACGATGGCACTTTTTTGTGCTACAGACAAAGTCTTGGCCTTTATCCAGCAATTCAATGTGGCGTTTGGAGATGAGGGCTTCACCGAGTCCTCTAAGCTACATCATGTAGCCATGCATTTTCAAAAGTCCACCAGGTAATGGTGGTCTAGTCTACGAGCAAACGGTGAAGCTCCACAAACTTGGAAAGCTTTAAGAGCTTCCATCATGCAGCAGTCTTTGGCTACCGATGCCAAAGACAAAGTACTCACCGAATGGCGAATCTTGAAGCTCTCTGCCTATGAATCTTTTCATGAATATGTAGACAAGTTTTGGGATTTACAACTCAAAGACACTGTCTTCAAAAAGATGGATTTTCGAGAGCAAAAACAACAATTTTAGGCGGTTTAACCGAGGATATGGCGGAGTATGTTAACTCCCAAAGGACACACACCATATTTGCGGTCATACACCATATCATGGCGGATTCAAGAATCAACTTCCAACAAGGGGCTACGAGAAATCTTGAACCCACGGAAAACAAGGAATGTAATGAGCCTAAGGGGAAGGACAACATCCAAAAGTCTCCCAAAGGCAATGCCAACAACAACAAAGCTAAGGATAAGGGAGTTTATAAAGGCAAAAATAAACTCTCTCCTAAAGATTTAGAGAATTATCAGAAAGATAACCATTGTTTCAAGTGCGGGGAGCAAGGGCATGCCTATCGTGCTTGCCCCCACAAGAATACACACAATGAGCCTTCTTGAGCTACGTTGGTCGAAATTCAAGAAGAGGATTCTCATCACAAAGGATATCCTCTATGCCATGCTTGGGGAAAGGTAAGAGAACATGATGCTTTTATTCTATTTGACTCTGATTCTACTCAAAATTTCATATCCACAGAGTTGGACACCAAGCTAGGCATCCAAGCCTATGAAATGGGAGATGTCCTACCTGCAAGTGGTGCTTTCAAGGGTCAAGAAGCCTCAATCACTCCCTTAATGGTAAATTGAGGCTCCATGTCCAAAGCTATGTGGACAAGGAGGATTTCTTCATCTCTCCTCTCAAGCATGAGGATGTAATCCTAGGGGCACCATGGTTTGATCGCATGGCTGCCAATGTTAAATTCCCTAAAAGGCAAATCTACTTTAGGTTCAGGGAAAAATATATCTACATAGATGCTAAGGAGTTGGGTAGTACCATACCCCTTGTACATAAGCAAGCCTTCAATAAGTCAACAAAGAGCTCTATTTTCGTGTACAAGATTTTTGTCAAAGATTCTCAAAATGAACCTAATGCTTTAGCAAAAAAAAAAAACAATCAAAAGAAATTAGAGTTATCCAACTTCCTTAAGGGGTTCCAAGATGTTTTTCTTGACGACATCCCTTGTGAACTACCTTCCAAACGAGAGGATGACGTTCATGCAGTTGAACTTCTACCTGGAATCTCACCACCTAATGAACCTCCTTATCAAATTTCCCAAGCTCAACAAGAGGAGATTATGAGGCAAGTGCATGAGTTGGTTGAGAAAGGCATGGTTAGGCCTAGATCATCTCCATTTTGTTCACCAACGTTATTAGTTGCAAAAGAAAGATGGCACATATCGTATGTGTGTCGACTATAGAGCACTAAATAGGATCACTATCAAGAATAGGTTTCACGTTCCATGAGTAGAAGACCTATTTAATAAGCTACATGGGTCGAACTACTTCAGTAGGATTGACCTAAAAAGTGGCTATCATCAAATCAGGATAGTTGATCAAGACATTGTAAAGACCACATTTTGCACTACATTTGGTCTTTACAAGTACATTGTGATGCCTTTTGGCTTGACCAATGCACCAGCCACATTTAACCTCTTGATGGAGAAGCTATTGAGGCCACACCGAACCTTTACTGGAGTGTTCTTTGATATAATCATCTACTCTAATTCATTAGATGAACACAAGCAACACCTCCAGGTAATATTTCAAGTTTTACGAGAGAATAAGCTTATATAAATCGAAAGAAAAGTGAATTTTTCTTCCAAGAGATTCAGTATTTAGGTCACATTATCTCTCAAGATGGCATCCAAATGGATCCATCAAAGTTGGAGGTAATAAAAGGATGGCCTAATCCAAGGAATCTAGTCCTTGCAATAGGGAATAAGGAAGAACCATTTACCCTACAAGATGGTTATCTTCTCTATGGCAATAGACTATGCGTTAATAACTCACTACGTGAGAAAGTAATGTATGAATCTCATGCTCCTCATTATGCGGGGCATAGAGGGATTCAATTATCACTGGTAGATATCCTTTAAACAAAGAACATGAAATGAAGAAAACATCGAGAAAAACAAAAAAGGAAACTCAAGAAAAACCTAAAAACTAGGACAAGGATTCAACCATGACACGAGTTGAACGGAAAAAGAAATATCAAGAGTTGAAGAATTCTCTAAAAGAGATATATACGACAGAAATGGAAACCACTAAAGAGGATGGTAAAGATGTAATGAGTGTTCCATCCCATTACAAGAAATATACTATCCAAGATTGGAAAATCATAGTCGAACAACCTGTCAAGGAACTACAAAAACATGGCGAATCCTATGAAGGACGTGAAAACGCAAAAAAGATAGATTTGGCCGAACCAGGAGAAGAGCGTAGACCTGCCTACATTGCAAATGACCTAACAAAAGAAGAATAAGAGATTTTGTTAAGCTTACTAAAAGAATACTGAGATATCTTTGCTTGGTCTTATAAGGATCTCAATGGTGTTGATCCAGAAATCTGTCAACATACCATACCCATGGGAGCCGATGCGAAACCAAGTAGACAAAGACCATAGACATATAATGAAACATTTTCCAGGAAGATCAAAGAAGAGATTGAAAAGATAAAGGAGTTCGAATTCATTTATGAAATTGAACATACAGATTGGGTGTCTCCAATTGTGGTAGTACCGAAACAAAATGGAAAACTACGGATGTGTGTCAATCTTAAGAAAGTGAATGCAACTACCATTAGAGACAACTTTCCTCTTTTAATCACTTAGCATGTTTTAGAACAAGTTGCAAGTAAAGAAGGTTATAGCTTTTTAGATGGCTTTTCGGGATACAATCAACTTTTGGTTGAACCAAAAGCTCAGCATAAAACTGCTGTTGCAACGGAATGGGGTATTTTTGCCTATCGGGTTATGCCTTTTGCTTTAACTAATGCTCCGGCCACCTTTCAAAGATTAATGAGCCATGCTTTTAAAGAATATCTAAGGAAATTCTTGGAAGTATATATGGATGATCTATGCGTACATTCATCAATCCGGGCTGATCATTTTGAACACCTCAAAAAGGTATTTGAAAAATGTAGACTTTATAGGATTTGCTTAAATCCTAAAAAGTGCACATTTATGGGTATACAAGGAAAAATTCTTGGACATATAGTGTCTAAAAATGGCATAGCTACTGATATGGACAATATTCATGTTATTGCTGATTTGCCTAGACCATCAACAGTCAAAGGGGTTCAAGCCTTCATGGGACATTGTGGATATTACAGACGGTTCATTTACATGTACGCTATAATTGCAAAACCCATGTATAGCTTGATTACACACTTTGAATGAACTGATGAGTGTGAAGTCCTTCATGAAGCTTAAGCAAGCTCTCACCTCAGCTCCAATATTGAAAGCACCAGATTGGAATAAGATATTCCACATACATGTAGATGCTTCCAATTTTTCCATCGGATGTATACTCAACCAAGAAACGGGAAAATTGATTTTCCTATTTCTTATGCTAGCCGACAATTGAACATGGAGAAAAATAATTATACAACCACCAAAAGAGAAGGACTAGGAATGATCTATGCCGTAAAAAAGTATAGACATTACATATTAGAAAACAAATTTGTATTCTTTGTGGACCACCAAGCCTTATTGTACTTGGTCAACAAGCCACGCAACACATGAAGAATAGTGAGATGGTTCATCATTCTTCTGGAATTTGATTTCACTGTAGTTTTGGAGAAGGGCACTACTCATCAAAGAGCAGATTATTTGTCGAGGATTGTTTCAGGAGAACCACCCAAAGGAGTGGGCGATGATCTACCAGATGCATATCTGTTCTCCATTGAAATGATACCTTACTGGTCGGAAAATATGGTATCATTGATGACCATAGCTCAAGTGGATTCACAAATACCACTTCCTATTACAATTGGATTGATTGAGCAATCGGATATGTATCAGTTATTAGCTAGAAAGTTATACAAAAGAAATTGAGATGAAATATTGCTGTTATGCATTAATCCTCAGGAGAAATCCCAATACCTAAGTCAAGCACATATTACCATAGTAGGACTTCACTTTGCTGAAAACCAAACTATGCAACAGATCTTGAAACTTGGAGTATTTTGGCCAATTATGAGGAGTGATGTTCATTATTTTGTAAAAGATTGTCCTCAATGTCAAAAAAAAACACCCATACCTCATGTAACATTGTTCCAAATGTCATCTGTTCCTAAGTAGAGTAACTATCTAGCTACTTACTTATTGAGCCGAACATTTCCTGAGGATATGAGTAAACGCCATCAAAGAGAAATTGAAATTGAATCAAGAGACTATGCTCTTATTGGAAACCAATTGTATCATAGAGGTAAGGATCACCACTTGTGTCTTTGTGCAGATGAAGACGAATATACTCCCATTATAGAACAAGCACATGCTGGATTAGCTGGAGGTCACTTTTCTAGCAAGACCACCACAAGAGAAATGTTAATGGCAGGCATATGGTGGTCAACACTTTTTGCAGAAGCCAAAGAATATGTTCGAAGGTGTGATGCTTGTCAACGAGCAAAAATGTCAACCTGTGTAGATAACATGCCCTTAAGACCAATGATGGAGGCTAGAGCTTTCACAAAATGGGGATAGATTTTGTTTGGCCAATACAACTACCTGCTTATAGAACCCAAGCTCAATATATCATTGTAGCTACGGACTATTTGACCAAGTGGGCCGAGGCTAAAGCAATCCAAAAGAATGATGCTAGAACCACCACCGCATTCTTAATAGAAATAGTCAGTGATAGGGAAACTCATTTTCTCAATGAGGTAATCAAGTATCTACTTAATGAATTTATGGTCATCCATAACAAATCTGCTCACTATCACCCCAAAGCAAATGGACAAGCTAATCATACGAATAAAGTTCTTAGTTCGGTTTTGACTAAAGTGGTTAGTTCAAGAAGGACAAATTGGGAAATGAATCTCCATGAAACTCTATGGTCTTATCGAGTTTCATTCAAAATAGCTTTAAATGCTACACCCTTTAACCTTGTTTATGGTCTTGACACCATATTGCTAATAGAATTTCTATTGCCGACACTAAGGGTAGCTAAGAATCTTGAGTGGACTGGACATGAATTGTCAGAAAGACTTGAAGATTTAGAAAAGCTAAATGAGAAAAGGCTAACTGCTATAGCTCACATCTATGCACAAAAGCGGAAACAAAATAGTTTTTTGATTCCCATATAATTACAAAAATCTTCAAAAAAGGGGACTTAATTTTAGTCTATTCCCTTAAGCAACACATTTCCAAGTTTAAGAAAAAGGAAAACGGACCGTTTATCATTGAAGACGTATCTCCAAGTGGAGCAGTTAAGTTGTCCACACTCAATGGTGAACAATGGGTGTCAATTAAAGAAGTACAATTTGCCACTAATCAATGAAATGTTAGAAAGGCTACATGCAGCTAAGCAAAGAAAGATAAAACGACAGCAGGTTATTGATGAATCCCAAGAAGAAGCTCGGCTTTGAGTACTCAAAAGGAAATCTGCTCTCAAGAATCAACAAATACCTATTCCCATCAACACTCTAGAAATAGATGACCGACAATGGGAATTGCAGAAAGATGCCGTGTCAACAGATGATGAATGCTTAGATGGAATAGACCTTCGCATCAAAGTACAGCTAAACAATCATAGCACAAATTCATCGGTCAACATAGGAGCTCGAGTAAATGTAGTTAGTTATTCCACGTACAAGAAAACAACAAATCAGTCTTTTTGATAGCACGAATAACGACTATTAAAGGATGCAACAAGAACCCAACACCAACATTGGGAGTAGTCAACTTGAATGTGATAGTACATGGATGTTCATGTCCTCATCAAATTGTATGCTTACCAGATGAACTCATGAATGAGACAATGATTCTTGGAATCTCATGGATGCGGACGTACAAGACAATACCAGATTGGGATACCAATCAGCTTAAGCTATCACCTAAAGGTGGACAACTCATGGTTCCAATTGCACCAAGCAAAGAGGAATGGAAAAGAGGTTACCAACAGAGCAAACCTCAAAGCAATCAATATTCTCCATCCTATCAACAAGAAAATGCTACAAGTAGCATGCAAGGAGTCAGACAAATTTGGGTACCAAAAACACACCTTAAGGACAAGCCGAATCAAATTTGGGTGCTCAAAACATCATCGACAGTACCAAAGACGGTTCCACGGTTCAAAACACAAAGCAGAGCATCTCCAAGCAAGGAACCTAACAGGAAATGGATTTGGAAGAATAAAGAGCACTTATCTTCTCCGCAAACTGTAAAACCGATTAAACAATGGAGAGTTAAGTTTCAACAGACTCAACCACACCATTCTGACCAAGACAAACCAAGATATTAATGGAGGGTAAAAGCTCGACAACAATCATATTGATATCAACAGCTCAGGAAATCAGCGTGCCAAAGCATCCTGATGGTACAATCAAGCAAAGGGCACACAAGCTACAAGATTTGCTCTTTGGACGAAAGCATCAGAAAACCTCGACATCAGAAACCCTTGAGTTAATTACTTAAGACCCAACTCTTGCACAACATAATGGTTTGAACTACATTGATCTTCAAAGCATGGTAGAGCCAACCAAGGCTATGCATAGACATGGTTGTTCAACCCATACACACAGTTGTCCCGGAGTACGCCATCTAGGAGGGGTGGAAGGGAACTAAGTAATTAAGGGCAATGTTTGAAGAGAGAGGAAAAAGTTTGATGTTAACGTGTGATTTTTTCCAAACATGACCTAATGATGTCCTTATAAATCATCAACAGGGAAAATTTAAATGATAATATCTCCCCGATGAGTGTAAATAGTGTATATACTATCAGAATATCATCAAAAAATAGTCCTTTTTGATTATTTTTTCATCATGTTTCTTGATATTGAGACTTAAAAATGGAGAAATTCAACAAAAAACAATAAAGCTGTGTTTTTCAATAGGTTTTCTTAATTATTGGATTTTCACTTTTCTTTTTTAGTACATTTTATTATTTTTGATTTTTTCAATAAACAGATCAAAAATTAATAATAAATAGCAAATGAGCTCAGATGGAAAAATTGAAGACACACTGATGATTAGAAGGACAAGGCGGACAGAAAGAAAAAAATTCAATCAAATCGGCAAATGGAAGCGGGAAGCCTAAATTAGGCGGCTAGACCTACTTTTGCAGAATTCTTGCAGAATGAGCTACAGGAATCCGATTGAGGAAATTTTTGAGTCTAACAAAGATTTCACGACCTAGTAGGACTAACAGGGGAACTTGGGAAAAAATGGTTGAGGAAGTCCGAGTATAGATACCCATGGTAGGCTTAAATCACCTCATTTCCACTTGTTGCCTTGGGAGAGAGAGCTCTTCGACATTCTTCACGCGCATTTTTTGGAGTCCACAGTCGCCTGTTTACAGCGCCGTCTCACACGAGACATGAGGGGTAAGTTCTATACTTATCAATGATCCATTCTGTACGGCCGGTAGCTAGTCTAAACTCCTGGAAAAAACCCTAGAATCCGAGCAGTGCACGAAGACCTTCGACCAAAAACTGACCATAGCGGCCTGTTAGCTCAACCAAATCAGACGAGACTTGAACTGCAGCATGCCCCTAGATAATAGAACACTTCTATATCAATAGTTGACCATTCGGAAAGGATCGAGGGGGGTCCCAAGTAGAAAAGCTAGATTTTTGGCAGATGCCAAAATTGGATTCTGACTCCACAGATAGCTTATATACTGGGTATATACACAATCTATATGGTTGGTTTCATAAAATCAATCAAGCCAAGCCCTTGGAAAGCAAAAAACAGCTCGAAGGCAAAGCGTCAAATTTGACATACGAAGTCAAACTGACTCCAAATGGGCCAAAATTGGATGAGTTGCTTCAGGACTATGTAGCGAACAAGTCCATAGCCTCAAAAGTGACTAACCAACTCTAAAGGCCATGTTGTCACTAACTAAAAGTGACTAACCAACTCTAAAGGCCATGTTGTCACAAAAATCGGTGATTTCAGAGTCGACAAAGCACGAAATGATGCCAGCAACACAAAAATTTACCAAAATCAATTTAGGACTTGTTTTAGGTGTATAGAATACATTTAGGTCAAATTTCTCAAGTTTTGCAAGAAAAAGTTGACTGCTATAAATAATTGTGATTATTTACTTTTGTTACAAAATTTTGTTTGGACTTGATGATTTTGATCTTTACATGTTTTTATGCATCTATGCATGTTCAAAAATCGATTTGAAGAAAATTGGACTCAACAAATCAGACTGAAGGACATTTCAGAATGGAATCGGTCAAATTTTCTAACTTTGACACTCTATTCACTTAACAGGAGCCATGCAAGCTGTAGAAAAGGCCAAGAAGAGGGTCTCTCAAAAAGAGAAGCTACAAGAGCTGCCACCATACCAACTGGACCCCAGTTCAGTAAAGACAGCCAAAGAAACCTATCTGTTGAAAGAACAACTTGAGGAGAACAACACAACGGTTTTCACAGGTAGATTTAAAAGTGAAGAAGGACATCAAGTAGAACTACAATTTCTGCCAAAAGAGGTATATGATGTCGCGGCAAAGCCCGAAACAAAAGAAGCTAACAGAAGACTTGGACTCAGAGAATTCTATTAACAAGAGCCATGTGGTGTAGTTTCTCAAAAAGCCTATGACCTTTTGTCCACAATCAAGGAAGATGGAACAGTCCAGATTACTGACCAACAAGGGCACAAGGTAGAAGTGGTAATTACAAAAGAAATAGTGGCCGAAGCTCTCAAATTTCCAACATAAGGGATGACCATGAGAGCTAGAGATATAAAGACAGCAGGAACCTTCACCAAGGAAACCGTTGCAAAAAACTTTGCTGATCTTATATCATCAACACTTCCACTTTCTAGCAAAGAGACCGCAGTGCTAAGGCTAGAGAATTGGAAATGGTGATAGATGTTCTTCAAGGAGAGCTCGAGGACATATTAAATGTCATCACCGATCTACAGAAACAAGTCCAAGAGTTGAAGCTGAAGCTAAACAACACCAGCTAGCCAGAGGAAAGCAGCAAAAGCAAATGGAAGAGCTAGGCGAACTTCTCATGAAGATAACAGATGCCTGTAAGGCCAAAGACAAACAGCTAATAGAGGTTACAAACGAACTCTTAACTACAACTTTTGTCAATTCAAAAGATCCAAGTGCAGCTAGATGTAGCAAACGCTTCATTGCAATATTTAGAGCAGAGGATCAACGATCAAGCAACCTTCTTGCAACAAATACGAGAAAATCCCATAGTTGCCTCGATCAAAGGTACAGAGAAAGTGTATAAAGCACTGGAGAAAAAGAATAAAGATCTCGAGCTAGAGCTAAAGCTAGAGTAGGCACAACGCTGAGACCTTGCATTAATGCGGATACAAAGAGAAGAAGAGCTTCTCAAGGAGATAGTAGAGCTGAAGAGAGTTAACCAGCTACTGCAAGATGGACAACAAGAGACACAGGAAGAAGCAGATACATAAGAACAACCCCACATTGATATTCCCTCAGTCTCTTTCACTGAGATGGAAACACAGCCAGTAGAAGGGCTCGGGGGAGAAGAAGAATTTCAAGTACCAATAATAGAAGCCGATGAAGTGCCAATGGTCCAGTTGTCAAAAGTTGAAGAAGATGCACTGGAAGAGAAGGTTGCCAAGGAGAGGAATGAGCTATGGAAATCATCAATGGATTGGAAGTTAGGAATTCTTCATTCTGTCAATGTTACTCAGCTCACTCCCAACCAAATCAATGCACAATGGCATCATCAATCCCTACCATATCCCTTGATCACGGTTGAGCTGCTACAGGTCAAGAAATGACTATACAAAGACATGCAAGCAGAAGGCACAAATCAAGTCCAACCTAAGTGGAGAAAGAGCTGGCTAAACAAGAATCCTAGATACTTGATTCTGTTCACAAGAGCACCTACGGAACTTCCAAACGACCCAACTTTTTGTCCTATACCAAGGATAAGGACGTGGCAAGAAAACGAAACAATGACAAAGAAACGGCCTACATGGCTGAATTATCTGAGATTCCAGCTCCAAGAAGGGGAACGCTGACAGAGGAATACATGATGAAAACCCTATCGGGCGCCATGGCATTCTTCAAAAGCCTCCCGGATCTCTCATGTGCTATGCTCTACAAAATTTTGAGAATGTTGCTCACATGCATTGAAGTTTTTCACGAGCCAGAGCAAGCAGGAGCACCATGGATGTCCTTCCCTGAGGGCAATAAGGGTCTATGCTACGACCTAAGCGGCCAACCTTCCAAAGAAGTCCTCTATGGCTTCTACATCTGCTCCATGTTCTTGCCATCTCATAATATGTTGGCGTTTGAGGAAGCATTCTACACAGGGTTTTTCACTTGGAGAACAAAGATTTTTGGGCCAGTGATCAACAACCTAACTTCCAGATTCACTATGCAATTTTTGCAGGTTCCATACAAAGAAAGAAAGATCAGATATGAAAAAGCTTTACATGCATTTAAAGACCGCCTCGCTAGCCGTCAACCCGAATATTATTTCAGCACGTAAAGCTGTGTCAAGGGACAACAAAAGCGAGGATGGGGGGAATGTTAGCAGCAAGCTAACTCGGATACCATTTTTCGAAGCTCTCATTGTAAAAACATTTATTATTTTGATGAATTGAAAATATTGTAACTCCTATTTTCCGGATAAACTTTGTAATGATGAGCCAGGGCTACAAGCTTCCAGATTGTATCAACCTGTCTCTACCTATCTTTAGCTAGAGCTCCCAGATTATTAGTTTTGACCACCAAAAATCTTGGCTGAGGTATAGAAGCCAATTTTTGTAAGTTATTAAAAAGTTTTTGGATAATGAAATACACAGCGTGAGCTAACAATGCTCACTTCCCTCCTTCTTGCGCTTCCTACTCCCTCCCCGGTTGTCACGTTACAATTGCATCTGTTGCGTTGCAACCGCAAGTAAGAGCTCTACGCATTGACGTAAGTATTTCATGGTAATCCTTAGATTTCAACATCGGTGACCTGCGGCCTAATTTCATTAAGTAGGAATTTAAGCTTCAAAATCATAAACTAAGTATAGGCAGGGTATTGGGGCATCATTGCTAAGAATTTAGATGCATTCAGGGTCAAAATCGACTAGGTCAAAAACTCACTGCTGCTGTTAATAATCGTGATTTTTGCACTTGACCTGAAGTGAGATTTGAGACCATAAGTATGTGTGCTTAGGTCTTATAAACATGTCCTAGAAGTTTTGTTACGTTTGGATGTCATTTGATGTTGTAATGGATGTGATTTGTTTACCGATGAGGGATTGGCTTTCGATGATTTCAATCATTTGAAGGTAGCTTGAGATAGATGCGAGTTGTTTTCTGTTTTCCAAGAGATTGACAACCTCTTGTAGCCTCTATGCACTAGTCGAGTCAGCTTTGTCCCATGTATTGACAATTATAATCGGGGTTCTCGCTACATCTACAATAAGATAGGAGTGAGGTTAGACACCCGTCCCACAATCTTTCACAATTGATACAAAATCTTCTAATCCTTTCTTAACCATACATACTAACCCTCCTTGCGCTCTTTGTTGCTTGAGATTATTTGATCACATCAATGAATGTACATTGTAATCCTCCAACCCGTTAATCCTTTGTGTATCATGCTCCCAAGTTTCAACAAGAAGTACAACATTGTGTCTTTGGTTGTTAGTTTATCAATGCCAGCCCCCGTATTCCATGGGATCCATTGCAATTCCAAAATCATACTTCCAATTGTAACTCGGCCTCATAGGTCGTGCATTCCTATTTGCTCGAGGAACTTGCATCCTCCTTGGGCACATTTTCTTCATGAGAGATCTCCTTGTTTTTCTTATTCCTCTCCTCATATGCCTTGCAATGCATATTTTGTTGCTTAATAGTGCAATCTTCACATATTAAACATTTTGTATCCCTTGAATAGATTCAAATATTATCAAGGATAATCTTTTGTTTGGTCTCATCTGGCATGGTGCATACAATTGGCCGTTCTCCCGAGCGAAGAGCTCCTTGCTTACTCGCTATATGTGCTCCATAAACCATCTGCCATGACAAAATGGGTTTTGAAGAAATATTTGATAACAATGGCAGGAGAAGGAGGTGTCTTGTAACATTTAATGCACTAGTAACTTGTGTGTAGCGGAAATTGATGACATAGTGAGCATTTCATTAAGAACAAGTTCCTAATGAGCATAGAGAGAGTATTTAATTTGAGGAAGCAACATAGAAACTTACACCTATCTAATTTGGCATTGACAATACTTGAAAAGAGAGAGAAATAGAACAATTGACAACACTTGAGGACCGGATTTACATGGAGCCGGTCCCCCCTCCATAAAGGCTTTGTATTATAGCTTCTCCCATCAAAGGAGACTTTTGTAAAATACAATCTTTGTGTTGCTTAACAAAACTAGTTGGTGCAATGAAGATGGAAGCTTCATGCACCAAATTATGCTTGAAAAACACACCTAGTGTCCCTAGCCTCAGTCCCAAGACATCATACACCTTCAAAAATGGTGAGAGCTAGCAAGGAATGAGGATAGATTAAGAGGAAGAAGATGTATCTTACGAGAAAGAAGTATTCTCCTCACATAATCACTCTAATAGCATGATTAGCATAGTAGAGGAGATGAGCATGCCATTGAAGCTTGGCTCTTGGTTCGATTTGCATTCCATAGCCAAGAGTTGTTGGTGTAGGACTCTACTTCTCAATGTTTGGAGAAGGAGATGGAGTTCTTCTTGCACATATGAGTTGTGTGTGTGTGTGGCAATGTGTTAAGAGTAAAATGAAGCCCTCTCTCTCTTCTTGGTCGACCCCTCTTGCTAATTGCTCATGCTGGCCTCCCATTGGCGACTGTAAAGCTTAGCCAATCACAAATTAGAAGCATAATTGATAGCCTTTTGACAAGTATCCCCTTTCCCCTTTGTGAGAGCTTTAGGTCATTAAATAAATCAATCAAACTCTCATTGGACCTCTTAGTCTTCTGACCAATAGGAATCAGGCAAGCCATTGGGCTGATGGATGCTCATTGAACCCCTTGGTAGACTCTCCAATAGTCTTCTAGGGATCTTAATTTCTATTGGTTATTTTATCAAGCCTTTTTTAAATTGATTAGACTAACTTTACTCTAGCCTAATTCTCATTGATCCATCTCTATGGCCATCCAATAGGATTTGAGGGGAGATTGGGGGCAACTGGCCTAGAAGCATGACATGTGTCCAATATTCCCTTTGTGTAAAGGGCAAGCTTTGGAGTGTGCGTGTGTGTGTTTCTCTCTCATCCCCTACTAAAAGGGCTCGCCCCCTCCTTCCTAGGGATGTGGGAAGACTTTTTAGTCTTCCCATGACCATCCAATTTTTTCCTACTTTGGCCTTTGGACAAATGAATTAAAATTAGGAACCTTAGCCTCTAGAAGTCTTAATGGAGCTGAACCTTAGGTCTTTTAAGCCCCATTGAAGCACATTGCTCTTTTGCAGATTGCCCCCCCTTTGGATCCCTTCAGAGACTGGTATGGCAGCCTTACCAATATTCTAGCTTTTACTCCCCTGGCACTTCCCCATATTAAATGATTAGTTGAACATGAGAAAATCATTTGGGAGAATTAGATATTAGTTTCTATGACATTACCTCTCTCTTGAAACCATAGTCTTCCTTGACTATGAGGTAGAGAAGATAAAGCCTAGTCATTAGTCCTTTTGCTAGCAGGCAGAGGATCCTTATTTTACCCTACGACACCATTCCAGAATGGATGACTAGTCCATTTGGTGCTTGAGAGCCTTAGCTGCCGCAAGCATGTCTGCACTTTAGTCCGTATCAATCTTCCATAGTAGAGTGACAAACTCTACTTGGTCTCCACAAACATGATCTTAAGCATGCATACTTATAAAAATTTGTGCACAAGAAAGAAAAAGAGAGTCTTATAAGACAAAAACTTTGTTCAGTTACACATGTTTACATTTTCTTACTCTAGCATTGACAAGGTTTAGGTTATCCTTTAATTGTATGAATTGCATCCATTGTTAACCCTCACGCACATTCCTATCACCTACGATAGATGTCGTATTATTTATATTGTAGAGTCAGGTACCGGGCTTGTTGGTCCAATAGCAAAAGGGTAAGAGTGATCACCGATGAGAGGCACACTCTAACATGAACATTCAAGGGTTAGTTGGCTAGTATGGGTGCCCAAGTGTGAATGGGGAGAGCTCATATAAAAGTCACATAAACCTAGAAATCATTCATTCTCTCATTTGTGCAATTGAAGAGTTCTCTGGCTCCATCTCCATCTTCTTCTTCTTCATCTCTTTGTGTGTATGTGTGTATATGCATGAGAGAGAGAGAGAGAGAGAGAGAGAGAGAGAGAGAGAGAGCAATATAGCATTGCGACAACGGCACGGCGGCGGCGAGGCGGTTGAGCATGGCACAATGGTAGCTCCTTCTTCTTCGCGGCGAGGAATCCTCCACGAAGGCGAGCGTAGGGTGGTGAGTGACATACCCTTGCTCTCTTG
Organism: Adiantum capillus-veneris; assembly: GCF_014529385.1. Taxonomy (NCBI): domain Eukaryota; kingdom Viridiplantae; phylum Streptophyta; class Polypodiopsida; order Polypodiales; family Pteridaceae; genus Adiantum; species Adiantum capillus-veneris. The sequence continues at coordinate 170,446,000 of NC_140934.1, read as the reverse complement.
AGCTTGCTAAATTAGTCTAATTGTCTTTCTAGATTAGTCTAATTGTGTTCTTGGAGCCATTTGTGGCTTGCACACAGTGTATCGGCAAGTCCCTTGCATTGACACGTGCAACAAACATGCACATTTTTGGCGCCGCTGTCGGGGAAATGCCCTACATTGAGCTCGAGTAGCACTCTATGCTACTTTGTGGTGCATTTTGAAATGTAGGAAAGGTAGAGAAGGAAGGTGTGTGTGTTGAGAAGAAGTTTGTTTTGCTACAATGTATTGTTTTGTTAATAAGGTATTGAAAGGTACTGTGTTTTTCTGTTCATAAGGTGTTTTCTCTGTGATAAGGTGTTAGAATTAAGGTAGTAGATCCATAATGTTAGTTCTGTGTAAAGTACAGTAAGTAGTTCTCTTAGCTAATGAGTTGATGTAGTAGTGTGTTAGTATGTAACAGTAGCTCTATTGATTGTAAGTAGGTAGGCTAGGTGTGTGTGTGTGCTCGCGTGCACAGTGCAGCTGCGACGACCTTATCCCCCCCCCCAAAAAAAAATAAAATGAAAAATTTAAAGGTAGAATCGAGCTCGGGAACATTTCCCAGGCCCAAGCCCAAGCCCACGCTTAGGCTCAGGCCTCAGTCCCCCTTTAAAATTACGTATTTTAGCCTCACGCGTAGGTAAAAATTGACCTTTTTGAGGATCAATGGAGCTTCGGATAATCGAACACTGTGCTGTAAAGCACACCATGAACCCCTTGAACGATACGCTTGTTTCGAGCTATCACACACTCTAATCCAAAATCGATTATTAAAATACATCAAAAAAGAGTGAAAACGAACGCCTAAAAGAGTAAGCGGTTAACCTTCGAGGTTATTCACCAATGCATGTTGGGTGCCAAAGGCACATGCATCTGCACTCTAGTCGTGTGCTAGAGGCCAAGCAACTAGAGAGCATTTTGACATACGCGAGTTCTTAATATCCACCTACCTTAGGTTCCGTGCCCTCGGTGGGAACCCAAGGTAGTACCACTCAGGACCGGCATATAGCGTTTAGTGACTCTTCCTCTGACTACGTCATCATGGAGGGTTACCCAATGCCTAATCCCGATAGCTCAAGCCAAGGCATGCATGCCATGGGTCCACGGTCCGGGCCGAGCGTGCTTAGCCGCTTGAAGGAAACCTTTAGTAGAGCCACTCGCTCCAAACATGAAGCTCATGATGTAAATGAGGGGGGTGGGGAAGTAAATTCGCCATTCATGACAAACCTAGACCCTATGCTGTTAGAGAGTGTGCACATGGGTACTCCATTCACTTCACCCCCTGACACTTCAGAGCTATTCCCCTCCGAGGTTATATTACCTGATGGTAGAAGCCTTGCCGAAGTACAAGAAGTTGGGCGGTATATCATCGTGGCTAGGGAAAAGGAAATTGAGAGCTTACACAAGGCGGAGCAACGAAGAGAGTTAAAAGAGAAAGCCCCTATGTCAATATCTTTGCTAGGAGAGAAATCGAGTGCTCCTGAATTAGCGACCACTAAGGGTCAACCCATAGAGAGCCACATTGCAGCTAGTTCAAAGGACACCCCTAGCATCTCAAGCCTGGATGGAGCATTCTTACATGAGAACTGGGAGTACGAACTACAAGCGGAAACTCTAATCGACCTATAAACAGGTCACACCTATCACGTGGGTTGGTTAGATGTCCTACAATCCACAACGGGTACTACCAGTGTGGAGGATCAACAACAAAGAGTTTGTGAGGTCATCCATAGGGTTATTGAGCTAGAGATACAGAACAAGGGGATCCATATGCCTTCAACGGGTCTCATGAGATTCTTGGATACAGGGAAGGCTAAACAACCAACCTTATGGCAAATGGAGACTCCCTCGGTAAGTCCGATTGATCCTCCATATGTTGTTTCTCCAGGGGTCTCAATGCAATCTGAGCCCACAAGTGATAGCTTTACTTTTCAAAGTCTATCTCATCTTTCCCTTGATGACACCACGGCTACCATGCCTACCCCAATGATGGGCATGCCAAGAAACACGCCTTGGACATCATTTGTTAGTAAAGCACCGCTACGTGGTAGCTCAATGTCGACAACGGCCCCTACAAGTGTGTACTAATTGTATGCACCTATGGTTCATCGCACTCATGTAGCCCCTACCCCTCCCATTGTTTCAACAACCTATGCTCCACAACCACGACACCCAATTTCTTATTTCCATGGGACCATACCGGCTAGCATTAGCATGTCACATCTGACATCTGCTATGCCTAGGGCCACACATATGAACTTTGGGCCGCCACATGGCACAACACCGTACCAAACGTGGAGCCCAAGGGCTTCCTACACGCCAAGCCCAATGCCAATACCTACTCCACATGTAGTCTCTAGAGCACCTCCACCCACGGTTCGAGCTCACTAAGGTGACTTGGCAACCTTTGCTCAAGCTATTGGTCAATATATTGCTGAGAATATGCATAACACGCCTGATAGAGAGAACCTAGAAGTAAAGCAGTACAAATAGCCAAGCTCACAAAAACATTTAGTGGAGATGGGGATGTGAGAAAGCATATCGAAGTGTTTGAACAAATATGCGATTCTCTAGGAGAACATAATGACCTGTTGAGTAGCGTTAAATGGTAACCTTGCATTTGAACTACATTTCTACTCAAATGTATATATTTTTTAATCAAAGTTTTAACCTAGTGTTCATTCTCTCTTTCCGTAATAGCCTTTTTCCATACAAACACCTTACCCTTCTTAGATCTTTATGCATTTACATCATATTTCTCTCTTCATGCTAAATGTAAATAGTACACTTAATTCTACTCTCCTAGTTTTTTTATTGCATATTCTTTTAACTAATTACCTTTACTAATTTAAGTAGCTATCTACATCCCATAATTTGTAAATAAATAATTTATGGGCACTTATCTTACCCATCTTCTCTCAAGGGTAGGGTTAACCTTGTAGGCCTTCCCTTCCCCACCACTATGTGACCCAACTCTTGGATCATTTACTTGTTGTTGGTCAACAAATCTTAAACATAATGTATATCCCCAATAAATCAAACTTTATTGGAGCCTACCTCATTTGTTTAAGGTGGATTCTCTTTTGAAAAAAGCATGCTACACCTTGGATGCATGCTAAAGGGCCCTCTACAAGGAGACTTGGTTCAAAAGGTGTTTTGTATGCATCTTGAACGCCTTAGATCATGGGTATACTTGAGGAACACTCCAAAATCAGCTTAAACATTTTGAGAAGGTCAACTTTTCCTTTTACAACACCCAATTCTGAGTTACAGGCTGAAAGTTATGGTGAAAACAAGGTGCTGCGGACACTGTTACTGCGGGTCAAAGTTACAATCAGGTAAACCACAAAGGTGAAAGTTTTCTGGACTTCTCCAACATTCTAAAATACCAATGGGGAGTTAAAAACCACTTTCATGTGGAGGGGTCGGCTCAAGATGCTTCCAGAGACACAACAAACAGGATGGGGACACTCTGCAGGAGCCACTGGAGGGACATCATGGTGGGGCCCACATACATTATCAACCCTTATGGAGCCTCCATGACTTAAAAGGCTATTTTTAATGAAAAAATAAGTCCCTCATTTTCATAATTGAAGGAATGGTCAAAAGGGAACCTAACTATGGTTAATTACCTACCCTAGTCAAGTTTAACCTAACCCAAGGTCTTGTACAGCTATAAAAAGGCCCTTTGGCAAGCACAAAAATACACACACCTACTCCATTGCTGCAAATAAGCTCCTCTAAGGTTAGGGAAGCCCTAATCTCTCTCTCCTCTTGTCTCCCTATCCATTTCCTAAGCTCGCTATCATAAGCGGCACCATAGAGAGAGCATCAATATGCTATTGCTACCATTCTCTTGCAAACATTTCTCTTACCATACTCATCCCTAAATAAGGATTGTAGATTCTATATGAGAGCAAGGATATCAAGTTCAATGATCTATCTCATGGTTTGATCAACAAATTGTTGCAATTGGGGTGTCGTCGTCACACTTTTGCTCTAAACGCATGTAAAATTGGTAAGCATATCTTGGCAGCTTCTCATATATTGTGCTCATTGGGTTGCTTGTTTGTTGAGAAAGTTTTTTGTGCACCATGGTGTCTATTTGATTGGATTCTCTCCTTATGTTGTGTGTAAGTAAGTCTTGGGGCTGCATAGATGGAGAAGAGCCCTCTATGCATGCCGCCTTATGTGTGTAAGTAGTCTCTTCTTTTGGGAAAGGAAAGGAGTTGTCAAGTATTTGTGCATTATGGTGTTTTGAGTTTTGAGGTTTTGTGCTTGATTTTCTTAGAAGTATATGAGCACTAATATGGTGAAGGTCAATCTTTGCATGTGAGTTTGTGCAGTGTTCAAAGGGATTGATTAAGGAGCGTGTGTTGAATGGTTGAAGGGCATTTTGTGTTGAAGCACATAAGGAAGGTGTGAGTGTATGTGTGTGTGTGTGTGTTGTATATGGTTTGTTTTGGTTTCCTTCTTTCTCCATAAAAGAGGGTGGTGCCCCTAAGAAATATGCGTGTGTAGGGTCTCACGGAGTGGTTGTCTGGTGGGAGCCTTGAGTTGAGCCCCATCTCAAAAAATCCGCTCTCACTGCATAAGAGTAATGCTTTAAGCATAACGTTAAGTGGGAAGGCAGGGGATTGGTATAGAACCCTAATGGTGGAAGAAAAAATGATTTACCCTACTCTTAGGAGACTGTTCTTGAAAGAATACATACGAGAGGGAGTACTTTGGGGAGTAGCCTCTCAGCTCCAGAAATCCCAACGAGAGGAAGGAGAGTCGGTGAGAGAATTTATTAGTCGCTTAAAGCATTTGAATTCTCGTTGTAATCCAAATGAGCGCTTTAATAATAATAAATTGCTTGATAGATTCATTAGGGGATTACGACATGAGAATATCTACAATGGCCTAGTCATTAGAGGTATCACCACTTGGGAAGCAATCACCACCAATGCGATCCAATTGGAGGATAATTTAATGATTCAAGGAGAAAGAGTGTTTGTTGAGCCTAAATCTACTAGCTCGCAAGCATCGGGGCATCATCCAATGACCCTAAAGCCTATTTCCAAGGAGCCAAAGATATCTGAGATGAATTTAGCAGATCTCACCAAGGCCATTCAAGAGAGTCATAGAGACAATCGTGCTCCGAATGAAACAATGCATTGCAAGATGCCCAGAGCTAGAGATACCTACAGAAGAACGACTAGTATCATTGTTTCTAGGACTGCTAAATAAAGAACTTCATGCTTTACTGTATAGCAAGAAGCATACAACCCTAAAAGAGTGTGTGTCAGATGCTATTGACTTAGGAGACAATTGTGATATTTTCAATGAAGAAGATGTCCCTAAGGATAACCAAAGCAAGAAAACAGCATCCACCAAACCAGCACAAGTGGGAACGACTGCTACAACACCATTTTTAGCCATAGAAGACATGCTCAAAAGGATGAACGACATGATGAATAACATGCAAAAAGCACCTATGAGGGGACTAGGACAAGGGATACCTCAATAGGGACAACCAATTAGGCCATAGAAATGGTGTGTAATTGAGGATAAATAGACCCACCATGAGACCAATGAGTGCTATTGCCGACCAAAGTATGATGGGAATGTTCAATACGTGCCTATGAGACCACAAGGACAACCCATATACAGATATCATCCTAATATGGCCCCAGCTTAAAGACAGATGATGGGTATGGAAAGACCTCAACCTGTGTTGGGCCAACAACCTCCATATCCAGGACATAGTGCAGTGCCTGTAAAGTACATGCATCCAGAGGGAGTCATAGATGAACAAGCAATAGTGCATGTTACACCCTATGCTGAGCCTAGTCCATCTACAGTAATGGTAGAAGGAGAGTGGTATAATTCACATCCACCAATGGAAGAACCTGTGACTTATACTCCACTAGTGCTTGCACCAATGTATTATGTGGCTAATCAAGGTGTTAGACCTCCTATGGTAAGACCCATGATTAAGCCAAGAACTGGAAACTGTCATAACTGTGGTGCAGATGATCATTGGAAGAATAAATGCCCAGAGCCGGATAAAAACCTCAAACCAGTTGAATCTTATTGCATACAATGTTGGAAAAAGGGAGGACACTTTCCAGAGGATTGTCCTTGTAGATGCCTGAGACAAATTCACTAAGTGGGAACGTTCTCTTATGATATGGGCAGTGAATTCGTTAGTAATTACTCCGGTAGTTACCATGGTAAACCCAAGGTATATAAATAGGGCCCATTACATTGTAATCGGGTTGACATTTGGGTTAGCATTTGGGGGGCATTTGTACTTGAGTTGTCAATCATTGGCAGTTGTTGTCGGCTGTACTCTATTTGTAAAATCACATCATACTTACTGTAATCTTTCATCTGTAATTCCAATCACGGCGGATATTCCAGTCACACTTACTTTGTGTCCAGTACTCTGAATCTGAATTTGAATATTATTCTCAGTGCATAGTCTGATTCTCATTCCAGTAGATAAATTCCAGTTCAGTTTCTGATTCTCTGTCCAGTCGACTGTCTAAACTAACACATCATCAGTAGCGGAAATCTTCTAACACTGGAATTAGCTATCTCAAGAGATCAGCTCCAATTCCATTTTGGCGATCACGGTGGCTCGAGCTGAAGCTCGTTGACTGAAATACTCTTCTCCCAGTTGGAAGTTTTTAGCAATGGCACCCAAATCCAGTCGTGGCCGGAATCCACCATCCGTGTTGATCCTATTCCTGAGGATTCGGGAAGAGAATCTGACCCTAAGCAAGAGAAGGTGACTGACACTGAGGCTCAGGAGGAGCATAGTCAGGTTGATGAGACGTAGGACTCATAGCAGTCCAGTCATTCTCGACGCAGACGGGCAAAAAGGGAAGCACAGAAAGCCAAGAGTTCTTGGTCCCGGCAAGGGGATGAGGGTACCAAGGGAAGTAAAGGCAGTCACCGCACTTCTAGCCAATAGGCCAAAGAGAACACTGACACAGAGACAGAAACAGACATTGACTGGGATGCAGACACTGACAATTGCAAGAAGACTTCCAAGCACCGTTCTTAATCTAAGAAGAGAAGTAGCAGAATCAGTGGTAATCGGAATGATTACTCATCTTCTCTGAAAATTTCTTTTCCCATATTCAAGGGAGGTAAGAAGGATGATCTAGACGTTCACATACAGGCTTTTGAGCAGTATGCTGAACTGAAAAATATTGATGAAGATGATTGGGGGAAATACTTTTCGCAAACCTTGAAAGAGGCAGTGAGAAAGTGGTATTACCATTACCCCACCTGTCAGCTCAGATCTTACGACAAACTGCATAAAGCCTTCAGACTGGAGTATTCCGACAACAGAGGTGATGAAGATATCCTCTGTGAATTGGATAAGATCAAGCAGCGGAATCTATGAGTCCGAAGCTATGTGGAAAAAATCAAGGAGCTAACTAGGCAGTTACAGGAACCGCCATCTGAGAAGAGGTTGAGGGCATGGTTTCTGAATGGTTTCAAAAGAAAAAAGCTTAGGGAGGAGGAGGTACCAGTTCCTATCAAGAAATTCAATGATCTGGTACAACGAGCACTGAAGCTGGAACAACAGACCAAGAAGGAAAAGAGTCACAAAAAGCGAAGATCCAGTAGTAGTAGCTCTGCTACTGAGAGTTCTGATTCCAGTGAGGTGTCCAACAGCTCTGAAAGCAGCTCTAATGAACGGTCCAAGGAGAAGTCAAAGAAGGGATCTTGGACCAAGAAGATTGAAGAAATGGCTCGACAGATTGCCGAGATTAGCCACACCAGACAGCCAGTTCGGAAGATGGAGACTTGGTGTTCAAAATGCAAATCCAAGGACCATATCTCCAACGAGTGCCCACAATGTACTTACTGTAAGGCTTTTGGTCATTTATGGAACAATTGTGGTATTAGGATTCATCACTTTAAGAAGGGCAAAGACCTGTTAGTGGTAGCCTATACTGAACCAGTGAAAGTAGAATCTGCCAAAGTATCTCAAGAGGAGAGACCAGGTACCAGTGGTACTGGTCAAGGACGTGGCCGATCCCAAACGGGTATGGGCCGACGCACAGGGCATGGCAAATTCTAGAGTTGGAGTATGAATTGCTACACGTGTGGGAAGTATGGTCATTTCACAGCCCAATGCCCAGAAGCACTTGCAACTACTGCTACTGAGGCTAAGGCACCAGAGCCAGTCCCAGTACGAGTAGTCACAAGAAGCAAGAGAGTAGTAATTGAAGAAATTCCAGATACTTCAAAAACACTAGTCACTAGTAACAACAGCAAGTGGGCTCAACAAAGGGAAATTTGGAAGGCCAAGGGTAAAGAGAAGGTGGTAGATGAATGGAAAGAATGGAGAGAACTAGCAGCTAAAATCATGGAGGATTTAGCCAAGAAGCTGCCAGAGCAGCCAGAAAGTTCTAAAGCCCGAGTCATTCAGAAGATACCAGCCCAATCAACTGAGAAAGATCAGTCAATACCGAGCATACCTGAGACCATGCTGGCTGCGGTACAAGGAATGGCTGATGAACCGAGAGTTGATGGAAGGATTGGAAGCACTGCAAGAGGGGAATGGCAATGTGAAGATACAACCAGTTCTTCGAGATCTGACAACCAGTCTGAACAAGAGAGAGAAGAAATCCATGTTAAAATTTGTGATAGAATTCAGAAGTTGACTGTAGAGCTGGAGGATATCAGAAAAACCTTGCATGAAGTGGAAAACTTCATCAGACAATGCAGGAAAGTTGAGGTGGAGGCCAGAACAGTGGACCTGACGGCCATCCGAGATGATGAAGTTCTGCTCATTTAGGTGGACTACAAGGTTCGGAAGCAATGGGAACCTCTTTCAAGTGTTATCTTGGATGAAGGAGCAGGAGTCAATATAATGGGAGTTCATCTCTAGCAAAGGATGGGTATCACGAATCTAAAGTCAACACCATTTAAAGTACGAATGGCAGATCATAGAGTGGTACAAGCTACGGGCATGATTGAAAATATGCAGATAAGAGTGGGCAGGGAAAAATTTAAAACCATTTTCTTAGTTCTGGATGTGCGAGGGGCATATGGGATGCTACTAGGGCGTCCATGGTTGAGAACGGCACATGCTGTTCATAACTATGCAAATCAAACCTTAACGATAGAAGGGGCCAGCGGCAGTATTCAGATCCAGACGAACAATACTAGGAGCTGGAGAAAAGAGTTGAGGCCGAGGGAGTTATGCCAGAAGTATAAGGCAAAGAAGATCGAACGGATGTTAGCAGCGCTAAACATATTCCCTTTAGCAGAGATTGACTTGAATGCAGTTTTACTGAATAAAGAGCAGGCCGACAAGCAGAAAAAGAAATTCCCCGATCAGTTTACTGAAATCAACACAGGGAAAAGATCAGTTCAGTTAACTAGGAGGTTGGTGGAATCAACTGATACTGGTATGGTAGAGGAGCCAGTACGTTCTGAAGAACACAGAGTGGATCAGAATGCTAATTCAGAACTGAATGGGCCATCTTGGGATTATGCTGAGGAATCGACCAAACGAAAAGGAGGCGGACCTAATTGGTTGCTTCCAGACGACCAAAAAGTGGAAGAATCGAACCTAGGACCAGAGGATAGTCCTAGGATGATCAAGGTCAACAAGCATATCAACCCGGTAATGAAGGAAAAGGCACGCAGGATGTTCCAGAACTACAAAGACGTGTTTTCCTGGGAACACACAGACCTGAAGGGAGTGGATCCTGAAGTATGTCAGCACCAGATATTGTTGAAGCCAGATGCTAGGCCAATACAACGGCAAAGATACCGAATGAATCCCAACTATGCTAAGAAGGTCAAAGAGGAGATTGGTAATATTCTCAAGGTTGGGTTCATCACAGAGGTAGCCAGTAGTGATTGGCTATTTCCCATAGTCATAGTTCCCAAGAAAAATGGTAAATTGAGAGTCTGTGTTGACTATAGGAAACTCAACGCCCAAACTATCAAAGATCCATTTCCATTGCCTTTTACTGACACGTTGCTTGATGAGATTGCAGGATACGAAATGATAGCTTTATGGATGGTCACAGTGGCTATAACCAGTTACAAATCGCTGCTGAAGATAGAGCGAAGACCACTTTCATCACCGAGTGGGGAGCTTTCATGTATCTGGTGATGCCTTTCGACCTGTGCAATGCACCAGCTACCTTTCAACGGTGTATGATGGAAATGTTTAATGAATTCCTTCATTGGTTCCTTGCTATCTTTATGGATGACTTTACTGTATGTTCAGATGACGAACAACACCTACTATTCCTAGAAATGGTTTTCAAACGCTGTCAGGAGAAGCAGATTTGTTTGAATCCATTTAAATCCGTTTTCCTAGTCTGGAAGGGACAGCTACTGGGACATGTGGTTTCCTGAAATGGAATAGAAAAGGCCAATGATAAAATTCAGTGTGTTCAGCAAGCTAAAGCACCCAGAAATTCTTTAGAGTTGAGCTCTTTCCTGGAATATGTTAACTTCTATAGAAGCTTTGTACATAAGTTTGCTTCTTAAGCAGTACCATTATATGAGCTTACAAAGAAGACCGGTAAGTTCAATTGGACTGCTGAATGTGAGGAGAGTTTCCAGAATCTGAAAAAGGCCATTATCAGTAAACCAGTCCTTAGGCAACCAACCTGGGATGTTATTTTCCATGTACATGTAGATGCTTCGGGATTGGCAATGGAGGCGATATTGGATCAGCCAGACGGAAGGACTGATTATCCGGTTTATTTTGCTAGTCGCTCGCAGATTCAGTCAGGCTGAACAAGGATACACAACTACTGAGCGAGAAGCCCTTGGAATGGTTTTCAGTGATATAAAGTTCAGGCATTACCTGTTGGGAAAGTTGTTCCATTTTTATGTGGACCATCAGGCTCTTTTGTTCTTGATTAATAAAGTCATTATTCAAGGCAGGCTGATACGGTGGATGATGTTCCTAATGGAGTTTGAATTCAAAATTTTTCATAAGCCTGGCAAGAACCACTGTGGAGATGATTTTCTGTCAAGAAGTACGGAAGGTTATTCAGAATTACCATTGCGGGATGAACCAGTGCACGCTGACTTATTCTAGCTAGAGGCAGGAGAATCAGTTGATCCTGAATGGTATGATATTTATAAGTTTATTTCTCAAGGTGATTTTCCAGAGGACTGGAAGCAGAACCAGAAGAAAGCTTTGTTCATCAAAAGCTTGAAGTTTACTATCATCTGCGGGTCACTCTATTGACTGGGTGTTGATGGTATACTTCGGCGTTGTGTGCCTATGGAAGGGAGAATGCAAGTTATTTCAGAAGCACATAATGGCGAATCGGGTGGACATTTTTCCAATGAATTTACCTACAAGAAGATTCTGCAAGCTGGTCTGTGGTGGAAAACACTAATTGCTGATGTTAGAAGTTTTTGTAAAACTTGTGACATATGCCAGAGAATGGGTCGACCAACAGCTCTGCAGATATGACTCCTTTAACGCCAGTACAACCACTGGGTGTGTTCACGAAATGGGGATTAGATTTTATGGGACCTTTTAAGAAGGTTACCCCCAGGAAGAACAAGTACATAATAATGGCTACTTGTTATGTCACTAAGTGGGGTGAAGCTAAAGCTGTTCCTGACAACACAACCAAGTCAACTGCAAGGTTTCTATTTGAGAATATTGTCTGCCGATATGGATGTCCGGTAGAGATTGTGTCATACCAAGGAACACATTTTATCAATGACACTATGGAAATTCTATTGGATATGCTTTTAGTCAAGCATCGGAAATCTACTCCTTATTATCCCAGATGCAATGGGCAGGCTGAAAGTAGTAACAAGACAATCAAGACTATTCTCACTAAGGTTGTGCAGAAGAAACCAGACCAGTGGGATTTGAAACTCCAAACTGCTCTATGGGCGTATAGGACAGCTTACAAGGTCGCTATTGGGTTGACACCATTCAGAATGGTGTATGGCACTGAAGCTATGGTTCCTATGTAGTTTGTTATCCCAAGTTTGAGAATGGCTGTGAAGTATGGCTTAGACTTCAACCACAATCTGAAAAAGCGCCTAGATGAACTTATGCAATTAGATGAACTCAGGCAACGGGCTATGCTGGAACAAGAAATTGTTCAACAATGAAGGAAGCACTGGCATGATCACCGAATTAAGGTTCGGGAATTTTAGAAAGGAGATTTGGTGCTTCTCTATCAGTCTAGACTGGGTTCGAAGAAGCCAAACCTGAAGATTGCCTGGGCAGGACCATTTGAGGTAGACTGGGTCTTCTCCAATGGTACAGTAAGACTGAAAGATTTATCTGGATTATTGTTGCCAGGAGTATATAATGGTGCAAAGATCAAGCTTTACTATTCAGAAGTTAGAGACTTTGGGCAAGAACAAGGTACTAGGGAATTGGGATCTGCAGATCAAGAGAAACCAGAATCGGATATTTTTGGGCTTTTTCATGTGCAACCAGTTCCAATTTCAGAACTAGTATCAGTAGAACCAAATCCAACTGATCTTGGAATTAGTACCAATGTGATCAAACCAGACTGGAAACCAGTGTAGTATCAGTGGAAACACACTTTTCGATTTTTAAGCGCCCAACGGTCAGATGGCACGCCAGTAGTAATCATTTCAAGGATGGGTAGAAGTCTTGTCCAATGCATGTCTGCCACGATAGCAGCGATGTACACAAGTCTAGGAGTGGCGAGCGTTGGAGCTTTTATGGCTCGAACACGTATAACAGGCAAGAGAGTCGGAATTTTTTCTCACAAATCCCTTGTGTGATGATTTCCTCCCGTTATTCATTTGCCATCGCCAAGCTCTGAAGTATCTTCGCTACAGCCGCGCAAACCTCGTCTTCCGAGGACACAGTTGACTGTCGACTAGCTTTGCCAGCGACACCTGGGTACGGCTTTGACGCATCAAGTAAGTCTTCTTCTCCTTCACCTGTTTTGTCGTCTTCACAGTGTATGGATAGGAAGAAGCGCTCAGACAAGATGCAGGAGTCTCTTGAGGAAACCCAAGCCATCGTTACTGCTGCAAAGGCAAGCCTTCCCATCATTTCGTATAGTAAGATTTAGCGCTATGTATTCACCGACCAAGCAATGGCTTTGCTACAACTATGGGATCTACGAGTTGTTCTGCCAGCCACAAGAATTGCTTTTGACGCAGACATCATAAAGCAGGTTCTTGATTCTTTCGATGCTGAAGATGGCAGTGCCATAGTGAATGGTCAAAAGGTGTCGGCTACACCAAAATACATAGCTTTTGCATTCCGGATGCCCAATGAGCCCAAGCCGTCTGTGGCGACCCCACATCAGATAAGTATAGTCCTAAAGGAGGATGAAGTGGCTAAGCGCAAGCACAAGGCCAGTGGTCAAGGGATTTGAGTAGCAAGACTGGAAGCCTCTATTGCTTACAGGTTTGTGGCTGAAGCAGTAAGCCTTAAAAATAATCCAACATACGTATCTGAGAAAGTCTTTGCTATGCTGTTGGCCAAGACATTGGATTCAAAGGTCTCTATTAACCTTTGTCAAATCTTGTCACACAATGTCCTTCAACAAACTGCCAAGTTAAAATCCCAGAATTTTTTTAAAGCTTGGTATGTTTGGCAATTCTTGTATTGGGCCACTGCTCTAGAGGTTCATGGACATGTAAAATCGGCTTGGAGTGAGAAGCCAGTTTCAGAACCCAAGAATATTGATCTATCCTCAGATGAAGAAGCGACGGGGACAGTCAGACCACTCCAACTGGTCTGAAAAGGAAAACCACCGGAGATCAGGTTGGCAGTTCGAAGAAGCCGAAGACTACACTGTCAAAGAGCAGTGTGATTCTGAAGCAGATAGAGAGACAGGTTAAGACTATGAATACTGAAAAGGCTATAGTGAGCCAAACTGAGAAGCAACCTGCTCAGAATACTGTGCTTAACCAGTCAGTAGGACATAGTACAGTCGCTATTGGTTCTGGCAAAGATCAGGCAAAAGTAGTAATTTCTGAGAAGGTAGCAGAGCAGTCGACTGTGGACAAAGGTAAAGGTCTAGCTTCTTCAACTTTACCGGGTGGTGTCTGTATTCCAAATAATGAAAAAACTTTGCACCTGGTAAAGAAGGATAGGTTGCAGCAGATGCAGACCCATCCACTGAAAGGGCGTCTTCTTCTACAGAAAGCTGATTATACAGCCTTACCTTATATGGCTCCAGTGACAGTATATGAGCCTACTGATTCTGAACCAGCTACAGTAAAGGACAGATGTTCAGTCCTCATCCAGTCTTCTTGGAATACTATTGTCAACTGTATGGGACAAATGTTGGATGCTGCACGGTCAGAAGATGAAATGAAAAAGGCTAAAGCTGACTTAAAGGAAGCTGAAGACTAGATTTAGAAGCTCAAGATAGCACGAGATGAGCAGAATATGCGCCATAGGCTACTTGAAGCTCATTCAGATAGGGTTATTGAGCTATTAAACAAAAAGCTAGCTAAGGCGGAGTGTGAGATACTGATCATCAAGGAACAAAGGAATGAAGCACTGAGAGATGCAGAACATGCTGAAATAATTCTGAAAATGAAAAGAGTTGACTTCAACTCCTTGTTTATTTGCCATACAGCTCTGAAGGCTTCCCTCACTGATAGATACATTTATAACAGCCTGGCTGAAATTTTAAACCCAACAGGCAATGCTGTCTTTGATCTGGAAAATTTGAAGTCTTTGATGGAGACTGTGCAGAGTGATTTGCAGGATAAAGTGGTTGAGTATAACAATGCTCTGATGAATCAAGAAATACTGGATTATATTGAGCAGCAGAATTCCCTGAATGAAGCAGAAGAAGATAAGGACGAAGGAGCTGATAAGGAGGAGGATGACCAAGAAGAAGGGCATACTAATGATGATGATGATGCCCCACCTCCATCTCCACCTCTAGGACCTGGTACTGGTGGCATAGGGCCAACTGAAGGAGGTCAGTCACAGCCAGACCAGCTAGGCCAGCATGAAGGGAAACAGTCGGGTAATCAGCAGTCAGAAGAACAACATCCCAGTCATACTGGGAATCAGCCAACAAATCAGTCCCACCTCAGTAGGGAGGATAAAGGGAAAATAAAAGTTAGAGATGAGGGACCAGTGGCTGATCAGTAGCATTCTTTACAGCTTATCACCTTGAACAAGCAATTGAGACATCAGCAGACTTCCATAACCAGACAATATCTAGAGGATGATGATCTCCTGTCTGTTCTGGAACGGTTTCAGAGGCTGTATGTCAGGGCCAGGGAAATGGTGGAGCATTGGAAACCAATGGCTTTTCATGATCAAGAAGATTTCCGTTTACCTGCGCATCCCAGCACAGTCCAGCTGCTGGAAAGGGTTATGAATGGATAATCACTCCTGAAGAGAGAGTGACCAATCCACATTTACAAAGACAGTCTACTGCAGATTGTCGCTCTCTCGCTCTTGAATTAGAACTTCTGCTGGGAAACAAACCAACTTAAAAATGTATGAAGGATGTTCGGGAACAATTAAAGGAGGTTTTGGTGACGATGCAAATTGCCAGAGGAGTCTTGGATCAGAGAGTAAGGGCCATTATTGAGGATCAAACAGCCACTAGTAAAGGACCTCAGACGAGAATGTCAGTTGGAGAACAGGCAACTGCTCTCCGCAAATTGTTTCAACTAGTGAGAATCACCAAAAAGATGATGCAGTAAGAGAACCAGACTGTTCTCAATTTTTTAGAATTCGTGCATGGTTCTCCAGTTCTCTTGTATGCCTTTCCAGCAAGAGAGACAGAGCTGCCAAGATTTTTTCCAGCACTTTATCCTCAACATCCAGAACCAGTTGATCACCTTACATACTTCAAGATCATTGATGAGCTCCAGGATTGGTATGAGCGATCGACTATCGAATGGAAAACTTGGCAAACACTTTTCAATGATGCTCTCCAACTCAATGATATCCATGCACTGAAAGAAGAGATGCACAGGATCCGGATATGTATGGGTCAGTGGAAGATTCAGATAAGGGGCCTGACCAAGATCACTAATCCGCTGTTGTTGCTGCTGCAACTTACTGTTGAATCTTCTAAATTGCCTGAAAAGGATATTGGAGCTAAGGCGGGCCTAGCACCACAGTATAGGGAGATGGCAGAGATTCTTTTTGAAGCTCGGGCCAAAACTAATCAGCCTCTTCCAGAAGGATGGATCCATACTGCTTCGCATTATCATAAGCTGGCCAAAACCAGGATCACCAAAGGAAGACGCACACTCTATGATCCTGACACCAAAACCTATCATTCCCTCATGCCTTATGAAGTAGAGACGACCACAAAAAGGCGGAATTAGCTTGAGCAGGAGGCTATTTACCGACTGATTCAGAAGGAGAATGCTGGTACTGGGACTTCTCAGACGCCATCCAGGTCAAAGGGCAAACGGAAGATGGTTCAATGGAAGGATATTGGGTAGTTCCATATCAGAATTTAGTGGCGACTTTTCTTCCTGAGTTGGAAGGTTGATATCAGTTTGTGTAGACGATGAGAGCTCTACCTTGGCCTTTTTAGCTGCCTCTTGCAATCTTTGTATGTCCACTCTATCATTGGTCAAGTCTAATCCTCAACATCAGAACCAGACGGTGGATTTTTCAGTCTCAAATCAGAATCAAACACGGGAATTTTTCATAAATTTTGGAATCTTGCCAAAATTCAAGAAAGGAGGGAAGGATGTAGACGGACAGTGAATTCGTTAGTAATTACTCCGGTAATTACCATGGTAAACCCAAGGTATATAAATAGGGCCCATTACATTGTAATCGGGTTGGCATTTGGGTTAGCATTTCGGCAGAATTTGTACTTGAGTTGTCAATCATTGGTAGTTGTTGGCGACTGTACTCTATTTGTAAAATTACATCATACTTACTGTAATCTTTCATATGTAATTCCAATCACGGCGGATATTCCAGTCACACTTACTTTGTGTCTAGTACTCTGAATCTGAATCTGAATATTATTCTCAGTACATAGTCTGATTCTCATTCTAGTAGATAAATTCCAGTTCAATTTCTTATTCTCTGTCCAGTCGACTGTCTAAACTAACACATCATCAGTAGCCGAAATCTTCTAACACTGGAATTAGCTATCTCAAGAGATCAGCTCCAATTCCAGTCCTAAAAATCTGTTAAACAAGGGTAAAATAGTAGTGAATGTAGTCCAAGTGAGACCTAGTAGCTCATTTGAGAGCGAACCGATTGTTCCAATCAAGGTAATCACCAGAGCCCAGGCTAAGAAAAAGAAACATAACTCCTCTGATGATTTGGAGAATACAAAACTTTCCTCTCAAAAGATCAAGAGAAGCAGAAACAAAAGGTATGAGATGAGAAAACACAACTAACGGGCTAAAGTCGAGGAAAAAGCAAAAAAGCTATTCCAAGAAAGGGTGAAAGCAACTGGAAGTGAAATCAAGGAAACCACCGTGAAATCTGGAGGATCAATTTTGGTAGACAAAATTTTTGAGCCTATTAATGCAGCTTGGAAGCTTACCAAGCAGGACTTAAAGCAGGCCAAAACATGGAAAACAAATGGAAAAACTATCCTTCTCCAGACATGGAAGCAACTAAGCTTGAAGCTTATCAAAATTTGGTACGAATCACGCAAGAGATTCTGGAAAAACAAAAACCCAAGATTGAAAGTATGGAAAAGCCTGAGGAGCTTGTGGAAGGAAACAATAAGGAAAAATTTGACGTGGTGATAGAACCCCACCTTGAAACAAAAGAGCCAGAACTTATAGTGTTGGACAACGAAGATGCCTTAGATAGAATTCCATTCGTAGAAGAAGACTGGCTAGGATACCTATGGGAAAAAGTTAGAGAGATTAATGATGGGAGCTTAACTCTGAAGTCAGCTCCTATAGAGGAATTTTGGTTAGACAACCTACCTCCTGATATGGACATGGATGTACAATCCTTGTATGGGGATTGCCAATCTGAAGCTTCAGGAATGTCTAAACCATTGACCTTGAAAACATTACCCTCTTATTTGAGAGATAACAAAAATGAATCCATAGTGTGTAAAACCACTCAAGTAAAAAGAGCAGAACAGATCTTAGAAGTAGATGGAATCCATTCAATCATTTCTACATCCATCCAATGCACTCTTACTTTAGGAGAACTGTTGAAAATCAAACCATATATATGGAATGATCTACAAAAAACTCTAGCAAAGGTGAGAATAACGAGGCTAACCACAAAAAATTTGGGAAAATTGAAACACAAAATGGACAACAAAGAGGTTCGACCTGTTCCAATGAACAAAGTCGAAGAATACTACAAAGGGAAAGAAGGAAACATGACCCTTCCAGTGAGGTATAATGATATAGAAACCATGGCAATACTGGATAGTGGGACAGGCGTAGCCATTGCCAGTATGGGAATCTTGTGGACAACCAGCCATTAAACAAACTCAAATGAAGTTGCAATTGACTGACGGACACATCGAAAGAACCTTAGGAATGCTTGAAAAAGTGATATTAAATTCCTGTGGGATTGAATATCAACACATTTTTGCCATAGTAGACTTTGGGAAGAAGCTCATTATGAAATCATATTGGGAAGACCTTTCATGCGACAAGTACAACTCATCCAAGATTGGGGAAACAATTATCTGTACTTGAAGCAAGTGGGATCAATAACAAGGGTTAATCTAAAGGATTGCACTTATAGAGATGTCATGAGAACGCCCATACAAGAGTCCGATTTAGTCTCTTTGGCTAAAACTAAGCTTCCATCTTGGTTGAACAAAGACACTCCTATTTGGATGTGTGGAGCTTCTGAAAACGGGAGCTTAAAACGAGAAGAATGTATCTTAGAAAGGGATTGCACAGATGAAGCCTATATACATGAACCCTTTCCAAAGTATTTGTTTGAGCCATTTAAGTGGACTCAAATTTTAGCAACAGTGGATGTATGTGTAAATACGTCTATGCCTACTCAATTTTGCAATGAGGACGGCTATGACATAGCTCCCATACAAATGATTTCAACCCTTCACATTGAAGACGAAACTCATGAACCCAAAGACTTGATGAAAGCTCAACAAGTCTTTTTAGAACTCTACTATGATGCAATACATGAGTTAGAAGAACACTCAGCTACCTCAAATGATTCGGGCTCAAAAAAAGAGCATGTGAGAGCTAAACTGCTCATGAAAGGAGGAGAGGAAAAGTTTTTTGACTTTCCAAACAGGAAACCGAGAAGACAGAAATGATATAGACGGAAAAGAGACGCCAGAACGTGAAATCTAGACCTATGCCATCAGTCTCTAGTAGAACACAGTTCCTAATACAGATAGATGCACATGATTGTGTCAAGGACAAAACTATTGGCCTTCCATGAAAGCAAACGTACAAGAGTATGTTTCAAAGTGGTATGCCAAAAGACGAAGTTTGATAGAGGGAAGCAACTTGGGTTGCTTCAACCTTTGCCAGTCCCTAATTCACCATGGGAGAGCATATCCATGTATTTTATCTTTGAATTGCCCAAGTTTATCCATGGGAATACAAGAATATGGACAATAGTAGACAGATTTAGTAAACAAGCGCATTTCATACTTGTCAAAAAGACTATCAAGGGCCATCAAATGGCAACCCTCTTTATATCACAAATCTTCAAATACCATGGCTTGCCAATGTCTATAGTGGATAATAGAGATCCTAGAATGGCCAGTAATTTTTCGAAGGGTCTCTTTGAGAATTTAGGTACAAGGCTAAAGATCTCTTTGGCCTATCATCCCCAAACGGATGGGCAAAATGAAATAGCTAACCTAACCATTCTTGATATCTACTAAAAGCTTATGTCACAGAAGTAGATCAAAAGTCCCAATGGGAGAAGTACTTACCCTTAGTGAAGTATGCCTACAATAACAATGTACATACTTTCACGGGAAAAGCACCTTTCGAGGTGATAGAGAAAAGATCAAAAAGTCCCCTGCTACTCAAGGTACATGGGAAGATCTTCACTTCGAAATGAATATAGCCGAGACTTGCAAGAATCTTTCCAAAATATTAAGGATGCTATATCCATCTCTCAGCAAAGGCAAAAAGCTGTTGTCTACTGATAAGTATAGAAGATCCCTAGCCTTTAAACAAAATGATTGGGTCTTCTTAAGTTTCAAGGCTCGATTAAGGCACACAATGGGCAAGAATCCTACAGGACACCAAAAGTACTATGCTAAGCTAGAAAAAAGGTACTATGGTCCCTTTCAGATTCTTAGGCCAATCAATGAGATGACCTACCAATTGAATTTTCCCAGCCATTGGCTCATACACAATGATTTTCATGTGAGACTACTAAAGCCTTACAAAGGAGATCCACCCCAAGAAGCAATCATTGAAGACCCACCGGAGAAGAGGTGCTGCACTCCGAGTCCATTCTTCAACACAAAGATAAGGTATTACGAGGTGGTAAGATTATCTGATGATATCTTATCAAGTTAAAAATTATCCTTTTGAAGATGCGAGATGGATGCGTGCGTCTGACGCACGTGTCAATGCAAGGGACTTGCCGATACACTGTGTGCGAGCCACAAATGGCTCCAAGAACACAACTAGACTAATCTAGCTAGCTCAAGAGAGCAAGGGTGTCACACTCACCGCCCTACACTCGCCTTTGTGCAGGATTCCTCTCTGTGAAGAAGAAGGAGCTACCGCTGTGCCGCGCTCAACTGCCTCATCGTCGCGTGCCGTCGTCGCAATGCTCGATTACTCTCTCTCTCTCTCTCTCTCTCTCTCACACACACACACACACACACACACACACACACACACACACACACACACACACACACACACACACACACACACACACACGCACACACGCACACACACACAAGGAGATGAAGAAGAAGAAGATGGAGATGGAGCAAGAGCACTCTTCAATTGCACAAATGAGAGAATGAATGATTTTTAGGTTTAGGTGACTTTTATATGAGCTCGCCCCATTCACACTTGGGCACCCATACTTAGCCAACTAACCCTTAAATGTTCTTGTTAGAGTGCGCCTCTCATCGGCGATCACTCTTAACGTTTTCCTATTGGATCGACAAGCCCGGTACTTGACTCTACCAAATAAATAATACGGCGTCTATCGTAGGTAATAGAAATGTGCGCGAGGGTTAACATGCCCCCCTTCTTGATGTAGATTCCATCCTCGGAAACTATTGAGTTGAAGCTCGTTCATTGAGGTGGAAGAGCATTTGAGTTGAATGTCCTTAGCCTTCTTCAGTCACTGCAAAATCAAATAAAATTGGCACAATAATTGCATTCTCATATACAATTAAAAAGCATATGAAGTTGTAGGTAGACAAATTGATTGGTAACAAAATTTAAAACCATTTGTGAGTAATAAACTTTAAATTGTAATATAATCCAACGCATAAATAGATGTAAAGGTCAAAAACTAAACAAGCATGGGGTCACTAATTTAACGGTCAAAGACACTAGAGAGATCAACTATTAATACCATGGGCAAGCTTCTCAATTTTCTCTGGTCAATTAAGATCTTTAATCACGAGAGCCAAGTATTTCATGTCCAAGTGCTGACTAGAGGCTATACCTAGAGGACCTTTTAGTTAGGATACGATAAAAGGAATTGCTCATGAAATCATTGCCTAACTAATTTCCTTTTCTTTGACCCCCCAAAGTCTTTTCACAGTGATTCAATTTTGATATGTGTGCGTATTTTGTATGCCTTGGGTTTTTTGCTTTTCAAGGAAAAGCACCCACACTGGGAACCTCTAGGGCTCTAGTACCATAGGCGATACATGTGAGTGAAGTACCAAATTAAGCTGAGATTTCTCTTCCAGCTTAAGATTTTATATTGTGGCACTTTGATTTTTGTTTGTTCGTTTTCAGCATTTTAATTTTGTAACTTTGGGGGTCATATAACATTGTTACCCTCCCCAGGCTCATCACACTAGTAAAGTCCCTCTATCATACTTAAGCTAAAGGTCAATAGGGACTAAGCCCACTAGAAAGCCCTAGTACATTTCACACAATGCTGCCTAAATCGGATTAAGAACATAAGTAACCATTGATTATTAGGAAGGCATTCCCCATGGTATTAAGAGAAGATCTCTAACGCCTAGCTTGGTCAAACTAGCTTAGTCGGACTGCTTATTTTTTTAAACCTAAACTAGTGATTATGACAAAAATTTACATTGAATTCAATGTTTGATACTAACAAATGCGCTAAATATTTGCTACCAATCACAATTAAAGCAAACAAACATGGATGCAAAAAAGATAAGGGGCCACGTTAATGGAAAAGAAACACCTGTTTGTGTTGATGATCGCGCTTGATTTGAAAAGTGGACAAGAGAAAGATTACATGAAGGTCCAAATCCTAACAACAACAACATATTCCTCTACACACTAGGAAACACAAAGAATACCTCTAGGAGGCACATCAGTGGAAAAAAAGAACTTTGCTAATCACTAAACTCTAAAACAGAAACACTCCTATCATACTAATCCTACCTACCTTCCATCACTTGAGTGATGAGGATTAAGGTGTTTGATGACATAGGTTTCTGTTTCTGTGTACTGGATGTGAATGTGTAGGTTTGGCCAATGTTTTGACTTTTATTGTGCATACTCGTTTGCTAATTTCTCTTGCTCTTTAATTTTTTTCTTTTTTGTGAGTATAAGGCTTTATATATACATTCCCTAAGCTTGGTGATTGAGAGGTCAAGGAAAGAAGGGTAAGAGGGAAATAATTCAATAGGCTGACGTGAATGAAGACTTGTCCCCTTCCTTAGGTAAATCATACTATTTGAAATGTGCTCGTCGTCCTTTGAAACCAATTGTTCCACTTGGTAATAGGTGATGATTTTTTCCAGTAGTTTTCTATTACCCTAGGTGCCTCATCGAGTTGCAAGGGTGGTACGGTACTCTCCCAAGATCGAACTTGAAGTGGTTCATCAGGTGATTCTTGAACACTAGGAGGTTTGGATTCCTTTGTAGCTTTATGGAGGTCCACTATTGTAGGTGGAGGCTGTGGAGAAGCTTTTACCTCTATGGATGCATTACATGAGGAGCTAGAAGCTTCATGGGACTCCCCCTTCTTGAGCTAGGTGGAACAAATTGTTCTTTCTTCGGTACCCAAACTAGCTCTGGAGCGGGTGTGTAGCATTTTGTGATTTTTTTCTTTCCACGATCATCAGTTCATTTTGGAGCTACAGGATTGGGCGCACATGGGTCGGGTGACAGGTAAGAACACAATCTACGTTTTGGCACCCAGATTTGATCATTTTCTTGATAGTAGCCTTGGGCTTCCAATAGTCGTTTAGGAATCCATCACCATGTTTCCTTACATTTTTTGGGGCGAGTGGGACGTTTCTTACAAGGCTTCTGTTTTTTAGCACTAGCTATGGTCGCTAAAGAAGCTTGAGGGACCCACTTGTATGTTTTCTTCGTTATATTAGGATGAGTCTTGTTAGAAGCTATATGCATTGCTTGTAACATATTTAAGGGTACGGGCATTTCATCCCCCTCAGGTGTTACCCAAGTCGTCCCCCTGTTTTCCCAAGTGTCTATGGTTGCTGCTAGGTGGACCCAATCCACATTGTCCAACTGAGTCATCCCAGGTAGTACATCCATATAAGGAGAGTCTTCCCCAACATCAATGTCCGCTTTACACGTGTAAAAATACTGCAATGGGGCCGAGTGAACTGTGGTATCAGATCTATTATCAATTATAAACCTATTTCATAGAGGATGTGCTCGACCAGTTACAAGATCCACTTGAATGACAGAATCTTGGAACTGCAAGTAGACATGGTTTTTAAACCAGTCATGCACCATTTTTGCTTCCCTCATGAAAGGACGTTATAAGATCATCTCCAATGCCATAGTGTGCTTGGAGAAATCTATAAAAATGAAGGTAATTCCTATTTTATGTCCAAAGACCTTGATCTTGAGATCTTCTTGCATCCCAATAGGTTTAACACTAGACCCATTGGCCATCTTCACTACTATGGTTGTGGTCGCAAGGTGAGGTCTTCCCATAGTTTCCCAACAAATTTTAGTCAAAATGCTAACCCCAACGCCACCATCAAGGATTTCATTCACAGTTAATCCCTTAGTAGTGATTGGTATGGTTGCATTGGATTCATCTCCCTCAAAGTATTGTCCCAACTTGTTAACAGGTATTTCTACAACATGGTTCTCGTCTAAGTTGGGTTGTGGATCTAAGTGTTCCTCCTCTATTGGCATCTCCCCAGCTCCATCCATCTGTGAAAATTGTGGTAGTCCAACCTTTAGTTCTCCATCGAGGAAAGCTTGAAGAGCTGAGACTAGCTCAGAGTCTTTATATAGTTTGGACATGATGGTGGTTTTAACTTCTGAAGACATGAAATCCATCAATTTGGCAATGTTTAACGGCACATTTTGGGCTTCAGTCCCTTGACGTGGGAAAGATGGGATATCCATTTCTTTGATAGGATCAGGTAGTCCCTCTGTAAATATTCTTTCCATCAAGAAGTGAGTATACCCACTTTCCCATGACTTTAAGTCACTTTCTTCTTGGATGACACTAGGTATGGCTAAGGGTCTATGGAGTTGGTGAGGTTGTTGTTGCATAGGGAACATGGTGTCTGTAATTTGGATCTGCCTAGATGCTGGTTCTAGATCCCTTTGGGTATCTTCTACCAAACTCCTTAATTTCTTGACTCGCTTGATCTCCTCTGTAGGGTTTGGATAAGTTCTTGGATCTTGGCCATTGTGGCTCATGAATATCTTCCTTGTTGGTTTCTATCTTAGTGGTTGTTTTGGTCTCCATGGTTTCACCTGAATCATAATCCTCTTCAGCGTCGTTCATATATACGGGGTCGTCACCAGTCCCTATGTTGGTCTTTCAACTAGGGTCTGACTTTGCTGCTTTTTGCGATCTCTTCCTTCGTGTTTTCTTCTTTTTCTAAGATTGTGCAATTGATGTCGTGTCTCTTTCCTCAAGAATATAATTTTGTTTTTGGAGCATCGATCGTGTGAGTACATTTATTGGTACCACATGTGTACTTTGTGATGGCTCCTCAGTAACCTCAATTAAGTTTAATGGCGTGATCTTTGGTGCATTTGGATTATTTGGACATTGGGCTTGCTTGATTGGTTTACATTAATGTGGCATTCTTTTGTTACTTAATAGGACACTCGGTCACACGATGTGGACCTCCACACTCATAGCATTGAAAAGGTGGTCTCTTAGCAATGTAATTGATATTTTGGCCTCTTGCAACAAGAGCAGCTACTTGAAAGACAGGTTTGACTTGTCCCCAATAGTCCTCCATGTAGTATTGTGGACTTTCTTCAAGCGCATCAATCCCATAGGCAATATTAGGGTCTATATCTTCCTCATAGCTTTCCAAACAAGCAATAGATGACTCACAACCCACTTGATTCACTGAAGTGATTCTTGGATGTGGTGGTTGCAGTCCTAGCACTGGAGGTGATAAAGGTGTTGTTTGAACAACATTTTGCACCCTAGGGACCATGTGTTGTGACGTTTGTTCAAGAGGTGGAGCCGACATCAATGCAAACACTCGAGGTGTGTCTATCCATGCTAAGGTTGGTCTATGGCCATCGCGCGCTTAAATACTATGCAATCCTTAGCTTGATGACCATACCTCCCACAGGCATTGCAATTTCCATTGAATTTTACTCTAAAAGTAGGGCATTCACTGGTACTATGCGATGTGCACAATCCCTAACAGACTCAACTTATTTCTGTTTAAAGCTGTAGATTTGAGCTACCGTGTTGTGTCTGATCCCAGTTTTGGAACAAGCACCTACAAATCCTTGAGCTAATGTATTCAAGTCCATGATTGACCTTGGTGGAATGTTTTGAAACCATGTCAATGCTTTTCCTTCTAATGTCATTCCAAACCCCTCGAATTGAGTGTGGAAATCAAATATGCGTTTTGCTCTTAGCACTTGCTTAAAGCTTGCTAAGTGGTCATATGGATCCCCAGATCCACTGTATTTTTTGACTCATTTTTGAAAATCATCCGGTCTGACATGTCTATTTGGTTCAACTCTCGATCTCCTAGTAGTTGGTCCCATTCCGAGTCCTTCAAACCAATCTGTTGGAAATAGTGACTCATGTAGCCCTGGACTGGCTTGAGTGTCACCCGATTTTCTTTGTGATGAGGTGTTTGTTGGTTTTTTAACATTAATCTCAAAAGATCTCTCATGGTGTTCTGCTCTTGGCATAGTTTCTGGTCCTTGGCCCAATATCCAATCCCTTATGGAGTGCCCTTGTTATTTGGTTTGTTCTACCTCGTCAGGAGTCATTATAACAAAGTTGTTGTTGTAAAAATCCATAAACAGGTAGGTTGGTAGATCTGCTGAACCCTTATCTTTGATCTTGAAGATATAGATGATCTTCATGGATGTTAGTTGTCCTAATTTGGCATGCAAAGTCCACATAAGATCTTTGACGTTTCTATCCTCCCAACAATACACTCCGATCCTAGGATTATCTATGCTAAGCTGTTTTAAAGGCTTCAAAATCAACTTGATCGTTTTTCTTGAATTCTAGAGTTGGTGGTCCTTCTTTTGCTGCCATATCTGGAATTATGGTGTTTACTTCTAACCCCCATTTGTCTATCACGTCAGGGTTTTCAACTTGTAAATACTGAGTTCCGTTTCTATCCATGTATATTTTTCCTTTTTTGTTTGCCCTGATTTCCTCTTCAAACTCGATACCATGGTCATCAATGCGAATAGCATACTCTTCGTTAGGATCGAGGTAACCTGAGCTCCATGGCGATTAGTGTTATAAAAAGAGAGTATATGCTTATAGCACACCGTCGTTTCGGTTTCTGAGCGAGTCGAATAGGAAGACATTTTAGATGTTGAATCCAAAAAAGTGTCTGAGACTTCCTCAAGGATAGTGTGCAAGGGATTTCCTTGGTTCACACTTTCTTCGGTGGATACTCTACTAGAGGTTTCTCCAAATATGTGTTGGTTTCCTAGTATACGATCAGATCTAAGGTTCATAAAGACTTGTGAAGCCCTAGATAGAGTACTTACTGTCGGATCTACTTGTTGTCAACTTCTTCCACTTGACTTGATTGCAACTTCCATCAAGCTGGCAATTCCTTTTCTGCAACCTAACTCGTGTATCAATTTTGATAAAGTTAGCTATTCTTTCACAAAGACTGTATAGTTTTTGCTAACTATTGGGACTGGTCTATGTGTATCACTTCAATTTGAGATACGTGAGTCAGCAGTTGAGACTTTCAGATTATGCTTTTGCAAAAAGCCAAAGTACTAATCTGCAACCTAGAAACTAAGTGAACATGTACCAATTTGGATCCGATTGAACCCAAAATTCGTGGCCTTGTATTATGTTGGTCTAACACTGTACAAATTCAAAAGTAAAAAACGGTGTCTCTGTGTAGAGGTAGTAAATAATCGCGATTATTTACTTTTCTCAGTTTTTTATACTTTTTGGCTTGATTTTGCAAAGTAAGGTTCCTCGACAAGTTTCACCAAGTTTGGACAAAATCTGTATAAGTTTAGCAACTGTATTGTGTCCTGTAGACTCAGTTTTCAAGAATCTGGCTTTAGTCTCACTTTTGTGATCCAAATTTCACCAAATTGATTTGTGTGGTCTACTTGATGTACTTGACCTGCTAGTATACTAAAATGTGCAAGATCATCAATGTTTGAAGCAGATGTAAATAATCGCGATTATTTACTCCTACTACGCTTTTGCAACTTTTTGTCCCAATCTTGACACAGATCTGTTAAGCACCTCAACTTAACGTCTCTAGCCAAGTTTCATCAAGTGTGGACAATTTTGTTCAATTGGTCATCAGTTTTGTATCTGCAGACTGAATTTGGAAATTTGGCCACAATTTTTAATCCAATAATCCAAATCTTACCAAATTTGGTTTGTGGGCTTAATACAACATGGTAAGGCTAGTGGTATGCTAGCTTGAAAAAAAAAATGTGAAAAATGGGACAGATGTTGATAGCCGACTTTCGGAAATCAAAGAAAAAAAAAAACTCATTTCACCCCATCCCCCCCCCCCCCCCCCACTCTCGGTACCCCCCCCCGTAACCTATTTTTTCCCCTCCCGCCCCACGGGCATCGGATAAAACCCTCGTACTCTCTTCCCCCCATTTTCCTTACATACCCCCTTTTCCTAATATCTCTCTCCCCCCGATTTACCCTCCCCGGCCAGGCAGAAACTCAGAGAAGAAAAACCCAACCCCTCTCTCGTGCTCCCTCGGTGCGAGCCGCGTGAGAACCCCCCCCCCCCCCCCCCCCCCCCCCCTCTTGACCCGTGGATATATTCCCTTACACCCCACCCATTGACTAATCCCCCCCCCCTTCGTCCTTAAGCCCCATGCAAAAACAACACACCCCCCCCCCCCCCCCCCCCCCCCCCCCCCCCCCCCCCCCTTCACCCACACAACCCATGCCCCGCCATACCCCCTCTCCCCTCTCTCTCCCTCACACATTCTCTCTATCTCTTATCCCCTTACCCCTCTCCCTCACTCTCCCTCTCACGGCAGCGCCAAAGGCTCTCTCTCTCTCTCTCTCTCCTCTCTCTCTCTCTCTCTCTCTCTCTCTCTCTCTCTCTCTCTCTCATCCGGAAGCCGCCACAGCACGCCAAAGCTTGCTCTCTCTCCCATGCGGGTAGCGCTGCACCAAACACACACACACACACACACACACACACACACACACACACACACACACACACTCCTGCACACACACACACACCCCACAACACACCCCCCACTCTCCCTCTCTCTTCCCATGCGTTGTGCGCCGCGTTGCATCCCAGACACACACACACACGCCCTCTCTCCTCGCGCGTAGTCCGCAGCCGACACACACACACACACACCCTTGCGGCAGCAGCATGAAAACACACACACACACACACACACACACACACACACACACACACACACACTCACACACACACACACACCATACATACACACCCCTCTATCCTACCCCCCCCCCCCCCCTCTCCTTCCGCCATGCGCAGTAGAACAAGCCGCCGGCATCAGAGAAGAAAAAAATAAAAAAAAATACACATTATATATTTATATAGTAACCCCTCTTCTCTTGTTCCCACACACGCATACGCACACACATATACATATACGCACTCACCCGCAAATACACATATATACATATATGCTCCCACACTCACACACATACACACGACACGCATATACGCATGCACCGACAAAATACAAAAGAAGAAGAACAAGCAAAACGCCATCGACATCAACAAAAGAAGAAGACGATCCAAAGCACGTGCCGCCAACAACAAAAACAGAAAATGCGCCGAAGGCATGCCCCGGCCGACTCCGAAAAGAAGTACGCTCGACACCGACGCACCGGCAGCACACCATTCGCCGGCAACACGCAACCACGATGCCATCCCAGTAATTTTTAGGTTATTTTACCATTATCTTCAGTTTTTCACCCGAGCCATTGTAAAATTTCCATTTTGTAAATATCCTCTCTCTAGATGATGGTCACAAAGGCCCACCTAGAGATTCCCATCTTTTAATAACCTTCCCCAAAACAAAGCAAGGGTCAACCACACCGGGCCCACCACTTGCTTTGTCTCCCCAATTAAGATTACCCTAACCACACTGGGATTACCATAATCCAAGCAGCCAACACCTATAAATTGGCACTGAGAGGTCACTATCGGGGGGGGGGCAACTTATGTGGAACTAAGCATTGGGTAGAGTGTAGTAGGAGGGATTGACACCATCACTATCACGAGGAGGAGGTCTCGTGTGTGGGGTTTGCCTTGGAAATTGCACCATGCGAAGGGAACCACACCCATACCTCGACTCCAATGGCGATGCACACACACGTATGAACGCTCTTGGCAATGAGTATTCACAGTCATTGAGTCGCCCTAGAGAACGCACCAAGTAGGTTGCACCATCTCCTCTCCCTACCTCTCTACCACCACGGCATGCCACCTTGTAAATATTGCAGAAATAACTCACCCTCACACCCCCGAGGTTGTTTTCATCAATTGCGAGTGTTCTCTCTCTCTCTCTCTCTCTCTCTCTCTCTCTCTCTCTCTCTCTCTCTCTCTCTCTCTCTCTCTCTCTATCCCCCCCTTCCTCTCTCTCGATGTGTAGGCTTGAGGTGTTCATATCATCGTGGGCTTTGCATCCTAGCCGCTCAAATCTAGGTGGTGCCCCCTGTTCGCTTTACCGTGGCAGGCTCGAGCGAGCCATTCGGCCCCCGGCGTTTTAGAGGCCGTTGGGGTTTGGGGTCTGCTTTGCGTCCGTCATTTGGTGCCCCCACTGAGGAGGGCTTTTCTAAGACCCCTTCAGTTTACAATGCTGAAAGTGACGCCCACTATCAGTCATGGACGAGTGGCTAAAGGAATTTTCTAACCGGAGGACGGAAGAAGAAGAGACGAAGGAGGCCCTAGCTGCCTTCATTGAGGTGCTATTGCCAGGCTGCAGTGTCATCAACATTTAAGAGGTAAATTCTCCATCTCGTATCGTTTGTTCTAACTATAAATCGAAAGCATCAGGTGACAGGTTGGTGAGGTGCCATCACTGTTGTCAACCAAGGCACACGGTCAATGAGTGCCAACAACGGAGGCAGCGGAAGGGCTGAAGTCTTCTACATCGACATTCATCGCAAGGAGGTCATTCACGTCAAGGAAGGAAAGCGGACGGTGAGGCCTCTTTTCCCTAAAGAAACTGCAGTCAAAGATAAAACCCCAAAGTGGCCTAAAGGGGCTGCTCGAGCCAAGGGCAAGGAGAAGATAGGCTAGCTTGGAAACACATGACCCCGAAGGGAGAAGCATCTTGCGAAGCAAGTGCTTCAAGCTCAGAGAGCCGGGTTGTACCCACTTGGTCAAAGAAGAAGTCATCCGAAGCTAAGCGGCGGAAGGTCGCCTACCGATTTGCATGACGCATGCGAGTGCTACCAATCCACTTCGACAATCCAGAAGAAGAAGTGGTGAGAAGATTCCCATGTCCTAGAGAAGAGTGGTTCGGCTACTGCTCTCGCTGTTTTGGGAAGCGAGTGGAGGACCTTCCTCCCCTCCCTATACAACTTATCCTGAAGAAGCTCTCTACCACGGGAGAGACCTAGTGGGCTGGAGATGAGCTACATCTGAATGGAGTAGAATTCATGCAACATGCCAATTACAAAAATTACCTACAATTGCTGTTAGCCAAGAGACTGGGAGTGGTCCGACGCGTCGCCATCACCCCGTACGTGCTAAGCAACGAAGGAAGGGTAGAGCCCATGAAAGGTGACGACCTCTTGTGGATGTGCCGACTCATCAACACTGGCACGGTAAGAGTATAAGTAAGTATTTCACCCTTTGTGCATGATGGAAAATAGGCCGACGACATTCCCGTTCAGATTCCTGCAGCATATGCATGTGAATATCTATGTAGATAGGAAAGTCTTCTACCAACAGAAGATCATTTACCTATTCGGTGCGGCAGTACTAGGAGAACTCCTCAATTCCCCGAACCCTATCATTCTCCCCATACTAGATTACCATCATTCCTTTAATGTGTCTATTTTTATCCTGTTTTAGCCTATCCATTCGCCCTTGTAAAAACCGCTATGAGCCGTTGCTGTTGATGTAAAAAAAAAAAAAAAGGTTTGTAATTTTCCGAGTCACCACCATGGCAAGTGTTTCTTTCCCCACGTTCAGTGGAAAGAAGGGTGAGGATCTCACCACTGATTTTTTGGACGATTTTGACATTGCTTGTGTCGTCTCCAACAAAGATGACGACGCTTCACGACTCAAAATTTTTCCTCTACTGATGAAAGTAGAGGCCATGTCCTGGTATAATGCATTGCCCCAGGCTACCAAGAATGCATGGGATGTGTTAAGGGCTGCTTTTGTAAAGTGGTTTGGTGGAGGCACAACCTCGGAGAAGCTATGGCAGCTATTGACAGAATTAAAGCAGGCAGGCCTGCTGGAGTACGCCACCTATGAGTCAAAGTTTGTGGACTTATGGGAGAGGTGGGTTGCCACACTGGAGGAAGGCGAAGGAGCGCCTAATTCCCTGAAGAAGGACCGTTTCATTGCTGGTCTATGGTCACCGCTTAGAGAGAAGGTGAAGGGAAGGTTTCCTGCAACATATGAGTTGGCAGTCGAAGTAGCCCGCCTTAAAGACAAGAAGCTGTGCATGCAAGCAAGAGTAAACGAGTCAGAGAAAACAAGCTTGGCCCGACCAACCCCAGTGGTTGCAACAACCAATCATAGAGTCCAACCACAGGAGACAACAGAGGAACAGCAAGACCTTCTGAGTCGCATCACCACCCAACTAGAGAGTTTATCTGTGTATCTGGTGCAGCAAGGGCATGCATCTGGTAGAAATCCAGAACAAGGAAGAGGACAACGAAGGCACAACCCAAAATACCACTGTTACAACTGCGGGGAAGACGACGATGGAATGTACTAATGCCCACACCCAAGAAGGCAGAATTTCAATAGAGGAGGGAGACAGAATCAGATCTCTCCGCCAAGAGTAAGACCACCACCAAGGTAGCCAGGACCAATCCCAACAATCCAAATCCTGCAACCACCTATACAACAACAACCACCACCCCAACCTCTCATTCCGCCACTACCCCCACCACCTGCGGTGAACCAAGCGGTGAGTGTCATTAGCTTAGAGGCTAAAGGGAAGGCGAAGGTAGAAGAGTCATCTCGAGAGAAGCACAAAGGAAAAGCGAAGGTAGAAGAATTGGATGCTATGGGAGTGAAACATGCGAGGCACGAGGAGGAATCTCAAAGGAAGAGAAGATGAAAGGGAAAGCCGAGTCTAGCAAGCAAGCAGCTAAACCGCGGCGGAAAATAGACATCGTGGACTTCTCACTAGGTGAGGAAGCACAACCCTATGACTTAGTTCAGGATGTGTTAATGCAGGGCCCGAAGATAACTTGGCCCCAATTACTCCACCTTGCACCCAGAATGAGGAGGCAATGGACAAAAATGGTAAGTACCAGGAAATCAAAACCACGGATAGCTGGGGCTATCTCTGGGAGGGATCTCGATGATATCTTGCCAACCATGGACGCTCACATCAAAGGGAAGCGGATTTCAAACGTCTACATAGATGGTGGTGCGCAAATATGCGTCATGAGTGAGAAGATGATGCACCACCTAGGTCTAGAGGTAAGTAGGCCGGCACCCTGCCGAGCCAAGATGGCAAACAATGTAAGAGTAAAATGCGTAGGCATTGTAAATGCGGTCAAAGTAAAAGAATTCAATACGGAAGTGGACGTAGACATCTTCGTCATGCCACACAAAGGGGAGGGCTACCCCATCATTCTTGGAAGGCCTTGGCTTATGGCCATGGAAGACAAACAAGACTGGAGCACCGGGATGATCCAGATGAAGGATGCTAAAGGGAAGTCCATATTCTACGACATGAGGACTGGAAAGCAGCGCAATATGATCTTGGAGGCTTCAGAAGACGAGTCCACCAGCGAATCCTCGTCTACCTCAGGAGAAGACACAACCACCACTGATGGGAGTGACATTAGCATCGAAGTAATGGGAGTCATTCTTAAAGACCCAAACAGCTTAACACAATCTGAAGCAACCTCAGCAAACCAAGAGGGACCATCAAGTAAGCAGTCATTGGAGGATGCAGGTAAGCTACAAAAAATGCTCTCAAATGAGTTAACCAATGAAGAAAGGAAGGAGTATGTCTCCATGTTAGGCAACTTCACTACTTTGTTCATTGATGGATATGATAAGATCATAGGAATTACATTAGTGCAACACCACAAAAGCTCAAGGAAGGCAGTAAACCCGTAGTACAGAAGCTCAGAAGACTTGGAGTAATTCAACAAGAGGCATTGCTTAAAGAAGTAAGGAGTTTGCTACAAGCAGGTTTCATCTACCCTGTCGAAGACTCAGAATGGGTCTCCCCAGTAGTAGTTACAAAAAAAAAAGGTAAATGGAGAGTCTGTGTGGATTATAAACCGCTCAATGCAGCCACAAAGAGGGACCATTTTCCCCTCCCATTCCAGGATGAAATACTCAATGAAGTGGCAGGTCACGAACGCTACACAGTATGTGATGGCTACTCAGGATACTTCCAGATTAGCATTGCGGAGGAGGATCAGAAGAAAACAACCTTCATCACACCTTGGGGATGTTTTGCCTACAGAGTGATGCCATTTGGCCTCACCAATGCTCCAGCCACATTTCAACGCTATGTGACATTTGTTTTCCAACCCTACTTTGGAACATCAATACGGGTTTTCATAGATGATTTTTGCATCTATAGCTCAAGAGCCCTTCATCTAAGCAAAGTCTATGATGGCTTAACCAGGCTACAAACCCTAGGTGGCCAACTCAACGTGGACAAGTGTCACATTGGTGAGAGCAAGGTCACTCTCCTTGGTCATGTAATTTCAGCAAAAGGAATCGAGGATGACCCTAGCAAAATTCAGGCTCTGATATCTTTATCATCTCCCACCACCACCAAGCAGTTGGTTTCTTTCCTTCAGAAGGTAAGATATTTAAGCAGGTTCATTCACCTGCTATCTCAAGTAGTCCTTCCACTACAACAACTCACCCAAAGGGATGTTTTCTCATGGAGTGAAGAGAATGAGTAGCACTTCACTGAGGTAAAGCAAGTCCTATCTAAGCTTCCCACTATTTCACCTCCTAAGTGGGACGAGCCATTCTATGTAAACCCTAGTGTGGGAAATGATACTCTGGGAGCAGTGCTAATGCAAAAGGATCCCAAAACTTCTTTCATGCGCCCTATTTACTTCTTTAGACGAGTCATGACCCCATCAGAAAAGGGATTCACCGAAGTAGAACACATGGTTCTAGCACTAATGTTTGCTACCACGAAATTCCGCTCCTATCTCTTGCCTAGACCATTTGTAATCCTGACAATGGAAGAAGTTTTCCCTTATGTAATGCGACACATGGATGTCTCCTCTAGGATCTCAAAGTGGTTAATTAGACTACAAGAGTTTGATTACACCATGCAAGTAGAAAATTCCACCAGGGCTAGTCTAGCAGTAATTCTCACTCATCGCCACTACGAGAAGAAGCTGAAGGTCAACACAGAAGCAAAGGAAGGAATACCAGATAAAGAGAGCCCTAAGTTAGAGAGAGCTCACTCTCTCTTCTTTGAAGGAGCATACAAGAGAACAATGGATCAGTTTGCAGCAGGCATGGTCATTTTCAATGAACAGCAGGAAAGAGTATTCTCCATGGGGCAGTTATTACACTCCCACTCTAACAATGAGGCAAAATATGCAGCCCTAATCCTTGGGCTGGAACAATGTATTTCACAAAAAATTCAGCGCTTAAATGTGTTCGGCGATGCTTTGCTTTTGATTAGGCAGATAAATGGCACCTGGGAGTGCAAAAATCAGGTTTTACTTGGTCAACTTCGCCAAGTTAAGGACCTTCTGAAGAAGTTTGAAGCAGTAAAGCTCTTCCATATTCCTAGAGCAAAAAATCAAGAGGCAGATGCACTAGCTAAAGAAAGAATACAAGATGTTCCCATAGGAGAAATCAAATTAAAGCTACCTCTCTTCCAAGGAAATGACGCTATGCTTGATATCATCAGCTTTCTGAATACAGGGGAATGTCCAACAGGACACACTAAAGGCCAAAAACAATGGCTGGTAAGGAAGGCTACTAGGTACCGCCTTATAGACGACCACTTGTATTGTAAGGGCAAGGATCAAATTCTCAGGCAGGTGCCAACCTCCAGTGAAATCACAGAGGTAATTTCAAGCTGCCATGACAGTGTCTGCGGGGGTCATTTTGCTCTAGATATCACTAGTAGGAAGATTCTACAAGAAGGATACTTTTGGCCTAGTTTGAACAGAGATGTGCACCATTGGTGTAAAACATGTAGGGCTTGTCAAGTGGCCAGTGATCGTACGCTAACCTACGAGCCACAAAACCCTATCATTTCATATGGTCCGTTTGAGAAATGGGGAATAGATGAAATTGGTCCCTTACCAAGGGCCCAATCAAGTAAACTGTACATCATAGTGGGTGTAGACTACATGACACGATGGGCAGAAGCAATGGCCACCACCTGCATTACAACCCAAGAGGTGGCAAAGTTCATTTTTGAGCATATCGTTTGCCGTTTTGGCACTCCTCTTGAGATAATATCAGATAGAGGACTAGGATTCAGAGGTGATGTGGTAGGGGAACTGATGAAGAAGTTAGGCATCACATGTCGGCATTCAACACCATACTATCCACAATGCAGTGGTCTGGTAGAGAAGGTAAATGGAATGATTTGCAAGATCATCACAAAACAGGTGAACAACCATACAGGAGATTGGGATAAACATCTCATGGCAGCTCTTTGGGCCTACAGAACAACGTTCCGAACATCACTAGGTTTCACCCCTTTCCATTAGTTTATGGGAAGGAGGCAATTCTACCCATTGAGGTACAAATAGCCAGCTTACGAGTCTTGGCCAGCCAGACCCACCGTCCAATCATAAACCTTAGAAACCACATCTTGGATCTAGAGAGACTCCAACTGGATAGGGAAGAAGCAATCAATCACTATGTAGCACAGGCAGAACGATGCCGACTCACTTTCAATCAAGGGCTTAAAGAGAAAGGACTGGAAAAAGGCATGCTAGTACTGCGATACGACAACAGATTTGATACCAGGAAGGATAAGAAATTTCAACCCAGATGGGAAGAGCCATTTATCATCAAGAAGCGCTATGACAACGGTAGCTATAAGCTGATGGAAGAAGATGGGAGAATTCACAAGACTAGAGTCAATGGATGGAGACTGAAGAGGTATTTCCTTAGGTTTGACCCAGAATTCATGCTAGACATTCCAGAAGAGGGAGAACCCTCTAACTCTACAGCTGAAGAAACTGAAGAAGGGCTAGAAGCATGAATGCCTCTAGCCAAAAGAAAGAGGGCTAATGATAGCTGACTTTCGAAAATCAAAGAGAAAAAAAAAAAATCATTTCACCCTGTGCGCTTCTTGCCGCACTGTCGAAGCAAGGGACTTGCCAATACACCGTATGCGAGCCACAAACGGCTCCAAGCACACAACAAGCCTAAACTAGCAACCTCAAGAAAACAAAGGGTGTGTCACTCACCGCTCTACGCTCGCCTTCGTGGTGGATTCCTCACCGCGATGAAGAAGAAGCTGCAGTCGTGCCGCGCTCAACCGCTTCGCCGCCGTCGTGCCTTCGTAATGCTCGATCGCACACACACTCTCCCTCTCTCTCTCTCTCTCACACACACACACACAAGGAGGTGAAGAAGAAGAAGATGGAGATGGAGCAAGAGCACTCTTCAATTGCACAAATGA
Organism: Adiantum capillus-veneris; assembly: GCF_014529385.1. Taxonomy (NCBI): domain Eukaryota; kingdom Viridiplantae; phylum Streptophyta; class Polypodiopsida; order Polypodiales; family Pteridaceae; genus Adiantum; species Adiantum capillus-veneris. Next base: position 170,408,644 of record NC_140934.1, on the reverse strand, counting down.
GAGAATGAGTAAAAATTAGGTTTAGTTGGCTTTTATAGGAGCTCACCCCATTCACACTTGGGCGCCCATGCTTAACCAACTAATCCCTTGAATGTCCAAGTTAAAGTGCGCCTCTCATCGGCGATCACTCTACCTTTCCCTATTGGTCCGACAAGCCCGGTACCTGACTCTACCAAATACATAATACGCGTCCATCGTAGGTGATGGGTGTCCGTGTGCCGTGAGGGTTAACATGCCCCCCTTCCTGATGTAGATTCCGTCCTCGGAAGCTATTGAGTTGAAGCTGGTTCGTCGAGGTGGAAGAGCATTTGAGATGAATGTCCTTAGCCTTCTTCAGTCACTGCAAAATCAAACAACATTGCCACAGTAATTGCATTCTCTTAAAAAAGCATATGCAGTTTTAGGTAGAAAAATTGATTGGTCAAAGAATTTCAAACAATTTGTTAGCAATGAACATTAAATTGCAATGTAATCAAATGCATAAACAGATGTAAAGGCAAAAAATTAAACAAGTCTGGGGTCGCTAATTTGACGGTCGAAAAGCACTAGAGATCGAATATTAATACCATGGGTAAGCTTCTTAACTTTCTGTGGTCAATTAAGTTGTTTAATCGCGAGAGCCAAGTATTCATGTTCAAGGGCTGACTAGAGGCTATATCTAGAAAACCTTGTAGTTAAGCTACCATAAAAGGAATTTCTCATGAAATCATCGCCTGACTGATTACTTTTTCTTTGACCCCCCAAGTCTTTTCACATTGATTCAATTATGATGTGTGTGCTTATTTTGTATGCCTTGGGTTTTTTGCTTCTCAAGGAAAAGCGCCCACGCTGGGAACCTCTAGGGCTCTAGTACCATAGGCAATACATGTGAGTGAAGTACCAAATCAAGCCGAGATTTCTCTTCCAGCTTAAAATTTTTCATTGTGGCACTTTGATTTTTTGCTTGTTCATTTTCAGCATTTAAATTTTGTAACTTTGGGGGGTCATATAACACTGTTACATTTCCCAGGCTCATCACATTAGTAAACTCCCTTTATAATACTTAAGCTAAAGGTCAATAGGGTTAAGCCCACTAGAAAGCCCTAGTACATTTCATACAATGCTGCCTAAATCGGATTAAGAACCTAAGTAACCATTGCTTATTAGGAAGGCATTCCCCATGGTATTAAGAGAAGATCTCTAATACCTAGCTTGGTCAAACTAGCTTAGTCGGACTGCTTGATTTTTAAACCTAGACAAGTGATTATGACAAAAGATTGCATTGAATTAAATGTTTGATACTAAGCCAATGCGCTGAATATTATGCTACCAATCACAATCAAAGCAGACAAACATGGATGCAAAAAGATAAGGGCAATGCTAATGGACAAGAAACACCTGTTTGTGTTGATGGTCGCGCTTGATTTGAAGTGTGAACGAGAGAAAGGTTCCATGAAGGTCCAAATCCTAACCACAGCAACACGCTCCTGTACACACTATGAAATACAAACAATACCTCTAGGAGGCACATTAGTGGGAAAAGAGATCTTTGCTAATCACTCAACTCTAAAACAGAAACACTCCTATCGTACTAATCTTACCTACCCTCCATCACTCAAGTGATGAGGATCAAAGGTGTTTTATGGCATAGGTTTCTGTTTCACTGTACCAAATGTGACATGTGTAGGTCTGAGTCAATGTTTTGACTTTAATGTGCATACTCGTTTGCTAATTGCTCTTGCTCTTTATTTTTTGTGTTTTGTGAGTATAAAGCTTTATATGTACATTCCCTAAGATCGGAGATTAAGAGGTCAGGGAAAAAGGTTGAGAGGGAAACAAATGAATGATGGATGTCAGCAAACACTCCCCCCTTCCTTGGGTAGATCATACCGTTTGAAATGAGCTTGTCACCCTTTGAAACCAATTGTTCCAGTTGGTAATAGGTGAGGATTTTTTCCAGTAGTTTTCTATTACCCTAGGTGCCTTGTCAAGCTGCAAGGGTGGTAAGGTACTCTCCCAGGATCGAACTTGAAGTGGTTCATCAGGTGATTCTTGAACACTGGGAGGTGTGGATTCTTTTGTAGCTTCATTGAGGTCCACTACTATAGATGGAGGCTGTGTAGAAGCTTTTACCTCTATGGATGTATTACATGAGGAGCTAGAATCTTCATGGGACTCCCCCCTTCCTGAGCTAGGTGGAACAAATCGTTCTTTCTTTGGTACCCAAACTAGCTCGGGAGCGGGTGTGTAGCGTTCTGTGATTTTTTTCTTTCCACGATCATTGATTCGTTTTGGAGCTACAGGATTGGGCTCACTTGGGTCAGGTGATAGGTAAGAGCACAATCTACGTTTTGGCACCCAGATTTGATCATTTCCTTGATAGTAGCCTTGGGCTTCCAATAGTCATTTAGGGATCCATCGCAACATTTCTTTACATTTCTTGGAGCGAGTGGTACGTTTCTTACAAGGCTTCTGTTTTGTAGCACTAGTTATGGTCGCTAAGGAAGCTTTAGGGACCCACTTGTATGTTTTCTTCGTTACATTAGGATGAGTCTTGTCGGAAGCGATATGCATCGCTTGTAGCATATTTAAGGGTATATGCATTTCATCCCCCTCAGGTGTTACCCAGGTCGTCCCCTATTTCCCAGTGTCTATGGTTGATGCTAGGTGTACCCAATCCACATTGTCCGACTCAGTCATCCCAGGTAGGATATCCATATAAGGAGAATCTTGGCCAATGTCTGTATCCTTCTTACAAGTGTAACAATATTGTAGTGGGGCCGAGTGAACTGTGGTGTCAGAGCGATGATCAATAATGGTTTTACTCCCTAAGGGGTGTACCTTACCAGTCACCAAATCCACTCTAAGGACAGAGTCTTGGAATTGCAAATAGACATGATTTTTAGACCAATCGTGAACCATTTGTGCTTCCCTCATGAATGGTCGTCCTAAAATCATTTCATATGACATAAGGTGTTTAGAGAAATCCATTACAATGAACGTATGTCGTACCTTGTGTCCTAGAACTTTGATCTTAAGATCCTTGAGCATCCCCATAGGTTTGGCTATGGTACCATTTGCCATCTTTACCACAATGTTAGTAACACTGAGGCGGGGTTTTCCCATGGATTCCCAACAATCTTTTGTAACGATGCTAACTCCCGCACCACCATCAAGAATTCCCTTTATAGTTAATCCCTTGGTAGTGATGGGTAGGGTCGCATTAGACTCGTCGCCTTCAAAATACTGCCCTAATTCGTTAATGGGTACCTCGATCACAGACTCGTGTCCATCTAAGTCAAGTGATTGCACATGATTTTCCTCATCAATCATAATCGAGTCAGGCCTATTTGGTTGCGCAAACTGCGGTAATCCCGTTCGTAGCTCTCCGTTAAGGAATGCTCGAAGTGCAAGGAATAACTCAGGATCTCCATACAGCTTTGCTATGATCGTGGTTCGGACCTCAGAAGACATGAAGTCCACTAGTTTGGCAACATTCATTGGCGTTTTGCAGGGTGTAGGTCCTTGACTAGGAACTGGTGAGGATGGAATCTCATATTCCTCAATGGGATCAGGTATTCCTTCGTTAAACATCCTTTCCAACAAGAAGGGTGTATGCTCACTTTCTGATGTCCTGTCCTCACTCCCTTCTTGGATGATACTAGATATGGCTAACGGTCTATGGTTCATGTGGGGTGGATGAACTTGCGTGGGAAACACTGTGTCATGAATTTTGATATGCATGGGTTCTGGTTCTAGTTTCCTTTGAGTCTCCTCCACTAAACCTCTTAGATGTTTCACCTGCTTAATCTCGTCTACTGGGTTTGGGTACGTCCCAATCTTCTTTTTACGATTCTTCCCTTTTTGCCCCTGCGGTTTATCTTGGGGGTCTTGGATTGGATTTGGAAACACTTGTGGTGTTTTCAGAGGCTCTTTATGGTTTTCTCTCATTCGGTTTTCATTTGGTTCCATGTTACGGTTTTCTTTGTCGGTCTTTCCCTTTGTGGTATTGGTTCTAGTCTCCATTGTCTCGACTGAATCTGAATCATCCTCGAGGTCATTCATATACACGGGGTCATCTCCTGTTCCTATGTTTGTTTTGGAACTTGGCTTTGAATTTTCCGTATTCTGCGACTTCTTCCTTCGTGTCTTCTTTTTCTTTGCTTGGATAACTGACGCGGTATCTCTCTCTTCGAGGATATGTCCTGGCCCTTGAAGCATGGACCGTGTAATCGCATAAGCGGGTGCGACGGGTGGTATTGGCGATGTCACACTAGCAATTTCGACCAAATTCAGGGGTGTGATTTTAGGCGCATTTGGGTTATAGGGGCATTGGGCAATCAAGTGATCTATGCCACAACGATTACATGTGAGTATTGGCATTGCAGACGTGCTCCCCATCATTTGCATCTGTGCACCTTCTTTTGCAGCCTAATAGGGCACTCCGCTACTCGATGTGGTCCACCACACTCGTAGCATTGAAGAGGTGGCCTCCTAGCCTGGGTGTTGATATTTTGACCTCTGGATGCGAGAGCAGCAGCTTGATAAACCGGCTTGACTTGTCCCCAACAATCTTCCATGTAGTATATAGGACACTCTTCCAATGTATCAAGTCCGTAGGCAATACTAGTGTCTATTTCCTCCTCACAGCCATCTGCATAAGCATTTGATGGCTCGCAACCCACTTGGTTCATAGGGGCGACTCTTGGATGCGGGGGCTGCGGTCCTAGCACAGGAGGTGGTAGCGGTGTAGCTTGTACAACATTTTGAGATCTAGGGACCATGTGTTGCGGTAGTTGCTCAACAGGTGGAGTAGGCATCAATACAGGAGCTCGAGGCGCATCCGTCCAGGCTACAGGTGGTCTATTTGCCATCATACGTTTGATCATTAAACAATCCTTAGCTTGGTGACCATACCTACCACATGCGTTGCAAGTTCCATTAAATTTTACTCTAAACGTAGGGCACTCACTAGTGCTATGTGGACCTAAGCAAATGGAACACCATTGTTGCTCCCTTCTTGGATACATGTGACTATTTTGAGGGGGTCGATTATCCTTAAGAGACTCTTGGATTGCCTTGGTGAGGTCTGTCAAGAATGTCTCAAATACCTTTGGCTCATTGGCAATGCTTTGCAGTCATGGGTTCATACTCAATGGCTTGTGAGCTAGTGGATCTCGTGTCAGTAGACACCCTCATGCCTGCTATCATCAAGTTGTCCTCTAATTGGATTGCATTGGCAGTGACATCTTCCCAGGTTGTGATACCTCTAATCACTAGTCCATTATAGATTCCTTCATTCCTCAACCTCGAATGAATCGATCAAGCAGTTGGTTATTGTTGAAGCGCTCATTTACAGGGCAGCGAGAGTTTAAGTGCTTTAGACGACTAATGAAGTCCCTTACTGACTCTCCTTCCTTACGTTCGGCCTTCTGTAGCTGAGATGCTACACCCCAAAGCACACCTTCTCGTATGTACTCCTTTAGAAACAACCTTCGAAGGGTAGGGTAGATTGTTTTCTCGTCCACCCTTAGGGTCCTATACCAATCTCCAGCCTTCCCACTTAATGTCAAGCTTAAGGCATTGCACTTATGTAGTTCGTTGCGTTCCCCTAAGGAATCACATACTTGTTCAAACACTTCAATGTGTTTTCTAGCATCTTCGTCCCCATTGAATTTTTGCGTGAGTTTGGCAATTTGTACTGCCTTACTTCTAGGCTCTCTATCAGATGCATGACGCATATTTTCCGCGATAGATCGACCTATGGTTTGAGCAAACGCTGCCAAGTCACCTATGTGAGGAGGCAGGGCCGGTGGAGGTACTCTTGGAATCATATGTGGGAGAGGAACGGGTACCGGTCTTGGCATATGTGTGGATGATGCAGGATATGGAACATAACCGGGCATAGGTCCACTCGGATAAGAGCTAGGGAGCGGCACTCGAGGAGCATAAGCAAGTGGTACAATTGGAGGTGTGGGGGCCATGTGTGCATAAGGGGCTAGAGGCACATATGGTCGAGGCCCCATATTAGGTACTACGACACTAGGTAGTGGCACTGCGCTAACCGTAGATGTCATCGGTACATTCTCTGTCAGGCTTATCCCTGGAGTGAGCACTGTGTTTTCCTTGATAGAGGGTTGAGCCAAGTTAGGGAAGCTAAAGTTTTCGCTCGGAGGCTCAGATTGCATAGAGACCCCAGGTGAAATGACGTAAGATGGGTCCATGGGCTCATTAGAGGAGTCTCCATTTGTGATAGAGTAGGCTGTTGAGCCTTGCTCGTATCCAGAAATCTCATGGGGCCAGTTGAGAGTATATTTACCCCTCGGTTTTGCCTTTCTGATTGAATAATGCCATGGATAACATTACAGATCATTTTCTGTTGATCTTCGATGCTCGTGGCACTAGAGGTGGATTGTACAATCTCTATCCATCCTACATGGTAGGCGTGGCCAGAGTGTAGATCCGTCAACACCTCAGTGTGGAGGTCGTATGTCCAATGATCATTAATGAACAATCCTTCTAGAGTCGACGTGTTAACGGTTTCTTGTGAGGTAGAAGCAATGTTGCTCCCCGTGGTTTTACTTGTCACCAACGGTACTCTAGAGGGAACTTCTGAAGGAGGCAGCTCAACAGGGCCTTCTTGGTAAGAAGTTGGTAGGATATCCACATGGACACTCTTTGGGGGTGTGGGGTCCACGTGCGATGTGAAAGGAGATTCCACTTCCCCACCCCCTTCGCGTGCTTCATCTGCATAAGGTTCGATCCGAGCGAGTAGCTCTACCTAATGTTTCCATGAAACGGCTAAACATACTAGTACTAGGCTGTGGAGCTTCGGGAGGTGCATGGCCTTCTCTCTCAGTGTTTTGGGTAGGGTATGCTTCCATGATTTCTGAGTCGGAGGAGGAATCACTAGCGGCTATTTTAGGGTCTTGGGTGGTGCTACCTTGTGTCCCCGCTGAGGGTCTAGAGCTTATCGTGGATGGGTAATGGGTGTCCGTATGAACAGAGGCACCCTCAATATGCTCGTGTTCTAGCACCCGCCTAGAGCGTAAGTGCATGTGCTTTTGATACCCTAAGGTGTCAAAAAGCTGCTCTAGGAGGCCTTGTGACTAGTTTTTAGCGTGTTTTTTGTTTGTTTTTTTGCTAGATTTTTTAGAGCGTGTCGTGGAATGGGCCGTGTGATAGCTCGAAACGAGCGTATCGGTCAGAGGGTCGTGCCGTGCTTTACAGCCCTCCGTTTGGTCACTCTATGCCCTTGGAATCCCTAAAATTGTCAATTTCCAGTAGGGAACTAAGCCCAAACTAGAAAGTCTAAGGGTGCAAGTGGGAAGAGAAAGGAGGAGAGTGGAGGACTTGTCCCACATGCTCTCATTCTCTCTTGAGGGAGTAGGGTATATATATAAGAGTGAGTCTAGTATATATCATAAGACTGAGGACTGAGGCCTGGGCCTGGGCCTGGGCCTGGAAAACGCAGGTATGCAAAAAATGCAGAAAATTGTAGAAATTGCAGGAAAAAACGCAGAAATTACAGAAATTGCAGGAAAAAACGCAGAAATTGCAGAAAATTAAAAAACACAGAAATGCAGAAAATTGCAGAAATTGAAAACGCCGAACTTGAAAATGCAGAAATTGTGGAAATTGAAAAAACGCAGACAATAGCAGAAATTGAAACTTGACAGCAATTGCAGAAAACGCAAAAAATAGAAATCTTCCACACACTCCTTCCCTGCCTTTCCTATGATAGAAATTGCACCACAAGGAAGCGTAAAGTGCTAACCGAGCTTAGTGTAGGGCATATCCCCGGCAGCGGCGCCAAAAATGTGCGCTCCTTGCCGCACTGTCGAAGCAAGGGACTTGCCAATACACCGTATGCGAGCCACAAACGGCTCCAAGCACACAACAAGCCTAAACTAGCAAGCTCAAGAAAACAAAGGGTGTGTCACTCACCGCTCTACGCTCGCCTTCGTGGTGGATTCCTCGCCGCGATGAAGAAGAAGCTGCAGTCGTGCCGCGCTCAACCGCTTCGCCGCCGTCGTGCCTTCGTAATGCTCGATCGCACACACACTCTCCCTCTCCCTCTCTCTCTCTCTCTCACACACACACACACACACACAAGGAGGTGAAGAAGAAGAAGATGGAGATGGAGCAAGAGCACTCTTCAATTGCACAAATGAGAGAATGAGTAAAAATTAGGTTTAGTTGGCTTTTATAGGAGCTCACCCCATTCACACTTGGGCGCCCATGCTTAACCAACTAATCCCTTGAATGTCCAAGTTAAAGTGCGCCTCTCATCGACGATCACTCTACCTTTCCCTATTGGTCCGACAAGCCCGGTACCTGACTCTACCAAATACATAATACGCGTCCATCGTAGGTGATGGGTGTCCGTGTGCCGTGAGGGTTAACACACCCCCCCCCTCCCCCCCCCCCACTCTCGGTACCCCCCCCCCCCCCCCGTAACCTATTTTTCCCCCTCCCGCCCACGGGAATCGGATAAAACCCTCGCACTCTCTTCCCCCCATTTTCCTTATATACCTTTTCCTAATATCTCTCTCCCCCCAATTTACCCTCCCGGCCAGGCAGAAACTCAGAGAAGAAAACCCCAACCCCTCTCTCGTGCTCCCTCAGTGCGAGCCGCGTGAGAACCCCCCCCCTCCTCACTCTTACACTTACGTGAATCACACTCACCCATTACCCTCTACCCTCATTTCTCCCCCCTCCCCCCCCCCCCCCCCCCTCCTCTGTGGCCCGCCAATATTCCCTCCTCCCTCTTCCCCACCCGCTCGCCTCACCCTCCTTCGGCTCATTCACACCCCCCTTGGCCTCATCCCCCCCCCCCCCCCCTCTTGGCCCGTGGATATATTTCCTTACACCCCACCCATTGACTAATCCCCCCCCCTTCGTCCTTAGGCCCCATGCAAAAAACAACACCGCCCCCCTCTCCTCTCACCCACACAACCCATGCCCCGCCATACCCCCTCTCCCCTCACTCTCTCACACACCTCTCTCTATCTCTTATCCCCTTACCCCTCTCCCCTCCCCCTCTCCCTCACTCTCCCTCTCACGGCAATGCTAAAGGCTCTCTCTCTCTCTCTCTCTCTCTCTCTCTCTCTCTCTCTCTCATCCGGATGCCGCCACAACACGCCAAAGCTTGCTCTCTCTCCATGCGGGTAGCGCTGCACCACACACAACACATACACACACACACACCCCACAACCCCCCCCCCCCCCCCTTCTCCCTCTCTCTTCCCATGCGCTGTGCGTCGCGTCGCATCCCACACACACACACACACACGCCCTCTCTCCTCGCGTGCAGTCCGCAGTCCACACACACACACACACACACACACACACACAACACACACACACACACACACACTCTCACACACAACCATACATACACCCCCCTATCCTACCCCCCCCCCCCCCCTCTCCTTCTGCCATGCGCAGTAGAACAAGCCGCCGGAATAAGAGAAGAAAAAATAAATAAATTAAAAAAAATATATATATATAAACATTATATATTTATATAGTACCCCCTCTTCTCTTGTTCCCACGCACGCATACGCACACACATATACATATACGCACTCACCCACAAATACACATATATACACATATGCTCCCACACTCACACACATACACACGACACGCATATACGCACGCACCGAAAAAATACAAAATAAGAAGAACAAGGAAAACGCCATCGACATCAACAAAAGAAGAAGACGATCCAAAGCACGTGCCGCCAACAACAAAAACAGAAAATGCGCCGAAGGCATGCCCCGGCCGACTCCGAAAAGAAGTACGCTCGACACCGACGCACCGGCAACACACCATTCGCCGGCAACACGCAACCACGATGCCATCCCAGTAATTTTTAGGTTATTTTACCATTATCTTCAGTTTTTCACCCGAGTCATTGTAAAATTTCCATTTTGTAAATATCCTCTCTCTAGGTGATGGTCACAAAGGCCCACCTAGAGATTCCCATCTTTTAATAACCTTCCCCAAAACAAAGCAAGGGTCAACCACACCGGGCCCACCACTTGCTTTGTCTCCCCAATTAAGATTACCCTAACCACACTGGGATTACCATAATCCAAGCAGCCAACACCTATAAATTGGCACTGAGAGGTCACTATCGGGGGGGGGCAACTTATGTGGAACCAAGCATTGGGTAGAGTGTAGTAGGAGGGATTGACACCATCAGTATCACGAGGAGGAGGTCTTGGAACCAAGCATTGGGTAGAGTGTAGTAGGAGGGATTGACACCATCAGTTTGCCTTGGAAATTGCACCATGCGAAGGGAACCACACCCATACCTCGACTCCAATGGCGATGCACACACACGTATGAACGCTCTTGGCAATGAGTATTCACAGTCATTGAGTCGCCCTAGAGAACGCACCAAGTAGGTTGCACCATCTCCTCTCCCTACCTCTCTACCACCACGGCATGCCACCTTGTAAATATTGCAGAAATAACTCACCCTCACACCCCCGAGGTTGTTTTCATCAATTGCGAGTGTTCTCTCTCTCTCTCTCTCTCTCTCTCTCTCTCTCTCTCTCTCTCTCTCTCTCTCTCTCTCTCTCTCTCTCTCTCTCGTTGTGGAGGCTTGCGGTGTTCATATCATCGTGGGCTTTGCGTCCTAGCCGCTCAAAGCTAGGTGGTGCCCCCTGTTCGCTTTACCGTGGCAGGTTCGAGGCGAGCCATTCGGCCCCCGACGTTTTAGAGGCCGTCGGGGTTCGGGGTCCGCTTTGCGTCCGTCAATGTAAATAATCACGATTATTTACTTCTGACAAGTTTTTGTATCCTTTTGATCAACTAAGCATGTGCACATGTCTATCACATCAATATAAGCCTATGAATCAAGTTTCATTGAGTCTGAACACAGTTTTTTCCAATTTACACTCAAGTTCTCGAAAGCCAATACAAACTTTAGTTTTTACCTAGTTTTTTGTCAGTTTGGTGGTCCAAATTCTATGTGCCTTTACAAAAGTTATTTGTACACATGCATAGAGTCACTGGTATCAGCCTTGGTCAGTTTTGAGCCGAAAGTAAATAATCGTGATTATTTACTTTAGGCCCAAAATGAACACTTTTTTGATCTTTTTTCCTGGACAGTCTTTTCATGAGCTATTTCAAGCCTTTAAGTCAAGTCAGAACTTAATTTGGCCTAAAATGTCAAGAAAAAGTAAATAATCTGAGTTTTTGCAAACTGTTGAAATTTTCACCTCAATGTGTCCTTGAGCTTACCGACTGGTTCATATAGCTTTTAAGCATACTCTCCATTCGGATTGAGTGATTGAGAGTTTTTTCTTGCTATTTCTGGTCGTAGACATGAAATTTTGCCACTTCAAATAACAACTCACAATTGATTCTTTCAGAGAGCAATGTTCTGAACCACCTCGAATTTTACTTACCCTACTCATAGGTTCTACTGCAATGGGGTTGTGGAAAGTATCCACAAACACTCTTTTTCTTGTTTTTTATGGTTTTCTGAGCCTTGATCTTAAGAATTGTCTTGTCTATCAATCATTCTCAAAAACCTACTCTAATTCTACAATCCTACATCCTAAAGGCATTCAACAAATACGATTACTTCCAAGCTACCTCTACATAGCAAAAGACGACAATCTTAAGCTATGCGGTTTTAAAAAGAAAGTTTCTACTTTAGGAGATCTTAGAGAAAGTTAAAGAATAACTTCACAAGACGCTCGTGTTTTTTCCTAGTTTAGGTCTCTTGAATCCCTGGCAGTGGCACCAAATGTGGGACGGGTGTCTAACCTCACTCCTATCTTATTGCAGATGTAGCGAGAACCACGATTATAATTGTCAATCCATGGGACGAAGCTGACTTGACTAGTGCATAGAGGCTACAAGAGGTTGTCAATCTCTTGGAAAAGAACAAACAACTCACGTCTATCTCAAGCTACACTCAAATGACTGAAATCACCAAAAGCCAATCGCTCATCTACAAACAAATCACATCCGTTACATCATCAAATGACATCCAAACATAATGAAACTTTTAGGACATGTTTATAAGACCTAAACACACATGCTTACGGTCTCAAATGTCACTTTACGTCAAGTGAAAAAATCACGATTATTAATAGCAGCAGCAGTGAGTTTTTGACCTAATTGTTTTCAACCCAGAATGCATCTAAATGCTTAGCAATGATGCCCCAATACACCGCCTATACTTACTTTATGATTTTGAAGCTTAAATTCCTACTTATGATGAAGTTAGGATGCAGGTCGGCGACACCAAAAGCTACGGATTACCATGAAATGCTTACGTCAATGTGTAGAGCTCTTACCTGCGGTTGCAACGCAACAGATGCGAATGCAATATGACAACCGGGGAGGGAATAAGAAGCGCAAGGAGGAGAGAAGTGAGCGCCGTTAGCTCATTGTGTGTATTTCATTATCCAAAAACTTTTTAATAACTTACAAAAATTGTCTTTTATACCTTATCCAAGGTTTTTGGTGGTGAAAACTAATAATCTGGGAGCTCTAACTAAAGATAGGTAAAGACAGGTTGATACAATCTGGAAGCTTATAGCCCCGGCTCATCAATTAGAACGTTTATCCGGAAAATAAGAGTTACAATATTCCCGATTCATCAAAATAACAAATGTTTTTACAGTGAGAGCTCCAAAAAATGGTATCTGAGTTAGCTTGCTGCTAACAAAGATGACAAGCACAAACGTTATGTATGGCTGAAATTTATGACACCAAAAAGAGCACCTATTTTTGTAGCTGATCACTACATTCCTCATCATGATTCTCTCTTTTATACTTGCATGGATAGAGATCATCCATTTTTTCATTCAGAGGAGGATATTACTTATTTTAAAGATGAAGGTGATGTTATTGTCTTTGGGGATATGAATGCTCGCACAAAAATATTGCAACATGATACTCAACAATTTGATATACCATATGTTTCGAGGGAGTTGGAGGAAGTTCACTTGTATGATCGTACTTCAATGGATGAGAAGGAGCCGGATCACTATGGAAAGTTACCTTTACACATGTGTAATAGCATGGGTATGCTCATTGCCAATGGTGTATCTTTGTGGGGTGAAACCAATGGATTTACATCTAGAAAACATAATGGGGATAGTGTGATTGACTACATGCTACTCTCCAAAGCCATCATGTATTGCATAAAGAGTTTTATGCTTGGCCAATGGACCCCGGAATCAGACCATCAACACTTATGTATTGACTTTCACTATGTATGGATTTCAAGCGAGCACCTATGTACATTGAAATGGTTGAGCAAAAGTTATGGATAACAAAGCTTCAATATGATGCACCATTGGAAACTAAATGGGAAGCTTTCAAGAAAGTTATTTGTTATTGTGCCAAAGAATGCTTTGCAAGAAAGCATGTCCATGGTAGCAACAAAGATAGATCATGCAAAAGGTGGTTTGATAAAGGATGCTGCTAACATCCCCCTCCTAATTTTGTGTACGTCCTCGTGCGCCATTGAAGCAAAGCACGGTGACATGGTAGAAAGCATGTCCATGGAGGAATGTTGAGCTACAAAACATAAAACAAGTCATGAGTATCAAAGGTAAACAATTATGAATAAAACATGAAGTGCAATGAACAATCATTCAAAATGAATTTTTGCTTCTAAAAGATGGGTCAGTCATAGTCAAAAACTAAACAAAATAAAGCAAAAAAACACCTAGACTATATCAAGATTAAACCACTCAAAATTTCAAATTTATGCAAGTAACACAAGCAATCGATTATGACCGTAGGATAATGCAAGTTCATAAACCTACTAGCCTAAAAACTATATGATCAATCTTAATAAAGTATCCAAGTCTATCATGTCTATGGCCACAAAGAAGCTCCTAATCTATTAGTATATTGTCATGGATTTTTGAAGCTCATGGAAGGTTTGTTTTTAAACTTTTGATAGAAAAAAGTAAAGCACATCACAAGGCAACCACCCAAAGGCAAGTCTATCTACGACTCTCGGCTCCTTGAACACTTCCAAGAATCTAGTAGCCTACCAAGGTGATGGCTAACCACGATCAGCCCAGGGCATCGGTTTAGGGCCTTGACCAAGTGAACCAAGGTGCTTCCCCTCACCTGCCAATTGCCAATAAGGCGCTACGCCTCACATGGACACAAACATAGCATACAAATTTCCTTTTCGTGTGTCTAGTAGCACATGTGCTACTCTTTTGGAAACTTTTGTGCTTCATTGTTTTATTTTTTAGCACTTTTTTTACTGCTTTCATCATGAGGTGTTTATGGCAAATGGACTAAGGGAGTAAAGCCTAATCATAGCCCTAAGTCATGTTAGAAAATGAGTGGAGTATTAAATCGATCACTAAGAGTTTAGGATTAACAAGCAATGATCCTACATTAAATTCACCTCAAGGCCAATTATCCATGATTAACACACATTCAGCCAAATTTTAAATGAGTCTAATATTCACAAAGCAAAGTGTTGAAACTCTCATGTATGCGTAGCTTTTGAAAATGAAAGGAATCATAGCTTGGAAGAAAAATCACTTAATCCAAGCAAGAAAAAATATAAACAAAAAAGCATAGCATGGAAGGATTTCACCTATTTGTGCTCTTTCAGCATCCTTGAGAAAAGAATCCACTCTTGTGTAGAGGCCCCTTGATTCCTTTTATTTGCAAGCCAAGCTTCTTAAGTTTAATATTCACAAAGCAAAGTGTTGAAACTTTCATGTATGCTTAGCTTTGAAAATGAAAAGAATCATAGCTTAGAAGCAAAATCACTTGATCCAAGCAAGAAAAAAGATAAACAAAAGAGCATAGCATGGAGGGATTTCACCTATTTGTGCTCTTTTAGCATCCTTGAGCAAAGAATCCTCTCTTGTGTAGAGGCCCCTTGATTCCTTTTATTTGCAAGCCAAGCTTCTTGAAGCTAACTGTTAGCAAACACAAGCTCCAAAAGCCATTTATTGAAAGCTAAGAAAAATACATAAAAAACATTATTGAAAACCTAATGCTAGGGTCTCAAATACCCAAATATGCCAAAGGGAAAAAACCCTAAAAAAAAAATGCCGCTGGTTATGCACATGACGCTCTTTAGCAGAAAGTGTATGCATACATATCAAAAAATGAGAGAGAAAATGCTTCTAAATAAGCTCATTTTTACAATCTCTCATGCATGATCAAAAATTGATTAATAGCTAGCACAAGTGAAATATAAATTTACTAGCTCAAGTGAAATATGAAATTTAGAACAAGCCAAGAGATAAAAATAATGCAACTTTAATGAAAGAAAGTGGCTCTTAAAAGCCAAATTTTACAATATGAAGCTCTCAGAAAGTTGACTAACAACTAGCTCAAATTAAATTTTACAATTTTAGAGCAAGCTATGAGCTAGAGATGACTTCAACTTTTAATGGAATGAAAGTGAATGGCTCTAAATAACCAATTTTTGCAATATCTTGCAATGCCAACACTCGTCATGGATCAATGAAATCCCAACCTTCTCACATCAATATTTATATTGTAACACAAGCATTGAAAGAATTAATGATCACAAACTCAAAGTTTAATGTTATCCCATGATCATTCAAGAGAATCTCAAAGCTTAGTGCTATTCAAGCATTTTGACGTTCAAGTCAAGCACTAAAGTGCATAATCGATACCAAGACCAAACTTTGATGCACACTATCAATCAAGCATCAATTATTCTCAATGTAGCTCAAGATCAAGCTTAAACGCAATAAAGAAGAATTTTTCATTTTGGCAATGAGGCTTTGCAACCAAGCCAAACACTAACATGTAACAAACAAATTCAAGTTCAAGCACAAAGTCATGACCAAGCATCATTGCACCGATCAATGGTTACTCTAAAAAGTGAAACCCACAAGCACAAAAAGGATTTTCTTATTTAATGCAAAGAGGACTTGCATTTAAGCGAAGCACTAAATTATGCATAAGCAAAAAACATTTGTGTAATGATGCTCATTTTTGCAGGGTAGTGCTCACACAATCATCACATACACTCAATGCCCACACCATGCTCGTACATAGCACATATGGCATATATAGAAAAAGGAAGAGAGAGAGCCTATATGCTAAACAACTTTCACAATTGGTAAAGCAAAACCATTGGTCAATACTAGTGCCCAAAACTATTTGCGTTCAAAACAACCACTAGTAGTCAATCTCATAGCCATTCACCCAAAATTGATGCTCAACTTTAGTGTAATTAACATGCATATCATATAGGTGTGAGAGATTTGTAGCCTAAAGTCCGTTGAATACTCAAATTGGTCATTTTTTGAAAAGTGCAATGGTATTTTCACAAACAAAAATCACGTCATGCTCATTACAATCTTGTGATCTTCTACAACTCCAATCAATCGCACTTGGGAGGTGTGTTGAACAAAGTGAATGTGTGATGAACTAGTGAAGACAAGTGCCAAGGTAGGGTTTCTTGGGATAGGATAAATTGTAGAGGAATTGAGGACCAATAGGGAAATCCAAGATCTGGACATATGGGATGATGTGGAGGCAAAAGAGATGGCGGGTAGGAACTACCAAATTCCTGGTTCCATGGGTGGGAACGCCTCTATAAAAGAGTCTTTTTATGTTTTATTTTATTTGTGATCATTTTTTTAAAATTTTCAACGGCCTGCTAAGATCATCAGTGTGGGAGGGAGCTGGGAAGAGTGGATATGGGATTTTGGTGGGTTGTGGCAGGCTCGACAAGCACCAAGGATAGGAGCATCTGGGCCATGACGTGCTGAAAGATGCCTGCAGACAGCGGGGCCAGTAGGTCATTGCGTTGCATCCAGGGAGGCAAATGAGTGGGCATGGCGCATTGTGATTGACTTGAAATTGGGCCTGGATCAATAGGTAAAAATATTCACGTGAGAGTAGTAGCACCTCCTCATCACTATATGGCAGGGCTCTGGTCCAAAGGGGATCTAGGGCCCAAATTTGGGGGCGTGAGGCGGCTTTAATCTCAGCCATCGGATCAGACAGTGAACTAGAGGTGGGTGAACTGGGGGTGAACTAAGGGCGAACTAGGGGCGGGTAAGCTAGGGGTGGGTGAATTGGGGGTGAACTAAGGGCGCCTAAACTAGGGTATGATCATGTGCCATGCCAACATGGACAGCGACGTGCGCTAGCGTAGTGGTAGGACATTCGTGTGGAAACCAAGACGTCTCGGATTCGACCCACACCCCACGAGGCGGATGAATTAGGGGTGAACTAGGAGTGAACTCGGGGCATCATTTTTGCCCCGAGTTCACCCTTAGTTCACCCCTAGTTCACCTCCAGTTCACTGCGTGATCCGACGGGGATGAGATTAAAACTGCCTCGCCCCCTCCAAATTTGGGCCCTAGATCCCACCTGGCCAGAGCCGTGCCATATAGTGCCGAGGGTAGCACCTTGAGGCAAGGAGGCCCATGATCATTGTGTATGTGTGTGTCTGTTATTATTGCAATAGAGCAGCACCAAGATTGTGTGTGATTGTGAGGTGAGAGACCAACACCATGATTACCAATCTCAGGCAGGAGAGAATTGGTCGAGCAGTTGAAGTGTGTCCCAGAAGCATCCAAAGCAAGCAAAGGTTCTCAAGGCGAGGGCTAGAGATTAGGTTGGGTTCACATTGGGAAGGTGGAAGAAACACTCCATAAAGTTCTTTTCCGGGTGGAAGAGTTACAAAATGCACACTTCCACCACCCATTTGTTCACATAGAGGGTGGAACAAAAAATGACTCGATTTTTTTCCGCCGTCTATTGTGAACCTTGGGTGGCAGTGGAACAAATAGTAAAAGGAAAAAATATTTATCAAGTGTACAAATAAACCTTGGGAAAATTACCAAAATACCCCTCTGATTTGTGAAAATTCCCAAAATAGCCCTCTAGTTTCAAAAATTCCAAAAATATCGTCAATAGTGTGTCAAATTGCCAAAATGCCCTTCAAATTTTCTAAAAATTCCTTTGGCTACTATGAGAGTGAATTTCTCCAATTTGTTTTTAAAAATAAAAGAGTATTTTGGTAATTTTCATAAACCCTAATGAAAGAGGGGGCAATGAAAGTTTATTTTATTGATAGCTTAACGTTCCTAACGTTCATGAGGGTGAGCCTTTGACACGGTAGCCCATGTGGAGGGTGGAAGTCCTTTGGGTAGGGGAAGGGGGGGGGGGGGGGGGGGGGTGGGGGTCGAAAGAAACACACTGAATGGCTTCCATGAGCTAGCATGCCTTTTTCATTGTCTCCGCTGCACACTATCTGAACACCCCATCCGATGTGCACCCCTGCGAGCTACCTGCAAGCGTCTGTGTGTTGTTGCCTCCTACTGTGAACCCACCCTTAGTAAAGTAAAAGGTTCGTGGAGGATATCAGGGCGAGGGCAGAGGGTTGTGGAGCAGCAGGAAGTTCTGATCATGGCAGGAAAAATAGGTCAATGAGTTGGGATAGGCAGGAAAAACGAGTAATTAGCTGAGGTGGATGAAGGTTGTGACCCTCAGAACTTCAGAAGTCTTGTGTGTGTGCATGCCAATATACGGGGTCTTGGCGGAAGGGTCCACAAGCCAGGATAGGTGGCAGGATAAACGGAGAGGCCAATGCAAACAAAGAGGCGAGTGGGACACTGGGAATCCAAGTGGGGGACAATAGAGTTGCTACAATTGGTGCAAAAATGAAGGCGAATCCAAGGGAAAATGCAACCAAAATGGGATGGCAGCGTGAAGTGGGGCTAGCTCTTCCCAAGATGGGCAAGCAAAGTCACAACTTGCGTGCATGAGACACCCTAATCGAGTCATCGTGATGGCATTATTTTTCTTTTTGAGTTTCTATTTTCTTTTTTTCAAAAGAACTTCTCCTTAAGAGACATTTTCCCATGGGAAGCATGTTTTTACACAAGAAATGTCAATTTACTCTCCATGCACACCCGTCAATTCCCCCATTTTCTTCCTTTGAAATCAAAATCAATTTCAATTATGAATTCAAATTGGAATCGATTGATAATCAAATGGGTGATGCACACATGTTCAATTAGTGGAACAATTTTTCTCTCGATTCCAAATCCAATCCCATGTATCAATCATTGCAAACAAGTTGAGTTGCTTATATCCGATACCCATAATCACTCAAATAGGTTTGTCATGTCTACACACACTTGATTATGGAATTTGCAAATACACAAATTATTGAAATTACTTACCATATCCAATAAATTGATATACACAACAACGGTCATACTTATAAAATAATTTTCAATTGAGTAACAATTAAATCATCCAAAACCAATCTTTTAGGTCTTTCAATCATCATAATTGGAAACCAAGTCCAAGCATTCATCCCCAATTTGGATATCCAATGCCATTGAGTAGGCACACATACCCAAATTTAGACCAAAATTATATGCAACCAATACATCAATTCCACATTGCAATGATCAAATTCCACACTTGATCGAGCATAAACAAATGCATGCATGCTCAATTTTTTAGAAATTGATCATGATTACTCCTAATCAAGCAATGCATACACTCAAAAATTAAGCACAAAATTTCAAATTTGACTCAATTGGCAATGCAATTAGGCCTATCCCTAATGCTTGCACACACATTTCATGCACAATTCACAATCAAAAAGCATTTGGGTGCCCCAATTGACCATCAATCATTGAATCAATTGGTCTTCAAGTGGACACACACACACACTCAAATTTTGCCCAATTTTGTTAGCAAATAGGCATATCCAATGAGTGTAATTGCCTAACATTCACATCAATTATCATGATTGAACATTCATATACCATCACTTTGCTCAATTTTTATGCATGAACACACTCAAGATTAGGTGCACACACACACACACACTTGAATTTTATGGAAGTTTTTCCCTCTTTGGTGCTTTATACACACATTGATATTTACACACATGAATTCTAATCAAGCTTAATATTGACACACACATCATTAATTAGTCCAAATTGACCATCAATTTCACTCCAATTCATTCAATTAGGCACAAAATGGAGGTGCCTTGATTTACACACCTAATTTTAGAAAGTGATTAGCACACACTAGAGTAATATTAAGCAATCAAAAATTTGATTCATCAAGTTAATACACTTACATTATCAACGCATTCAAAGCTATTCCTTGCTCCATGACACATCATTGCACACACAAGTGTATGCACCACCGAATCGGCTCCAAAATTGACCAATGCAGGTAAAAAATCAAACACTCAAATCATCAAATTAGGACAATTAACTTGATTAGAATGATGATTCCACCTCTTATAAGGGGATTAATCATACATTACACATCAAAGGTTAGTGGTTAGGTTAGTGAAGTTAGTAAAAAAATAGGAAAAATTAGCATGGAAATGAAGCAAAATTAGTAATGGTTAGTGAGAAATTAGTGAAATTGGGGATTTGGGTATTCATAACTCAAAAATTAGCTTCAATTACTTGCACACACAATCAAATTAAACCAAAATTGAGTTACACACACTCAAGACCAATGAAATTAGTAGTAAAATTACTATATTCTAAACATCCTCTTCTCACTAGCTTAGGATTTCGGTCCCCGACAACGATGCCAAATGTAGGGAGGCGTTGTAGCAACGGCCTAATTGCAACCCACACAAAATTATCAATCCGTGGATCAGAAACTCGGCTAGCGCTTGGAGGCACGAGCGTCATAGGATGAATCAAAATAGAGGATTCAAGGGATCCTTCTACCTATCATAGAGAGAAGCCATGGAAGGGGCTTCCTCTAATCAACCACAAATTCCTACTCACTAATCACTTGCACACAATCATGTGATTGAAATTAACCTCTCACATCAATCACCCTAATCACATTTCCTAAACACACAACCTCACATGCATGCAATTAACATACCTACTTCACATTAGTGGGGCTATTCTGGTCTATCCCTGTTGGAGGCTCGCCATAGCATAGGCAATCTCCCACAAAATCTATCAATCCGGAGAGAGAGAGCATGACCCGGCTAGGGCTTGGAGGCATCGCACAAAGAATGTGCGAGAGCGTCATCGGATGCAAAAATTGAGAGGATTCAAGAACGTGCATCCTCCAATGCAAATAGAAATCATCCCAAATCAACTAATGCTAATCGCACATCAAGCATCAATTTCAAGCAATCATCTACACACATCAAGCAACGAAGTGAAACACACTAATCTTGGAATCTCTCAAGCTCAACTCTAATTACATGCATTGACGATTAAGCACACAAAATTGCATTCAAGTCGGCCACCCCAACCATGCCCATCATGGTGTCCAAATCAAGTCACACATAATCAAATTAAGATCAAGGCTTCTTAAACTTACACACACACAAGCACACCATTAGAGGACAACTCTAATCCCTCAATCACGAGTACACCCACTATTAAGGCGGTTACGCCGCTAGCGGAAGCTAAATAGCGAGAACTCAACCAACAACAGAATTTGTCAGACGAGGACGGAGCTTGACCCGTAGGCGCATGGAAACAACTAGGTGGGTGTCAAATCACCTACTCGACCTTCTAATGACAATCACTACTAAGGAAATCAAATCTAAGTTCTAAAATACGCAAGTGACTGAAATCCGTACTACGAACGAATGCTATACGAAACAGGATCTAGAATCATTGAATCGATCTCAAACTCAAGGGGAAGTCTATACACTAGGTAAGAACAACACCCTAAAGACTTGAACTGCAAAATCAACCTATAATCACTCCGTGTGGTAAACGCGTATGAAGACAGGCCGAAAAATACAGGTGACCGAAACTTGACCCCAATGGTACTAATGCGTAGCTCTACTCGTTGTGGTTCTATAGATATGCTGCACGCTCCATTCCGACACATGAGATGGAAGAAAACTCACACCGAAGCTTGTAGGAACTTACCACACATAGAAGCCGATAGCGTGCACTCTTGGTATCTGTGCATAGCTCTCGCCGTTGCTAACACAATGGCGGTGTCGCTTCTCCAATGGTGGCTCCGTAGCTCGCGTAGCAAGTAGATAAGACTCTCTCTCTCTCACTCTCTCTCAGACACAGTCACGGCGCTCAAAAACTCACTTTGATTAATAATCTGAATCCCCTTAGGTTACAAAAACTTTGGCTTATATACCTCAGCCTTGGAGGTGAGAACATCTCTAACTAATTACATCAGCAAGTGAAATTACTTCGGGATTACAAGCTGGAAACTCAATTGAGTTGCGTTACTTAATGAATGGCTCCAATCAAAATCAATGTCGGAAAGACATTTATTACAATCAATGGTTACAAAAATGATGGGTGTGAGCAAAAATGTGGGTGTGATCCTCTGCTGGCTCAACACTCCCCCCCTTCGCGTTCATGTCGTCCCTGACATGACTTTTATGCTTGGTCAATAAAGTCCTGTCGTCTTGAGCATCTGCAAATGTGATTCGTATCGTAGGTTGCCGAAAGTCAAGGTTGGGCCGAATATTTTGCTTTCGTGGGTGAAAAAGCCGGTGTAGAAAGCTTCTTCGAATGTTTGCATGTGGAAGCTAGGCAAAAACATAATCCTTTGGTATAGGAGGTGCAACACTTTTGGAGAAGGCTGCAATGAAAGATCATATATCATATCAGTCACTGTGTCGGCCGTCGATAGTAGACTCGAGGTCGTGGCTTTATCTGGCGCGAACACTTCAATGCAAGCTAAGAAAGTCCTTCAGATTTTCTTGAGCATCTGACACGAAAGGTCAAGAGAGCCAGTAAAGAGCTTGATGGTGCCCGTTAGGGTTTTCACCATGTAGGCTTTACCTATTCTCTCTCCTGCCTTTGGTCCTAGCATCCTGGGATAATTAAGCCAATTTGGCTTCTTTTCTGCAATCTTGCCATGCTCTTTCCAGTTTCTGACTCTTGGCACCGGGCAGAAGGTTGCATTCTCCCGAATCTCCTTTGGTGCCTCCACCAAGTAGATGAGGTAGGCTGGGTATTTGTTTAGCCAACCTTTCCTCCATCTAGGCTGCGAATCTACTATCTTCTTTGACTGCTCCTCCTTTGTGATGTCGCCTTCGTAAAGAGCGACATACTGCTCCTCCTCTATTCTCTTTTTCGTCTTTAGCACTTCAAATTTCATCAAAGGGAAAGGCACGCTGGGTTGCATCCACTATTCATGGAGCACTTTTGTGTCTAATCCCTGAAGGCTAATGGAGATGAGGAGTCTCCTCTCCCATTCCATTTCCACCTTGGCACTCTCCTCTGCTGACTTTTCTATTTGGTCATGGAGCCTTTGTTCTTCTTCTTCAGAGATTCCTGAAGTCGAGGCTACTTCGTGAGCTGGGGCTGGATCTTCAATTGTGGTTGCCTCTCCAGTTTCTGGTAGCTCTATGGCTGCTCCACCTGATTCTTTTTGTGGTGTCTCTGTCTCTCTTCTTTGCTGCTCTTGTAGATCTTGGAGCTGTTTGCAGAGGGCCTCATTCTCTGTCCATAGTGTTTGATTTTCTAATGTGAGCCTCTCCTCCGCGGCCAATGATCCCTCTGCAATGTGCAACCTTTGCACTTGCTCTAATCTTAGCTCTCTTTGTAAGCTTCGGATCTGGTCTTCTAAAGCTGGTACGAGAGTTCCTTCTTGTTCGGTTCCTGCTCTGCTAGCTCTAGGGGTAGTCCTAAGTCTATTGATTGTTCTTTCTTAGAGCTCGACTCTTTCCCTTAGCTCAATGAGCTCATCCTTGGCTGCCTCCAACTCATCTTCTATCCGCTCCTCTGCTTCCTGTGCACTTGTTACCTCTCTTGAAGCCTCGGCTAGCTGGAGTATCAAGCCGTCTCTCTCGTTTTCCGCGTCATAGAGTGATGCTTTATGACTTTCAGATTCAGTCATAGCATTCTCTAATTTCCTCTGCAACTCTGCTTCCCTTTGTTTGGCTGTCTCAATCTCTACTTCCTTTGCCCTGGATCTTTCTTTGATCTTGCCTAGCAGTTCATGCACCATGTGCATGTCTTTTTCATCTTCATCTGTCAACTCTAAAGCTCTTTCTGCCACCACCTCCACTGGATTCGGCTCTTCTAGTACGTTCTGTTCGTCCAGTTTCTCTTCACTTTCTTTTGTACTCTTTGTTTTTTCCTCCGTCCCTCTCCGATCATCTTGATTTTGTAGGGTGATCCCATAAACTACCTCAAGGGCCTCTGCTTCAGTGTATCCTATCGCTACCAGATCCTCATAATCATTTCTCTTTTGCTGAACTGGATCTATCTCCTTTTCTTTGGTCTCGGCCTTCGTCTTTTCCAAATCATCTGTGTCCATCTCTATTGTGGTCTCTTCCACGATATTTTTCGTCTTCTTCAGGCTTAGTACATCAGTCATAGAGGGGTATCTGTCCTCAGCTTCCTTGGCTTTCCCCTTGTCGACTTGCCCGTCTTTATCTTGAGATTTAGTAGACTCATCTACTTTCCCTTTCCCCTTGTCGTCCTTTTTCAGCTCAGCTTTTAAAAGCTGTACCTCCTCTTCCGTGTATGGCTCGACAGGTTGCTGCTCGAGTATAGCCTCTGACTCCTCATAAGCTTTAATATATTGATCGTATTGATCAACATGTGGCTTGGCTGAGCTAGTTCCGACTTTGGTGGGGTCTGGCACCCACTTTTCTTCAAAGTCACCCTTTAGAGCTCTTTCTGCTCTAAACTGCTCCACTAGTCTTTCCATTCTTGCCACTTTCTGACTTTTGGTTTGCTTGGGAGCAACCTTCTTCTTTACTTTCTTCATAAGCGGCTCGTCCACCTCCTCTTTAGGTCCTGAAACTATTTCTAGTTTCCGGCGTGCTCTTGTGGACGCCCTCTTGGATACTTCGGGCTGTTCTTCCTCCTCGTCGGCTTCTCTAAGCCACTCATTCTGGGAGGGAACCTTTGGCCACTGATCTCTAGCTCCAATAGCTTCATAAGCTATTCTTGTCAGAATTTCCGCTCCTCCTATGTACTTTGGCTTCTCGTTGTGCATGGCAATTACTTGCTCGTGGATGTGTTGAGCGTAATTCACCTCTTTTGGCATATTTCTCTTTAATGCCCATGTGATGGTGGTCGCAATGGCATGGGGCGGTGTCGTATACTTTTGAGGTCTTTTACTGCAAACATGGAGAAACTGGTTGTACAGTCGGCAAAGGGTTGCCGCTCTTTGGTCCGCCATATCTCCATAGGTTGCATTCTGTTTCTTGGATCCATAGACCTCTATGGCCTCCCTTCTTTCCCTGACAGAGCTCCCTTTGTTGTGCAGCTTCAATGCGTCTGCAATGAGCTGTGGAGTGATGTGTACTTATACTTTCTCTCCATCCATGGCTGTCAATGTGGCTTTCCCATCCTTTTGAATGGATGTTGCCAACTCGTACACTCTTCTTGTATCCACACCTGATGGTCTTGAGGTGAAGAAACTGTGCAAGTCTGCCCTTTCCAGGTACCTGCTGATGTCTTTTGACCTGCTATAATTTACCAATTCCTGTGGCATCATCGGTACATCCACCGCTTGCCCTTGAGGATCTCTGAAAGTCCCCTGGTAGATCTTTATTCCCTCTTTCTCCAATACTGCTTCCTCCACCCAAGTTTTGGTTGGCTTGAGGGTTTCTGCTGGAATGTCAAAGGGTTCCGCTTCTGCAAGAGCATCTTTGATTGTCGGTCTTTTTCTCTTAGTTGCCGATAACTTGGCGGAATCCATGGATCCTGTAACTCCAATTTCAGAAGTTAGCGTCTTTTTAGTACTGAAAGCCGAAATGAAGCTTTTAACTATCCAAATGACTTGAAAATTGAAACATGAGCTATTCAAGGCCTAAGGATGCAAGGTAGGTGAAAAAATATGTAAGATGGGCTCAAAATCATGCTGGAGACATCATACGCATATGATGTCTTTTGTGTCAAAATGACTTCATATTGGTTGTGCTTGTAGCTGATAGTGTATACATGAGTATCATATGCTTGGATTTGAGTTTGGATCCCATTTGGTCAAGTTTTGGCCAGTTTAGTCCAGTTCCGGCTCTTGGCAAAATTTTGAAAGGGATTTGGATTTTATGATCCAAATTGGATAAAACTTGGTGGTTCACTTTCAAATGGCATGTAGATCACTTCTGTTTGGTGGTTGAAGCCCTGAGGTGGCAAAATCACATAGTGAGACATCATACGCGTATGATGTCTTTAATGTATTTTTGGACCAAATTTCTCTATAAGCTTGGATTTGGCTTTAGATAGGCTTATTCAGTGGATTTATGAAGTTTGGATAGATTTTGGGCTAAAAATGGCTCTGGAGACATCATATGCGTATGATGTCTTTTTCATCAATTTTGCATGGGATTGGTTCTGTGGACTCCCCATGTACTAGTGAAGGACTATATCTACTCAAATCTTGGTTTGGACTTGAGTATGTTGGATTTGGGCCAAAAATAGGCTTTAGGTGAAGGATTTTCCCTCAATTGGGCTAATGGGGTGATCCTCTTGACCAAATGGTTCCAAATTTCGTATGTAGCATGTATTAGATATATATAATGGATGTATGATGACAAATGAGCAGTTTTGGCTCTGTAAGTGCAAATAGACATCATACGCGTATGATGTCTTTTGTGTCAAAATGGTGCTTTTTGGTTCCAGATAGCTTGTAGATGTGTTAATCAACAATCCTACAAAGTTTCAATGAGTTTGGAGTTATTTTGACAAAATTAGGACCAAAAATAAATTTTATGGCCTACTTTGCGTCTTTTTGGTTTTCCTTGGGTTTTCTAACTCCAATTCTCATGATACTTGGTTCATAGGATGTGATTAACATGTGGAATGAGGCTATGCACTCAAATGTTGAAATGGATGTGAAATTCATGCTGTGAGACATCATACGCGTATGATGTTTATTCTTGAAATGTTGGTCTTTTTGTGCAAAGAATGCTTTGTGCTAGTGCCCTAAGCCCTGCTAACTAGTTTTCAACTTAAAAAGTCATTAGTTTAGCTAAAAAGCCCCCTTATAGACATTTCAGTCTCCGAAGTCGTCTTTTTGCCTTGGAGTTGAATTTCTTCAACTTTTCTTCTCGAGAGTTGCATTTCCAGCTCATTGGATATGTTGTGAAGCCATCTATTTGGTTGAACTTGACTTTGGCTTCCCGTTCTCCATCTTTCTTCTTTTGGTTGCCCGAAAGCGTCTTTTTCACCATCGGTAAGTGAATCAGCTTTCTTTTGGGTTTTGCTTGCAAACATAAGTCATCCATGTATATTTGAAGTTGCTTGTGAAGTTTTATTTCATTCGGTTGTCAATTTCAGCCGTTATGCCAAAATGACGCTTTGTGTGTCCGCAGCCGAATCGGTTGTTCCGACCTACTTTTGGTGGTCCAAACCTGGAGATACTCCATGGTTGCATTGCCCTCGATGTTGTTAAGCTTCCTGAGAAGTTTTGTGTCGTTTCGACAACTTTTTCCTGTTTGCCTCTTGCAGGCTCTGTTGACCTAGGGTTTTTCCAGTCGTTCTTTCTCGAGCTTTGAGTGTTAGAAACCCATCTTCTATACTAGGGTAACCCACCTATAAGTTCTTGCAAGGTTTGATTAGGCGGTTGTGCCACTACCTAGCATTCTACCGCATTCCCCGTCTGCTCTTGTTTCTTGGTTTTGGTTAGTTTTCGCGACAAAAGTTAATGATAAGCATCAAAAGCTTATGGCAACGAGTCTACCTCTCATGTCTGGTGTCCTCTGAGCTCTCGTAGCAGTCGTAGAAGGCTGTAGAAGGTTGGATGCTCCTGTGTGCTCTTTGCTCTCTCCAAGAAGGTAATAGTGGAAATGAGCTTGAAAGTGAAG
This sequence comes from Adiantum capillus-veneris, assembly GCF_014529385.1. NCBI lineage: Eukaryota > Viridiplantae > Streptophyta > Polypodiopsida > Polypodiales > Pteridaceae > Adiantum > Adiantum capillus-veneris. Next base: position 170,380,890 of record NC_140934.1, on the reverse strand, counting down.
TGAAAAATACTTAACTTCGGACTTCCCGGATCACTTGTTACCAAATTTGACATGTGCTCCTATCTCGTCGTGAAATGCACTTTAGGATTTGAAATTTCTCAATTTGGACTCCGTTTGACCTGTTTCTGAGAAATCTGTCCACTTTGCCAAAATTCTGTCATTTCGGGCTTTCCGCAACTTTTCCCGAATTGTACTCAATTTTTACCATGGGTTGCCCTTGTCATTAGGATCATCACCATCTATTCTTTTCTTTTTTCTGATCTCGTTTCACCTGCTTTTTTATTTTTCTTTTACTTTTATCAAGAATATCATAAAAAATAAAGGAAAATAGCAAATTGAAGTCAAAAAATTTCAAACATACACAATAAATAGCTGGTAACTCTGTGTATATGAATATACAATTATTTGTGATTTCTCGACTTGGATTACCACTTTTTTCCACTTTTTAGCTCCAAACACACTCTTATTTAGTGATATTTACACGTCTAGAGACCCAAATTCATCATTTGATCTCTTCTTGTTGCAAAACAAGGTATATAAGGGCATAAATATTATCAATATCCGCAATCAAACATAAAAATTGCAAAATCATGTAAGACACTGCCCTTGTAATATAATTTTTGTTTTTCTTTGTTTTTGGCGCTTGTAGCTGCTTTGTAACTCCTGTATACCTGTATACCTCCCCCCCTCCTGGTCTGAGTCCTCCCGGACGACTATGAAGTGTCTGTGGGCGAAGCATTGTAGTTGTTTTGGTCATAAGTTCCCAATGCAATTGTAGAGCGATGATACAACAGTCTTTCCAATAAAGCTGCTCTTTGTTTGATTGAAGGATTGGTGGTCGGGTTTTGGGTTGGTTTTGGCACTTCGGTAGTAGAATCAGTAGATGGATTCTTCTTTACTTTGTTGTTCTTTTTTACAATCCAAATCTGCTTCCGCTTCACTTGTGCTTGCCACAAACTCTTTGCGACCCAAACCTGCTTTGTTCTTTGTGTTGATTTCCTCGACTTGAAATACCTAGGAGTTTCCGTTGATTGTACTGAAGGGAGTTCCTGTTTACAAATCTTTGGGATCCAAATTTGCTTGCTATAGCTTTGTGCCGTCATGAACTTCTTTGGAATCCAGATCTGTTTCACTGTCCTTGATTGTCTGGAATCACTCTGTTGTCTGGTATTGAAGACTCTGTTTTCCACCTTTGTGTTCTCTGGCACAACCTTTTTTGGTCTCCATACCAACTTTGACTCCGTTTTTTCCCAAGGTTGAGCTGTTATATTATTGCTTGTCTTCCTTATCCACTGTTGAGAATTCCTCGTCGAAGAGTAATCCGGTTGTATAGAAACTTTTGGTTGCCATTGCTTCTTCTTTTTCTCTGGTTGTTGTTTACCTTTGTCTTTGGATTCGTCCTTTGGAGTTGGCTCTTCTCCTTTGGTGAACTTAACTGATTGACTTTCACCTTCGTATTTGATAAGCACTGATTTAGAACTCCAGTCAATCATTGCATTGTATTGCTTCTGCCATGGTTGTCCTAGCAATAATGGATGTTGTGTAGCTTGGTCTTCAACCACGTAAAACATATGAGGATACACATACTGGTTAATCTGTATATGTAAAACTGTGCATCCGACAGTTTTGATTGAATTCTCAGAGTAACTCTTTAACTCTTGCTTGGCAGTTTGTAGTTTAGTGTCATTTGTCAATTGTCTATACAAACTGAGTGAAAGTAGGTTAGTTTGAGCTCCTGAATCCAATAGTGCTCTGGCTTTGATTTGGTTGGTTCCTACTTTGCATTCAATGATGGGTTCTTCTTTGTCATTATCCATTTCTGTTATACTGACTGCGTTTATTCGTATTGCTCCTTCATTGCGCTGTTTCTGACGTAGTAGTCTTCTTTTCTCCATTCTTTCCTTCGCCTCGGCTTGCGCTTCCTCCAAAATCATTTTCTTTTTCTGGACACGCAGCTTTTCTTGATGTATTTTGAGAAGCATGTCTTGGGTTAGCGGCAAAAGATACTTTTTCACTCTGCATCCACTAATCCAATTGGGCATTTCTTCTCCGTCTAATGTAGCAAGCTTGACGGCTCCACTTGGTGATAGATCTTTAATCACCAGAGGTCCCATCCCTCGCTTTTTAAGCTTCTTAGCATGCTGTTTCAGAGTGTAAACTAGGACATAGTCCCCAACCTTAAACTCTTTAGTCCGCACATGCTTATCAAAAAATTCTTTTTGTCGCCTTTTTTGAGCGTAGATAGAAGCTACTGCTTTTAGGCGAAGCTCGTCTAGCTTTTCTAGGTCATCTATTCTATCAGAAAGCTCGTGCCCTGTCCACTCTAGATCCTTAGCCACCCTTAAGGTTGAAATCAAGAATTCTATTGGTAAGATAGCATTTAGCCCAAAAACCATGTTATATGGGGTCGTTCCTATTGATGTTTTATATGCTACCCTATATGCCCATAATGTTGAATGCAACTTCTGATCCCAGTCAGTTCTCGACTCAGATACAATCTTCGTAAGGACCGTGCATATGGTTTTGTTTGTTGCTTCAGCTTGTCCGTTTGCTTGTGGATGATACGGGGCTGATTTCCTATGGATTACCATGAATTCATCTAGAAGGATCTCTATCACTTCATTTATAAAATGTGTGCCTCGATCACTCACAATTTCTATTGGCAATCCATATCGTACAAAGACGTATTCATATAGAAATTGTGCCGTGGTCCTGGCATCCGCTTTTTGAGTTGCCTTTGCTTCGACCCACTTTGTTAGATAGTCTGTAGCCACAACGATGTATTGTGCATGAGTCTTATATGCAGGAGGTGAAATGGGTCCGACATAATCAATCCCCCATTTTGCAAAAGCTCTTGCCCCCATCATTGGTCTAAGCGGCATATCATCTCTTTTAAGTGGTACTTTGGTCCGCTGACAGTCATCGCACCGTTTAACGTATTCCTCAGCGTCCATATGTAATGTTGGCCACCATATTCCTGCGGCTAAGACAAGTTTTGTTGTCTTATCACCTGAGAAATGGCCTCCACCTACTCCTCCATGAGCTTGCTCTAGTATTATCACATACTCAGACTCTGATGCGCAAATCCTAAGCTGGTTGTCTTTACCTCTCTTATAGAGTTGATCTCCTATTAAAGCGTAATCTCTAGCTTCTGTCTCTACAGATTTCTGACGAGCTTTTGACGTTCCTTCTGGGAAAGTTCTATTTGTGAGATATTCAACAATATACTGACTCCATTCTGGAGCGATCATTATCTGATATAATGTCGAATACTCTGCTGGCGGTTTTGATGAACATACAATACATACAGTGACATATTCATGTACGCTTTCTTTCATTCCTGGCCAATAGACTCCCAATTGTAACAAATTCCTATATGTGTTCCTTCTTGAACAATGAAATGCACATTCCTGAACATGTGCTTCGCGCAGATATATATTATATTCCTCAGGATTGATGCATAGTCGTAAAACATGATCATTTCCCAATTGATACAACCTTCCTGCAACCAATTGAAGATTCTTGGATTGCTGAATAGCAATATGTTTCTGGTTGTATTCTCTTCTATCGAACTCTCCTCCATAGGTTAATAGGTTAACGACATTTTGAGACCACTTCGGTATCATTTCTATGTTGAACAAGTACGCGTCTGGCATGTCGTCATCTACTCCTATAGGGTCTTCTCCATTCGTCAATCGCGAAAGATGATCAGCTCTAAGATGTGTTTTTCCTTTCTTTACTACTACCGTGAAGTCGAATTCCAGTAAGATAATGAACCATCTCACTATTCTCCCGGTATTGCATGGTTTATTCACTAGGTAGAGCAAGGCTTGGTGATCCGTAAAAAACACAAACTTGTTGGCTAGAAGATAATGCCGAAATTTCTTCACAGCATATATCATTCCTAATCCTTCTCGCTCTGTTGTGGTGTAATTCTTCTCTGCATTGTTGAGCTGTCGACTGGCGTAACAGATAGGAAAATCCATGTTTCCTTCTTCTGGCTGAGCCAGAATGCATCCTATTGCATATGCCGAAGCATCTATATGCACATGGAATATCTTCTCCCAATCTGGTGATTTCAAGACTGGAGCAGTAATGAGTGCCTCTTTCAATTTCTTGAATGATTCCTCACACTCCTCTGTCCATTCAAAGTTCACTATTAGCCTGTAAAGTGGTTGGCCTATTATAGCGTACATGTAAATGAATCGTCTATAATATCCGCAATGTCCCATAAAGCTCTGTACTTGTTTCGCATTGGTTGGTCTAGGCATATCCACTATAACTTTTATCTTCTCTAAATCCGTGGATATTCCGTTTTGTGAGACAATATGTCCCAGAATTCTGCCCTGTCGGACCATAAACACACATTTCTCAGGATTGAGACAAATGCGATATGTCCTACATTTCTCAAATACTTTTCTTAGGTGTTCTAGATGCTCATCTCTCAGAAGAGAATGTACACATAAGTCATCCATGTATATTTCTAGAAACAACCTTAAGTATTCTTTGAAAGCATGCGTCATCAGCCTCTGGAAGGTTGCGGGAGCATTGGTTAGACCAAAAGGCATAACCCGATAAGCATAAATTTCCCACTCCGTTGCAAAAGCTGTTTTATGTTGATCTTCCAGTGCTATGGCTAGCTGGTTATATCCTGAAAAACCATCAAGAAAAGAGTATGCTGTTTTCCCTGATACACGCTCTAGAACATGATCAGTTATCGGCAGGGGATAATTGTCCCTGATTGTTGCAGCATTCACTTTCTTTAAGTTGACACACACTCGGAGTTTTCCGTTCTTCTTGGGTACTACCACAATCGGAGATACCCAATCGGTGTGTTCAATCTCGTATATGAATTCAGCTTCCATTAGCTTATCTATCTCTTCTTTGATTCGCTTAGCAAACGTATCATTATATGTGTATGGTCTCTGTCTGCTAGGCTTTGCGTCTTGTTTCAGTGGGATTGTGTGTTGGCATATCGATGGGTCAACTCCCTTTAAGTCCTTATAAGACCATGCAAACACATCCCTATACTCTCTGAGAAGACTCAAAAGTCTCTCTTCCTCGCTTGGAGACAAATCTGTGGCTATGTACACCGGTCTAGGTGTCTCACCTGGAGCTGCTAAATCAACTTTTTTTGCATCCTCCGGTCCGTCATAAGATTCGTTCTCCTTCTCTCTCGAATAGGTTGGGTTAATACCACCTTCCTATCCTCTATTGTGAATTTCCTATAGTGAGAGGGAACATCCATGTTTTCCTTGATTTTGGCGTTTTCGTCCTCTCCACTCTCAAATTCTGTCGTCCAAACTTCTTTCATAGTTTTCTTGAGCTCTCTGTACTTGTTTCTACGTTCTAACTTGGACTCCGTGTGTTCTCTGTTGGGCTTGTTCTTTTCTGATTTTTCTGTTTTTGTTTTCGTTCCATTCCTTTGAACTTGATTTCTTGAGCCTCTTTTGTCTTTTCGTAAGCTCTTTTGATCATTGCCTCTCATTCTTCCAGAAATCTTGTCCTTAACACAATCTTCCGCCTTTACTAGCATTAGGAATTGATTTTTTCCCCTTATTCTAGGCATCAGATTGGTTCTAACCCCCTTTGTTTTTCTCTTTGCTCTATAGCGTTTCTGGCGTTGTTTAGTTTGGTTCGGAAAATCATAAAATCGGACATCCGTTATAGTTTCTTCGTTTTCGCTTGAATTGTCCGTTGACTCGTTGTCTGCTTCATTTCCCCACTCAGGATGATCGGGAATGTCGTGAAACACCTCCTCTTCATCTTCCTTTTCCAGTGTATCGTTCTTTTCAGTTTCTTTTTCGAGTACAGTTCTCAACATGAAGTACGGAACCACGTCGTACCCGTCCTTGTCGCAAAATTTTGTTGTGGGACCATCCGGAATTGCACAAACATCTAGGGTTGCTAGAATGTGTGTCCATTCTAATGGTTCAAGTGTGTCCTCTGGAAAGGGTTCTCCTATATAAGTTTCGTCTTCGATAGCCCTTTCTAAAACATATTCTTCTCGCCTCAGACTTCCACATTTCGAGGCTCCACACATCCATAACTCCTTGGGCTTACCTAACCAAGCTGGAAATTCGGATCCCGCCAAAGTAGCTGAATCAAACTCCTCTACCGGTGTTCGGTTCACATCTTTGTAGCTATGGTCTCTCAGGTTCACACGTGTAGTGGTTTCCATATTTCTCAGGTATATGTGATCGTAGCCCCAATCTTGGACCATTTTCAACTGTCTCATGAATGGTCTTCCCAATATGATATCATAGTTATTCTCCTTGCCAAAATCGACAATAGCAAAAGTATGTTCGTATTCAATGCCGCAAGAAGTCACTACGACTTTCTCTAATAACCCCATAGGTTTCTCCATGTGTCCATCTGCTAATTGGAGTTTCAACCTAGTCTTCCTTATTGCTGGTTTCCCCCATTTTTTCCAGATTTCTTTTGTAGCAATGGCTACCCCAGCTCCGCTGTCTAGTATTGCCATCGTGTTCACTCCTTGGAATTCAACTGGTAAGGTTGTATTCCCCTCTTCACCTTCGCAATACTCTCCGACCTTGTTTAAGGGTACAGGCTTAGCGTTCTTTTGTGGTTTACTCAGCTCTTGTATACCCTCTTGCAGTCTCGATGTTGGGTCTTTTATCCCAAATTTCTCCAAGCATTTTCCTACAGTGGTCCACATATGTGGTCTTAGCCTCAAAAGCTCAGCTAGAGTGATAGTGCATGTCACTGGTGTTGACAAGATCTCTATCAATCCTTGCGAGTCCATGACTTTTTTTGATGAGATTCTTCGTGAGGGAAGTGCTCTAGTCTCGGATTTTGCTTCATACTCTCCTAAGTATGAAGGTAAGGTATTCAGTGAGTGAGGTTTGCTCTCCATTGTTCTAACAGAGCCCCCATCTCCCCAGTAAGATTGCAGATCCAAGTCGACTTGAGATCCTGCCTCAAATTCCACTATGGGAGGATTCCTGATGTCCTTTTCCCAATTTGTCTAATTAGCTTGGCAACTTAGCTCGTTTGCAAAGTTTGCCTCTCTCACTTGTTTCCAAAATTCATTGTAATCCTCATCTCTTCCGTAAGACCTCTGTATGACTGGATGAAAACTCTCTATCTCCTGATCGGTTGTGTTCAATAATATGTGGTCATCCTTGTGTGTATTTTCAGGCTTTTGTGCACTGGGAGTCTTTTCAGCTACCCGTGAAACGATAGTCTCTTGCTGAATTGGGTTTTCCCTTCCACAATTCATTGTTTCTTTTGGTGGTTCTAATAAGTCTTGTGCAGTCTCGATCATTCTCTGGCACATTTCAAGTCTCTGCTTTTCCAATTCCGCGTTTGGGTATGTCATCCACCTCTGTTCTTGTGTTTGGTTGTTCTTTAACCTAGCTTCGTAAGCTCTCATCAGTGCGTCCAATGGTTCGTGTACTTTGTCGACTAGCACTGATCCCCCTGAGCTTAAGCTCGTTGTTTCTTTGATACTCTTTTGTTTCGTTCTTTCCGGGCTCCTCTCTCGTTTCCCGTTTTGACTCTCAAGTTTTTCTAATCTATCTTTAGTTCGCTTTAGTTCCTCAGCTAGAATAGCGTCTTCACGTTCTTTTCTCAACTTCATGCATGCTTTTCTAGCTTTCCATGTGTTTCTCTGACTCCGCGGTCCTTGACTAACCACTTCAGTTGCTAACTTTCCATTCTCAGGTTCTCTAGTGGTTTTCTTAGCTTGAGCTCTAGTAACAACTTGCATTGGTATCAGAGTTTCATTTTCAGACCCACTGCTGGTAGGAATAGTTTCTAGCATATTCAATGTCGTCTTTTGCACTTTGTTTGGATTCTTTGAACAATCCTCAATGAAGTGAGTAACCCCACACTCAGTGCAATAAGCGTTAATTCTAATGATTTCCGTATGTGGACAAAAATTCATCAGATGGTCACCTCCACACTTGTAACAGGGTCCTAGTGCTGGTCTTGGTCCCATTTGATTTTTCCTTTGTGGATAGGATGGTCTTTATCCTGTTAACCCTCCATGAGCTATGAACATCAATGTTCTTTCGTACAAATTGTATCTCTCTTCATCAGAAGCACTTATAACTGTTGGTATTCCAACATTCCCAATCATGCCCCATGGTTCTGGTTGTTTGGGTTCTTCTGGTGGGTAATACACAGTTGGAGACATGTGTGCACCAGATTCTTCATAATAGGCTTGAACAGGCACTAAGGATTGTTCTTCCTGATTCTCTAAGGTTGGTGCATATCTAATGCCTACTGGTCTTGCTCCGGGTAAAGGTGGTTGTTGTCCCAATACCGGTTGCGGTCTTTCTATCCCCATAGGTCCTGATACATTTCCCATTGGGTATCGAGGTATTGGATGTACTTGAGGTGGTGCTAATTGAGCAGGAGGTGCATACTGACGCTCCCTTACATACCCTTTGTTGTAATAGCACTCCTCTGTTGGATGGTTTGTCCATTTTTGTTCAATAGCACACCATTTCAGTGTTTTTGGCAATGGTTTTTGGTATGGTGCCATCCTTTTTAGAGCATCTTCTATCATTTGCTCTACATTTGGCATGGTTGTTGTTTGAACATTCTTTTTAGTGGAAGTCTTGCTCGCTACGGAGGAGGAGCTACTGGATGCAAAATCTGTATCCGCTGACACCTCTTCATAAACCGTACAGTTATCCACTAAGTACAATGCCTCTCTCGTTACTTGCTCGAAACTTGTACAAGCTTTCAAGTGCAAGTCCTTCTTGAGAGTGTCGTTTCTCAGTCCCTCAATAAAGAGAACAGATAGTCTGTCATCTTGTGGTCGTTCACGTACTGGACATCTCTCAATGTATTGTTTGAAGCGAAGTGAAGCTTCTTTCACTTTTTCGTGTTCTCTCTGTTTAAAAGCATATATTTGTGAGACCGTATTGTGCTTAATCCCTCGTTTTGAGAATTCCTCAGCAAACTCTCTTAGCAAATGGTCAATGTCATGGAATCCCCCTATGTTCAGTGGTTGAAACCATGTCAATGCCGTACCTTCTAGAGTAAGACCAAATCCCTCGTATTGTGTATGGAAATCTGTTATCTGCTCAGCTCTTAAGACTTGCTTAAAGAGTGACACATGTGCATACGGATCTCCTGAACCACAATACTTCTTTGGCATACACTTCGCTACTTGAGATGGTCTCATACGTCTATGGTCTGCTACCAATCGCATTGCACCTGTGTCCCGGCTAAAGCTTTCTCTAGCATCATGGACTTCATGGGTTACCCTTGTCGGTTCCCCTGCCCTGAATCTACTACTAGGAGGTAAATGTGATGGTTCCGCTTCGAACCTTGGACCTGGAGTGGTATATGTGGGGATTGGAACTGCACTACCTCGATTCATATCCATTGACTCTCTGGAATGTAATGATCCCATTGGTCCGGGCTTCGAGTACTGAGGTTGACTGAAAGAGTCAGCAGCCTGAGTTCTTTGTCCTCCTGTCGTCATTGGGTTTTGCACTCCATTTGTTGGTGCTAGTCTTTGTGAGCTAGAAGTAACATAATACTGATGTAGTGGTCCCCCAAAGTATGTATATCCTTCTAATTCTTTCTTGCCCATTGTTGAGTATTGCCTCCCATACTTGTCGTAAGCAGCAATTTTCACTTCCGATCCCTCTGTGTAGGTAAAGACATAAAGTCTTTTTTGGTCTGTCAACTCTCCGGTGTAGGGTTCTTCACATCTATAATAGAGATATTGCTCCCCATTATTATATTTGTATAGCCCCACATAGATGTTATCAGTGTTGATCCTTGTAGTTTCATTCTCTCTTCTTAACCTCGCATCAGGGAAGTTCATTATTGGTGCTTTCTCCTCAAGTTCTTCATCTACTTTGGCTTTGGTGCCCATCAATCCCCACTTGTCCACAATGTTAGGGTTTAGGACTACCAAGTACATGGTACCCTCGTCATCTAGATATCTATCTCCACTATAGCTCACAGGCACTAAGTCCTTGAACTCAGTAGGTCTCTCCTCTATCTTTACACAATAGCGGTCCATTCCATCTTTGTAGATCTTGGCACCTTGCTCATTGTCGTACTGGTATTTTATGAACAATAGCTTCATTGTGGCGGGAGGGTTTGATGATCCTGCTGCCATATTTTCTCTGTTGTTCAGGTTCAAGTGTTCCAAGTGTTCGGTGAAAATCTCGTAAGATCTCTCCGAAGAAGTATCAGAAACACTTCCTTCAAAGATCGGCTCTAATGGTTGCACCCAACTTTGGTTTACACTTCCCTCGGTTGATATGACACTTGCTTGTTCCCCTTGTTTTGGTTGGTTATTCTGGAGATTCCTGCCTGATCTCAAATTCATCAATTCCCCTAAAGGACTTTAACTTTTCCGTCTCGGCAATTTGTTTTCCCCAAGTTTTTGTGGTCAGAATTGATCCAAACTTATTGATACTTGGTCAATTGTTTAATCTTGTCAGTTGGACAACTTCTGTTTCATCAAGTGAGAATTTTGTTGCAGTTATGCTGAAAAAGACATTATACGCGTATGATGTCTTTTTTCACAGATTTAGACTATTTTGGTTATGCTCATTCTCAGTAGCCCCCTTATTCTCTTTTCACTCACAAAATTCAGTTTGAACTCTGTTTGAGCAAGTTATGGCTAATTTAGGCTTTTCTTGGCAATTTTCCGCTTTTGACTTGTTTTGGGTCAATTGTGATCCAAATGGGATGAAACTTGAAATATAACCTCTAGACAGCTATTACAATGGATCTGTGTTGGCAAAGTATCAAAATATGTCCAAAATTAGGTAAAAGACATAATACGCATATGATGTCTTTTTCCTCAATTTGGGTCAAGACTTGATATTTATGCTTTCTACAGTGTTTGTAACAATCTTGTCAGGTCAGATATCAAAATTAAGCAGTGGATGTGCTAAAAGACATTATACGCGTATGATGTCTTTTGTCCCAGATTTTGACTATTTTTGGTTTTAAGCCTTCTCCAATGTTTATAATTGAGTTTCAAGTGTTTTTGTCAGGTTTGAATGAAAAAACAAGATCTGAATCCAAAATTTCCTATTCTTTGCGTTTCTTGGACTCCGACTTGTCTTTTTGGGTTTCTTTGAGTGTTAATGCTCTTGTTTTAAGTTGAAATTAGGGTATAACCCCCCTTTTGAACACTTTGGTAAAGTTAGAATTTTTGTTTTGGTCTCTGTTTGGTCATTTAGACATCATATGCGTATGATGTCTAAAGTTGCAGATTTCCAGTTTTTTGGCACAGAATCCTTCCTAAAGCTTTCTCTAGTGCTCAGCAACTCCCAGATACATAGAAAATTTCTCTGACTTTTGTTTATTGCAAGTTTCACTACTAACTCGACGGTTTAGTGATCTAACATGCAATCAACCATATCAAGCAAATACTCCAATGATTACTAGCTCTAGATCAGGATCAAATGAAGTCCTACCTAAGCTATTCCTAATCATAAAATGGGTTTGGTAATTGTGATTTTAAAGAGATCCACTGCCACTCACGGACTAGCAAATTCTTCTTCTATCAACAACTACTCAACACCAACAAAACAACAAACAAATCTAAGCTAAACTAAAAATACTGTCAACACAGAAGACCCAGGAATACCCCACTTCCTAGTATCTCTCGAGATCTTCGGAGTCCACCACTCTTAGATCTTTTCTAACTAAAGTATACAAAGTAGTTTATACGACTCACCTCGTAGGATTAGTCTAAGGTCACCTACTTAGGGCTCTTGTCCCCGGCAGCGGTGCCAAATGTTAAGGCGGTTACGCCGCTAGCGGAAGCTAAATAGCGAGAACTCAACCAACAACAGAATTTGTCAGACGAGGACGGAGCTTGACCCGCAGGCGCATGGAAACAACTAGGTGGGTGTCAAATCACCTACTCGACCTTCTAATGACAATCACTACTAAGGAAATCAAATCTAAGTTCTAAAATACGCAAGTGACTGAAATCCGTACTACGAACGAATGCTATATGAAATAGGATCTAGAATTATTGAATCGATCTCAAACTCAAGGGGAAGTCTATACACTAGGTAAGAACAACACCCTAAAGACTTGAACTGCAAAATCAACCTATAATCACTCCGTGCGGTAAACGCGTATGAAGACAGGCCGAAAAATACAGGTGACCGAAACTTGACCCCGATGGTACTAATGCGTAGCTCTACTCGTTGTGGTTCTATAGATATGCTGCACGCTCCATTCCGACACACGAGATGGAAGAAAACTCACACCGAAGCTCGTAGGAACTTACCACACATAGAAGCCGATAGCGTGCACTCTTGGTATCTATGTGTAGCTCTCGTCGTGGCTAACACAATGGCGGTGTCGCTTCTCCAATGGCGGCTCCGTAGCTCGCATAGCAAGTAGATAAGACTCTCTCTCTCTCACGCTCTCTCAGACACAGTCACGGCGCTCAAAAACTCACTTTGATTAATAATCTGAATCCCCTTAGGTTACAAAAACTTTGGCTTATATACCTCAGCCTTGGAGGTGAGAACATCTCTAACTAATTACATCAACAAGTGAAATTACTTCGGGATTACAAGCTGAAAACTCAATTGAGTCGCGTTACTTAATGAATGGCTCTAATCAAAATCAATGTCGGAAAGACATTTATTACAATCAATGGTTACAAAAATGATGAGTGTGAGCAAAAATGTGGGTGTGATCCTCTGCTGGCTCAACACCCACTCCGCTTAATTGAGAGAGTTAGATAAGGACTCCACTAATCGGAGTAGCTTAGCATAAGTAAGAGTTAGATTAGAGAATATCAACACTTCAAAACAATGAAGGAAAGTAGATAAACATGATTGACAACATAATGAAGATTAGATTAATTAAGAGAGGATTACATTAATTACATGTGATTAGCACTAGCCTTCTAAGCATGGGAATTAAGCTCAAAGCTAGGCCATCAAGACCTCCTCTAGGGAGAGAGTTCTCAAAAGGACCACTCAAGAATGATCTCTCATTAAGCATAGGGCTCTTTAATAGTTTTGGGCCTCAAACCCATCAACTATGGGATAAAGTGAGCTCTCTAGCCTAGACTCATACAACTTTGGAACTCCTAAATGAGCCCAAGCCCTATACAATGAAAAGTAAATATTGTGTACATCCATAATATATCCACAACTTGGTGCATAACTGGTGCAACCGTTAGCCGCTGCTAAAACTCCCCCCTTCCTAATTTGGCGCATGTCCTCGTGTGCCAGAGAAGCAAGACACGGTGACATGGTAGAAAGCAAGTCCATGGAAGAAATGTTAAGCTGCAAAACATAAGAACAAGTAATGAGAACAAAGGCCACCAAGAATGAATAAAACATAAAGCACAAATGAACAATCATGCAAAGTGATTTTTTTGCTTCTAAAAGATGGGTCATTCATAGTCAAAAACTAGACAACATAAAGCAAAAAAATACTCACACTATTGTGAAGATTAAACCACTTGAAATTTCAGTTTTATGCATGAAACACAAGCAATCAATTATGACCCTAGGCTAATGCAAGTTCATAAACCTACTAGCCTAAAAACTATGCGAACAATCTTAATAAATCATTCAAGTCTATAATGTCTACGGGCTATAAAAAGGCTCCTAATCTATTAGTACATTGTCAAAGTTTTTTGAAGCTCATGGAAGTTTTGATTTAGTCATTCATTGAAAGATTAAAGCACAATCACAAGGCTACCACTCCAAGGCAAGTCTAGGTGCGACTCTCAGCTCCTTGAACCATCAAGAAGGTGTTCCAAAAGCCTACTATCTTACCAAGGCGACGGCTAACCCCTATCAATCCAGGGCATCGATTTAGGGCCTTGACCAAGCGAGCCAAGGTGATTCCCCTTGCCTACCAAGTGCCAATAAGGCGCTAGGCCTTACACAGACACAACATAACATAGAATTTTTATTTTCATGTGCCTCAGTAGCATTTTTACTACTTTTTTAGACACTTCTTTGCTTCATGGTTCATTTTTTAGCACATTTTTATTGCTTCCTTTATGAGATACTAATGAAAATTGGACTAAAAAATACTAAAGCTTAATCATAGCCCTAGGTCATGACAAAAATGAGTGGAGTATTACAACTATCACTAAGAATCTAGGACTAGTAAGAAGTGAACCTACATTAACCTAAGGTCAAGGCCAATTACCTATGATTAACATACATAAAACCTAATTTTTTGATGAGTTTTAATTTTCACAAAGCAAAGTGTTGAAACTTTAAAATGCCTAGCTTTCGAACATGAAAAAAAACCATAGCTTAGAAGAAGATTCACTTAAGACAAGCAAGAGAATGAGAAGATGAACAAAAGAGCAAAATCATGGAAGGATTACACCTATTCATGCTCTTTTGAGCATCCTTGAGCAAGCATCCCCTTTGTGTAGAGAAGTCTCTTGATCCTTTTTATTTGCAAAAAGAAGCCTTTTGAAGCTAAGTGTAAACACAAGCTACAAAAGCCAATTATTGAAAAGCCACACAAAAATCATTAATGAAAACCTAAAGCTAGGGTCTTGCATACCCGAATTTGCCAAAGGGAAAAAACCCAAGGGAAAAAAGTGCCTTTGGTTATGCACATGATGCTCTAAAGTAGCAAATTTATGCATACATATCAACCATGAGAGATAAAATGAGCTTCTACATAAGCAAATAGTGCAATTTCAACCATCTCTCATGCATGATTCAAAGTTGATTAGTTTCTAGCTCACTTGAAGTATGGAAAAAACAATACAAGATCTGAAATAATGCATCTTTTGAGTGAAATGAAGTGGCTCTCGAAAGCCGAATTTTATATTTTAAAGCTTTCCAAAAAGTTGGCTAACAACTAGCTCACATGAGATTTTCAATTTTTTTAGTGCAATCCATGAGCTAGAGATGACTGCAACTTAATGAAATGGAAATGAATGGCTCTTACTAGACAAAGTATGTACTTGAAAGCTCAAAAGTTGGCTAAACACTAGCTCAATTGAAAAAAATTGCATTTTTAGACCAAGCTATGAGCTAGCATTACAACTTTAATCCAAACATGGAATGGCTCTAATTAGCCAAATTTTGCAAATTTTGCAATGATGACCCCTTCTTGGATCATTTGGAATCACACACCTACGACATCCTTCAAAATAAAGCTCAATTGTTAGTGCTTTTAAGCATTTGAACATTTAAACACAAGCACTAAAAAATGCACGAGCAATGTTAAGTTTAAATTTCTACGCACACTCTTGTCCACCATCAAAACAAGCGCAGTTTTAATGCTTTCAAATAATTTCTCATTCAATTCAAGCATTAAAAATGCACAAGCAATGTTAAGTTTAAGCACAAAGTCCCAACCACACATCCATGCAATGTTGTCAAGGATACTCAAAAGTGAAGCTCTCATTCTTGCTTATAAGAATTTTTCTTTTAGTGACAAGAGGATTTGCAATAAAGTCATGTACTAGAAGAGTAAATAAGTTGAGCTTTTATGTAGTGAAGCTCATTTATGCAAAACGTACAAAAATTATTTCTTACTCATTCTCGCGACTTCTTCCCAGTTGTTGGGCAATTGTTTGTATGTGTATTGGGTTCTGGAGGTGGAATGCATTGTGTGACAGTTGAGTGGTGTTATGAGCCCAATAAGTGAATTTCAACCCGGTCAAGTGGATGCATGGTCAAAAGCAGCATGATTCCTCCAGGTTTGGCTAAGGCAATCACCAAGTGAGTGTGTTTTGCAGCGTTAACGTTGTCGCTGTGGGCTTCGATGTCAAAAAGTCCAGGAGGAAGAAGGAGGTGCTTACTACCAACACTGATGCACTTCCCAGAGGCTCTGTGTTCTATCAAGGTGGCAGGTTCTGCATCACCCACAAAATGGTGCACTTGGAAAGAGTCTTCTTGCAGAATGCATTTTTGTGCGCTCCTTGCCGCACTGTCGAAGCAAGGGACTTGCCAATACACCGTATGCGAGCCACAAACGGCTCCAAGCACACAACAAGCCTAAACTAGCAAGCTCAAGAAAACAAAGGGTGTGTCACTCACCGCTCTACGCTCGCCTTCGTGGTGGATTCCTCGCCGCGATGAAGAAGAAGCTGCAGTCGTGCCGCGCTCAACCGCTTCGACGCCGTCGTGCCTTCGTAATGCTCGATCGCACACACACTCTCCCTCTCTCTCTCTCTCTCACACACACACACACACACAAGGAGGTGAAGAAGAAGAAGATGGAGATGGAGCAAGAGCACTCTTCAATTGCACAAATGAGAGAATGAGTAAAAATTAGGTTTAGTTGGATTTTATAGGAGCTCACCCCATTCACACTTGGGCGCCCATGCTTAGCCAACTAATCCCTTGAATGTCCAAGTTAAAGTGCGCCTCTCATCGACGATCACTCTACCTTTCCCTATTGGACCGACAAGCCCGGTACCTGACTCTACCAAATACATAATACGCGTCCATCGTAGGTGATGGGGTGTCCGTGTGCCGTGAGGGTTAACATGCCCCCCTTCCTGATGTAGATTCCGTCCTCGGAAGCTATTGAGTTGAAGCTGGTTCGTTGAGGTGGAAGAGCATTTGAGATGAATGTCCTTAGCCTTCTTCAGTCACTGCAAAATCAAACAACATTGGCACAGTAATTGCATTCTCTTAAAAAGCATATGCAGTTTTAGGTAGACACATTGATTGGTAAAAGAATTTCAAACAATTTGTTAGCAATGAACATTAAATTGCAATGTAATCAAATGCATAAACAGATGTAAAGGTAGAAAATTAAACAAGTCTGGGGTCGCTAATTTGACGGTCGAAAAGCACTAGAGATCGAATATTAATACCATGGGTAAGCTTCTTAATTTTCTCTGGTCAATTAAGTTGTTTAATCGCGAGAGCCAAGTATTGATGTTCGAGGGCTGACTAGAGGCTATATCTAGAAAACTTTGTAGTTAAGCTACCATAAAAGGAATTTCTCATGAAATCATCGCCTGACTGATTACTTTTTCTTTGACCCCCCAAGGTCTTTTCACATTGATTCAATTATGATGTGTGTGCTTATTTTGTATGCCTTGGGTTTTTTGCTTTTCAAGGAAAAGCGCCCACACTGGGAACCTCTAGGGCTCTAGTACCATAGGCGATACATGTGAGTGAAGTACCAAATCAAGCCGAGATTTCTTTTCCAGCTTAAAATTTTACATTGTGGCACTTTGATTTTTTGTTTGTTCATTTTCATCATTTAAATTTTGTAACTTTGGGAGGTCATATAACACTGTTACCCTCCCCAGGCTCATCACATTAGTAAACTCCCTTTATAATACTTAAGCTAAAGGTCAATAGGGTTAAGCCCACTAGAAAGCCCTAGTACATTTCACACAATGCTGCCTAAATCGGATTAAGAACCTAAGTAACCATTGTTTATTAGGAAGGCATTCCCCATGGTATTAAGAGAAGATTTCTAATACCTAGCTTGGTCAAACTAGCTTAGTCGGACTGCTTGATTTTTACACCTAAACAAGTGATTATGACAAAAGATTGCATTGAATTAAATGTTGGATACTAAGCCAATGCGCTGAATAGTATGCTACCAATCACAATCAAAGCAGACAAACATGGATGCAAAAAAGATAAGGGCAATGCTAATGGACAAGAAACACCTGTTTGTGTTGATGGTCGCGCTTGATTTGAAGGTTCCATGAAGGTCCAAATCCTATCAATAGCAACACGCTCCTGTACACACTAGGAAACAAAAGGAATACCTCCAGGAGGCACATCAGTGGGAAAAGAGAACTTCGCTAATCTCTCAACTCTAAAACAGAAACACTCCTATCGTACTAATCTTACCTACCCTCCATCACTCAAGTGATGAGGATCAAAGGTGTTTTATGGCATAGGTTTCTGTTTCACCGTACCAGATGTGACATGTGTAGGTCTGAGTCAATGTTTTGACTTTTAATGTGCATACTCGTTTGCTAATTGCTCTTGCTCTCTTTTTTTTTTTTGTTGAGTATAAAGCTTTATATGTACATTCCCTAAGATTGGAATTGAGAGGTCAGGGAAAAAGGTTGAGAGGGAAACAAATGAATGATGACTGTCAGCAAACACTCCCCCCTTCCTTGGGTAGATCATACCGTTTGAAATGAGCTTGTCACCCTTTGAAACCAATTGTTCCAGTTGGTAATATGTGAGGATTTTTGCCAGTAGTTTTCTATTACCCTAGGTGCCTCGTCAAGTTGCAAGGGTGGTAAG
Organism: Adiantum capillus-veneris; assembly: GCF_014529385.1. Lineage (NCBI taxonomy): Eukaryota > Viridiplantae > Streptophyta > Polypodiopsida > Polypodiales > Pteridaceae > Adiantum > Adiantum capillus-veneris. The sequence goes on along the minus strand of NC_140934.1, from coordinate 170,362,693 downwards.
GTACTCTCCCAGGATCGAACTTGAAGTGGTTCATCAGGTGATTCTTGAACACTGGGAGGTGTGGATTCTTTTGTAGCTTCATGGAGGTCCACTACTATAGATGGAGGCTGTGTAGAAGCTTTTACCTCTATGGATGTATTACATGATGAGCTAGAAGCTTTATGGGACTCCCCCCTTCCTGAGCTAGGTGGAACAAATCGTTCTTTCTTTGGTACCCAAACTAGCTCGGGAGCGGGTGTGTAGCATTCTGTGATTTTTTTCTTTCCACGATCATTGATTCGTTTTGGAGCTACGGGATTGGGCTCACTTGGGTCAGGTGATAGGTAAGAGCACAATCTACGTTTTGGCACCCAGATTTGATCATTTCCTTGATAGTAGCCTTGGGCTTCCAATAGTCGTTTAGGGATCCATCGCAACATTTTCTTACTTTTCTTGGAGCGAGTGGTACGTTTCTTACAAGGCTTCTGTTTTTTAGCACTAGCTATGGTCACTAAAAAACTTTAGGGACCCACTTATATGTTTTCTTCGTTACATTAGGATGAGTCTTGTCGGAAGCGATATGCATTGCTTGTAGCATATTTAAGGGTACATGCATTTCATCCCCCTTAGGTGTTACCCAGGTCGTCCCCCTATTTCCCCAAGTGTCTATGGTTGATGCTAGGTGGACCCAATCCACATTATCTGATTCCGTCATACCCGGTAACACATCCATGTAAGGAGAATCTTGGCCAATGTCTGTATCCTTCTTACAAGTGTAACAATATTGTAGTGGGGCCGAGTGAACTGTGGTGTCAGAGCCATGATCAATAATGGTTTTACTCCCTAAGGGGTGTACCTTACCAGTCACCAAATCCACTCTAAGGACAGAGTCTTGGAATTGCAAATAGACATGATTTTTAGACCAATCGTGAACCATTTGTGCTTCCCTCATGAATGGTCGTCCTAAAATCATTTCATATGACATAAGGTGTTTAGAGAAATCCATTACAATGAACGTATGTCGTACCTTGTGTCCTAGAACTTTGATCTTAAGATCCTTGAGCATCCCCATAGGTTTGGCTATGGTACCATTTGCCATCTTTACCACAATGTTAGTAACACTGAGGCGGGGTTTTCCCATGGATTCCCAACAATCTTTTGTAACGATGCTAACTCCCGCACCACCATCAAGAATTCCCTTTATAGTTAATCCCTTGGTAGTGATGGGTAGGGTCGCATTAGACTCGTCGCCTTCAAAATACTGCCCTAATTCGTTAATGGGTACCTCGATCACAGACTCGTGTCCATCTAAGTCAAGTGATTGCACATGATTTTCCTCATCAATCATAATCGAGTCAGGCCTATTTGGTTGCGCAAACTGCGGTAATCCCGTTCGTAGCTCTCCGTTAAGGAATGCTCGAAGTGCAAGGAATAACTCAGGATCTCCATACAGCTTTGCTATGATCGTGGTTCGGACCTCAGAAGACATGAAGTCCACTAGTTTGGCAACATTCATTGGCGTTTTGTAGGGTGTAGGTCCTTGACTAGGAACTGGTAAGGATGGAATCTCATATTCCTCAATGGGATCAGGTATACCTTCGTTAAACATCCTTTCCAACAAGAAGGGGGTATGCTCACTTTCTGATGTCCCGTCCTCACTCCCTTCTTGGATGATACTAGATATGGCTAACGGTCTATGGTTCATGTGGGGTGGATGAACTTGCATGGGAAACACTGTGTCATGAATTTTGACCTGCATGGGTTCTGGTTCTAGTTTCCTTTGAGTCTCCTCCACTAGACCTCTTAGATGTTTCACCTGCTCAATCTCATCTACTGGGTTTGGGTACGTCCCAATCTTCTTTTTATGATTTTTCCCTTTTTGCCCCTGCGATTTATCTTGGGGGTCTTGGATTGGATTTGGAAACACTTGTGGTGTTTTCAGAGGCTCTTTATGGTTTTCTCTCATTCGGTTTTCATTTGGTTCCATGTTACGGTTTTCTTTGTCGGTCTTTCCCTTTGTGGTATTGGTTCTAGTCTCCATTGTCTCGACTGAATCTGAATCATCCTCAAGGTCATTCATATACACGGGGTCATCTCCTGTTCCTATGTTTGTTTTGGAACTTGGCTTTGAATTTTCCGTATTCTGCGACTTCTTCCTTCGTGTCTTCTTTTTCTTTGCTTGGATAACTGATGCGGTATCTCTCTCTTCGAGGATATGGCTTGGCCCTTGAAGCATGGACCGTGTAATCGCATAAGCGGGTGCGACGGGTGGTATTGGCGATGTTACACTAGCAATTTCGACCAAATTCAGGGGTGTGATTTTAGGCGCATTTGGGTTATAGGGGCATTGGGCAATCAAGTGATCTATGCCACAACGATTACATGTGAGTATTGGCATTGCCGACGTGCTCCCTTGATTCAATTGCATCTGTGCAACATTCTTTTGTAGCCTAATAGGGCACTCCGCTGCTCGATGTGGTCCACCACACTCGTAGCATTGAAGAGGTGGCCTCCTAGCCTGGGTGTTGATATTTTGACCTCTAGATGTGAGAGCAGCAGCTTGATAAACCGGCTTGACTTGTCCCCAACAATCTTCCATGTAGTATATAGGACATTCTTCCAATGTATCAAGTCCGTAGGCAATACTAGTGTCTATTTCCTCCTCACAACCATCTAGATAAGCATTAGATGGCTCGCAACCCACTTGGTTCATAGGGGCGACTCTTGGATGCGGGGGCTGCGGTCCTAGCACAGGAGGTGGTAGCGGTGTAGCTTGTACAACATTTTGAGATCTAGGGACCATGTGTTGTGGTAGTTGCTCAACAGGTGGAGTAGGCATCAATCCAGGAGCTCGAGGCGCATCAGTCTAGGCTACAGGTGGTCTATTTGCCATCATACGTTTGATCATTAAACAATCCTTAGCTTGGTGACCAAACCTACCACATGCGTTGCAAGTTCCATTAAATTTTACTCTAAACGTAGGGCATTCACTAGTGCTATGTGGACCTAAGCAAATGGAACACCATTGTTGCTCCCTTCTTGGATACATGTGACTATTTTGAGGGGGTCGATTATCCTTAAGAGACTCTTGGATTGCCTTGGTGAGGTCTGTCAAAAATGTCTCAAATACCTTTGGCTCATTGGCAATTGGCTTTGCAGTCATGGGATCATACTCAATGGCTTGTGAGCTAGTGGATCTCGTGTCAGTAGACACCCTCATGCCTGCTATCATCAAGTTGTCCTCTAGTTGGATTGCATTGGCAGTGACATCTTCCCAGGTTGTGATACCTCTAATCACTAGTCCATTATAGATTCCTTCATTCCTCAACCCTCGAATGAATCGATCAAGCAGTTGGTTATTGTTGAAGCGCTCATTTACAGGGCAGCGAGAGTTTAAGTGCTTTAGACGACTAATGAAGTCCCTTACTGACTCTCCTTCCTTACGTTCGGCCTTCTGTAGCTGAGATGCTACACCCCAAAGCACACCTTCTCGTATGTACTCCTTTAGAAACAACCTTCGAAGGGTAGGGTAGATTGTTTTCTCGTCCACCCTTAGGGTCCTATACCAATCTCCAGCCTTCCCACTTAATGTCAAGCTTAAGGCATTGCACTTATGTAGTTCGTTGCGTTCCCCTAAGGAATCACATACTTGTTCAAACACTTCAATGTGTTTCCTAGCATCTTCATCCCCATTGAATTTTTGCGTGAGTTTGGCAATTTGTACTGCCTTACTTCTAGGCTCTCTATCAGATGCATGACGCATATTTTCCGCGATAGATCGACCTATGGTTTGAGCAAACGCTGCCAAGTCACCTATGTGAGGAGGTAGGGCCGGTGGAGGTACTCTTGGAATCATATGTGGGAGAGGAACGGGTACCGGTCTTGGCATATGTGTGGATGATGCAGGGTATGGAACATAACCGGGCATAGGTCCACTCGGATAAGGGCTAGGGAGCGGCACTCGAGGAGCATAAGCAAGTGGTACTATTGGAGGTGTGGGGGCCATGTGTGCATAAGGGGGTAGAGGCACATACGGTCGAGGCCCCATATTAGGTACTACAACACTAGGTAGTGGCACTGCGCTAACCGTAGATGTCATCGGTACATTCTCTGTTAGGCTTATCCCTGGAGTGAGCACTGTGTTTTCCTTAATAGAGGGTTGAGCCAAGTTAGGGAAGCTAAAGTTTTCGCTCGGAGGCTCAGATTGCATAGAGACCCCAGGTGAAATGACGTAAGATGGGTCCATGGGGCTCATTAGAGGAGTCTCCATTTGTGATAGAGTAGGTTGTTGAGCCTTGCTCGTATCCAGAAATCTCATGGGGCTAGTTGAGAGTATATTTACCCCTCGGTTTTGCCTCTCTAATTGAATAATTCCATGGATAACATTACAGATCATTTTCTGTTGATCTTCGATGCTCGTGGCACTAGAGGTGGATTGTACAATCTCTATCCATCCTACATGGTAGGCGTGGCCAGAGTGTAGATCCGTCAACACCTCAGTGTGGAGGTCGTATGTCCAATGATCATTAATGAACCATCCTTCTAGAGTCGAAATGTTAACGGTTTCTTGTGAGGTAGAAGCAACGTTGCTCCCCGTGGTTTTACTTGTCACCAACTGTACTCTAGAGGGAACTTCTGAAGGGGGCAGCTCAACAGGGCCTTCTTGGTAAGAAGTTGGTAGGATATCCATATGGACACTCTTTGGGGGTGTGGGGTCCACGTGCGATGTGAAAGGAGAGTCCACTTCCCCACCCCCTTCGTGTGCTTCATTTGCATCAGGTTCCGAGCGAGTAGCTCTACCTAATGTTTCCATGAAACGGCTAAACATACTAGTACTAGGCTGTGGAGCTTCGGGAGGTGCATGGCCTTCTCTCTCAGTGTTTTGGGTAGGGTATGCTTCCATGATTTCTGAGTCGGAGGAGGAATCACTAGCGGCTATTTTAGGGTCTTGGGTGGTGCTACCTTGTGTCCCCGCTGAGGGTCTAGAGCTTATCGTGGATGGGTAATGGGTGTCCGTATGAACAGAGGCACTCTCAATATGCTCGTGTTCTAGCACCCGCCCAGAGCGTAAGTGCATGTGCTTCTGATACCCTAAGGTGTCAAAAAGCTGCTCTAGGAGGCCTTGTGACTAGTTTTTAGCGTGTTTTTGTTTGTTTTTTTTGCTAGATTTTTTTTAGAGCGTGTCGTGGAATGGGCCGTGTGATAGCTCGAAACGAGCGTATCGGTCAGAGGGTCGTGCCGTGCTTTACAGCCCTCCGTTTGGTCACTCTATGCCCTCGGAATCCCTAAAACTGTCAATTTCCAGTAGAGAACTAGGCCCAAACTAGAAAGTCTAAGGGTGCAAGTGGGAAGAGAAAGGAGGAGAGTGGAGGACTTGTCCCACATGCTCTCATTCTCTCTTGAGGGAGTAGGGTATATATATAAGAGTGAGTCTAGTATATATCATAAGACTGAGGACTGAGGCCTGGGCTTGGGCTTGGGCTTATCTTTTATACAAACCAACCCGTCCGTTTTAAGAGTCGCGTTTTTTATTTTCGAAAAATTTAGCCGTCCGCTCGCTCGCGTTTTTTATTTCCGAATTTTTATTTTTATTTTTATTTTATATATTTTTTTTGGGAGAAAAAATAAAAAACTTTTTTTTTTTTTGGGGCAGAAAATACAGAAATTGAAAACGCAGGTATGCAAAAAATGCAGAAAACGCAGATATGTAGAAAATTGAAAAATGCAAAAATTGCAGAAAATTGCAGAAATTGCAGGAAAAAACGCAGAAATTGCAGAAAATTAAAAAAACGCAGAAAATTGCAAAAAATTGCAGAAATTGAAAACGCCGAACTTGAAAATGCAGAAATTGCGGAAATTGAAAAAACGCAGACAATAGCAGAAATTGAAACTTGACAGCAATTGCAGAAAACGCAAAAAACAGAAATCTCCACACACTCCTTCCCTGCCTTTCCTATGATAGAAATTGCACCAGAAGAAAGCGTAAAGTGCTAACCGAGCTTAGTGTAGGGCATATCCCCGGCAGCGGCGCCAAAAATGTGCGCTCCTTGCCGCACTGTCGAAGCAAGGGACTTGCCAATACACCGTATGCGAGCCACAAACGGCTCCAAGCACACAACAAGCCTAAACTAGCAAGCTCAAGAAAACAAAGGGTGTGTCACTCACCGCTCTACGCTCGCCTTTGTGGTGGATTCCTCGCCGCGATGAAGAAGAAGCTGTAGTCATGCCGCGCTCAACCGATTCGACGCCGTCGTGCCTTCGTAATGCTCGATCGCACACACACTCTCCCTCTCTCTCTCTCTCACACACACACACACACAAGGAGGTGAAGAAGAAGAAGATGGAGATGGAGCAAGAGCACTCTTCAATTGCACAAATGAGAGAATGAGTAAAAATTAGGTTTAGTTGGCTTTTATAGGAGCTCACCCCATTCACACTTGGGCGCCCATGCTTAGCCAACTAATCCCTTGAATGTCCAAGTTAAAGTGCGCCTCTCATCGACGATCACTCTACCTTTCCCTATTGGACCGACAAGCCCGGTACCTGACTCTACCAAATACATAATACGCGTCCATCGTAGGTGATGGGGTGTCCGTGTGCCGTGAGGGTTAACAATTTTTTCATGGCCTTCGCTCTTGGGCTTGGGTTTTCTGCTTGAATCATGGCCTGCTGCGTCAGGAAAAGCTTTCTAGAGAGGGAAAGAGAGTGAGGAGAGTCGAGGCGGGTTTTGCACCGACACACACAGACACACATGCACGTGCATGGGATGATGAGAGCATGTTTCCTGTGTGGGGTATCGTTGACTCATTGTTACGCCATTTTAGGACGTTTGTGCTTGTGTGTTCGATCAAAGGCGGGCCTCAAGCTCCGAATCTCGTGCCGGCTCCAGCCTCCTACATGCTGCCGAGAAATGACCAATAGCAGCTGTAGTGATGAATTGTGTGTGGAAATGTGCACTAAATGGAAAGGCAAAGGGTAGGTAGAAGGGGTTTCATCTCCGATTTCCTGTGTGTGGGAAATTCACGTGCAGGCTAATAGAAACAAGGTGAATAGAAACTAGGCCGCATGGCGAGGCGCATTGATGAGAGCATCAACAACAAATGGTAGATTTACTGCATATGTCGTCAAAGCTTGGCAGGGAGGTGGTTTCTTGGAGTTATGTAACTGAAGCCAAAGAATAGTGCCGAGAATTGGCAACAACGCATGTGCAGCGGCCTTGAAGAAAACCCGAATTTGTGTGTGGGTGGAGTCTGGACAAAGTAAAGGTGGAGATGCGCCAAGAATGGGCCAAGGCGGGACCAAGGGACGAAGCTCCGAGCCTCTGAGAATGGCGCTTGTGTGTGTGGATAATGCCAAGAACAGCTGGTGTGTATGTGTTGCGAGCGCGTGTTTTGAGCATTGAGTCAAAAACCTGTCAGCGCAGAAGCTGGGGTTTGGTTGTTTTTGTTTTTGTTTTTTTTTCTTTTTTCATTTTTAAAAAAACAAAACCTTCCCATTTTGTTAGCCTCTTAAGAGGAGGCTCTCACAAAATTAACGGAGGTTGTGTGTGTGAGAGTGAACAGAAGGCATATTGGCACTGATGGAATGTGTGTGATGATTGTGTATGGTGAGCTTGCTTAGTTGCAAAGAGAGGAGAAGATATCATTCATTAGCAGAGAGAAAATGTACAATTTCTCATTGTATGTGCTACCAAAGACATTGAATGACGTATTATCCACCATAACCTTTCAAGCACTCGCAATTGATTGATTTGGCACCAATGGTCATAATAAGCACATACACTTTTATTGCAATTTTCTTCTATTATGAAGCCATAGATAATTTGACGTCCAATTTTCTTTCAAAATAATGAATTAAAATCCAAAAATGACTTCAAATCATGCTTTGTATACATATACGAATGTAGTGCATTACTTCTCAAAATCAAGAGATACATGGGCATGGAAAGCCCATGAGCCTCAGGACCATCCACTCTACAAAGAAGAGAGCTGACCCAAGAATGATTTCTCATTTAGCATATGGCTCTTTTATAGTTTTGGGCTTCAAGTACATGATAAAGATGTGTCAAAACCCCTCACATAGACTTCCTACAATTGCATCAAAAGCAAGAAAAAAGGTTCAAAAGACGCATAAAAGCAAGATTTTGAGCATGAGATGGATGCAAGGCATACATAAGTGGTTTGGGAGATGGAATGCATTACACTTGCTACATGATGCCTCATTTAACTGCCAAGTGAATGAAGCTTTTCTACAATGCCAATGTACTACGGCCTGGGAGAAATCCGGTGTCAATGATACGCACTATCACAACCATTCCACTTAGCTCCCACTCCCTTCGATGTGAGACATGGCATTGTGGCAATGGAGAAGAGTCAAATTGATTCTGCACATTATGCTCACTACAAGTTCTAGAGTCTGAGTACCACACACTAAAGACTGCTTAGCTTTTGGTCACATTTGATTTCTTCCCACATTATTAGCCATGACTTAGCCCTACACACTTTCCTCTCCCAACCACAGTGTGGGCTTTCCATTGTGACTTTCATCACCACAATTTTGGAGCTTTATGAGTCACTCATCTGCCATACACATACTACATCACATGTAACTTTGGTCCCATAGGTCATATTTGACCTCCGAGGACGATAATAAAATCTCTCTCTCTCTCTCTCTCTCTCTCTCTCTCTCTCTCTCTCTCTCTCTCTCTCTCTCTCTCTCTCTCTCTCTCTCTCTCTCTCTCTCTCTCTCTCTTTCTTTGTGCACGCTTTGAAATTCTCTTGGTCCTAAGGGCATCAAATTTGAAGGCGGCCGCACCATTTTGAAAAAAGAGACACTATGACACTCAGGACGGGGAGGCCAAAAGGTGCACAGGAACAACGATTAGGGAGAGGGCACACTTGCTGGAGCAAGTAGTTTTGCTGACACGGGGGGGGATGGGATTTTGCCATACCTATCTCTCTCTCTCTCTCTCTCTCTCTCTCTCTCTCTCTCTCTCTTTTCGATTGACTACCAAATGAGTACTACTTGTAGCCGGTTGGCGGACGCAAGAAATGTTGCCACATGGGAACGAGGGGCTACTAAAATCCCTCCCCTCTTTATATATACTATAGATAGGTAGATTCTCCCATGTTCATTTTGACACTATCTACGCGCATGCAAGAAAATGACACGGGCAGAGAGACTCAGGTATTTAGAACCCATGTGTCACTAAGGTAGTTGTAATTTTTTTTTGGTTTAAGTGTTGCAAAAATGATGTGAGTTGAGACTCACAAATTTTTGACACGTTTCTCGCAAGGGAATTTGGAGAGAGGAGTAACGAGCATCCAAAGAGGGGGAGAGAGAGACTGCAGCAATGTTCAAGAAAAATGTGTTTGAACTTAATATCGTGCTGTTTTCTATTTCAAAGATGGAGGTTAAGAGCAAGGGAAAAAGGAGAAATTCAACCCCAAATTAAATAAAGAAAAATAGTGCGGAAACCCCCAAAAAATTTAATTTCCTAAAATTTCCTCTTGGACAATTCAAGGAAAGGACTTTAGTATGTGGCCACCATACGTAACTCTCTCTCTCTCTCTCTCTCTCTCTCTCTATCTCTCTCTCTCTCTCTCTCTCTCATTTGAATTTGATTCTCGCACATTTTCAGCCATGACTTAGACCTACACAGTATGGGCTCTCCATTGCAACTCTCATTACCACAATTTTGGAGCATCAAAAGTCACTCATCAACCATACACATACTACATCACATGTAACTTTGGTCCCATAGGTCATATTTGACCTCCAAGGATGATAAGAAAATATCTCTCTCTCTCTACTGATGTGTAGCACATGGCCACCATATACAGACGAAGATGGAGCCGTACTGCTGCCTGATCTGTGTCTCTCTGTACATTGCCCTTCCTTCCTCTTTGACATGCAGTGATGGCTCTGTGTGTGTGTAAGCGGATGTCTCTCTCTCTCTCTCTCTCTCTCTCTCTCTCTCTCTCTCTCTCTCTCTCTCTCTCTCTCTCTCTCTCTCTCTCTCTCTCTCCCCCTCTCTCTCTCTCTCTCTCACGATGCCCTTTATGCATTGATGTAAAGACAAAAAATTTTAGAGTTATGGAAGGCGTTTTTGTGGCAGCATTTCTGAAGTGAACAGGTTCAGGAAAGTTGACTCTCATCTCTTATTTTACATACAGTTTCTTCCGGCACTCGCAAGGGTTCTTCTTCTTCAAAAAGGTCCACAACCATTGTGGATAATGATCCAAAATCTCCTAAGTGTGGAGAGAGCAACACAACCACCAAACCAACGACATCAAAAACCATGATCATGGCATGCTTGGTATCGTTGCAAGAGATTGTAAACAAACCAGGTGAAGACTTACAGGCACTTGCAATGAAGATTGGCACACTAAGTATACCTATGGTTGAGAATGAGAATCTCAAGAGGACACTTGAGATGCAAACAACACGTTTGATTCAACTTGGAGAGGAAGTCAAGGAATGTAAACGCTCTCTTGTGGACTTGAATTCTTTGAAGGAGCGCATGAGCAAAGAAAGCATGACCATGTATTGAAAGAGGAGAAAGCATGACCATGTCTTGAAAGAGGAGAAATTTGACACCATGAGCCGAGATGTATGCGATATGAAAAATGTATGCACAAACAATTCTTGGATGATGTATGTGGTAACAATGTGGTTCCTAATTCCTCACTCATGCAAGCTACGGTTCAAACAAAGAATGTTGAGAATGTGGATGTGGAGGAGTTGAAGGAACGGGAGCGACGTTCCAAGAACATTGTTATTCGTGGAGTTCTCAAAGAGAAGTTAGAGACACCTCATTCTCTTGCCCTTGTTATTGAATATTTCTTCAGAACCCACTTTGGCATGTCTCGAGTTATGGTCTATGATGGAGCACATAGAGTGGGGAAGCAAGGAGCTTCTCACTCAGGAGAACGGCCAATTGTATGCACCATACCGGATGAGACCAAACGTAAGATTATCCTTGATAATAGTTGGATCTATTTGAGGGATACACAATTTTTTGTATGTGAAGATCTCACTATTGAGCAACAAAATATGTGTCGCAAGGCATATGAGGAAAAAAAACGAAAAACAAGGAGATCTCTCACGAAAAAAATGTGGCCAAGGAGGAGGCAAGTCCGTCGAGAAAATAGGGATGTGTGACCTATGAGACCGAGTTACAATTCAAAATATGCTTTTGGAAAAAAAAAAGAAGCAAAACTCACAATTGGGAGTGAATTATATTGAGCAGCCCAAAAAATTACAAGGTTTTGTCATGCTCATGTTAAGCCATGACAACATCAAGGGATCATAATTACATGCCTCGATACCCAAGGTCCATACTCTTGTCATTCTGAGATCTTTTCTTTACCGATGGTGGCCAAGATTTTCCCCCATCCTAGGCATTCCATCTATTGACAACAAGGCACAAGTAGTCGTAGACCAATCCTCCAAGTGATGCTTGCGTCCGAGTGCCCATATTAGCACTTTGCTTTCTTGTATAATTTCTGCGAAGCTTGCCACCTCAAAACCTCATTCAAAAACACGGTGGTTCCTTGACTGCCATACATTATGAAAGAAGAAGTATCTGACGATCTGAGTGCTGACGAGGAGTGCAGGATTACCTAAATTTTTACTTCCAAGGAATAGGTCAGTCTTGAAAAAACTAATTTTCCATGTTCTCTGGACCCACTTGCATACTTTCCCTACGAGGCCTTTGATAGCTGGGCAGTCCATGAATAGGTGGGCCAGATCTAAGATCCCCAACCCGCCTATACACAGATCGGGATGGGATCCTTGACAGGTCTCTAGGTTTGATAAAAATCAGAGTCTCTAAACAAGAAAAATCCAAGGAATAGACCTTTACCATTGACAATGGCTTGGGTCTATAGCTTTAGAAGAAGAGCTAGTCCTGTCTCGCAACGAAAACGGGACAACGTATTAAAAGTCCAAAAAACTATTTCGGCCCTATAACTTCCACAAATTGGGCTAAGGTATCCTCAACCAACACTTTTTTCCCCCTAACATATGTGAAGACACAGCCTCCGCTGGTGGACTCCTCTTCCAAGTGAAGATGTTTTCCAAACGTTTTTAGTGCGCGGGGATGGATAGTTACCTGACTAATCAGGTCCACCCATCCTTGATTGACAACCTTAGTTAATCCCCACTTACCACCCCGCACTCACACATGATGCTTTGTTATGTAATTACTACCACATTCTTCTCACAATTAAAGTAATGATTCCTTTTATCCTTCATAACCGGATTTCATTAAAACAGCCTTTGAAAAATAGTATTGAAAATATTATTTTAACATTCAGACATCTTTAAACTTAAGATAGGGTACTATCAATCAAAACATTGTCCATAATAACCATGATGAGTACTGTTCTTGTCTCAAGACCACCTAAGGGTGAAAAAACAACACCCATTCCTTATTCACATTCTGGAGTGGATAAACCCCCACCCAAGGTTCCGGCTTCCCATACACCGAACCAGTTGCCCTCATACAACTGGTCGGCTCCCCTAGGATAAAAAATGGTATCCTAACTTATGTAGAAACATCAAGATATGACATGGAGTAAAAACTCATCGTTCATGGGGGTAACTGACTTACCGTGGCTGGAAAGCTATCATTATCATCAATTTATACCAAGGAGTCAGAGGTGTCTTGAGACAAGCTGTCTTAAGGATGATCAACCATATCTTTCCTAATTCAACCAGTTTTAACCCAAACAATTCTTTCCTACTTTATAAATAAATGCACGTTGGTTTCTTGGAAGTTACCTTCCGTTTTTGACCAACTATTCCTTTCTGATTCTTACTCACTCCTTACGTATGCAATGTTAACTTATAAAAGAACTTAAACTATTTAAAGATTTCATTGAATAATGGAAAACCCACCTAGGACTGATTGGTCATCTACTGTTGTGATGGCGCCTGAAGACTCTCCTCCGTAGGCCTACTCTACTAGGCCCAGTTTCATCGTTGTGTGACACTCTAGTTCTTTTTAGAGCTCTGCCCTCATCATCAGATGTAGGATTGGCTTGGGTCCTTTTAGGTGCCATAACTTCTTATTCCTTATAAAAAGGACGTTTAATAATTAGATAAACTATCCGAAAGCTAGACTTAACATTTGTATCCAATTGAACCCAAATCTAGGTTAAATTTATAGTCTTAATTGGTAAAATCTTGATCTAGTAATTTCTTATTTGTCTATATAAGAATGATAACTTTTTCCACAGCTTCCCTAAGGGTTTTCTAAGCTATCCTAATTTACTTATAATTTTGTATATCTTTTCTCTAATTTTTTCGTCGAATTTTAAGCTTGGAATCTGCTTATTTTGAGCTTAATATTTATTCTATTTATTTTCTCTTAAAGATTTCATTTCTCAACTTTATATCATAGTTTACACTTACTATAATTTTTCTAAAAACTTTTGACCGCAAAGTCTATTTATTTTAATTAATCTTTTGCTAAAAATAGGACTTTGGTCAATTATAACTTTCTAAACTCACTAATTAGCTATGGTATAATTATCACAAGAGATAAGGATATTTGTGATCTTTGGTAAATTTATTTTAGTTTTCCAACTCAATTATCTAATTTCCATCTTTAAGTTTTAGCTAAAATTAGTATAATTTGACTTAGATAAAAATCTATACTAATTTTTTGACCTTGACATAATTATCACGGCCTCTTTATCATGTAATCTAGCTCTGATAAATAGCATGTAGTCATATAACATGATTTACTAATTTTCCCCTTTGATTTTCAGCTAGAATTAGTATATTTTGACTAAACTAAATATCTATACTAAGTTTCTAACCTTGACATAATTATCACAGCTTCTTTATGATGTAATATAGCTTTAAAAAATATCATGTAATCATCTAACATGATTTACTAATTTTTTCCTTTATTTTTTAGCTAAAATTAGTATAACTTGACTTAGATAAATATCTATACTAATTTTCTAACCTTGACATAGTTTTCAAGGCCTCTTGAACATGTAATATAACTCTAATAAATAGCATGTAATCACCTAACATAATTTACTAATTTTCCTCTTTACTTTTTATATAAAATTATTATAATTTGACTCAAATAAATATCTACACTAATTTTTTAAACTTGACATAATTATAATGGCCTTTTTATCATGTATTCTAACATTGATAAATAGCATGTAATCATATAACATGATTTACTAATTGCCCCTATTAAGTTTTCCTTAAAAACAATGTTTTCTAGTAAGATAATTAGCTAAACTAATTATCTATGATTAAGATATATTATGGGTTCCTTAAGATGTGGTTTAACTCTAAAAATTATCTCAAAGCTTTTTAATTTAATTTGCTAATTTTCTCCTTTACTTTTTCTTTAAAAACAGTATCTTTCTACTAAGATAATTAGCTAAATTAATTATCTATGATAAAGATAATTATCACGTTCCCAAGATGTAATTTGCTTTTAAAAATTATCTCAAATCTTTTTAGGTTAATTTGCTATTTTTCCCCAATAATTTTCTCTTAAAAATAGTGTTTTTCTACTAAGATAATTAGCTAAACTAATTAGCTGTGGTTAAGCTAATTATCACGCATTGCTTAAGATGTATTTCACCTTTGAAAATTATCTTAAAGCTTTTTAGTTTAATTTGCTATTTTCCCCTTTTAATTTTTCCTTAAAAGCAATGCTTTTCTACTAAGATAATTAGCTAAACCAATTATTTGTGTTTATGATAATTAGCACAGGTTTCCTAAAATGTGTTTTATCTCTAAAAATTATCTCAAAGCTTTTTATCATAATTTGTTATTTTCTCCCTTTGTTCCCTAAGATGTGTTTCACCTCTAAAAATTATCTCAAAGCTTTTAGTTTAGTTTGCTATTTTTTCTACTTAATTTTCCCTCAAAAAATAGTTTTTTTCTACTAAGATAATTAGCTAAACTAGTTATCTATAATTAAAATAATTATCACGGGATTCCTAAGATATGTTTTACCTCTGAAAATTATCTCAAATCTTTTTAGCCTAATTTACTATTTTTCCCTTTAATTTTTCTTTAAAAATAGTGTTTTTCTACTGAGATAATTAGTTAAACTAATTATTTGTAGTTAAGATAATTATCCCGTGTTTTTTATGATGTTTTTTACCTCTAATAATTATCTCAAAGTTTTTTAGATTAATTTGCTATTTTGCCCCTTTTATTTTCTCTTAAAAATAGTGTTTTTCTGCTAAGATAATTATCACAGGTTTTTAAAGATATGTTTTACCTCTGATAATAATTTCAAAGCTTTTTGTATTAATTTGATCAATTTTTTCTTTACTTTTTTCTTAAAAATAGTATAATTATGCTTAAATAATTACAAAAATTACTTAGAAAATTAAAAGATAATTTTTCTAGCATATTGACAGTCTAACACAGCTCTGATAATTAATCTAAGTTTAATTATCATTAATTTATGATTAAAATTAGTAGTTTCAGTCTTAATATAATATAATAAATAATTAGATTAGTATCCCTAGCTTAATCTCAATAATCGGCAAATAATTAAGAATTAGGAGAGAAATCGTAGAGTATAAATAGGTTTAATCTTCTTAATTAATTGAATTAATCAAGAAAATATAAATAGATTAAGATAGTTCTACTAATTAAAAAGGGTTAGTGCTAATTATCGTTGATTAACCAACTAGAGCTTTGCTCTCTAGTGATTTCTGTGAAGAGGTCCCCCTAGATGAGAGACAATTTGCCAAGGCTCCGAGTCTGCCTAAAATTGTAAAGCAAGGGGTCCTATTATAGGTTTCTGGCATTCACAGGATCTCATAGGGTAAAAAAGGTAGTTGCTTGCAGCTCAAGCAGCCCCCAGGCTCAAGATGGCACCCCCTACTACTAATTCTATATTGGGCAGGTTTCACACAGCTCCACACAGTCCCCCCAGCTTCCAAAATCGATTTCTGCTATTTTTTCTGACTTTTAATGATTAAACTTGGAAATATCTGTAATTTTCTAGAACCTTAGGATAAATAGTCTTTAGCAGTAATAATTATTGAAACCATTCAATTTTATTTAACTAATTAGATTCATAGTGTAAACTTTCAGAGCCCGTAACTTTTTCAGATCTTAGCGGAATTCGATTCTGAAAAATTCTAACCTAGTAAAGCTCTGGTTACGGTTCCAAAAATACCAATATTTGCCATAGTTGGATCATTCTACAATGTTTTCTTAACAACCAAGTTAATTTGATCAGGCTTTGTACAATTTCTAAGGTTTCAGAAACTGGAAACCTTACAATCACCCCAACTTAAGAAATTGAGATTTCCTCATCTCAACCGAATTTGGGGAAATCTTTGAAAAGTGATACTTCATCCTCCCATGTGGTGTCTTTAGTGGGGTAGTCCTTCCATTTTACTAAATGTTCTCTGATTACTCTGTTTCGTAGACTTCTTTCCCTAGTTAGAGTTACTTGCTAGTCAACTTTTCCCCAAGAAACTCTCAGTGTTGAGCTCATCTTAAAAACCTTTACAAACCATTTGTATCATCTCAAAAACCAAGTTAAATCAATTCCATAAAAAATCCATATATCCAACTTGTCAACATGAACGCGCTCGGTCTAATCGACCATTTATAGAAATCAACGTTCGGCAAGTATCATGTATTTCGTATTTGCCAATCTGAACGCGCTCGGCGTGTTCTTGCCATTTCGAGCAATCTGTGTTCGACATAAGCTTCCACCATTGCACCAAAGGTACCCCCTCTGTGCTCTAACCTGGTTGACCAACAATATGTAAAGGGTTTTAAGAAGTATCATACCAAGAGTTATTTTTGGCTTCCTATTAGTTTCGTACATTAATAATTTCATATTTAGGTCATTTTTCAAGGAAGGCTATCGTGTGCATAAAGAATGTGAGTTGGTTTCTTAATAACTATCTCAATCTCAAGATTCAAATTCTTTGCATACTATCAAGAACCTCTGTCTCATTTGCTAGATCAATCCTTAATTTCTTGATTGAATGCTAATTTAACTTTAGATTCCTTAAGTAATTTGGGAAATAAAATAATGTATACCATTATATAAGTAACTCAAAGTTTTACATAATCAACTTATAGTGGTTTACAAAAATGCGTATTGTTGTTGAGCTCTAGGATTACTAATTGTAGCCAAGCAAGTGGCTCTTTCATCTTCCTCGTTCATTAAGGTTGGTTCTCCCATGATTGCATAAGCTCTGGCTCCTCTTGCTCTTCCTCTACCTCGTCCTCCATTTCTACCTCCTCTTAGATTATCTCCTTGATTTTGAGGAATGGCTCTAGCAGAAGTTCGAGGGTTTTGCTCTTCTGGACAGTTATTTCTATAGTGACCCATTTGATTGCATTCATAGCACCTCACGTTTGGGAAGGTCTGCTCCAAGTTCACTACTGCAGCTACTCCACGTTGTTGATATCCTTGGTTGAAAGTTCCCCTGGCTCTTCCCCTAAAGTTATTAAATCCATTATAGTTCCTTGTAGAGTGGGTTCCTTCGGCTGCAAGAGGCTTAGCCCTGAGAAGGGAATCCTGTATTGATGTAGGCCGCATGGCTTCACGTGTACTCAGGGGTTTGTTGAGGCCTTGACAGAAACGAGCAATTTGTTGCTCCATGGTCATCTGAGGAGCATAGCGTCGTAAAGACACAAATTTGGTGTAGTAATCCTCTAATGAAATTCCTAGCTAGCGTAGACCAAATAATTCGTTAATCTTGATAGCCTGATGTGCAGGAGGGAGCTGGTGTTCTTTGATTGCCTGCTTCATTTTCTCCCGAAATGGACTACTTGTGGGATTATCTCTACAGTGTTGCTTCCACCAAAGTTTGGCATCTCCGCTGAGACGGAACATGCCCATCATTTTTTGGTTTTCTTGAGCAGTTCCTGCAGTTTTAAAATAGACGTCCATAGCATCTAACCATGCTTCGGCATCTCGCTCTAAATTGGGTTCCTCTCCCTTGAAAGTAGGGAATTGAACTTGCTTTAGTAGTAATTTTTTTTCTTGAGCAACAGTGTAAAGGCTATTTACACGAGTATTTTCCTGAGATTAAATTAGTGGAATTTAGTACCAAATGAAATCTCTCTTACTTATGCTTTTAACTTATTTGCACACATGATGAAGACAATTGCCAAGCCATAAACAAAACTGCTTATAGCATATCCATGAGAACCATAGTATGTACAAGAGTTAATACAATCCACGAAGGTCCTACTATGTACAAGGGTGACGACAATCCTATACTAGAATCTTGTGGATTTTGGGTGGATCAGATATAGGATCAAAATATACAACATCTTTTGGTCCACTAAAACTCGTTGGTGGACTCCTCTTCCAAGTGAAGATGTTTTCCAAACGTTTTTAGTACGCGGGGATGGATAGTTACCTGATTAATCAGGTCCACCCATCAACCTTAGTCAATCCCCACTTACCACCCCGCACTCACACATGATGCTTTGTTATGTAATTACTACCACATTCTTGTCACAATTAAAATAATGATTCCTTTTATGTTTCATAACCGGATTTCATTATAACAGCCTTTGAAAAACAGTATTGAAAACATTCTTTTAACAACCAAACATATTTAAACTTAAGACGGGGTACTGTCAATCAAAACATCGTCCATAATAACCATGACCAGTACTCTTCTTGTCTCAAGACAACATAAGGGTGAAAAAACGGCACCCATTTCTTATTCACAATCCGGAGTGGATAAACCCCCACCCAAGGTTCCGGGTGCCCACACACCAAACCAGTTGCCCATACAACCTGGCAGCTCCCCTAGGATAAAAAACGGCATCCTAACTTATGTAAAAACATCAAGACATGACACGGAGTAAAAAATCATCGTTCATGGGGATAACCGACTTATCCGTGGCTGGAAAGACATCATTATCATCAATTTATACAAAGGAGTCGGAGGTGTCTTGAGACAAGCTGTCTTAAGGATGATCAACCACATCTTTCCTAATTCAACCAGTTTTAACCCAAACAATTCTTTCCTACTTTATAAACAAATACACGTTGGTTTTTTGGAAGTTACCTTCCGTTTTTGACCAACTATTCCTTTCTCATTCTTATTCACTCCTTACATATGCAATGTTAACTTATAAAAGAACTTAAACTATTTAAAGACTTAATTAAATAATGGGAAACCCACATGGGACTGATCGGCCATCCGCTGCGTTGGCGCCTGAAGACTCTCCTCCGTAGGCCTACTACTAGGCCCAGCTTCATCGTCATGTGACGCTCTAGTTCCTTTTAGAGCTCTGCCCTCATCATCAGATGTAGGATTGGCTCGGGTCCTTTTAGGTGCCATAACTTTTTATTCCTTATAAAAAGAACGTCTAATAATTAGGTAAATTATTCAAAAGCTAAACTTAACCTTTGTATCCAATTTTACCCAAATCTAAGTTAAATTTGTAGTCTTAATTGGTAAATTCTTGACCTAGTAATTTCTTATTCCACAGTTTCTCTAAGGGGTTTCTAAGCTATCCTAACTTACTTATAATTTTGTGTATCTTTTCCCTAATTTTTCCATCGAATTTTAAGCTTGGAATCTGCTTATTTTGAGCTTAATATTTATTCTATTTATTTTCTCTTAAAGATTTCATTTCCTTAACCTTATATCACAGGTTTACACTTACTATAATTTTCTTAAAAACTTTTGCTCGCAAAGTCTATTTATTTTAATTAATCTTTTGCTAAAAATAGGACTTTTGGTCAATTATAACTTTCCAAACTCACTAATTAGCTATGGTATAATTATCACAAGTAGATAACAATATTTGTGACCTCTGGTAAATTTCTTTTAATTTTTCAAATCAATTATCTAATTTCCATCTTTAATTTTCAGCTAAAATTAGTATAATTTGACTTAGATAAAAATCTATACTAATTTTTTGACCTTGACATAATTATCACAGCCTCTTTATCATGTAATCTAGTTGTAATAAATAGCATGTAGTCATATAACATGATTTACTAATTTCCTTCTTAAGATTTCAACTAGAATTAGTATAATTTGACTAAACTAAATATCTATACTAAGTTTTTAACCTTGACATAATTATCACATATTCTTTATGATGTCATATAGATCTTAAAAAATAGCACGTAATCATCTAAAATGATTTACTAATTTTTCTCTTTACTTTTTAGCTAAAATTAGTATAATTTGACTTAGATAAATATCTATACTAATTTTCTAACCTTGACATAATTTTCAAGGTCTCTTGATCATGTAATCTAACTCTAATAAATAGCATGTAATCATCTAACATGATTTACTAATTTTCCCCTTTACTTTTTATCTAAAATTAGTATAATTTGACTCAAATAAATATCTACAGTAATTCTCTAAACTTGACATAACTATCACGATCTTTTTATCATGTATTCTAACCCTGATAAATAGCATGTAATCATATAACATGATTTACTAATTTTCTCTATTAGTTTTCCCTTAAAAATAGTGTTTTTCTACTAAAATAATTAACTAAACTAATTATCCGCGATTAAGCTATATCATGGGTTTCTTAAGACATGGTTTAACTCTAAATATTATCTCAAAGATTTTAATTTTAATTTGTTGATTTTATCCTTTACTTTTCTATTAAAAACAATGTTTTTCTATTAAGATAATTAGCTAAACTAATTATTTATGATTAAGATAATTATCACGAGCTCCCCAAGATGTAATTTGCTTTTGAAATTATCTCAAAACTTTTTAGATTAATTTGCTATGTTTTTCCTTTAAATTTCTCTTAAAAACGATGTTTTTCTACTAAGATAATCAGCTAAACTAATTTTTTGTGGTTAAGCTAATTATCACGCCTCTAATTTTTTGTAGTTAAGCTAATTTTCTAAGATGTGTTTTACCTCTAAAAATTATCTTAAAGCTTTTTAATCTAATTTGCTATTTTCCCCCTTAAATTTTTTCTTAAAAGCAATGTTTTTCTACTAAGATAATTAGCTAAACTAATTATCTGTGTTTAAGATAATTAACACGGATTTCCTAAGATATATTTTATTTCTAAAAATGATCTCAAAGCTTATAAATTTAATTTGCTATTTTTTCTTTTTAATTTTTTCTTTAAAACACTGTCTTTCTACTAAGATAATTAAGTAAACTAATTATCTACGGTTAAGATAATTATACGGGTTTCCTAAAAGATATTTCACCTCTGAAAATTATTTCAATGCTTTTTAGTCTAATTTGCTATGTTTCCTATTTAATTTTCTCTTAAAAATAGTGTTTTTCTACTAAGATAATTAGCTATACTAATTATCTATAATTAAGATAATTATCATGAGATTTCTAAGATGTGTTTTATTTTTGAAAATTATCTCAAATATTTTTAGACTAATTTGTTATTTTCTCCCTTTAATTTTTCTTTAAAAACAATGTTTTTCTATTGAGATAATTAGTTAAACTAATTATTTGTAGTTAAGATAATTATCATCGGTTTTTTAAGATGTGTTTAACCTTTAAAAATTATCTCAAAGCTTTTTAGATTAATTTGCTATTTTCTCCCTTTTATTTTCCCTTAAAAATAGTGTTTTTTTATCGAGATAATTAGTTAAACTAATTATTTGTAGTTAAGATAATTACCACAAGTTTGTTAAGATATGTTTTATTTTTTATAAATATCTCAAAGCTTTTTGAATTAATTTAATCATTTTCCCCTTTATTTTTTCATTAAAAATAGTGTAATTTTTCTTAAATAATTACAAATATTACTCAAAAAATTTAAAAATATATCTCCTAGCATATTGACAATCTAACACAGCTCTCTGAATTATCTCATCTTAATGTAAGTTTAATTAGTATAATTATCATTAATTTATGGTTAAAATGAGTAATTTCAATCCTAATATAATATAATAAATAATTAGATTAGTATCGCTAGCTTATTAATCTTAATAATCAGCAAAGAATTTAGAATTAGAAGAGAAATCTTAGAGTATAAATAGGTTTAATCTTCTTAATTAATTGAATTAATCAAGAAAATATAAACAAATTAACATAGTTTTGCTAATTAAAAAGGGTTAGTGCTAATTACCGTTGATTAAACAACTAGACCTTTGCTCTCTAGTGATTTCTGTGAAGAGGTCCCCATAGATGAGAGAGAATTTTCCAAGGCTCTGAGTCTGCCTAAAATTGTGAAGCAAGGGGTCCTATTTATAGGTTTCTTTTTATTATAGGTTTCCCCCATCAAGGGAGACATTTTACAATACAATTCTTTGTCTTCCTTCAATAACTAGCTAGTGCAATGAAGATGGAAACTTCAAGCACTGAGAAAACACTTATAAAACACAACATCAATTTCCTCACGGTCTCAGACCCAAGACCTCACACACCTTCAAAGATGGTGAGAGCTAGCGGGGTATGAGAGTAGACTCAGAGGAAGAAGGAGTAGTCTTACGAGAAAGAAGTATATCTTCTCACATAATCACTCATAAAAGCTTAAAAATAGCTTAGTAATTAGCATGGTAGAGGAAGTGAGCATGCATTGGAGCTTGGCTCTTGGTTGGATTTGCATCACAAAGATAAGAGTTGTTGGTGTAGGCCTCCCTTCTCACAAGCTTGGAGTAGATGATGAGCTTGCTATTAAAGCTTGGAGTAGATGATGAGCTTGCTATTAAAGCTTGAGAAGGAGAGAGAGAGTCTTCTTGCTTCACACATGAGATTGTGTGAGTGTGTATGTGATAATGCCTTGCCAAATTCAGCCCCCTCTCTCTCCTGATCGTCCCCTCTTGCAAATTACTCATGTTGGCACCTCATTGGACCCTACAATGCTTAGCCAATCATAATTAAGAAGCATAAGTGATAGCCTTGTGACATGTGTCCCCCTTTCTCCTTTTGTGAGAGATTTAGGTAATTAAACAATGCAACTAAACTCTCATTGGACCCCTTTGTCTTCTGGCCAATATGAGGCAAGCCATTGGGCTGCTGAATGCTCATTGAACCCCTTGGGAGACTGTCCAATAGTCTTCTAGAGAAATTAATTCTTATTGGTTCTTTTATCAAGTGTTATTAAATGAATTAAACTAGATTTACTCTAGCCTAAGTCTCATTGGTCCACCTCTATGGCCATCAAATAGGATTTGAGTGCACCTTGTGGGGCAATCGGCCTAGGGACCTGACATGTGTCCACTATGGCCTTTGTGTAAAGGGGCTTGCATGAGTGTGTGTGTGTGTGTGTGTGTGTTTCTCTCTCATCCCCTACTAGAAGTGCTTGCCCCCTCCTATGTAGGAGCTTGCATAGACTTTTTGGCACACTACAAAGCATCCAATTTTCCCTAGGGTTGGACCATTGGACATAACCTTTGAATTTTGGAACCTTAGCATTTTGGAAGTCTTAATGGGTTGAACCTTAGGGTCTTTGAAGCCCATTGTTGCACATTGATCTTTTGCAGATGCCCCCCCCCCCTTTGGATCCCAATTTTTCCTCCTTTAGATCCCTACTGTGCCTAGTCTCCCGGCTTAACCAATATTCTAGCCTTTTCTCCCTTGGCACTTCCCCATATTTAATGACCAGTTTAACATGAGAAAATCATTTAGGAGAACTAGATATTAGTTTTAATGACATTAACTCTCTCTTGAAATCATAGTCGTCCTCGACTATGGTGTAGAGAAGATAAAGCCTATTCATTAGTCCTTTTTCTAGCGGGTAGAGGATCCCTATCTTACCCTATGACATCATTCCAGAATGGATGACTAATCCATTTGGTGCTTGAGAGTCTAAGCTGCCGCAAGCATGTCTGAACATTAGTCCTATCAATCTTCCATAGTAGGGTGACAAGCTCTACTTGGTGTTTGGAAGACGTCGTCTCCACAAACGCGATTCTAAGCATTCATACTACTTAACATTTGTGCACAATAAAGAAAAAGAGAGTCTTATAAGACAAAAACTTTGTTCATTTTAAATATTTGTACAATTTCTTACTCTAGGGAAGCATTGTAAGCATTGACAAGGTTTAGGTTATCCTTTAATTGTGTGCCTTGCATCCATCTAGCATCTTCAAAAAGACAATTTTTAAACGTAATAAGATACTGTCGGATAGTCTTACCACCTCTTAATACCTTATCTTCATGTCGGAGAATGGACTCGGGTTGCAGCACCTCTTCTTGGTCCTCGATCTCCGGTGGGTCTTCAATAGTTGGTTCTTGAGGTGGCTCTCCTTTGTAAGGCTTTAGTAGGCTCCCATTGAAAGCATTGTGTATGAGCCAATGATTGGGCAACTTGAGTTGATAGGCCATCTCACTAATTGGTCTAGGAATCTGGAAGAGACCATAGTAGCTTTTTGCTAACTTAGCATAGTACTTCTGGTGTCTCATAGGATTCTTGCCCGCCGTGTGCCTTATTCGAGCCTTGGAAAATTTAAGTAAGACCCAATCATTTTCTTTAAAGGCTTTCTCTTCTGTGATTATCATCAACAACCCTTTGCCTTTGTTGTGAGATAAGATAGCATCCTTAATCTTTTGGAAAGATTCTTGTTGGTCTCGGCTATACTCATCTGCAACGAAGATCTTCCCATGTACCTTAAGTAGCAGGGGACTTTTTGGTCTTCCCCCAATTACCTCGAAAGGTGCTTTTTCCGTGGAGGTATGTACAGTATTGTTGTAGGCATACTCCACCAAGCGTAAAAACTTCTCCCATTGCGACCTTTGATCTACTTCCGTTACGTAGGCTTTTAGTAGATCAAGAATTGTTAGGTTAGCTATTTCACTTTGGCCATCCGTTTGTGGGTGATAGGCCAAAGAGAAGTTTAGCCTTGTCCCTAAATTTTCAAAGACACCCTTCCAGAAATTACTGGTCGTTCTAGGATCTCTATCCGACACTATGGACATTGGCAAGCCATGGTACTTGAAGATTTATGATACGAAGAGGGTTACCATTTGATGGGCTTTGATAGTCTTTTTGATAGGTATAAAATGAGCTTATTTGCTGAACTTGTCTACTATTGTCCATATTTCTATATTCCCATGGATAGTAGGCAATCCAAAGATAAAATCCATGGATATGCTCTCCCATGGTGAATTAGGGATTGGCAAAGGTTGAAGCCATCCAGGTTGCTTCCCTCCATCAAACTTCGTCTTTTGGCATGCCACACATTTAGAAACATACTCTTGTATGTTTGATTTCATGGCAGGCCAATAGAAATATGTTTCTATCCCTTTTAGGATAGACTAAATCCTCTATGCCATGCATACGGAGGAGCATGAGATTCATACATTACTTTCCCACGTAGTGAGTTAGTAACACATAGTCTATTACCATAGAGAAGATAAACATCTTGTAAAGTAAATGGTTCCTCTTTCTTCCCTAATGCAAGGGCTTAAATCACATCTCTAAAATCGGGATCAATAGCATACTCATCTATCATAGAAGATAGATCTTTGTGAGTTGCTATGGAAACCGCATTCACTCTTGGTATTCTTGAGAGTGCATTAGCTACTTGATTATGATTGCCAGCAATGTGAGCAATATGAAAATGAAATTGTGACAGAAAATTTTCCCACATTATTTGTTTTTCGGAGAGCTTGGTCTGTGTCATGAAGTACTTAAGGCTTTGGTGATCCATTCGCAAAATGAAAGGAGTCCCCAATAAATAGTGCTTCCATGAGTCTAAGGCATGTAGAACTGCGAGGAGTTCCTTTTTATATATTCCTAGAGCTTGGTCAATAGGGTCAAACCTTTGATTTTCATAGGATATGGTGTTCCTTTCTTGGAGAAAGACAGCTCCAAGGCAATCACCACAAGCGTCACATTGGACCTCAAATGGCTTTGAGAGATCCAGCAGTGTAAGCACAGGTTGAGAGATAAGATTTTCTTTAAGCTTTTCAAAAGCATTGTTCTCCTTGGCAGACCATGTATACCTAACGTTTTTCTTTGTTAGGTCATGTAATGGTCCTACAATTTGTGAGAACTTTTCTATGAAGCATCTATAATATGCACACATACCTATAAAGCTTCTTAGTTCATGAAGATTCCTTGGATTGGGCCATCCTTTTATTACATCTAGCCATCTTGAGAGATAATGTGACCTAAATACCGAATCTCTTGTAAGTAAAAATCACATTTCTTTTGATTAACATAAAGTTTATTCTCTCTTGAGACTTGAAATATTACCTGGAGGTGTTGCTTGTGTTCGTCTAGTGAATTAGAGTAGATGATAATATCATCCAAGAACACTCCAGTAAAGGTTCGATGAGGCCTGAATAGCTTCTCCATCAATCGTTTGAATGTGGCTGCTGCATTGGTCAATCCAAAAGGCATGATGATGTATTCCTAAAGACCAAACGTAGTGCAAAATGCGATCTTTACAATATCTTCATCAACTATCCTTATTTGATGGTAGCCACTTTTTAGGTCAATTCTACTAAAGTACGTCGACCCTTGTAACTTATCAAATAGGTCTTCTAATTGTGGAACGGGAAACCTATTTTTGATAGTGATCCTATTTAGTGCTCTATAATCGACACACATACAATATGTGACTCCCTTATTTTTCACTAATAACATGGGTGAGCAAAATGGAGATGAGCTAGGCCTAACCATGTCCTTCTCAACTAACTCATGCACTTGCCTCATAATCTCCTATTGTTGAGCTTGAGAAAATCTATAAGGAGGTTTATTAGGTGGTGAACTTCTTGGAAGAAGGTTCAATTGCATGGTCATCATTGCCTCGTTTAGGAGGTAATTCACAAGGGATGTTGTCAATAAAAACATCTTGAAATCCCTTGAGAAAATTGGATAACTCTAATTCCTTGTGATTATTTATATTCTTTTGCTAAAGCATTAGGTTCATTTTGAGAATCTTTAACAAAAATCATGTACACGGAAATAGAGCTCTTTATTGACTTATTGAAAGCTTGTGTATGTACAATGGGTATGGTGTTACCCATCTCTTTGGAATCTATGTACATATATTTTTCCCTGTACTTAAAAGTAGATTTTCCTTTAAGGGAGTTTAACATTGGCAGCCATGCAATCAAACCATGGCACCCCTAGGATTACATCCTTGTGCTTGAGAGGAGAGATAAAGAAGTCCTCTTTGTCAACATAGCTTTGGACATGGAGCCTCAATTTCCCAATTAAGGGAGTGACTGAAGCTTCTTGCCCCTTGAAAGAACCATCTGCGGGTAGGACATCTCCCATCTCATAGGCTTGGATGCCTAGCTTGGTGGCAACTCTGTGGATATGAAATTGTGAGTAGAACCAGGGTCAAAGAGAATAAAAGCACCATGTTCTCTTACCTTTCCCCAAGCATGGCATAGAGGAGATCCTTTGTGGTGAGCTTCCTCTTCTTGGATTTCGACCAAGGTAGCTCTAGGAGGCTCATGGCGGGTGTTCTTTTGGGGGCAAGTGCGGTACGCATGCCCTTGCTTGCCGCACTTGAAACAACGGTTATCCTTGTGATAACGCTCAAGCTCTTCAAGAGAGAGTTTATTTTTGCCTTTGTAAACTTCCTTCTCCTTAGCTTTGTTGTTATTGGAATTTCCCTTAGGAGACTTTTGGACATTGTCCTTCCCCTTAGGCTCATTAGAACCCTTGTTTTTCATGGGTTTAATATTTCTCTTAGCCCCTGTTGGAAATTGATTTGAGAAGCCACCATGGTATGGTGTATGACCGCATATATGGTGTGTGGCCTTTGGAAGTTGACATACTCCATCATTTCTTCAGTTAAGCCCGCACAAAATTATTGTTTTTGCTCTCCAAAATCCATCTTTTTGAAGGCACTGGCTTTGAGATGTAAGTCCCAAAAAATGTCTACATATTTATGAATGGATTCATAGGGAGAGAGCTTCAAGATTCACCATTCAGTGAGTACTTTTACTTTGGCATCAGTGGCCAAAAACTGCTTCATAATGGAAGCTCTTAAAGCTTTCCATGTTCGTGGAGCTTCACCGTTTTCCCGTAGGCTATACTACCATTGCCTGGTGGACTTTTAATAATGCATAGCTACATGGTGTAGCTTAGAGGAATCCATGAAGCCCTCATCTCCAAACGCCGCATTGAATTGTT
Organism: Adiantum capillus-veneris; assembly: GCF_014529385.1. Classification (NCBI taxonomy): domain Eukaryota; kingdom Viridiplantae; phylum Streptophyta; class Polypodiopsida; order Polypodiales; family Pteridaceae; genus Adiantum; species Adiantum capillus-veneris. The sequence continues at coordinate 170,334,664 of NC_140934.1, read as the reverse complement.
GGATGAAATCCAAGAATTTGTCTGTAGCACCAAAAGTGCCATTGTAGGTAAGGAAAGAGATGCTCTTTCCTCCCTCTTTGAACTTCTTGAGCTTGGACGAAGTCTTCCACACGGCATAGGATTTCCTATGGCCTCTTCTTTTTGATGGTTCAAAAGTTGCACCATTGATTTCATCACAAGATGAAGAATTTGAGGAAGATGGAGAAGAGGGTGACCTCTTTCTCACCTTTTTCTTCCTTGTTGGCACCATCACTTTCTTCATAAGAGGAAGAAGATGAAGAAGAGGGTGACCTCTTTCTCGACTTTTTCTTCTTTTGTTTTCTATCATCCCTCTTGAAATTATGGTGTGAAGAAGTGTGAAATGGCCTTCTTCGTATAGGAGGTGATGGAGAGCGTTTTGCCCGCCGCTGTCTTCATGGAGCCATCTCCACCGAGGTGGTAGGAGACTCATTTCTTTCTCGTTCTTTTGGTGGGGGCTCTTGAGTTCTCCTTTGGGAAGGACATGCGTCATCAAGAAGAAAAATTCTGAGCCCTTCCTATGGATCCTCTTCTTCTTCCGAATTGGGGAGAGGCCTCTTTTGGAAGTCTCCCAAGGAGGCTACCTAGGTACTCTCTCATCATGGTGGGGAATGTGGAGAATCCCATGAGCACAAAGCTGCCGTTGCACTTCACTTTGGAGGGATGGATTGCCCATGGCTTGTTGAAGCCTAGAAACAAGGTAGTTAACAAGCATAGGGGCATCATTAGTAGCCTGCTCATTAGATATCAACATTAATTTCACTCTCTTTACTATTGTCAGCCATTCTAACAATTTTTTAGGTGTAATATTTTTAGGTGTACTTTGGCACTTCAAGCCCTAGTTGCTGCTCCTCTTTACCCATTTAGAAAAGCACTCAAGCTACTGTACCCGTGGCTCAAATATCATTAATTGCAAGGAATAGAAGAGAGGGTCTTTCAAAACCAAAATAGTATCGTCTCTCTTGTCAAGCTTCTAATAGCTCACTAGTGGTTAAGCCATAGGCAAGCCCCACAGGACTCCACTGTTAAGACCATAGCTCTCGATGGTGATGCCCCATTATCTGCACGAAGGCAGGTGCACTGCAAGTCTGAAAAATACCTTTTCTACTTACTCAATTGCAATTAATAATACCAACCATTTATAGCTAGCTTGAGGACCTCCCTTCTTGAGCAAGAAAAGAGAAACTATAATGGCCTAGTAACTTGTGTGTAGTGGAAAATAGGATGAACATAGTGAGCATTTCATTAGAATAGATTCCTAATGAGCAAAACAAGAGTGCTTGGGTGGAGAGAGCAACAAAAAGCATGATACCTAGTTAGATAAGCATGAACAATACTTCAAAAGAGAGAGAAATTAAGCTATTGACAATAGTTGAGGACCGGATTTACATGGAGTCGGTCCCCCCTCCAAAAGGCTTTGTATTATAGGTTTCCCTCATCAAGGGAGACATTTTACAATACAATTCTTTGTGTTCCTTCAATACCTAGCTAGTGCAATGAAGATGGAAACTTCAAGCACGGAGCAAACACAACATCAATTCCTTCACGGTCTCATACCTAAGGCCTCACACACCTTCCAAGATGGTGAGAGCTAGCGGGGTATGAGAGTAGATTGAGAGGACGAAGAAGTAGTCTTACGAGAAAGAAGTATATCTCCTCACATAATCACTCATAAAAGCTTAGCATAGCTTAGTAATTAGCATGGTAGAGGAGATGAGCATGCATTGAAGCTTGGCTCTTGGTTGTATTTGCATCACAAATCCAAGAGTTGTTGGTGTAGGCCTCCCTTATCACAAGCTTGGAGTAGATGATGAGATTTCCATTAAAGCTTCAAAAGGAGAGAGAGTGTCTTCTTGCTTCACACATGAGATTGTGCGAGTGTGTGTGTGATAATGCCTTGCCAAATTCAGCCCCCTCTCTCTCTTGGTCGACCCCTCTTGCAAATTACTAATGCTGGCACCTCATTGGACCCTACAAAGCTTAGCCAATCATAATTAAGAAGCATAAGTGATAGCCTTGTGACATGTGTCCCCCTTTCACCTTTTGTGAGAGCTTTAGGTAATTAAATAATGCAATTAAACTTTCATTGGATCCCTTTCTCTTCTAGCCAATAGGAATGAGGCAAGCCATTGGGCTGCTGAATGCTCATTGGACCCCTTGGGAGACTGTCCAATAGTCTTCTAGAGAGCTTAATTCTTATTGATTCTTTTATAAAGTGTTTTAAATAAATTAAACTAGATTTACTCTAGCCTAATTCTCATTGGTCCACCTCTATGGCCATCCAATACGATTTGAGTGCACCTTGTGGGAAATTGGCCTAGGGAGCTGACATGTGTCCACTATGTCCTTTGTGTAAAGGGGCTTGCATGAGTGTGTGTGTGTGTGTGTGTGTTTCTGTGGGACGTGTGTCTAACCTCACCATCCTATCTTATTGTAGTTTTAGCGAGAACCACGATTAAATTGTCAATCCATGGGATGAAGCTGACTCGACTAGTGCATAGAGGCTACAAGAAGTTGTCAATCTCTTGAAAAACAACAAACAACTCGCATCTAACTCAAGCTACACTCAAGTGACTGAAATCACCAAAAGCCAATCGCTCATTGACAAACAAATCACATCCGTTACAGCATTAAATGACATCCAAACGTAATCAAACTTCTAGGACATGTTTATAAGACCTAAGCACACATGCCTATGGTCTCAAACCCCACTTTAAGTCAAGTGCCAAAATTGCGATTAATAACAACAGTGGATTTTTGACCTAGTCATTTTTGACCCAGAATGCACCTAAATGCTTAGCGATGATGCCTCAATACCCCGGCTATGCTTAGTTTTTGATTTTGAAATGTAAATTCCTACTTATGATGAAATTAGGCCGCGGGTCGGCGATGGCAAAAGCTACAAAATACTGTGATGTGTTTACGTCAATGCGTAGAGCTCTTACCTGCGATTGCAATGCAACAAACGTGACTGTGATGTGAAAACTGGAGAGGGAGTAGGAAGCGCGAGAAGGAGAGAAATGAGCCCCGTCATCTCACGCTATGTATTTTATTGTCAAAAACTTAATAAAAACTTACAGAAATTGTCTTTTATACCTTAGCCGAGGTTTTTGGTGGTCAAAAATAATAATCTGGGAGCTCTAACTAAAGATAGATAATGACAAGTTGATACAATCTGGAAGCTTGTAGCCCTGGCTCATCCCCGGGGCGGTCACCTAATAAAAATGTAACCTATCACGTGAGTTCAACAGAAGGGTAATTAAAGTTCTTGAAACTTACAGAAATATATATACAAAAGGGCATTATTTTTTCAAACTTGAAAAAAACTTACAGATTTCAAAAGAAAAGGGTAAATTATATTCCTAACAAAATTCACAGAGAAGGGGTTTTACAAACATGTCTTGAACGCACGTGATATGGTAGTTTTACACATAGTGAACCCCCCGAGGGCTCATCAATTACAAGGTTTATTCGCAAAATAGGAGTTACAATATTCTCGATTTATCAAAAATAATAAGTGTTTTTAAATGAGATCTCCAAAAAATGGTATCCGTGTTAGCCTGCTAACATTCCCCCCCTCCTCGCCTGTCTCATCTCGTGACATAGCTTTATGGGCTGAAGTAATCTTCGGGTTGATGGCTGGCGAGGCGGTCTTAAAGCACATTCATTGCCTTTTGGTATTTGATCTTCCTCTCTTTATCTGGCACTTGTAAGAACTACATAGTGACTCTGTTTTTCAGCTCCACTGCTGAGTAGCCTACAAATCTTGATGTCAGGTTGCTGATCACTGACTCAAATATCTTCGTTTGCCAGGTGAATAACCCTGTGTAGAACGCTTCCTGAAACGCCAACATATTGTGTGATGGTAAGAACATGCATCTAGCGTAGAAGCCATAGAGGACTTCTTCGGAAGGTTGGCCACAGAGATCGTAGCATAAACCTTTATTACCCTCAAGGAATGACATCCACGGGGTGCCTGCTTGCTCTAGCTCATGGAAAACTTTGATGCACGTGAGCATCATTTGGAAAATTTTATATAGCATTGCACATGATAAATCTGGTAGACTTTTGAAGAAGGACATGGCACCTATTAGGGTTTTCACCATGTACTCTTTAGTTGGTGGTCCCTTTTTGGAGCAGTAAACCTTGGGTAGCTCAGCTAGATTGGCCGCTTCTTTGTTAGTGCCTCATGTGCTTGCCAGGTCCTTACTTGTGGTACATGACAAAAAGTAGGATCCATTTGTAGGGCCACAGGTGCTCTTGTGAACAGAATCAAATAATTTGGATTCTTGTTCAACCAACTTAGCCTCCACTTTGGGTGGTCTTGATCTGCGCCTTCTTCTTGCATGTCTTTGTACAGCCTCTCTTTTACATGGAGCAACTCCACCTTTATCAAAGGGTATGGAAGGGATTGTTGGTGCCATTGCACATTGATTTGATTGGAAGTGAGTTGTGTAACGTTGACAAAGTGAAGAACTCTCAGCTTCCAATCCATTGTTGCCTTCCACTGCTCATCTACCTCTTGTGTAATCTTTTCTTTCAGTGCATCTTCCTCAGCCTTTGAGAGTTGTACCATTGGCAATGTATCCGTTTCGATTATGTGTACTTGAAATTCCTCCTTGCCACTTAGCTCTTTCGCTGGCTGTGTCTCCATCTAAGTGAATGAAACTGAGGGGATCTCTATCTGTGGCTGCTCTGAAGTTCCACCTCTTCTTGTGTTTCTGGCCTTCCCTCCCTCAACAATTGATTTGACTCTTTTAAGATCAGCTATTTCTTTCAGTAGCTCGTCGTCTCTTTGCACCGACATTAAAGCTAGGTCTCTGTGTTGAAACTGCTCCAGTTTAAGCTCGAGCTCGAGGTCCTTGTTCTTTTTCTCTAATGCTTTGTAGACCTCGTATGTTCCTTTGATCAAGGCTATGGCTGGATTCTCTTGTATTTACCGCAAGAAAATTGCTTGATAATTTATTCTTTGTTCTGAGTATTGTAGTGAGGCGTTCACTACATCTAACTGTACTTGCATTTATTCAACTGACAAGGTTGTAGTTAGAAGTTCGTTTGTAACTTTTGTCAACTGTTCATCTTTTGCTTTGCAAGCATCTGACAAGTTGGTAAGCAGATCACCAAGCTCCTCCATCTCTTTCTGCTATTTATCCCTTGCTAGCTGATGTTGTTCATCTTCAGATTTCAATTCCTGCACTTGCCTTTGTAGATCGATGATGATGTTTAATCTATTGTCTAGCTCCCCTTGGAGTGCATCAACACCATCTCTAAATCTTTGGCCCTTGTGCTATGGCTAAGTGTGGCTGTTTGAAGTCTTTCCGTCATGTCCTGCATTTGCTTGGCATACTCATTGACTTGCACAATCACTTCATCGTTCGATTGCCAATCTTCATTTCTTGCTAGCTGCCTTGATGTTTTTGCAATCTCTTGTGTATCTTTTGGCTGCGCTGGTTGCTGTTGCCCTTGAGGCTGTGGTTGATCTTCTTCTGTCGTGTCATCCTGAGGCTTCATGGTTGCCTCGGCCTTTCCTTGCTGTGTTGAGGTACAAGGTGTTTCCTTGGACTCATGTTCTCTTGGTTCCTCAACCTTTGTGTTGTCCCCTGGTTCAAGAATTGCTCTCCTTTTTGGCTCTGGCTCTTTATCTTGATCTTGTGTAGATTCAACTGCCTGTTGTCCAGAGCCAGTTGCTTCTCTTTGTTCAGGCTCTGCCTCATTGGTGGGCTCAGGTTCTGTGGCTTTACTTGCTGGCGAAGGTGGTGGGCTCAGCATGGGGTGATCATGCTATGTTGAAACAGGTGTTGAAGTTTAGAGAGACACATCACCTTGATCATGCTATGCTTCTCCTTGTGTAGTTGCTTCCTCTCCTTGCTTTTGCTGCTCCACCGCCTTTTTAGCTTTCCATTCAGCTTCTTGGGCTTCCCTCATCTTCAAAGCTTCTGCTTCTTGATACATCTTTTCGAGTAATTTTGTAGGGTCTTTGGCTTGTTTCCTAGTATGGTGCTTTGTTCTTGGCCCTTTGAGTTCAATGGGTTGCCAGGTCCTTGCCTTGTGCTTGGTAGCTGCGTTTGTAGGAGTGCTTCTCTCTCTCAAATCTGGCTTGTTTTGGTTGCAGCTCCTCTTGATATGTTGCCATGGAATTTCTCTTCATTTCTTCCCTTCGGATTCTTTTTTCCTGGTTATCTGAGCTTTCACTGCTATGACTTTCTGGTGAGCTCTCATCAGACTCTTCATCTAACTTGTATGTCTTCTTCGCAGATCTTGTACCTCGAGGGGAAGGTGTTAGGAAATAAGACGTAGCTAAATAGATAATTGAGTAGAGTACTTAATGGAGAGAGACAGATTTATATACACGAGATTATAGAGTAGAGAGAGAGAGAGAGTACACACGATATACGTGGTTCACCCAATGTGGGCTACGTCCACGGGAAAGCAGCCACTCAATGGATTTAGTACTTCAAAACAAGAAGTAGTTTACAAAGGGATTATACCCTTAATGGAGCTCCCGCCTTGCTTCACTCTCACCACCTCACACTCACCTTGTTGCATCAACTTCACACTGTCAAATGTGTGTAGATATGGCCTCCTTTTATAGGCCAAAAGGGCTGCCCTCTCTTATGAGAGACAGCCATGTGTAGCCGCCCTTGTGCGAATAAGTCCAAATCGGACCCTCCAATCTGCACATGTCTGGCCGCCCTTGAGAAGACAAGTCCGCTTTTGAATTCGGCCACCGGCCACCGGCCATTGACTTCTGACCACCGGCCATCGGCCATTGACTACCGGCCATCGGCCAACCGAACGGTTGTTTTCCGACCACTTTCCGGCTGCCGGCCGGCCATAATATTCCGGCAAAAAAAGAATATTCTGGCCTTTAAAGTTGCCCCTGATTCTTGTCCGTGAAAATTTTGGTTTCCGATGAGTGATTTTCCTTCACGCACGATGGCTTCTCCTCATAATGGGGGCCTTACAAATGTGCGCTTTTACCACATAAAATTACGAGGGTAAATCAGGCTCCATACTTAACAATCTCCCACTTGGAGACTGATCTCCAAACCAAACCTATGACTGCTTTCCATTCTGGCTTCTTATCCTTGAATGCCGATTGAAGATGAGCAAAAGCTCAACTTCTCCTTGTTGACCACCTTTGTAAACATGTCTGTAGGATTTTCACTTGTATGCACCTTTCCTAGCTTTAGTTGTCCCTCTTCCAAAAGAGTGCGTATGAAGTGATATCTCACCTCAATGCGCTTTGTCCTTGAATGAAAGTCTGAGTTCTTCGCAAGATGGATAGCGCTTTGGCTATCACTGTACAAGACACAATTGTCTTGTTTGAATCCAAGCTCTTCTAAGAATCTGTGAAGCCACAGAATTTCTTTGCTTGCCTCCGTCATTGCTACATACTCTGCTTCCGTGGTAGAAAGTGAAACCACTTTCTGCAGCTTTGAAGCCCAGCTTACTGCTGTGCCTCCAACCGTGAACACATAGCCAGTAGTGCTCCTTCGAGTATCTTTGTCACCTGCCATATCTGCATCAGCATACCCTTCTAGAAAAATATCAGTTCCTCCAAAATACAAAGCATTTGTTGTTGTCCCTTTTAGATACCTAATTATCCACTTCACAGCTTGCCAATGCTCTTTACCTGGGTTGTCCATGAACCTACTCACAACTCCCACTGCATGTGCAATGTCTGGCCTTGTCCAGACCATAGCATACATTAGAGAACCGACCGCTGCAGCATATGGAACTTTAGACATATAGGCTATCTCCTCTTGTGTCTTTGGACACATATCCTTCGTTAGTTTAAAATGACCAGCCAAAGGTGTAGAAACTGGTTTTGCATTTTGCATTGCAAACCTTTCTAGTCCCTTCTTGATGTAATCTGCTTGAGATAGCTTTATTGTCTTCTTCGTCCTGTCCCTTGATATTTTCATACCAAGTATCCTCTTTGCAGCACCTAAATCTTTCATTGAAAAAGATTTGGACAGCTCCTCTTTTAGGTCTTTGATGTCCTGCATGTTAGCACTTGCAATCAACATGTCATCAACATACAACATTAGGATGATGAATTTCCCATCTCCCAAATTCTCCGTGTAGACGCAGTGATCCGAGTTGCATCTTGTGAATCCATGATCCAACATCCATCGATAAAACTTCAAGTACCATTGTCTTGATGCTTGCTTTAAACCATACAAGCTCTTCTTTAATCTGCAAACCATTTTCTCCTTACCTTTTACTTCATACCCCTTTGGTTGAAGCATGTAGATTTCCTCCTCTAAGTCACCGTGAGGGAATGCCGTATTTACATCCATTTGCTCGAGATTTAGATCATGAGCAGCCACAAGGCTTAAGACAAGCCTAATTGAGTTCATTTTTACAACAGGAGAAAATATTTCATTGAAGTCAATACCTTTGTTTTGAGAAAAACCTTTTACCACAAGCCTAGACTTGTACCTTTTCTTCCCACCTTCTTCTTCCTTTAGCTTGTACACCCATTTGTTTTGAAGTGCCCTCTTACCTTTAGGCAACTCAACCAACTCCCATGTTTGGTTGCGATGTAGTGAGTCCATCTCCACTTGCATGCTCTTCGTCCATTCTTCTTTGGATTCATGTTGCATAGCTTCTTCATATGATTCCGGCTCTCCAGAATCTGAGATCAAGAGATGGTTGAAGGAAGGAACAAACCTTTCTGGAGGTCTACTTTCTCTTGTAGATCTTTGGGGAATAGGTTGAGGCTCCTCATTTGGTCGACGTTGTTGCACATTGTCACTGTTTGCAGTCCTTGAGTCTTCACCGTCCTCAAGCTCCATGTACTCATCACCTGTTTCTTTTTTTTGTTTTCTTTCCAAGTAATCTTTGTACATATTTTGTTCGTTAAAAATTACATCCCTACTCCTTAAGATTTTACCATCTTCAGGATTCCATAGGCGATACCCAAAGTCTCCTTCTCCATAGCCAATGAAGAAACACTTTTTGGACTTTGTATCTAACTTTGATCTTAGGCTTCTATCTATGTGCATGAAAGCCTCACACCCAAACACTTTGAGAAATGCATAATTCACCGGTTTACCTGTCCATGCCTCTTCTGGAACTCCCCCATCCAATGCCGTTGAGGGTGACCGATTGATTAAGTACACAGACGTACTTACAGCTTCTGCCCAAGGCTCAAGCGGTAGGCCTGCATGTAGCCGCATGCTTCGTGCTCGTTCCATGATTGTCCTATTCATCCTTTCCGAAATCCCATTTTTTTGAGGTGTCCTTGGGGTTATCCTTTGCCTCCGAATGCCATTGCTAGCACAAAAGCTTTCAAAAGCTTGGCTGCAATATTCGCCTCCATTGTCAGATCTGAGGCATTTAACCTTGGTACCTGTTTCATTCTCCACAAAGGCTTTCCACTTTTGAAATATGGAAAATACATCGGATTTATTCTTCATGACATAAACCCATGTTTTTCTAGTCGCATCGTCTATGAATGTTACATAGTACAATGAGCCACCAAGTGATGGTGTACTTGCAGGACCCCAAACATCAGAATGAACCAACTCAAGTTTTTATTTTTTCTTTCATTTCCTGATTTTTGAAATTTTACCCTCTTTTGTTTACCATAAACACAATCTTCACAGAACTCTAAGTCCACTTCTTTCAAACCTGGTAGAAGCTTCTTTGTTTGAAGGATTTGCATTCCTTTGTCACTCATATGCCCAAGTCGGTAGTGCCACACCGCACTGTCAACTTCTGTAGTTGCTGCACAAGCTGAAGGTTGCGTGCTAACAGTACACAAGTAAAGTGTACCAACTTTTTCACCCTTGGCAACCACCAAAGATCCCTTTGCGATCTTCCACTGTTTGTTTCCGAATGCAATGTTGTGACCTTCATCGTCCAATTGTCCTGTAGAGATCAAATGTTTGCGAAGAGAAGGAACATGCCTAACATCTTTAAGCTTCCATTCATTTCCGTTAGCAGTTTTGACAGAAACTGTACCTTTGCCAACAATCTCACAAGCTTCATCATCTCCCAAGTATACATACCCAAAATTACCTTTGGTGTAGTCTTCGAAATGTTGCTTGTGTGGTGTCGCATGGAATGAAGCCCCGGAATCTACTATCCAGGAATTAGACACATTGCCTAATGAGAGAATTAGAGCATCTTGCTCTACTTTACCTGCCACATTGGCCTCCGATGTTGGCTTGTTGTCTTGAGACTCTGTCTTCTTCTTCTTCTTGGACCAGCAATCCTTCTTGACGTGGCCCTTCTTGCCGCAGTTCCAACATTCAAGAACTGACTTTATGCGTGACTTGCTCCGCCTTGAGCGATCACGACCCTTTTGGTTTTTGAACCTCTCCTTAAGCCTTCCTCTTGTTTCCACTGATAGTGCAGCACTTGATGATTCTCCTGTGCTTCTCCTTTGCATTTCCTCGCTTAGGAGAACACCCACAACATCATCAAACTTAAGAGTATTTGTGCCAGAGATAGAATTACTTACAGCCATCACAAGGCTGCCCCAACTATTTGGTAGAGATGATAGTATAAGGAGAGCTCGCACTTCGTCATCGAAATTAATTTTCACTGATCGAAGTTGACTTATGTTTGTGTTAAAGTCATTTAGGTGTTCTGCAACTGAACCATTCTCTACCATCTTTAGATTGAACAAGCGCTTCATAAGAAATACCTTATTGGATGCCGATGGTTTCTCGTAGAAGTCGTCAAGTGACTTCATCAAGTCCTCCGTGGTCTTCATCTCCGAAACATTGAAGGCCACCGTTGACGCCAAGCTTAACCGGATTGTTCCCAGTGCCTTTCGATCAAGGACAATCCATGCTTCATCTGCCATTGTTGCAGGCTTCTTCGCAAGACCGCCTAGTGGCAAATAGAGGTCCTTCTGGTAGAGATAGTCTTCAATCTGCATCTTCCAATGTTGGTAGTTTTTGCCGTTGAACTTCACAATCTTGAGCTTCCCTTCCTCCGCCATAACTCCCACTCAATTCAAGGAATCCTTTCCTTAAGATAATTTAGCTACGAGAAAACCTTGCTCTGATACCAGTTGTTAGGAAATAAGACGTAGCTAAATAGATAATTGAGTAGAGTACTTAATGGAGAGAGACAGATTTATATACACGAGATTATAGAGTAGAGAGAGAGAGAGACATAGAGAGAGAGAGAGAGAGAGAGAGAGAGAGAGAGAGTACACACGATATACGTGGTTCACCCAATGTGGGCTACGTCTAAAGGAAAACAGCCACTCAATGGCTTTAGTACTTCAAAACAAGAAGTAGTTTACAAAGGGATTATACCCTTAATGGAGCTCCCGCCTTGCTTCACTCTCACCAACTCAAACTCACCTTGTTGCATCAACTTCACACTGTCAAATGTGTGTAGAAATGGCCTCCTTTTATAGGCCAAAAGGGCTGCCCTCTCTTATGAGAGACAACCATGTGTAGACGCCCTTGTGCGAATAAGTCCAAATCGGACCCTCCAATCCGCACATGTGTGGCCGTCCTTGAGAAGACAAGTCCGCTTTTGAATTCGGCCACCGGCCACCGGCCATTGACTTCCGACCACCGGCCACCGGCCATTGACTTCCGACCATCGGCCATCGGCCATTGACTACCGGAGTCCGCGCGCATTCACGACTGTTTTTTTTCTTTATTTTTTTGCGGACACGAATTTTGATGCACGATTTCGAACCTCTTGGATGAAACTTGGCTCCCAAGAAAGAGCTCTAAACTAAGCTTCTCCTCTCTTTCTTTCCTAAAAGTACTCCGTCTACTCCTTCTCCTCTAAAATTACTCCCGCTTTCCTAAAATTCCTCTCCCTTTCCTAAAATTATTCTCTCTTTCCAAAAGAGTCAACTCTTATCTTTATATACAATCTTGAGGCTTAAGTTTCCCATCAATCTTATTGTTTTCAAGTGAATAAGGTTCATAATTAATAGTTCTAACGTCCGATTTTTGATCCGATCGTTCCGTTAGAATGCTCTTTGACTTAATAAAATAAAAACCTCAAATATTTGCAAAGTTAAATGAAATACCTTTATTGAAAGATGTTGGGTAATTACAATATTTACACCATGCAGACGAGCCATGGGTATTAGTTTAGCAAGTTGGTTACCTCAATGGCTTACAATCATGCACGTTTGAGTTCGAATCTCAAGGGGGTTCTTTTCATGAACCTTAAGCTTACGTGAGGTGAAAGCTATTGGTCTGCCTTCTTGAGTTAATACTCCTCAAACTGCTATCCACTAGCATCAATGACGACAACAAAGGCTTGGTTGAAATATGGTAGCTTTAGGCACGGTGCTGTAGTCACATGCTAGCATGAGTCTTAGATAACCAATACATCCCAAGAATTCCATCATCATCCCAACTGGTAAGGTTCTAAAGAAAGCTGAAGTAGCATGTCCTCCTAGTTCAAAGCCAAGGGTTCCCACAGAATATCGTGATACCACGGTTTTCCCATTAGCCAATTCTACTGTCATGGGTTTAGCTTATTTTTTATGTAGGTTCAACTTTCGCAAGCATTTCGGGGATAGAAAAGAATGAGTATTGCCACAATCGATGAGGAGCTTAAAAGGTTTACCTTGATGGGTTGTTGGTGTTTGAATAACAGCAAATTTTCTTTGGGCTCCAAGGTTGTCAATAGCTGCATAAATTCTTGCTCCCTCTTCTTCTTCACCAAGGGTAGGCTCTCCTATGAGTGCATGTGCATGTGCATTCCTACCTTGACCTCTTCCAAAGGCTCTAGATTCTCTTCCTCGTCCATTCTTAAGTCCAAAAGGATAGTGTCTTTGATCTACTTTAGTTGTTGTTGCTGCTCTATTAGTCAGACGTGGACATCTGTTCCGATAATGTCCCAACTCTCCACATTCAAAGCATTGAACATCCAAGCATGACGGATTTTGAGCATTAGCAGCATAAGCTCTTTGTGGTTTTCCATTATTATTGGGAAGCCTTATTGGACGTCTGGCACCGTTAAAACTCTGATTTTGTTCAACTCTCCTTCTAATCCCTTGCTCCTTTATTAGGGGCTTAGCTTGTAGTAAATTATCTTACACATTAGTAGGTTTCATGGCTTCTAATTGTGAGCTGATTGGTTCTCTTAAACCTTGACAAAAATGGGATACCTACTGCTCTATGGTCATTGGCGGAGCATAACGCCTAAGCCTTACAAACTTTGAGTAGTACTCTTCCAAGGATAAACTGTATTGCTTCAAGCTAAAGAACTCATTCATCTCCAATTCTTTGTGTGCAGGAGGTAAGTATCTTTCCTTCATTGCCTGCTTAATTTCCCTCCAACTCTGGGAGTTGTCCAATACTCCCATGTCACGCCAATGTTGTTTCCACCATAATTTCACTTCACCAGAGAGGCGAAACATCCCTAGCATCGCTTGATTTGCAGTTGCAGTCTTTGCAGCCAAGAAGTAATCATCCATAGCTTCAATCCATACTTGTGCATCCTCCTCAATGTTAATACCCTCTCCTTTAAAAGAAGGTGGTTGCATTTTTTTCAGCAATAAATTCTTCTCCTGAATCTCCGTATAGATAGCATCGTTCTAAGGGTTTTCCATTATAGGAGTGATTTGAGGGTTCTCCTAAGTATACGCATATATTAATATTAATATTCGTAATAACCCAAAACATTAGGGTATCTTCTAGACTTAGACTTATCCAGCCCACTAAAGGTTCGACCACATAATTTTACCAATTTTTGACTTACCCAGTCTATTAAAACTTAACCATATGACAACCAATTCTGACTTATTCAGTCCATCAAAACTCAGTCACATGACTTAACTAGTCTCATGACTTACACAACCCATCAGAAATTAATCACATGACTTAACCAGTCATGACTCTTGTCAATCACACGACTTAACCAATCATACAATTTCTTTGAGGAAAACAACTCAATCAAATGACTTAACTAGTCAACAATCTTTTTGAGTAAAACATTACTATTCATAAACTCATCAAAAAGCCATATTGGGGTCTACAAAGATATCTCCATGAGAATATATAATAGAGGTTTCAACCATAACTATGGTACGCATCAACTGAAATATCGTAATGTCTCCGTGATTTTGGTAATGGATATAAACAACCATACACACAATGAATCTCGATGTAACTACTAAAGCCTTTGAACCTAAGGCTCTGATACCAATTGTGAGGTCCCCAACCCCGAGAAGATTGGGGTGACTTGATAGATAGCCTTCATTTATTCTCCTTTTCCGTTGACTACACCCTACTCCGTTTACACAAAGTAGAGATACTAGCAACACAAGAGAGGAATTCCTCTATCCATCATTTACATGGTTATAAGGGTCATATGCCACAAAGCAGGTCCATAAATCTAGGATTCTAATGAAGTTGTTTCCTAACATAAAGATGAAATTCCATTGACATATTTAGAATCCATAAACAACGCTTTTTTCCCCACGTTTAAGAGGCCCGGCCGCCATCCATAAACCATAAATATGATATGAAACTTATTCTAAACCAAATAGTAATTTTATGTCGCATAGATTTGGGCCATCTCGACTCTTGGCACAACGAGTCTCTAATTTCACTTCTCTTAATAAGGAGTAGAAAGTTTCTCAACTAATCGAGACCACGCATCCTTGACTGGCAACCTGAGCCAGCCCCCACTTTCCACACCACACTCACACTTTTCTGCTTGTTTACTAATTACTACCACATTGTTTTACATATACAAACAATGTTCTTTAATTAATTCCAGACACAGATTCTTTCATCCATCCCTTTAAACATCACCAAAAAATTTCCTTCTCAAACATGGTCTAATAAAGACAGTCCTATAATTCAACAAAAATGAATCTTTCAATTATTCTTAAGAGTTGCCGCTACCAGCGGACTTTCTCTGTCTAACCAATAGAGCCTTTGCAAAGGATTTACTTATTCGCTAACTGTGAAATGCACATACTTTCTCAGTCACTAACCACAAGGGAGCATCTTGCTAACCGCAAGAGACAAAAAGAGAGCTGATAACCTCAACTCAATCTCCACTAACCGTGGAATCACCTCGCTAACCGCAACTTCCATCTGGAAACAAGGTATTCTTTTAGCAATTGTTTTCGTTATGTGATCTCTCAAACAAGATTAACTAACATCTAATATCAAACAGAGATAGTTTATCAAACAGTAATCATAAATCAAACAAGTCCTTCTCTACTCTATGAAATCATATGCTTGTTTCTTGTGATATAATCACATTTTCTGGACAGTTTAAGGAAATTTTTAGGCTTGACTTACCGGTCATCGTGTATAACAATGTAGAATTATAAATTCATCTTACCGGATTAGCAACACATTCGATTACCTCTCGTGGTTGAGGTTGGACGGCTTCGACTTCTTCCGCAACCAATACCTCCGCTTGAGCAACATTTTGAGTAGTTGATGTCTTCCTCTGCATCTTTCTTGGAGGTGGAGAGACATGAGCATCCTTTGAGCTTCAAGTCACTTGCTTCGGAGCCATCGTATTGAGAAAGAGAAGAAAGAAGTGAGGAAGAGAACTCAAGAATTTGAGAGGTAACACGATGAAGGTAGAGAAGAAGTTGGAGATGGAGATGGTTTGAGGGTAAGAGGTTGAGGGAGAGAAGATAACTCCGATGTCAAGGCAAGAGAGCTTCCGCTTCTGAGAGTGTGTGTCCTCAAAGTGAAGGGAGAGGGGTCTTTATATAGGATCTCAAGGCCTGTTAAGAATAGAGGGAGGAAGGAGAGATAAGTCCGCGCGCGTTCACGAGTGTTTTTTTTTCTTTCTTGTTTTTGCGGACACAGATTTCGATGCACGATTTTGGACCTCTTAGATGAAACTTGGCTCCCAAGAAAGAGCTCTAAACTAAGTTTCTCCTCTCTTTCTTTCCTAAAGGTACTCCTCCTACTCCTTCTCCTCTAAAATTACTCCTCCTTTCCTAAAATTACTCTCTTTCCAAAAGAGTCAACTCTTATCTTTAGATACAATCTTGAGAATTAAGTTTCCCATCAACCTTATTGTTTTCAAGTGAATAAGGTTCATAATTAATAGTTCTAACGTTCGATTTTTTATCCGATCGTTCCATTAGAATGATCTTTGACTTAATAAAAAGCAAACCTCAAATATTTGCAAAGTAAATGAAATACCTCTATTGAAAAATATTGGGTACGTTACAATAAAAGTCTTTTACAATAATTATTACCAAACAATTTTTATAATTAATTTAATCCACAGTGTAAACTTCTAGGGGCCATAACTATGCCAGTTTTTATCGGAATTCAGTTCTAAAAATTTCTAACCCTAGTAAAGTCATGATTATGGTTCCAAAATAACCAGTATTTGCCATAGTCAGACAATTCTACATTGCTTTTTCAATAATCATATCAGTTTTATTAAGCTTTATACAATCTTTAAGGTTTCAAAAATTGAAAAACGTACATAGAGGGCGTCGTGCTCTTTGATTGAGTCCATAGGTCACTCAAA
The DNA here is from genome assembly GCF_014529385.1 of Adiantum capillus-veneris. Classification (NCBI taxonomy): domain Eukaryota; kingdom Viridiplantae; phylum Streptophyta; class Polypodiopsida; order Polypodiales; family Pteridaceae; genus Adiantum; species Adiantum capillus-veneris. The sequence goes on along the minus strand of NC_140934.1, from coordinate 170,318,179 downwards.
TCGGAGTTCGGATGAACAAGTTATGATCAAAAGAGTGAACTGTTATCTACTAGGTAAAAAGGAGAGAGAGAGAGAGAGAGAGAGAGAGAGAGAGAGAGAGAGAGAGAGGGAGGGAGATAGTTCTATTATTGTCCTCAGAGGTCAAATATGACCTATGGGACCAAATGAACATGTCACGTGGTGTGAGTGGAGGTCATAAGTGACTCTTGCTCAAAAATGGCTGAAATGAGCATTGCGATAGAGAGTTCACATCATGGCTGGGAGAGGAAGGTATGTAGGGAGAGTTCATGGATGAATATATGGGGAAAAGAGGACCTAATGTGGTCAAAAGCTGAGTACCCAAGTAGTGTGTGGTACTCACTCTCTCACACTGACGAGGGCATAAGGTGCAAAGTCGATGAGACTCCTCGCAAGTGCCCCAGTGTCCTGTCTCGCAGCATAGAGAATGGGAGCTAAGATGAATGGAGGCAATGGTGCAGATCGCACTCAACGGGATGGGCTCAAGGATGTAGGGATGGGTTCGATTACCTCGTTCAGAGAAGAAGAGAGATTTGTAGTTTGGGGCAATGTGTGTGGTGTAATGACTGAAGCGAGAACCTCTGGATTTCTCCCAACAAGCGATGATACATTGGCGTTGTAAGAAGGCCTCATTAACTTGGGAGTCAATCAATGCATCCTTGACCAAGTGACATGCATCCCATCTTCCAAACCATTTCTTGATGTCAAGCATCCATTCCGAACTTAGTATTTTGCTCTTGCATGTCTTTTGGACCTTTTGACTGCTTCATATGTGATTCTAGGAAGTCCATACAAAGGGCTACGTTGTTTCTTAAGCATGTACTCCACAACCCTTTGCATGCCCAAGACCTCAATGGGAAGTCATCCGGACTCAAGAAGTAAGAGCATGTAGGGTGTTTGTGTCTTGACTTGGAGAAAGTTGGTGAGAAAATGCTTTTGAACATTCTCAAACTCTTTCCAAGTAGACTTCCCAATGCTACCACCCCACACCTCCACTCCATAAAGAAGCACAAGTTCCACCAATGTGTCAAAGAGGTACTTTTTGAGAGCCCAACACTTGATCTCTCCAGCATTTCACATGTTCTCAAATGCATAATAAACCCTCTTTCCGGCTTCCAAGCAACACATTGCGCAATCCTTCCATTTATGATTGGATGGAACCTCAAGGCCAAAGTACTTGAAGCTATCTACCACTTCAAGTTGCTTATTGTTGTATACAATGCATGGATTTTCGTCATTGAGGGTCTTTACAAGCATAACCTTGGTTTTGGATCCATTCACAATCAGCCCGCTATGTAGGCAAAAGCGTTCCAAGACACTCATAAGCTTTGCTGCATCTTCTAAGGTATGTGCCAAGAGCACTACATCATCGGCATAAAGCAAAAGCATGATCACTGCATTACCATTCTTAACCTCTTCTATACCTTCTTGTTGCATAAAATCAAGAACCATGCATTCCAATTCATCAATGAGTAGCCCAAAGAGGGTTGGGGAAAGTGGGCATCCTTGTTTGACACCAATGGTGCTTGCAAAAAATTCTGAAATTCCATCTCCCATATGTAGTCGACATATCACTTTTTGGTAGATGCGAAAGATTGCATGCATAAATTCTCTCGGCACTTGAAGACTTTGCATACGTCTCCAAAGATTTCCTCGTGGTACCATGTCAAAAACTTTCTTAAAATCCACAAAGCAACAATACAACTTTTTTCCTTTCAATCGAGACGCTTCCATAAGATCTTGAAGAGTGACAAGGTGATCAATAGTACTATGATGCTTTGGAAAACCTGCTTGGCCAAACACACGTTTGTTGTTATTTATAGTGCAATAGTTGTTCATATTGTTTATATCTCCTCCTTTGTGCAAAGGTTTGATCCAATTTGCACCCCAATCATGAGGCATGCCATGCTGAAGTGCGAGGTTAAACATATTGTGTATCCAATATCGTTTTTTTTTGCTTGTCCATTTAATCAATTCAGCCTTGACACGTTGAAGGTCTCAAGCACGCGGCATACATTTTAAATGGTAAAGAAGGGAGGCATAAATGGAAGGGAGTTAGAAAAAAAGTCTCGGGGGCCTCCGCCCCCGAGGCCTTTAAAGTTGCCCCTGATTCTTGTCCGTGAAAATTTTGGTTTCCGGTGAGTGATTTTCCTTCACGCACGATGGCTTCTCCTCATAATGGGGGCCTTACAAATGTGCGCTTTTACCACAAAAAATTACGAGGGTAAATCAGGCTCCATACTTAACAGAAGGGTGTGCTGACACTATCCAAGTGTTCTGATTTGGGGCAGGCAGCAGGTTGTTGGCCATGGCAATAGCATGGCAGGCAATCCTAGTCAGAACCTCAGTGCTCCCAGGTATGTAATTTTTCCCTCTTTCTTTGTCCCTTTCAATGTGGACAAAACATGCTGTGCTGGTTTCCTTGTTGTTGATTTGAGAACTTGTGTAAAGGTTAAGGCAACCACATGATTAGGTGTTGTATACCTTGGAGGCCTCTTGGCGAGGAAGTGGAAGTGCTGGTGGTACAATCTTGCAGGCTCTTCCACCTATTTTTGGATGAGGTCAACAAATGTAGCAGCGGCGGTTTCCTTGGTGAAAGTTCCAGGCAGTCTTTCTATCTCATGCCCTCATGGTCATTCCCTTTGTGGGCAGTTTGAGTGCTTCTATCACTATCTCTTTGGTAATCACCACTTCAACTTTGCTCCCTTGCTGGTCAGAGATTTGAGCGGTTCCATCTTCTTTGATTGTGGACAAAAGCTCATAAGCTTTTTGGAAGTACACTCCACATGGCTCTTGTTCGTAGAAATATTTGAGTCCCAGCCTTCGGTTGGCTTCTTTGGTCTCGGGCTTTGCAGCGACATCATAAAATTCTTTTGGTAGAAGTTGCAGCTCTCCCTGATGTCCTTCCTCGCTCTTGAATCTGCCTGTGAACACTGTGGTGTTGTTCTCTTCCAACTGTTCTCTTGACAGGTAGGCCCTCTCTGCTGCTTGCATGGCTCATGTTGAGTGAATAGAGTGTCAAAGTTAGCAAATTTGGTAGATTTTTCTCTGAAATGTCCTTCAGTCTGAAAATGCTGACAAATTGAGTCCAATTTGCTTCAAATCAATTTTTGAACATGCATAGATGCAGAAAAACATGTAAAGATCAAAATTATGAAGTCAAAACAAAAATTTGCAACAAAAGCAAAAAATTGTGATTATTTATAGCTGAGTAATTTTTTCAACTTTTTGCAAATTTGGCATTACAGTCTTGAAGTATATACCAAATGGATACTCTGAGTGAAATATGGACTCATTTGGATGCACAGAGTGAAAATGGTGCCAGATTTAGGCTTTAGGTCTTTGAAACTGTAGATGTAAAGATATTGAGCTCCAAATTTGTTCAAACTTGGCTAGTGGGCTTAGGACATTATGTACTTTGGATCTATGATGGCAAAGTTGCAAATTTCCTTCATCTTGGCCAAAAAAGCAAATAATCGTGATTATTAACTTTTCTACCAAAATAAACATTTTTTGGTACAACTTGGTTCTCGGAATGGTATAGACCCTGTGTATGTGATATGAGGTGATTTGGATCAAGAATTGTGGGTCATAATTCAGAATTTGGCTTGCAAGGACTTCTTTGACTTTTTTGGCAATTTCCCAAGTTATAGAGGATCATTTTGGCTCATATTTGAAATTTGGCATGTAATAGGTGTATACAAGTGATAGGTGAGGTGATGATGCAATTTTCAAGCCAAAATAGTGCAAAAGTAAATAATCGCAATTATTTACAGTAGTCAACATTTTCTTGCAAAACTTGTAAATTTTGACTTAAACACATTCTATACACCTAAAACAAGTCCTAAATTGAATTTGGTAAAGTTTAGTCTCGCCGGCATCACTTTGTGCTTTGTCGACTCTAAAATCACCGATTTCTGTGACTACACTTCCTGTTGAGTTGGTTAGTCACTTTTGAGGCTATGGACTTGTCTGCAACATAGTTGTGAAGCAACTCATCCAATTTTGGCCCATTTAGAGTCAATTTGACCTCGTATGTCGAATTTGATGCTTTGTAGCCTTCGAACTGTTTCTGCTTTTTGAGGGCTTTTCTTGATTGATTTTATGAAACCAATCATATACATTGTGTATAGACCTCATAGGTAAGCTATCTGTGGAGTCATAATCCAATTCTGGCATCTTCCAAAAACCTAGCTTTTCTACTTGGGACCCCCTTGACCCTTGCCGAATGGTCAACTGTTGATATAGAAGTGTTCTAATATGTTGGGGCATGCTACAGTTCAAATATCATTGGATTTCGTTGAGCTGACAAGCAGCTCTGGTCGATTTTTGGTCGTAGGTCTTTGTGCACTGCTCGGATTCTAGAGTTTTTTCTAGGGGTTTAATTTAGCTTCCGGCCGTACAAAATGGATCATTGACGAGTGAAGAACTTACCCCTCATGTCTTGTGTGAGACGGCACTGAAAACAGACAACTGTGGGCTCCGAAAAGTGTGCGCGAAGAAGTCGAAAGGCTCTCTCTCCAAAGCCTGCAACAAATGGAAATGAAGTGATTTTAGCCTACCTTGGGTATCTATACCGGGACTTCCAGAACCATTTTTCCCTAAACTCCCCCGTCAGTCCTACTAGGCCATGACATCTATGTTAGACTAAAAAATTTCCCCGATCGGATTCCTGAAGCTCATTTTGTCATTCATCACATCGGTTGACACTGCATCTTTCTGCAATTCAAATTGTCGATCATCTATTTCCAAAGTGTTGATGGGAATAGGTGTTTGTGAAAGCAGCTTTTCTTTTGAGTACCATAAGCCGAGCTTCTTCCTGGGCTTCATCAATAACCTACTATCGTTTCATCTTTCTTTGCTTGGCTGCATGCATTCTTTCCAGCAATTCATTGGTTAGCAACAAATTGTACTTCTTTAAATGATATCCACTAATCCAATTAGCCATTGGTTCACCATCTAGAGTGGATAGCTTAACTGCTCCACTTGGAGATACATATTCAATGATAAACGTTGCGTTTTTCTTTTTCTTAAATTTGGGAATGTGTTGCTTTTGAAGATTTTTGTAATTAGATGGGAATCCAAAAATTGTTTTTGTTTCTGCTTTTGTGCATAGATGTGAGCTACAGTAGTTAGCCTTTGCTCATCTAGCTTTTCTAAATCTTCAAGTCTTTCTGAGAATTCATGTCCAGTCCACTCAAGATCCTTTGCTACCCTTAATGTCCGCAATAGAAATTCTATTGGCAGTATGGCATCAAGACCATAAACAAGATTAAAAGGTGTAGCATTTAAAGCTGTTTTGAATGAAACTTGATAAGCCCATAGAGATGCATGGAGATTCATTTTCGTGTCTGTCCTTCCTGAACTAACTACTTTAGTCAAAACCAAGATAAGAATCTTATTTGTATGCTCATCTTGTTTGTTTGCTTGTGGGTGATAGGGAGCTGATTTTTTATGGATGACCATAAATTCATTAAGCAGATACTCAATTACCTCATTAAGAAAATGAGTTCCCCTATCACTCTGACAATTTCTATTGGTAGTCCATATCTTGTGAGCACATACTCATATAGAATGCGGTAGTGGTTCTGGCATCATTATTTTGAGTTGCTTTAGCCTCTGTCCACTTAGTCAAATAGTCCGTAGCTACAATGATATATTGAGCTTGGATTCTATAAGCAGGTAGCTGTATTGGCCCAACAAAGTCTATACCCCATTTTGCGAAAGCTCTAGCTCCCATCATTGGTCTTAAGGGCATGCTATCTACTCGTGTTGGCATTTTTGCTTGTTGACAAACATCACACCTTCGAACATATTCTTTGGCATCTGCAAAAAGTGTTGGCCACCATATACATGCCATTAAGATTGCTCTCGTTTTGGTGGTCTCAATAGAAAAGTGACCTTAAGCTAATCCAGCATGTGCTTGTTCTGTAATCGGAATATATTCGTCTTCATTTGCACAAAGATGCAAATGCTGATCCTTACCTCTCCGATACAATTGGTTTCCAATTAGAGGATAGTCTCTTGCTTTAGTCTCAATTGCTCTTTGACGGCATTTACTCATATCCTTAAAACATGTTCGGCTCGATAAGTAAGTAACAAGATAGTTACTCCACTTAGAAACAAGTGACATTTGAGACAATGTTACATGAGGTATGGGTGTATATTTTTACATTGAGGACAATCCTTTACAAAAGAGTGAACATTACTCCTCATAGTTGGCCAAAATACTCCAAGTCTCAAGATCCTTTGCATAGTTTGGTCTTCAGCAAAGTGAAGTCCTACTATGGTAATATGTGCCTGACTTAGGTATTGGTTTTTCTCTTCAGGATTAATGCATAAGAGCAATTTTGCATCTTGATTTCTTTTGTATAGCCTACCAGCTAGTAATTGATACATAGCCAATTGCTCGATTAGTCTGATTGTAATAGGAAGTGGTATTGTGAATCCACTTGAGCTATGGTCATCAATGATACCATATTTTCCAACCATCGAGGTATCATTTCCACAGAAAACAAATAGGCATTTGGTAGATCTTCATCTACCCCTTTAGGTGATTCTCCTGAAACAATCCTTGACAAATGATCTGCTCTTTGATGAGTGGTGCCCTTTTTTACAACCATAGTGAAATCAAATTCCAAAAGAATGATGAACCATCTCACTATTCTTCCTGTGCTGCATGGCTTGTTGACCAAGTACAATAAAGCTTGGTGGTCCACAAAGAACACAATTTTTTTTGCTAATAGGTAATGTCTATACTTTTTTACGGCATAGATCATTCTTAATCCTTCCCTTTTGGTGGTGGTGAAATTCTTTTTTGCCATGTTCAACTGTCAGCTAGCATAAGAAATAGGAAAATCAATTTTCCCATCTCCTGGTTGAGCTAGTATACACCCAATGGCAAAATTGAAAGCGTCTACATGTATGTGGAATATGTTATTCCAGTCTAGTGCTTTCAATATTGGAGCTGAGGTGAGAGATTGCTTAAGCTTCATGAAGGATTCTTCACACGCTTCGGTCCATTCAAAGTGCGTAATCAAGCTATACATGGGTTTTGCAATTATAGCATACATGTAAATGAACCGTTTGTAATATCCACAATGTCCCATGAAGGCTTAAAACCCCTTTACTGTTGTTGGTCTAGGAAAATCAACAATAACATGAATTTTATCCAAGTCAAGAGCTATGCCATTTTTTGACACTATATGTCCAAGAATTTTTCCTTGTCTACCTATGAATGTGCACTTTTCATGATTTAAGCAAATCCTATAAAGTCTACATTTTTCGAATATCTTTTTGAGGTGTTCAAAACGATCAGTCTGAATTGATGAATGTATGCATATATCATCCATATATACTTCCAAGAATTTCCTAAGATATTCTTTAAAAGCATGGCTCATCAATTTTCGAAAGGTGGTAGGAATATTAGTTAACCCAAAAGGCATGACACGACGATAGGCAAAAATACCCCATTCCGTTGCAATAGTTTTATGCTGATCTTTTGGGTCAATCAAAAGTTGATTGTATCCCGAAAAGCCATCTAAGAAGCTATAAGCTTCTTTTCTTGCAACTCGTTCTAACATATGCTCAGTGATTGGAAGAGGAAAGTTGTCCCTAATGGTAGTTGCATTCACTTTTTTGAGATTGACACACACTCGTAATTTTCCATTCTTCTTGGGTACTACCACAATTGGAGACACCCAATCTGTGTGTTTAATTTCATAAATAAATTCAGCTTACTTTAGTTTTTCAATCTCTTCTTTGATCTTCTTGGTAAATGTTTCATTATATGTGTATGGTCTTTGTCTACTTGGTGCCGCGTCATCTCTCGGGGGTATGGTATGTTGACATATTTTTGGATCAACAACCTTGAGATCCTTGTAAGACCAAGAGAAAATATCTTGGTATTCTTTTAGCAAGCTTAACAATGTAAGCAGGTCTGTTAGGTCAGGCAATGTAAGAAGGTCTAGGCTCTTCTTCTGGTTCAGCCAAATCTATCTTTTTTGCGTTTTCAAGCCCTTCGTAGGACATTTACTTCTAACTCCCATTTGTCTATCACGTCAGGGTCTTCGACTTGTAAATACTCAGTTCTGTTTCTATCCATGTATGTTTTCCTTGTTTGTTTGCCCTGATCTCTTCTTCAAACTCAATACCATGGTCATCAATGCAAATAGAATACTCTTCGTTAGGATCCAGGTAAACCTGAGCTCCATGGCAATTAGTTTTATAAAAAGAGAGTATATGATTATAGTGCATTGTCGTTTCGGTTTTCGAGTGAGTCGAATAGGAAGACATTTCAGATGTTGAATCTGAAAAAGTGTTTGAGACTTCTTCAAGGATAGTATACAAGGAATTTCCTTGATTCACGCTTTCTTCAGTGGATACTCTGCTGGAGGTTTCTCCGAGTATGCCCTGATTTCCTAGTACACAACCAAATATAAGGTTCATAAAGATTTATGAAGCCCCGAATAGAGTACTTACCTTTGGATTGACTTGTCGTTAATTTCTTCCAAAAAACTTGATTGCAACTTCTGTCAAGCTACTGATTCCTTGTCTGCAACCTGATTCCTGTCCAAATTTGATCAAGTTAGCTATTCTTTTGCAAAGATCGCATAGTTTTTGCTAACTATTGTGATTGGTCTATGTGTATCATTGCAAATCGAGTTAATTGAGTCAACAATCAAAAATTTCAAACTCGACTTTGGCAAAAATCAAAGGAATAATCTATAACTCGAAAACTGAGTGAACATGTACCAATTTGGATCCGATTGAACCCAAAATTTCCCGGCAGCCTTGTATTATGTTGGTCTACCACTGTACAAGCTCAAAAGTCAAAATGGGTGTCTCTGTGTTGCAGTAGTAAATAATCGCGATTATTTACTTTTGTCAAATTTTTGCACTTTTTGGCTTGAATTGCCAAGTATACAACCTGTTAAGGTCCTTGGACAAGTTTCAACAAGTTTGGACAAAATCTGTTTAAGTTTACCAATTGTTTCGTATCGCAGACTTCTGATTTCAAGAATCTGGCTTAAGTCTCACTTTCGTGATCCAAATTTCACCAAAATTGATTTGTGTGGTCTACTTGATATGCTTGAACTTGTGGTATACTCAAATATTCAAGATTATCAATTTCTGAAGCAGATGTAAATAATCGTGATTATTTACTCTGTCTATTGTTTTGCAAGTTTTTGTCCCAACCTTGACACAGATCTGTTAAGCACTTCAACTTAAGGTCTCTAGCCAAGTTTCATCAAGTTTGGACTATTTTTGGTCAAATGGTCATCAGTTTTCTTTCCGTAGACTGACTTTGCAAATTTGGTCACAATTTTCAATCCAATGATCCGAATCTTATCAAATTTGGTTTGTGGGCTTATTACAACATGGTAAAACTAGTGGTATGCTAACTTAGTCAAAAAAATTAAAAAATGGGACAGATGTAAATAATCACAATTATTTACAACTGGTAACTTTTTTCATCTTTTTGATCAAGTGAGCATGTACACATGTATATCACATCAATTTAAGCCTATGAATCAAATTTCATTGAGTTTGGATAATGTTTTTCCCAATTTACACTCAAGTTTCAGAAAGTCAGTACAAACTTTAGTTTTTATCCAGTTTGGTGATCTAGTTCTTTTGTGCCTTTACAAAAGTTGTTTACACACATGCAATGAGTCCTGATATCAACCTTGGTCAATTTTGAGCTGAACGTAAATAATCGTGATTATTTACTTTAGGCTTGAAATGAACCATTTTTTGCACTTTTTTGATGGATAGTCTTTTAATGAGCTATTTTAAGCCTAAGAATCAAGTCAAAACTTAATTTGACTAAAATGTCAAGAAAAAGTAAATAATCTGAGTTTTTGCAAACTCTTGAAATTTTTACCTCAAAAGTGTCCTTGAACTTACCCACTGGTTAATACAACTTTTTAAGCATACTCTTCAATCGAATTGAGTGGTTTGGAGTCTTTTTGTGCTATTTCTAGCCGTAGACTTGAAATTTTGCACTTCAAATAATAATTCACAATGATTCTCTCGGAGAGAGCAATGTTTTGAAATCCACCTCGGATCCTACTTACCCTACTCCTAGGTTCTCATGAAATGGGGTTGTGGAAAGTGTCCACAAACACTTGTTTTCTAGTTTTTATGGTTTTTTGAGGCTTGATCTTAAGATTTGTCTCGTCTATCAATCATTCTCAAAATCCTAATCTAGTTCTACAATCCTACAATCCTAAAGGCACTCGACAAGTACGATTACTTCCAAGATACCTCTACAGAGCAAAAGACGACAATCTTAAGCTATGCGGTTTCTAAAAAGAAAGTTTTTATTCTAGGAGATCCTAGAGGAAGTTAAAGGATAACTTCACAAGATGCTCGTGTTTTTTCCTAGTTCAGGTCTCTTCAATCCCCGACACCGGCGCTAAATGTGGGATGTGTGTCTAGCCTCACTATCCTATCTTATTGCAATTTTAGCAAAAACCACGATTAAATTGTCAATTCATGGGAGGAAGTTGACTCGACTAGTGCATAGAGGCTATAGAGGTTGTCAATCTCTCAAAAAACAACAAACAACTCGCATCTAACTCAAGCTACACTCAAGTGACTGAAATCACCAAAAGCCAATCGCTCATTGGCAAACAAATCACATCCGTTATAGCATCAATGACATTCAAACATAATGAAACTTCTAGGACATGTTTATAAGACCTAAGCACACATGCCTATGGTCTCAAACCCCACTTTAGGTCAAGTGCCAAAATCGCGATTAATAACAACAGTGGATTTTTGACCTAGTCGTTTTCGACCCAAAATGCACCTAAATGCTTAGCAATGATGCCCCAATACCCCGCCTATGCTTAGTTTCTGATTTTGAATTGTAAATTCCTAATTATAATGAAATTAGGCCGCGGGTCGGTGACACCAAAAGCTACAAAATATTGTGATGTGTTTACGTCAATGCGTAGAGCTCTTACCTACGGTTGCAATGCAACAAACGTGACTGCAATGTGACAAACGGAGAGGGAGTAGGAAGCATGAGAAGGAGAGAAGTGAGCACCATTAGCTCACGATGTGTATTTCATTATCCAAAACTTAATAAAAACTTACAAAAATTGGATTTTATACCTTAGCCAAGGTTTTTGGTGGTCAAAACTAATAATCTAATAGCTCTAACTAAAGGTAGGTAATGACAGGTTGATACAATCTGGAAGCTTGTAGCCCCGGCTCATCAATTACAAGGTTTATCCGCAAAATAGGCGTTCAATGTTCCCGATTTATAAAAAATAATAAGTGTTTTTACATGGGAGCTCCAAAAAATGGTATCCGTGTTAGCTTGCTGCTGCTACTAATAGTTTCTCTCTCATCCCGTACTAAAAGGGCTCGCCCCCTCCTATGTAGGAGCTTGCAAAGACTTTTTGGCACACTACAAAGCATCCAATTTTCCCTAGGGATGGACCATTAGACATAACCTTTGAATTTTGGAACCATAGCATTTTGGAAGTCTTAATGGGCTGAATGTTAGGGTCTTTGAAGCCCATTGCTGCACATTGCTCTTTTGCAGATGGCCCCCCCTTTGGATCCTTATTTTACCTCCTTTGGATCCCTACTGTGGCCGGTCTTCCAGCTTAACCAATATTCTTGCTTTTTCTCCCCTGGCACTTCCCTATATTAAATGATCAGTTTAATATGAGAAAATCATTTAGGAGAATTAGATATTAGTTATTATGATAGGTCCACCTCTATGGCCACCCAATAGGAATTGAATGCACCTTGGGGGCAACTGGGCTAGGGAGATGACATGCATCCACTGTGCTCTTTGTGTAAAGGGATCTTGCAAGAGTGTGTGTGGGTTTCTCTCTCATCCCCTACTCAAAGGGCTCGCCCCCTCAAGGATAAGGATGTGGGAAGACTTTTGAGTCTTCCCACAAGCATCCAATTTACCCTGAGCTTTTGACCATTGGACATAACCTTTGAATTTTGGAACCTTAGCATTTTGGAAGTCTTAATGGGTTGAACCTTATGGTCTTTGAAGCCGATTGATGCACATTGATCCTTTCTAGATGGACCCCTCTTTGGATCCCTATTTTCCCTCCTTTGGATCCCTACTCTGACCGTTCTGCCAGCTTAACCAATATTCTAGCTTTTTCTCCCCTGGTACTTCCCCATATTAAATGATCAGTTTAACATGAGAAAATCATTAGGAGAATTAGATATTAGTTATTATGACATTACCTCTCTCTTGAAATCATACTCATCCTCAACTATGGGGTAGAGAAGATAAAGCCTATTCATTAGTCCTTTCTAGCGTGTAGGGGATCCCTATCTTACCCTACGACATCGTTCTAGAATGGATGACTATTCCATCTGGTGCTTGAGAGTCTAAGTTGCCACAAGCATGTCTGTGCATTAGTCCTATCAATCTTCCATAGTAGAGTGACAAGCTCTACTTGGTGTTTGGAAGACGTCGTCTTTGCAAACTTGATCCTAAGCATGCACACTTCTTAACAGTTGTGCACTATAAAGAAAAAGACAGTCTTATAAGACAAAAACTTTGTTCATTTTAAACATTTCTACATTTTCTTACGCTAGGGAAGCATTGTAAGCATTGACAAGGTTTAGGTTATCATTTAATTGTATGCCTTGCATCCATCTAGCATCTTCAAAAGGATAGTTCTTAATCTCAATACCGTGTCTTCATGTTAGAGAATGGACTCAGGCTGCAGCACCTCTTCTTGGTCCTCGATCTCCAGTGGGTCTTCACTCAATAGTTGGTTCTTGAGTGGCTCTCCTTTGTAAGGCTTTAGTAGGCTCACATGGAAAGCATTGTGTATGAGCTAATGATTGGGCAACTTGAGTTGATAGGCCATCTCATTGATAGACCATAGTACCTTTTTGCTAGTTTAGCATAGTACTTTTGGTGTCCCGTAGGATTCTTGCACGTCGTGTGCCTCAATCAAGCCTTGGGAAATTTAAGCAAGACCCAATCCTTTTATTTAAAGGCTTGGGCTCTCCTCTGCTTATCAGTAGCATCCTTTTGCCTTTGCTGTGAGATAGAGATAGCATCATTAATCTTTTGGAAATATTCTTGTAGGTCTCGGCAATACTCATCTACAACAAAGATCTTCCCGTGTACCTTAAGTAGCAAGGGACTTTTGGATATTCCCTCAATTACCTCAAAAGGTGCTTTTCTCGTGGAGGTATGTACGGTATTATTGTAGGCATACTCCACTAACGATAAGTACTTCTCTCATTGGGACTTTTGATCTACTTCCATTACGTAAGATTTTAGTAGATAAAGAATTTCTAGGTTAGCTATTTCACTTTGGCCATCCGTTTGAGGGTGATAGGCCGAAGAGAAGTTTAGCCTTGTCCCTAAATTATCAAAGAGACCCTTCAAAAAATTATTGCATTCTAGAATCTCTATCCAACACTATGGACATTGGCAAGCCATGTTACTTGAAGATTTGTGATATGAAGAGGGTTTCCATTTGATGGGCTTTGATAGTCTTTTTGACAGGTATAAACTGAGCTTGTTTGCTGAACCTGTCTACTATCATCCATATTCTTGTATTCCCATCATGGATAGACTTAGGCAATCCAAAGATAAAATACATGGATATTCTCTCCAATGGTGAATTAGGGATTGGCAAAGGTTGAAGCAATCCAAGTTGCTTCCCTCTATCAAACTTTGTCTTTTGGCATACCACACATTTAGAGACATACTCTTGTATGTTTGATTTCATGGCAGGCCAATAGAAATATGTTTCTATCCCTTTTAGGATAGACTAAATACTCTATGCCATGCATACGGAGGAGCATGAGATTCATACATTACTTTCCCACATAGTGAGTTAGTAACACATAGTCTATTGCCATAGAGAAGATAACCATCTTGTAAAGTAAATGGTTCCTTTTTCTTCCCTAGTGAAAGGGCTGAAATCACATCTCTAAAATCGAGATCAATAACATACTCATCTATCATAGAAGATAGATCATTGTGAGTTGCTATGGAAACCGCATTCACTCTCGCCCGTCTTGAGAGTGCATCGGCTACTTGATTATGCTTGCCAGCAATGTGAGCAATATGAAAATGAAATTGCGAAAGGAAATTTTCCCACCTCATTTGTTTGTCGGAGAGCTTGGTCTGCTTCATGAAGTACTTGAGGCTTTGGTGATCAGTTCGTAGAATGAAAGGAGTCCCCACAAAAAATAATGCTTCCACGAGTCTAAGGCATGTAGAACTGCAAAGAGTCCCTTTTCATATATTCCTAGATCTTGCTCAAGAGGGTCAAGCCTTCGAATTTTGTAGGCTATGGCGTGCCCTTCTTGGAGCAAAACAGCTCCAAGGCAATCACCATAGGCGTCACATTGGACCTCAAATGGCTTTTAGAGATCCGAAAATGTAAGCACAGGTTGAGAGATAAGCTTTTTGAAAGAATTGTTCTCCTTTGTAGACCATGTATACCTAACATTATTCTTTGTTAGGTCATGTAATGGTCCCGCAATTTGTGAGAACTCTTTTATGAAGCATCTATAGTATGCACACATACCTCACGCTAGTAAAGGTTTGGTGAGGCCTAAATAGCTTCTCCATCAAGCGGTTAAATGTGGCTGGTGCATTGGTCAAGCCAAAAGGCATGACAATGTATTCGTAAAGACCAAACATAGTGTGAAATGTGGTCTTTACAATGTCTTGATCAATTATCCTTATTTGATGGTAGCCATTTTTTAGGTCAATCCTACTGAAGTAGGTCGACCCTCGTGGAATGGGAAACCTATTCTTGATAATGATCCTATTTAGTGCTCTATAATCAACACACATACAATATGTGCCGTCTTTTTTTGCACTAATAACATGGGTGAACAAAATAGGGATGAGCTAGGCCTAACCATGCCCTTCTCAACTAACTCATGCACTTGCCCCATAATCTCCTCTTGTTGAGCTTGAGAAACTCTATAAGGAGGGTTATTAAGTAGTGAAATTCCTGGAAGAAGTTCAATTGCATGGTCATCATTGCCTCATTTAGGAGGTAGTTCACAAAAGATGTCGTCAAATAAAAACATCTTGAAATCCCTTGAAAAAATTGGATAGCTCTAATTTCTTGTGTTTTTTTATATTTTCTTTTGCTAAAGCATTAGGTTCATTTTGAGAATCTTTAACAAAAATCATGTACGCGGAAATAGAGCTCTTTATTGACTTAGAGATGAGTTTTGAGGATTTGAAAAATTGAATGATCACTATGTTGTTCCTCAAAGTGCAAGGACACATGAAGATTTTAAGTCTCAAATTGATACAAGGAAAGGGGACTTTGTTCTTGTGAGACTCGCAGATCTAGAATATCCGATATGGCTAGGAGTTGAAGAGTCAGACGTTGATGGGGATATCTCATCTCCTAACAATAAGACAATGTTCATTCAATATTGGGCACTAAAACATCAAAAAAGAAATCACTCAATCCAAGAACAATATGATGATTGTTGGAAAAATAATTGATGTTGCAATATTGCTAGCGTTGGGAGTGTGTTGATGCAGTTGTGTGGTCATGGATTCCAAGGGATGGAAGACTTGCAGAAGCAATTAAGATCCCATCCAATGTTGTGGAGAAGGCACAAGCTAGCTTAATAGGATAAAATGAATAGAATTTCATATTCATATCTTGGTGTTTTTGTAATTTTTCCTACCCATGTATGATTTTATGAGGTGTTTATTAACACCAACATGAAAATAAACTTTTAAGAGAAAAAAGGTGTTTCTCAACACAACCATTTTCTTGAGAATCTATCTCTTTGTCTAATGTAGTCCAAGGACTGAACAACAAACCTTATTTTTAACATTCCCAAATTAAACAAAATTTTCCCAAATCAAACGGGAAATAGGACTACATAAGCATTGAAATCAGTCCCAAAGTTGTGGGATTTTCCCGTTTCATCTAAAATGGTGTTATGATATCAACCCCAACAATATGGTGAAAAGTATTCCCTCAATAGGAGAGGTCTCTCTCGAGTTGTTGGACTTGAGATGAAAAAAGTTGTTGAGCATGCATCCAGGTTTGTGCTATAATTTTTATGGCTGCTAAATATGGGACATAATTTATAGCACAAGTTCAATGGTAAGGTTATATAAGGATGCATGACATACATGATAGGTTTGTGGATGGTAGATTGGGCAGAGTTGATAGGAAAAATACCTAGAAGCCATGGGGTAGATGAGGTGCCTATGCTATTTGGAATACCCTCCCTTCTTGCATCGGATTATGACTTCATTTGGCATAGGCTTCACAACAGGTTTTTTCTTGCTTGCCTTCAACCTTTGCTTGGCATTTATTTTCTTGAACAAAAGACAGCTACAAGACGTAGTAGATCAACATCACTTTGGAAATTTTAGAAATGGCCTAAAGATATCAAGACCAAGCTTATCTATAGGACATCATTGTTCACAAGACAAGGCATGACCTACACACAAAACACAAGTTCCCACCAGCAAGAGGAGGCAAGCTATTCACATGTAGCCACCTTCTATCAAGAACTTGTGACCTTGTTATATATCTCAAGCCTCCCTACCATAGTGCATTCCTCAATCTATAGATGCTAGACATAATGGAGATTTCCTCTTGAGTATGTTTAAATGTAAAGTCTCCCAATGCCACAAGCTCTGTATCTAAATACTTCTCCATTTGGAGAAGAAAAATTCAAATGTAGACAAAGAGGCACACGGGCTTCCTACCATATGATGAACACCACTAAGAGCAATTGTGTTTTATGATCATGTAAAGACTGTGAGGTAAGTGAGAAGTGATAATCCCTGTCTAGAAACCAATCACTTTATTGTCTACATAGTATAGTGCCTCATCGCATATTCAAGTGATTTCTCTATATGGGGCCTAGAAGTTTGACCACCTTTTTTATATCGTGAAGGCTGGAAGCAAACTTACACACTCAAACTTAGCCACGTGAGGGGTTTTCTCTACATCTACTTGCAACAAATGGAGAGATCAGTAAGAAAATAATCATGAATCTGGCTCTTTATGAAAGCCATTTTAGGTGCTTGCAAAGCATTACAATAGGGGACAAGGTATTTACACTTAGAAAGTTTACGCATGGATTACACCTCCACAAATGATCTACAAATGGAGAAACTGCCAGCAGTGTTCACCTCATTTTGTAACAAACTGCACCAATGAAAGTCTTGCCAACACAAAATCATCTCTTAAAAATTGCACACATGAAGTACCAATTACATAAGAACTACATGTTTCTTTGTAGGGCATAACACATAGCTATTCTAAGTCCTAACTAAAGAAAGCACATTGTACAGTCATGATTATCCAACTCCACAGACACAATTTCTCATAGGGTTTTCACCATTATTGCTCTATATTCACTTATTTTATCAAGATTGTCTCAAATATTATAAGGAAGCTCTTGGACTCAAGCTATGGAAGGTGGCATGGAGACAAAGCTTGCCATGATGAAGAAGATTAGGAGGAAATTGGTCAATAAGTAGGGCACACGGAGCTCTGTCATTGGGGGAATGCCTCTAAGTGAGGTTACTCTGTAATACCTCCTCTTGCTCATAATCTCTTCCCGAATCACTCTTTTGGCCTATAAAAGGAGGCCTTCTCTTTTGTAAACAGAGACACACTACACACACACACACACACTACCCTATATGCACACCACCATCACCATCACCATGCACAAAATGAGCACCATATCTCCACGCACTTGTAATGAAGGATTGAAGACACGATTTCAAGAAGAAGAATGATGGCTACACTCATGATATTCCTCACCATCAACTCCCATCCCTCCATTATGCTTCCTACAATCTTGTTCCTTTCTCATCTTCTTTCCCTATGCTACCTATTGTATTCATCTTTTGCAACCAATCAACACACTCCATCTTGGTGCCATACGTGATACACTTCATTGTGAGTATGGTTTATGCTTGTTATTTCCATTGTTGTGTTGAGTTAGGGCCAAGAGTTAGGGCCAGAGGGTTCCTAGCTTACACAAAAAGCTCCTTGTGGCCTTAGGGCCATAGGGTTTCTAGCTATCACAAAGAGCACATTGTGGCCTTAGGGCCATAGGGTTTCTAGCCATCACAAATACCACCCTGTGACCTTAGGGCCATAGGGTCTCTAGCCATCACAAAGAGCTCCCTGTGGCCTTAGGTCCATAGGGTTTCTAGCTTACACAAAGAGCACCCTATGGCATTAGGGAGATAATGTTTTTAGCTACAAGAAGAGCACCATGTGGCCTTAGGGCCATACGGTTTCTAGCTAACACAAAGAGAATGTGGCCTTATGACCATAGCATTTCAAGCTAACAAAAAGAGCACCTCGTGGCCTTAGGGCCATAGGGTTTTTAGCCATCATAAAGTACACCATGTGTCCTTTTGGCCATAGGGTTTCTAGCTTACACAATGAGCACCTTGTGGTGTCAGGGCCATAGGGTTTCTAGCCATTACAAAGAGCACCATGTGGCATTAGGTCCATAGGGCTTCTTTCTTAAACAAAGAGCTCTGTGTGGCCTTAGGGCCATAGGGCTACTAGCCATCACAAAGAGCACGCTGTGGCCTTAGGGCCAGGATTTCTAACCACCACAAAGAGTAGCCTATGGCCTTAGGGCACCCTGTGACCTTAGGATCATAGGGCTTATAGCTAACAAAAAGAGTACCTTGTGGCCTTCGGTCCATAGGGGTTCTAGCTAACAAAAATACCACCATGTGTCCATAGTGTTTCTAGCTAGCAAAAATAGCACCCTGTGTACCGAGGGCTATGTGAAGCTCTTTGTGATCAATAGAAACCCTATGGCCCTAATTCCATGGGTGCTCTTTGTGATGGTTAGGGTTTCTAGCCATCACAAAGAGCATCCTGTGGCCTTAGGGCCATAGGGTTTCTTGCTAACACAAAGAGTACCCTATGGCCTTAGGGCCATAGGGTTTTTAGCCATCAAAAAGAGCACCATGTGGACTTAGGAACTCTAATTCAATTAGAGGGAACCCTATTGTTAACTGAGTCAATGTCAATTAACAGGAGTTGTTAAAGACCGAAGATGTACGGATGCACATCGAAGATCAAAGTGAAGAAACAGTGAAGATTGGAGTACACATTTTTCACGTTTTCCCAAAATGGTCACATGTTGTAAATTCTCGATTTATTTCAAGCCATTGTAATATTTCTAATGTGTTACGGGCTCAATGGGAGTTCCAAGATGTAAAGAATAGGTCACTGACTGTGCCTAGGTTACAAATTCGGTAAGTGGTGAGCCCTAAAGGCCTTGGGCGCCCGGACATTGCATATTTTTACCCTAGGTATATAAGGCAGTGTGTAAAAGAAATTAGGGTTCTCAAGTCATTTTTTGAGAGCATTCTTTGGTGAAAGCTCTTGAGGTGTGTGGCTATGGAGTCCTTGAGATTCTCCTTGCTCATGAGACTTGATTAAGACTAATCAATGATTCATACTCTCTCACTATGCCTCTCTCTTACTTCTTATGATTGCCTATGATGCTTAGATTAACTAGATCTTAACTAATTAGTGGTTAATCCCTCTCTAATCTTGTGTGATTGCCCTCTTTTTCTTGTGTGTGCATGTAGGTTTGATTGGAGTGTGGTGCTCGATAGATCTATGTGTGTGTGCTTGCGATTAGTGTGTTGCATGATAGGATTAGTGTTGTGTGCGTCTTGCAATCGTAGTGTGTGTGATTGGGTGGATTAGAGGTGAAGAGAATGGGATATAGAGATCACCCTTCATTGCGGCTTAGCTCCTCCATAGGCCGAGAAGCTCACCTTGTAGAGTTAACCATTTGTGTTTCCACGATTATCTCACTAACCGTGTGAGTGTTTCCGTGCCCTAGCCGGGTAGCTCATCCCTCCGGCTTGATAATTTTGTTGGTTATTGGAGCTATTGCAACGATGGGACCTCCAACATTTGGCGCCGTTGCTGGGGACGATGGCCTACACTAGTGTAATTGTGGCATAAACATTGTGTCCATAATTTCACTTGTGTGTTTATGTTTTTTTGGATTTTGAATGTGTGTGCATGAAACATTGTGTCCATAATTCCCTATTGTGTGACCATATCTTGTCAATTGTGTGTTTACACACTCTAATTTCTCACTAACCCCTTGCTAATTTGACTAATTTTTGCTAATTTACTATTGTGTTATGAAGGATTGGAGCATTCGACCATTCAATTGATCTTCATGAAAGGTAATTAAGGTGGTATTCTCAACCTCCCTAGAATCTAAAGATGTGTAGAATTGTGTAGAAATCCCACCATGATGCAATATAATGTGATGCAATGTAATGCTATGCTATGTTGATGCAATGTAATGTGATATTAGGGATTGAAAATTTTGCGATTATTCATTTTCACGATGTCGTAATGCCGAAATTTTTAAGAATTCGCGGCGCATGAATTTGAGAAGTTTCAATTGCTAATTGATGATTGTAGGCTACTAATTGGGTGCCTAATCAAGGTAATTGCATGCTTGGATGGTCAATTTTAGGTGTGTGTGCACTAAAATCAAGTGTGTGTGTGTGCATTCTAATTGAGTGTGTGTATGCTAATTTTAGGTATGTGTGCACTATTTTGCCCATGTTTGAGCACCTAGAAATCAATGTGTGCGTTATGATTTGTGAATTGTGATGATTGATGTGTGTTGTACTCATGCCTAACTATTGACTTGTGAAGTCACATTGCAAATCCGACAAATTTAACCCTTTTGTGTGCGCACCTAAAGATTGGTAAAAACTGCCAATTTTTTAGTGTGTGTGTCTAAAAAGTGTGTAATTTGCATGGTTAATTCAATGTTTTGATTGCATAAATGATGTGTGTAATGATGAAATGCTGTGTTTTTGTGCTCAAAACAGGGATTTACACAATCTAATTGCGTCAATTTTTGACCTATTTTTGTCGGTAATGTTGTCGGTTTAATTGCCTATTCTTGATTTATTTGATAAAATTGTTCACGATTGAATTGATGTGATTTGTGCAATTTTAGTTGGCTGCACCATTCCCCAATGTGTGGAGAATTTGTAGAATTTTTTTGGGTATTTTTGGATAATTTTTGTAATATTTTGGTAAATTTTTGCAGTAATTTTTGGATAATTTTGTAAAAATATTTTTGCAATCTTTACGAGCTATTTTGTGTGTGCTATTTACAATATCATCTTGTTCGCATTTGTGCCCTCCATGGTCAAGTTTTGAGCGTTTTACTATTTCCGGGGATCGGGTGGACAATTTTGTCAAAATTGGCATTTTCGGTAAAATATGCTATTTTCAGTGTGCTATTGCGTGTCGAAAATGATCAATTGTGAATGACAATGGTTTTCTAATATTCCTAAAAAATTTTGAAAATTTTTGGGATTTTTTTGGCGATTTCTGGGATTTTTTGGTGAATTTTTGGAGTTTTCGGCTAATTTTCGGTCATTTTTGGCATTTTTGGAAAAAAATAAAAAAATTAATAAAAAAGTGGTTTCGGGCTTCGATACCGTGCCTTGCGGCACATAAATACTTCTCTTCTTCTTCCTCCCGCTTCGTGTGAACCAACCCCACACCTTCTCTCTCTCTCTCTCTCTCTCTCTCTCTCTCTCTCTCTCTCTCTCTCTCTCTCTCTCTCTCTCTCTCTCTCTCTCTCTTCCCGTCACGCTTCCGCTCTCGTCTCGCTGCCAGGGCGCGATCAATATGTATTTTAACCGGTCAAAATGCTAAAATCTCAGTTATATTTTGAGCTTGCCTTGAAGAAAACTGGACAATTTTCACAAGTTTTGTGTAAATATCGGCAAAAGCTTCAAATTTTGACCTAAAAATTGGTAGAGCTTCAAGTTTGCCCTTATTTTCTTCGGTTAGAAAAAATGTATTTTTTCTAGCCCTAACTCTATCTCTAACTTTCTCTCTCTTTCCCCGCTGCCCTAACCCCGCATGAACCCTCCCCCTCTTACTCTCTCTCTCTCTCTCTCTCTCTCTCTCTCTCTCTCTCTCTCTCTCTCTCTCTCTCTCTCTCTCTCTCTCTCTCTCTCTCTCTCTCTCTCTCTCTCTCTCTCTCTCTCTCTCTCTCTCTCTCTCTCTCTCTCTCTCTCTCTCTCTCTCTCTCTCTCTCTCTCTCTCTCTCTCTCTCTCGCTGTCTGCAGGTTCTCAAGTATTCGGAGCCCACGCGCTTACCTCGCACGCTCTCGCTTTTGTCTTGTTCACTGCACGTCTGCAGACTGTGCGTCAACAGGCCCACCATTCCCGCTTGAACCACCTGTTGCGAAGTCAACCGCCAGGCCCCTGCTGTTGTTGTATCCGCAATCAGCGGCGCCTTTAACGTCTTCGTCATTAACGCCTTCAGGCCGCTGAGTCAACCTCCTGCACGCTACGTCAACTGACGCCGCCAGGTGTGAGCAGGTAAGTGTTAATTAGTTTATTTATTTATTTTAAAAATACCTCATAAAAATTCCAAAAAAAATCAATCAATAAAAAGTATTAAAAATTCATAAAAACTTTTTTTTTAAATCTAATTAAAAGAAATTAAAAAAAATAAAAAAAATCAACAAAAGGCATAAAAATTTATCAAAACATAGAAAAACATAAAAAACTCACAAATAAATAAAAAATTTCATTAAAAAAAATAAAAACATAGAAAATTCACAAAAGAAATTAAAAATCTCACAAAAAATTAATCAAAAAATTAAAAATAAAAAATGACACAAATAAATCCCTGAAACATAAAAAATTTGTAAAAACTCAATAAAAATTCATTGAAAATCCAAAATTGATCGAAAAAAGTCTCATAAAACTGTAAAAACCATAAAAATAAAAAAAAACAAAAAAATAGAAAATTCACAAAAATTTTGTAAAAATAAAAACTTTCCAAAAAAGCGCAAAAAATCCTAAAAATACAAAAAATTTAGAAAATTCAAATTTTCACAAATAAATAGGAAAAATATAAAGGAACTCACCGGAAGTGCCAAAAAAAGACAAAAAAAGCCAGAACGAGCCAGCAAAAGCTAGAAAGAGCCATAAAAGCAACTCCGGATAGTGTACTGCACATCGAGCGAACACCGCAAACCGAGCACACCGTGCAGAGAGAATCAGATCAGCCGGAAGAAGTGAGAAATTGACCAACTCGAAGCAGTTGAGCGGCAATTTATTGCCCTTCTGGAACTCCCTTACTTTGATTCTTCTATCATGCCAGTGTTTTCTTCCTTGCTAAACAATTTCCTGTTCCAGCATAGCACGTTGTCTTAACTCATCCAACTGTGCTAATTCCTCCAATCTATTTTCAAGATTGTGATTGAAATCCAATCCATACTCAACCGCCATCCTGAGACTGGGAATCACGAATTCCATAGGCACTACAACTTCGGTACCATACACCATTCTGAACGTGTCAGTCCAATGGTGACTTTATAAGCTGTCTTGTAGGCCCAGAGAGCAGTCTGGAGCTTAAGATCCCACTGGTGTGGCTCCTTCTGCACAATCTTGATGAGAATGGTCTTGATAGTTTTGTTGCTTCTCTTTGCTTTCCCATTGCACCTTGGATAATATGGCCTTGACTTCTTGTGCTTCACTGAAAGCATTTTCCATCCATTAGGAGAAAGTTGGACTCACTTTTGGGCCCTATAAGAAGTTCCACGTTGGCTTAGAGAGAGAAAATGAAAATGTTAAATTGTGTATTTTATGTGATACTTTTTTGCGCCAACAAAAAGGCAAATGACATTCTTTGGGTAGTCACCGTCTTTATCATTTTTATCCTTCGTTCTCTTGTCAAGAATCCAACTAACTGTATGACTAATGATTTGAAATGCCAACTTACAAGCGTTCCCTCCAGAAACATAAGCCACACGAACTCTATCAACTCTAAACATGAGAATATGGCCTTCCCTCCCAAAACTTGAGATATTTCATGAGTTTAGAGTGTCTCTCTATTTCTCTATCAACTCTAGGAATGGAGAACGCTTCTTTTTTTATGAAAACACCAAATTGAACTTGCAATCCTCGACCCCTTCATCTTTAACACTTACCCAAATAAAGAACACACATTATCTTCAAGTTGATGTATTGCAAGAGTACGCACCATTGCAGAAACGTAGGAGGGAGTCTTTCTTATCTCAACGGGAGAACGAACTTAGAAGGACAACCAAGGAAAATCATTTGGATTTGTGGACCGATGTGTCTATTTATCCAAAGGATCGTACGACAAATTCACCACCTCCCTTTGGTAATATCACTAACCTCTTACATTTCACAGGCAATGGAAAGCATGGGCTACTGGGATACACCGAACATTTGGAAATGAGAGGATTGAATGCGGAAAGGCAAAGAAACATCCTGGCGATGGAGAACATGCAACTGAAGAAAATTAATGAAGCATGCTCTCGAAAGATTTCATCAAACAAAGGACAATCCAAAGCCTTGAGAAAAAGATCACAAGTTTGCGAGAGAAAGACACCGTCCTTGGTAGTCGAAAAAGAAAACGAGATCTGTGCAACATTGAGAACATGAAGATTGGTAGTGGTGGCCTGAGAAAATGAATACAAGCTTTAAGGTAACTCAAAGTTTGTTTCTGCTTTTGTATCTTCAATGTGCTTCACTAAGAAACGGATACACTTTCCTATACATGATCATAACGCATGGTGCTTTTTTGGCAGGTCTCTACTGCATCCAAACTCAAACGGTGTAGGCTTCAATGCCGGAGTGCATTACAATCGTCTAGTTCCAAAAGAAGTAGTTGAAAGATGATAACTCAAAAAAAAAATTGTAAGTTGAAAGGGAGGCTCCTTACCTCCTTCATGAATGAAAATCAGTTGGAACCAATGGAAGTGCAAGCAATACTTGATGAGAGTGGCATCTCGTAGATGGGATACATGGAACTCTTCAAAGCATTAGCTAAAAAGTTTCAAAATAAACTACAGAGAGGATCATTGATGTCAAAGCCATCACATGTAAAGGCTACTCGCCGACACGTAAAGATGAGGTGTTTGAGAAACTTGGGTCACCATTCCATGTTGAAGCAACGTTCTCAGGCAAGGGCGGCAGAGAGGTACAATTTAACAAGCACAACAACCTCTTCGTTGATCTTGAAGAATTGCAAAGGTATGCAATTCACTTCTTTGACATCAGTCGAGAGGAGTGCGGTGGGGTTCTCAAGTTTGTTTTGAAGCTCGACGAGTGCGAGGTCCTGAAGAACAAGAAGTTGGAGAGAGTCACCATTACCCTCATGAATAGAGCTCTAGATCCATCAATAATGAAAGAGGATCCATGATACTTCAACGTGCAATTCAAAAACAACATTCTAACTCTAGGATCATTTCAGGTATACTTAGTTCATTCTATAATAACAAAAAATATTGATTATTTGGTTGTTGATTTTTTGTTTTCGTTTTTCATTGCAGGTTGATAAAGAAGATTTTGAAATCCTTGATTGGGTTTTTAGTCAAACCCAAATTCCTTCTATCATCAATGAACAAAGAAATGTATTCGTTCTTTCAGTAGAAGGATTTGGTGACTATAACGTGTGGAAATCACTAGATAAAATTTTCCACTACGGTGAGCAGCATTCTTGGGACCAAAGTAAGCTCACATCATTTCAAGCAGCCTTGCTGGATTGGAAGAAGGATTACCTTACAGGATGGGGTGGACAACATATCACACATTACATGTGCATTAGTATTCTCATATACAACAAAACAAAATTTTAAATTGTACTCTACTCACCATTTTGTTTTATTTCAATGCAGCGCATACTGTTCAACCATGGTCCATATTTTGCCAAGACATATGGATCACTATCAATATGGTCCACTACAAGGCATGGAAAAAGCCCACTACATGGCAAGAACAGGTTACTTCAAGCACACTAGACATGGGGGAGGAAAGGATAAGGCCAATAGCCTATGAGAGTTACACCAATGGACTTATAGATGACTAATTCATAGCGCATAGCTTCTTAAGAGTTCAAAAATTACACGGTCTTTACAACACATCCGCAAAGAGAAGAAAGAAATGGCTTTGGGAAATTCAAATGGGGGGGGACACCATGCGAGGTGGCGACAGTCACGGGTCAGGAGCGGGAGAAGATGGACCTGAGCGCGACCTGATCCCGTCGTTTTTATCCTCTTCGATGCACCTCCTTCTTCCTCACTTTGTACCTCTTTGATGTGCAAGCTCTGTAGACGAGCTCATTCCTCAGTTGATGGAAGCATCCCCACGGGCATTAGGTGTCTTCTTTCCCTCAAAAACAGTTGCTTATTGTATGGATCTAAGCTCTCTTGGTCTTCAACCCCTGCAGCCAACAGAGCCTGAGTTGTGTAGGACATGAAATAGGGGGCTCTGATTGCTTGGCACCCATACCCAATGCCAAAGACACGTAGAGAAAACTGTTTCTCAATCAGAATTAGTCTTTTTGCACTTAGTGGGAGGGGGTGTCCACCACACAGTCTTGTAATAACTTTCATTGCAAACAATGGGAACTTTGCATTGTCCTTGGAGTATTCCTTGTGGTATATTATGATCTACAAAAAAATAGTAAAACATTTATGGGCCATAAGTAAGATGAGTACAATTGCCAAGTACTTGAATTGTTTCTACAAACCTTTTTGTGGTTGAAACGCCCGATGTAGTGAGACAACACCGCATCCTTGCCTTGTACTTCAGTGACAAACCCTTGCCGTGAGCCTCCCGCTCTTCTAAGGAAACTATCATCATACACTAGCACTTGTCAACAAAAAGATTGATCATGATATTTTATCACTGGGCCATCTCCAATACCATCTGAATGCCTTTAAAAACTACCATCTGATTCTCGTCCATTTCCAGCATCGACCTTCCTCACAAGTGAATAGACTGACTATTCATTACCTAAGGTCTGGGTGCCACGGGCCTATCCATGTTTTCCAAGCCAAGTTGTTTGTTGTCAATTGAAACTGCTCATCTGTTGGAAAATTGGCCTCTCCAAACTTCGCTTCATTGAATGTATCTTTGATCAGTTGCCACCTTGAAGTGAATTTTGAGTCGTGGACTCAATTGAAACTGCTCATCTGTTGGAAAAATTGCCTCTCCGAACTTTGCTTCATTGAATGTATCTTTGATCAGTTGCCACCCTGAAGTGAACTGTGAGTCATGGACAACTGTGTCAGCAATAAGATGTTGGTCCACTCCATCATCATCCACAAATTCCATGTCTGCCTCACAAAAATTTGCAATTGCAGCTAGATAGTAGTCCTCATGTATATTCAGCTCATGCATGATATCTATAAGCAGAACGTAGTGGGTGTCACCCGCCATAGCAAAGTTGGGAGTGAAATTCAGAGGCAAAGTCACTTCCTTATTTGGGCTTTCTTCCTTGCACCTTAAGGCTACATCCGCAAGAGAAGCAAGAGTTAAGCCCACATCAAATGTTTCCTTTCATACCTCTACCCACTCTTCTTCTCGGTCAAAATGCACCTCCACATCCTCTACCTCTTCCTTCTGTGCCAATGGACAACTACCGAAAGTTGTTGACTGGGAAGTCTCTGACTCACCATCAGTCTGCAAGTACAAGTAAGAGACAACCCCCTGGTAGAATTCCACTAAGCGACACTTTTTTAAGTGCTTCATACACCTATCTTGTACAAGCAGTGCATTCGAGGGACACTTTTCTAGACAACGATTGAGCCTCCTTGCTGCACTCTTGTCAGGGTCAACGTCGGCTGGGTGCACATATCTCATGCCATCAATTGTCATGGAATTGTCAGAAATGACTACCTCATACTGTTGCAAATGGGTTTGTAGGTACTCAAATGAGCAATCTATGATCCTCTGTATAGAAAACTCTACATTAAACATTCTTGATAGTTCTGGTGCACGGTGATGATCACGGACGCTGTATAAGAACGTGAATAGTTTTTCTTCATATGTATCCTTGCTCACATCGTCTGTCTCGAGGACTATGATCCCCATGATTGAAAGAAAAAGCAAGCCAAAACTAATATTCAAAATTGCATTGGTGTCATAACCAACAATATTGAGCCTAGAGTATCCCTCAAGGTCTATATTTGCTTGGTTTTGTCTCGTGCGCTAATGTCATAATAGGTGATGTCACTTGAGTCAGAACCAGGCGAATAGGGGCCCCAAGATTCTCCAAAGTTCCCTATTCGCTTGGTTTTGACCCAAGTTGAATTTACACTGTTCCCACATCCATTGGGAACAGGCGGATTGGAACAGAGCATTTAATGTTATCAGTAAATGCTCTGTATCCTCGCCCACATCGTCTGTCTCCAGGACTATGATCCCCATGTCTGAAAGAAAAAGCAAGCCAAAACTAATATTCAAAATTGGTCTATATTTGGTGTCATAACCAAGCAAATATTGGGCCTAGAGTATCCCTCAAGGTCTCTATTTGTTTGGTTCTGTCCCATGCGCTAATGTCATAATAGGTGACGTGACTAGAGTCAGAACCAGGTGAGTAAGGGCCCCAATAATCTCCGAAGGGCCCTATTTGCTTGGTTCTGACCCAAGTTGAATTTACGTTGTACCCACGTCCATTCGGAACAGGTGGATTGGAACATAGTATTTAATGTTATCAGTAAAAGATATATAGGCCTACTCACTACTATGCCCAAACATAGCATTGAATAACAACTTAGGCACGATCACATAAGGAGTAATTATTTCAACCATGCGGTGTGAGACTTCTAATCTTACCCTAACGACCACTCTTGGCCCTTGGAGTGTTGTTCCCCTTGTTCTCTAGCCCTGTAATGTAGTGGCTTCGGTGCGCATACAGTTAACAACACACAAGCGGGGGGAGAGAGAGAGAGAGAGAGAGAGAGAGAGAGAGAGAGAGAGAGAGAGAGAGAGAGAGAGAGAGAGAGAGAGAACCTATCTCTGCAATATCCAATGGCACCGAGTTGGATGGTGATGTCACAGGTTGCTTAGAGCAAGAACCAGAAGGTGGCTAGGAGGAAGAGGAAAAAAAGGCAAAGGCAAGGGCGATGGCAACGCGGCAGCAAAGGACTCAAACCAGTGGAGGTTGCTCAACGTAGGATTGTGAGAGGTGGCCAAGGGGAAGAGCGCAAAAAATTCAAAGGCAAGGGTGATCTGTTTGTTCTACTTGGAGATGGAGATCGCGACTGCAATGGCCATCTGCATCTGACTCTAAATGGTCACTCAAAAAAGGCACGTTGGTTGTGCTCACAAGGACAACCAGTTTGGGAGTAATAAATGGGCTCAGATTCCCATGCAGTACGATCTACCAACCACAATCTGAGGTGTAATCATGCACATAAGTGAAGTTGTCACCCTCGCCGAGGTAAGCATTCTAAGTTTAGAGGTAGTACCCCCACCAAACATTTTAACTATACCCTCACCCCAGATGAGCGCTCATGCAGTGAGCAAACAATAAATGCTTGAGTGCTCTTCTGCCTCTTTTTGCATCCTCTACTGCCCAGTGTTTAAACTCTGCCCCCGTCGACGCTACGTAGTAAGCAAACCGTCTCTTTTGTGCTCCCAACCCTTTTTGCGAATCTCCTCTTACTCTCTAGTGCTCCTTCTTTTTGTGCATCCTCCTCTTACTCCTGTTCTGCAGCGCTTTAGTGACACAGACTCTACACACGGTGAAGAGGTATGCTACTACACTTTTGTGCACTTGTATTTTGTGAGGTCAACACCAAGCGAATAAGGGAAGTAAAACTCTGTTCGTTGCACCTATTCGCTTGGTACTAACCATCATCTTTATTAATGATGTTTGCTATTATACTTTTTTGAGTTCAGTACAAAGCAAATAAGGGAAGGCAAACTCTATTCGTTGCACCTGTTCGCTTGGTACTGACCATCGTTGCACCTGTTCGATTGGTACTGACCATTGTCTTTATTAATGATGTTTGCTATTATACTTTTCTGAGTTCAGTACAAAGAAAATAAGGGAAACCAAACTCTACTCGTTGCACCTATTTGCTTGGTATTGACCATCGTCTTTATTAATGATGTTTGCTATTATACTTTTTTGAGGTCAATACCAAGTGAATAAGGAAGGAAATTTCTATTTGTTGCACCTGTTCTCTTGGTACTAACCATCGTCTTTATTAATGATGTTTGCTATTATAATTTTTTGAGGTCAGTACCAAGCGAGTAGAGGCAATACAACCGTATTTAGTGCACTTCTTTGCTCGTGCTAAGCCTAGAAATCGTAAGTCCCTTGTGAAACAAATGACATGTAGTTTTCTATTATGCTAGGGCTAGATTAAACAGTAGGACACGATCACGGGTCGAGAGAAATGACACAGATAGGTAGACTGAGCCAGCCGATGAGGGGAATGAGCAGGCCAGGGTAGACCTTGAGACGGTCATTGAAGAAACAGAGATAGTTATGGAGGAACCAACTATGAAGCAAAATGAGCAAGGCATGGAGTATTTGGAGCCTGTGCCTATAAGGGAGGAGCCTGTGCCTATAAGGGAGGAGCGTGTGCCAGTAAGGGAGGATCCTGTTAGGGAGGAGCCTGTGCCATTAAGGAAGGAGAATGAGGCAGTCGTGGATGAAGCTCAAGAATGGCAATCGAAAGGCTCTGCTTCACAAGGGCCATCCAACAAGGAGCCTTTATCAAAGGAGTTGATTATTTTAGAGAAAATCAACGAAGAGAACGAAGAGGAGTTGCAAGTTCTGATTAGCATAGCACCTCTGCATGCACAGATACTGTTTGCTTGGAAGGTCAGAGGAGGCCTGCATTTTCAACCTCGATCAACAAAACTTCCTGCGCAGCACTTTCTCCAACTCCAACGCAACGGATGTGGTCGTCAACATTGCTATGTGGTACTTATCAAGCTCTTTATAAGTCATACTCGGTTCATTAAATGGCTCACTTTTGCTAAGACATGGGTCAATACCAGGTGAGTAGGTGGCTTATGGAATTGGATAGTTATACCACTGCTCGGTATTGACCCATGTCTTAGATTCGTCAACGTTGCTATGTGTTACATCTCAAGCTTTTCTTTATAAGTCATCCTTGGTTCATCACTATCGCTAGACCATGGGTCAATACCAAGCGAGTAAGTGGCTTATGGAATTGGATAGTGATACCACTTGCTCGGTATTGAACCATGTCTTCGCGGTAGTCATCAATGTTGCTATGTGTTACGTCTCAAGCTTCTCTTTATAAGTCATGCTTGGTTCATTAGATGTCTCACTACCGCTAAGACATGGGTCAATACCAAGCAAGCTCAAGAATGAAAAAATAAAGTAAAATGAAGGGATGCCTTTGGGGGCTCGTCTCTGCTCGTGAGAGAGAAGAGGGAGATGGAGTTCCATTTGTGCCTTGCCGGCTCTGCTGAGAGAGAGCATGTTGTGAGCAATCTTGAGCACCTCGAGTATTGTGTGGGTGTGTGTGTGTGTGCATAGGAGATGAGAAGATCAAGAGAGGAAACCTCTCTGCTTCTTGCATAGCAAGGGCTTTGCCTTGAGCATAAACAAGCAAGAGAGGGAGCCTGTAGCATTTTGTGTGGAGAAACGAGGAGACAGAGAGATCCTCTCTGTGTGGGAAATCGAGGGAGGGAGAAAGAGGACTTGGCCCGCTAAAAATCAAAACAAAGAGAGAGAGTATTACCCTCTAGAAAATCGAGAAAGAGAGGGGGCTCGTCTGTGGGCTGCCGAGAGCAAGAGGAGAGAGAAAGAGAGAGTTTGTCTTTGCAGTGCTTTGAAGAGGGAGAGACAGTCCCTGAGAGGGCTGCCCCTTTGTTGACGAAAAGAACCTAAGAGAGAGAGGGTTCAGCCCTACAACAAACGATAAGGAGGGGCTCAGCCCAGCTGTGTGCTGCAGAAAGTTGAAGAGAAAAAGAGGGGCTCAACCCTGCTTTGTGTGAGAGAGAGGAAGAGAGAGAGAGAGGGAGCGAGCCCTTATCTCTGCAGAAATTCGAAGAGAGAGAGGGTTTCCCCTTGCTGCACGTCGACAGAGATAGGGAGAGAGGATTTTTAAAAAAAAGGAGAAGCTTTAATTTAACTAAAATATACAAGGGGGATTCCCCACATGAAAGAGGGAGAGTGAGAGAGAGAATCTCTCCATGCGGGCTAGAAAGAGAAAAAAAAGAGTGATTGGGAAAGAGAGAGGGCTTTGCACTAAGCACAAACGAGCTTGGGTCAGAGAGAGAGAGAGAGAGAGAGAGAGAGAGAGAGAGAGAGAGAGAGAGAGAGAGAGAGAGAGAGAGAGAGAGAGATAGATAGATAGATAGATAGATAGTTCTATTATCGTCCTGGGAGGTCAAATATGACCTATGGGACCAAATGAACATGTCACGTGGTGTGGGTGGAGTTCATAAGTGACTCTCGATGCTCAAAAATGGCTGAAATGAGCGTCACAATAGAGAGTCCACATCGTGGTTGGGAGAGGAAGGTATGTAGGGAGAGCTCATGGCTGAATATATGGGGAAAAGAGGACCTAATGTGGTCAAAAGCTGAGCACTCAAGTAGTGTGTGGTACTCACTCTCTCGCACTTGACGAGGGCATAAGGTGCAAAGCCGATGACACTCCTCGCCAGTGCCCCAACGTCCTGTCTCGCAGCGTAGTGAATGGGAGCTAAGACGAATGGAGGCAATGGTGCGGATCGCACTCAACGGGATGGGCTCAAGGATATAGGAATGGGTTCGGCTACCTCGTTCCGAGAAGAAGAGAGATTTGTAGTTTGGGGCAACGTGTGTGGTGTAATGGCTGAAGCGAGAACCTCCGGATTTCTCCCAAGCCATGATACATTGGCGTTGTAAGAAGGCCTCATTAACTTGGGAGTCGATCGACGCATCCTTGACCAAGTGACATGCATCCCATCTTCCAAACCATTTCTTGATATCAAGCATCCACCCCGAACTTAGTATTTTGCTCTTGCATGTCTTTTGAACCTTTTGACTTGCTTCATATGCGATTCTAGGAAGTCGAGAGAGAGAGAGAGAGAGAGAGAGAGAGAGAGAGAGAGAGAGAGAGAGAGAGAGATAAGTTCTCTCAGTATTGGGTCTGAGAGGAAGAGAGAGAAGTTGAGAGAGAGCGTTAAAGTGCCAAAAGTGTGAGTGAGAGAGAGCGAATTTGCATCCAAATTAAAGGGGAGAGAGTGGCTCACCGTCAAGCGGTGAGAGGTGCTCTCCCACTATTTTTGATTTCACTTGCAGATTTCAAGAATTATTACAAAGACGGCCATCGACGCTTCGACTACGCCAAACCACACAAGCGACAGCGCAACGATCGCCATTAAAGTGAAGACTCCTTACTTAGCTATTCGTACACTTCACGCACTGTCATTTTCATATAGCCACTCGTAGAAAACTTCCATGAAAAGTTGTAATTTAACAAAAATAGTGAACCTTTGTAAAATCTAATCCTCGACGGTCGTGAGAATCACTCTGAGCATCGCCATTGAGTTTCGACTTTCGAGGCACCTTTTCTCTCCTTCGCTCCATTTTGATATAAAAACAAAGCAAATATTTGTAAAAGCGATTTATGCTCAGACATCATAATATAAACACAATTTGTGTACATTCTCATTGTGTCGGTTTGTAAGCATCCACTATAACATTTTGTTACAAATCTTCCCCATATTTGTGCCTGTGTCGTGTTTGTATTTGCAAGCGGGTCTATACTCCAACCACTCCAGCGTTCCTTGGTAGCGGACATTTAGCACATTATTTTATCTCTAAGTTCCGTCCATCTTTCTCATTGGGTTTTCGGGGGCTCCATTTTGCACTTATCATATATCTTTGTTGGGTATTTGGGGGGGTTTTTTGGGTCTTTTTCCTCTTCGCCTTGCCTATCCAGATATTTACCAGACAGTGGCACGCTTGGTGGGACCTTGACTTAGTCGAGGTTCTGCGACACAAACCTACTTGGAAGGGGACGTATGCAGAATGATAAAGAGTGGCGAGAACATCTTAGGGAGAGTGAGCGAGCTAAGAGGTATCATAGAAGGGAAAAGGAAAAAGCATTACAAGGTCATTCTAGCCCTGCAACGCCTTCACAACAACAGATTCCAAAAGTATCAACTCCACCAAGGAAAGGTTCATCGGGTACCTCACTTTCTGTCCATATTTCCATCATGGCCCAAACCTTTGCAATCTAGTCACCCCTAGTGTTACTAGCTAATCTCGCTCGCCCTGATGCACTACTCATCCCACATGCTGACATTTCATGGGTCGCCCTTGGAAGATCCTGCTGCCCATGTAAACAATTTTAAAATTGCTTTTTTGACATCGCATATTGTCGAGGAGGGACATGTAATGACTTATTTTAGCACCACACTAAAAGGGGAAGCTTCGAATTGGTTTTCCAAGCACCAAAAAGCAAATTCTATTCCTAGTTTTGCCGATTTTGAGCAAAAATTCGTAGCTGCTTTTCGCAAACCTCCAAATTTTTTTTCATTTTTTGAGCAGTTACGCTCCTTTAAGCAAAATTATCCGCATGAAAGCATCGAGCAAGCCGCCACCAGGTTCATGAATTTTCTCGACCATTATACTCCCACTTTTAACATTGATCTGCTTACCATCATGGAATCATTTCTTAGAGGGTTGCATCCTAGTATTCAAATTTTAGTGAGGACTCAGGGTCCACAAGATTTAAATACTGCTATCACATCTGCTGCTGTTAATGTGGAGAGTTCCTACAGGTGCGCTTATGAACCATGGCTAGCACCACATCATATTACCCATGGCTAGCACCACACTCTTTACCCATGTCCACTCTGATTTTATCTTACCAGCCCCATCTTATGTACCCCAATTACAATTGACACCCCCTCTGCAATTACCCCCTGCTACCCACTCCAATTTCAAGCTACACGATCGCCTCTTTCACTCCCAACACCCACACATGTTATACACACTTCCTCTTCATCCACCTCTCCACATCTCCCGGAACCAGTTTCTTGATCACACTCCCCAACCTTTTGTGACTTATCCTCAATCTACTTCTACCACTGCACCTTCCATGCATCACAAGGGTGGGGATGGTTATGAGAGCACTGCATACATGAACCAGTTAAATGAAAACATGCAAGCTGCGACTCTAGATGTGAAATTTTTGAAGCGCCAACAAAATTTGTTGTCCGCTCGCCGCCCTGAGCCTAATCCCACTAAGATTGTGTGTCGTGCTTATGGCGTAGCCGGCCATCTTTCCAAAGACTATCCCACAATCATCTGCACTTATGAGAGATGTTTGGGAAAGGGGCATACTGAAGAAAATTGCTATATTAAGATGCACCACATGATGAATAACAATTCTACAATACCACCTCCAGGTACCATGAACCATCGTAGCGGGAATGAGAGACCCCCAGGCCCTAGTTTACACTTTTACAAAGAGGGTCTCCTAGTTCTCCAACCATGGCTTCTTCTAGTTTGGCACCCACAACAACCAATAATCCATCAGTTAATATGATTGATTCTGTTGCATTGCCTGTGCATGTCATTACACGAAAGGCAAAAGGGAAAATTGTTGAGGAGGAGAGAGACCCTACACCCGATGTTGCTACCACCCACCCACCCACCCGTGTAGCTGTTCATGTTCTCGACCCTTTGCCCCAACCTCGTCATGTTCGTATTCACCCTAACCCAAGTAAATTATTCCCTCCTATACCTTCTTTCGACCTTGTTGATGCTCTTAATTGAGTGGAGTTTACCATGTCCCTACCACAATACCTTCTCACTTCTCCTTCTAGCCGTGCCCTTTTGAGAAGGTACTGCAGAGATTTGGGTTCTTCAAAGAGGGTGATTCATATTCTTCCTGATGTTCAAAAGGTGGATTCCCTTCTTGCTGAGAGAGAGTGTCCCCGAGTGGAGTGCATGATCCACCAACTTGTGATCCCACATACTATAGTTGACGGCGGGTCGGGCGTCAATGTTTTGAGTTACACAACCTGGGCAGTACCAGATTCTTTTTGGGGAGACCTTGGATATGGCGAACCAATTGCATCATTGATATCCCTAGAGGATAGTTGTTGTTGGGTCGAGGATCTTCACGGATAGTTCTGCCAGCTTACCCTTCTTCTATTACAAGTCCTGGGGTTAATTTAAAAATTGAGAGTGATGCTGATGATGACCGTAGTTCTACTTCTTCTTGTACACCTAGTTCTTATTATATTTACCCTGAAGCTATTGAGATTACCCTTGATGAAAATGTGGAGACTCCACCTCTAGCTAAAGAGGAAGACACTATGAGGGTTCCTATAAAAGGGGAGGACAAATTGGTGCTTTTGGGTGCTTCTTTAGAGTCACCATTAAGGGAGGAGGTTATTTGTTTATGTCAGGAGTACCATGACATTTTTGCATGGGATTACACGGAGTTGAAAGGTTTCCCACCCGAGTTAGTTGTGCATCAAATCCCACTTAAGCCTGGTGCTGTTCCTGTACGTCAATGTCAATGTCGGTTACTAGAGCATTATAGAGAGGGGGTTTATATGGAGATCAAAAAACTTTTAGAGGCTGGGTTAATCTTTTTCGTGGATAACACTGAGTGGGTTTCCCCTATTGTTGTTGTACCTAAGAAAAACAAACAACTGCGTATGTGTGTTGATTATAAACAGCTTAATATGGCTACCATCAAAGACTACTACCCTTTGCCTTTTATTGGACCAGATTTTAGATGCTTTAGCTAGGAGGGAGATTTATGGATTTATGGATGGGTTCTCAGGATACAACCAAATGGATGTAGCTGATGAAGATAAGTTTAAAACCACTTTTACCACCATCTTTGGGACATTTTCATATCATGTCATGCCATTTGGGTTATGCAATGCTGGGGCGTCTTATCAAAAGTATAAGCATGAGATTTTTCGTGGTGACCTTAAAGAATTTCTCAAAGTATTTATGGATGACATAGGTGTGGGGACCACTTGAGCCAATTTTCTTAAAGCCCTCCACTATGTGTTTCAAAAAGTGGCGAGAGAAGTCCATTGCATTGGATGCTCGCAAGTGTGTGTTTGGAGTTTCCTATGGCATTTTATTGGGCCACCTTATTAGTGCACATGGGATAGCTATGGACCCTACAAACGTAGAAACCCTCCTTGAATTTCCTGCACCTACCACTGTTCGTCAGGTTAGGGGTTTTCTTGGGGCTGCTATGAATTATAGCCGCTTTATTAAAGATATGGCTCAAACTTTTAGAGGC
This sequence comes from Adiantum capillus-veneris, assembly GCF_014529385.1. Classification (NCBI taxonomy): domain Eukaryota; kingdom Viridiplantae; phylum Streptophyta; class Polypodiopsida; order Polypodiales; family Pteridaceae; genus Adiantum; species Adiantum capillus-veneris. Next base: position 170,281,065 of record NC_140934.1, on the reverse strand, counting down.
TGGGTTAATCTTTCCCGTGGATAACACTGAGTGGGTTTCCTCTATTGTTGTTGTATCTAAGAAAAACAAACAGCTTCGTATATGTGTTGATTATAAACAGCTTAATATGGCTACCATCAAAGACTACTACCCTTTGCCTTTTATTGATCAGATTTTAGATGCATTAGCTAGGAGGGAGATTTATGGATTTATGGATGGGTTCTCAGGATACAACCAAATGGACGTAGCTGATGAAGATAAGCTTAAAACCACTTTTACCACCATCTTTGGGACATTTGCATATCATGTCATGCCATTTGGGTTATGCAATGCTCGGGTGTCTCATCAAAAGTATAAGCATGAGAGTTTTCGTGATGGCCTTATAGAATTTCTCAAAATATTTATGGATGACATAGGCGTAGGGACCACTCGAGCGGGTTTTCTTAAAGCCCTCCACTATGTGTTTCAAAAGTGTCGAGAGAAGTCCATTGCATTGAATGCTCGCAAGTGTGTGTTTGGAGTTTCCTATGGCATTTTATTGGGACACCTTATTAGTGCACATGGGATAGCTATGGACCCTACAAAGGTTGAAACCCTCCTTGCATTTCCTACACCTACCATTGTTCTTCAGGTTAGGGGTTTTCTTGGGGCTACTAAGCATTATAGCCTCTTTATTAAAGATATGGCTCATCTTATTTTACCACTTAATACCATTTTGAGGGTTGAGCAAAAGTTTATTTGGGGACACCTCAAGAGACTTCTTTTTCTTCCCTTAAAAGTGCATTTACTAAGGCCCCTATTCTTAAGCCACCAGATGCTTCCAAACCTTTTCATTTATTTTCCACTTGATCACATTCAGTTTTATCTAGCTACATTGCCCAACTTTATGATAAAAAAATGCATCCCATTGCATATTATAGTCGCAAGCTTAAAGACGTAGAGACACGCTACATTTGGGTAGAACGAGCTTGTTTAGCTATTGCTGAGAGTGCTGGGAAGTTTCACACATATTTATCCATGCAGCACTCCATTATATATGTGACAAAGGACTCATTACAACTTATGATGAATAAGTTGGAGCCCCCTGAACGTATCATGCGATGGCTTGTTGAGTTGAAGACCTTTAATTATGTACTTAAATCCAAACCTCCTGCATTGCAAAAGCTTGTGGATTGCTTGGCTGATGTGTCTCCGTGTGCTGATGAGCCTCTCGTGCCTGAACCTAACTTTTTTCGCACTAAGCCTTCTCGAGAGTGGTATGACCAAATTGCTCACTATTTGTCTACCCTAGAATTCCCCCCAGACATGAGTAAGGCTACTAAGAAAAGATTAGTTACCCATGCACAAAAATTTTCCATTATTGATGGGTCTTTATATCAAAAGGGGTTTGAGGGCATTTATCGCCGTTGTATTGCACAGGAAGAGATCCCTCATATTCTAAAATAATGTCATGATAGTGCATGTGGGAGGCATTTTGCAGGGAAGTTGACTGCATTGAAGATTTTGAGAGCTGGTTACTGGTGGCCTAGTGTGTTTAAGGACTCCTTTGAGTGGTGTAAGAGGTGCAATGTTTGCCATAGAGCCACCCACCTTGGGAATCGTTTGCGCCCTAACAATCCTATTATGGACACATTACCATTAATTTAAGAAGTGGGGCATTGATTATGTTGGGCCTATCACTCCTACATCTAAGCATGGGAAATCCTACATCATTGTTGCAACTGATTACATGACAAAGTGGTCTGAGGCTAGAGCGGTGAGGAGTGATGATGCACGCACTACTGCTTCATTCTTGATTGAGCATGTTATTTGTCGTTTTGGGGCATCAGTAGAACTTGTATCCGATAGGGGGACACATTTTTTAAATGATGTTCTTGAGGACCTCACTTCTTATTTTAACATTATACATGATAAAACCACCCCGTACATGCCTTCTACCAATGGGCAAGTTGAGAGCACTAATAAGACCCTAGTCACTATTTTGAGGAAAACAGTGGATATGAACAAATGAGATGGGATGAGAAACTAGCAGCGGCTGTGTGGGAATATAACACTACTTTTAAGGAGGCCACATGTTTCACTCCTTTCTCTTTGGTCTATGGTCAAGAGTGTGTGCTACTAATTGAGCACGATCTTGCCACTTTGCGGTTTATGCATGCACATTCCTTGCCTTTGGAAGAGAGTTTGGGGACATTAGAGCACCTAGATGAGTGGAGATTGAGGGCATATTTACACCAAGAGGCAGCAAAGAAGCGTCAAACAAAACAAAGAGCAAAGAAGGCTAAAACCTACAACTTTGAGGATGGGCAATCAGTTCTCTTATATGATGCACGCCATAAGTTATTCCCCGGGAAGTTGAGCCATGTGTGGTGTGTTGGACGAATACGCCGCGACGGACGTCAGCACAGCGAGAACTCACCTAACATGTAATGTCAGTTAAGGACGAAGCTCGACCCGCAGGCACGTGGAAGCAAGCATAAGATGTCAACCTACACTCGACCGACTCCTAACTAATTCCTACAGAGGTCTCTACCAATTTTCTAAGTCGCACAACACCATATTAATGAATTTGGGAATTTCTCAATTCCCACTTTCAACAAGAGCTTAAGATTTGACCACATGGCCAAATCTTAGCCAAATTTTTTAGAGCATGGCTTGGTAGATCTTTTCAAGTGTACTACCTTATGGAAGGTTTTGGTCTTAAAAACCAGTTTGCAATTTATCCACATGACCAAATATTCAAGAGATTGATGATTCCCAAATTGGCCCTAAAGTCTCAAACTCTCTAATATGGTGTTGCACCCTTCAAGAGTGCATAAGAGGAAACTTCCTACAACGCTTTCTAGAGCCAAACACCCATCAAACAATCTCGAAACACCATAGAACTTGAAGGAGACCCTACTAATACCAATAGGTCGCTCTCCCTAAGGTCTATGAACCAAAATACCAACCCAAAACACCTGGTGCAGAAACACGTAGGATGTCTGGCCGAAATCTGTAGGTCTTCGTTTCCAAAATCTAAAGTGCCTAATGTGTAGCTCTACTCAATGTGAACACGTGGATAGGATGCAGTGCAAAATTTGACAACGTATGCTCACCCAAACACCCGATGAAGCTCGAAGAAGGAGCTCGCAAAACCGGACCGTACGCGTGCAATGTAGGTATCGACGCGTAGCTCTCTTTGGGGGAAACACACTGCACTTCTCCACACTCGATTCCGACCACCGGAGCACACGTAGCGTCAAGATGAAGCTCACACTCTCTCTCTCGTACACAGTACGCTCATCACAGACATCAAAACTTGTTTTTAAAATGACAAAAGGTTTTTTCATTAAGGTCAAAAAGTGGTATATATACCTTACAATTTCTCAAACCCTAAAGTTCAAAAATCAACCATCTACTCAATCTAACTATCAAAACTGGGATACAATCTGGAAACTTCTATAAGTCCCAATATTTACAAGGTGAAAAATCAGGTTTTTCTCAATGAATGAATAATTACAAAAATAATAATCCTCTGAGTAGTTAGTGTCGTGGGGTGTGTCCAGCTTCTAACACTCCCCCCCTCCTTGCTCATGTCGTCCCCAACATGGCCGTTGATCTGCTTCTTCATTGTATCATTTCTCGCATCTTTAGCAGAGATTCGTATCTAGCATGAAGGTTCATCATTGTCGGGCCAAAAATGTCAGTATTTATGGTGAAGAAGCCCGTGTAGAACGCTTCTTCAAAAGCCTGGAGGTGATAGGAGGGTAGAAAAATTATCCTCTGATACATGGCATGTATCACCTCCTTGGAAGGCTGACCAGACAGATCATAAGTGCATCTGTATGTATCTTGGAAGAAAAAGATACTGTCGGTCACCTGTCCTGGCTTGAAAGTCTCGAACACTGCTAAGAGGGTTCTGCAGATTTTCCTCATCATAATGCATGTAAGGTCAGGTGAGCCAGTGAACAACTTGATGGCGCCCGTTAGGGTTTTCACCATGTATTGGACACTTATTCTCTCACCTGCCTTCAAGCCCGACAGCTTAGGGTAGATCAGCCAAGTGGGTTGGCTCCTTTGCAAAATTTCGTGCGCTTTCCACGCCCTAATCCTTGGTAGAGGACAAAAGCTTAGATTGTCTCTAATATTTTTAGGTGCCTCTACCAAGTGGATTAGGTATTGTGGGTACCTTGTAAGCCAAGCCTTCCTCCACTTTGGCTGAGAATCCACAATGAGCTTGACCCCTTCTGGTTTTGAGGTATCTGCATTGTAAAGGGGTACGGCTGGCTCTTCTCTCATCCGCTTGTTTATGGTAGCTACCTCATATTTCAACAATGGATATGGGAGAGAGGGTTGAAGCCACTCGCGTCTGAGGTTGCTGGCGTCGATCTTCTGAATGGTCATAGACTTGAAGACCCTCTGCTCCCATTCCAAGGCTTCCTTTGTGGTTTCTCTGAGCTCCACCTCTATTGCTTTACGCAATTTTTCTTCCTCTTCTTGTGTTAGATTCTGTGGCTCTTGAGAGGATCCTTCTAGGATTTCCTCTTGCATAGGCGTGTCCACCGGATCTGCCACATTTTCTAAGTCAATTCCCTCATTGGCAGCTGGCCCTGTGCTCTCTGGCTCTCCTCCTTGCTCTCCTTTCAAATCTTCAATTTGCGTGAGGAGGTTTTTCTTTTCTGTTTCAGCTTCTTCGCCCATGTTCACGAGGAGGTCATTAAGTTCGACGTTTATTCTTTCCGCCTCCTCGAGCTTTCTCTTCATGCTTTCCACTTCCTCTTGCAGGACTTTCTGGCCTTCTTCCATTCTCGTTTGCATGACTATAGATCCTTCTGCCATCATCAATCTCTGCTTTTTCTCTAGAGTCAGCTCTTTCTGAAGTTCTTGCATTTGCTCTTCATAGAGTTGACTCTCAGTCGTGATTTGAGTCGAGCTAGTAGCTCTGACTCTGGCAGGTGATGCTCGTAGCCTTTGGATGGTTTGATCTTTTACTTTTAGTTGGTCCTTGATCTCAAGGACCTCATCCTGGCTTGCTTCTTGATCTATCTCTGCTCTTTCCTTGGCGTTCCTCATGGCTTCTACTTCTTTAGATTCTTCTTCCAGCTGTAGTGTCAGATTATCTCTTTCCTTCTCGGCATCTAGCAGTGACTTGCTGAGCTGCTGACACTCTTCTTCAACTGCTTGCATTCTTTTTGCGGCTACTTGATTGGCTTCCTCCATTGCCTGGCAGCTTTGTAGTGCCCTTGCTAAGCTGGCTTGTAGCTCAGCTTCTCTCTCCTTTTGCCTTTGGCTTTGTGCTTACAGAGAATCTACTTCCATTTTGATCTTTTCTTCAGTGGCCTTGAAAGCTGTCATCTCTTTCTCTGAAGCCATGGTTTGCGCTCTCAATCCTGTTAGCTTTGTCATCACCACGTCCCAGTCATTGGAGGGCGGGTGCAGGTCCACTGTATCTGTAGCAATTTCCTTTAACTCCACTAGCTTGATGCCTTGCATCTGTTCTTTAGGCCTTGTCCTGGCCAAGTCGAATGCAACTATGGCGGCTTCTTCCTTCATATATCCTGCAGCTAGCAGGTCCAAAAATGCATAGTAAGAATCATCTAATTCTTTTTGCTCACTTTGATGCTTAGCCTCTTCTTTTGCCTCTAGTTCTCGTCTCTGCTCTTGCTCTTCTGCTTGATTTTCTTCTTGTTTGACCTCAGCCTCCTTATCTTCTGGTGGAGGGCTGTTAGGAGGTGGTGATGGCTGTGGGCTGGGTTAAGGGCTGGCCAGTAGAGATGTTGGCTTGCCCTTTAAATCCCTGTCTGCTTTAGTTTTTTTTTCTCTTTCTTGGCTCTCTTGCTCATCCAGCAGTTTCTGCCGTAGTTGTTGTACTTCTTCCTCTGTGAAAGGGACGTGTGGAATGTTCTCTGATGCAGCATCAAGAATCTCAAAATTCTTGATATAGTCTTCAAATCGGTCCCTTTGCACTCTTCTGGATGATCCTGACATAGACTCTAGAGATGGCTTCCAGAGTTCTCTTAAATCACCCTTTAGGGCTCTCTCTGCTCGAAAGCTCTCCATCAGCCTCTCTAGTCTTTCCGCTTTCTGTGACCTTGTTTCTTTGGCCGGCACTTGGGAAAATTCCTTCTTCCCTTTCTTCTACTCGGGCTGCTCCTCTTGGAATGGCTCTAGCCATCTTTTCAGTCTTGTAGCCACCTTTGGTGCTCTTTGCGGCTCGTCTTCCTTGTCTTCTTTTAACCTCAGCCAATCATTCTGAGATGGGGGGTCACGCCACCTTCCTTTTGCGTGTAGTGCCCCATAAATCACCTTGGTGATTAGTTCTCCTGGCACTATATAGGTTGGCTTCATGTTGCCCATCTTTACTAGGTTGTCATGTATATATGCCGCATAGTTGATTATCTTTGGGGTGCCTTTCGTCATTGCCCACGTGAATGTCGTGGCAATTGCACCTGGTGGTATTCTGTACTTTTGTGGCGTCTTGGTGCACATGTGGAAGTACTGGTTGTATAACTGGCTCATGATTGCCACTCTTGGGTTGGAAATATCTTCAAAGGTGTAATTCCCCTTCTTCTCTTTGTACACCTTGACCTCATCCCTTCTTTTTGTTACACTATCCCCCTCGTTGGAGAGGTCTAGTGCATCTGCTACCACCCACTCAGTGATTATTATCTCTGTTTCTGGTCTGCCTTGTAAATTTGTTACTTTGGCCACTCCATCCTCTTTGATGCTTGTCACGAACTCCCAGACTCTCTTGATGTCCACCCCTGCCGGTATTGCTTCAAAGTAGTTGTGGAGATCAATCTTCTCCAAGTATCCGGCCATCTTTCTTCATACAAACTCATTGAGTTCTCTCGGCAGCATTGGTAGCTCAATAACATTGCCTTCAGTGTATTTGAACACTCCTTGGTCGATCTTTAGGTCGTTGGACTCTAACAGATCTTCTTGTATCCATGTGTTGGTGGGATTTAGTGTTCCTTCTGGAATGACAAAGGGTTCCACTTCTTCCAGGTAATCCTTGATGGTCATTCTTCTCTTCTTTGTCGGTGATTTCGCGGGCTGCCATAGATCCTGTTGCACTAAGTAGTCCGAAGTTAGCATTTTTTCCATATTAGCTGCGAAACTGAGTTTTACTTATCCAAATGACTTGAAAATTGAAAATGAAGCTTAGAAGGAACTTGTTAAGCTGTGCATGTGCTCACAGTGCAAATCTGGCCAAAAATTTTCATCTAGACATCCTACGCGTAGGATGTCTTTTTCATCAGAATTGGTTCATACTTGATATGCTGGTAGTGTATGGCTCATGTAACATGGCTATATGCTTGGATTTGGATTTGGATATCAAAAAGTGGATTTTTGGGCTGATTCAGGCTTTAGGTCACAATATGGGTAGACAGTCCATCATAGGTAGCAATTGATGTCCAAATGGGTTGAAAATTGGTATATGGGCTTATTGCACCATGGTATTGGCTCCCATGATGTCACTCTCTGCACAGAAGGCTAAATTTATGATGGAGACATCCTACGCGTAGGATGTCTTTTTCATCAAAATGACATGAAACTTGTCGTGTGGGTAGTCCTTGGCCTATGGAACATTGCTATGTTCTTGGATTTGAATTTGGACAAGGTTTGATGCTTGTAAGGGCCTGTATGATGTTTTTGGGCTCAAAAAGTGTATCTTGATAGTGTTGGGGGTCAAAAATGATTAGAATGGCTTAAAAATTGATATATGAGCTCCTGATGATGAGGTGATTGGATCTGGAATGATCAAACATCCCCTGCTGGTCAAAAAAGTCAAATAGACATCCTACGCGTAGGATGTCTATTTCATCATTTTTTTCTTCTGACGACACAGATTGGTTGTTGATGTGTTGGTGAATGTGTTGTGCAAGTTTCATTGGATTTGGACAAGATTTGGTAGGTCTATGGCCCATTATTGCCTCTATGCCCTAACTTTGCGTTTTTTCATGCATATGAAGTCAAATTTGGTCCAAATGTGATGAGACTTGGTGGATAGCTTGTAATTGTCATTCAAAAAATGTGCATGATGAAAATTGTTGGTGATTGTGCCTAGAAGTTCCCTTGAGACATCCTACGCGTAGGATGTCTACTGGTGATTTTTTCATGGGTGGTGCTCCCAGTGCTTGCCCTTGGTCCCCCTAAGTCCCTTTTGAGCCTAATTTCAACAAAAAAGTCAAATGGATAGAGAATAACTCCCTGTGTGGACTTCAGAGCCTCCAAGCCGTTTTTTGACTTTTGGAGTGCTTCTTGGCGATGAATTTTCTTGATGTTGGTTTCCATAGCTTCCCGATCCCTTGGGGATCCTTGTCGTATGGTTTTTGTTGACTTTGGCTTCATCGGAGCTCCATTTGGCAATTTGTCGCTCTAGAAGCACCCGTGGTTGCGTTTACATACCTTCGATAATTTGTGGTGTTCTACCACCATAGGGATTGGTTGTTGATGGTCTAGGAAGGCCGCTCGTGAAGTTTGGTGGCAAACGGGCTTGCGGTTTGGCCACAAGAGCAATTTGACGCTTTGTGTGTTTGATGTCGTTTCTGAAGTTTAGTGCCACTTCGGGTCACTTTTTGGTCATGTGGGTCATATAGACTTGCCGAGCATGTCGAGATGCTCCTACCCCTGAATTTTGGTAGCATTTGGTCGCCGTTTCGCCGATTTCCCATTTGGTGGCCTCTTGCGGGTTTCTGGGAATTAGTTTTTTTTTTCGATGGTTTCCTACTGCCTTTGGATATCCACGACTGGTCTCCTAAGCTAGGGTAAGCTACCGATGAATTCTTGTTTCTTTCAGGTCAGCCGTTAGGCCGCCGTCTCTACTTGTAGGTCTCTACCGCCCGCTTTGTGTGTGACCCCTACGCTAGTTTTCGCGACATAATGACAAACATGCGCGAAAAGCTCAAGGTGGTGAGCCTACCTCTCATGTCTAGAGCTCGTCGGGTAGTCGTGCACGTCGTAGAAGCTGCTAGAAGGTCGGTCCGCTCTAGGTGGCAGAAGCTCTCTCCACAAAGTCAATAGTGAGAATGAGCTAAAAATGGGGTGAAAATTTCTTATAATGGAGGTTCCCGAACCACTTTTCATGAAATTTGACATGTGCTCCTATCTTCTTGCGAGATGCGGTTTAGGCTCAAAAATTTCTTGATTTGGACTCCATTTGCTCTGTTTACCAGAAATTTGGCATTTTGGTCTAAACCTGGCCAAAACACGCTTTCCGCTCCAGTCTCATAATTGCACCCCCACTATACCATAGGTTGTCCTATAGTCACTGATCATCCCCATATTTTTTTTTTCATTACGACTGTTTTTTGTATTTTTGAAGTTTTTTTGCCGAAAATTAGCAAAATTAAAAGGAAAGTAGCAAATCAAACCCAAAAAATCCCCATAAATCCTAATAAATCACAAAAATCACCGCAAAACATTATATACACTTACATGCAATTTTTATGGCCGGATTTTTCCGTTTTACCAATATTTTGCCCGAAAAATGGCTATTTCTACTTATATACACACACCTAGGGGCTTGATTTGGCGTTTGGCCCCATATACTTGTAGATACATGCTGTATAAAGGCATATGTACTTGGGTTACTTCAAAAAAAATTTCAATCAAATAACAACCCTTAAAATAGTCAAAAATCATGCCCTTTTTTGTTGTTTCTGTTATTGGTTCCGCATTTGAGAATGCCTCCCCCCCTCCTAGCCGGAGTCCTCCCAGACGACAAGGTATCGCCTCGGAGTATGTGCCGTGCATAGGTTGAAAAAGTTGTGCTAATGCTTGGCCGATTAATGTGGCCCTACTTTATGCATACTCGGTCAATGGTTTTTTTTTATGTTTTTGGCACACGCTTGTTTGCCACTGGTTTTTTGTTGATTGGCATCCGCATAAGTCGGTTTTCCTTTTTGAAATGCAGCTGTCTGCCTTCCGTTGTTGCTTGTACTGAAGGGAGTTCCTTTTGCTTATGCTTTGGTATCCAAATGCGAGTGACATTTGGGTTATGGCTAAGCATTTTCTTTGGGATCCATATCTGTTTTATGCCCTTGGTTGTGGTTGAACCATCTGCTTTGTTGGAAGTCTGTTGTTGCATTATTGTTTGTCTGCCATGGCATTTCTATCCTTCCGCATCCATACTTGTTTCCCTTGTGTTGGTAACTTAGATCTTTGCATTGCGGCTGGTGACTTCATATTTCTGTAATTAGCATGGTTGGCTTTTACCTGATTGTTGGTCTCGGGTATCATGTTGTTCTTTGATGGCATTTGTGATTTTGGCTTTGTTTCCAGTGATTGCATTGCTGTAGCTGATCATTCTGGTATTGTTGAGCAAAGGCTGTCACCTGTTGTTCATGTGCATGCTGAATTTTGACGACTTTGCATTCCAGACTATCTGCACATTGTACTCTTTTTGCCAAGGTTGCCCCAACATCATTGGGTGTTGTGTGCTTTCATCCGCCACCACATAGAATTTGCCTGGGTAAATATATTGATGTATCTGTACATGCAATATAGTCCATCCAATGTTTGCAACGGGTGTGATGTGCTACTTTCCAGAACTTGAGGAGTAGGATGAAGTTGACCTGTGACTTTGAGCTGTTGGTATAATCCGTAGGAGATCAAATTTGCTTGAGCTCCTGAATCAAGCAAGGCTGTTGTTCAACTTGATTGTTGCTGCCCACTTTGACCGCAATTATTGGCTCCACTGTTTCTTCATCTAACTTCATCAGGCGAATGGCATTGATTCGCAATGGTGGTCCACTTTGTTGTTGTCGTAGAAGTCTTCTTTTTGCAATGCGTTCTTGTGCTTCTGCTTGAGCTTCCTCTCGTACTCTTTGTTTTTCCTTCATTCTTTGTTTTCCTTGATGAATTTGTTGGAGAATCTCCTGTGTGAGTGGTAGATGATATCTCTTCAGTCGACATCCACTAATCCAATTCGGCATTTCTTCACCTGCTAATGTAGCAAGCTTGACAGCTCCACTTTGTGATAGATCACTAATCACAAATGGTCCCATCCCTCGCTTTTTAATTTTCTTGGCATGTTGCTTCAAGGTATAAACAAGTACGTAATCACCTGTTTTGAACTCTTTAGTGCGCACATGTTTGTCAAAAAATTCTTTTTGTCTTCTCTTTTTAGCATAGATTGAAGCCACAGCTCGTAAGCGGATTTCATCTAGCTTTTCAAGATCATCTATTCTTGAAGAGAGCTCATGCCCTGTCCATTCTAAGCTTTTTTCCACTCGTAGAGTTGGAATTAAAAACTCTATGGGTAGTATAACATTCAGGCCAAACACCATGTTGTATGGTGTTGTTCCGATTGATGTTTTGTAAGCTACCCTGTATGCCCACAGTGTTGAGTGTAGCTGATGATCCCAATCTGTTCTTGATTCTGACACTATTTTAGTGAGAACCATGCATAGTTGTTTTTATTTGTGGCCTCATCTTGTCCATTGGCATGTGGATGGTATGGTGCAGATTTCCTATGTATGACCATGAATTCCTCTAGCAGAGATTCAATGACTTCATTAAGAAAATGTGTCCCCCGATCACTGACAATTTCTATTGGTAACCCGTAACGTACAAAGACATTCTCATAAAGAAATTGTGCAGTGGTGCGTGCATCAGATTTTTGTGTTGCCTTGGCTTCGACCCATTTTGTGAGATAGTCCGTAGCCACAATGATATATTGGGTATGGGTGCGATATGCAGGGGGTGAGATAGGTCCCACAAAATCAATGCCCCATTTTGCAAATGCTCTTGCTCCCGTCCTTGGCCGTAATGACATCTCATCTCTTTTTATTGGCTCCTTGGTGCGTTGACATGCGTCACAACGCTTTACACACTCTTCAGCATCCATGTGCAATGTAGGCCACCAAATTCCTGCGGTTAAGACAATTTTTGCCATCTTATCGTCCAAAAAATGGCCTCCACTTATTCCACTATGTGCATGTTCTAGAATCAGCAGGTATTCGCTTTCACTTGCACAAATTCTAAGTTGATTGTCCTTTCCTCGCTTATAGAGTTGGTTCCCAATTAACTGGAAGTCACGAGCTTCCAGCTCTATAGATTTTTTCCGTGCTCTTGTGATGTTTTTAGGGAACGTCCTGGTGGTTAAGAAGTCAATGATATATTGACTCCATGCAGGTGCTATGTTTACCTAAAAAAAAGTTGCGTGATCCACTGGTCGTTTGGCACTACATATAGTACAATTGGTAACATACGAATGTGCGTCCGCATACATAGTTGGCCAATAAACCCCTAACTGTTTCAGCCTCTGGTGTGTTTTCACTATTGAACAATGAAATGCACAATCGTGGATATGTGCCTCTTCAAGGTAGCACTTGAATTCTTCTGGATTTATACATAATCGTAGGGATTAGGTCCGATCCAAGATGATACAGCCATCCTGCTATCAACTGGAAGTTTTTTGTTTGTCGAATTTTTTACTGTTTGGATCTGTATTCCGTACTATCAAACTTACTTCCAAAGGAAAGAATGCTAACAATTTCCTGAGACCATTTGGGTACCATTTCAATATTGAAAAGATACGCATCTGTTTGTCATCATCTATTCCTTCAGGAGCTTCCCCGTTGTGTATCCTTGAAAGATGATCCGCTCATAGATGGGTTTTACCCTTTTTGACCACCACTGTGAAGTCAAATTCTAGCAATATAATAAATCAGCGTACGATTCTCTCTGTATTGCAAGGTTTATTTACCAGATACAAAAGAGCTTAATGATCTGTGAAGAACACAAATTTATTTGCGAGCAAATAATGCCGAAATTTCTTTACGACATAAATCATTCCTAACCCTTCCCGCTCGGTGGTTGTGTAGTTCTTTTCTGCACTGTTTAACTGTCAGCTCTCATAGCAACCGGAAAATCCATTGTTCCGTCTCAAGGTTGAGCCAGAATACTTCCAATGGCATATGCTGAAGCATCAATGTGCACATGGAATATCTTTTCCCAATCTGGTGCCTTTAGTACAGGTGCTGATATAAGGTTTTCCTTCAGCTTTTGGAATGAAGTTTCACACTCCTCGGTCCACTCGAAATTGACTAGCGAATGATATAGAGGTTGTGCGATAACCACATACATTTATATGAATCTTCGATAATATACACAGTGTCCCATGAAGGATTGCACTTGTTTCGCATTAGTAGGCCTGGGTAGGTCTACAATGACTTTGACTTTGTCTAGGTCTGTGGTTATGCCATTTCTTGAGACAATGTGTCCTAAGATGCGGCCTTGCTTAACCATGAATACACACTTTTCCGGGTTAAGACAGATTCGATACGTCTTGTATTTTTCAAAGATCTTTTGCAAGTGGTTGATATGCTCCTCTCATAGAAGAGAGTGTACACAAAGATCATCCATGTAAATTTCTAAGAATTTTCTTAGGTATTCCTTGAATGCGTGCGTCATTAACCTTTGGAAAGTGGCTGGGGTATTAGTTAAGCCAAATGGCATAACTCGATACGCATAAATCCCCCATTCTGTGGAAAACACTATTTTGTGTTGATCCTCCCTTGCTATTGCCAGTTGGTTGTATCCTGAAAACCCATCCAGAAAGGAATAAGCCCGTTTCACGGCCACTCGCTCAAGCACATGTTCTGTGATTGGTAAGGGATAATTATCCCTTATGGTGGCTACATTTACCTTTTTGAGGTTTACACACACTCGCAGTTTTCCATTCTTTTTGGGAACTACCACAATGGGTGACACCCAATCTGTATGTTCAATCTCATAGATGAATTCAGCTTCCATCAGTTTATCAATCTCCTCTTTGATTCGTTTACCAAGTGTGTCATTATATGTATAAGGACGTTGTTTGCTAGGTTTTGCATCCGATTTCAAAGGAATTGTATGTTGGCATATCGATGGATCAACTCCTTTGAGGTCTTTATAGGACCAAGAAAATACATCTTTATACTTCTTGAGAAGTTGTTTTAGCCGTTCTTCTTATTCAGGCTCTAAATCGTTAGCTATATAGACCGGCCGAGGCTTTTCACCTGGTTCTGCAAGGTCTATTTTTTTGCATTTTTTGGCCCATCGTAAGATTCTTGGTTGGTTCTTTCCCTGACTGGTGGTGTCACGATGATTTTTCTGTCGTGGATAGTAAATTTTCGATAGTGTGGCTCCCCTTTACCATCACTATCTTCTTCAGTAGTCCATATCTCACGTAAAGACCGTTTTAGTTCACGGTATTTCTGTTTACGCTCCAGTTTGGTCCACTCTTGGTCTTTTGTTGTTTGTTTTCTTTATTTTTGTGATTTTGTTTTGGTTTTAGCTTTTCGTACCTGTTTTATTTCCTCTCGCGTTCTTTCTTTTCGATCTTTTGAGAATCTTCTTGATATTTGATTTTTAACACAATCTTCTGCTTTTACAAGCATCAAATAGTGAGTTTTACCTTTTATCTTGGGCATCAGGTTATCTCTTGCTTTGTTCCCTGCTCGTTTTCTCCTATAGCGTTCCTGGCGTCTAGGGTGTTGATTAGAAAAATCATAAAACTTGATATTCTCAGTTTCATTTCCATGCTCACTTGAGGTGTCTGAACACTCATTATCTGCTTCATCATTTACTTCGAAATGTTCAGAGGAGTTGTAAAACTTTTCTTGTTCTGGTGGTTCTACCGTCTCTTTTTCTCCTGGTATAACGCTTACCATGTAATAGGGTAACACATCATAGCCATCTTTATCGCAAAATTTTGTTGTTGGACTATCTGTAATGGTACAAACATCCAATGTTGCTAGTATGTGTTCCCATTCCAAAGGTTCCAAGGCATCTTCAGGGAAAGGTTCCAGAATATACTCTTTGTCCTCTATCACTCTTTCTAAGATGCATTCCTCTCTTCTTAAGCTTCCACAATGTGAATCTCCGCACATCCATAGCTCTTTCGGTTTCCCTAACCATGTTGGAAGTTCTGATCCAGCTACTGTGGCTAAATCAAACTCTTCCACAGGTGTTTGGTTCACATCTTTGTAACTATGGTCTTTCAGGTGTATTTTAGTTGTTGTCTCGCCATGTCGGAGGTATATGTGGTCATAACCCCAATCTTGGACCATCTTCAATTGTTGCATGAATGGTCGTCCCAAGATGATCTCATAATTGTTCTTTTTGTCAAGATCGACTATTGCAAATGTATGCTCATACTCGATTCCGCACGAAGTGACAATCACTTTTTCTAAGAGTCCTAGAGGCTTCTCCATGAACCCATCTACCAATTGCAGTTTCATTCTGGCAGCCCTCAAAGCTGGTTTTTCCCATTTTTTCCAGATTTCCTTGGTGGCGATAGCAACTCCGGCTCCACTGTAAGGAATAGCTTTGGACACTACTCCTTGGAATTCTACTGGTAGCATGGTGTTTCCATCTTCCCCTTCGCAGTACTGTCCAACCTTGTTCAATGGTACTGGCCTAGTGTTTAGTTGAGGCCTGTCTAACTCTCTAATCCCTTCCTGTAGCTTAAAGGTGGGATCTTTCACTCCAAATTTTTCTAGGCATTTACCTACTGTGGTCCACATGTTTGGTCGTAACCTTAGGAGTTCTGCTAATGTGATTGTGCATGCCACCGGGGTGGACAACAATTCAATCAATCCTTGCGAATCCATCACCTTGTTAGAGGAAAGTCTTTGAGATGGGATATCTCTTACCTCCGACTTGGCTTCGTACTCTCCTAGGTAAGAGGGTAAAGTTCTCAGCGAGTCTGGTTGACTGTGCCCCGACCTAATTGATCCTTGGTCTCCCCCTTGTGAATGTATCTCAAAGTTCATTTGTGATCTCGCCTCAAATTCTTCAATACGAGGTAAGATCACATTCTTTTCTTTTCTCATGCTATTCATGTGGTTACTCATCCTATTAGCCTCGTTGGCCTCACGGATTTTCTTCCACAGATTGTTTAGACTGTTAGAGTCCCTACCCATTTCTGCCAATATCTTAGGCTGGAACCGGTCAGTTGTCCCATCTGTGGTATTTGGCACTATGATAGGCTCTCCTCTGGACTCATAGGCATTAGTGAGTCTTTCCTTCGTTTCTACATGTTTCTCTAAAGTTGGTTGGATAGGGGTTGGAGCTGGTACCTCATGCCAATTTGCAGGTTTACCCAGCGGGTCTTCCATCAATGATTGAGCTGTTTCGATCATCTTTTAACACATTTCCAACCTTTGTTTTTCTATTTCTGCGTATGGATAAGTCATCCACCTTTGCTCCTGGGTTTGGTTCTTGTTAAGTCGAGCTTCATAAGCTTTTAGCAGTGCATCCAACTGCTCATTTACCTTGTCAGCCAGTACAAATCCTCCTGATCCTGCACTTTTGGGCTCTGCTATTTCCTTGGGTGCTATGGTTTTGTGGTGTGTGAGCTTACGCTAGCTAGATCCTCTAACCGCTCCAATCTATCCTTTGTATGTTTTAACTCCTCGGACAGAGTTGTTTGCTCTCGTTCCTTCCTGGCTTTCCTACGCGCCTTTCTAGCTTTCCAAGTGCTTCTCTGATTTCTCGTTTTTGAACTTTGGGCATCAATTTTTAGTTCTTCAACTATGGGTTTGTTCGTCCTTCTTTGAGCTTGGGCTCGTGTTATCGCCTGAATAGGTATGATTGTTTCATTTTCCGATCCTCCACTGGAAGGTACTGTTTCTAGCATGTTCAAGGTGGTTTTTGCTCCTTTGCTCGGGTTTTTTAGGGCAATCGGGAATCAAATGAGTAATTCCACATTCTGGGCAATACGCATTGACTCTAATGATTTCATCATGAGGACAGTCTCTCAACCAATGGTCTCCATCACACTTGTAGCAGGGTCCCTTGGGTTGTTGAGGTGCTCCTTGAGCTCCTCTTTGTTGGTATGCATGTCTCTGTCCGCCCATGCCTCCATTGGCTATGAACATCAGTGTTCGTTCATCTAAACTATATCTTCCTTCTCCTGCTGCCTGTGCAGCAGTTGGTGGTCCTGTATTTCCTATCATGCTCCATGGTTCTGGTGTTGAGGGTTCTTTCGGTGGATAATAGACAGGGTTTGACGCATATCCATTGGTATCTTCATAATATGAATGCATAGGCACCAAAGACTTATCCTCTGATTCAGTTATTGTTGGTGTGTATCTCATACCAACTGGTCGTAATCCTGGTAGGGGTGGTTGTTGCCCCAACACCGGTTGTGGTCTCTCTACACCTACAGGTCCTAGTAGGTTTCCTGCTTGATATCTAGGCATCGGTAATAATTGAGGGGAAGCTACCGGAACTTGGGGAGCATAAGGTCTCTCTCTCACATACCCCTTGTTATAATAACATTCCTCGGTCCCATGGTTTGTCCATTTTTGTTCAATAGCACACCACTTGGGCTGTTTAGCCTAGGGTTTGGCGTACAAGTTGATCTTTTTTAGCACTTCATCTATAAGCTGCTCTTGGTTTACAGCTACTTCTCCTTTCGGTGTTGTCTTAGAAGACTTGCTTCCACTTTGTTGTGAAGACGAATCATCATCAAGGTCCTTGAACTCCCCCTCTTTGTAGACCGCACAATTGTCCACCAGGTAAAGAGCCTCCTTGGTCAACTCATTCAATGCCGTGCTCCTCTTCATATGTAAGTCTTTCTGGAGATCTGCATTTCTTAGTCCTTGGATGAATATCAGCATAAGTCTGGACTGAGTTGGCAGTTCTTCAACATGACAAAACTTAACATATCTTTTTAGTCTTGGGAGTGTCTTTCGTACAGATTCTCCATCTTTCTGTTTGAATTTATGGACCTGTGAGACGGTATTATGAGCTATTTCCCTTTGTGAGAATTCCTCGATAAACTTGTCAAACACTTCCTCCATAGACTCAAAGTCTCTACGCTCTACAGAGTCAAACCAAGTGGTAGCATCATCCTCTAGGGTTAGTCCAAACCCTGCAAATTGGGTAGGAAAATCTAACACCTCTTCGGCTCTAATTACACGCACAAAGGCTGCTACATGATCTCTTGGGTCTCTGCTTCCTGTGTATTTCTTGTTTACCCATTTTTTCACTTGAGAAGGCCCAATTCTCCGATGATCTACAAACCTCATCATTGGAGCTCCCCTTCCTAATCGATATACCTCCTTAGGTCTTCTGTAATAAGCTAGTTCCTCTCCCAATGGTGCTCCTAAGCCATAATTTCTAACGGTTCTCGCTGGAGGTGGTTCTTCTCTTCGAACTTGCTTTACGGGTGGTCCTCCACGCTCTGTTGACCCTTGAGTCTTTGGCTTACTCTCTGCTTGATACCTTGAATAGAGTGGTGGTTCTTTCAAATCCCTTAGCCCTCGTGTGGCTTGATAACCATCTTGGTTTCGGTCTTGTTCCAATGTTGCACTCTGTCGAAGCCATGCCTGCAATGATGGCTGGTTTGCTGGTTGGTCTTGGTTGTTGAATGCTTGCGGTCGGGTGGAATGTGAGGTAGCGTCATACTCATCTGAAAAAGGATTCGTTGACTTTCTTGGGGTGTAGGTGCCTCTTGGCACTTCCTCAGGGGGATATGCTAATGCTCCTGGACCTGTTGCCCTCTCTACCTCCTCTAGGAGAATACGTTGGTATCTATCAACAAAAACTATACCCTTCCCCGTAGCAGTTTCATAAGAGAATAAGTAAAGAACCTTGTCTTTGCTTAATTAGTTTATGTATGGTTCTTTGCTGCGAAAGTAAGAGACTATACCCTCACTCTCATGTTTGTAGATTCCCACGTTCTCGTTATAAGTTGGAACCCTAGTTGTTTTATTTTCATACATAAAAATAGCTCCGGGCCGATCAATGTTTGGTGGCGGTTCTTGAGTTTCTGAAACCATTTTCCCTTTCGCCACGTTATCTCCATATCTTTTGTAATCTTCAGGGTTACTAACTATTAGATAGTGGTTCCCCTTTTTGTCTCGGAATCTATCTCCATCATCAGATACTCGGATTATCTCCAATCTCTGAGCTGGTCTCTCTCCGATACAAATGCACTTGCGTCCTTGATAGTCTATATAGACTAAGGCTCCTCTCGAGTTTGTTCCCTCTAAGAAGATCACAGTGAGCTTGGAATCATTCAAAGGATTTTGGGAGGTGCTTCCTCCTCGCATAGGTCCATCATAGGTGAAACCTCCTGGCTGTTGACTACCCATCATGAAGAAAGATTTGTCTGACGAAGTGTCACTATCACTACCTTCCTCAATAATCGGTGCTAGAGGATCTAGCTTTGCCTGAGTTACACTCTCTTCGGTGGACACTAAGCTACCTTGGTCACCTGCGACCTTCTGGTCTCTAACAATGTATCTTCCTGATTTTAAATTCATCAAACTTATCAATGCAATTTATCACAAATCCAACCACTCATCTGGCAAAGGATCAGTTTCTGCACGACTTCTTGCTTTGTTGCTGAATATACCTGTACACAAGCTTTTTAATTTTGGCAATCGAGTCAAAGCATTTATCTGCTAGTGGTTACCTTAGTAATGATTGGTATAACTGGAGAGTTAATCTCAAACACTACTGTATTTTATACACTGCTGATGTTCTGGATCAGATTTGCTAATTTAAAACTGTACTTCCCTCGGATGTTGGTTAATTTATGCGAAAAAGTCTGAATTCATTCTTTGCTTCGTTAAATGGGCAAACAATGTCCAAATTCACTTCTGAAAGAAGTTCTGGAACCCTTATGCCAAGTGGAACCTCACTGTCTATGCACAATCAAATTTTCCTTGCAGTATGCCCCAATAGACATCTACGCGTAGGATGTCTCCTGCTGTGTTCTGCCTGGATTTTTGCACTGTGGTTTCCCCTTGTTGTGCTGAGCCTACACATGCTTTTGCTTTTTGATTTGGACACCTATTAGCTGGCCAATGAGTCAGAAACCTGTTCCGACAGCCTGTTGGATATTGATCAGTCTAATCAACTCCAATTTGAACCAAAATTGACTAGGAGGCTTGCCTTAGGCTATACAACACCTTGTTATGCTCACTGTCAAAATCTGGCTTCAATTTCTTGCTTTAGACATCCTACGCATAGGATGTCTTTTTCATCAGAATGTCCTCAAACTTAAAGCCCAGGCTCCCCTTGAGTTGCTGATGACTTTGGTATACTCACAATTTGGTTTGGAGTCCAAAATCACTCAGAAGACATCCTACGTGTAGGATGTATTTTTGGCCTGTTTGACCTTTGACTTGTCCCACAACTCCCCCTTGATGTCAGTAACCCAGTGGTATGCTTAGATTTTGGTTTGGATTTCAAAAGTCACCAATTTTAGCTGTTCTTGCCTTTTTCAGTCAAAAGTGCTAAAGTCCGCTTTGAACCCAATTTTCTCACCCAAATGAGGTGAAACCCCTTTCAGTCACTCAATATATCATGCAAGACATGCTCTTGCAGCCATCTTATGGTCTTGGTCTCAAAATGATGTTTTGGCACTATTTGGGTAGGATGTCCAGCAATTTCAGTCTATCTGGCCTTATCCTGTCAAGATATGGTCAAATTTCCACTTTCCAATTGAAATTAGGGTAAACCCTACCTTCTAAACACACTAGTCAACTCAAAATCCCAAAATTCCTTCCAAATTAGCATGTAGACATCCTACGCGTAGGATGTCTCTTGGCTTGAAATTATTTTATATTTTTTTTGACAGAAATGCTTCTGATGCTCTATAGATCTATCAAAAACACTCACAGTAACTTTTGGACTTCAATTAGGCTTTCAAACACACTTTTCCGTCTTTTTGCATCATTTTGCATCTTTTACAAACTTGTAATGACTTTACAAAGCATGTATACATGCTGAGGCGGTCCAGGGCGGGCAACAAGAAGAGCAACCTCTAGACACCCTTCAAGGCTCCCGTGCTGCTCAATGGGGCTGGGGCACAACACAACACAAACCAAAACAACAAACCCACAGCCAAATCCCAACTACACAAGGGGCACCACCTAGTTTAAGAGCGAACTAGGACGCAAAAGAGGAGAATCGTTAGAGCAACCCACAAACAAGCAAGGAATTTACACTAACCCTAACACCAATGGAACACTCTCACACACTAAAACACGAGAGAGAGAGAGAGAGAGAGAGAGAGAGAGAGAGAGAGAGAGAGAGAGAGAGAGAGAGAGAGAGATGGTGTACAACTTAGCTTCAACTTTATATTTTGCACAAAAAGGAACTTAGAGCTTGTGGAATCAAGTGACAAGATTTGGTTATAGCATCACTAGCACATTGTCTTAGGGTTATGGGAGCCCTCTCACCATCCACCCTCTTACAATGGTAGCCAAACAATAGCCAATGAATCACAAGCAACAAAACAACAACCTTCAATGAAACAAGTCACCTTATGAAACTGAATGAGTTTGCCAAGCCAAATTGGGGGAGAAGCGTGAGCCTTTGGACATGAATTGCACCCAAAACTACCAATTCATTGATGTTGGGGTAGATACAACAATGGTAGAAAGAATATCTTCTACTCGCACTCACTCAAACTAGCTCAAGCTTTTCTATGCACCAAGGTGATGGTGTATAGAAAGCTTACTCTCTCTTTACAACCAAGATAGAACTGGCGTGTGGTACGCTCAATCTAGTGTGCAATGGTATATTGATCTCTTTTACAAGGAGGAATGGGTTCTGTTTATAGGTTTTAGAAGCCTTGATTAGGATTAAGCCTAATCAATTTTATTAGGAAAGATCAAGGATTATGAATTTTTATGAATTTCAAATGAGAATGGGGTCTCTCTTTTCTCTTGAGTCACATGGATGTGGGCTCAAGTAAGAGAATTATTGATGTGGTGAAATGAGAGAAACTTCCATGGGAGTGAGTGAATTTGTTTTACTTGTGCGGTTGCCTACTCCATATGTTGATAGTGTGGGTGCATTTTTACAAGAGAAGTTAGTTGTTAGTGGTAATAATCACTAGAATTGTTAGTGATACATTTACAATGGGTAGGATGAGTTGATTTGATGAAGGAAGAGGGGTTAATTAAAAGAGAATCATTGAGATGGTGAAGCTTTGAAGAATCTTGAACTCACCCTTGTGTAGATTGTGGAAAAAATGACCGCTGGTCTTCTTCTTCTTCTTCTTCGCTTCATTACGCCGCCGCCACGGTTGACCACCACGATGAAAAGAGGATTTGTTGATGAAAAATCCTCAATTTGCAGAAGTTATCATGGTTAAGATGTTGAATTTTAGATATTTTTAGGAGAGGTAAATGAAATTGTAACATAGAACCAATAGAGAGAGACATGGAGAGGTGTATGTATGTAGAGGTTCATAAAAGAACTATAGGGATGAGAGAGAAGGGTAATGGTGAAGAGGGTGGGAGAAGCCATGGAAATTGCAGGTTTGAGTGAGAGAAGGAGAGGGAGGGATGTGTAAGAGTGAGTAGGTGTGTGGAAGGGTGAGAGAAGACTAAGGGCTACTTGTGAGAAAAGTGGGCAGACTGGGGTCCACTCAAAAAATCATAGCTCACCGCTAGTAGCTCTAAAAATCATGAAAAAATTTGAGGTGATTATTCAAAGCTTGGGCTACATTTTCTCTTTTGACCACCGCTCCAAATTCAGAGTGGAGATAGGTGCCAAAATTCTCACCAAAAAGCCTTTTTTTATGCCTGCAAAAGTCTTTTAGTGGCCCCCTCCTTTGTTGAATTTGTACAATGCATCCAAGAGTGAGCCCCTCCTTTGTCATATTATAATACAAATCATCCAAGTTTCCCTTGACCCATGCATGGAGGAGGATTATTGGTGAATAAAGAAATATATACATGGTGGGACTAGTGTACGGACTATTCATGGACTTTAGCTCAATGAGCACATGGTGTTAGAATAATGAGTAAAAATAATAATAAAAATATGGAGGAGTTATGGATATGGAAAGATATTGGAATCATATGATATGGTCTCTCCTTGAATTATTTTGGGTGAAAGAGGAAAAGGTATGCAAGTAAATAATATAATAAACGTAACCAATGAGTAGAAATCAATTTTTTGTTTTCACGAGGGTGAGGGTGAAAATGTGGGAGTGATTTGTATAAAGGAAAAATATGAGGTTAGAGTATGTACATATTGGCAAAAAATATAATTATGGTGTAAGAGGATGAAAGAAGGTGTACATAGGTTTAATAAAACACACACCTAAGTAGAAAATTTAAATAAAATACCAAAATAATTATAAAAAATCCCTATATTTGGCCATATATACAATGAAATATTTACACACAAAGAGGCCATAATATACTTTTATTTTTTTATTATTTTTTTTTTTTTTTGGCTCAACTAGCCCAGTGACTAGCTAGCTGAGGGTTTTTAAGAAGATATGGGAAAAGCCCCCTAACTCACACACGCCTATGTACAGTGAAATGGTAGGGATAGCCATAGCGTTTGGGTGAATTTGGTAGGGTGGAGTAACTTACTATGGAAATTATGGAAAGACGAAAAACGGCTATCATTAGCCCCCCCCCTTAGATAATGGTACATTCATGTACCATTTATCCGATCATACAACATGTAGATTGTGTAACGTCTGTCTTTGTCTGCTCTAATCTTTGAAGAACCTTTGTTGTATGATTAAAAAACCTTGTGTGATATGAAAGGTTCTCGAGCCAATAGCATGATGAAATGAAGTGACGGAGTAAACCTCCTCCATCGAGAAAGTTTCCATAAGCACCCCCCAGGATCAAAGATCTTGAAATATCTTTCCCAAAGCGAGATGTATGGTATGGAATCACTTACTGATTTTGAGTGAAGAAACTTGTAGATTTTACTGTTGTCCATCATTGCATCTATCACTATGAATGGGATATAAAAGATTGGTTGCTCTTCCTCTTGTGTAAAGTTGATGTATCTGCTACGATCTTCAAGATCTTGTATGAGCAAATTCCTGAACTGTAGCTCATAAATTTCATTCAACCTGGGTAGGCTCATCAACAAGTAAAAAATTCTATGACCTTCATGATTTAGGAAAGCTTGATCCATGCTTCCAGCTGCTATTGGAAGATATTGCAAATAGTTTACCACATAAGTAGATAATAGACAAAGGTTTCTATTGCTTCCAATACATTGGAAGAGAATAGATTTTGGTACTGATTGATGAAATATCCACATGTAGCAATCAACAAGTTTTTCATCTATGATGAAGACCAGAAGCATCACAATGTGCGACCTCCATACACCAAAGAACCAAATGAAGAAGATTTGGAAACATCCGTTTATCACCAAGTATTCATGTCCTCTTCCGCTTAAGAAGGTATGGTGTCCCCGATGAAAGGTATATGTGAAGAGAGTAGAAGTTGACCTTGAAGAGGTGAAACCCAATATGAAGATGATTGGGGCTTCAAAAGCTTGGATTTCCTTGCTAAGAGATTGTCCCATGAATGAAGAGCCACCCACTAAAACACCATTGGAGAGAATGATACCCTTCTGATAGTTTCCTTTTATGATTTTATCTTTTACTACTCTCCCATGTTCTTCATCCCCTTCTAAGCCCCCCCTTTGGCAAGGTTGTAACTCCTCACATCGTACCACTTCAAAGGTTGATGGATTACTGTTTGATTTTGTGAAACATTTGGCTTCTTGCATGATAGGTTCCTCCATGCTTAACATACATGGGTCATACCAATGCTTTTCAACATCCTCAAACACTTCTTCAAGATTATCCTCACATGGATTCAACTCACACTCTTCTACTTTGTTTTGGAGTTGGCATTCCATGTACACAATCATCTCTTTATGATCAATGTGGTCTATGATCTCTCCACCTATGATTTCATCTTCTTCTTCACTCTCTTCTTTTAGACAAGATACACTCTCAGAACATTCCATAAGATCAAGTTTACCTTCAAGTTCTTCATTCTCCATAGAGTCATGTTGCACAAAAGATTCGTCTGCTCGGACTAGAAATTGATCCTCCGCCAAAAGGTTGGATGTATCCATTATTGAATCATCAATGCCATTTGAGATATCTTGTGTCGATTTTTGCATACTTGTGATAAAGGTAGAAGAAAGAGATTCCACATTTGAATCTTGGCCACACACTTTAGCACTTGAATAATCAGTTGGCATGTAAGTAACTTCTTCAACATTTGTCGGAGTAGAAGGAGACAAGTATGGCAAAGGAGATGACTCCTTGATAGAAACACTTTCATAATGGTTGGTTCTTCCAGCATTGGCAACTCATTTTGGTTGGGATGTACATCAATCAGACATTGTTACTGCTTTCTTGAATGGTGACATATTTGAGGAAGTTTATGTAACGCAGCCTCGCAGTTTTGTCATAAAAGGACAAGAGGACAAAGTGTGCAAATGTATCAAGGCTTTGTATGGGTTGAATCAATCTCCTCGTGCTTGGTATGAGAAAGCTGACACTCATTTGGTCAAACAAGGCTTTCGTAACAATCCAACAGAAAGCACATTGTATGTAAAGCGTGAGGGTGATGTACTTCTCATTGTGGTTCTTTATGTTGATGATTTGCTGATCACTAGACCAAATGAGAGTCGTATTGCTGAATTTAAGGCTGATTTGAATGCTACTTTCAAGATGAAAGATTTGGGGCTGTTGCATCATTATTTGGGTATACAGTTTAAGCAGTGTGATGGTGGTATTGCCTTGTGTCAGAAAAGTTACATAGAGACATTGCTATGTAAGTTTGGACTTGAGGATTGCAAACCTATTGCCACTCCCATGGAAACAGGTTTGAAGTTGAGTCTACATGCTACTAGTGATCCTGCTGATGTCACTCTTTACCAAACTGCTATTGGCTGCCTCATTTATGTATGAAACACGAGGCCAGATATTCAGTTTGCAGTCTCACAGGTCAGCAAATTTATGCATAGCCCAGGGTCTAAGCATTGGCAGGCTGTCAAGAGGATTTTCCGCTACCTTAGTGGCACTTTACATCTTCGCTTGTTTTATCCCAAGGGGGGATCATTGCCACCAGACTTACATGCTTTTTCGGACTCAGATTGGGCTGGTTGTTTTGACACGCAAGTGTCCACAAGTGGTTTTTGTTTCATGCTTGGCAGTTCATGTATATCATGGTTGAGCAAGAAGCAACCTACTGTGGCCACTTCGAGTTGTGAGGCTGAGTACAGGGCAGTCTTCACAGCTACGGTTGAGTGTGTATGGCTCAGACGCCTTATGGCTAATTTGGGTGTTGGACAAGACACTGCCAACACTATCTACACTGACAGTCAGAGCGAATTGGCCGTTGCGAGGAACCCAGTTTTTCATGCTCGCACAAAGCACATTGAGGTGCATTACCACTATGTCAGGGAGAGGCTCTCACCAGGAGAGATCAACTTGGCTTATGTGCCAACACAGGACAACCTTGCAGATCTTTTCACAGAGGCATTGTCTCGTGAGAATCTTGAAGCTTTCCGCAAAGCTTTGGGCTTACTCCCCTTTGTGGACTGATCCTGTCCTCAGGGCATGGCACTTCCCTTTACTCATGTGCCAGCTCTCGTTCACCGCATCACTCCAGGGGGGATTTGTTACCATATACATGTGGTAGTGATGTGTGTGAACACACTAGGACCGCCGAGGTATTTTTTCCCTCTTTAGGAGGTTTTGTCCCCCGTGCATTGTATATACACCCATCACTCTAGGGCTATCTATCTTTCCATTGCACACTAAGTAACATACTCTCTATTGTGTGCCTTGAGCTTCCTTTGTCTTCTCCAAGCTGTGTGTGTTTCTCTCCAAACCTATTTCCAACACTCCCTAAGGTCTATGAACCAAAATCCCAACCCAAAACACCTGGTGCAGAAACACGTAGGATGTTTGGCCAAAATTTTTGGTCTTCATTTCCAAAATCTAAAGTGTCTAATGTGTAGTTCTACTCAATGTGAACGCGTGGATAGGCTGCAATGAAAAATCTGACAACATATGCTCACCCAAATACTCGATTAAGCTCGTAGAAGGAGCTCGCAAAACTGGACCGTACGTGCGCAATGTAGGTATCGGCACGTAGCTCTCGTCGGTGGAAACACGCTACACTTCTCCGCACTTGATTCCAACCACCGGAGCACACGTAGCATCAAGATGAAGCTCACACACTCTCTCTCGTACACAGTACGCTCATCACAGACTTCAAAACTTGTTTTTAAAATGACAAAAGGTTTTTTCATTAAGGTCAAAAAGTGGTATATATACCTTACAATTTCTCAAACCCTAAAGTTCCAAAATCAACCATCTACTCAATCTAACTATCAAAACTGGGATACAATCTGGAAACTTCTATAAGTCCCAATATTTACAAGGTGAAAAATCAGGTTTTCCTCAATGAATGAATAATTACAAAAAATAATAATCCTCTGAGTAGTTAGCGCCGTGGGGTGTGTCCAACTTCTAACATGGTGCGGTCCTTATTGTATTGTGAAGGTCTTTCCTAGGGAAAAAAGCCCAACGTGCAGAAATGGATGGGACATGGTTTTCCACCAAAACTAATTTTGATAAAATATAACCTTATTGGATGTGATCTTGTTCCTTGTTGCAGATGATGGTGATGAGTCTTCTCTTTGGTCTCTCTACTTTGATGGAGCTTGCCGCGGTGAAAAGAAGGTTGGAAAATGTGGTATCGTCATATACCCACTCGAGGGGGATGATATTTTCATGGGAGTTCTTTTGAGTAATAATATTGCAGAGTATCAAGCACTTTTAATTGGATTGAGAGCACTACTTCTTTTGGGAGCAGAAGATGTTCATATTTATGGAGATTCACAGCTAGTGGTACACCAATTTCATGGCCATGCCCTCACCCTTCACCCTTTGATGCACTACTATAGCCTTTTAGCCTGTGACCTCTTCACCCATCATTAACTCTTCCACCCTTACCTTTTTGCCTCGTCAAGAGAACCATGTTGCTGATTCCCTCGCGTTGATGGCCCTATCTGGATCTTTCACCCAAAATTTTGATCCTTCCTTGGTGACAGCCTAGTCCATCCATGATGATCCTTGGGATATGTTTCAAAATTTTAAATGCTTGGGATAAAAGGGTTTAAATAGTCATTTTAGGAGTTTGCAAAGCACCCACCCTACCACATTTGATTCCCTCATCTTATCCATGACTCGTAGACTTATGCACCTTTCTGATATCACTTTTCTCACTATTGACCCGTGCCATTTGCTTATGATTTTGTAGCCCAATGGATAAGACGCCAGTCTAACCGCAAATTATGGGTTCACAATAGCAGAGTAGTTTTCCCTGGAGGACGCCACTGTCATTCTTTATATCCCCGCATCATTGCACCACAACATGCATAGGCATTTTTGTCATCGCCACTGTGTTGCATTTGTTTTCATTAGCATTATCACTATCAATATTGTGATTGTTTGAGATGCCGTGCTTAAGCCTGGTCGAGGAAGTTTGGTCGTTTCTGCAGTGCTCGAGAAACTCAAAGTTTACAACAGGATCGCAAATGATGGTCGCGACAAGGATCAACATGAAATACCAAAAGGATGCTTGTAGTGTACATTTTGATTTCAAGTGCTCATTCATTTACAAAGTTATAAGGTTGGAGTTTTTAGAGCAAGCATAATAACAAAATAAAGTAAAATGAAGGGATGCCTTTGGGGGCTCGTGTGTGCTCGTGAAGAGAGAAGAAAGAGATGGGGTTCCATTTGTGCCTTGCCGGCTGCTGAGAGAGAGCATGCTGTGAGCAATCTTGAGCACTTCGAGTATTGTGTGGGCATGTGTGTGTGCATAGGAGATGAGAAGATCAAGAGAGGAAACCTCTCTGCTTCTTGCATAGCGAGGGCTTTCCCTTGATCATAAACAAGCAAGAGAGGGAGCATGTAGCATTTTGTGTGGAGAAACAAGGAGACAGAGAGATCCTCTTTGTATGGGAAATCGAGGGAGGGAGAAAGAGGACTTGGCCCTCTTAAAAATCAAAACGAAGAGAGAGAGTATTACCCTGTAGCAAATCGAGAAAGAGAGGGGGCTCGTCTGTGGGCTGTCGAGAGCAAGGGGAGAGAGTTTGTCTTTGCAGTGCTTTGAAGAGGGAGAGAGAGTCCCTGAGAGGGCTGCCCCTTTGTTGACGAAGAGAACCAGAGAGAGAGAGAGGGTTCAACCCTGCAACAAACGAGAAGGAGGGGCTCAGCCCTGCTGTGTGTTGCAGAAAGTCGAAGAGAAAAAGAGGGGCTCAACCTTGCTGTGTGTGAGAGAGAGGAAGAGAGAGAGAGAGGGAGCGAGCCCTTATCTCCGCAGAAAGTTGAAGAGAGAGAGAGGGTTTCCCCTTGCTGCACGTTGGACAAAGATAGGGAGAGGATTTTTAAAAAAAGAAGAAGCTTTAATTTAACTAAAATATACAAGGGGGATTCCCCACAGGAAAGAGGGAGAGTGAGAGAGAAAATCTCTCCGTGCGGGCTAGAAAGAGAAAAAAATAGTGATTGGAAGAGAGAGAGGGCTTTGCACTGAGCACAAACGAGCTTGGGTATGAGAGAGAGAGAGAGAGAGAGAGAGATAAGTTCTCTCAGTGTTGGGTTCGAGAGGAAAAGAGAGCAGTTGAGAGAGAGCGTTAAAGTGACAAAAGTGTGAGTGAGAGAGAGCGAAGTTGCATCCAAATTAAAGGGGAGAGAGTGGCTCACCGTCAAGCGGTGAGAGGTGCTCTCCCACTATTTTTTATTTCACTCGCAGATTTCAAGCATTATTACAAAGACGGCCATTGAAGCTTCGACTACCGTCAAACCGCACAAGCGATGGCGCAACGATCGCCACTAAAGTGAGGAATCCTTACTTAGCTATTCGCACACTTCACACACTGTCATTTTCATATAGCCACACGTAGCAAACGTTCGTGAAAAGTTGTAATTTAACAAAAATAGTGAACCTTTGTAAAATATTATCCTCGAGGGTCGTGAGAATCACTTTGAGCATCACCATCAAGTTTTCAATCTCGACGCAGCGATTTCAAAGATAAGTTTTCTCTCCTTCGCTCCATTTTGATATAAAAACAAAGCAAATATTTGTAAAAGTGATTTACGCTCAGCCATCATAATATAAACACAATTTGTGTACATTATTATTGTGTCGGTTTGTAAGCATTCGCTATAAAATTTTGGTACAGATCTTCACCATATTTGTGCCTGTGTCGTGTTTGTTATTTGCAAGCGGGTCTATACTCCAACCACTCCAGCATTCCCTGGCAGCGGACATTTAGCACATTATTTTATCTCTAAGTTCCCTCCATCTTTCTCATTGGGTTTTGGGGGGGTTCATTTTCCACTTATCATATATCTTTGTTGGGTATCTGGGGGGGTTTTTTGGGTTTTTGTCCTCTTCGCCTTGCCCATCCAGATATTTACCGGACACCTATGCTGTAGAACAACGGAGTTTTCGTTTTGGCTCTGATCGGCTAGTTTAGCAGAGTCAATTTTGATCTAGCGCGTTTTCTGGTCACTGCATACAATCAATCGTGAGTTTCTTCTTGCCTTGTAAAAACCATGTTGGATTTAGGATCTTTCTCCTCATCTTTGATGGTTTTGGTGTAGTGATCATTGGAGTCTGTTGTTATTTGACATTGAAGATAAGATTGTCTACTACACAAACTCCGGGCAAAACAGGTTGTTTCATGGTCGTGTAAAAATGTAAGGCACATCTGGGTACATTTGGAAGTAGTATCTCTTTGTAATTTGTTACTGACTCAAGTGGTTACGTA
The DNA here is from genome assembly GCF_014529385.1 of Adiantum capillus-veneris. NCBI lineage: Eukaryota > Viridiplantae > Streptophyta > Polypodiopsida > Polypodiales > Pteridaceae > Adiantum > Adiantum capillus-veneris. The sequence continues at coordinate 170,250,516 of NC_140934.1, read as the reverse complement.
TGTAGTGCCGCGAAAAAATTTGTATACCGTGTAGAGCATGTTTTGCTAGAACACGATCTAGGGACTACCATCCGGCACAAACGAGTGATGTGCCCACGTAGGTTGATGATTATAGTTGTTTCTGGCGAACTTGTTTGAATGCCTTGTTAATCCTCAGACAAATTTTGGATGTACCAAATGTAAGTAATAGTGTTGTTTCATTGTTTGTTTGCTGCAACATTTGTATTAAAAGAAGAAACATCTTTACTTACTTTCCTATTATCACGCTTCTGTAGGAACTTCAATTACATAACTACACCCCCAACGATGTGCGACAGTTTTTTGTAATGGCCATGCAACATATTATAATCTTGGTAAATAGACGTACAAGAGAGGAAGAGGCAAGAGCTGATTTTGAATAGGCTCATATTGACAAAATGATGATGCACTACAATCAGACTCAAGAGGAGGTTCAAAATATGCAAGAAGCAATAAATCAATATTATGTAGATGCCGCAGAAGTAGAGGAATGGGCTACACGTCAGTGGAAAGAGAAAGAACAAAGGGAAGCTTCACAGGTGCAAGATGCATGGGAAGCCATGGAAGAGGCCCATGATTTCAAATGACGCAAAAGGATTCCCGAGACAAGCGTCCCTCGAGGCAGAATTAGCAGCAACCGGGGAAGTGGGCAGGGGAGCAGTGGCAGCAACCAGGGGAGAGGGTAGGGGACCAATGGCAGCAACCAGGGGAGAGGATAGGGGAACAGTAACAGGGGAAGGGAGCAATAACTACCTCACTTTGTATACATCTTGACAGAAACAACACAATTTGTAAAGTTTTGAGACAATGAAAAGTGTACATTTTTTTAACATTGTTTGAGTGGCACAAAATGTCTCTGTATTAGTCATTTTGAAGAGTACATCATGGTTTGCATGGCATCAAAGCTCATTGCATGCACAAGGTATGTGACCTAGCTTCCGGTGGAAGCAATTAAGTGAAGTGTATTTGAGAGTGACTCCTTGCACAATGTTGGGGGTCCCATTGTTGCAATAGCTCCAATGACCAACAAAATTATCAATCCGGAGGGATGAGCTACCTAGCTAGGGCATGCAAACACTCACATGGTTAGTGAGCTAATCGTGGCAACACAAATGGTTAACTCTACGAGGTGAGCTTCTCGGGCTATGGAGGAGCTAAGCCGCAATGAAGGGCAATCTCCATATCCACTTTTCTTCACCTACAATCAACCCAATCACACACACTACGATTGCAAGACGCACACAACACTAATCCTGTCATGCAACACACTAATCACAAGCACACATACATAGATCTATCTAGCACTAAACTCCAATCAAACCTACATGCACACACAAGAAAAAGAGGGCAATCACACAAGATTAGAGAGAAATTAACCACTAATTAGTTAAGATCTAGTTAATCTAAGCATCATAGGCAATCATAAGAGGTAAGAGAGAGGCATCGAGAGAGAGAATGAATCATTGTCTAGTGTTAATGAAGCCCCATGAGCAAGGAGAAGCTCAAGGACGCCATAGCCACACAACTCAAGAGCTCTCACCAAAGAGTGCTCTCCACAAATGAGCTTGAGAACCCTAATTTCTTTTACACACTGCCTTATATACCTAGGTTAAAAATATGCAATGTCCGGGCGCCCAAGGCCTTTAGGGCTCACCACTTACTAAATCTGCAACCTAGGCACACTAACTGACCTGTTCTTTACAGCTTGGAACTCCCATTGAGCCCGTAACACATTAACAATATTACAATGGCTTGAAATAAATCGGGAATTTACAATACTTGACCATTTTAGGAAAACGTGAAAAATGTGTAACTCCAATCTTTACTGCTTCTTCATGTTGATCTTTGATGTGCATTTGCACATCTTTGGTCTTTAGCAGCTTCTGTTAAATGACGTTGACTCAGTTAACAGTCCCCCCTTCCGATTTCAGTGCCCGTCCTCGGCACTATTGAAAAGTGTCCGTGGAGGCAAGGGAAGGTTTTGATTGGTTGTTGATGGGCTGATCGTATTCATTTTGACATTGAACTTGTTGATGAGGTTTAATTTGTTGCAGCATCTTCATTGGTCCGAATATGTCTAATGTGAGAGATGATGTTGCATTTTTCTATGTAATAGCATAATGATGAGGCTATTGTTTATTTAGGGAAAGTATGTACAAGGGAAGTAGAATGATGAGGTTCTAAATTAGAGTCTAATACCTGGATGACCAAAGGAAAAAAACCAAGTGGGAAAAAGTGCCTTTGGGATACGCACATTATTGGAGTACTTATTAACATGGAAATATTAATAAAGTATTGAAGGGATTATTCATGAATAGATATGTAATTAAAAAATGTGATATCCGTGGAAGTGTACTGGGCCGATGCCAATTTTCCAAGGTCAACACCAAGCGATGGGGAGCGTTGGGCAATCACCAAGCCTGCTATTTGCTTGGTGCTGACTCCATTGTCACATGTAATGATTTTAACCCCAAGGTCAGTACCAAGAGATAGGGAACATAGGACAGTCCCCAAGCTTCCTATTCGCCCAGTAGTGACTCAACTGTATTTTTGTAATCACATTACCATGGTCTTCATCGTTGGTTACACCAAGGTCAACACCAAGCAATAGGGAGCGTTGGACAATCCCCAAGCGTCCTATTTGCCCAGTAGTGACTCAACTGAATTTTGCCTTTTTGTTGTTGGTTATCATGCCCCAAGGTCTTGTTGGTTCTTGTAACAGCTTTAACATGAAGGTCAACATCAAGCGATAGGGAGTGTTGGACAATCCCCAAGCATCCTATTCACCCAGTAGTGACTTATTGCATGACTTGTCTTTCTTTTGTCGGTTATCATGTCCCAAGGTTTTTGTTGGCATATGTAAGGACTTTAACAGCAGGGTCAACACGAAGCGATAGGGAGTGTTGGGCAGTCCCCAAGCCTATTATTTGCCCAGTAGTGACTGCATTGAATATTGTCTTATCGTTGTCGATTGTCATGTCCCAAGGTCTTTGTTGGTGCTTGTAACGGCTTTAACATGAAGGTCAACACCAAGCGATAGGGAGCATTGGGAAATCCCCAAGGCTCCTATTCACTCAGTAGTGACCCCATTGCATGACTTTGTTCCTTCGCATGACATTGGTTTCTTGCCTGTTGTAGTCCACTCAAGGTGCATAGGTGGAAGAAAAAAGAGTGTCTAATGCATATGTCCAATGATGGGACATCCTATTTATGCATACACAAAAATGCATGGAAAACAATATGATGTGCAAGAAAGATTTTGAGGGGTTCTTTAGAAAGATGGTGCAGCTATAAAAGCATATGACATGGCTTTGCAAGCTGGCACCCCTTTTAAGAATGGTTTTCGTTGATGAGGATATGTGCTCTCATCTTACTGTGCACTATGCGTGAGTGTTGGACTCTACGACACTCCACCAATTGTAAGTTAATAGAATTTGACTCTTATGCTCATCTCATTCAACATGAGCGACATGACTTAGATATGCTCAACTCTTCCAGCTTGAGCATAAGCCTAATAACTACGACTCTTAGCACAAAGTTTAATATGACTTGAAGCTTTGGGACTAATGCTTTGCTCATTTTATGGCTCAGCAACCCGACTCTGACTATGCCAAAGAGTGTTTTTTGCACCCTAGCGACTTGAATTTTTACATTCTTGTGCTGACTACAAACATTTCTTCAGGTAAAAGTAGGCTTGAATCCTCAAAAACAGGATTAGTGAAGGACCAAGTTGGCATTGAAGGTTTCTTTTGCCATACCTGTTTTATCATCTTTGAATTTGCATTCACATTGGTTGGGTTGTCCTTCTTTGACTGTGAAGACTCCATTATCTGTTTGATTTTTCAATTGGGCCTGTTGTAAGGAGTCCTTGATGTTGTTGTAGGCCTCTGTTCATTGTCGGCATCTGGCATTTGACTAGGAGCATTGGAATATTTAGGAAGCCAAATCTCTTGATGGTCTTTGTATCTCCTTTGTTGACTTTGCCTAGTTGTAGGTCTTGTTGAGTTCTTGAGATCTTCATGCAGGCTTGGTGTAGTTGCAGTTGACTTGTGGTTGACTGGTAACCAAATCTTTGTATACCCTGTGTAGAATCCTTGTCTAAGAGGAAGATTCTTTGAGATCCGTCTTTGTTCTGTATCCTCTTGAGAGTTGTGGTAGACTTCCATATCTTTTGATGTTTTTCTTTTGTGTACGTGATTCTTAGGTATCCTAGAGTATTGTCAAGGTGGATACCTTGTGGGCCTTCTTTCTTGGGAGGGTCCTGACTTCATTTCATATGCTCTAACCTGCGGTTTTGGCACCCATATCTGTGTGTTACCTCCATAGTACTTCTGTTCTTTTAAGCTCCACTGTGATGCTATCCATCCCATGTCTTTGCCTTTCTGTGTTGATTTCCTATCTTTAATCCAAACCGGATCATTGACCTTGAATAAATTGCTTGGAACAAACACTTGCTTGAATTTCCTTTGCTTTCTTGAGTACTTTGGCTGATATATCTTTGCTTTTTTGGATGTCTCCTTAGAGGTTCCAGTTGGGTCAGCAATTGACTTGAAATTATGAAAGCTTGACTCGCTTGAAGAATCTAATCCATTAGGGTTCTTTGAGATAGAGGCATACGATGTCACACCTTCTTTGCTAGTCGGTGGAAGATCCACTTTGGCTTTACCTTTGTCTACATGATTTGTCTTTGATTCTTGTGACTCCTGCAACTCTGAATCTAGAATTTTTTGTTCTATTGAAGATCTTTGTCTTGATTTTGCCATGGTCTTATCTTGATCTAGCTGTGTCTCTATGGAGGGTGGCTTGAGACTCTGTTTTCCAATTTGACTTACATCAACTGATTTAGCTAGCAATGAGTGATTTATCTTTGGACTTCCTATTGCTTCTTGGTTTTTTGCAACCCTGTTGTTTTTAACTTCTGTCTTTGATGGTATTCTTTGCTCAATAGCTATTGTGGTTGCCCTTCACTCTGGTTGATTTGCACTTGTTGTTGCTTGATCTGCTTCTAGCTCTTCTGAAGTTCTATTCGATGGAGATGAATCATCTTCAATAAGATTTGCTTTGGCATCAGTCTCCATTTGAATTGCGCTTGAGGAGTTTGTGCTGTCGTCCGTGGGTGACTAGTCTTGGTCTTCATTCTTTGTTTTATGTGATGACTTCGTCATGTTTGCATTCTGTATGTCTAACATCTTTTGGGACATTGGCATTCCCATGATGATATTGTCTGGCATATCTTTTGCTGTGATCACATAGAATTGGGCTGTGATGATTTGTGAACTTACTTCAATGGTGGTGGAGATGATTCCCCAGAATTCTGCTCGTTTGTCTCCACATATTCTCACATATTTAGGAGAATCTTCTAGCTGTGGGTTGGCCACATCTTTTCCAAGTACAAAAAGATATGAGCTTCTTGTCTAACTGAAACTCTAGCTTTATTTCTCTTGATAGCTTTTCTTCGTTTTCACCAAAAATATTGCACTTGATCGTCTCAAGATTTGTGTCTGATTTGACTTCTTTTGCTATTGCAACATCCTTTGGTTGGACTTTATCTGCATTTTATTTGCTTTGACCACCTGCTTCAATTGATGTTGACTCCATTGGCTGTAATATTGCCATTTTTTGATTGTCTACCTTGACCTTAAAAGATCCACTGTACTTTCTGGCAGAATCTGTCTCTTCGGAGGAGATTTTGGTGGTGACCTTTGTGTAGCTTTCTGGACTTTAGATTTCATTGAATTTGACTTTTCTATCATCTGTCCTGGCAACTTGAGGCTTTGCATCATCTTCAGATAGTCTTTGACTTGAATCTTACCATCCATAGGGGTTTGTACAAGATCATGATCTTGTTGATATTCATTACCGTGTGCATCTTGATATGCATATGTGAGCTTGATCACATGTAACTATTTTAACACTATTAGATTTTTTGGTTTTTGACTTTGACTTGTGGAGATCAGCTAAAACTTTTGTCCCTGATGATCTTCATAGAGGCATTTGTCTACAGATTTTGATGGAATATGGCTCAATTGGAAACTTCCAACAACCATATGATCTTTCAATGGTTTCTGTTTTGAAGAGGTCAGTTGGCTAGAAGCTCTAGGGCTTCTAACTGGTGTAGCATTTCCTGGTATAAGAGCTAAGCTTGATGGATTTACAGCTCCCCCCGTTCCTAGGGCGATCACTATAGCCTGCTTCATTGTAAGAGTTCAAAACTGTTTGTTTCTGATTTAGTATCACCTTTGGAACTATGAAGGTACACTTTGGGTAGCACCGTTGACATTTGGCATCTGTAAACATTCTACATAGTTTCCTATGTATCTCCGTGAAACATGAAAAATTATTCCCCAAGTCAAGTTATAGATAGCATTATCTTTGCCCTAATATTTTCTATCCCATGATATGAGCTTCTATGGTTTCAGGACCCAAGGCATCATAAATGCTAGACTCTCATCTATATCTACGACTATTTTGGTCAAAGTATATGTTCGTTTGGTCACAACATTGAAGCTTTATTTCCGACGGAGGAGAGTTTGGCTCTGGGAAAATTTCTAGGTTCACTCGGGTAATATTATTCAACTCTAGAGAGGATGGGCTATAATAGATTCTTTCCTCTGAAATGAACCATCCTTTCTGATCTATCACTGGACGCACTTCTATGAGCTGGTATGTGGGCCGTTCAAACACAGGTTGATCCTTTTTGTACAGTTTCCCTTTTTTGTCTACATAGTGTGCATATGAATGATGTGTACTATACAAAGCTAACATCATTCTGTTTGATGTGTCCTTTAGACTCGTGAATGATTGCACACTTGTGTCCGTGGATGCAAAATCATTTGCAAACTTAATAGTCTTTTCACCCTTTGGTGATATCTCGACACCTTGATTACATTCATGCAAGAATTTGTTGTTCAAAGAATCAATTTTAAGCTTTTCAGGTGCCTGTGCTTTTTTATGCTCCTTTTGAACTTGCAATGTTTTAACTTGTGCTTCTAATGGTAATGCAGAATCATCTAATTGCATTAAAAGTGACAAGTCAGTTGCACTTACATCAAGATTCGCACTTCCGATTTGCTTTGTACCTTGCTTGGTAGTTGATATGTCCCTATTGTCAGGATTTCTTGGACAATCTTCAGCAAAATGTCCACCTTTTTGTCCACAATATGAGCAATACTCCATAACTAGTGGTATTTCATTTGGTTCTGTCATGTCAAGGTCTTGCTGAGAAGCTTCTGCTTCTATGCTTGCCCAGTTGTCAGCATCTTCTTTTAAAACACTGAGCATCAAGCTACAAAATGCTCCATCTAGACCTTTGTACTGTCTTTGGTTCAGTTCTCCCATTAGATTGGCTTCTTTTGGTTGATCTGTTGGATCTTGTAATTCTTGTTCTCGATTATAGATCTGACCACTGTAATCCATGTACAATGACCCTGATTGCATACGCACTAGATAGATGCTTTGCAGACTTGTGCAGGCTTCTAGATAAACACTTGGGTCAATTTTTTGCACTTCTATGTGCACTTCATCTTTAAGCTTGCAATACCTGGCTCCACTGAAGTTTGTGAATATCTGGGAGTTATCTAAATCTAGCTTCACTCTGATCAGTAAGATCTTGGCTCTTGTGTTGCTTTTGCTGCTCATTAAGTATCTATGGCCTTTTGAATCTGCATATAAGACTTTATCTCCATTGTAGCCATAAAGTTGTAAAAAATTCTCTGTTGCACTTGAACTCTTGGCTCGATTTGAGTCCATGTTGACTGGTTTGTAAAAACTGTCTCCTAGCAGATTTTGGTATCAATTAGCAAAATTTATGTTGCTCATACTAGCCTAATCTGCAATCGTATGCGAGTTGTGTCCCTGTTTGTTCCAATTGGAAGCTCAATTTGTAGCACAATTATTTGCACTAGTCGATTTCTAGTATGCAAAATTCTTGAAAATTATTTGACTAACGCTCCACTGCTTGGAGTTGGTCTTTTTGCTCGTTTTTTTCCGGTTGATCTCTCATTTGCTTTTAAGCAATTTTCTCGGTGTAATTTTCAGCTTGCGGTGTCGCTCGGTGTGCAATACATTACTTCTAGGCTTTTGATTTTTGCTTTTCTGGCTCATTCTGGTTTTTTTTTGTCTTTTTCTAACACTTCTGACGATTTTCTTTTTATTTTTCTAAAATTTTTGTGAAATTTTGAGTTTTCTTAAATTTTTGGTATTTTTATATATTTTTGAGAAAAGTTTTGATTTTTTACAATTTTTCTGTGAATCTGTGAATTTTTAATTTTTTTTGTGAATTCTAGAATTTTTGTGATTTTTTGGTCAGGTTTGCACTTTTTTGTGAATTTTCTATTTTTAAAGAATTTTTTTGTGAGTTGTTATGATTTTTTTAACTATTTTTATGATTTATCTGTGAGATTTTTGGGTTTTTAAAGATTTTCTCTGAGTTTTTTATTTTTCGTTGTGAATATTCTATCTTTTTTTTTACTAATATACAAATAGATGAAATGAAAGTGAGAAAAAGAGAAAAAGAAAATACAATGGAAACGAAATGAAATGAAATGTAAAGGGGAAGAAAACGAAATGAAATGAAATTAAGATGAAATTGAAACAAAATGCAATGAATCAATACAAAAGTCAACGACACAAAAAAAAGGCAATAAAACAAAAGACAAAAGACAAAAGGCTCCACAGCCTTTGAGGAAAGAGACAAAGAGAGAAAAGAGGGTCCCCCTTTGTTTTTCTTTTTGTCTTGTAGCTTAATGAATTGTGTGTTGTGTGTGTAAGGGTGGGTTCACACGTCACAAAGCACGAGAACGATGACGGAAGTGGAAGAAGAAAGAAGAGGAAGATTATTTTAGCGTCGTAGAAAACTATCCCAAGAGACGTAAAGCTCTACCCGACGAGGAAAGTCCCTGCGCCGAAAGGCACGCTCGGGAACCGAAAAAAGCGGAATTTAGGTCAAAAATTAGCAAAAATGCGTAAAATCACCCGAAAATCCAAAAAAATTATCAAAAATATCTGAAAAATATCCTTTTTTTTTTCAAATTCTCCACACATTGAAGAATAGTGTAGCTAAATGAAATTGCAAAAATTTCATCAATTCAATTGCCGAAGAATTTAATCAATAAAATCAAGACTAGGCAATTAAACCGGCAAAATTATCGATAAAATTAGGTAAAAAATGGACGCAATTAGATTGTCTAAATCCCTGTTTTGAGCACAAAAATGAAACATTTAATCATTACACACATCAATCATACAATCAAAACATTGAATCAATCATGCAAATTAAACACTTTTTTAAGCACACATACACTAAAAATTTGGCAGTTTTTACCAATCTTTAGGTGCGCACACAAAAGGGTTAAATTTGTCGGATTTGCAATAAGACTTCACAAATCATTAGCTGGACATGAGAACAACACATATCAATCATCACAATTGAAAAATCATAACGCACACATTGATTTCTAGGTGCTCAAACATGGGCAAAATAGTGCACACACACCTAAAATTAGGTATACACACACTCAATTAGAATGCACACACACTTGATTTTATTATACACACACTTAAAATTGACCATCAAATCATGCAATTAACTCAATTAGGCACCCAATTAACAACCTACAATCATCAATTAGCAATTGAAACTTATCAAATTCATACGCTACCAATTCTTAAAAATTTCAGCATTACAACGGCATGAAAACAAAAAATTGCAAAATTTTCAATCCATAACATCAACATTGCATTGCATCAACATAGCATAGCATTACATTGCATCTTTGTGGGATATCTACACAATTCTACACATCTCTAGATTCTACGGAGGTTGAGTATACAACCTTTATTACCTTTCCGTTGAAGATCAATTGAATGGTCGAATGCTCCAATCCTTCATAGCACATTAGTAAGTTATCAAAAATTAGTCAAATTAGTAAGGGTTTAGTGAGAAATTAAAGTGTGTAAACACACAATTGGCAAGATATGGTCACACATTAGGGAATTATGAACACAATGCTTCATGTACACACAATCAAAATCCACAAAAACATAAACACACAAGTGAAATTAGTGAGGGAACACATTCGATTATGCCACAATTACACTAGCGTAGGCCATCGTCCCCGATAACGGCGCCAAATATTGGGGGTCCCATCGTTGCAATAGCTCCAATGACTAACAAAATTATCAATCCGGAGGGATGAGCTACCCGGCTAGGACATGGAAACACTCACACGGTTAGTGAGCTAATCGTGGAAACACAAATGGTTAAATTTACGGGTGAGCTTGTCGGCCTATGGAGGAGCTAAGTTGCAATGAAGGGCAATCTCCATATCCACTTGTCTTCACCTCCAATCAACCCAATCACACACACTACGATTGAAAGATGCACACAACACTAATCCTATCATGCAGCACACTAATCGCAAGCACACACACATAGATCTATCGAGCACCACACTCCAATCAAACCTACATGCACACAAAAGCAAAAGAGGGCAATCACACAAGATTAGAGAGAGATTAATCACTAATTAGTTAAGATGTAGCTAATCTAAGCATCATAGGCAATCATAAGAGGTAAGAGAGAGGCATAGTGAGAGAGAATGAATCATTGATTAGTGTTAATCAAACCTCATGAGCAAGGAGAAGCTCAAGGACTCCATAGCCACACACCTCAAGAGCTCTCACCAAAGAGTGCTCTCCACAAATGAACTTGAGAACCCTAATTTCTTTTACACGTTGCCTTATATACCTACGTTAAAAAGATGCAATGTCCGGGCGCCCATGGCCTTTAGGGCTCACCACTTACTAAATCTACAACCTAGGCACACTAACTGACATGTTCTTTACAGCTTGGAACTCCCAATGAGCCCGTAACACATTAACAATATTACATTGGCTTGAAATAAATTGGGAAATTACAATACGTGACCATTTAGGAAACGTGGAAAATGTGTAATTCCAATCTTTATTGTTTCTTCATGTTGATCTTTGATGTGCATTCGTACGTCTTTAGTCTTTAACAGCTTCTGTTAACTGATGTTGACTCGGTTACACACAATGTTGTTTTCTCCTTGCATCTTGGAATCTGAGAAGAAGAAAGGATTAAATTCCATGTCTTAATGTATAAAAGACAATCAAAATTCATCCATTTAGTAAGCACCTTTCTATTGTTGAGACTAAATGCATGTAATTCCAGCAGAAGTGAAAGTTTTCCACATGTAAGATCTACCCTGAGATGTGCTTGACATTGTCTCCATCATAGTGATGGGGGATTTTCACAAGCCAAGCTCACATACCCCTCTTCTCTCATCCCCACCCCATGAAAACCCCCTCTTAGGGAGGGACTGATAAAAGGTATTGGAAAAAGTAAGAAAAAAATAAAGTATGATTATGTAAATATATAAGAAAGGTAAAATAGGCCACCTCATGCCTGCGGGGAAGCCCATCCCCACCTTGCCTCCTTTTTCTTCACTGTGTCCCCGCCGTGTGTCCCTTTTCCTCTCCTCCACTCAAAAGGTCAACCCCCTCTCTCTTCCCCTTGTCCTTTCTCCTTTCTCTCTCCCCTCAAGCTACCCCACCTCTCACCAATAATGCATTATAACTCACCAATAATGCACCCTAACTCACATGCAACTTATGCTATCTTCCAAAACAGTATACCCCACCCCCCTTTTCTCTCTCCTAAACTCTCCCATGATCCAAATACCCCCCTCTCTCTCTAAAATTCGAAATCTCTCTTGTCTTGTAGCCAGATGGCCTCCCCCACACTCACACACACTCAGTTTCACTGAAAAAGATGCCCACAGACCCATCCCCACCCAGTGGTTACCTGATTTTCTTGTGTTCACACACATCTGCACACAGATTCACCTCTAAACACACTCCCCTCTCTCCCCTCTTGTAATTACTTTAGTATCCATGTCACCTCTCACTTTTTTTCATCAACCCATCTCTCTCTCTTAGTCTCTCTCTCATGAGACTGCTGTTGTGGCACATATACACACAGCCAGATAAGTGGGGCCCATAGTCACATGGCCTATGTAGATAATGATTTCTTCATTTCTAAATTCTATAATTTCTCCCCCCTCCTCCCCTATATAAAGAGGGGTCACCATCACACTAAACACACACAACATCACCAAAGAACACACTATGCACTGTGTGTGCCTAGTGCACACACACACACCCACACCATCACCATCACCATCACCGCAATCACCATGCTTGTCTTGAGCATGACCTCTACACCATTGGCTATGGAAGATGAAGGGCAACTAAATGAAGGATGATGGCCATAATCCTCGTGCAAGTCTTCGCCATCAACTCCCACCTATCCGCCATGTGCTCTACCACTCTCTCCCTTCTCATTCCCCTACCCTATGCTCCCTATTTCATCGCCTAATTCTCTAAATAAATCTTGAGGTTTTGTGAGTATGTTTTCTTGCAATGTTTTGCCCATGTGAGGTGTGCGGAATGGCCACCTAGTCTTGTGTTTTGGGGTGAGCTTGTGTATGTGTGAAGGGTGTGCGGATTCGCCATCCTTTTGTGGTGCCTAAGTACTAAGCCGCTATACCCCCTCCCTCACTCTCTCTCTCTCTCTCTCTCTCTCTCTCTCTCTCTCTCTCTCTCCTCTCTCTCTCACTTGATCTCATTCCCTTTCCTCTTCATCATTACTCCCAAGCATCCATCTCTCTTGGGTGAAAACTTTGTTATGGTGGTGTGTTTTTTGCGTCCTAGCCGCTGAAGCTAGGTGGTGCCCCCTGTTTGCTTTACCATGACAGGCTTGAGGCGCGCCATTCGGTCCCCGGTGTTTTAGAGGCCATCGGGGGTTCGGGGTTCGCTTTGCTCCCGTCATTTGGTGCCCCCACTAAGGATCTTTTTATGAAACCCTTCAGTTTACAAGACTGAAACCCCTAAACTATTGTGAATGGATGAATGGCTAGCAGGATTTGCTAATTGGACGACAGAAGAAGAAGAGCTCCAAGCACAACTAGACAAACTCCGCATCTCCATCGAAGCTCGAGTGTCAGGCGTAACGGTAATCGATTTGCAGTGGGAGAGTCAACCAACACGCCAAACCCAGTAGATATACATAGGCCAAGTGCCAAGAAGAAGAAGGAGAAGGTCGAAACCATGTCCGCAACCTACAACCAACCCACAACAACAAAATGGAAGGAGCTCTACACAATAGAGAATCAACACTATTCTACTTTGAGAATCGGGTAACTCAAGTCACCGAGGTAATTATCACAGTCAGTTTTCAAGTCGCACCTGATGCTGTAGCACAGATAACAGAAGCATTGGCTCACACTCTCACTAGAGAAACTAGGGATCTACTGAGTTTGTTTCAGGAAAGAACACCACCCTCTCCCACAAGCTTGGACAGTGACTAAGCACCTCTAAGATTCACATGAATCAGTACAACCTACCTCAAGACAGATCACACATACCAACACGTGTACGCTCAATCAAGGTAATACTGGATTTGAAGGCTCACTACCAACACGTCATTGACACCATGCCGGGTGGGGAGCGGTTTTTGGAGGTTCTGGCATCAGATCAACCATTTGTCTTACCTTTGGTACAAGGCAATGTACTGTTTGAAGTTTTAATCTATGTCCTAGTATAAGAGGGTATACACACCTCCTTGTAAAGAAGAAAAAACTTTTGCAAGTTAAGCAGTGTGTCTTTCTAGCTCTCTCTCAGTAATCATGGCAAGTGTAGCATTTCCAACATTTAAAGGAAAGAAGGGGGAGGATTTGGTAGCAGACTTCCTAGATGACTTTGAAGTAGCATGTGTAGTGAGCAACAAAGATACGGATGAATCCCGGGTTAGAATCTTTAAGCATCTCATGAAGCTAGAAGCTAGATCATGGTACAATGCACTTCCACAAGCAACCAAGGATGACTGGGAACCCTTAAAAACCGCTTTTAAGAGGTGCTTTGGGGGAGGTACCACTTCAGAAAAGTTGTGGGACAAGTTGAGAGACTTGAAGCAGGAGGGTCTTTTAGAATATGCCACCTATGAGTCCAAATTTGTGGATTTGTGGGAACGGTGGGTTGAGTCACTGGCTAGGGGGGAAGCTGCACCTGATTTCCTAAAAAAAGATCGGTTCACGAATGGCTTATGGCCGCTTCTCAAGGAGAAGGTGAAAGGTAGATTCCCGGCTACGTACGAGTTAGCCGTTGAGATTGCTCGCCTTAAAGACAAGAATCTGCGAATGAAAGCCAAAGAAACCGAGTCAACAGAATCAGGAACATCGCGTCGACCAGCAACTACGACAACCACCATTCCACCACCACCACCGGCTCTTGGGGTAAGAGATGACCAACAAGATATGTTGGCCCATATTATTGACCAACTGCAGAATTTGTCTGTCCACTTAATACAACAAGGGAGGAGTCAAGAAAGAGATCAAGACCCTGGAAGAGCACGACGACAAAACAGGGAGTATCATTGCTACAACTACGGGGAAGATGGCCATGAAATGTACCACTGCCCACACCCGAGGAGGCAGAATTTCAATAGAGGGGGGAGACAGAATCAGATCTCTCCACCAAGAACACCACCGCCACTCAGGCAACCAATCCCACCTGTTCAAATCCCACCACCAGCGGTGCAACCACAGCTAGCCACACCAGTTCAACGCTAGTCACCAATGCAACCACCGCCACAATCACCACTTACGATCATCCTACGCCCACCACCAATTGGTACCCGCACACCAAGTATCATTGGTCTTGCAGAAGAGGTCAAGATGAGTGTAACAGAAGAAGGATTAAGTAAGAAGACTATTCAAAGAACTGAAGCAGTGGAACAAGAGGTTAAAGAATCAAAAGATGCTACCCAGGTGGGGGAGGTAAGTCAAGAAAATTGTGTTACAAATGTGAGTACATCTTTAACCTTGGATGAAATAGGCACCAAAGTGATCAATCGACAGCATTGGGCAGTAAGGGTAAGAAGGTGTAAAGTGTTGATTAGGCCTCGTCAGAGTAAGAGGAATGCAAAGGTCATGAAAGATACAAGAGCAGAGGAAAACCAGCCTGTTAGCAAGGCTTTGCAGAAGATGGACAACATATCAAGCAAAGGGGAGGGCTTTGAAAACGGAAGCCTGTGCACCAACATGGACCCAGGACAGTGTAGCAAGCTAAAGGAATCTTGCATCAAGGCAGTTTCACTAGAGGACCATAACAAAGAGGTAAGTATGACTGAAGGTTTGGAGTTGGATATTTCTCCAGAGGCTTGGCAGCTGAGAAAGATTTTATTGTGTAGTGTTATAGACTTGGAGATACGTAATGCCTCTAGTCTACTGAAAGATGTTATAAACTTGGAGATGGGTAATGCCTCCAGTTTATGTGAGGATGTTCATAGTAAGTTTGATGATCAATATGTTGCCAACCTTTTAAGGATGTTCCAAACTCCTCCACAACACAGCATTGTGTTTGCATGGGATGCATCAGACCTATGGCTATGGCTAGCTGCTATAACATATAGAGAGAAGATCAGCATGGAGATAAGAGCAAAGGAGCCATGGATAGACAAAAGCCTGATAGAATGCAAGAATGAAGACCTCCTTCGCAATTTGGTACAATTTTTTACAAATAGTGCATCCTCTCTTTGGAGAAAGGTAAGTGGATTACGCTTGTATTTAAGCCGCAAGGTAGGTAGCTTGCTATTAGCATCAGTAAAGGAAGCTGACATGTTTAAGCACACCCAAAAGAAGCATGATATGCTTGCAGTTTTTTCGAGTCATGGCAGTAAGCAAGATTCTGAAGACAACTTGAGCTCACCACACCAACAAGGAGGCCATACATGGTGGATTCTTGGCACACTCTTTGGAATCTTAATTTTCAGTTCTGTCTTTGCAGGAGCCAAGATGCTCATTTCCCCTCTAGCTACTGATGGTTACAAATTTGGTCCAATTGGCATGCAAATTTTATTGTTCAGACTCTGCAGACAATGATCGTATTTTTCACTTGGGATCCAGGAGGACACTGGCACAAAGTTCTGGAAGCCATGGGCTTCCCCTTTAATCAATTGACACTATTCCAAGGAACAAGCTATCACCCGGACCTGTTACAGATTCATGAATATCCCAGAAATCTCACCAATGGCCAAATGGAATGGCTAATTCAAAAGGCAACTCGATATCGGATCCTACAGCTAAGCGGAAGAAGAAACAGATGAGCTAGAGGCATGAATGCCTCTAGCCAAAAGGGGAGGGCTAATGATGGGGGATTTTCACAAGCCAAGCTCACATACCCCTCTTCTCTCGTCCCCACCCCATGAAAACCCCCTCTTAGGGAGGGAGTGATAAAAGGTATTGGAAAAAGTAAGAAAAAAATAAAGTATGATTATGTAAATATATAAGAAAGGTAAAATAGGCCACCTCATGCCTGCGGGGTAGCCCATCTCCACCTTGCCTCCTTTTTCTTCACTGTTGCCCCGCCATGTGTCCCTTTTCCTCTCCTCCACTCAAAAGGTCAACCCCCTCTCTCTTCCCCTTGTCCTTTCTCCTTTTTCTCTCCCCTCAAGCTACCCCACCTCTCACCAATAATGCATTATAACTCACCAATAATGCACCCTAACTCACATGCAACTTATGCTATCTTCCAAAACAGTATACCCCACCCCCCTTTTCTCTCTCCTACACTCTCCCATGATCCAAATACCCCCCTCTCTCTCTAAAATTCAAAATCTCTCTTGTCTTGTAGCCAGATGGACTCCCCCACACTCACACACACTCAGTTTCACTGAAAAAGGTGCCCACAGACCCATCCCCACCCAGTGGTTACCTGATTTTCTTGTGTTCACACACATCTGCACACAGATTCACCTCTAAACACACTCCCCTCTCTCCCCTCTTGTAATTACTTTAGTCTCCATGTCACCTCTCACTTTTTTTCATCAACCCATCTCTCTCTCTTAGTCTCTCTCTCATGAGACTGCTGTTCTGGCACATATACACACAGCCAGATAAGTGGGGCCTACAGTCACATGGCCTATGTAGATAATGATTTCTTCATTTCTAAATTCTATAATTTCTCCCCCCTCCTCCCCTATATAAAGAGGGGTCACCATCACACTAAACACACACAACATCACCAAAGAACACACTATGCACTATGTGTGCCTAGTGCACACACACACACACACACCATCACCATCACCGCAATCACCATGCTTGTCTTGAGCATGACCTCTACACCCTTGGCTATGGAAGATGAAGGGCAACTAAATGAAGGATGATGGCCATAATCCTCGTGCGAGTCTTCCCCATCAACTCCCACCTATCCGCCATGTGCTCTACCACTCTCTCCCTTCTCATTCCCCTACCCTATGCTCCCCATTTCATCGCCTAATTCTCTAAATAAAGCTTGAGGTTTTGTGAGTATGTTTTCTTGCAATGTTTTGCCCATGTGAGGTGTGCGGAATCGCCACCTAGTCTTGTGGTTTGGAGTGAGCTTGTGTATGTGTGAAGGGTGTGCCTAAGTACTAAGCCGCTATACCCCCTCCCTCACTCTCTCTCTCTATCTCTCTCTCTCTCTCTCTCTCTCTCTCTCTCTCTCACTTGATCTCATTCCCTTTCCTCTTCATCATTACTCCCAAGCATCCATCTCTCTTGGGTGAAAACTTTGTTATGGTGGTGTGTTGTTTGCGTCCTAGCCGCTGAAGCTAGGTGGTGCCCCCTGTTTGCTTTACCATGGCAGGCTAGAGGCGCGCCATTCGGTCCCCGGTGTTTTAGAGGCCATCGGGGATTCGGGGTTCGCTTTGCTCCCGTCAATAGTAAGTAGGTTGTCTTAAAACTAGAGCTCCATTGATAAAGGTTTGTTCTCGAAGGTAGACTCTGTATCTTGGTCGAGTGGAATAAGCTGCCCACTAAGAAGATGATATCCAAACCAGTAAAACAACACTATGAAATTTTGAGAGCTTACAATAAACTTGCTAATTATGGACTTCTTTTGCAAAATACAGATTTGTCATGTGATTGTTTTCTATCCCAATTATCATCTAAAAAGTCCAAACAACTCTCAGGCTTGCAAATGGACATTGTTGCGGTAGTTCTTATTTGCTCATCGAAGAAGAAATCTACAAACACTTCAAGAGGCATAAATAGTGTGAGCCAAACTATTTTTGTGGCAATTGAATCACTAGTTTGCAAAGATGGCAAAGACCAATCCTTGCTTTCAAAGGATGGAAGTGACAAAGGAGCTACAAAACCCCAACCAAAGGAAGTCCTCGGTTCCAAATATGAAATATCATAAAAGAATATTCCATTATCTTCAAGTTCCTTGTGTTGTCTTCCTCGGTACATTTACTCACCAACAAATGCATGGAAAGCATCAAAAATCCCAACTATGCTCTCAACTGGTTGCCAATCTGTCCTATTCGATGGATAACTATCTGAAACATACCAAAGATGATATCCACCACTTAACCCTCGAATATACTCATGCACTAAGTGAGATGCTCAAAATAACTTACAGTTGGGTCGATGCCGTGGAAAACTTGGAGAAGATGTTTGCAAATTTAAGTCTGTATGTTGGAAAGCATGTTGTATGAGGACCTCTTTCACCCGCTTTCTTTGTGCACACACTTTAAACTCTTTAACTTGTCCCTTGAAAGCCTCCAAAAAATCATTGTGTTGCCTCCTCTTCCTCCTCCTAGTTTGCAGTAGAACCCAACTTCCGATAGTTATTCAAGATGGTATCCATGCTTGATCATCTGTAGTATAACTGTTAAAAATGCTAACATAGTCAATGGTAGTTCTAGGCCTTCAAGAAGTAGTCATGGTGTGCACTAGAATACACAGAAAGGTTAGCGCAAATATGAAAAAGGAAAGAAGTTTTGAGAGGGAATTAGAGCTACTCAAAGTCATATTTGGGCGGGAACATAGATACTAGATAGAGTCTTCAATGAAAGTCCTGAAATTCATCGGTACAGAGTTAGTACGACTTATGGTATTTATGCCTTGAAAGCGTGAAATTGTGCAATTTGATGAACAAAAATAATATTTTCTCCCTTTTTTCTAAAAGAGCTTGGCTCCAAAATGTCGATTCTCAACGTAACGTTAGTCTCTTCCTCATTGGTCGAGCACCACTCTCTCTCTAGAATTGAAAGGCCCAAAAGTGAGTCCAACTTTCTCCTAATGCAGAACATCCATAGTATCATTAATAAAATGTGTCCCCTAATCAGACACAATCTCCACAACGTATCCATAACGGCAGATAATATTTTCAAATAAGAATACAATAGTGGACTTTGTGATGTTATTTGGAAGAGCCTTGGCCTCTACCCATTTGGTGACATAACAAGTGGCCATCAATATATATCGGTTCTTCATTGGAGTGATTTTCTTGAATGGACCCATGAAGTTCATACCCCATTTCATAAACAGTCCTAGTGGTTGAACTAGAGTAAATGGAGTCATATCGGCTGCTGTTGGTCTGCCCATCCTCCGGCATATATCGCATGTTTTGCAAACACTTATAACATTAGATATTAGAGTTTTCCACCACAATCCAGCCTGCAAAATCTTCTTGTACGTAATATCAGTGGAGAAATGTCCTCCAGAATCCCCATCGTGTGCTTCAGAAATAACTTGCATTCTTCCTTCCATTGACACAAACTTTTGAAGAGCCCCATCTACTCCCAGTCTATAAAGCAATCCTCCTATGATGGTGAACTTCAGACTCTTAATAATCAGAGCCTTCTTCTGATTCTGAGACCAGTTTGTTTGGGAATTCTCCTTTGGAAAGGAAATGATATAGATGATGCCATTCTGGATCTGTGTTTTCCACAGACACTACCTGAAACAGCTCTGTGTCCACTGCCTCATCTCTCAAGGATACTTTAGAGTAGCCATCAATACTTCTGGACAGGAAATCGGCACCACAATGGGATTTACCGGGCTTGTGAAATATGCAGAATTCAAACTCCTCATGAACATCATCCATTTGATCAATCTTCCTTGAATAATAATTTCTTAATAAAAATTAATAATGCCTGATGATCCACATAAAAATGAAATAGCTTTCCCAGCAAATAATGGCAAAACTTAGTAGCACTGAAAACCATTCCTAAGGCTTCTCTCTCCGTAGTAGTATATCCTTGTCCAGCTTAACTAAATCTTCGATTGGCAAAACACATTGGATAATCAGTCCTCCCTTCTGGTTGAGCCAGTATTGCTCCCATTGCCAGTCCTGAAGCATCATTATGCACATGAAAAATAACATCCCAATCCGATTGTCGAAGTACTGGCTTACTGATAATGGAATTCTTCAAACATTGAAAACTCTCCTCACATTTAGCAGTCCAAATGAACTTGTTGTTTTTCTTTGTGAGCTCATATAAGGATAATGTCTTGGAAGCAAGCATATAAACAAATCCTCTATAAAAATTGATATATCCCAAGAATGAACTTAACTCTGATGTTGACCGGGGGTGTCTTGGCCTGCTGGACACATTGGATCTTATCATTGGCCATCTCTATGCCATTCCTGGACACTATATGTCCCAGTAGTTGTCCCTTCCAAACCAAGAAAAAATATTTGGATGGGTTCAGATAGATCCTCTTTTCCTTACAACACTGGAAAACCATTTCCAAAAAGAGAAATTGCTTCTCATCGGTTGAATATACAGTGAAGTCATCCATGAATATGGCAAGAAATCGATGGAGAAATTCATTGGATATTTCCATCATACATCTTTGGAAGGTTGTTGGAGCATTGCAGAGACCAAGTGGCATAACCAGATGAGTCTTACAAGATGGTGAACGAGTTTTTTTTAGCAACAAAAAAAAAGAGCAAGTCCCTCAATAAATTTATTTGTAAGTTAATGAGATTCTAAAAGATGATAGGGGAAAAGAGACATAGTGTGATAACACTGTGCTAAATATGTACAAACATCCAAGAATAAGTTTTTGTACTCTTGACAATAGGTACATCATCAACCACAAAATTTACAAGCTTGCACGGGTCTACTAGATGCAAGAGAGTGAGATGGTGGATCAACAACATCCACGAGAAAGGATGGACAAATGTTTGCTATGAACAAGACTCCCGTAAACTGTGCATCATGTAACTCGCGCTTGCACGGGTCTACTAGATGCAAGAGAGTGAGATGGTGGATCAACAACATCCACGAGAAAGGATGGACAAATGTTTGCTATGAACAAGACTCCCGTAAACTGTGCATCATGTAACTCGCGCTCTCTAGCAAGAGAATGACCTCTGTCCATATGGATCCACCAATGAGATTCTCTCTCTCTCTCTCTCTCTCTCTCTCTCTCTCTCTCTCTCTCTCTCTCTCTCTCTCTCTCTCTCTCTCTCTCTCTCACACACACACACACACACACACACATGACCCTGTCGGATAGATCTTTTAAGAACTCTTGGTATAGTTTCCTACGATGTTAAAATTCTTTTCTTCTTCTTCTTCTTCTTCTTCTTCTTCTTCTTCTTCTTCTCTCTCTCTCTCTCTCTCATCACCCCGTGATCCTTGCAGCAGGCAGCTGCTTGCTAGCAGTTGTAGATCACCCCTCATCACCGTCGTAAAACACGTACTGACTACTGTACCATATTCTGTGGCTAGTGTTGCCATTGCCTTGCAAGTAAAATACATCAAACTGCACTCCAGACGCTTCACTTTCTAATTGGCTTCCACGATCCCCATAACTCCAGAGCCTACACACATGCACGTTAGAGAGAGAGAGAGGATCATTGCACCCCTCATCACCATCCTGCAGTACGTCCCATCCATGTTTATGGCTTTCCCTTCCCACCTTTCCAAAATTGTTTGTGTGGTGAGCTTGGCCGCGTCCATCTTATTTACCCTCGTTGCACTTGCTTACGAGACGAACACCGGATTGGACATTACTGGAAGTAAAGTGTGACTGATATGGAGGTTTAGATGGGTAAGGAGCTGTCAAAAATTTCTAGTGCTGTTGAACAAATGGTGATAAGTTTCAACCCCTTGAAACACATTGAAAAACGTGCTTCTTGGAAGAAGATGCAGCACCACTTACTGAGCGCATGTGAAGTCTGACATCACAAGCATGGCTCTGTTTCGAAAAGTAGTTTCAAAAAATATTGGCAATAGTCAGTCTCAAATGATGGGTGATTAAGATCTTCTACTCTCTCTCTCTCTCTCTCTCTCTCTCTCTCTCTCTCTCTCTCTCTCTCTCTCTCTCTCTTTCGAAAAGTAGTTTCAAAAAATATTGGCAATAGTCAGTCTCAAATGATGGGCGATTAAGATCTTCTACTCTCTCTCTCTCTCTCTCTCTCTCTCTCTCTCTCTCTCTCTCTCTCTCTCTCTCTCTCTCTCTCTCTCTCTCTCTAAATGCGCCCACTTTCTGATTGAAGAATTTGTGCATGCCAGGATAGAGATCCCGTGCGCAGGCTGAGATGAACTTCACAAATGGAAGAAGAAAGCATCTCTAACAGGGATTGAAGCTAACTTTGATTCCTTCAGTACGTACTAACGACATTATTTTTTGGGTGCAATTTCGAGTAAGGGATGGTGTTTGTCTCGTCAGTGCACTCACGTTGTTGAATAGGGGGTAAAGTTCTATCGCACCATGTAGTCCACTTGCTTTGCTATCTACTGGCTACTTAGCTGCAACAAATATGACATAGTCTCGAACTTCTTGTTGTCGTACGGCTTCCACACCTGCATATTTTATGTAGAAGATAGTAGCAAGAAAACTCCTTGTAATACTTGAAATTTTGGACAAAACTAGTACAGTATAGCTAATTCATTGACAAAAAGGAATTTAGGACATTTGAATACTCATTTAATTGGTTTTCTAAATGAAAAGAGTAGATCAACTATAAAGCGTATCTCATAAAATTTCAAAATCCAAATTTATTTAGAGGATTTATGCTTTCTAAAGTTTCCAAAAAATATATAGTATCTTGGTTTTAATCCCTATATTCAGCTTAAAACATGAATTTCCAAAAAGATAGCATGAATTTTTTGAAAAGAGCTTTGAAAGGCTGAAAATTACCTTGTAAACAACATTTTGCAAAAATCAAATTCTCATTTACTACTTATAGTGATTTTTGCAAGCTCAATGCCGACAACGGCCCCTACAAGTGTGTACTAATTGTATGCACCTATGGGTCATCGCA
The DNA here is from genome assembly GCF_014529385.1 of Adiantum capillus-veneris. NCBI lineage: Eukaryota > Viridiplantae > Streptophyta > Polypodiopsida > Polypodiales > Pteridaceae > Adiantum > Adiantum capillus-veneris. The sequence continues at coordinate 170,227,368 of NC_140934.1, read as the reverse complement.
CTCATGTAGCCCCTACCCCTCCCATTGTTTCAACAACCTATGCTCCACAACCACGACACCCAAGTTCTTATTTCCATGGGACCATACCGGCTAGCATTAGCATGTCACATCTGACATCTGCTATGCCTAGGGCCACACATATGAACTTTGGGCCGCCACATGGCACAACACCGTACCAAACGTGGAACCCAAGGGCTTCCTACACGCCAAGCCCAATGCCAATACCTACTCCACATGTAGTCTCTAGAGAACCTCCACCCACGGTTCCTGCTCACTAAGGTGACTTGGCAACCTTTGCTCAAGCTATTGGTCAATATATTGCTGAGAATATGCATAACATGCCTAATAGAGAGAACCTAGAAGTAAAGCAGTACAAATAGCCAAGCTCACAACAAAAATTAGTGGAGACGGGGATGTGAGAAAGCATATCGAAGTGTTTGAACAAATATGAGATTCTCTAGGAGAACATAATGACCTGCATAAGAGTAATGCTTTAAGCATAACGTTAAGTGGGAAGGCAGGGGATTGGTATAGAACCCTAATGGTGGAAGAAAAAATGATTTACCCTACTCTTAGGAGACTGTTCTTGAAAGAATACATACGAGAGGGAGTACTTTGGGGAGTAGCCTCGCAGCTCCAAAAATCCCAACGAGAGGAAGGAGAGTCGGTGAGAGAATTTATTAGTCGCTTAAAGCATTTGAATCCAAATGAGCGCTTTAATAATAATCAATTGCTTGATAGATTCATTAGGGTATTACGACATGAGAATATCTACAATGGCCTAGTCATTAGAGGTATCACCACTTGGGAAGCAATCACCACCAATGCGATCCAATTGGAGGATAATTTAATGATTCAAGGAGAAAGAGTGTCTGTTGAGCCTAAATCTACTAGCTCGCAAGCATCGGGGCATCAGCCAATGACCTTAAAGCCTATTTCCAAGGAGCCAAAGATATATGAGATGAATTTAGCAGATCTCACCAAGGCCATTCAAGAGAGTCGTAGAGACAATCGTGCTCCGAATGAAACAATGCATTGCAAGATGCCCAGAGCTAGAGATACCTACAGAAGAACGACTAGTATCATTGTTTCTAGGACTGCTAAATAAAGAACTTCATGCTTTATTGTATAGCAAGAAGCATACAACCCTAAAAGAGTGTGTGTCAGATGCTATTGACTTAGGAGACGATTGTGATATTTTCAATGAAGAAGATGTCCCTAAGGATAACCAAAGCAAGAAAACAGCATCCACCAAACCAGCACAAGTGGGAGTGACTACTACAACACCATTTTTAGCCATAGAAGACATGCTCAAAAGGATGAACGACATGATGAATAACATGCAAAAAGCACCTATGAGGGGACTAGGACAAGGGATACCTCAACAGGGACAACCAATTAGGCCGTAGAAATGGTGTGTAATTGAGGATAAATAGACCCACCATGAGACCAATGAGTGCTATTGCCGACCAAAGTATGATGGGAATGTTCAATACGTGCCTATGAGACCACAAGGACAACCCATGTACAGATATCATCCTAATATGGCCCCAGCTCAAAGCCAGATGATGGGTATGGAAAGACCTCAACCTGTGTTGGGCCAACAACCTCCATATCCAGGACATAGTGCAGTGCCTATAAAGTACATGCATCCAGAGGGAGTCATAGATGAACAAGCAATAGTGCATGTTACACCCTATGCTGAGCCTAGTCTATCTACAGTAATGGTAGAAGGAGAGTGGTATAATTCACATCCACCAATGGAAGAACCTGTGACTTATACTCCACTAGAGCTTGCACCAATGTATTATGTGGCTAATCAAGGTGTTAGACCTCCTATGGTAAGACCCATGATTAAGCCAAGAACTTGAAACTGTCATAACTGTGGTGCAGATGATCATTGGAAGAATAAATGCCCAGAGCCTGACAAAAACTTCAAACCAGTTGAATCTTATTGCATACAATGTTGCAAAAAGGGAGGACACTTTCCAGAGGATTGTCCTTGTAGATGCCTGAGACAAATTCACTAAGTGGGAACGTTCTCTTATGAGATGGGCAATGAATTCATTAGTAATTACTCCGGTAATTACCATGGTAAACCCAAGGTATATAAATAGGGCCCATTACATTGTAATTGGGTTGGCATTTGGGTTAGCATTTCGGCGGCATTTGTACTTGAGTTGTCAATCATTGGCAGTTGTTGTCGGCTGTACTCTATTTGTAAAATCACATCATACTTACTGTAATCTTTCATCTGTAATTCCAATCACGGCGGATATTCCAGTCACACTTACTTTGTGTCCAGTACTCTAAATCTGAATCTGAATATTATTCTCAGTACATAGTCTGATTCTCATTCCAGTAGATAAATTCCAGTTCAGTTTCTGATTCTCTGTCCAGTCGACTGTCTAAACTAACACATCATCAGTAGCGGAAATCTTCTAACACTGGAATTAGCTATCTCAAGAGATCAGCTCCAATTCCATTTTGGCGATCACGGTGGCTCGAGCTGAAGCTCGTTGACTGAAATACTCTTCTCCCAGTTGGAAGTTTTCAGCAATGGCACCCAAATCCAGTCGTGGCCGGAATCCACCATCCGTGTTGATCCAATTCCTGAGGAGTTGAGAAGAGAATCTGACCCTAAGCAAGAGAAGGTGACTGACACTGAGGCTCAGAAGGAGCATAGTCAGGTTGATGAGACGTAGGACTCACAGCAGTCCAGTCATTCTCGACGCAGACGGGCAAAAAGGGAAGCACGGAAAGCCAAGAGTTCTCGGTCCCGGCAAGGGGATGAGGGTACCAAGGGAAGTAAAGGCAGTCACCGCACTTCTAGACAACATGCCAAAGAGAACACTGACACAGAGACAAAAACAGACATTGACTGGGATACAGACACTGACAATTGCAAGAAGACTTCCAAGCACCGTTCTTAATCTAAGAAGAGAAGTGGCAGAATCAGTGGTAATCAGAATGATTACTCATCTTCTCTGAAAATTTCTTTTCCCATATTCAAGGGAGGTAAGAAGGATGATCTAGAAGTTCACATACAGGCTTTTGAGCAGTATGCTGAACTGAAAAATATTGATGAAGATGATTGGGGGAAATACTTTTTGCAAACCTTGAAAGAGGCAGCGAGAAAGTGGTATTACCATTACCCCGCCTATCAGCTCAGATCTTACAACAAATTGCTTAAAGCCTTCAGACTGGAGTATTCCGACAACAGAGGTGATGAAGATACCCTCTGTGAACTGGATAAGATCAAGTAGCAGAATCTATCAGTTCGAAGCTATGTGGAAAAAATCAAGGAGCTAACTAGGCAGTTACAGGAACCGCCATCTGAGAAGAGGTTGAGGGCATGGTTTCTGAATGGTTTCAGAAGAAAAAAACTTAGGGAGCAGGAGGTACCAGCTCCTATCAAGAAATTCAATGATCTGGTACAACGAGAACTGAAGCTGGAACAACAGACCAAGAAGGAAAAGAGTCACAAAAAGGGAAGATCCAGTAGTAGTAGCTTTGCTACTGAGAGTTCTGATTCCAGCGAGGTGTCCAACAACTCTGAAAGCAGCTCTAATGAATGGTCCAAGGAGAAGTCAAAGAAGGGATCTTGGACCAAGAAGATTGAAGAAATGGCTCGACAGATTGCTGAGATTAGCCACACTAGACAGCCAGTTCGGAAGATGGAGACTTGGTGTTCAAAATGCAAATCCAAGGACCATATCTCCAACGAGTGCCCACAATGTACTTATTGTAAGGCTTTTGGTCATTTATGGAACAATTGTGGTATTAGGATTCATCACTTTAAGAAGGGCAAAGACCTGTTAGTGGTAGCCTATACTGAACCAGTGAAAGTAGAACCTGCCAAAGTATCTCAAGAGGAGAGACCAGGTACCAGTGGTACTGGTCAAGGACGTGGCCAATTCCAAACGGGTATGGGCCGATGCACAGGGCATGACAACTTCTAGAGTTGGAGTATGAATTGCTACACTTGTGGGAAGTATGGTCATTTCGTAGCCCAATGCCCAGAAGCACCTGCAACTACTGCTACTGAGGCTAAGGCACTAGAGCCAGTCCCAGTACGGGTAGTCACAAGAAGCAAGAGCGTAGTAATTTAAGAAATTCCAGATACTTCAAAAACACTAGTCACTAGTAACAACAGTAAGTGGGCTCAACAAAGGGAAATTTGGAAGGCCAAGGGTAAAGAGAAGGTGGTAGATGAATGGCAAGAATAGAGAGAACTAGCAGCTAAAATCATGGAGGATTTAGCCAAGAAGCTGCCAGAGCAGCCAGAAAGTTCGGAAGCCCGAGTCATTCAGAAGATACCAGCCCAATCAACTGAGAAAGATCAGTCAATACCGAGCATACCTGAGACCATGCTGGCTGCGGTACAAGGAATGGCTGATGAACCGAGAGTTGATGGAAGGATTGGAAGCACTGCAAGAGGGGAATGGCAATGTGAAGATACAACCAGTTCTTTGAGCTCTGACAACCAGTGTTACCAAGAGAGAGAAGAAATCCATGTTAAAATTTGTGATAGAATTCAGAAGTTGACTGTAGAGCTGGAGGATATCAGAAAAACCTTGCATGAAGTGGAAAACTTCATCAGACAATGCAGGAAAGTTGAGGTGGAGGCTAGAACAGTGGACCTGACGGCCGTCCGAGATGATGAAGTTCTGCTCATTCAGGTGGACTACAACGTTCGGAAGCAATGGGAACCTCTTTCAAGTGTTATCTTGGATGGAGGAGCAGGAGTCAATATAATGGGAGTTCATCTCTAGCAGAGGATGGGTATCACGAATCTAAAGTCAGCACCATTTAAAGTATGAATGGCAGATCATAGAGTGGTACAAGCTACGGGCATGATTGAAAATATGCAGATAAGAGTGGGCAGGGAAAAATTTAAAACCAGTTTCTTAGTTCTGGATGTGCGAGGGGCATATGGGATGCTGCTAGGGCGTCCATGGTTGAGAATGGCACATGTTGTTCATAACTATGCAAATCAAACCTTAACGATAGAAGGGGCCAGCGGCAGTATTCAGATCCAGACAAACAATACTAGGAGCTGGAGAAAAGAGTTGAGGCCGAGGGAGTTATGCCAGAAGTATAAGGCAAAGAAGATCAAACGGATGTTAGCAGCGCTAAACATATTCACTTTAGCAGAGATTGACTTGAATGCAGTTTTACTGAATAAAGAGCAGGCCGACAAGCAGAAAAAGAAATTCCCCGATTAGTTTACTGAAATCAACACAGGGAAAAGATCAGTTCAGTTAACTAGGAGGTTGGTGGAATCAGCTGATACTGGTATGGTAGAGGAGCCAGTACGTTCTGAAGAACACAGAGTGGATCAGAATGCTAATTCAGAACTGAATGGGCCATCCTGGGATTATGCTGAGGAATCGACCAAACAAAAAGGAGGCGGACCTAATTGGTTGCTTCCAAACGACCAAGAAGTGGAAGAATGGAACCTAGGACCGGAGGATAGTCCTAGGATGATCAAGGTCAACAAGCATCTCAACCTAGTAATGAAGTAAAAGGCACGCAGGATGTTCCAGAACTACAAAGACGTGTTTTCCTGGGAACACACAGACCTGCAGGGAGTGGATCTTGAAGTATGTCAGCACCAGATATTGTTGAAGCCAGATGCTAGGCCAATACGATGGCAAAGATACCGAATGAATCCCAACTATGCTAAGAAGGTCAAAGAGGAGATTGGTAATATTCTCAAGGTTGGGTTCATCACAGAGGTAGCCAGTAGTGATTGGCTATTTTCCATAGTCGTAGCTCCCAAGAAAAACGGTAAATTGAGAGTCTGTGTTGACTATAGGAAACTCAACGCCCAAACTATCAAAGATCCATTTCCATTGCCTTTTACTGACACGTTGCTTGATGAGATCGCAGGATACGAAATGCATAACTTTATGGATGGTTACAGTGGCTATAACCAGTTACAGATCGCTGTTGAAGATAGAGCGAAGGCCACTTTTATCACCGAGTGGGGATCTTTCATGTATCTGGTGATGCCTTTCGGCCTGTGCAATGCACCAGCTACCTTTCAACGGTGTATGATGGAAATGTTTAATGAATTCCTTCATTGGTTCCTTGCTATCTTTATGGATGACTTTACTGTATATTCAAATGAGGAACAACACCTACTATTCCTGGAAATGGTTTTCAAACGCTGTCAGGAGAAGCGGATTTGTTTAAATCCGTTTTCCTAGTCTGGAAGGGACAGCTACTGGGACATGTGGTTTCTCGAAATGGCATAGAAATGGCCAATGATAAAATTCAGTGTGTTCAGCAAGCTAAAGCACCCAGAAATGCTTCAGAGTTGAGCTCTTTCCTGGAATATGTTAACTTATATAGAAGGTTTGTACATAAGTTTTCTTCTTAAGCAGTACCATTATGTGAGCTTACAAAGAAGACCAGTAAGTTCAATTGGACTGCTGAATGTGAGGAGAGTTTCCAGAATTTGAAAAAGGCCATTATCAATAAACCAGTCCTTAGGCAACCAACCTGGGATGTTATTTTCCATGTACATGTAGACGCTTCGGGATTGGCAATGGGGGCGATATTGGATCAGCCAGACGGAAGGACTGATTATCCGGTTTATTTTTCTAATCGCTCGCAGATTCAGTCAGGCTGAACAAGGATACACAACTACTGAGCGAGAAGCCCTTGGAATGGTTTTCAGTGCTATAAAGTTCAGGCATTACCTGTTGGGAAAGTTGTTCCATTTTTATGTGGACCATCAGGCTCTTTTGTTCTTGATTAATAAAGTCATTATTCAAGGCAGGCTGATACGGTGGATGATGTTCCTAATGGAGTTTGAATTCAAAATTTTTCATAAGCCTGGCAAGAACCACTGTGGAGCTGATTTTCTGTCAAGAAGTACGGAAGGTTGTTCAGAATTACCATTGCCGGATGAGCTAGTGCACGCTGACTTATTCTAGCTAGAGGCAGGAGAATCAGTTGATCCTGAATGGTATGATATTTATCAGTTTATTTCTCAAGGTGCTCTTCCAGAGGACTGGAAGCAGAACCAGAAGAAATCTTTGGTCATCAAAAGCTTGAAGTTTACTATCATCTGCGGGTCACTCTATTGACTGGGTGTTGATGGTATACTTCGGCGTTGTGTGTCTATGGAAGGGAGAATGAAAGTTATTTCAGAAGCACATAATGGCGAATTGGGTGGACATTTTTCCAATGAAGTTACCTACAAGAAGATTCTGCAAGCTGGTCTGTGGTGGCAAACACTAATTGCTGATGTTAGAAGTTTTTGTAAAACTTGTGACATATGCTAGAGAATGGGTCGACCAACAGCTCTGTAGATGTGACTCCTTTAACGCCAGTACAACCACTGGGTGTGTTCACGAAATGGGGATTAGATTTTATGGGACCTTTTAAGAAGGTTACCCCCAGGAAGAACAAGTACATAATAATGGCTACTTGTTATGTCACTAAGTGGGTTGAAGCTAAAGCTCTTCCTGACAACACAACCAAGTCAACTGCAAGGTTTCTATTTGAGAATATTGTCTCCCAATATGGATGTCCGGTAGAGATTGTGTCAGACCAAGGAACAAATTTTATCAATGACACTATGGAAATTCTATTGGATATGCTTTTAGTCAAGCATCGGAAATCTAATCCTTATTATCCCAGATGCAATGGGTAGGCTGAAAGTAGTAACAAGACAATCAAGACTATTCTCACTAAGGTTGTGCAGAAGAAACCAGACCAGTGGGATTTGAAACTCCAAACTGCTCCATGGGCGTATAGGACAACTTACAAGGTCACTATTGGGTTGACACCATTCAGAATGGTGTATGGCACTGAAGCTGTGGTTCCTATGTAGTTTGTTATCCCAACTATGAGAATGGCTGTGAAGTATGGCTTAGACTTCAACCACAATCTTAAAAAGCGCCTAGATGAACTTATGCAATTAGATGAACTCAGGCAACGGGCTATGCTGGAACAAGAAATTGTTCAACAACGAAGGAAGCACTGGCATGATCACCGAATTAAAGTTCGAGAATTTCAGAAAGGAGATTTGGTGCTTCTCTATCAGTCTAGACTTGGTCGGAAGAAGCCAAACCTGAAGATTGCCTGGGCAGGACCATTTGAGGTAGACTGGGTCTTCTCCAATGGTACAGTAAGACTGAAAGATTTATCTGGAGATACCAAAATCGGATATTTTTGGGCTTTTTCATGTGCAACCAGTTCCAATTTCAGAATTAGTACCAGTAGAACCAAATCCAACTGATCTTAGAATTAGTACCAATGTGATCAAACCAGACTGGAAACCAGTCCAGTATCAGTGGAAACACACTTTTTGATTTTTAAGCGCACAACGGTCAGATGGCACACCAGTAGTAATCATTTCAAGGATGGGTAGAAGTCTTGTCCAATGCATGTCTGCCACGATAGCAGCGATGCACACAAGTCTAGGAGTGGCGAGCGGTGGAGCTTTTATGGCTCGAACACGTATAACAGGCAAGAGAGTCGGAATTTTTTCTGACAAATCCCTTGCGCGACGATTTCCTCCCATTATTCATTTGCCATCGCCAAGCTCTGAAGTATCTTCGCTACAGCCGCGCAGACCTAGTCTTCCGAGGACACAGTTGACTGTCAACTAGCTTTGCCAACGACACCTGGGTACGGCTTTGACGCATCAAGTAAGTCTTCTTCTCCTTCACCTGTTTCGTCGTCTTCACACTGTATGGATAGGAAGAAGCGCTCAAACAAGATGCAGGATTCTCTTGAGGAAACCCAAGCCATCGTTACTGCTGCAAAGGTAAGCCTTCCCATCATTCCGTATAGTAAGATTTAGCGCTATGTATTCACCGACCAAGCAATGGCTTTGCTACAACTATGGGATCTACGAGTTGTTCTGCAAGCCACAAGAATTGCTTTTGACGCAGACATCATAAAGCAGGTTCTTGATTCTTTCGATGCTGAAGATGGCAGTGCCATAGTGAATGGTCAAAAGGTGTCGGCTACACCAGAAGACATAGCTTTTGCATTCCGGATGCCCAATGAGCCCAAGCCGTCTGTGGCGACCCCACATCAGATAAGTATAGTCCTAAAGGAGGATGAAGCGGCTAAGCGCAAGCACAAGGCCAGTGGTCAAGGGATTTGAGTAGCAGGACTGGAAGCCTCTACTGCTTACAGGTTTGTGGCTGAAGCAGTAAGCCTTAAAAATAATTCAACATACGTATCTGAGAAAGTCTTTGCTATGTTGTTGGCCAAGACATTGGATTCAAAGGTCTCTATTAACCTTTGTCAAATCTTGTCACACAATGTCCTTCAACAAACTGCCAAGTTAAAATCCAAAAATGTTTTTAAAGCTTGGTATGTTTGGCAATTCTTGTATTGGGCCACTGCTCTAGAGGTTCATGGACATGTAAAATCGTCTTGGAGTGAGAAGCCAGTTTCAGAACCCAAGAATATTGATCTATCCTCAGATGAAGAAGCGACGGGGACAGTCAAACCACTCCAACTGGTCTGAAAAGGAAAACCACCGGAGATCAGGCTGGCAGTTCGAAGAAGCCGAAGACTACACTGTCAAAGAGCAGTGTGATTCTGAAGCAGATAGAGAGCCAGGTTAAGACTGTGAATACTAAAAAGGCTATAGTGAGACAAACTGAGAAGCAACCTGCTCAGAATACTGTGCTTAACCAGTCAGTAGGACATAGTACAGTCGCTACTGGTTTTGGCAAAGATCAGGCAAAAGCAGTAATTTCTGAGAAGGTAGCAGAGCAGTCGACTGTGGACAAAGGCAAAGGTCCAGCTTCTTCAACTTTATCGGGTGGTGTCTCTATTCCAAATAATGAACAAACTTTGCACCTGGTAAAGAAGAACAGGTTGCAGCAGATGCAGACCCATCCACTGAAAGGGCGTCTTCTTCTACAGAAAGCTGATTATACAGCCTTACCTTATATGGCTCCAGTGACAGTATATGAGCCTACTGATTCTGACCCAGCTACAGTAAAGGACAGATGTTCAGCCCTCATCCAGTCTTCTTGGAATACTATTGTCAAATGTATGGGACAAATGTTGGATGCTGCAGGGTCAGAAGATGAAATGAAAAAGGCTAAAGCTAACTTAAAGGAAGCTGAAGACCAGATTTAGAAGCTCAAGATAGCACGAGATGAGCAGAATATGCGCCATAGTCTACTTGAAGCTCATTCAAATAGGGTTATTGAGCTATTAAACAAAAAGCTAGCTAAGGCGGATTCTGAGATACTGATCATCAAGGAACAAAGGAATGAAGCGCTGAGAGATGCAGAACACCCTGAAATAATGCTGAAAATGAAAAGAGTTGACTTCAACTCCTTGTTTATTTGCCATACAGCTCTGAAGGCTTCCCTCACTGATAGATACATTTATAACAGCCTGGCTGAAATTTTAAACCCAACAGGCAATGTTGTCTTTGATCTGGAAAATTTAAAGTCTTTGATGGAGACTATGCACAGTGATTTGCAGGATAAAGTGGTTGAGTATAACAATGCTCTGATGAATCAAGAAATACTAGATTATATTGAGCAGCAGAATTCCCTAAATGAAGCAGAAGAAGATAAGGACGAAGGAGCTGATAAGGAGGAGGATGACCAAGAAGAAGGGCATACTAATGATGATGATGATTCCCCACCTCCATCTCCACCTCCAGGACCTGGTACTGGTGGCATAGGACCAACTGAAGGAGGTCCAGACCAGCCAGGCCAGCATGAAGGGCAACAGTCGGGTAATCAGTAGTCAGAAGAACAACATCCCACTCATACTGGGAATCAGCCAACAAATCAGTCCCACCTCAGTAGGGAGGATAAAGGGAAAAGAAAAGTTAGAGATGAGGGACCAGTGGCTGATCAGTAGCATTCTTTACAGCTTATCACCTTGAACAGGCAATTGAGACATCAGCAGACTTCCATAACCAGACAATACCTAGAGGGTGATGATCTCCTGTCTGATCTGGAACGGTTTCAGAGGTTGTATGTCGGGGCAAGGGAAATGGTGGAGCATTGGAAACCAGTGGATTTTCATGATCAAGAAGCTTTCCGTTTACCTGCGCATCCCAGCACAGTCCAGCTGTTGGAAAGGGTTATGAATAGATAATCACTGCTGAAGAGAGAGTGACCAATCCACATTTACAAAGACAGTCTACTGCAGATTGTCGCTCTCTCGCTCTTGAATTAGAACTTCTGCTGGGAAACAAACCAACTTACAAATGTATGAAGGATGTTCGGGAACAATTAAAGGAGGTTTTGGTGTAGATGCAAATTGCCAGAGGAGTCTTGGATCAGAGAGTAAGGGCCATTATTGAGGATCAAACAGCCACTAGTAAAGGACCTCAGACGAGAATGTCAGTTGGAAAACAGGCAACTGCTCTCCGCAAATTGTTTCAACTAGTGAGAATCACCATAAAGATGATGCAGTAAGAGAACCAGACTGTTCTCAATTTTTTAGAATTCGTGCATGATTCTCCAGTTCTCTTGTATGCCTTTCCAGCAAGAGAGAAGGAGCTGCCAAGATTTTTTCCAGCACTTTATCCTCAACATCCAGAACCAGTTGATCGCCTTACATACTTCAAGATCATTGGTGAGCTCCAGGATTGGTATGAGCGATCGACTGTCGAATGGAAAACTTGGCAAACACTGTTCAATGATGCTCTCCACCTCAATGATATCCACGCACTGAAAGAAGAGATGCACAGGATCCGGATATGTATGGGTTAGTGGAAGATTCAGATAAGGGGCCTGGACCAAGATCACTAATCAGCTGTTGTTGCTGCTGCAACTTACTGTTGAATCTTCTAAATTGCCTGAAATTGATATTGGAGCTAAGGCGAGACTAGCACCACAGTATAGGGAGATGGCAGAGATTCTTTTTGAAGCTCGGGCCAAACTAATCAGCCTCTTCCAGAAGGATGGATCCATACTGCTTCGCATTATCATAAGCTGGCCAGAACCCGGATCACCAAAGGCAGACGCACACTCTATGATCCTGACACCAAAACCTATGATTCCCTCACACCTTATGAAGTAGAGATGACCACAAAAAGACGGAATTAGCTTGAGCAGGAGGCTATTTACCGACTGATTCAGAAGGAGAATGTTGGTACTGGGACTTCTCAGACGCCATCCAGGTCAAAGGACAAACGGAAGATGGTTCAATGGAAGGATATTGGGTAGTTCCATCTCAGAATTCAGTGGTGACTTTTCTTCCTCAGTTGGAAGGTTGATATCAGTTTGTGTAGATGATGAGAGCTCTACCTTGGCCTTTTTAGCTGCCTCTCGCAATCTTTGTATGACCACTCTATCATTGGTCAAGTCTAATCCTCAACATCAGAACCAGACGGTGGATTTTTCAGTCTCAAATTAGAATCAGACAGGGGAATTTTTCATAAATTTTGGAATCTTGCCAAAATTCAAGAAAGGAGGGAAGGATGTAGACGCACAGTGAATTCGTTAGTAATTACACCGGTAATTACCATGGTAAACCCAAGGTATATAAATAGGGCCCATTACATTATAATCGGGTTGGCATTTGGGTTAGCATTTCGGCGGCATTTGTACTTGAGTTGTCAATCATTGGCAGTTGTTGTCGGCTGTACTCTATTTGTAAAATCACATCATACTTACTGTAATCTTTCATCTGTAATTCCAATCACGGCGGATATTCCAGTCACACTTACTTTGTGTCCAGTACTCTGAATCTGAATCTGAATATTATTCTCAGTACATAGTCTGATTCTCATTCTAGTAGATAAATTCTAGTTCAATTTCTTATTCTCTATCCAGTCGACTGTCTAAACTAACACATCATCAGTAGCCAAAATCTTCTAACACTGGACTTAGCTATCTCAAGAGATCAGCTCCAATTCCAGTCCTAAAAATCCGTTAAACAAGGGTAAAATAGTAGTGAACGTAGTCCAAGTGAGACCTAGTAGCTCATCTGAGAGCGAATCGATTGTTCCAATCAAGGTAATCACCAGAGCCCAGGCTAAGAAAAAGAAACATAACTCCTCTGATGATTTGGAGAATACAAAACTTTCCTCTCAAAAGATCAAGAGAAGCAGAAACAAAAGGTATGAGATGAGAAAACAGAAACAACGGGCTAAAGTCGAGGAAAAAGCAAAAAAACTATTCCAAGAAAGGGTGAAAGCAACTGGAAGTGAAATCAAGGAAACTACCGTGAAATCTGGAGGATCAATTTTGGTAGACAAAATTTTTGAGCCTATTAATGCAGCTTGGAAGCTTACCAAGCAGGACTTAAAGCAGGCCAAAACATGGAAAACAAATGGAAAAACTATCCTTCTCCAGACATGGAAGCAGCTAAGCTTGAAGCTTATTAAAATTTGGTACGAATCACGCAAGAGATTCTGGAAAAACAAAAACCCAAGATTGAAAGTATGGAAAAGCCTGAGGAGCTTGTGGAAGGAAACAATAAGGAAAAATTTGACGTGGTGATAGAACCCCACCTTGAAACAAAAGAGCCAGAACTTATAGTGTTGGACAACGAAGATGCCTTAGATAGAATTCCATTTGTAGAAGAACACTGGCTAGGATACCTATGGGAAAAAGTTAGAGAGATTAATGATGGGAGCTCCTATAGAGGAATTTTGGTTAGACAACCTACCTCCTGATATGGACATGGATGTACAATCCTTGTATGGGGATTTACAATCTGAAGCTTCAGGAATGTCTAAACCATTGACCTTGAAAACATTACCCTCTTATTTGAGAGATAACAAAGATGAATCCATAGTGTGTAAAACCACTCAAGTAAAAAGAGCAGAACAGATCTTAGAAGTAGACGACATCCATTCAATCATGTCTACATCCATCCAATGCACTCTTACTTTAGGAGAACTGTTGAAAATCAAACCATATATATGGAATGATCTACAAAAAACTCTAGCAAAGGTGAGAATAACGGGGCTAACAACAAAAAATTTTGGGAAAATTGAAACACAAAATGGACAACAAAGAGGTTCGACCTGTTCCAATGAACAAAGTCGAAGAATACTACAAAGGGAAAGAAGGAAACATGACCCTTCCAGTGAGGTATAATGATATAGAAACCATGGCAATACTGGATAGTGGGACATGCGTAGCCATTGCCACGAAAGCAGTATGGGAATCTTGTGGACAACCAGCTATTAAACAAACTCAAATGAAGTTGCAATTGACCGACGGACACATCGAAAGAACCTTAGGAATGCTTGAAAAAGTGATAGTAAATTCCTGTGGGATTGAATATCAACACATTTTTGCCATAGTAGACTTTGGGAAGAAGCTCATTACGAAATCATATTGGGAAGACCTTTCATGCGACAAGTACAACTCATCCAAGATTGGGGAAACAATTATCTGTACTTGAAGCAAGTGGGATCAATAACAAGGGTTAATCTAAAGGATTGCACTTATAGAGATGTCGTGAGAACGCCCATACAAGAGTCCAATTCAGTCTCTTTGGCTAAAACTAAGCTTCCATCTTGGTTGAACAAAGACACTCCTATTTGGATGTGTGGAGCTTCTGAAAACGGGAGCTTAAAACGAGAAGAATGTATCTTAGAAAGGGATTGCACAGATGAAGCCTATATAGATGAACCCTTTCCAGAGTATTTGTTTGAGCCATTTAAGTGGACTCAAATTTTAGCAACAGTGGATGTATGTGTAAATACGTCTATGCCTACTCAATTTTTCAATGAGGACGGCTATGACATAGCTCCCATACAAATGATTTCAACCCTTCACATTGAAGACGAAACTCATGAACCCAAAGACTTGATGAAAGCTCAACAAGTCTTTTTAGAACTCTACTATGATGCGATACATGAGTTAGAAGAACACTCAGCTACCTCAAATGTCATAATAATCAATATCTAATTCTCCTAAATGATTTTCTCATATTAAACTGATCATTTAATGTGGGGAAGTGCCAAGGGAGAAAAAGCTAGAATATTGGTTAAGTTAGCAGACCGGCCACAGTAGGGATCCAAAGGAGGGAAAATAGGGATCCAAAGGGGGGGCCATCTGCAAAAGAGCCATGTGAAACAACGGGCTAAAAATACCCTAAGGTTCAGCCCATTAAGACTTCCAAAATGCTAAGGTTCCAAAATTCAAAGGTTGTGTCCAAAGGTCAACCTTAGGGAAAATTGGATGCTTAGTGTGTGCCCAAAAAGTCTTTCTACATCCCTACATGGGAGGGGGCGAGCCCCAAAGCTAGGGGATGAGAGAGAAAGCCACACACACACACACAAGCTCCCTTTACACAAAGGGAATGAGGGACACATGTCAGCTCCCTAGGCCAGATGCCCACAAGGTATGCCCAATTCCTATTGGAAGACCCTTGAAGTGGACCAATGAGAATTAGGCTAGAGTAAATCTAGTTTAATTAATTTAAAAACATTTAATAAAAGAAACCAATAAGAATTAAGTGTCCTAGAAGACTATTGGGCAGTCTCCCAAGGGGTCCAATGAGCATTCAGGAGCCCCATGGCTTGCCTGATTCCTATTGGCCAGGAGGCAAAGGGGTCCAATGAGAGTTTAGTTTAATTATTTAATTATCTAAAGCTCTCACAAAAGGGGAAAGGGGGACACATGTCAGAAGGCTATCACTTATACTGCTTAATCCCTATTGGCTTGACCTGGGGAGGTCCAATGAGGCAAAAGCCAGACTAACTTAGCAGCTAGGGCTCGCCCAAGAGAGAGGGGGGGCTGATTTTTGCTTGGCATTCACACTAACACTCTCACACTTGACCATGTGTGAAGGAAAAATACTCTATCTCCTCCCAAGCTTTAATGGAGAGCTCATCATCTACTCCAAGCTTGTGAGATAGAAGCCTACATCAACACTCTCTTGGCATGTGGATGCAAATCCAACCAAGAGCCAAGCTTCAATGCATGCTCATCTTCTCTACCAAGCTAATTACTAAGCTAAGCTATGCTAATATGAGTGATTATGTGAGGAGATGTACTTCTTTCTCGTAAGATACTTCTTTTTCCTCTCAATCTACTCTCATACCCTGCTAGCTCTCACCATCTTCGAAGGTGTGTGAGGTCTTGGGTCTGAGAACGGGGATAATTCAAGTTGTGTTTGATTAAGTGTTTTGCTTGGTGTATGAAGCTTCCATCTTCATTGCACTAGCTAGTCTTGAAGGAACACAAAGAATTGTATTGTACAATGTCTCTCTTGATGGGAGAAACCATAATACAAAGCCTTTTGGAGGGGGGACCGGCTCCATGCAAATCCGGTCCTCAACTGTTGTCAATAGCTTAATTGCTCTCTCTTTTGAAAGTATTGTCGATGCTATCTAACTAGGTGTTATGCTTTTTGTTACTCTCTCCACCCAAGCACTCTTGTAATTCTCATTAGGAATCTATTCTAATGAAATGCCCACTATGTTCATGCTAATTTCCGCTACAAATAAGATTTTAGGCCATTAAATGTTACATCAAATGATTCGGGCTCGGAAAAAGAGCATGTGAGAGCTAAACTGCTCATGAAAGGAGGAGAGGAAAAGTTTTTTGACTTTCCAAACCAGAAACCGAGAAGACAGAAATGATATAGACGGAAAAGAGACGCCAGAACGTGAAATCTAGACCTATGCCATCAGTCTCTAGTAGAACACAGTTCCTAATGCAGATAGATGCACATGATTGTGTCAAGGACAAAACTATTGGCCTTCCATGAAAGCAAACGTACAAGAGTATGTTTCAAAGTGGTATGCCAAAAGACGAAGTTTGATAGAGGGAAGCAACTTGGGTTGCTTCAACCTTTGCCAGTCCCTAATTCACCATGGGAGAGCATATCCATGTATTTTATCTTTGGATTGCCCAAGTTTATCCATGGGAATACAAGAATATGGACAATAGTAGACAGATTTAGTAAACAAGCGCATTTCATACATGTCAAAAATACTATCAAGGGCCATCAAATGGCAACCCTCTTTATATCACAAATCTTCAAATACCATGGCTTGCCAATGTCTATAGTGGAGAATAGAGATCCTAGAATGGCCAGTAATTTTTGGAAGGGTCTCTTTGAGAATTTAGGTACAAGGCTAAAGATCTCTTTGGCCTATCATCCCCAAACGGATGGGCAAAATGAAATAGCTAACCTAACCATTCTTGATATCTACTAAAAGCTTATGTCACAGAAGTAGATCAAAAGGCCCAATGGGAGAAGTACTTACCCTTAGTGAAGTATGCCTACAATAACAATGTACATACTTCCACGGGAAAAGCACCTTTTGAGGTGATAGAGAAAAGATCAAAAAGTCCCCTGCTACTCAAGGTACATGGGAAGATCTTCACTGCGAAATGAATATAGCCGAGACTTGCAAGAATCTTTCCAAAAGATTAAGGATGCTATATCCATCTCTCAGCAAAGGCAAAAAGCTGTTGTCTACTGATAAGTACAGAAGAGCCCTAGCCTTTAAACAAAATGATTGGGTCTTCTTAAGTTTCAAGGCTCGATTAAGGCACACAATGGGCAAGAATCCTACAGAACACCAAAAGTACTATGCTAAGCTAGAAAAAAGGTACTATGGTCCCTTTCAGATTCTTAGGCCAATCAATGAGATGACCTACCATCTGAATTTTCCCAGCCATTGGCTCATACACAATGATTTTCATGTGAGACTACTAAAGCCTTACAAAGGAGATCCACCCCAAGAAGCAATCATTGAAGACCCACCGGAGAAGAGGTGCTGCAGTCCGAGTCCATTCTTCGACAAAAAGACAAGGTATTACGAGGCGGTAAGATTATCTGATGATATCTTATCAAGTTTAAAAATTATCCTTTTGAAGATGCTAGATGGATGCGTGCATCTGACGCACGTGTCAATGCAAGGGACTTTCCGATACACTGTGTGCGAGCCACAAATGGCTCCAAGCACACAACTAGACTAATCTAGCTAGCTCAAGAGAGCAAGGGTGTCTCACTCACCGCCCTACACTCGCCTTTGTGCAGGATTCCTCTCTGCGAAGAAGAAGGAGCTACCGCTGTGCCGCGCTCAACCGCCTCGTCGTCGCGTGCCGTCGTCGCAATGCTCGATTGCTCTCTCTCTCTCTCTCTCTCTCTCTCTCTCTCTCTCTCTCTCTCTCTCTCTCTCTCTCTCTCTCTCTCTCTCTCTCTCTCTCTCGCTCTCTCTCTCTCTCACACACACACACACAAGGAGATGAAGAAGAAGAAGATGGAGATGCAGCAAGAGCACTCTTCAATTGCACAAATGAGAGAATGAATGATTTTAGGTTTAGGTGACTTTTATATGAGCTCGCCCCATTCACACTTGGGCACCCATACTTAGCCAACTAACCCTTAAATGTTCTTGTTAGAGTGCGCCTCTCATCGGCGATCACTCTTACCGTTTTCCTATTGGATCGACAAGCCCGGTACTTGACTCTACCAAATAAATAATACGGCGTCTATCATAGGTGATAGAAATGTGCGCGAGGGTTAACATGCCCCCCTTCTTGATGTAGATTCCATCCGCGGAAACTATTGAGTTGAAGCTCGTTCATTGAGGTGGAAGAGCATTTGAGTTGAATGTCCTTAGCCTTCTTCAGTCACTGCAAAATCAAATAAAATTGGCACAGTAATTGCATTCTCATATACAATTAAAAAGCATATGAAGTTGTAGGTAGAAAAATTGATTGGTAACAAAATTTAAAACCATTTGTCAGTAATAAACATTAAATTGTAATATAATCCAACGCATAAATAGATGTAAAGGTCAAAAACTAAACAAGCCTGGGGTCACTAATTTAACGGTCAAAGACGCTAGAGAGCTCAACTATTAATACCATGGGCAAGCTTCTCAATTTTCTCTGGTCAATTAAGATCTTTAATCACGAGAGCCAAGTATTTCATGTCCAAGGGCTGACTAGAGGCTATACCTAGAGGACCTTTTAGTTAGGATACGATAAAAGGAATTGCTCATGAAATCATTGCCTAACTAATTTCCTTTTCTTTGACCCCCCAAAGTCTTTTCACAGTGATTCAATTTTGATGTGTGTGCGTATTTTGTATGCCTTGGGTTTTTTGCTTTTCAAGGAAAAGCACCCACACTGGGAACCTCTAGGGCTCTAGTACCATAGGCGATACATGTGAGTGAAGTACCAAATCAAGCTGATATTTCTCTTCCAGCTTAAGATTTTATATTGTGGCACTTTGATTTTTGTTTGTTCGTTTTCAGCATTTTAATTTTGTAACTTTGGGGGTCATATAACATTGTTACCCTCCCCAGGCTCATCACACTAGTAAAGTCCCTCTATCATACTTAAGCTAAAGGTCAATAGGGACTAAGCCCACTAGAAAGCCCTAGTGCATTTCACACAATGCTGCCTAAATCGGATTAAGAACATAAGTAACCATTGATTATTAGGAAGGCATTCCCCATGGTATTAAGAGAAGATCTCTAACGCCTAGCTTGGTCAAACTAGATTAGTCAGACTGCTTATTTTTTTAAACCTAGACTAGTGATTATGACAAAAATTTACATTGAATTCAATGTTTGATACTAACAAATGCGCTAAATATTTGCTACCAATCACAATTAAAGCAAACAAACATGGATGCAAAAAAGATAAGGGGCCACGTTAATGGACAAGAAACACCTGTTTGTGTTGATGATCGCGCTTGATTTGAAAAGTGGACAAGAGAAAGATTACATGAAGGTCCAAATCCTAACAACAACAACATATTCATGTACACACTAGGAAACACAAAGAATACCTCTAGGAGGCCCATCAGTGGGAAAAAAGAACTTTGCTAATCACTAAACTCTAAAACAAAAACACTCCTATCATACTAATCCTACCTACCCTCCATCACTTGAGTGATGAGGATTAAAGGTGTTTGATGACATAGGTTTCTGTTTCAGTGTACTGGATGTGAATGTGTAGGTTTGGCCAATGTTTTGACTTTTATTGTGCATACTCGTTTGCTAATTGCTCTTGCTCTTTACTTTTTTTCTTTTTTGTGAGTATAAGGCTTTATATATACATTCCCTAAGATTGGTGATTGAGAGGCTAGGGAAAGAAGGGTAAGAGGGAAATAATTCAATAGGCTGATGTGAATGAAGACTTCCCCCCTTCCTTAGGTAGATCATACTATTTGAAATGTGCTCGTCACCCTTTGAAACCAATTGTCCACTTGGTAATAGGTGATGATTTTTTCCAGTAGTTTTCTATTACCCTAGGTGCCTCATCGAGTTGCAAGGGTGGTACGGTACTCTCCCAAGATCGAACTTGAAGTGCTTCATCAGGTGATTCTTGAACACTAGGAGGTGTGGATTCCTTTGTAGCTTTATGGAGGTCCACTATTGTAGGTGGAGGCTGTGAAGAAGCTTTTACCTCTATGGATGCATTACATGAGGAGCTAGAAGCTTCATGGGACTCCCCCTTCTTGAGCTAGGTGGAACAAATTGTTCTTTCTTCGGTACCCAAACTAGCTCTGGAGCGGGTGTGTAGCATTCTATGATTTTTTTCTTTCCACGATCATCAATTCATTTTGGAGCTACAGGATTGGGCGCACATGGGTCGGGTGATAGGTAAGAACACAATCTACGTTTTGGCACCCAGATTTGATCATTTTCTTGATAGTAGCTTTGGGCTTCCAATAGTCGTTTAGGAATCCACCACCATGTTTCCTTACATTTTTTGGGGCAAGTGGGACGTTTCTTACAAGGCTTCTGTTTTTTAGCACTAGCTATGGTCGCTAAAGAAGCTTTAGGGACACACTTGTATGTTTTCTTCGTTATATTAGGATGAGTCTTGTCAGAAGCTATATGCATTGCTTGTAGCATATTTAAGGGTACGGGAAATTCATCCCCCTCAGGTGTTACCCAGGTCGTCCCCCTGTTTTCCCAAGTGTCTATGGTTGCTGCTAGGTGGACCCAATCCACATTGTCCAACTGAGTCATCGGAGGTAGTACATCCATATAAGGAGAGTCTTCCCCAACATCAATGTCCGCTTTACACGTGTAAAAATACTGCAATGGGGTCGAGTGAACTGTGGTATCAGATCTATTATCAATTATAAACCTATTTCATAGAGGATGTGCTCGACCAGTTACAAGATCCACTTGAATGATAGAATCTTGGAACTGGAAGTAGACATGGTTTTTAGACCAGTCATGCACCATTTTTGCTTCCCTCATGAAAGGACATTATAAGATCATCTCCAATGCCATAGTGTGCTTGGAGAAATCTATAACAATGAAGTTAATTCCTATTTTATGTCCAAAGACCTTGATCTTGAGATCTTCGAGCATCCCAATAGGTTTAACACTAGACCCATTGGCCATCTTCACTACTATGGTTGTGGTCGCAAGGTGAGGTCTTCCCATAGTTTCCCAACAATTTTTAGTCACAATGCTAACCCCAACGCCACCATCAAGGATTTCATTCATAGTCAATCCCTTAGTAGTGATTGGTATGGTTGCATTGGATTCATCTCCCTCAAAGTATTGTCCCAACTTGTTAACAGGTATTTCTACAACATGGTTCTCGTCTAGGTTGGGTTGTGGTGGGTTGTGGATCTAAGTGTTCCTCCTCTATTGGCATCTCCCCAGCTCCATCCATCTGTGAAAATTGTGGTAGTCCAACCTTTAGTTCTCCATCGAGGAAAGCTTGAAGAGCTGAGACTAGCTCAAGGTCTTTATATAGTTTGGACATGATGGTGGTTTTAACTTCTGAAGACATGAAATCCATCAATTTGGCAATGTTTAACGGCACATTTTGGGCTTCAGTCCCTTGACGTGGGAAAGATGGGATCTCCATTTCTTTGATAGGATCAGGTAGTCCCTCTGTAAATATTCTTTCCATCAAGAAGTGAGTACACCCACTTTCCCATGACTTTAAGTCACTTTCTTCTTGGATGACACTAGGTATGGCTAAGGGTCTATGGAGTTGGTGAGGTTGTTGTTGCATAGGGAACATGGTGTCTGTAATTTGGATTTGCCTAGATGCTGGTTCTAGATCCCTTTGGGTATCTTCTACCAAACTCCTTAATTTCTTGACTCGCTTGATCTCCTCTGTAGGGTTTGGATAAGTTCTTATCTTCTTCTTAGATCTTCGCCATTGTGGCTCATGAATATCTTCCTTGTTGGTTTCTATCTTAGTGGTTGTTTTGGTCTCCATGGTTTCACCTGAATCAGAATCCTCTTCAGCGTCGTTTATATATACGGGGTTGTCACCAGTCCCTATGTTGGTCTTTCAACTAGGGTCTGACTTTGCTTCTTTTTGCGATCTCTTCCTTCGTGTTCTCTTCTTTTTCTAAGATTGGGCAATTGATGTCGTGTCTCTTTCCTCAAGAATATAATTTTGTTTTTGGAGCATCGATTGTGTGAGTACATTTATTGGTACCATAGGTGTACTTTGTGATGGCTCCTCAGTAACCTCAATTAAGTTTAATGGCGTGATCTTTGGTGCATTTGGATTATTTGGACATTGGGCTTGCTTGATTGGTTTACATTAATGTGGCATTCTTTTGTTACTTAATAGGACACTCGGTCACACGATGTGGACCTCCACACTCATAGCATTGAAAAGGTGGTCTCTTAGCAATGTAATTGATATTTTGGCCTCTTGCAGCAAGAGCAACTACTTGAAAGACAGGTTTGACTTGTCCCCAATAGTCCTCCATGTAGTATTGTGGACTTTCTTCAAGCGCATCGATCCCATAGGCAATATTAGGGTCTATATCTTCCTCATAGCTTTCCAAACAAGCAATAGATGACTCACAACCCACTTGATTCACTAAAGTGATTCTTGGATGTGGTGGTTGCAGTCCTAGCATTGGAGGTGATAAAGGTGTTTTTTGAACAAAATTTTGCACCCTAGGGACCATGTGTTGTGACGTTTGTTCAAGAGGTGGAGCCGGCATCAATGCAAACACTCGAGGTGTGTCTGTCCATGCTAAGGTTGGTCTATGGCCATCGCGCGCTTAAATACTATGAAATCCTTAGCTTGATGACCATACCTCCCATAGGCATTGCAGTTTCCATTGAATTTTACTCTAAAAGTAGGGCATTCACTGGTACTATGCGATGTGCACAATCCCTAACAGACTCACCTTATTTCTGTTTAAAGCTGAAGATTTGAGCTACCGTGTTGTGTCTGATCCCGGTTTTGGAACAAGCACCTGCAAATCCTTGAGCTAATGTATTCAAGTCCATGATTGACCTTGGTGGAATGTTTTGAAACCATGTCAATGCTTTTCCTTCTAATGTCATTCCAAACCCCTCGAATTGAGTGTGGAAATCAAATATGCATTTTGCTCTTAGCACTTGCTTAAAGCTTGCTAAGTGGTCATATGGATCCCCAGATCCAGTGTATTTTTTGACTCATTTTTGAAAATCAGCCGGTCTGACATGTCTATTTGGTTCAACTCTCGATCTCCTGGTAGTTGGTCCCGTTCCGAGTCCTTCAAACCAGTCGGTTGGAAATAGGGACTCATGTAGCCCTGGACTGGCTTGAGTGTCACCTGATTTTCTTTGTGATGAGGTGGTTTTTGGTTTTTTAACATTAATCTCAAAATATCTCTCATGGTGTTCTGCTCTTGGCATAGTTTCTGGTCCTTGGCCCAATATCCAATCCCTTATGGAGTGCCCTTGTTATTTGGTTTGTTCTACCTCGTCAGGAGTCATTATAACAAAGTTGTTGTTGTAAAAATCCATAAACATGTAGGTTGGTAGATCTATTGAACCCTTATCTTTGATCTTGAAGATATAGATGATCTTCATGGGTGCTAGTTGTCCTGATTTGGCATGCAAAGTCTATGCTAAGCTGTTTCAAAGGCTTCAAAATCAACTTGATCATTTTTCTTGAATTCTAGAGTTGGTGGTCCTTCTTTTGCTGCCATATCTGGAATTATGGTGTTTACTTCTAACCCCCATTTTTCTATCACGTCAGGGTTTTCGATTTGTAAATACTGAGTTCCGTTTCTATCCATGTATATTTTTCCTTGTTTGTTTGCCCTGATTTCCTCTTCAAACTCAATACCATGGTCATCAATGCGAATAGCATACTCTTCGTTAGGATCGAGGTAACCTGAGCTCCATGGCGATTAGTGTTATAAAAAGAGAGTATATGCTTATAGCACACCGTCGTTTCAGTTTCTGAGCGAGTCGAATAGGAAGACATTTCAGATGTTGAATCCAAAAAAGTGTCTGAGACTTCCTCAAGGATAGTGTGCAAGGGATTTCCTTGGTTCACACTTTCTTCGGTGGATACTCTACTGGAGGTTTCTCCAAATATGTGTTGGTTTCCTAGTATACGATCAGATCTAAGGTTCATAAAGACTTGTGAAGCCCTAGATAGAGTACTTACTGTCGGATTTACTTGTTGTCAACTTCTTCCACTTGACTTGATTGCAACTTCCATCAAGCTGGCAATTCCTTTTCTGCAACCTAACTCGTGTATCAATTTTGATAAAGTTAGCTATTCTTTCACAAAGACTGTATAGTTTTTGCTAACTATTGGGACTGGTCTATGTGTATCACTTCAATTTGAGCTATGTGAGTCAGCAGTTGAGACTTTCAGATTTTTCTTTTGCAAAAAGCCAAAGTACTAATCTGCAACCTAGAAATTGAGTGAACATGTACCAATTTGGATCCGATTGAACCCAAAATTCCCCGGTGGCCTTGTATTATGTTGGTCTAACACTGTACAAATTCAAAAGTAAAAAACGGTGTCTCTGTGTAGCAGTAGTAAATAATCGCGATTATTTACTTTTCTCAGTTTTTTATACTTTTTGGCTTGATTTGCAAAGTAAGGTTCCTCGACAAGTTTCACCAAGTTTGGACAAAATCTGTATAAGTTTAGCAACTGTTTGTGTCCTGCAGACTCAGTTTTCAAGAATCTGGCTTTAGTCTCACTTTTGTGATCCGAATTTCACCAAATTGATTTGTGTGGTCTACTTGATGTACTTGACCTGCTAGTATACTAAAATGTGCAAGATCATCAATGTTTGAAGCAGATGTAAATAATCGCGATTATTTACTCCTACTACGTTTTTGCAAGTTTTTGTCCCAATCTTGACACAGATCTGTTAAGCACCTCAACTTAAGGTCTCTAGCCAAGTTTCATCAAGTGTGAACAATTTTGTTCAATTGGTCATCAGTTTTGTATCTGCAGACTGAATTTGCAAATTTTGCCACAATTTTCAATCCAATAATCCAAATCTTACCAAATTTGGTTTGTGGGCTTAATACAACATGGTAAGGCTAGTGGTATGCTAGCTTGGTCAAAAAAAGTGAAAAATGGGACAGATGTTGATAGCCGACTTTCGGAAATCAAAGAAAAAAAACTCATTTCACCCCCCCCCCCCCACTCTCGGTACCCCCCCCCCCGTAACCTATTTTTCCCCCTCCCGCCCCACGGGCATCAGATAAAACCCTCGCACTCTCTTCCCCCCATTTTCCTTACATACCCCCTTTTCCTAATAACTCTCTCCCCCCGATTTACCCTCCCCGGCCAGGCAGAAACTTAGAGAAGAAAAACCCAACCCCTCTCTCGTGCTCCCTCGGTGCGAGCCGCGTGAGAACCCCCCCCCCCCCCTCACTCTTACACTTACCCGAATCACACTCACCCATTAACCTCTACCATCATTCCCCCCCCCCCCCCCCCCCCCCCCCCCCCCCCCCCCTCTTTGGCCCGCCAATATTCCCTCCTCCCTCTTCCCCACCCGCTCGCCTCACCCTCCTTCGGCTCATTCACACCCCCCTCGGCCTCATCCCCCCCCCCCCCCTCTCCCTCTCACCCACACAACCCATGCCCCGCCATACCCCCTCTCTCCTCACTCTCCCTCACACACTCTCTCTATCTCTTATCCCCTTACCCCTCTCCCTCACTCTCCCTCTCACGGTAGCGCCAAAGGCTCTCTCTCTCTCATCCGGAAGCCGCCACAGCACGCCAAAGCTTGCTCTCTCCCATGCGGGCAGCGCTGCACCACACACACACACACACACACACACACACACACACACTCCCGCACACACACACACCCCACAACACACACCCCCCCTCTCCCTCTCTCTTCCCATGCGCTGTGCGCCGCGTTGCATCCGAGACACACACACACACACACGCCCTCTCTCCTCGCGCGCAGTCCGCAGCCCACACACACACACACACACACACACACCCTCGCGGCAGCAGCATGAAAACACACACACACACACACTCACACACACCATACATACACCACACCCCCCTATCCTACCCCCCCCCCCCCCCCCCCCCCCCTCTCCTTCCACCATGCGCAGTAGAACAAGCCGCCGGCATCAGAGAACAAAAATATATATATATATATATATAAACATTATATATTTATATAGTACCCCCTCTTCTCTTGTTCCCACACACGCATACGCACACACATATACATATACGCACTCACCCGCAAATACACATATATACATATATGCTCCCACACTCACACACATACACACGACACGCATATACGCACGCACCGACAAAATACAAAAGAAGAAGAACAAGCAAAACGCCATCGACATCAACAAAAGAAGAAGACGATCCAAAGCACGCGCCGCCAACAAAAAAAAACAGAAAATGGGCCAAAGGCATGCCCCGGCCGACTCCGAAAACAAGTACGCTCGACACCAACGCACCGACAGCACACCATTCGCCGGCAGCACGCAACCACGACACCATCCCAGTAATTTTTAGGTTATTTTACCATTATCTTCAGTTTTTCACCCGAGCCATTGTAAAATTTTCATTTTGTAAATATCCTCTCTCTAGGTGATGGTCACAAAGGCCCACCTAGAGATTCCCATCTTTTAATAACCTTCCCCAAAACAAAGCAAGGGTCAACCACACCAGGCCCACCACTTGCTTTGTCTCCCCGATTAAGATTACCCTAACGACACTGGGATTACCATAATCCAAGCAGCCAACACCTATAAATTGGCACTGAGAGGTCACTATCGGGGGGGGGGGGGCAACTTATGTGGAACCAAGCATTGGGTAGAGTGTAGTAGGAGGGATTGACACCATCACTATCACGAGGAGGAGGTCTCGTGTGTGGGGTTTGCCTTGGAAATTTCACCATGCGAAGGGAACCACACCCATACCTCGACTCCAATGGCGATGCACACACACGTATGCACGCTCTTGGCAATGAGTATTCACAGTCATTGAGTCGCCCTAGAGAACGCACCAAGTAGATTGCACCATCTCCTCTCCCTACCTCTCTACCACCAAGGCATGCCACCTTGTAAATATTGCAGAAATAACTCACCCTCACACCCCCGAGGTTGTTTTCTCTCTCTCTCTCTCTCTCTCTCTCTCTCTCTCTCTCTCTCTCTCTCTCTCTCTCTCTCTCTCTCTCTCTCTCTCTCTTGTTTTCAAAGAAGTAATTTTCTCTTGTGCGAAGGAATGCTTTTCGGCGAAACACATGTCTTGCAAAAGGTCTAAGAAGGGTAGCACCAAGAAGAAATGGTTTGACATGGAATGTAGTCAAGCCCGAAAACACTTGCTAAGATTGGATGCAATCAAAGACAAGGAAGTTTACTTGGAATGTTCACACACATACAAAGCACTTGTTCAAAAGAAGAGGAGAAGGTGGGAAGTCGAAAAACAACTTCTTTTAGCACAAGAGAAAGCACATGCATGTGGCAAGTTTTGGCAAAATCTAAAAGGCAAGCGCGTTGAGAGCTTTGGTGACTTGACTCTTGAGGATATGTATCTCTTGTTGATAAGATGGAGGGTTGTAGCTCCCTTCCATTTATGTCTCCCTTCTTTACCATTGAAGATGTATGCCGCGCGCTTGAGAAACTTGCTACTCGCAAGGCAGGTGACCTTCAAGGTGTCAAGGCTGAAATGATTAAATGGACAAGCAAGAAAACACGATATTGGATATGCGATATGTTTAACCTTGCACTTCAGTATGGCATGCCTCATGATTGGAGTGCAAATTGGATCAAACCTTTGCACAAAGGAGGAGATGTAAACAATGTGAACAACTATCGCACTATAATGGTTGGTTCTTTGATGGCAAAGTTATTTGGATGTATCATGGAGATGAAGATAAGTGAATGGGCTGAAAAGAATGGCAAACATGCGCTTGGCCAAGCAGGTTTTCGAAAGCATCATAGCACTATTGATCACCTTGTCACTCTTCGAGTTCTTATGGAAGCGTCTCGATTGAAAGGAAAAAAGTTGTATTGTTGCTTTGTGGATTTCAAGAAAGCTTTTGACATGGTACCGCGAGGAAATCTTTGGAGACGTATGCAAAGCCTTCAAGTGCCGAGAGAATTTATGCATGCAGTCTTTTGCATCTACCAAAAAGTGATATGTCGATTACGTATGGGAGATGGAATTTCAGAATTTTTTGCAAGCACTATTGGTGTCAAACAAGGATGCCCACTTTCCCCAACCCTCTTTGGGCTACTCATTGATGAATTGGAATACATGGTTCTTGATTTTATGCAGCAAGAAGGCATAGAAGAGGTTAAGATTGGAAATGCGGTGATCATGCTTTTGCTTTATGCCGATGATGTAGTGCTCTTGGCACATACCTTAGAAGATGCACAAAAGCTTATGAGTGTCTTGGAACGCTTTTGCCTACATAGCGGGCTGATCGTGAATGGATCCAAAACCAAGGTTATGCTTGTAAAGACCCTCAATGACGAAAATCCATGCATTGTATACAACAATGAGAAACTTGAAGTGGTAGATCACTTCAAGTACCTTGGCCTTGAGGTTCCATCCAATCATAAATGGAAGGATTGTGCAATGCGTCGCTTGGAAGCCGGAAAGAGGGCTTATTATGCATTTGAGAACATGTGCAATGCAGGAGAGATCAAGTGTTGGGCTCTCAAAAAGTACCTCTTTGACACATTGGTGACACCGGTGCTTCTTTATGGAGTGGAGGTGTGGGGTGGAAGCATCGGGAAGTCTACTTGGAAAGAGTTTGAGAATGTCCAAAAGCGTTTTCTCACCAACTTTCTCCAAGTCAAGACACAAACACCCTACATGCTCTTACTTCTTGAGTCCGGATCGCTTCCCATTGAGGTCTTGGGCATGGAAAGGGTTGTGGAGTACATGCGTAAGACACAACGTAGCCCTTTGCATCGACTTCCTAGAATCGCATATGAAGCAAGTCAAAAGGTTCAAAAGACATGCAAGAGCAAAATACTAAGTTCGGGGTGGATGCTTGATATCAAGAAATGGTTTGGAAGATGGGATGCATGTCACTTGGTCAAGGATGCGTCGATCGACTCCCAAGTTAATGAGGCCTTCTTACAACGCCAATGTATCATGGCTTGGGAGAAATCTGGAGGTTCTCGCTTCAGCCATTACACCACACACGTTGCCCCAAACTACAAATCTCTCTTCTTCTCGGAACGAGGTAACCGAACCCATTCCTACATCCTTGAGCCCATCCCGTTGAGTGCGATCCGCACCATTGCCTCCATTCGTCTTAGCTCCCATTCTCTACGCTGCGAGACAGGACGTTGGGGCACTGGCGAGGAGTGTCATCGACTTTGCACCTTATGCCCTCGTCAAGTGCGAGAGAGTGAGTACCACACACTACTTGAGTGCTCAGCTTTTGACCACATTAGGTCCTCTTTTCCCCATATATTCAGCCATGAGCTCTCCCTACATACCTTCCTCTCCCAACCACGATGTGGACTCTCTATTGCGACGCTCATTTCAGCCATTTTTGAGCATCGAGAGTCACTTATGAACTCCACTCACACCACGTGACATGTTCGTTTGGTCCCATAGGTCATATTTGACCTCCCAGGACGATAATAGAACTATCTATCTATCTATCTATCTCTCTCTCTCTCTCTCTCTCTCTCTCTCTCTCTCTCTCTCTCTCTCTCTCTCTCTCTCTCTCTCTCTCTCTCTCTCTCTCTCTCTCTCTCTCTCTCTCTCTCTCTCTCTCTCTCTCTCTCTCTCTCTCTCTCGGTGTGTAGGCTTGCGGTGTTCATATCATCGTGGGCTTTGCGTCCTAGCCGCTCAAAGCTAGGTGGTGCCCCCTGTTTGCTTTACCGTGGCAGGCTCGAGGCGAGCCATTCGGCCCCCGACGTTTTAGAGGCCATCGGGGTTCGGGGTTCGGGGTCCGCTTTGCGCTTTGCATCCGTCATTTGGTGCCCCCACTGAGGAGGGCTTTTCTAAGACGCCTTCAGTTTACAATGCTGAAAGTGACGCCCACTATCAGTCATGGACGAGTGGCTAAAGGAATTTTCTAACTGGAGGACGGAAGAAGAAGAGACGAAGGAGGCGCTAGCCGCCTTCATTGAGGTGCTATTGCCAGGCTGCAGTGTCATCAACATTCAAGAGGTAAATTCTCCATCTCGTATCGTTCGTTCTAACTATAAATCGAAAGCATCAGGTGACAGATTGGTGAGGTTCCATCACTGTTGTCAACCAAGGAACACGGTCAATAAGTGCCAGCAACGGAGGCAGCGGAAGGGCTGAAGTCTTCTACATCGACATTCATCACAAGGAGGTCATTCACGTCAAGGAAGGAAAGTGGACGGTGAGGCCTCTTTTCCCTAAAGAAACTGCAGTCAAAGATAAAACCCCAAAGTGGCCTAAAGGGGTTGCTCGAGCCAAGGGAAAGGAGAAGATAGGCTAGCTTGGAAACACATGACCCCGAAGGGAGAAGCATCTGGCCAAGCAAGTGCTTCAAGCTCAGAGAGCCGGGTTGTACCCACTTGGTCAAAGAAGAAGTCATCTGAAGCTAAGGGGCGGAAGGTCGCCTACCGATTTGCACAACGCATGCGAGTGCTACCAATCCACTTCGACAATCCAGAAGAAGAATAAGTGGTGAGAAGATTCCCATGTCCTAGAGAAGAGTGGTTCGGCTACTGCTCTCACTGTTTTGGGAAGCGAGTGGAGGACCTTCCTCCCCTCCCTGTACAACTTATCCTGAAGAAGCTCTCTACCACGGGAGAGACCCAGTGGATTGGAGATGAGCTACATCTGAATGCAATAGAATTTATGCAACACGCCGATTACGGAAATTACCTACAATTGTTGTTAGCCAAGAGACTGGGAGTGGTCCGACGCATCGCCATCACCCCGTACTTGCTAAGCAACGAAGGAAGGGTAGAGCCCATGAAAGGTGATGACCTCTTGTGGATGTGCCGACTCATCAACACTGGCATAGTAAGAGTATAAGTAAGTATTTCACCCTTTGTGCATGATGGAAAACGGGCTGACGGCATTCCCGTTCAGATTCCTGCAGCATATGCATGTGAATATCTATGTAGATAGGAAAGTGTTCTACCAACAGAAGATCGTTTACCTATTCGGTGCGGCAGTACTAGGAGAAATCCTCAATTCCCCGAACCCTATCATTCTCCCCATACTAGATTACCATCATTCCTTTAATGTCTCTATTTTTATCCTGTTTTAGCCTATCCATTCGCCCCTGTAAAAACCGCTATGAGCCGTTGCTGTTGATGTTTTTTTTTTAAAAAGGTTTGTAATTTCTCAAGTCACCACCATGGCAAGTGTTTATTTTCCCACGTTCAGTGGAAAGAAGGGTGAGGATCTCACCACTGATTTTTTGGACGATCTTGACATTGCTTGTGTCGTCTCCAACAAAGATGACGATGCTTCACGACTCAGAATTTTTCCTCTACTGATGAAAGTAGAGGCCAAATCCTGGTATAATGCATTTCCCCAGGCTACCAAGAATGCATGGGATGTGTTAAGGGCTGGTTTTGTAAAGAGGTTTGGTGGAGGCACAACCTCGGAGAAGCTATGGCAGCTATTGATAGAATTAAAGCAGGCAGGCCTGCTGGAGTACGCCACCTATGAGTCAAAGTTTGTGGACTTATGGGAGAGGTGGGTTGCCACACTGGAGGAAGGCGAAGGAGCGCCTAATTTCCTGAAGAAGGACCATTTCATTGCCGGTCTATGGTCGCCGCTTAGAGAGAAGGTGAAGGGAAGGTTTCCTGTAGCATATGAGTTGGCAGTCGAAGTAGCCCGCCTAAAAGACAAGAAGCTGCGCATGCAAGCAAGAGTAAACGAGTCAGAGAAAACAAGCTCGGCCCGCCCCAGTGGCTGCAACAACCAATCATAGAGTCCAACCACAGGAGACAGCAGAGAAACAGCAAGACCTGCTGAGTCGCATCACCACCCAACTAGAGAGTTTATCTGTGCATCTGGTGCAGCAAGGACATGCATCTGGCAGAAATCCAGAACAAGGAAGAGGACAATGAAGGCACAACCCAAAATACCACTGTTACAACTGCGGGGAAGACGGCCATGGAATGTACTACTGCCCACACCCAAGAAGGCAGAATTTCAATAGAGGAGGGAGACAGAATCAGATCTCTCCGCCAAGAGTAAGACCATCACCAAGGCAGCCAGGACCAATCCCAGCAATCCAAATCCTGCAACCACCTATACAACAGCAACCACCACCCCAACCTCTCATTCCGCCACTACCCCCACCACCTGTGGTGAACCAAGTGCGGATTTCAAACGTCTACATAGATGGTGGTGCACAAATATGCGTCATGAGTGAGAAGATGATGCACCACCTAGGTCTAGAGGTAAGTAGGCCGGCACCCTACCGAGCCAAGATGGAAAAAAATGTAAGAGTAAAATGCGTAGGCATTGTAAATGCGGTCAAAGTAAAAGCATTCAATATGGAAGTGGAGGTAGACATATTCGTCATGCCACACAAAGGGGAGGGCTACCCCATCATTCTTGGAAGGCCTTGGCTTATGGCCATGGAAGCCAAACAAGACTAGAGCACTGGGATGATCCAGATGAAGGATGCTAAATGGAAGTCCATATTCTACGACATGAGGACTGGAAAGCAGCGCAATATGATCTTGGAGGCTTCAGAAGACGAGTCCACCAGTGACTCCTTGTCTACCTCAGGAGAAGACACAACCACCACTGATGGGAGTGATATTAGCATTGAAGTAATGGGAGTCATTCTTAAAGACCCAAACAGCTTAACACAATCTGAAGCAATCTCAGCAAACCAAGAGGGACCATCAGGTAAGGAGCCATTGGAGGATGCAGGTAAGCTACAAAAATTGCTCTCAAATGAGTTAACCAATGAAGAAAGGAAGGAGTATGTCTCCATGTTAGGCAACTTCACTACTTTGTTCATTGATGGCTATGATAAGATCACAGGAATTACAGTAGTGCAACACCACATAAAGCTCAAGGAAGGCAGTAAACCCGTAGTACAGAAGCTCAGAAGACTTGGAGTAATTCAACAAGAGGCATTGCTTAAAGAATTAAGGAGTTTGCTACAAGCAGGTTTCATCTACCCTGTCGAAGACTCAGAATGGGTCTCCCCAGTAGTAGTTACACCAAAAAAGGGTAAATGGAGAGTCTATGTGGATTATAAACCGCTCAATGCAGCCATGAAGAGGAACCATTTTCCCCTCCCATTCCAGGATTAAATACTCAATGAAGTGGCAGGTCACGAACGCTACACAGTATGCGATGGCTACTCAGGATACTTCCAGATTAGCATTGCGGAGGAGGAACAGAAGAAAACAACCTTCATCACACCTTGGGGATGTTTTGCTACAGAGTGATGCCTTTTGGCCTCACCAATGCTCCAGCCACATTTCAACGCTATGTGACATTTGTTTTCCAACCCTACTTTGGAACATCAATACGCGTTTTCATAGATGATTTTTGCATCTATAGCTCACGAGCCCTTCATCTAAGCAAAGTCTATGATGGCTTAACCAGGCTACAAACCCTAGGTGGCCAACTCAACGTGGACAAGTGTCACATTGGTGAGAGCAAGGTCACTCTCC
The DNA here is from genome assembly GCF_014529385.1 of Adiantum capillus-veneris. NCBI lineage: Eukaryota > Viridiplantae > Streptophyta > Polypodiopsida > Polypodiales > Pteridaceae > Adiantum > Adiantum capillus-veneris. Next base: position 170,193,584 of record NC_140934.1, on the reverse strand, counting down.
TTGGTCATGTAATTTCAGCAAAAGGAATCGAGGCTAACCCTAGCAAAATTCAGGCTCTGATATCTTTATCATCTCCCACCACCGCCAAGCAGTTGGTTTCTTTCCTCCAGAAGGTAAGATATTTAAGCAGGTTCATTCACCTGCTATCTCAAGTAGTCCTTCCACTACAACAACTCACCCAAAGGGATGTTTTCTCATGGAGTGAAGAGAATGAGTAGCAGTTCACTGAGGTAAAGCAAGTCCTATCTAAGCTTCCCACTATTTCACCTCCTAAGTGGGACGAGCCATTCTATGTAAACCCTAGTGTGGGAAATGATACGCTGGGAGCAGTGCTAATGCAAAATGATCCCAAAACTTCTTTCATGCGCCCTATTTACTTCTCTAGTCGAGTCATGACCCCATCAAAAAAGGGATTCACCGAAGTAGAACACATGGTTCTAGCACTAATGTTTACTACCACGAAATTCCGCTCCTATCTCTTGCCTAGACCATTTGTAATCCTGACAATGGAAGAAGTTTTCCCTTATGTAATGCGACACATGGATGTCTCCTCTAGGATCTCAAAGTGGTTAATTAGACTACAAGAGTTTGATTACACCATGCAAGTAGAAAATTGCACCAGGGCTAGTCTAGCAGTAATTCTCACTCATCGCCACTACGAGAAGAAGCTGAAGGTCAACACGGAAGCAAAGGAAGGAATACCAGATAAAGAGAGCCCTAAGCTAGAGAGATCTCACTCTCTCTTCTTTGAAGGAGCATACAAGAGAACAATGGATCAGTCTGCAGCAGGCATGGTCATTTTCAATGAACAGCAGGAAAGAGTATTCTCCATGGGGCAGTTATTACACTCCCACTCTAACAATGAGGCAGAATATGCAGCCCTAATCCTTGGGCTGGAACAATGTATTTCACAAAAAATTCAGCGCTTAAATGTGTTCGGCGACGCTTTGCTTTTGATTAGGCAGATAAATGGCACCTGGGAGTGCAAAAATCAGGTTTTACTTGGTCAACTTCGCCAAGTTAAGGACCTTCTGAAGAAGTTTGAAGCAGTAAAGCTCTTCCATATTCCCAGAGAAAAAAATCAAGAGGTAGATGCACTAGCTAAAGAAAGTATACAAGATGTTCCCATAGGAGCAATCAAATTAAATCTACCTCTCTTCCAAGGCAGTGACGCTATGCCTGATATCATCAGCTTTCTGAATACAGGGGAATGTCCAACAGGACACACTAAAGGCCAAAAAAAATGGCTGGTAAGGAAGGCTACTAGGTACTGCCTTATAGACGACCACTTGTATTGTAAGGTCAAGGATCAAATTTCAAGCTGCCATGACGGCGTCTGCGGGGGTCATTTTTGTTGAGATGTCGAGCTCTACACCTTGAGCTGGCATCCACTACGGGTCTTGGCCGCTTACGGCATTTACTCACTGGCGCGTTAGGTGACCGACACGGAGGATCTCTACCAGTGATTCTACAGCTGGACTACACTTATAGTGCCAGCCTAGTACGCTTCTAGCGAGTTCACACTTAGTGACCGCATGTACATATGTGCTACTTTTCAGCTTTAGCACTTAGTCATTTTGTACTCTCTTTTCTGTAAAGAAGAAGAAGAAAGCTTTCCATCTCTGTGTGCTTTGTGCTTGTCTTGTGTAGCTCTCTTGCATCCTCATTCTTTACATGGTATCAGAGCCTGGTGCAGGCAAGAGAGGCTAAGAGAGCAAGAGCATCACAATCCCTTCGTTCGCAGTATACAGAGATTTACTGTACAAGTACAGTGGTTGTATGTACGCTTGATTGTGGACACTCGTTGAGTGTAGAAAGCGTTACAGGAACCACGATAGCAGGTTCAGCAGATTTGCAGGTTTTTGCAGATTGCAGCTATTTTGTCTTAGTGCTTCAAGATGTCTGACGGTTTCAGTCAGATTGTTACTGAGAAGCTTGAGAAAAATAACTACCCTGCATGGAAGTTTAGAATAAAAAATTTCCTAAAAGTAAAAGGTTATTGGGACTATGTAGAAGGAGACAATGAGAAGGAACCAGAGATTCCCGAGGCAAATGCTACAGCAGAACAAAGGAAAGCTTTGAGGGACTGGCAACAAGGCCAGAGCAAAGTGATGTATTGGCTTTCTATGAGTATCACAGATGGCATGATGGGCTATCTACAGGATGCTAAAACCCCCGCCATTGCATGGAAAAACTTAGGCAGAGTGTTTGAGGTGAACACCAAGGCCAGGAAGCTTCAACTAAAGTCGGAGCTAAATCAGGTTAAGAGGAACAACCTCTCCATCAATGATTATGCTTTGAAGATCAAGAGTATCATTGAGGCTCTTGGATCTATTAAAGTCTCAGTGGAAGACGATGACATTGTCCGTGCATGCTTGGATGGTCTAGGAGATGAGTATGTACATTTTAGGTCTTCCATGAATACAAGAGACGACATCCCCGTGTTCCAAGATTTGATTTCTATGCTTATTCTTGAGGAGAAGAACCTTGACACATCTTCTTCTCATGGCAGAAATAATTCTGAACAGGCCTTCTATTCTAACTCCAACAGAGGTAGAGGTAGAGGTCGTGGTCGAGGCCCAAGGGGTTGCAGGGGCCAATTTCTGGAAGGTCAATCAAATCAAAACAATACAGGTGGCAAGGGAAACCAGTCTCAAGGCAGGGGGAGTCAAAGAGGTCGTGGTGCAGGATCAAGCAGGCAGCAACATACTCCAGATAGTAGAGAATGTTGGACTTGTGTTGAAAGAGGTCACATGTCACGTGACTGTCCAAAGGGAAAAGCAAGTAGAAAGAGAGAACAGGGCAACTATGCATCTACTAGCAGAGATGCAGATGACAGCAAAAACAAGCGCATGTTTGTTATGCAACATGTAATGAATACAATGACTGCAGAGAATTCCACCCAAGATGATGTTTGGTATGTGGATTCAGGTGCCTCTAATCACATGACGTCTCGTGGAGAGTGGTTTAGAGATATGCGCAAACCAGATGTGTCAGGCTATGTGCAGACAGGAGATGACACAGCTCACCCCATTGCTCATGTAGGGGACATACCTCTAAATACGAAGAGTGGGAAATCAAAGTACTTAGCAGATGTACTTCATGTCCCAAACATTACAAAGAATCTTGTTTCTGTTGGACAAATGGTTGAGCAAGGTTTGCAGGTTCGCTTCAATCCAAATGGCTGTTATGTAGAAGATTTCCAGAATGGCTGTAAGCTGATCACAGAGGGCAAATGTGTGGGCAGAATGTTTACGCTGAATGTAGACATGCATGAGGTAAAAGCTGCATTATTTGCACAGGGCACAGGTGTTGTGGCTGATGTTGACATTTGGCACAAACGCATTGGCCATGTCAATGAGCAGAGATTGCGCAGCATGCAATCAAAACAGATTGTAAAAGGTTTGCCCAAATTCAAGGTGGATGGTATGTATAAAGTGTGTGCAGCATGCCAGTTTGGAAAACAGTCAAAGGGCTCATTTCCACATGAGCGCAATGTATGTAAAAAGCCACTTGAGGTGGTGCACACAGATGTTTGGGGTCCAACCGATACTGCAAGTATACATGGTTGCAGGTATTATGTCTCTTTCATTGATGACCATACAAGGAAAGTATGGGTCTACTTCATGAGTAACAAAAGTGAAGTGTTTGGTCACTTTCAAGACTTCAAAGTCATGATTGAGAAGGAGACAGATATGCAAATCAAGACATTGAGGTCAGATGGAGGGGGAGAGTACTTCTCCAATTATTTTTCAGATTTTCTGCGAATGCATGGTATACACAGGCAGTTTACATGCAGATATACTCCACAGCAGAATGGGGTCACAGAAAGGAAAAACAGGCACATTGCAGAGGTTCCACGTGCATTGATGAATGAGAAGAACATGCCTCATCATTTCTGGGCTGAAGCTGTAAATACAGCTGTGTACATTATGAACAGGACACCTACAGCTGCGGTGCATGATGTAACACCTGAGGAAAAGTTTACAGGTACAAAGCCTGATTTGGCACACTTGAAAGTGTTTGGCTGCATAGCTTACGTGCATGTACCAGATGAGTTGCATAGGAAATTGGATCCTAAAGCAGAGAAATGTATTCTTGTGGGATATTCCCTTGAACAAAAGGGGTACAGGTGCTACAATCCTACTACACGAGAATTACGAGTGAGCAGAGATGTAGTCTTTGATGAGATGAGCAACTGGTACAGTAATGCACATGGCACTATTGGGGCTGATGTAAAAGATGATGTGGTTGTACAAAATGTGAGGCCACAGTCACAGGTTTTGAGTGGACCACAAGAGTCCTCTTCTCGTGGCTCTGTTGAGAAACCATGGAATGGTAGACTACGTACGCAGGTTACTCCACCAACAGGTACAGGGAATGTATCACGAAAAGGAAAGGAAAAGGTTGATGAACCTCCCTTTATGGTTGATGCATCATCAGGTTTTTCACATGTAGACATGGATTTAGATGGTTCTGAACAAAGTCTTGATGAGGAATTTGGAATTCCGGCTGTCAGGACACCTGGTGTAAGGAAAGTACAAGAAGATGCTAGAGGGCAAAGGAGTGACCCAGGATAGCGCAGATCTAATAGAGTCAGAAATCCAGTTCAGAAATTGACTTATGATGGGTATCTAGTGCATCACCAAGCCTACATGGCTAAGGTGATACAGGATGTGGAGCCCACATGTTTTGAGGATGCAGTTGGAAATGTGCATTGGGATGATGCAATGAATGAAGAGATGGCTGCATTGGAAGCAAATGACACATGGGAGTTGGTGCCATTGCCAAGTGGCAAGAAAGCTATTGGCTGTAAATGGGTGTATAAAACCAAGCATAAGGCTGATGGTAACATTGAGCGTCACAAGGCAAGGCTGGTCGCAAAGGGTTATGCACAGACGTATGGCATAGACTATGAGGAGACCTTTGCTCTAGTGGCAAAGATGACGACAGTGAGAGCTGTCATAGCAGTGGCTGCATCTAGAGGATGGATTATGCATCAAATGGATGTAAAGAATGCCTTCTTGAATGGTGAGTTGCAAGAGGAAGTGTATATGGATCAGCCACCTGGTTATGTTGATCCAGGTTACCCAGATTATGTATGCAGACTTCTCAAAGCTTTGTATGGTTTGAAGCAGGGCTCTAGAGCATGGTATGACAGGATTGCCAAGTATCTTGTCAGTATTGGTTTTAGGAGAGCTCATGCTGATCATTCACTCTATGTACGTGAGAGTGATGTGGGGATTGTGGTCATTACCATATATGTAGATGACCTTATTATTGTTGGTGACAATGCTATGGAGATTGACCATGTGAAGGGTCTTCTCAAACAGGAGTTTGAAATGAAAGATTTAGGCGAGTTGCGCTACTTTCTTGGCATTGAAGTGATCAGGACTCCAGAGGGTGTATGGCTATCACAGAGACAGTATGCTTTGGACATGTTGTCAAAGTATGGTATGGCTGATTGTAAGCCAATTTCTATTCCCTTGGATGTGAATGCAAAGCTGAGTGCAGAGAAGGGTGATGTTGTTGAGGATGTCAACATGTACAAGAAGATTGTGGGTTGTCTAATCTACTTGACTATCACGAGGCCAGACTTGAGCTACACAGTAGGCTTGGAGAGTCAGTTCATGCAACTTCCGAGGAAGCCACATTTGGATGGAGTACGACGCACACTTAGGTATGTGCAAGGTACTCTTGACTACGCATTGTTCTATGCAGCAGATGCACCATTAGCATTGTATGGGTATACAGATGCAGATTGGGCAGGTAGCATTGTTGATAGGAGATCTACGAGTGGCTTCATGTTCTCTTTTGGGAGTGCTGTTGTTACTTGGAGCAGCAAAAAGCAGCCTACGGTTGATTTATCGAGCACAGAGGCCGAGTACAGAGGTGCAGCAGTTGCGGCGTGCGAGGTAGCTTGGCTACGCACATTACTTGAGGACTTGGGAGTGCAGGTGGACCAGCAGATTTTCATCCATTGTGACAACCTCAGCAGCATGCAATTGGCTAGGAACCCAGTGTTCCATGCCAGGACCAAACACATAGAGGTCTATTACCACTACGTTCGAGAGCGAGTGTTGGCGGGCGACATCGACTTGGTCTACGTCAGCACAGAGGAGCAGATAGCGGATATCTTTACCAAGGCCCTCGGAGCTGAGAAGCTTCGACGTTTCCGGACTATGCTTGGAGTCTGCGACATGCAGAGCTCGAGGGGGAGTGTTGAGATGTCGAGCTCTACACCTTGAGCTAGCATCCACTACAGGTCTTGGCCGCTTACGGCATTTACTCACTGGCGCGTTAGGTGACCGACACGGAGGATCTCTGCCAGTGATTCTACAGCTGGACTACACTTATAGTGCCAGCCTAGTACGCTTCTAGCGAGTTCACACTTAGTGACCGCATGTACATATGTGCTACTTTTCAGCTTTAGCACTTAGTCATTTTGTACTCTCTTTTCTGTAAAGAAGAAGAAGAAAGCTTTCCATCTCTGTGTGCTTTGTGCTTGTCTTGTGTAGCTCTCTTGCATCCTCATTCTTTACAATTTTGCTCTAGATATCACTAGTAGGAAGATTCTACAAGAAGGATACTTTTGGCCTAGTTTGAACAGAGATGTGCACCATTGGTGTAAAACATGTAGGGCTTGTCAAGTGGCCAGTGATCGTACGCTAACCTACGAGCCACAAAACCCTATCATTTCATATGGTCCGTTTGAGAAATGGGGAATATATGAAATTGGTCCCTTACCAAGGGCCCAATCAGGTAAACTGTACATCATAGTGGGTGTAGACTAAATGACACGATGGGCAGAAGCAACGGCCACCACCCGCATTACAGCCTAAGAGGTGGCAAAGTTCATTTTTGAGCATATTGTTTGCCGTTTTGGCACTCCTCTTGAGATAATATCAGATAGAGGACCAAGATTCCGAGGTGATGTGGTAGGGGAACTGATGAAGAAGTTAGGCATCACACGTCGGCATTCCACACCATACTATCCACAATGCAATGGTCTGGTAGAGAAGGTAAATGGAATGATTTGCAAGATCATCACAAAATAGGTGAACAACCATACAGGAGATTGGGATAAACATCTCATGGAAGCTCTTTGGGCCTACAGAACAACGTTCCGAACATCACTAGGTTTCACCCCTTTCCATCTAGTTTATGGGAAGGAGGCAATTCTACCCATTGAGGTACAAATAGCCAGCTTACGAGTCTTGGCCAGCCAGACCCACCGTCCAATCATAAACCTTAGAAACCACATCTTGGATCTAGAGAGACTCCAACTGGATAGGGAAGAAGCAATCAATCACTATGTAGCACACGCAGAACGATGCCGACTCACTTTCAATCAAGGGCTTAAAGAGAAAGGACTGGAAAAAGGCATGCTAGTACTGCGATATGACAACAGATTTGATACCAGGAAGGATAAGAAATTTCAACCCAGATGGGAAGAGACATTTATCATCAAGAAGCGCTACGACAACAGCAGCTATAAGCTAATGGAAGAAGATGGGAGAATTCACTAGGCTACAGTCAATGGATGGAGACTGAAGAGGTATTTCCTTAGGTTTGACCCAGAATTCATGCTAGACATTCCAGAAGTGGGAGAACCCTCTAACTCTACAGCTGAAGAAATTGAAGAAGGGCTAGAAGCATGAATGCCTCTAGCCAAAAGAGAGAGGGCTAATGATAGCCCACTTTCGAAAATCAAAGGAAAAAAAAAACTCATTTCACCCCCCCCCCCCCCCCCCCCGGAACCTATTTTTCCCCCTCCCGCCCCACGGGCATCGGATAAAACCCTCGCACTCTCTTCCCCCCATTTTCCTTACATACCCCCTTTTCCTAATATCTCTCTCCCCCCGATTTACCCTCCCTGGCCAGGCAGAAACTCAGAGAAGAAAACCCCAACCCCTCTCTCGTGCTCCCTCGGTGCGAGCCGCGTGAGAACTCCCCCCCCCCCCCCCCTCTCCCTCTCACCCACACAACCCATGCCCTGCCATACCCCCTCTCCCCTCACTCTCCCTCACACACTCTCTCTATCTCTTATCGTCTTACCCCTCTCCCCTCCCCCTCTCCCTCACTCTCCCTCTCACGGCAGCGCTAAAGGCTCTCTCTCTCTCTCTCATCCGGATGCCGCCACAGCACGTCAAAGCTTTCTCTCTTTCCCATGCGGGCAGCGCTACACAACACACAACACACACACACTCCCTCACACACACACACACCCCACAACACACCCCCCCCCATCTCCCTCTCTCTTCCCATGCGCTGTGCGCCACGTTGCATCCCACACACACACACACATGCCCTCTCTCCTCACGCGCAGTCCGCAGCCGACACACACACACACACGCCCTCGCGGTAGCAACATGAAAACACACACACACACACACACACACACTCACACAAACCATACATACACACCCCCCTATCCTACTCCCCCCCCCCCCCCCCCCTCCTTCCGCCATGCGCACTAGAACAAGCCGCCAGCATTAGAGAAGAAGAAAAATAAATAAATATATATATATATATATATAAACATTATATATTTATATAGTACCCCCTCTTCTCTTGTTCCCACGCACGCATACGCACACACATATACATATACGCACTCACTCGCAAATACACATATATACATATATGCTCCCACACTCACACACATACACACGACACGCATATACGCACGCACCGACAAAATACAAAAGAAGAAGAACAAGCAAAACGCCATCGACATCAACAAAAGAAGAAGACGATCCAAAGCACGTGCCGCCAACAACAAAAACAGAAAATGCACCGAAGGCATGCCCCGGCCGACTCCGAAAACAAGTACGCTCGACACCGACGCACCGGCTGCACACCATTCACCGGCAACACGCAACCACGATGCCATCCCAGTAATTTTTAGGTTATTTTACCATTATCTTCAGTTTTTCACCCGAGCCATTGTAAAATCTCCATTTTGTAAATATCCTCTCTCTAGGTGATAGTCACAAAGGCCCACCTAGAGATTCCCATCTTTTAATAACCTTCCCCAAAACAAAGCAAGGGTCAACCACACCGGGCCCACCACTTGCTTTGTCTTCCCGATTAAGATTACCCTAACCACACTGGGATTACCATAATCCAAGCAACCAACACCTATAAATTGGCACTGAGAGGTCACTATCAGGGGGGGCAACTTATGTGGAACCAAGCATTGGGTAGAGTGTAGTAGGAGGGATTGACACCATCACTATCACGAGGAGGAGGTCTCGTGTGTGGGGTTTGCCTTGGAAATTGCACCATGCGAATGGAACCACACCCATACCTCGACTCCAATGGTCGATGCACACACACGTATGCACGCTCTTGGCAATGAGTATTCACAGTCATTGAGTCGCCCTAGAGAACGCACCAAGTAGGTTGCACCATCTCCTCTCCCTACCTCTCTACCACCACGGCATGCCACTTTGTAAATATTGCAGAAATAACTCACCCTCACACCCCCGAGGTTGTTTTCATCAATTGCAAGTGTTCTCTCTCTCTCTCTCTCTCTCTCTCTCTCTCTCTCTCTCTCTCTCTCTCTCTCTCTCTCTCTCTCTCTCTCTCTCTCTCTCTCTCTCTCTCTCGGTGTGTAGGCTTGCGGTGTTCATATCATCGTGGGCTTTGCGTCCTAGCCGCTCAAAGCTAGGTGGTGCCCCCTGTTCGCTTTACCGTGGCAGGCTCGAGGCGAGCCATTCGGCCCGCGGCGCTTTAGAGGCCGTCGGGGTTCGGGGTCCGCTTTGCGTCTGTCAATGTAAATAATCACGATTATTTACTTCTGACAAGTTTTTGTATCGTTTTGATCAACTAAGCATGTGCACATGTCTATCACATCAATATAAGCCTATGAATCAAGTTTCATTGAGTCTGAACACAATTTTTTCCAATTTACACTCAAGTTCTCGAAAGCCAATACAAACTTTAGTTTTTACCTAGTTTTTTGTCAGTTAGGTGGTCCAAATTCTATGTGCCTTTACAAAAGTTGTTTGTACACATGCATAGAGTCACTGGTATCAGCCTTAGTCAGTTTTGAGCCGAAAGTAAATAATCGTGATTATTTACTTTAGGCCCAAAATGAACACTTTTTTGATCTTTTTTCTTGGATAGTCTTTTCATGAGCTATTTCAAGCCTTTAACTCAAGTCAGAACTTAATTTGGCCTAAAATATCAAGAAAAAGTAAATAATCTGAGTTTTTGCAAACTGTTGAAATTTTCACCCCAATGTGTCCTTGAGCTTACCGACTGGTTCATACAGCTTTTAATCATACTCTCCAGTCGGATTGAGTGATTGGCAATCTTTTCGTGCTATTTCTGGTCGTAGACATGAAATTTTGCCACTTCAAATAACAACTCACAATTGATTCTTTCAGAGAGCAATGTTCTGAACCACCTCGGATTTTACTTACCCTACTGATAGGTTCTACTGCAATGGGGTTATGGAAAGTATCCACAAACACTCTTTTTCTTGTTTTTTATGGTTTTTTGAGCCTTGATCTTAAGACTTGTCTTGTCTATCAATCATTCTCAAAACCCTACTCTAATTCTACAATCCTACATCCTAAAGGCACTCAACAAATACGATTACTTCCAAGCTACCTCTACATAGCAAAAGACGACAATCTTAAGCTATGAGGTTTTAAAAAGAAAGTTTCTACTCTAGGAGATCCTAGAGAAAGTTAAAGAATAACTTCACAAGACGCTCGTGTTTTTTCCTAGTTTAGGTCTCTTCAATCCCTGGCAGTGGCACCAAATGTGGGACGGGTGTCTAAACTCTTTAACTTGTCCCTTGAAAGCCTCCAAAAAATCATTGCATTGCCTCCTCTTCCTCCTCCTAGTTTGCAGTGGAACCGAACTTTCGATAGTTATTCGAGATGGTATCCATGCTTGATCATCTGTAGTATAACTGTTAAAAATGCTAACATAGTCAATGGTAGTGCTAGGCCTTCAAGAAGTATTCATGGTGTGCACTAGAATACACAGAAAGGTTAGCGCAAATATGAAGAAGGAAAGAAGTTTTGAGAAGGAATTAGAGCTACTCAAAGTCATATTTGGGCGGGAACATAGATACTAGATAGAGTCTTCAATGAAAGTCCTGAAATTCATCGGTACAGAGTTAGTACGACTTATGGTATTTATGCCTTGAAAGCGTGAAATTGTGCAATTTGATGAACAAAAATAATATTTTCTCCCTTTTTTCTAAAAGAGCTTGGCTCCAAAATGTCGATTCTCAACGTAACGTTAGTCTCTTCCTCATTGGTCGAGCACCACTCTCTCTCTAGAATTGAAAGGCCCAAAAGTGAGTCCAACTTTCTCCTAATGCAGAACATCCATAGTATCATTAATAAAATGTGTCCCCTAATCAGACACAATCTCCACAACGTATCCATAACGGCAGATAATATTTTCAAATAAGAATACAATAGTGGACTTTGTGATGTTATTTGGAAGAGCCTTGGCCTCTACCCATTTGGTGACATAACAAGTGGCCATCAATATATATCGGTTCTTCATTGGAGTGATTTTCTTGAATGGACCCATGAAGTTCATACCCCATTTCATAAACAGTCCTAGTGGTTGAACTAGAGTAAGTGGAGTCATATCGGCTGCTGTTGGTCTGCCTATCCTCTGGCATATATCACATGTTTTGTAAAAACTTCTAACATTAGATATTAGAGTTTGCCACCACAATCCAGCCTGCAAAATCTTCTTGTAAGTAATATCAATGGAGAAATGTCCTCCAGAATCCCCATCGTGTGCTTCAGAAATAACTTGCATTCTTCCTTCCATTGGCACACACTTTTGAAGAGCCCCATCTACTCCCAGTCTATAAAGCAATCCTCCTATGATGGTGAACTTCAGACTCTTAATAATCAGAGCCTTCTTCTGATTCTGAGACCAGTTTGTTTGGGAATCCTCGTTTGGAAAGGAACTTATATACATGATGCCATTCTGGATCTGTTTTTTCCTCAGACACTACCTGAAACAGCTCTGTGTCCACTGCCTCATCTCTCAAGGATACTTTAGAGTAGCCATCAATACTTCTGGACAGGAAATCAGCACCACAATGGGATTTACCGGGCTTGTGAAATATGCAGAATTCAAACTCCTCATGAACATCATCCATTTGATCAATCTTCCTTGAATAATAATTTCTTAATAAAAAATAATAATTCCTGATGATCCACATAAAAATGAAATAGCTTTCCCAGCAAATAATGGCAAAACTTAGTAGCACTGAAAACCATTCCTAAGGCTTCTCTCTCCGTAGTAGTATATCCTTGTTCAGCTTAACTAACTCTCCGATTGGCAAAATACACTGGATAATCAGACCTCCCTTCTGGTTGAGCCAGTATTGCTCCCATTGCCAGTCCTGAAGCATCATTATGCACATGAAAAATAACATCCCAATCCGATTGTCGAAGTACTGGCTTACTGATAATGGAATTCTTCAAACATTGAAAACTCTCCTCACATTTAGCAGTCCAAATGAACTTGTTGTTTTTCTTTGTGAGCTCATATAAGGATAATGCCTTGGAAGCAAGCATATAAACAAATCCTCTATAAAAATTGATATATCCCAAGAATGAACTTAACTCTGATGTTGTGCGGGGGTGCCTTGGCCTGCTGGAAACATTGGATCTTATCATTGGCCATCTCTATGCCATTCCTGGACACTATATGTCCCAGTAGTTGTCCCTTCCAAACCAAGAAAAAATATTTGGATGGGTTTAGATAGATCCTCTTTTCCTTACAACACTAGAAAACCATTTCCAAAAAGAGAAAATGCTTCTCATCAGTTGAATATACAGTGAAGTCATCCAATTATATGGCAAGAAATCGATGGAGAAATTCATTGGATATTTCCATCATACATCTTTGGAAGGTTGTTGGAGCATTACAGAGACCAAGTGGCATAACTAGATGAGTCTTACAAGATGGTGAACGAGTTTTTTTTAGCAACAAAAAAAACGAGCAAGTCCCTCAATAAATTTATTTGTAAGTTAATGAGATTCTAAAAGATGATAGGGGAAAAGAGACATAGTGTGATAACACTGTGATAAGTGGTTGTAGAGTATGATAAAGACTTTCATGAATCATCTATTCTACCCATGCTAAATATGTACTAACATCCAAGAATAAGTTTTTGTACTCTTGAAAATAGGTACATCATCAACCACAAAATTTACAAGCTTGCACGGGTCTACTAGATGCAAGAGAGTGAGATGGTGGATCAACAACATCCACGAGAAAGGATGGACAAATGTTTGCTATGAACAAGACTCCCGTAAACTGTGCATCATGTAACTCGCGCTCTCTAGCAAGAGAATGACCTTTGTCCATATGGATCCACCAATGATCCTCTCTCTCTCTCTCTCTCTCTCTCTCTCTCACTCACACACACACACACACGACCCTGTCGGATAGATCTTTTAAGAACTCTTGGTATAGTTTCCTACGATGTTAAAATTCTTTTCTTCTTCTTCTTCTTCTTCTTCTTCTTCTCTCTCTCTCTCTCTCTCTCTCTCTCTCTCTCTCTCTCTCTCTCTCTCTCTCTCTCTCTCTCTCTCTCTCTCTCTCTCATCACCCTGTGATCCTTGCAGCAGGCAGCTGCTTGCTAGCAGTTGTAGATCACCCCTCATCACCATCGCAACACGTACTGACTACTATGCCATATTCTATGGCTAGTGTTGCCATTGCCTTGCAGGTAAAATACATCAAATTGCACTCCAGATGCTTCACTTTCTAATTGGCTTCCAAGATCCCCATAACTGCAGAGCCTACACACGTGCACGTTAGAGAGAGAGAGAGAGGATCATTGCAGTAGGTAGCCAGCTATAGACCACCCCTCATCACCATCCTACAGTACGTCCCATCCATGTTTATGGCTTTCCCTTCCCACATTTCCAAAATTGTTTGTGTGGTGAGCCTGGCCGCGTCCATCTTATTTACCCCCGTTGCCCTTGCTTACGAGACGAACACCGGATTGGCCATTGCTGGAAGTAAAGTGTGACTGATATGGAGGTTTGGATGGGTAAGGAGCTGTCAAAAATTTCTAGTGCTGTTGAACAAATGGTGATGAGTTTCAACCCCTTGAAACACATTGAAAAACGTGCTTCTTGGAAGATGATGCAGCACCACTTACTGAGCGCATGTGAAGGCTGACATCACAAGCATGGCTCTGTTTCGAAAAGTAGTTTCAAAAAATATTGGCAATAGTCAGTCTCAAATGATGGGCGATTAAGATCTTCTACTCTCTCTCTCTCTCTCTCTCTCTCTCTCTCTCTCTCTCTCTCTCTCTCTCTCTCTCTCTCTCTCTCTCTCTCTCTCTCTCTCTCTCTCTCTCTCTCTCTCTCTCTCTCTCTCTCTCTCTCTCTCTCTCTCTCTCTCTAAATGTGCCCACTTTCTGATTGAAGAATTTGTGCATGCCAGGATAGAGATCCTGTGCGCAGGCTGAGATGAACTTCACAAATGGAAGAAGAAAGCATCTCCAACAGGGATTGAAGCTAACTTTGATTCCTGCAGTACGTACTAACGACATTATTTTTTGGGTGCAATTTCAAGTAAGGGCTGGTGTTTGTCTCGTCAGTGCACTCACGTTGTTTAATAGGGGGTAAAGTTCTATCGTACCATGTAGTCCACTTGCTTTGCTATCTGCTGGCTACTCAGCTGCAACAAATATGACAAAGTCTCGAACTTCTTGTTGTCGTACGGCTTCCACACCTGCATATGACCAGCATGACCCCCTTTAGTCCCACAATACACACACACACACACACATGCACAACGTGAGTGAGAGAGAGAGAGAGAGAGAGAGAGTACTGACCAGCATGGCACTAACACAGCTACCATTGGAAATGGCAAGGGGTAGAGAAGATGGAGCGGTCGGGTGGTAAAGGATAGATGGATTGAAGCTGACTTTGATGCGACGGTGCTCTTCTGTGGCAGTACTCCTGGCAATGGAGATGGAGTTCATGAGGATCGTGGAGCTGGTACACTGCAGCCACTTCACTCGCTAATTAGCTTCCAAGAGCCCTGTTGAGCCTGCACACGTGCATGTGAGAGAGATTTACCATGCTAGTGCCACCCATGAGGAGTAGGGGATGCATGTTGGAACCAGTCTGCGCCAACGCGGAATGGTTGCGGCATGTTTCACAAGGGGTAGGCTGCGGATTTTTTTCAAAAAAAACTCAATTACCTTTATTTCGTTAGAACTTTGCAAGGCACAGTTCCCACACACTTTGAAAAAGGTGGGATTATTTTAAAAATTTGCTTTAGCACTGGTTCACACATTGACTTGACCCTGGCACCAAATCTCATGGAGTTATTGTAAGCCATCAGTGGAAAGTTTAGGTTGATTATTATCAAAGCCCATAGTAAGGCCCTATATAAGCACATAATCCTAACCTCATAGCATCTTCGCTATATTTTAGCACCAAGGAACCAAAGTCTTGCATTTGAGCATTCATGCATTTCAAGCTTCAGAGCATTTTGAAGCATTCTAGAATGAAACAAAGAACGGTAGAGACAAAAGGGGAAGGGGAAAATAACCTAATTTTCTAAAATTTCCTCTTGGCAAATTCAAGGATCTTTGTAAGTTTGGAAAAATGATCTTTCCCAAACAGGCACACAGCTATTAGAAAAACCTCAGTTTTGGGGCTCGCGCTTTGGGTAATGATTGGTATTGGCGATTGAGTGTTCATTGCTCATCCTTTTCTTTTTGTCAACAGGGCTCAACTCAAGAAGAAAATCCAAGAAAATTAGAGAAAATTCCATTTGTCTCATGATTCCTGCTATGTCCAAGCAAATCAATGTATACCAAGTGAGGAATACCATCCTGCATCAAGGTGGCCTCGACCATTCCTTCAATGGTGCACCAGTTCATGCTGTCAATTTTGACACAGAGAGAGCAGTGGTTCATGCTAGCCAGAATATGGAAGAGTATGTGGAAGACAAGATACTAGAGTAAACCATGCAATTAGTTGGGCTTCAGAGTCTCCTTTCTTTGTTACCTTGTAAGTAGAAAGACCACAAGACTATTGGGATGGCTTATCTATGTGATCCATAGAAAAATCTAGCGAGAAAGTATGAGAGCTCATACACGCCATGCTTGTTCAATATTCAGTTGGTCTCTCCCAATGTCTCACTTTTGCAAAGAAGACAAAAACACATACACATTCATCTCTCTCTCTCTCTCTCTCTCTCTCTCTCTCTCTCTCTCTCTCTCTCTCTCTCTCTCTCTCTCTCTCTCTCTCTCTCTCTCTCTCTCTCTCTCTCTCTCTGTGTGTGCGCACCTGTGTATACAACATATATTTTATTTTTGCAATTTGCAAGCCCAAAAAGAGTTAAAGGAAGTTGCCTACTTGGCAAGGCTCCCTTGACATGGACTTTTGTCCCCAACCCGTAAGAAAATACACTTGGCCTACATGTTGCAACAAAAAAGAACATGCCCATTAGCTTCAAAAGAATGTCCAACATGTCAACCCCTAAAGACTTTGCACTTTTGACATCTATAAGGTTCTACCATGTAATGCTTTCTGTTGCCCACACATTTAATCCAAGGAAAGAATTTCAAGAGGAGCCACAAGCTTTGGTTGATGAGGAAAGGGATTTTAGATGAGACAGCGGAAGACCTTAGCTATCTACGATGACACATCCATAATTAACAGCTTTTTATATATTCTTGTGACTTGAGATTTTGTTAGGGCCTCAACATGTAAGGAGATTTGATATTTTGAAGCCTCCGCTTTTGTGGTAATTTCAAATGTACGACCATTTTGCATTGAGATGCTAGGAGGTCAAATCCATCATGACATAATTATTTTCTTCAATATAGCTTGCGCTTGCAACAATTTTTTAAGGTTGTTACTCATATTTTTTCAAAAATTGGCTTCACTCGGTTTTTTTGGCTCATTGATTGGAAACCCCCAACCAGATACATGAATGCACCCCATTCAGTAATCAAAGTAGTTTTACTCCGGTCTGTAGGAGCAATCTGTAGATGATTATAACCACTATAGCCATCCATAAAGCTATAAATCTCATGGTCTGCAATCTCATCGAGAAGCATATCCGTAAAAGGTATTGAAAAAGGATCCTTGATGGTTTGAGCATTCAAATTTTGATAATCCACACAAAACCTGATCTTTCCATTCTTCTTGGGCACTACCACAATAGGAAATAACCAGTCACTACTGGCGACTTCAATGATAAATCCAATCTTAAGAAGGTTATCAATTTATTCTTTGACCTTCTTAGCATAATTTGGATTCATTATGTACCGTTGCAATTGCACTAGTCTGGCATCTGATTTCAGAGGTATTCTATGTTGACAGACATCTGGATCTACTCCTTTTAGATCAGTATGTTCCCATGCAAATACTTCTTTGTACTTCTGAAACATGAGTCAAGATTTTTCTTTCATTCTTGGGTTCAGATGCTTGTTTACTTTGATCAATCTAGGATTTTCCCCAGATCCCAGGTTCCATTCTTTGATTTCTTGATCATCTGGAAGCAACCAGTTAGGCCCACCTTCTTTCCTTTTGGTTGACTCCTCAGCATAATCCCACGATAGACCTCTTAGTTTTGAATTGTCATTCTGAACTTCAGTCACTTCTTCAGAGTTACTTGTTCAAAGGCCATTGGTGTACTAGAATCTGAGAATTCTTCATTAGAGTCAACCAGTTTCTCTGGCCGTCCAGTTAGTTGAACTGGTCGTTCTACAAAAATCAGTTCAATGAACTGACCTGAAAATTGCTTCGTTTGATTTTCAGCCTAACCTTTGTCAAATAATACTGCATTAAGGTCTATCTCGGCCAATGGAAAAATATTCATTGCTACCAGCATCCTCTCAATTTTCTTTACCCCTTACTTATGGCAAAGCTCTTCTGGTCGCACTGCCTTCCTCTAGCTTCTAGTGTTGTTTGTCTGGATCTGAATTCTTCTACTGGTGCCCTATATTGTCAGAGTCTGATTGGCATAGTCGTGAACAGCTTGTGTCACTTGCAACCATGGGCACCCCAATAGCATCCCATATGCACCTTACACATCCAGTACTAGGAAGCTAGTTTTGACCATTTCTTTTCCCACCCTTATCTGCATGCTTTCTATCATCCCAGTTGCGTGCACAACTCTGTGATCGGCCATTCAAACTTTGAAGGGTGCTGGTTTCAAGTTTGTGATACCCATTCTTTGCTAAAGGTGCACCCCCAGGATGTTTACTCATGCCCCTCCATCCAGTATGACACCGGATAGTGGCTCCCATTGTTTTCTAACTTTGTAATCTACCTAGATCACCGGCACTTCATCATCTCTGACAATTGCCAAGTCAACTGCTTTGGCATCCGCTTTAGCTTTTCTTCTCTGTCTGATGAATTTTGCTACTTCAGGCAAAGTTTTTTGATGTCATGTAATCTATCTGTAAGTTTCTAAATTCTTCACAGATCTTAACATGAATTTATTATCTCTCTTTCTCACAGTTATTATTAGAACTTGAGGAATCGGGACTATCTTTACAGTGCCACTCCTCTGTGTTTTGGTACTGATGTACCCCCTTCATTGTTTCCCTTTGGAGTTCGATCTGATTTAATGTTCCCTAGATCTTCCACTAGTCCCTGAATTGCAGGCAACATAGTCTCAAGAATCCTAGACCCTGACTGATTTGGTTGTGTTTTCTCAGAAGACTGGGCTGGTATCTTATGAATGACCCGAGCATCAGAACTTTCTAGCTGCTCTAGTAGCTTCCTGACTAGATATTTTGTGATCTTAGCTGTTAGTTCTCTCTGCTCCTGCCATTCATTGACTACCTTGTCTTTTCCCTTTGCCTTCCATACCTCTCTCTACTAAGCCCAATTGCTATTTTCAGAACTGACTGGTTTTGCTGGCTCGTTTGGGATTTCCTCAATGACTACCCCTTTACTGCATGTAACTGCTCATACTAGAACTGGCTCTGGGGATTTTGCCTTAGTAGCCACAGTGCTAGGTGCTTCTATACACTGAGCCACAAAATGCCCATACTTACCACAAGTATAACAGTTAAGGATTTGATTTTGAAAGTTACCACGAGCCCGGCCTCGGCCAGTACCTCCTTGGGATCTACCGTGCCCAATACCAGTACCACTGGTACTTGATTTTTCCTTTTGGGGTACACTAATTTTCTCTACTCTGGCTGGTTCGGCATTGGTAAATGCCACTACAGAGAAATCCTTTCCCTCGAAGTGATTAATGCAAATGCCACAATTGTTCCATAAATGACCGTAAATTGACATTCATTGGAAACATGATCTTTAGATTTGGACCTTGAACACCAGGTTTCCATTCTCCTAATTGGTTGTTTGGTTTGGCTAATTTCAGCAATTTCCTAGGCCATTTCATCAATCTTTCTGGACCAAGACCCCTTCGTGGCCTTGTCCTTGTTCTGTTCATCTGAGCTGCTGTCAGAGCTGCTGGAGGTCTGACTAGAATCAGAATTCTCGATGGAAGAGCTGCTACTATTGGACCTCCTCTTCTTGTGACTTGTTTCCTTCTTAGCTTGTTGTTCGAGCATCAGAGCTTGCTGCATCAAATCATTAACTTTCTTTGTTGGCGCAGACACCTGCTGTTCTTTGTGCTTCTTACTGCAGAACCCATTTTAAAACCATGCACGTAGCCTCTTTTCTGATGATGGAGTTAACTCCTTTAACTTTTCAAGATAACTTCTCACTGACAATTTCCCTTGCTTTATCTTATCTAGCTCGTAGAGGATGTCCTCATCACCCCTGTTGTCTGAATATTCTAGGGTAAAAGCCTTGAGCAATTTTTTGTATGATTTGAGTTGGCATGCTGAGTAATGGTAGTACCATTTCCTTGCTGCACCTTTTAGTGTCTGAGGTAAATATTTTGCCCAGTTATCCTCTCAATATTCTTCAAATCAGCATATTGTTCAAAAGCTTGGATATGCATCTGGATCATCTTTCTTTCCTCCTTTGAACACTGGCAAAGAAATTTTCAATGAAGAAGTATAATCATGCTGGCTAGCATTGTCTCTGCTTCTGATGACCTTGGGAGCATGACTTCATCTTGAAGACTTCCTCTAGTCGTCTATGTCAGCATCCCAGTCAACTTCTGCTTCAGTCTCAGTTTCTGTCTCTTCTCTGGATTTTTTCCTGGAACTGTGATGACTCATCTTGCTGCCCTTGGCCCCAACATCCCTGTGTGTGGACTAAGAAATTCTGGTTTTGCATGATTCCTGCTTAGCCCTTCTCCTCCTAGAACGACTGGAGTGTTGAGAGTCCTTGGCCTCACCAGCATGACTGTGCTCCTTCTGAGCCTCAGTCTCAGTGGGTCCTTCTTAGAATCAGACTCTCTTTCAGATTCCTCAAGAATATGGTTGATGCGGTTGGAATCAGTGCCTAATTGGGTTGACGGTTTGCGACCTTGGCTGGCTTTAGGTGCCAGCAATACATCTAAAAATTCTAATTGGGAGAGAGAAGTTTTTTGATCGAAGAGTGAACATCTCTAAGCCACATGATCGCCAAAATGGAATTGGAGCCGGTCTCTTCAGACAATTGATTCCAATGTAAGAATTTAAACCTATTGGTTATGTTGTCAGTTTAGTTAATGAGACTGGAACAAAGAACTGACTGGACTGAAATAGATAACTGAACTAAAATGTTATACTAGGATGAGACACATACTAAAAGACTGGAAAGAGTATTTTCATATTCAGATTAATAGCTCAAGGACAATCAGTATAGTGTATAATGGGTTTGATCTCAAATGATTATAGAAGCAATGATTACAAAGTGAAGCTAGAGGCGAAGAGCTTGTAAACCCGAGAATGCTTAGAGATCTAAAGCCAAAAGCCAAGCAGCTAGGCCAAGAATCAAGGAAGCTTGGAACAACTAAGAAGCCCAATTACAATTTAATGGGTCTTATTTATAGCTCCTAGGAGTTACTGCAGTAACTGCATGTGGTAATTACTATTGGTGTGACTGATACGATGTTTTTTGGCCTTCTAAGGGACAATTCCCGCCTGTTGGGATTGTCCTCGCCTACTGCATTTCTTGAAGAAGCTGACAAAAATCTACAAGTTCTTGAAGGTCAACCATTGCAACCATTGGAGAATAACTTGGAGAGTGATGCTATGGAAGTAGGTGATGCAAGTTCTAATACATATATAAGGTCAAAAGAAGGATCCATTCAGAACATCTTAGTAACTCAAGATCTCAGAACTGGGGTGCATGTTGATATGGACCCTTCATCCACTGACAGACCAATGCTAACTATAATAGTGAGCTTGGGTGGATTGTTTTTGAGAAGATGTTGGCACAAGTCCAAAAAAATGAAGAGCTTAACATTAGTTCTATAATTGGACACTTAAGTGTCCCGAGACACTAAAGTGTCTTGTTTTTCTACCAAGTTTTGGCAATTTATTTGTCAATCTAGAAAGAAGTTTTTTAGACCTTGCTTCTACCATAGATTGGTTATGAGGGAAAGAAAACACTGGATTTTTCTCCATATCAAAATACGATTTGCATGGAGAGAATTCTGGTAAGTTCTAAGATATAAATTTTAGTAAAATTTCAAGCTATTTTGCCAAAAAAATCATAAAATTATTATATATTTTTGTAGAGATGGCCTTTTTTATGTTTATAAAAGCCAAGTGTTAGCACTTAGTGTTACAAAACAATGGAAGCCACCTCAAAGATAATTTTTCAAGTCGCATGCAAGCTATAAACATAATTTCATACTTGAGCACGTGCTGAATAAGTGTATAATTTTGGATTATCAAAGGTCCCCTCATGAAATTGATACTATTCTAGTGCAATTTGACAACTACAAATGACTTTATATGTTTAAACCAAGAAACTACGTATTTTTTGGGCTCCCTAACTTAATTAAATCTCGTTGCTTTAACTCTATCTTGAATTCTTTATCGTGAAAAAACTCTTAAAAATCTTGAGTTCTCCATAATAACATTGAAACCAAGTTTTAGGCACCCCAATTGTGTATGTACCACGTACTTTGATACATTTAGTTGATCTACATGGAAAGTTTGATATTATTTGAGGTTTTGAATGCTTATGTCTCAAGAATGAAAATATGAATGTTTTCTCTTATGCAGTTTTGAATATTTAAAAATGATCAAATACTTGTTGCATACCAAAGCCCTTCTACTTGCCACTTTGAGTGCTCAATGTAAAGGGCAAGCAATGTATCACTTTCTAAAACTCACAAAGACATCAGAAACATAATTTTCTTTGTATACAACAACATGCTTGAAATGACCATATCAAACACATGGAACTTTCCATTATTTAATATACTCCAAAGTCAATTTTTTTGCACATGAAACTTTCAATTATTTATAGAAAAATTGTGGAAGAGTCACCTAAAATTTTCTACAAGGTCGCTTCATTTTTTTCTTGAGCTTATAAAGGCGATTTCTTCAAAGCGTCAATCGCAGTCTTATGAGGGTCAACTTAATGAGTATAGTTCTTGATCATGATAGATTCTAAAATGCAAGGTTATATTTTTTAAAGACCCTCTAGCTAACATAGTCAAGCATATCAAGAGGGTTTTCTTAAATATACCGTCTACTGCAAGTAGCACTTAATTTAAATTTGTTAAAAAAGGACACTTAAAGTGTCCTGTTTTGGTATCAAACTAGTGTTCACACTAGTTCTGTAATTGGACACCCAAATTTCCTAAGACACTAAAGTGTCCTGCTTTTTCATCAACTTTTGACATTTATTTCCATAAGCTAACAATTGACTTTTTGGCTCTTCCCCATTGTGTATATAGGTTATGAGGTGAAAAAACTACACCATTTTTTTCCACGTCAAAATATATACTATAGAAAAAGATATATGATAAGTTTTACAATAAAATTTCACGCAAATTTTGAGCTATTTTTGGTAAAAAAACATCAAAACTCTGTAACTTACTAAAACAAATCATATTTTTTCAAACTTATAAACCCATACTAAAAGCAAATGCCATCTTGAATGGAAAATATCATATTTGAAAGCCTATATTTATCAAACACTATAAGTAGTAAATGAGAATTTGATTTTTGCAAAATGTTGTTTACAAGGTAATTTTCAGCCTTTCAAAGCTCTTTTCAAACAATTCATGCTATCTTTTTGGAAATTCATGTTTTAAGCTGAATCTAGGGATTAAAACCAAGATACTATATATTTTTTGGAAACTTTAGAAAACATAAATCCTCTAAATAAATTTGGATTTTGAAATTTTATGAGATACGCTTTATAGTTGATCTACTCTTTTCATTTAGAAAACCAATTAAATCAGTATTCAAATGTCCCAAATTCCTTTTTATCAACGAATTAGCTATACTTTACTAGTTTTGTCCAAAATTTCAAGTATTACAAGGAGTTTTCTTGCTACTATCTTCTACATAAAATATCAAGAATTTCTAGCATGCGCAGTGTTACAACAAAGAAAAAAAGTAACTCATTTAGTTTCTTCAACGCTCTTCAATTATAATGTCCCTATGAATTTAGAATCATACATGTATATATAACATAGTCAGGACTTTAATACACATATAAAATATATTTTACTTTGTATATGATCCAATTTATAAAACATGACTGTTTGACCCACATAGTTAGGCATAATTAAATACTAATGTAAACCTTTTTTCTTTGAGTAAAAGCCTCCATAATTACATAGCATTGGTATAAATAAGCAATCTGAAATTTTCTCCTAGGCCTTTGGATTTTTTTGGGTGTGTATGGTGCCTATTCTTTGCAAAATTTGAATGCAAATTTGCCCAACTATAATTATGGGTCAATTTGGTTTTCCTTGTAGGCTTAAATATGTAAGGAGATAATTTTTATGAACTCTATTACTATTGTAGAAATGCTTCTTAAAGGGAATTGTATGAATTCTTTCTTTTAAGCATATGGGTTTTTTTTAAAATTAAGAAAAAAGGACGCTAAAGTGTCCTTTTTGGCACCAAACTAGTGTTAAAGTTTCATCATGAGCATATTGTTCTATGGCCAGGATGCATTGAGTTTCTAAAGACTCTACTTAGTAATTTCAATGTTGGGATATGATCAGCTGCTAATGATAAACATGTTATGGACATCATCAAGATTTAGAGAAGGAGGTTGGAGAAAGTCCTCCATTCTTTATGATTTGGGGCCAAAGCCAATGTCAATCATGTGAAGAATCAAGAATCATTTGCCTAGATAATCTAGGAGTAGATCACTTCTCAAACCATTAGCTATTGCATCCAAAAAAATTGGGATTGATGCAAAGAGAATGCTTCTAGTAGATGATGCACCATTAAAGGGATGTGTTAATATTGCATTGAAATTTTTTTTTCCGCCAACATTCAATGTTGATGAGAAAGATAATATCCTCCTTTAGGGATCTATTGCCATATATTCAAGCTCTTCATCATGTCAATGACATTCGCACAATTACAAGCTCTTATTTGTATGGAGGACAAGCACCCATAGTGCAAGCCTAGACATGAACGTTATAATCATGTTCGCATGGTTGTTACAGAGTGGAAGGAGAGAAATTTGGTTTGTCTAGGGAAAACCTACTCCACACGCAGACTAGCAGAAGCTTCCCATCCTCATAACAATGAAAAAGGTGCAACATCTAGCAATACTGGAGTGTCCACTCGAAGTCAAGACAAGAAAATCCTAACAAGTGATTAAGAAAAAGTGAGGCTTTTAAAGAGTATGAAACCTTTATCAGCACAAAGAAATCCAACATATCCATACCATATGGTATCATAACCCTACAAGCTTGTGCCACAAGACAGAAAGGTGTTGTAATTAGAACTAAGTTCATTTTATTTGTGAGATTTTCTTTTTGTACTTTTGCAATCAAAACTATTTTATCGAGATCTTTTGTATTGCTATATGTTCATCAAATATACACATTGATATATGGCCTACATCACAACCACTAACAATTACTAAAAACATGGATCATAAATCATGTGGGTGGCATACAAGTGAAGATAATGAAGTGGATAGTGGGAAACATTGCATAATGCCATAGTGTAGGGAAACCTACCAACAACCAACATATTATCCAAAATGATTACATAGAGGGCATTGACACATGAGCCAACCTCAAAAAGAAAAAACTATCATGATTTGGTGACATGAAACCTTTGTGCTAATGATATATCCTCCATAAACATCACAATCATATAATTAGCTACCTCCAATCTCTTTGTGCTTCATTAGGAAGTCCATGCCTCCACTTTTTCTACCTCACCATTGCATATATCTTAGATTTTTCCAATTTGTCTTGACTAGAATATAATAATTTATGACTGACTCCCATTTATGGCTAGAGGAAAGAAAAGTAGATGTCCATCCATATGATTAGCACAACGTACCATCTCGGTGGTTGCTGATGGATGACCATAATTGACAACCATATCATCATATATGGTTGAAGGATAGAAACATAGAGGACATAACTTACATAGGTTAGCGGCACAATAGTTTCATGAAAATATGATCGTTTATTAATTGTCACCATGTTTTATTTTCAAAGTAGGCACCATGCCATGGAAACCAAAGCAATTACAACAATGGATTGCAACACGAGATGCAATAGCAACAACGACCACATCAAAAATAGAAGAGCATCAACTACTACAACACTAGAAAAAGATATAGCCCTTTCGACTACAACTACTCTCTAAATACTCAATATTGTAAGGCCTTCATGATTTGAGGTTGAGAGATATCAATTTTGTTAGGGTATGGAGACACAGAGGCTACGCCACCCTTTGTAGGTGACATTGCTCTCCATGCTAGCATAAGTGAGCATACCCTATTATAGTAGCTGATGTATTGAAAAGTTTGATCCACCAATTTTCCATAGATATTTTTCAATGAATCTATTCACAAAGTTCGTTCTAGGATTGGATGTGGGATACTACGATAGACAAATTGGAGGTGGCCATGGCTTAGGTAGACTTTCATGAGTAGGAGAGGGACTTGAGGTCAACCGAGTTTTTACCCCACCTAGCCAACCAATGTAGGGTGGAATTGATGGTGATTGGAGTCCAACATGATGGTCACTTACTACACCATAGCCATAATTTGGTTGTATACCTTTGTGAAGTACATGCCTATGAAAGAACTATGATTATGAAAAAAAAAGACCGTTGTGTCAGAGTCAATGATGTTAAAATAACAAAACATATATGAATTACAATATAAAGGTAAATCAAGAGACCATGAAAAAATTTGAAAGAGGTGCATATTAATCCCGAGGGATTCACCATGGAAAACTTACCGCACCACGTAAGTGTAGGGGAGGGGGGTATTTTTACAAGTTACATAAGCGTATAAGTTAGGGGTAGGCCCCCAGTAATTCATCTCCCAAGCTTGAAAATAAGGCAGGGGGTATCATATTTGTAGGGGTTGCGGGGGTGGGCGGGAGGAGAAGTGAGAAAAGGGAAACAATGAGAGGAATTTTTTGTGTTTCAAAATCGTGGCTTCCCAAAAGATTCCACCCTCAAACTCGTGAGTCAATACATACAAAGATACATGCAAGAACTAACACTTCTTTGTATATAGTTCATTAGTTGAGATATGAAAGCTATAA
Organism: Adiantum capillus-veneris; assembly: GCF_014529385.1. Lineage (NCBI taxonomy): Eukaryota > Viridiplantae > Streptophyta > Polypodiopsida > Polypodiales > Pteridaceae > Adiantum > Adiantum capillus-veneris. Next base: position 170,166,962 of record NC_140934.1, on the reverse strand, counting down.
AGAGTTTGTGTCGATGAAAATTTACATGGAGAACCTAACAAAACTTTATAACCATGTTTTTTGAGTAATTTAGATGGGTCAGAGTTGGACCAGTAGCTAGAGTGCAGGCTGAACGGGCACATAGTTTGAAAGTCAAACTAAGACACATTGAGGGTACATCTAGTTATCAATAGAAGTGGTTCCTTAGTATGTTGCCAATCACTATGCTACACGCTCTTTGACTAGTTTTACTTAGTTAGATCATTTAAGACCTAACTTTTATATGTAAGATAGGGGTATGATAGTTTTTTGCTTGGATTCTTGTATAACGATAGAAAGGAGGGTCGTATTCCCTAATATGAGTCGTATATAGGGGTTTTATCAAAGTTGTCCTCTTGCAAGTGGCGTCCCGTTTTGTATATAGAGTGAAACCCCCGGAATATTAATTTTATTGATCAAGTCAGAAAGAGACAAGGGTTCATTCATGTCGAATGGAACACATGAAACTATACTTGGTATCCATTGGGTCACATCATCACAACTCTCAATGCCAAAACTAGTCTTGTTGTCATCAGCTACAAATGTAGCTCCTACTCTCCTCTACACAACTTCCAAGATGTTTCCAAGATCATCCATATGCAAGCATTAACAACCTGCACCCCATCTCTATGGCACAACTTCAGATCAACGACTAACTGAGAGTAGTTTTGCAAGTCTAATTGTGGACGATTACTCTACTTTAAGAGAGAGTTATGTCAAAATTTCTGACATGGCAACTACTAAAGATGGAGGAAGTTAGGATTAAAATCCTAACCTTGATCAAATTACACGGGATGAAGACAAAGAGGGTTATTAGTAAAGTCCTAACCACGTCCAACTTACAAAGTTGGCCAAAGGGGCCTAAAACCCCAAAAGATAAGAAGAAACTTACACTTGCATAAATATGTTGAACTATGGCCGACTACATGGACATGCACAAAGTTTTCATTGACAGTTATAAGAAATTCCCTAATCTGCATTGATTGCTATTGGTGGAAAAATTTCACCCTCTTAGATTTTGGCTGTTTTTCTTTTTATGTAATCACTTTTGGGGGGTTAAGGGCCTTTAAATATGTGCACAAGGGTCTCTTTCTAGCATTCTACCTTGAGGAGAAGCCAAGTAGAGTGCCAAATCTTGTACCTTGTTGAAGAAATACCAATAGGGGCACAATGGCTTTGGGGCAGTGCATGTGGAACTATGCCACCATACACAATTTATTTCTCTGGATTTTTCATAAGGATATTTTCAAAATTAAAGTTAATTTCAACTACTGTAACAATATTTTTCTCAAAATCTAGGTGGGTTTTTTCATTTTCATCTTTCTCCAACCAATATTTTTGAATTTTAAAGCGGCACAATTGTTAGTTGAGACACATTTTTTTGTGAACACTATCACCACTCCATGTCTCTTGCATGGATTCTCTATTTATTTCATTGTTTAGTTTTTTCGAGTTGCTAAAATCTTGTTCTAGTCTATTCTTTTTAATTGGCATGTGGTGCTCTCTCATAATAGTAGAGTACATGGGAGGAGGATTTATTGTAGCTTTGTTGAGGTCCAAAAATCCTTTCACAAAGTCCCAGAGCTAGATTGATACATCTACATGACTTGGGAGTCCCACAAGAGCTTGTTTGAGATATCATGGCACTCTATAGTTATAGAAAAGAAAAGAGTAGTTCTTGAAAAGGATCTTTCAAAGCCTGTTCACTCTACTATTGAGGTTAAGCAAGAATTTCCACTTTCTCTAGCTTTTTTTTGATTTTATATTGATAGGATTTTTTACTATACTAAGATTGGAAGGGATAGAGGGGGACAATTGTCAAGTACATGGATATTTTTCTTGATTACTGTTGGTGATATTGTGCTTATACATTGAATAACTTCATGTTCATTAGGAGTGAACAAAAAAATTTCAAAAATTGACAATAATGACCGAGAATTGACAAATAAATTTTTTTTAAGGGGGACTAGAGCTCACCCATCATCCTGTGCACGGGGATGATGGGGGGGATTCAACCCTCCCATTTTTGTTCAAAATAATCTGTCCAATTTTCACCATTTTTGTCCATGTTCACGATTGAAAAAAGGGGGTGCTAGCGCCTTCCCATCATCTGCATGCATGCAGACGATGGGGGGGCTTCACCCCTCCCTCTTTTCCAACTATCATTTCTCCAATTTTGTCCATATTCATGATTTAAAAAAAGGGCTCTACAGCCTCTCATTCATCCGCGCAATAGCGTGAATGATGAGGAGGCTCAAGCCCTCTTTGTTATAAATTTGTTTTTGTCCAATTTGATGACTTTTGTCCATTTTCACGATTTTAGAAAGGGGAGGTTGAAGCCTCCCCATCATCTGCGTGTGCACGGATGATGGGGGGGCTCCAGTACCCTTTTTTTCCAAAAATATTTGATCATTCCTTTACCTTTTTTGTTCGTTTTGGCAATTTTCTATGTCTTTAGTGTAGGTCCTAAAATACATCCTTTCACTTTTAACTTTGCATATCAAATTAATGGGGAGCTGTTGATTCAGTAAATCTCACTTAAATCCACTAGCAAGGGGACTTAGCTCTAAGCATCTAAGCATCTGCAAGAGAAAAGGGGAGGGAGGGAGGGAGGCCACTAAAAGAGGGGCTAGAGCCTTCCCATCATCTGCATGTGCACGGAAGATTGGGGAGTCCCCCCCCCCCCCCCCCCCCCCCCCGGGCCAACCCCCAATGTGGTGAGTTGATATGAGCATAACAATTCAATATGCAATGCCTTGAACAAGTTGTATGCAAACAAAGCGAAGAAGCTCTAAAAGTTTTTTTTTATTGAGTATAGCAATGACCTATGCTTGTATACATCATGCTCGATACCGTGTGGGTTGACATGTTGGTGTGCTCAAGGAGGGTCTAAAAAAGTGTACCGCTCTTTAATAAAAAGTGGAGGGGCTCAAACCTGCCATTCATTTGCGCACGCGGACGATGGGGGTGCTCTAGACTTCCATTACATGAACGAAACCAGGTGTGAGGGCCTCCTGCAGTAACTACTTGATTGCATGAGGAGGTTAAGCACACCAAAATTAAGTGCTAAGAAGCTTTACACAGTTTTCAGCAAGTGACTAGTAAGGGCGTCTCTCCAAATGCAATCACCTATGCTTTCAATATTGACTCTGTTTTCTACAACAAGAAGCTCCCTCCCTCTTTCTATCTCTCTCTTCTATTGTATTCTCTTAGTCTCCACTGCTTACTCTTATTATTTAATTGCTGCGGCAGTACATGAAGCTTTGTCCTCTTATGATCACTAGCCCCTCGCACCAAATATCAATTACTAGTGGCATAGGCTGACACTCATCAATGGTGGATCTTGTTCTTGCGCATGCATGCTTACATTTCTATGCATTTTGGATTGGATGATTGAATCTGGGAGACAGTAAGCTTCAATATTATTAACACTGAAACATTTAATGCACTATTAACTTGTATGTAGCATAAATTGGTAACATAGTGAGCATTTCACTAAGAACAAGTTCCTTTTTGAGCATAGAGAGAGTACTTAATTTGAGAAAGAAACATAGAAATTTACACCTAGCTAGTTTAGCATAGACAATACTTGAAAAGAGAGAGAAATATAACAATTGACAACAATTGAGGACCGGATTTACACGGAGCCAATCCCCCCTCCAAAAAGGATTTGTATTATAGCTTCTCCCATCAAAGGAAACTTTTGTACAATACCATCTTTGTGTTCCTTGACAAAAAGCATTGGTGCAATGAAGATGCACCAAATTATGCTTGAAAAACACACCTAGTGTCCCTAGCCTCAGTCCCAAGACCTCACAAACCTTCAAAAATGGTGAGATCTAGCAGGGAATGAGGAAAGATTGCGAGCAAAAGATGTATCTTACGAGAAAGAAGTATTCTCCTCACATAATTACTCTAATAGTGTAGCTTAGCTTAGTAATTAGCATGGTAGAGGAGATGAGCATGCCATTGAAGCTTGGCTCTTGGTTGGATTTGAATTCCATAGCCAAGAGTTGTTGGTATAGGCTCTACTTCTCAATTCTTGGAGAAGGAGATGGAGTTCTTGCTCAACACATAAGTTGTGTGTGTGTGCAGCAAAGTGAGTTAGACTGAAAATGCCAACTCTCTCTCTACTTGGTCGACCCCTCTTACTTTTTTCTCTTGCTGGCTTCCCATTGGCTCCTGCAAATCTTAGCCAATTACAAATTAGAAGCATAATTGATAGCCTTGTGACATGTGTCCCCCTTTCCCCTTTTGTCAGAGCTTTAGGTAATTAAATAATTTATTTAAACTCTCATTGGACCTTTCAGTCTTCTGGCCAATAGGAATCAAGCAAGCCATTGGGCTGTTGGATGCTCATTGAACCCCTTGGTAGACCATCCAATAGTCTTCTAGGGCGATTAATTTCTATTGGTTCTTTTATCAATAATGTTTACATTGATTAGACTAATTTTACTCTAGCCTAATTCTCATTGGTCCACCTCTATGGTCATCCAATAGGATTTGAGAGAAGATTGGAGGCAACTTGAGTAGGAGCCTTCCATGTGCCCATTCTTCCCTTAGGGGAGAGCTTGGGCAAAGCTAGCAGGGAATGAGGAAATATTGAGAGGAAGAAGATGTATCTTACGGGAAAGAAGTATTCTTCGCACCTAACTACTCTCTAATAGCATAGATTAGCTTAATAATTAGCATGGTAGATGAGATGAGCATTCCATGGAAGCTTGGCTCTTGGTTGGATTTGCATTCCATAGCCAAGAGTTGTTGGTGTAGGCATCTACTTCTCAGTTCTTGGAGAAGGAGATGGAGTTCTTGCTCATTACATAAGTTGTGTGTGTGTGTGTGTGTGTGTGTGTGTGTGTGTGTGTGTGTGTGTGTGTGTGTGTGTGTGTGTGTGTGTGTGTGTGTGTGTGTGTGTGTGTGTGTGTAGCAAAGTGAGTTAGACTAAAAATGCCAACTCTCTCTCTACTTGTTCGACCCCTCTTGCTTTTTGCTCTTGCTGGATTTCCATTGGCTCTTGAAAATCTTAGCCAATCACAAATTAGAAGCATAATTGATAGCCTTGTGACATGTGTCCCCCTTTCCCATTTTGTTAGAGCTTTAGGTAGTTTCATTGACCTTTTAGTCTTCTGGCCAGTAGGAATCAAGCAAGCCATTGGACTGTTGGATGCTCATTGGACCCCTTGGTAGACTGTCCAATAGTCTTTTAGGGAGCTTAATTTTATTGGTTCTTTTATCAATAATGTTTAAATTTATTACATCAATTTTATTCTAGCCTAATTCTCATTGTTCCACCTCTATGGCCATCCAATAAGATTTGAGGGGAGATTGGGGGCAACTGGGCTAGGAGCCTTCCATGTGTCCATTCTTCCCTTTAGGGAAGAATGGACACACCCAAGCTCTCCCTTTAGGGAGAGCTTGGGTGGGTGGGGGTGTGTGTGTGTGTGTGTGTGTGTGTGTGTGTGTGTGTGTGTGTGTGTGTGTGTGTGTGTGTGTGTGTGTGTGTGTGTGTGTGTGTGTGTGTGTGTGTGTGTGTTTCTCTCTCATCCCCTACCATTAGGGCTCACCCCCTCCTTCTTGCCTATGGAAGTCTTAATGAAGCTGAACCTTAGGTCTTTTAAGCCCCATTGAAGCACATTTCTCTTTTGCACATTGTCTCTCTTTGGATCCCTGCTGAGACCGGTCTGGCAGCCTTACCAATATTCTAACTTTTACTACCCTAGAACTTCCTCATATTAAATGATCAATTTAACATGAGAACATCAATTGGAAGAATTAGATAATATTTTTTATGACAGACACCTTTAAACTTGAAGTTTGCTGAGAAGAAAGACAAAAATCTTTTCTATGTGCTAGCAGCTCACACACATATAAAAATATTTAACCATTCAAAAAAAAAAAAGGTTTTGTTTACCCTCTCTAATTCAGTTTTCTCATTTTATGTTTAAGTCATCTTGCATGACAAGTAGGCGCATAATGAAGGAGCTAGTAGACTTCCAAAGGGATCCTCAAGCATAGTGAGGACCAATTGGAGATGACATCTTTCAGTGGGGCAAACCCGCATTATGGGCCCTATTGATAGCCAAGTGAGGGCATCTTGATGGCACGTGGAATTAGGCAAGATATTAATATGGGCATACGAATTTAAGATGATATTGTTGGTTAGGATTAGTTAGCATGCTATAGGGTTAGTTATCTGGCTTGTATGTTGTATGTGTGAGGAGGTTCGTCCCTTGGAATGCAATGATTGCAAGATATTCACCAAGAAGCTCTAGGTTGTTTTCAAGTGACATTAAGATGACATCTCTCCAAATGCAATCACCCATGCTTGCATCTTGATAACATGTGGAATTAGTAAAATACTGATATGGACATAAGGATTTATAATGATATAGTTAGTTTGGGTTTGTTGAAGAGTGCTACACAATGCCTTGGATGAGTTGTATGCCAAATGTGGTGTAAATTAGTAAGCACAAAAACTGGTTGAGTCTTGGATACAGTCCCTTGACACACACCAATTTCAGGATATGCCCTACAGGAAAGCATTCTTAGAGGACTCCACACTTTTCAAAGACCATTATAGTGGCAAACACACTGATGGATCCTTACCCACATAAATCACACCCAAAAAGGCACTACGTGCATATCGCATAATGAATTTGCCTCATATGTGCCTAGAATTGTTGAGAGGTAGTTTGCATTGCATGTTTTGGCATATCTAAGGAAATACCTTGACATCAAAGCACCCAAAAATCATAGTGGGAGAAAAGTGCCTTTCTAGGACGCTTGCACATGGACAAGAACACGCCACTTGGCATACATATCCACAAGAACATTGGTCCAACACTCAATCCATATTCTTAAAACTTGATTGTCAATTAGCTTTCCCTTGTAAAGAACCTCCTACCGACACATGCATGTTGAGTGATTGTATTTTGGGAGATGCCTAAAGCCTTGATGTAACATCCATTCAAAATATTCCATAACTTCCTCGGCCAAATTTATCCTTCCATAAGTGTCAAGATTTCAAATCTCAAAATAAACTCTCCACATGTATCATCTAAAGACAATTCAAAGATTTTGTGACTCTTGCCCTATTTCCGTATCTATAAGATGGCATCTTGAACAAGATTCACATCAACAACTTATTGTGCTTTCAACATCTCCTACAATGATGCATTGTAAGAGACCTCATTATAGATTTTTTTTTCTATTTATAGTCTTTGATGAGCCACCTCCCATAACTTAATTTTCTCATATCATTGACTTACATCTTGAGAAATGCCCCTAAGTTGCAAGCACATGTGAAGGCCTTTGGTAGAGAGACGCTTCCTTTTGCACAATCTAATGTAGACTTTTCTCATGCCTTACTAATATTTGAAGATAAAGAGCGTTAAAAATCTAGAAAATAATGTTTTAATTGTAAAAGCTCAAAAAGAAAAGCTTGTAAATTTAAAAGTATATATGCCTTGTTGAAGCTATTTCCCAAAAACATTTTAATTTTAGATATCTAAAAGTGGAAAAACCTCAAATTTTTGTCAATCTCACTAGGTGTTGAAGGTTTTTCCCGATCTCTTTGATTTGAGTGTATTTTTGGTTTCAATTTTATCCCAAAATTTGGTTTTTGTTGCCCAAAAGTAGTATCTTTCAGATGGTCTCTATTTCTGCTCAAACAATCTCTGGGATACATGAATTGTGATCCATGTTCCACCACAGTACTGGATGAAACTTCTCAGATTGCTTCCTGTGAGTTTATTGATACCCTTGGGCACCAAATTTTTGAGTTTTGATCAACTTTTCGGCTTTGACCATCATATTTTCTAAATTTCAGAGTTATGGTATTTTTCTCCAAAAGTATGGCTTTTAGTAGTTTTTTCATGAACTTTGAGCTCAAATTTGATGGTAGACATTGCTACTTACCCTACTCCTAAGTGTTGGAAAGAAACTATGAACAATAACAAAAAAAATATACAAATTGAACATGGAATGGAAAATGAAACAGTACTTTCAAAGAAACAAGAATTTAATTAAAGAATGAAATGCCTTGGGTATCTCACTCACAACTCTCTTCGCCTCTCAAGATTAGATCTAGCAAGTCCTTGACTTCTATCTAGCCTCTACCAAGCCCTAAACCCCATGTCTACCTGCTTCACTGCTAAGGTATAATTAAAAGAATGGGTAACAAAATCTCTCAAAATGAAGGCTGTGAATACAACTAGGTACTCACCATCTAAGGATCATTCTCTAGAAACAACGCCAATAATAGCAGGTCACCGTGAGACAAATGTCTGTAGCATAGCTATCTAGCACTAACATAATGTCAATAGTCAAGGAAGTGATTGGGATGGGGCACGAAGACTCTTTGAGGGTATCAACCTCAGGAAGTGAACCTAGTAAGCTAATATATCAACACAATAAGTAAACTATCACTCTCTAATTTGAAACCTCCCTATATCCTATCTTTCCTCTATAGTTCGTCATGCCATTTTGCCAATTAAAGAACTCGGGTTGTCAAAAAATTGGGTGGATGTGATGATAATGAGACCGCTTAGATTTCCTTCTTGCAAGCACATTTAGCATTTAAATTTTATGAAGCTTGATTAGATTTTTTCTACCCACCAAGCTCCAACTCAATCTTCCATTCTACAAGATTTGCATATTTTTGTTACATTGTCCCCCCTCCCACACGTACATATATGCATGCGTGCGCATGCCTACACACACACACACACACATTGTACGGATTTAGAACAAGAGAGTGGAGAGTCAATGAGAATGAAATGGTTGAAAAGCATTGATGCTTGCTTGTCCTAACTGTCAATCTCATGTCCACCTAGCTATGTTGTAGACGGTTGAGACAATTTCACTAGGTGGGAACGCTCTCTTGTGATATGGGCAATGAATCAATCAGTAATTACTACGGTAATTACCATGGTAAACCCGAGGCATATAAATAGGGCCCATTACATTGTAATCGGGTTAGCATTATCGGGGTAGCGTTTTGGTGGCATTTGTTGGCAATTGTACTCGAGTTGTCAATCATTGGCAGTTGTTGTCAATTGTACTCTGTCTATCCTTTTGTTCATAAGCCACATCATACTCATTGTAATCCTTTATCTGTAATTCCAATTACAGAAGTATATTCCAGTCATACCTACTATGTACTCAGTAATCTGAATCTGAATCTGAATATCATTCTCAGTACCTAGTCTGGTTCTTATTCCAGTAGATGTATTCCAATTCAGTTTTTGTTCCTTTGTCCAATCTACTTTCTGAAGTAATACATCACCAGTAGTTGAAATCTTATAGCACTGGAATTAGCTATCTCAAGAGATCAGCTCCAATTCCATTTTGGTGATCACACGGTGGCTGGAGCTGAAGCTCGTTGACTGAAACACTCTTCTCCCAGTTGGAAGTTCTCAGCTACAGCAATGGCACCCAAAACCAGTCGTGGCCGAAAATCAACCATCCGTGTTGATCCTATTCTTGAGGAGTCGGGAAGAGAATCTGACCCTAAGCAAGAGAGGGTAACTGACACTGAGGCTCATGAGGAGCATAGTCAGGCTGATGAGACGGCAGGACTCACAACATTCCAGTCACTCTCGACGCAGACGGGCAAAAAGGGAAGAACAGAAGGCCAAAAGTTCTCAATCCAGGCAGGGGGATGAGGGTACCAAAGGTAGTAAAGGCAGTTGCCACACTTCCAGTAGACACGCCAGAGAGGACACTGACACAGAGACAGAAACAGATATTGATTGGGATGCAGATACTGACAACTGTAAGAAGACTCCAAAGCGTCCTTCAGACTCTAAGAAGAGAAGCGGTAGGACCAGCAGTAATCGGAATGATTACACATCCTCTCTGAATATCTCTTTTCTAGTATTCAAAGGGGGCAAGAAGGATGATCCGGATGTTCACATCCAGGCTTTTGAGAAGTATGCAGAGCTGAAGAATATTGCTGAGGATGATTGGGTGGAATACTTTTCGCAAACCTTGAAGGAGGCAGCGAGAAAGTGGTACTACCATTACCCCACTTGTCAGCTTCCATCCTATAACAAACTCCGTAAAGCCTTCAAACTAGAGTATTCCGACAACAGAGGTGATGAAGATATTCTTTGTGAATTGGATAAGATCAAGTAGTGGAATCTTTCAGTCCAAAGCTATGTGGAGAAAATCAAGGAGATGACAAGGCAGTTGCAAGAACCGCCATCAGAGAAGCGACTGCGTGCATGGTTTTTGAATGGCTTTCGAAGCAAGAAGCTTAGAGAGCAGGAGGTACCAGCACCAACCAAGAAATTCAATGATCTAGTACAACAGGCGCACTGAAGCTGGAATAGCATGCCAAGAAGGAAAAGAGCCATAAAAAGAGAAGATCCAGTAGCAGTAGTTCTTCTCTACTGAGAACTCTGATTCCAGTGAAGTGTCCAGCAGCTCTGAAAGTAGCTCTAACGAGAGGTCCAAGGATAAGTCAAAAAAGGGACCCTAGACTAAGAAGATTGAAGAGATGGCTAGGCATATTGCCGAGATTAGCCACACTAGACAACCAGTTCGGAAATGGAGACTTGGTGTTCAAAATCCAAATCCAAGGACCATATTTCCAACGAGTGCCCATAGTGTACTTACTGTAAGTCCTTTGGCCATTTATGGAATAATTGTGGTATTAGGATTCATCACTTTAAGAAGGGCAAAGACGTGTCAGTGGTGGTAGCCTATACTGAACGAGTAAAAGGGGAACCCGCCAAAGCCTCTCAGGAGGAGAGACCAAGTACCAGTGGAACTGGTCAAGGGCGCGGCAGATACCAAGCGGGTACTGGCCGAGGCAGAGGGCGTGGCAACTTCCAGAGCTGGAGTATGAATTGCTACACTTATGGAAAGTACGGGCATTTTGCGGCTCAATGTCCAGACGCACTTGCACCTGCTGCTACTGAGGCAAAGGCACCAAAGCCAGTTCCAGTACGAGCAGTCACAAGGAGCAAAGGAGTATTAATTGAAGAAATTCCAGATACTCCAAAAAAACCATTCACTGCTGACAGCAGCAAATGGGCTCAAGAAAGAGAGGTCTGGAAGGCCAAGGGTAAAGAGAAGGTGGTAGATGAATGGCAGGAGCAGAGAGAACTAGCGGCTAGAATCACGGAGGATTTAGCCAAGAAGCTGCCAGAGCATCCAAAAAGTTCTAAAGCCCGAGTCATTCAAAAGATACCAACCCAATCAACTGAAAAAGATCAGTCAATGCCTAGCATACATGAGACCATGTTGGCTGCGGTACAAGAAATGATTGGAGAACTGGGAGTGGATAGAAGAACTGGAGGCACTGCAAGGGAGGAATGGCAGTGTGAAGATACGACCAATTCTTCGAGCTCTAACAACCAGTCTGATCAGGAGAAGGAAGAAATCCATATTAAGATCTGTGATAGAATTCAGAAGCTTACTGTGGAGCTGGAAGATATCAGAAGAACCTTTCCTGAAGTGGCAAACTTCATTAGACAGCGCAGGAAAGCTGAAGTGGAGGCCAAAACAGTTGATCACGACTGTCCGAGATGATGAAGTATTGCTCATTCAGGTAGATTACAAGGTTCGGAAGCAATGGGAACCACTTTCAAGTGTTATCTTGGATGGAGGAGCAGGAGTCAATATAATGGGAGTCCATCTCCAGCAGAGGATGGGTATCATGAATCTAAATCCAACACCATTTAAAGTGAGGATGGCAGACCACAGAGTAGTACAAGCTACTGGCATGATTGAAAACATGCAGATAAGAGTAGGCAGGGAAAAATTTAAAGCTATCTTCTTAGTTCTGGATGTGCAAGGGGCATATGGGATGCTGCTAGGGTGCCCATGGTTGAGAACAGCACATGATGTTCATGACTATGCAAATCAAACCTTAACCATAGAAGGGGCCAGCGACAAAATTCAGATCCAAATGAACAATACTAGGAGCTGGAGAAAAGAGTTGAGGCCGAAGGAATTATACCAGAAGTACAAGGCAAAGAAGATTGAATGAATGTTAGCAGCTCTGAACATATTTCCTCTAGCAGAGATTGACTTGAATGCGGTTTTGTTGAACAAAGAGCAGGCCGACAAGTAGGAAAAGCAATTCCTAGATCATTTTACTAAAATCAATACAGGGGAAAGATCAGTTCAGTTAAATGGGAGATTGGAGGAATCAGCTGAAACTGACATGGAAGAGGAGCCAGTGCATTCTAGAGAGCACACAGTGAATCAAAATGCTAATTCAAAACTGAACGGGCCATCTTGGGATTATGTTGAGGATCGACCAAGAGAAAAGGAGGTGGGCCTAATTGGTTGCTTCCAGACAACCAAGAAGTTGAAGAATGGAACCTAGGCTCGGAGGATAGTCCTAGGATGATCAAGGTTAATTAGCATCTCAATCCTATAATGAAGGAAAAGTCACCCAAGATGTTCTAGAACTACAAAGACGTATTTTCCTGGGAACAGCCAGATGCTCGGCCAGTACGACTGCAAAGATACCGAATGAACCCCAACTATGCTAAGAAGGTCGAGGAGATTGACAATCTTCTCAAGGCTGGGTTCATCACATATGTGGCTACTAGCGATTGGTTGTTTCCCATAGTCGTAGTTCCCAAGAAGAATGGGAAATTGAGAGTCTGTGTTGACTATAGGAAACTCAATGCCCAAACCTATCAAAGATCCATTCCCATTGCCTTTTATTGACATGTTTCTTGATGAGATTTCAGGATACGAAATGTATAGCTTTATGGACGGTTACAGTGGCTATAACTAGTTAGAGGTTGCTCCTGAGGATAGAGAGAAGACCACTTTCATCACCGAGTGGGGAGCTTTCATGTATCTGGTGATGCCTTTCAGCCTGTGCAATGCACCAGCTACTTTTCAGCGGTGTATGATGGAAATGTTTAATGAGTTCCTTCATCGGTTCCTCGCCATCTTCATGGATGATTTTAATGTATATTCAGATGAGGAACAACACTTTCTATTCCTAGAAAGTGTTTTCAAACGCTGTTAGGAGAAGCGGATTTGTCTGAATCCATTTAAATCCATTTTCCTAGTCTAGAAGGGACAGCTACTAGGACATGTGGTATCCCGTAATGAAGTAGAAATGGCCAACAATAAAATCCAATGTGTTTAGCAAGCTAAAGCACCCAGAATTGCATTTGAGCTAAGCTCTTTCTTGGGTTATATTAACTTCTATAGAAGGTTTGTGCATAAGTTCGCCTCTCAAGTAGTACCATTATATAAGCTCACAAAGAAGACCAGTAAGTTCAATTGGACTGCTGAGTGTGAGGAAAGCTTTCAAAATCTAATAAAGGCCATTATCACTAAACCAGTCCTCAGGCAACCAAACTGGGATGTTATTTTCCATGTACATGTGGACGCTTCGGGACAAGCAATGGGAGCAATATTGGCTCAGCCAGTGAGGAGGTCTGGGGCGGGCAACAAGAAGAGTGGCCTCCAAGCACTCTTCTAGGCTCCCATGCTGCTCCATTGGGTTGGGGTTGGAAAAAACAACAAACACACACACAAACCCGCAACCTAACCCTACACAAATTTGGGGCACCACCTAGTTTTGGATGCGAACTAGGACGCGTAGAGAGAGAGAGAGAGAGTAGTGCTCGGGCTGCTTTGAAACGTATCGGCAATGATCAAACAAACACAACTATATATTTAAGAAAGAGAGAGAAAGGGGGAGGGGGTGCTTGTTGCATTAATACCTTCTTACAAATCTGTCATGACAAATCAAAGTGAGATTAGTATTTGTTCAACATAGCTTCCGTAAATTTCACCACAACACATCACAAGTAAAGCCAAACCAATCACTGTCTTAAGGCCAGGGGAGTCCTCTCCACCCTGTCACCCTCTTACAGTATGTTGGATTTATGGCTAGATTGATGACAACACCAGAGACAAGCTATCAAGAACTTCACAAAAAACACCAAGACACTTAGGCATCATTGTTGTCCATTACTTCACGTTGGAAGGGAGACAAAGTATCCAAGCTTAGTCCAAATCCACCCTCCTTGATTCAGCAAATGTTGGGCTTACACTAGTAGGAGAAATGATAGATTTCCTACTCTCAATTGAATGATCACTCTCTCTCTTACAATGGCATAGAGTTCCCTTTGTAATTCCCTATTACAACACATGCACATGCATAAGACAATGAGCTTCCACTCAAGAGCTCCTTCTAGAGAGGTTGAGCTTGGCTTCTCAAGCTATAGCATAGTGCTCTTTCTTATGGCTCCCTTTTTTGTGCTAGCTACACCCTCCTTTTATAGCAATTTTGAAGGCTAGGGTTACTCCTCTAACCACGGTTGGGTTAGATTTTCAACAATTTACCTAATTTCTTTTGATTGGAATTATCAAGAAGTTGGTGGGGAAAGAGAGAGGAGAGAAATGGAGGTGATAGGACTTTTCATAGTGGGTTAGTGTTAGTAGAGTTAGTATTAATTTACAAATGGAATTGGATATTTACAATGGGAGTATCCATGTAGGATACAAATAAGGAAGAAAAAACTCTTAAGAGGTAAGAAAAGGTGGATTTCTTACAAGGTTGATGCTCCAAGTGTCTTGAGTAGGGCCAATTTTGACGCTTGTTGACGGTCCACTAGCTTTGACGGTACATTTTTTCTCCACTCTTGACCTTCCTTGAGAGACAAGGTAATTGAAGCTGAGTAATCAACCACCATGATGTTGTCTTTCAAGAGAAGAGGATGAATTTTGTGGTTTTTTTGATAGATATGGGTAATTTGGAGGAGGAAAAATGAGACTAGGTGGTCAATTTTGGAATGGAATTGTGTGTGGGAGGTATGAGTTCACCATGGTTTCTCTTATTCTTCAAGGTTGAGGAGAAGGTGAGTAGGGTGCAGAGAGGAGTGGTGAGAGAGGTGGGGATGATGAGTGGAGAAGTGTGTGTGAAAAAGGAAAATGATAAAGTGGAAGAGAGAGTGTGGCTGCATAGCATGGGAAAATTGGGTTCCACTAATAAAATCATAGCTCACAGCTCGTAGCTCAAAAAAATATGAAAAAACTTGAGGCAAAAGTTTAGCCCACGAGCTACAACTTTTGTTTGTATCACCTTTTCAAATTCGTAGAGCAAGTGAACTTTAAAAATTCAGCAAAACCGACTGTTTTTTTCCACTGCACAAAGTCCTTGTGGGGTCCTTCTTTGGATGATTCTTTTGAATACCTCCAAGAGTGAGCCCTCCATAGTGCATGTATGCATGCCACCTACCCTTGACCTTATTTGGTAGGTCTATAATTGAAGATATTGTTGAGATCATGATATAAGTGAATAGTACAACTAAGAAAATCAAATATTGAGGGGTCTAAAAAATATGTACATGTCAAATATAAATAATATAAGTGGAAAAAATATAAAGGGGTCAAAAGAAATCTCTCTCATTATGAGGCTACCATAAAAAGATAAATATTTTTGGTGTTCTAATTTTTTATAAAAAAAACAAAATAGATGTAGGAAGGGAAAAATCATAATAGTGAAAAAATATACACATAAATAAAACTAGTTTTTTTGGATTTTTGTTGGGGTGGAGTTACACCAAATATAAGAGAAGCTTACATGAAAATATTTCTATATGGAATAAAGAGTATGAAAAATGGTAAGAAAAATTGTGGTAATGGTGAGGCAATGTACAGAGCATAAATAACACACACCTAGGTAGAAATATTTAAATAAATACCAAAATAATTATGAAAAAATCTTTTATTTAGGCCCTATATACAAAGAAATATTTACATACGCATGGGCCATAATATACTTATATTTTTTATTTTTTTTATTTTTTTGGCTCAACTAGCCCAATGACTAGCTAATTGAGGGTTTTTTATTTCAGTAAAGAGATATGGGAAAAGTCCCCTAACTCACACGCGCCTATATACAGTGAAATGGTAGGGATAGCCATAGCGTTTGGGTGGATTTGGTAGGGTGGAGTAACTTACTATGGCAATTATAGAGAGCCGAAAAAACGGCTATCATTAGCCCTCCCCGAGGATGATGGTATATTCATGTACCATCATAAAGAATCTTTTCCAAAGAGAGTGCTTCAGATTCCTTGACAAGATCTTCATTGTTTGGCCCCTTGGAATTTTGGTTTGTGTTACACTCATGCTTCATGGAACAATACTTACATGGGATAGTTGCCTTTTTCTCTGGTAGATCCTTTGGTAGAAGGCGACTCAAGTAAAGCTTCAAGCGATAGCCATTTACCTTCTTGGAGTGCTCTTTCCCATTCAAGTCCATAAGTTGATAGTAACTTGAATTGAAAGCCTTCTTGACTATGTATGGCCCCTGCCATCTTGTTTCAAATTTGGCATCAAAACGATTATCGAGTCGATTGTCATACCTTAGCACAAGATCTCCTTCATTGATGCCTTTGTCCTTCAGTTTCTTGTCAAGCTTCTCCTTTGTCTGTGTGGCTTTCCTCTTATAGCACTCGTATGCTGCTTCTCTTTTCCACTCAAGCTCACCTAAGGTAAGAAGTCGATCCATCCATGCTTCTTGATCATCTTGTGCTGATTTGCCACGAAGTCGTATTGTTGGAATGTTTAGCGCAATTGGCTATAAAGCCTCTTGACCATAGACCAAGTGAAATGGTGTGAACTCCGTGGCTTCCGTATATGTGGTTCGATACGCCCACAAGGCACCACAACACATCACAAGAAAAGCCACCCCAATCACTGTCTTAAGGCCAAGGGAGTCCTCTCCACCATGTCGCCCTCTTACAGTATGTGGGATTTATGGCTAGATTGATGACAACACCAGAGACAAGCTATCAAGAACTTCACAAAAAACACCAAGACACTTAGGCATCATTGTTGTCCATTACTTCACGTTGGAAGGGAGACAAAGTATCCAAGCTTAGACCAAATCCACCCTCCTTGATTCAGCAAATGTTGGGCTTACACTAGTAGGAGAAATGATAGATTTCCTACTCTCAATTGAATGATCACTCTCTCTCTTACAATGGCATAGAGTTCCCTTTCTAATCCCCTATTACAACACATGCACATGCATAAGACAATGAGCTTCCACTCAAGAGCTCCTTCTAGAGAGGTTGAGTTTGGCTTCTCAAGCTATAGCATAGTGCTCTTGCTTATGGCTCCCTTTTTTGTGCTAGCTACACCCTCCTTTTATAGCAATTTTGAAGACTAGGGTTACTCCCCTAACCACGGTTGGGTTAGATTTTCAACAATTTACCTAATTTCTTTTGCTTGGAATTATCAAGAAGTTGGTGGGGAAAGAGAGAGGAGAGAAATGGAGGTGATAGGACTTTTCATAGTGGGTTAGTGTTAGTAGAGTTAGTATTAATTTACAAATGGAATTGGATATTTACAATGGGAGAATCCATGTAGGTTACAAATAAGGAAGAAAAAACTCTTAAGAGGTAAGAAAAGGTGGATTTCTTACAAGGTTGATGCTCCAAGTGTCTTGAGTAGGGCCAATTTTGACGCTTGTTGACGGTCCACTAGCTTTGACGGTACATTTTTTCTCCACTCTTGACCTTCTTTGAGAGACAAGGTAATTGAAGCTAAGTAATCAACCACCATGATGCTGTCTTTCAAGAGAAGAGGCTGAATTTTGTGGTTTTTTTGATAGATATGGGTAATTTGGAGGAGGAAAAATGAGACTAGGTGGTCAATTTTGGAATGGAATTGTGTGTGGGAGGTATGAGTTCACCATGGTTTCTCTTATTCTTCAAGGTTGAGGAGAAGGTGAGTAGGGTGCAGAGAGGAGTGGTGAGAGAGGTGGGGATGATGAGTGGAGAAGTGTGTGTGAAAGAGGAAAATGATAAAGTGGAAGAGAGAGTGTGGCTGGATAGCATGGGAAAACTGGGGTCCACTAATAAAATCATAGCTCACAGCTCGTAGCTCAAAAAAAGAAAAATTTGAGGCAAAAGTTCAGCCCACGAGCTACAACTTTTGTTTGTATCACCTTTTCAAATTCGGAGAGCAAGTGAACTTTAAAATTTCAGCAAAACCGACTGTTTTTTTCCACTGCACAAAGTCCTTGTGGGGTCCTTCTTTGGATGATTCTTTTGAATACCTCCAAGAGTGAGCCCTCCATAGTGCATGTATGCATGCCACCTACCCTTGACCTTATTTGGTAGGTCTATAATTGAAGATATTGTTGAGATCATGATATAAGTGAATAGTACAACTAAGAAAATCAAATATTGAGGGGTCTAAAAAATATGTACATGTCAAATATAAATAATATAAGTGGAAAAAATATAAAGGGGTCAAAAGAAATCTCTCTCATTATGAGGCTACCATAAAAAGATAAATATTTTTGGTGTTCTAATTTTTTATAAAAAAAACAAAATAGATGTAGGAAGGGAAAAATCACAATAGTGAAAAAATATACACATAAATAAAACTAGTTTTTTTGGATTTTTGTTGGGGTGGAGTTACACCAAATATAAGAGAAGCTTACATGAAAATATTTCTATATGGAATAAAGAGTATGAAAAATGGTAAGAAAAATTGTGGTAATGGTGAGGCAATGTACAGAGCATAAATAACACACACCTAGGTAGAAATATTTAAATAAATACCAAAATAATTATGAAAAAATCTTTTATTTAGGCCCTATATACAAAGAAATATTTACATACACATGGGCCATAATATACTTATATTTTTTATTTTTTTTATTTTTTTGGCTCAACTAGCCCAATGACTAGCTAATTGAGGGTTTTTTATTTCAGTAAGGAGATATGGGAAAGGTCCCCTAACTCACACGCGCCTATATACAGTGAAATGGTACGGATAGCCATAGCGTTTGGGTGGATTTGGTAGCGTGGAGTAACTTACTATGGCAATTATAGAGAGCCGAAAAAACGGCTATCATTAGCCCTCCCCGAGGATGATGGTATATTCATGTACCATCATAAAGAATCTTTTCCAAAGAGAGTGCTTCAGATTCCTTGACAAGATCTTCATTGTTTGGCCCCTTGGAATTTTGGTTTGTGTTACACTCATGCTTCATGGAACAATACTTACATGGGATAGTTGCCTTTTGCTCTGGTAGATCTTTTGGTAGAAGGCAACTCAAGTAAGGCTTCAAGCGATAGCCATTTACCTTCTTGGAGTGCTCTTTCCCATTCAAGTCCATAAGTTGATAGTAACTTGAATTGAAAGCCTTCTTGACTATGTATGGCCCCTGCCATCTTGTTTCAAATTTGGCATCAAAACGATTATCGAGTCGATTGTCATACCTTAGCACAAGATCTCCTTCATTGATGCCTTTGTCCTTCAGTTTCTTGTCAAGATTCTCCTTTGTTTGTGTGGCTTTCCTCTTATAGCACTCGTATGCTGCTTCTCTTTTCCACTCAAGCTCACCTAAGGTAAGAAGTCGATCCATCCATGCTTCTTGATCATCTTGTGCTGATTTGCCAGGAATTCGCATTGTTGGAATGTTTAGCTCAATTGGCTGTAAAGCCTCTTGACCATAGACCAAGTGAAATGGTGTGAACTCCGTGGCTTCCCTATATGTGGTTCGATACGCCCACAAGGCACCACAACACATCACAAGTAAAGCCAAACCAATCACTGTCTTAAGGCCAGGGGAGTCCTCTCCACCCTGTCGCCCTCTTACACTATGTGGGATTTATGGCTAGATTGATGACAACACTAGAGACAAGCTATCAAGAACTTAACAAAAAACACCAAGACACTTAGGCATCATTGTTGTCCATTACTTCACATTGGAAGGGAGACAAAGTATCCAAGCTTAGTCCAAATCCACCCTCCTTGATTCAGCAAATGTTGGGCTTACACTAGTAGGAGAAATGATAGATTTCCTACTCTCAATTGAATGATCACTCTCTCTCTTACAATGGCATAGAGTTCCCTTTCTAATCCCCTATTACAACACATGCACATGCATAAGACAATGAGCTTCCACTCAAGAGCTCCTTCTAGAGAGGTTGAGCTTGGCTTCTCAAGCTATAGCATAGTGCTCTTGCTTATGGCTCCCTTTTTTGTGCTAGCTACACCCTCCTTTTATAGCAATTTTGAAGGCTAGGGTTACTCCTCTAACCACGGTTGGGTTAGATTTTCAACAATTTACCTAATTTCTTTTTCTTGGAATTATCAAGAAGTTGGTGGGGAAAGAGAGAGGAGAGAAATGGAGGTGATAGGACTTTTCATAGTGGGTTAGTGTTAGTAGAGTTAGTATTAATTTACAAATGGAATTGGATATTTACAATGGGAGTATCCATGTAGGATACAAATAAGGAAGAAAAAACTCTTAAGAGGTAAGAAAAGGTGGATTTCTTACAAGGTTGATGCTCCAAGTGTCTTGAGTAGGGCCAATTTTGACGCTTGTTGACGGTCCACTAGCTTTGAGGAACATTTTTTCTCCACTCTTGACCTTCCTTGAGAGACAAGGTAATTGAAGCTAAGTAATCAACCACCATGATGCTGTCTTTCAAGAGAAGAGGCTGAATTTTGTGGTTTTTTTGATAGATATGGGTAATTTGGAGGAGGAAAAATGAGACTAGGTGGTCAATTTTGGAATGGAATTGTGTGTGGGAGGTATGAGTTCACCATGGTTTCTCTTATTCTTCAAGGTTGAGGAGAAGGTGAGTAGGGTGCAGAGAGGAGTGGTGAGAGAGGTGGGGATGATGAGTGGAGAAGTGTGTGTGAAAGAGGAAAATGATAAAGTGGAAGAGAGAGTGTGGCTGCATAGCATGGGAAAACTGGGGTCCACTAATAAAATCATAGCTCACAGCTCGTAGCTCAAAAAAATATGAAAAAACTTGAGGCAAAAGTTTAGCCCACGAGCTACAACCTTTGTTTGTATCACCTTTTCAAATTCGGAGAGCCAGTGAACTTTAAAATTTCAGCAAAACCGACTGTTTTTTTCCACTGCACAAAGTCCTTGTGGGGTCCTTCTTTGGATGATTCTTTTGAATACCTCCAAGAGTGAGCCCTCCATAGTGCATGTATGCATGCCACCTACCCTTGACCTTATTTGGTAGGTCTATAATTGAAGATATTGTTGAGATCATGATATAAGTGAATAGTACAACTAAGAAAATCAAATATTGAGGGGTCTAAAAAATATGTACATGTCAAATATAAATAATATAAGTGGAAAAAATATAAAGGGGTCAAAAGAAATCTCTCTCATTATGAGGCTACCATAAAAATATAAATATTTTTGGTGTTCTAATTTTTTATAAAAAAAACAAAATAGATGTAGGAAGGGAAAAATCACAATAGTGAAAAAATATACACATAAATAAAACTAGTTTTTTTGGATTTTTGTTGGGGTGGAGTTACACCAAATATAAGAGAAGCTTACATGAAAATATTTCTATATGGAATAAAGAGTATGAAAAATGGTAAGAAAAATTGTGGTAATGGTGAGGCAATGTACAGAGCATAAATAACACACACCTAGGTAGAAATATTTAAATAAATACCAAAATAATTATGAAAAAATCTTTTATTTAAGCCCCATATACAAAGAAATATTTACATACGCATGGGCCATAATATACTTATATTTTTTATTTTTATTATTTTTTTGGCTCAACTAGCCCAATGACTAGCTAATTGAGGGTTTTTTATTTCAGTAAGGAGATATGGGAAAAGTCCCCTAACTCACACGCGCCTATATACAGTGAAATGGTAGGGATAGCCATAGCGTTTGGGTGAATTTGGTAGGGTGGAGTAACTTACTATGGCAATTATAGAGAGCCGAAGAAACGGCTATCACCAGATGGAAGGACTGATTATCCTGTTTATTTGCCAGTCTCGCAGATTCAATCAGGCTGAACAAGGTTATACGACCACTGAACGAGAAGCCCTTGGAATGGTTTTCAGCGCTACAAAGTTCAGGCATTACCTGTTAGGCAAACTATTTCATGTCTATGTGGATCATCAGGCTCTTCTGTTCTTGATTAATAAATTCATTATTCAAGGCAGACTAATACGGTGGATGATGTTCCTCATGGATTTTGAATTCAGAATTTTTCATAAGCCTGGCAAGAATCACTGTGGAGCTGATTTTCTATCCAAAAGTACAAGGGGTTATTCATAAGTATCCTTGAGGGACGAACCAGTGGATGCTGAATTATTTCAGCTGGAAGCAGGAGATCAGTTGACCGTGAATGGTATGATGTTTATCAGTTTCTTTCTCAAGGAGCTTTCTCGGATGACTGGAAGAAGAACCAAAAGAAGGCTTTGGTCATCAAGAGCTTGAAGTTTACCATCATCGGAGGTTCACTTTATCGATTAGGTGTTGATGGTATTCTTCGACATTGTGTGCCTATGGAAGGGAGAATGCAAGTCATCTCAGAGGCACATAATGGCGAATCTGGTGGACATTTTTCCAATGAAGTTACCTACAAGAAGATTCTGCAAGCTGGTCTACGGTGGCAAACATTAATTGCTAATGTTAGAAGTTTTTGTAAAACTTGTTACATATGCCAAAGAATGGGTAGACCTGCTGCTGCAGATATGACTCCTTTAACGCCAGTACAACCACTAGGTGTTTTCATTAAATGGGGCTTAGGTTTTATGGGACCTTTTAAGAAGGTTACCCCCAGAAAGAACAAGTACATAGTAATGGCTACTTGCTATGTCACTAAGTGGGTTGAAGCTAAAGCTCTTCCTGGCAACGCAGCCAAGTCAACTGCAAGGTTTCTATTTGAGAATATTGTTTGTCGATATGGATGTCAGGTAGAGATTGTGTCGGACCAAGGGCACATTTTATCAATGACACCATGGAGATTCTACTGGAGATGCTTTCAGTCAAGCATCGGAAATCTACCCCTTATTATCCCAGATGCAATGGACAAACTTAAAGTAGTAACAACACAATCAAGACTATTCTCACCAAGGTTGTGCAGAAGAAGCCAGACCAGTGGGATCTGAAACTCCAGACTGCTTTATGGGCGTATAGGACAGCTTACAAGGTCACTACTGGGTTGACACAATTTAGAATGGTGTATGGCATTGAAGTTGTGGTTCCTATGGAGTTTGTTATCCCAAGTCTGAGAATGGCTGTGAAGTATGGTTTAGACTTCAACCACGATCTGAAAAGCGCCTAGATGAGCTTATGCAGTTATCCCAAGTCTGAGAATGGCTGTGAAGTATGGTTTAGACTTCAACCACGATCTGAAAAGCGCCTAGATGAGCTTATGCAGTTAGATGAACTCAAGCAACGGGCTATGTTGGACTAAGAGATTGTTCAGCAACGAAGGAAGCACTGGCATGATCGCAGAATTAAGATCCGGGAATTTCAAAAAGGAGAACTGGTGCTTCTCTATCAGTCTAGATTAGATCCTAAGAAGCCAAACCTGAAGATTTCCTGGGCAGGACTATTTGAGGTAGACTGGGTTTTCTCCAATGGCACAGTAAGGTTAAAAGATTTATCTGGATTACTACTACTAGGAGTGTATAATGGTGCGAAGATCAAGCTCTACTATTCAAAAGCTAGAGAGCCTGGCCAGGAACAAGGTACTAAGGAGTTGGGAACTAACGATCACGAGATACCAGAATCAGATTTTTTTGGGCTTTTTCATGTACAGCCAGTTCCAGTTTCAGAACCAGTGTCGTGGGACCAAGCCAGACGGGTACCAGCACCAGTACTAGTGTGATCAACCGAGAATGTGGCCCAGCCCAATATCAATGGGAACACAGTTTCCAATTTTTAAGCGCCCAACGGTCAGATGGCACGCCAGTAGTAATCATTTCAAGGATGGATGGATGTCTTGTCCAATGCATGTCTGTCTAGGAACGGCGAGTGGTGGAGTTTTTATGGCACGAAAGCGTATAACAGTAAGGAGAGTCGGCATTTTTCCTCACAAATCTCCTATGCGACGATTCCCTCCTGTTGTTCATTCGCCATCGCCAAGCTTTGAGGTATCTTTGCTACAGCTGCAGACTTCGTCTTCTGAAGAGACAGTCGACTGTCGTCTAGCTTTGCCAGCAACACCTGGGTATGACTTTGAAGCATCAAGTAAGTCTTCCTCTTCCTCACCTGTTTCGTCATCTTCACAGTGTATGGGTAGGAGGAAGCGTTCAGACAAGATGCAGGAATCTCTCGATGAAACCCAAGCCATTGTCACTGCTGCAAAGGCAAGCCTTCCCATCATCCCGTATAACAAGATTCAGCATTACGTGTTCACTGACCAAGCTATGGATTTGCTGCAACTGTGGGATTTACGGGTGGTTCTGCAAGCCACAAGAATTGATTTTGATGCAGCCATCATCAAGCAGGTTCTTGCCTCTTTCGATGTTGAAGATGGCAGTGCTATGGTGTATGGTAAAAAGGTGTCTACCACACCAGAAGACATAGCCTTTGCATTTTGGATGCCAAATGAGCCTAAGCCGTCTGTGGCCACTCCACAGCAGATCAGTATAGTCTTGAAGGAGGATGAGACTGCCAAGAAGAAATGAAAAGCCAGTGGTCAAGGGATTCCAGTGGCCGAACTCGAAGCTTATGCTACTTACAGGTTTGTAGCTGAAGCTGTCAATCTTAAAAATAATCCAACGTATGTTTCAGAGAAGGTTTTCGCTATGCTGCTAGCAAAGAAATTGGATTCAAAGGTTTCTATCAACCTTTGTCAGATCCTTTCACACAACATGCTTCAACAAACTGCCAAGATGAAATCCCATAGTGTATTTAAAGCTTGGTATGTGTGGAAATTTTTATATTGGGCAACTGCTCCAGATGCTCATAGTCAGGTAAGAATGGCTTGGAGTGAGAAGCCAGTTCCAGAATCAAAGAATATTGATTTGTCTTCGGATGAAGAAGCCACAGACAGTCAGACCACTCAGACTGGTCTGAAAAGGAAGGCTACCCAAGATGAGTGTGGCAGCTCGAAGAAATCGAAGATGACAGTGACAAAGAGCAGTGCTTTTTTGAAGCAGATAGAGAGTCAAGTCAAGACAGTGACTACTGAAAAGACTCTAGTTAACCAGGCTGACAAACAACCTGCTCAGACCACTGAAGTCAACCAGTCAGTAGGAGGGATTACAGTCACTACTGGTACTGGCAAAGACCAGGTAAAAGCAACGACCTCTGAAAAGGCAGCAGAACAGTTGGATAAGGGAAAAGGTAAGTTGGATAAGGGCAAAGGACCAGCGTCTCCAACCCTATTGGGTGGCGTTACTATCCCAAATAATGAAGAAGCTATGCACCTGATGAAGAGGGACAGGTTGCAGCAGCTACAGACCCATCCACTTAAAGGGCATCTCTTCCTATAGAAATCTGATTATGCAGCCTTACCCTATATGGCTCCTATTTTACAATGTATGAGCCCACTGATTCTGACCTAGCAACAGTCAATGATGGGTGTTCAGTCCTCATGGAACCCTATTGTCAACTGTATGGGACAGATGTTGGATGGTGCAGGGTTAGAAGAAGAACTGAATAAGGTTAAAGCTGAATTGAAGGTAGCTGAAGACCAGATTCAGAAGCTGAAGGAAGCACGAGACAGCCAAAATCTGTTCCATAAGCTACTTGAAGCTCATTCAGAGAGGTCTATTAAGCTATTGGAAAGCAAGTTAGCTAGGGCGGAGTCTGATATGCAGATTGTGAAAGAAGAAAGGGATGAAGCACAGAGAGCTACAGATCGGGTTGAAACGATGCTGAAAATGAAGAGAGTTGACTACAACTCCTTGCTACTTCCTCATACAGCCTGAAGACTTCCCTCACTGACAGATATATTTATAATAACTTGGTTGAAATTTTAAATCCAGCAGGCAACGCTGTCTTTGATCTGGAGAACCTGAAGTTTCTTATGGAGACTATGCAAAGTGACTTGCAGGACAAAGTGGCTGAATATAATAATGCTCTAGCAAATCAAGCAATCTTGGATTATATTGAACAACATAATTCCCTTGAAGAAGAAGAAGAAGATAAGGAAGAAGAGAATAAGGAAGAAGAAGCTGGTAAGGAGGAGGATGACCAAGACGAAGGGCATACTAATGATGATGATGATGCCTCGCGTCCATCTCCACCTCCAAGAGCTGGTACTGGTGGCATAGGGCCAACTGAAGGAAGTCAGTCACAGCTAGACTAGCCAGACCAAAATGAAGGGCAGAAGTCAGGCAATCAGCAGTCAGATGAACAACGACCCAGTCACACTGGGAATCAGCTAGCAAACCATTCCCAGCACAATAGGGAGGATAAAGGGAGGAGTAAAGTTATGGATGAAGGACCAACAGCTGATGAGAAAAATTCATTCCAGCTTATCACACTAAACAAGAGATTGAGACATAAGCAGGCTCCCATAACCAGGCAATATCTGGAGGATGATGATCTCAGGAATCTGATCTGGAACATTTTTAGCAAATGTATGTCAGAGCCAGGGAAATGGTGGAGCACTGGAAATCAGCTGTTTTTCATGATCAAGAGACTTGCCATTTACCTACGCATCCCAGCACAGTCCAGCTGCTGGAAAGGGTACCTGAATGGATAATTGCTATTGAAGAGAGAGTGACCAACCCACATTTGCAAAGACAGTCTACTGCAGATTGTCACTCTCTAGCTCTCGAATTAGAACTTCTGGGAAACAAGCCAACCTACAAATGTATGAAGGATGTTAGGGATCAGTTGAAACAGGTTTTGGTTCAGATGCAAATTGCTAGAGGAGTCTTGGATCAATGAGTGTGGGCCATTCTTGGAGATTAGACAGCCACCAGTAAAGGACCTCAGACTAGAATGTCAGTCAGAGAATAGGCAACTGCTCTCCGCAAACTGTTTCAGCTGGTGAGAATAACGAGAAAAATGATGCAGCAAGAGAACCAGGTTGTTCTCAATTTCTTAGAAATTGTGTCTGATTCCCCAGTTCTCTTGTATGCCTTACCAGCAAGAGAGACAAAATTGCCAAGATTTTTTCTAGCACTTTACCCTCAACATCCAGAACCAGTCGATTGCCTTACATATTTCAAGATTATTGATGAGCTCCAGGATTGGTATGAGAGATCGACTGTGGAATGGAAAACTTGGCAAACACTGCTCAATGATGCTCTCCAACTCAATGATATTCAGGAGTTGAAATAGGAGATGCAGAGGATCAGGCTGTGTATGGGTCAGCGAAAGATTCATATCAGAGGCCTCACCAAGATCACCAATCAATTGATGCAACTTACTGTTGAGTCCTCTAAACTGCTTGAAAAGGATATTGTAGCTAAGTCAAGCCTAGCACCACAATATAAAGAGATGGCTGAGATTATTTTTGAAGCTCGGGTCAAAACCAATCAGCCTCTCCCAGAAGGATGGATCCATACCGCTTCGCATTGTCACAAGCTGGCCAGAACTAGGATCACCAAAGGCAGATGCACGATCTATGATCCTGACACCAAAACCTATCATTCTCTTACGTCTTATGAAGTGGAGATGACCACAGAAAGGCGGGATCAGCTTGAGCAGGAGGCCATTTATAGACTCATTCAAAAGAAGAATGCTGGCACTGGGACTTCTCAGACGCCATCCAGGCCAAAGGGTAAATGGAAGCTGGTTCAGTGGAAGGATACTGGGTAGTTCCATCTCAGAATTTAGTCGGAGGCTTTTCCTTCTCAGCAGGAAGGTTGATATCAGTCTGTGTAGATGACGAGAGCTCTACACTAACCTTTCGAGTTGGCTCTCTATCATTGGTCAAGCCCGGTCCCCAGAATCAGAATCAGAGAGTGGATTTTTTAGCTTCAAACCAAAATCAGACAAGGGAAATTTTCAGAAATTTTGGAATCTTGCCAAAATTCAAGAAAGGAGGGAAGGATGTAGACGGCTGAGACAGTTTCACTAGGTGGGAACGCTCTCCTGTGAAACGGGCAGTGAATCGGTCAGTAATTACTACGGTAATTACCATGGTAAACCCGAGTCATATAAATAGGGCCCATTACATTGTAATCGGGTTACATTATCGGGTTAGCGTTTTGGTGGCATTTGTTGGCAATTGTACTTGAGTTGTCAATCATTGGCAATTGTTGTTGGTTGTACTCTATCTATCCTTTTGTTCATAAGCCACATCATACTCATTGTAATCCTTTATCTGTAATTCCAATTACAATAGTATATTCCAGTCATACCTACTCTGTACTCAGTAATCTGAATCTAAATCTGAATCTTAATTTGAATATCATTCTCATTACCTAGTCTGGTTCTTATTCTAGTAGATGTATTCCAGTTCAGTTTCTATTCCTTTGTCCAGTCTACTGTCTGAACTAATACATCACCAGTAGCTGAAATCTTCTAACACCAGAATTAGCTATCTCAAGAGATCAGCTCCAATATTAATTCCATACGCCAGTAGACCAAGCTCCATATAATTTTTTACATGTGGTTACCCTCGTGGCTTCTTGGATCCCCAAACATAAAATTTTGTAAGGGTTTAGATGGTGTTGTAATAGAGCTTGGCAAGATTTGGGTTAGAGGCATGATCATAGTCAATTAATTCAAAAACATTTTAGAGAAAAATTTCAATGGTACTTTATACATGTACATGTCTTCTTTTGTAAACAACAATGTAGTACGTGAACACCCCCCTGGTACTTTGTGTGTGTGTGTGTGTGTGTGTGTGTGTGTGTGTGTGTGTGTGTGTGAGTGAGACAGAGAGAGAGAGAGAGAGAGAGAGATAGAGATAGAGAGATGAAATCGTGCATCATGTTTTTTATAATAAAAAAGGGTGCCTTTTCAAACAACAACACTCCTAGAAATTATGATTGAAATACTATGTGATATGCAAGTATACAAATCCTCATAAACTATACACCATGTATACTAGGGTTATGCACCCTATCTGTAGATCCTTTAGAAAAAAGGCCCATGCTACGTACAAAAAATGTATCACTACAAAGTTGCCACCATAAACAATATCCGATTCAATGGAACAATATAGCAACTCAAAGTAGCTAGCAATTATTTCATGTTTTAAGAAGGTTATAAGGACACAAGTCTAGGGTTTTGCGGGAGCGGCTCTATCTTGGTTTTGCTTCCTATGAGGCCACGAAGCCGAGGGTGCTCAGGTGCGGTTCTGCAATTGGGAGGGGTGGAGGCACAATTTGTTGGAGGATGAGGTCGAGGAGTTTGTGGAGGGCGGTTGCCTTTGGGATGAGATGTCTGGAGGCTCCTGTCTTCTCATCCTTGTTCTTCCCTTGCCAGTAACCTTTTTTTTGGGATCAGGTGGAGGCCACTCCTCCTTGCTTTGTGAAGAGCAGCGACGGTGGCTGTGGGGTGACGTACGGTTTGTCTGGGGTTTTGGACCAGAATTGGTGGGGGTTGTTAGTGGCAGTCTCATCCCCTGTTGTGGCAGTCTTGGGCCCTCCTTCTATTTCCTTCGATGGTGCATGGCCCACCTTCAACGGCCTGTCTCGTGGAGTTTCTCGGCTGGGCTCAATGCAACATGTTTGAATTGGTGCCCGTCTTTGCTTTCCTGGTGGTTTGGGGCATGGCCCTGTTTGGTGGCAGCAACCAGGTCCATGGTGGCACCATCTTCCTTCTCGACCTCTTTCATATGGTGATGAAGCCCCAAGCTCCCCCCATATGCCGCGGTATGCACTACTCTGATCTCTTTGCTGATTTCTTGTTATGTTTTGGAGGGTGGCTCCCTTGTTAGCCAGATACTTGATTGTTTTGTGGGTAGAGGCCCCTTGTAAAGGCTTGATCATTGTGTTGTTGGGATTTTGTTGTCACTGGTTTATCTTGGCACCCTCGCTTGGGAAGGTTTCACTTGTGTTGTTTTGGTTGAAGTCTAGTATGGTACTATGCCACCATGGCTCTTTTCTGAGCATGGTTGATGTAATTCTTTTTCCTAAGCTAATATTTACATCACTCACAATTGTGAGTACTGCATTATATTTATTAAAAAAAGGATAAGTTAAATTATGCATTGATGTGGGTCAATTGTCATTGGATTGTCTTTTTATGCGTTTTAGATATACTCTCCTCCTGTGTTTTACGTGAGAATTGCCTTATGATAGCTTTAGAGGATGATCTTATTTAATAATGAAGTGTACAAAGATATACTTGGTACCACCTTATTGATGCATAGAGAATGTGTGCAGATGCTACCACCTTGGGGAGAAGGTAAGGAAGTTTAGCCTTCCTTCCTTCTTAGCTGCAGCAACACCTTCCTTCTCCTTAGCGGCAACACCTTCCTTCCTTCCGTACTAGTTTAAATTAAAGCTTTCAGATTCAGTGTTCACAAACGATATCATGAGTTCATTCTAATTCTTGTATGAAGTTAAGTTCTTGAATGCAATTTATAATTTGTTGGAAACTTGTTTCGTGCTGAGCAATATTTGCACACCCACAAATATTTACACAATTTTTTTAAAAAAATAGTAATATAACACATGTACACACACACACACGTCATTGAGTCGGATTTGAAGGAGCCATCATTTTCCCGTCATTCATTATAATCTTGTAAGTAGATGGTTTTGGAAGTCAGTCAACAATAAAAAAGCACGAGGTTTGACAAAGCATTCATTATAATCTTGTAAGTAGATGGTTTTGGAACCATTTCTATATCATTCATTATAATCTTGTAAGTAGATGGTTTTGAAGTCAGTCAACAATAAAAAAAAGCACGAGGTTTGACAAAGCATGCCCTTATTTGATTGAATAAGCTAGTTCCTTTCCTAAAGCATTGGAGATGGGTAGTTTCCTTTCCTAGCCTAAAGCATTGGAGAAATCGTCAATCGTCAGCCGAAAACTTCTTATAAACCGAAAGCTACTAAGCAGCCAACAATTGCAGTTGCAAGTTGCACCATTCTAGTTTATTGACCTCGCTATATAAAGCAATGTTTAATTTCTTTGATGTGACTATTCTCAATATATTTGGATCAACATTAAAATTTAACTCTTTGATGGTATTCAAGTCCCAAAAATAAATATTAAAAACAGGTTGAAATTCCCACGTCTTTGGGAGCCCTTTTGAAAACACTACAAAGGAGGAATATACTTTCTTGCCTAGAGTAGTCTTACGATATGTGAGGAAAGTCCCCACTCACGACTTGTTTCTTTTTTTTTTGGCAAAACTCACAATTGTGAGTGATTGTATTAGAAAGAGAACAGAAAATTACAGATCAATCTCAAGCCCAGGTCGAGCCTTGAGAGGCAGATATTACATCAGACTTTACAACCATAAAGGCTTTGATCGAATGGCTTGTTTCTAAGAAGAAATCTCCTACAATTGTGAGTATGGCAAAAAAAAAAAAAAAAAAATCTCCTTTTCGACCCAACAAAGGTTGTGATTACTACACACTAGCCTAATGTCATAAATAAGGTCTATGAGTGGTGCCACTAAAAGGAATTTCTAAAATCGGTGAAAATTTTTCTTTGGAAGAACAACACCAAAGATTTGCTACCCTAGCAAAGGACCAAATGGGAATATGTTGCTAAGCCCACAGAGCAAGCCAGTATTGGGATTCTCAACCCTGAAGTTCATGTAGAGGCTCAATGTGCTAAATTTTTGGTCGCAATTGCAAGACCACGCATGGGCCATCATGGTAGTGGCAAGGTGATGCTCTCTTCTCAAGGTGGCCCATGGAATGAGATAGGGATTCACGACAAACTGCTAGCACCTCGGTGGGAGAACCTGAGTTTAGGGGGTGCCACGTGTGTGTTGGTATGTAAGTGTAACAGAGCCACAATAACCCTTGACTGGGGTGATGCCACTGTTAGGAATGGGATCGTGCTAGCTAGGGTGGATGAAAGAGAAACATAATGTCAATGTGTGAGTCTGTGTGTAAGCAAGGTTATCACTCAAGTGAATTAGGTTCCAAGATAGGATTAGCTTGGACTCATAAACACAATCTTGAGTATTGGCTTTGCTTAGCACAAGCTCACCATAGACAAGCATGTAGTGCAAAATAGAGTTGTGTTTGTTCATTCATGAAATGAGCTTTAAGTAGCTCTACAGTCTTGCTCCACAGTATGTGGGATAAATCCACTCTCATCTCCTTGACTCACACTTTAGGACAAAGCTCACACTTTACAATCCTCCCCTTGAGGTTTGGACTATGACAAGATACTGAAGATGCATGATCCACACAGGCTAACAAAAGCCACATAGGATGGTGATATCCACACAGGAAAATAAAGTCCACAAAGGATAGTGATATCCACAAAGGATAGTGATATCCACACAGGATGGTAAAATCCACACAAGTAAAATCCACAAAGGATGGTGATGTCCACACAGGATGATAAAATCCACACAGGAAAAAGTCCTCCCCTACAAGTAGAGAGTCTGCATCTTCAAAATGGGTCTTCATGAAAGACAATGTTGCTCTCGTCTTCATCCTTTTTGTCTTCTACTATGTGAGTTGATCCTCTGTCGGGTCTCTTGTTGCTTCTGCTGTTGCTTTCAACTGCTTCATGGTCTTTGACTCCGTATCCTCCCCTCGAACGAGTGCTTCCGTCCCCCTTTTTGTTGTGCAATCAGGCTTTATTCCATGCAACATAATGACATGCAACAATATGCTAAAATATCATATGAAAAGTTTTATGCAAAAATTAATGCTCTCTTCCATCTTGGTCATACTCCGAGAGCCCAAGCATGCAGTGTTTCTCATACACTTTGTCACAAAATCTTCACACATAGAGAGATTTTAGTAATTTGGAGACTCTCCAATGCCAATGTCTATCCCATTACAAAAGCACATAATGTCATCCATGTAGACAAATACAATTACATACATTGCAAGAAGTTGTTGTGCTTGGCTGCAAGATCAATGTGTACTTTGGAATTTCCCTTCAATGTGAAGCTCCTCTTCACCATCGGTGAAGCCCCTCTTCACAGATAGGGAAAATAACTCTTTGTTTTGCTTTTGATGCTCGAAAGAACTCCTTGAAGCTTGTTAATAAAATTGTTGCCGTAATGTCATAAGCTTGGTAGCCCTTGGAGTGCTCGATAAGGGTTTGAATTTTCACCCTTCATTAAATTGCTTGGAAATGCCCTTTTGAAGCTCGATGAGATCTTGAGGTCCACCTTTGAATGCCTTTTGGAAGGCTTTGAAAGCCTTGCTGTAGCTTTGGTCGGAGCAAGCCCTTAAAGGGTCTCGGAGGCTTTGAGGCAGGAAGCGCGTGGGAATGATTGCTTGGTGAGCTCTTGAGGTCGAGGCTCTTGAGGTCGGGGCTCTTGAGACCGGGAGCAGCGCGGGAAGAGGGGCCCAAGAGGGCAGACCCGAAAATCCCCTCAAAAAGGGTTGAGCGCGCGGACAAAGCCAGTCGGGCAGGCGATCGATCGGGCAGGTGCGGGCAGACAGTCGACCTTTCAGCCAATCGGTTAGGCGCGAGCGGACAGGCAGCCAAGCGACCAGTTGGGCAGGAACGGACGGTGTAGGTTGTGCGCGGCCGACCGGGGTCCGTTCGGACCCGAAAGTTCTACGGAAGACGGCTTACCGCCGGGGCTGACAGCTTGTAGGCAGATTTGTCTTCTCAAGACAAAAAAGAAAAAAGGAAATTCCTCTTTGGCATTAAATGCACCACACACACTAATCAAAGCTGCTGAGAGTTGTTCTGCAGAAAATCAAGAGGGTGAGAGTTTTCAAGAGGAAATCAATCAAGCTCTAGAATGTGCATATGAAGGGCAATTTGAGCATGGAAATAGTCGGTAGAGAGCTCTTGAGACAGGCTATGCACACACACCATCAGTTGTAAATGCCAATTTTACTAAAACAAGGAGATGCAAAATGCAAGTTCCTAATGGAAAATTAATGAACTTTGACGCTAATTGAGCTTCCAATAAGCCAGTGAGTAGTGGCTCAAGAGTCTTTAGCCCAAGAACATGCTCATGCTAGCCAATGGAATACTAATTAGGCATGCATTATGCAATAAAAGAGCAAACCTAATGGATCTATCTAATGATGATCAATGAATGCTAATTGTACAAACATGCCAATGCATAATAGCAAGCCTAGCTAGCATCCCCAAGCTCTGATACCAAATGTTAGGAATGCGATCGTGCTAGCTAGGGTGGATGAAAGAGAAACATAATGTCAATGTGTGAGTGTGTGTGTAAGCAAGGTTATCACTCAAGTGAATTAGGTTCCACGATAGGATTAGCTTGGACTCATAAACACAATCTTGAGTATTGACTTAGCTTTAGCACAAGCTCACCATAGACAAGCATGTAGTGCAAAATAGAGTTGTGTTTATTCATTCATGAAATGAGCTTTAAGTAGCTCTACAGCCTTGCTCCACAGTATGTGGGATAAATCCACTCTCCTCTCCTTGACTCACACTTTACAGCCACAAGGTATTTCCAAAACTTCATAACACATTGGTCCCCATGGATTTCTAAGGTGCCATAGGAGTTATTGAATTCATTTTGAAGAGAGATTTCCAAGAAGATCAACAACAAAGGGCTTTGTCAGCTAGTTGGGATTGTAGCAATACAAGGTGGAAAGAAGCCGACCAATTGTCTACCCACTATCACCTCAACGGAACGGAAAATCTACGAATCAATAGAGCTAAAAACCTATGGAAAATGTTTTGATGATGATTGGTGAAGCTAAATTTGAGTGAAAAGCTTAAGCTCTGGACAATATTTTGATGGAAACCTGTGAGGCTAAATTTGAGTGGAAAGCTTAGCAGTGTCCATTGACTAAAAATCTCTTTAAATCACAAACCAAGGAAATCCACAATAGCCTGATGCTTAAAATAGATTGGTTTTCCTCCCTCACTAGGATCTAGATGGGGAATGATAGTTAGGAACATATGGGATCCCCAATGGCCCTCTGCAATTAAGGCTTTCATATGAAAGGTATTGTTTGGGGCCCATCTTATCAACACTAAGATTCGCACAGAGGAATTGGTTGAGTTAGGTGCTCAGGTGCAAAGTTGTAAGTGAAGATCTTTCGCACTTATTCCAAGATTGCTCGACTATAAGTGGCATGACTAGAAAAATCTACAAATGGATTTAGAATACATGGAGGATTATCTTTTATAAAATCGATCTAATCTTGGGAGAGAAGATGCTAAAGAACTTAGCCATTCTAATTTGCATGAAAATTGTTCTCATTTGCTTCTTTAAATGCGTCATGAGGACTAAGAACCGTTACGCATTCAAAAATGTCATCTCCATTGCTCAACTTAATAAGATCATCCAATAAAGTAGCAAAGTGATAACATCAGTAGGAAAAATGAGGAGGTCTAGTTGTCATGCCTAGGGTAAGATTAAAAAGGCCAAGGGCCAGGACAAACATGCAATCAAAGGGTGTTATATTTTAAAGGCTATGAGTCTATATATAGCGATGTTGGGTGGAGAGTTGCATGGTCCAGTCCCCTCTGGTCTCATATTAGTGTCAGAGCTCAGAGGGGGAGGGGAGCGGCCATGGAGGAAGGGGGAAAGCTTGGAGCTTGCATGGATTCTTTCTCTCGTTCTCTCTCTCTCTCTCTCTCTCTCTCTCTCTCTCTCTCTCTCTCTCTCTCTCTCTCTCTCTCTCTCTCTCTCTCTCTCTCTCAGCTTCTATGGCGTGCTTGGATCATGAAGGAGTTGTGAGCTTGGGTCATGAGGTCGTGAGAAAGCTCTCTTGCAAAAGGAGCCAAGAATGTGATAGGAAGGCCGTGCGCATGACCCCTTGGGTTGAGCAAGGGAGGCCGGCATAGGTGAAAGGCCGTGGGAGTGATCTCTTACACACAGAGAGGTGCCTCTTTTGACCTGTACAGAATCGGGTGGAGATGGTCTAGATGAGATCGCCATGAAGAAAGTAGGGTTTCACATTTCTGCAAGAACCCTCTTGAGCCCTATAGCTGCGGCCATCCCTCCTTTCCTTTTTGGCGTTGCAGCCCTACCATTGCACATAGCCGCCCAATGGTAGGTACTTCTCAAGTTCAAAATTTATATAAGGGAGCATGCACACAGGGGGAAAACCCCATTATCTTCCTTATTCTCACAAGCAATTCATGAGCCACCAAGGGAAATTAGCATGCATAAGGTGGACATGACGCGAATCAAAACTGTCAAATCTTTGTAAATAACAGAGAAATTTGAGGATTTGCAAAAATTCTAAGTGGAAGATCATCGGGCTTCGACTTCGGGGTGGCGAATCGGGTTGATTTAGCCATCGTGAAATCGCAACCTCACAGACTAAGGAAGTTGATAGCAAAGCCATACAAAACACATAGAGCGTGTTGATCTCATGCTACCATGTAGAGAGCCCATAATCACCTAAGCTGACCATGACATGATGCATGCATGGTGCACGGGTGTTGAGTTAGCCATAACAAGAACTTTAATATCACAATTACAAAAATCTCACAGAATGCATGCAAGGCATGATGGTAGTTGTGGAGAAGCATGGATAGGCAAAGGGCTATCCATCTATCATATTTCCCCCACAACAATAGATTCAAGTCGAATCCCAGCAGATACACTTTATTCAAAAATCTATTTTTTGATTGCTTTCAATAATTTGCAAAAAGTGGCACTCTTGGTGTACCTACACAAGTCAAAGTTGTTCCACGCATTTTGCAACCCTTATGGCTTCACAAGATGAGAAGTACAAGGAACATCAAAGATTTGTAGAGCCCAAAATTATGTAACTCTAGCTCTCAAGGAGGGTAGAGTTCATACATTTCATGGATGGTTGGTATGCACGTCTGAATTTGAGCTTTCACCTTTGCATTTTACAAATTTAGCATTACTATCCAAAGTTGAAGCATGACAAGGCTATGATTATGCAAAGGCAAGGCCTGTTGCCCAGGGGCATCCACTAGGAAATATGTAAGATAGCCCATGCAAACAAAATAAAGGATTTATAATTATTTACATTTATAAAAAAATATACTTACATAAAGAGTTTTTTAATTGAGACATTGAAATTTTTCATACATAAGGTTTAGTTTTTTTATGAAAATACATACATAAGGGATACATATAATACTTGCAAATATACATGTAAGGGATTATTTAAATACCTCTTGTTCACATGTGTTATATGCAATTTTTATATAGTGGACTCCTCGTGCCTGTTGCTAACCTTGAGGAGAGGTGCCAGATGTTTGGCATCACAACTCTTTGTTTTTTAAGAAGCAGACAGAGATGTTTCTCTACCTACCTCAAAGAATTTCACTTTTTGCTAGGGCAAGGCTTCTAGGCACGTTTTGTTGATGAGTCCCAACTCATCTCGAGTAGGACTTAAGATGCGATTTTGTAAGTGGAAGCAAGGCTTCTACTTACGGGATCCACCTTGCATGAACAAAATCACACCAAGTGGTGCTACAACTTTTGACAAAGGTGCA
The DNA here is from genome assembly GCF_014529385.1 of Adiantum capillus-veneris. Lineage (NCBI taxonomy): Eukaryota > Viridiplantae > Streptophyta > Polypodiopsida > Polypodiales > Pteridaceae > Adiantum > Adiantum capillus-veneris. Next base: position 170,129,719 of record NC_140934.1, on the reverse strand, counting down.
AATTCTAGAAAGTTGACTTGATTTAAAGGATGTCAAGCTGCTAGGTAGGGCAGACTAATTGTCACTACTCATAGAAGCCGACAAGGAATACCTACCATTAGCACCATTGAACAATTTTAGGTACGCTTTGTTAGTGCAATCAAGATGTACATCAATTACAAATACATTTATGATTCTCAATATGTTGGTGTAGCTAAAAAGTGTCGATGCCAGAAAGCGTGAAAATAAGTGTCAGAAGTGCTTACAAATGTATGCCCAAATGTCAAAGCATGTGTGAAGACCCAAGGCAGACAAAAGAGTTTGTGTTGTGTATAACTTGTGTGGACCAAGGTAAGTGGATTGCTCCACTCCACCCCAGTCTATCCCGTAGAGAACAATTGTTGGCTTTTGGCTCTCACATTGCAATGGTGATAATGGCATCTTGCATTGATTACAAAGTTGAAGGTTTCTATAGCACTCCAACCTTGAATATCAAAAGAGGCTCAGTTGATTTGAAGCACCCAAGTGGAGAGACTACCAAACATCGAGGTTAAGAGAGGATCTATCAATCAATCGATTGCAACTCTCTCATTTCTTCAGCACCTCAATTAACAATCCCCACAATGGAAATACTAATAATTTAAATTAGTGCAATACTCATTTTCCATAAAATGCTTTCAGTACACCAATACCGAACTTGAAACTTAGATTTATGCTCTCTAAACTTAATGCAAAACATTCAAATTTGCAAAAATATAAAAGGAAAAAGCTTACCTCTTGCCGCAGCATATTCCATATAGAAGAAAGCAAGAAAGACATCACCTACATGTGCTCAAGGATTCCCACCCTCAAGCATGGATTCCGCATGCCATGATACCTCAATGTGAGGCCCTTGTATCAAAAAGATAGGGAACTCCCTTCGCTTCTAGAGAAGATAAAAAGAGAATTAATTATGTGCAAATTGTATTGAGCTCTCCATCCAACCTTAGCTTATATAGGAACAATTTTTTTGTTTAGGACAGTCTTCCCTTGAGGCTCAACTTGAGCCTTTCCTTTACCCCTTGGCCCTCTTGTCCAACATTTGAAACTTTTCCTTCTTATAAGCATCCTCCATCATAGGCCGGATTTTTAGCTATTCTTTGCAATCCATGGCTAATCTTGGTACCTTTCTCCTTGTGTGTTGCACTCACACCTTACATACGTGCTCTTGGTACGTGCTCTTGGTTTATCTTTAGGACCGCCTTGTCCAAAGACCCTAGCTGATTCCTCTTGGTTCCTTGTCAACACTGGTAAATACGCTACAATTATTTACTCGGTGTCTAAAGTTAGTAACCTTTTGTAATCAAATTAAAATATCTACATCTTTGGAAGCTCACTTGGAAGGAGGCAAATTTGATCATTTCAGCTGGTTTTTAATAACCACAAAGAAGAGATCATGGTTTACTTATTTTTGAACATAAAGAAAATATGTATTCATGAACACTATAAGAAAGGGGGTTGAATGCCTCTGGAATAGCCACGCATCAACAAGCATTTTAAGAGAGAGAAAGGATTGGGCACACACTACAACACAACATGGAGATATCGACGCGCGTATATCGACGAAATTAGCGGGCGTCGCTATATGCGTCTCAATGTACGTCGATATACGCGTGGAAAGGTTTTACTTCCCACGCGTATATCGACGCGTATAGCGACGCAAAAAAATTTGGGAGAACCCGCGAACAGCAGGGGCCATTTTCATCTGCGCTCTGCTCAAATCTTGGCCTCCACCTGCTGCGCAGGTATTATGCCCCCGCCCCCCCCCCCAACCCCTCTCTCTCTCTCTCTCTCTCTCTCTCTCTACATCGTGTGTGTGTGTGTGTAGGAAAGAGAGAGAGAGAGAGAGAGAGAGAGAGAGAGAGAGCAGTGTGTGTGTGTGTGTGTGTGTGTGTGTAGGAAAGAGAGAGAGAGAGAGAGAGAGAGAGAGAGAGAGAGAGAGGTGTGTGTGTGTGTAGGAAAGAGAGAGAGAGAGAGAGAGAGAGAGCGGTGTGTGTGTGTGTAGGAAAGAGAGAGAGAGAGAGAGAGAGAGAGGTGTGTGTGTGTAGGAAAGAGAGAGAGAGAGAGAGAGAGAGAGAAGTGTGTGTGTGTGTGTGTGTGTAGGAAAGAGAGAGAGAGAGAGAGAGAGAGAGAGAGAGAGAGAAATGTGTGTGTGTGTGTGTGTGTGTAGGTAATCAGAGAGAGAGAGAGAGAGAGAGAGAATTAATGTATGCTTAGGAAATTAAAATTAAAGAAAAATAATTAAAGAGAGAAATGAAATGAAATGTTATATTAACGTCTTCGAAAGGCCAAAGTGACCTATGAGACATGAGACAAGAAAGTTACAATGTGATGGATCTGATACAAAGTCAGAGTAAGAAGATGACAAAATAAAATATTATGGAATCCTAAACTGTTGGGTATGGACTAAACGGTTAAACCAGCTAGCTGGTATAGGTAGATCATAGGAGATCCAGCAGCTGTCGCTGGCGGATCTCATCAATCTCCTCCATGGTCAGTAGTCTGACCGGGCGTTATGCATGTCGAGGCAAAGTGACCTAGCTAGATCCTCTGATGTAGCCTCTGTTGATGTTGTGTATTCCTCCCCAGTCGTGGACATCTAGATTTTCCTAGCTCAGTCGCTCGTTCGATCAATAGAGAGATCGGGAAGTAGAGAGAGAGAGAGAGAGAGAGAGAGAGAGAGAGAGAGAGAGAGAGAGAGAGAGAGAGAGAGAGAGAGAGAGAGGTAAGTAGAGAGAGAGAGAGAGAGATAGGAAATAGAGAGATAGAGAAAGAGAGTTATATATATATATATATATATATATATATGAGAGAGAGAGAGAGAGATAGGGAGAGAGAGAGAGAGAGAGAGATAGGAAATATATATATATATATAACTCTCTTTCTCTATATATATATATATATAAAGAGAGAGAGAGAGAGAGAGATAGGAAATAGAGAGATAGAGAAAGAGAGTTTATATATATATATATATATATATATATATATATATATATATATATAGAGAGAGAGAGAGAGAGAGAGAGAGAGGTAGGGAAGTGAAGAGCGAGACAGAGAGAGAGAGAGATAGGAAAATAAGGAAATAGAGAGAGAAAGAGAGATAGCGAGAGCGAGATCGAGAGAGAGAGAGAAAGAGAGATAGCGAGAGTGAGATCGAGAGAGAAAGAGAGATCGAGATCGCTTTTTTGAGCAAGAACCATGCAAGGCTTCTGAATCTTTCTCAAGTTGCTCATCCATCTCCACATTATCTTCTGGCTTGGACATGGAGGCCCCGTCCGGTTTACAATCAGGTAGAAAACTTTCATTGGGCTGAGAACTTCCATGGCTTGTGCTTTCATCAAGTGCGGCATTGGAAAGCTTTCTCTGACAGGCTACCTCGGAATGGAGGCAGGTGGATTAGTAGACAGAGAAGAAACTATGGAACTAAAAGAGGCAAAGGGGTTTTGTCTGCTACATGCATTGCCATGTACACCTGGGAGTGCACGTATGTGTCTACCCATATAGGATTTGACCAATAAAGACCATATTTTGACCCGGTGGTCCTGATCTCCGTAAACCTCTGGACCGAGGTGTACGGAGATTGGGCAAGACTAGAGAATGCGAGGTAGTTTACATTGTGAGGAGTATATAAATATATATATTAAAACAACATTCATAATCATTGTAGATGGCAACGTCATCAACTAACATGGAGGAAAAGATTGCATGCTCGTGCACGCTCTGCAAGTATCAAATCCTGCGCAAGCGTAGGATATGTAATGAGCATGTACACAAGTACGGAGAGTTTGCTAGAGAAACCGTACAGAATCTGCGATACGACTCCTACAGAACGGGCATTGATTTCCGCGACATAGCACCTACATCTGAGAGAGAGAGAAAAGAGATTATGCGTGAAGGTCCGACCAATATAGAGCCACGGATGGAAGTAGAAAAGGGATTACAGACAGAAGACGACGGCATGGAGGATATGTTGGATGCCTTCTTCCAGACAAGCGAGGAGAACGCGAACTAAGCAGCACCAGAAGCCGTGCGCCTATCTCCTGAAGACATGTTGAGGAAGTTGGCACGTCAACCAATCTATGAAGGCACCAAATATATGTGCTTCGTACTTGTCTTGCGTTTTTGAATCTTCAGTCAGTGTACGGGTGGTCAGATGCAAGCGTCACTGCTTTGTTTAGGTACTTAATTTACAAAAGAGATTTTTCGATTGCAACGGTGATGTGCTCGGAGAGATTTTTAATTTAATGTGGCTTAAACAGGTTATTGCGGGAGCAACTTCTCCCGGCTGGCAATGAAATGCCCCCCTCTAGGCCAAACGCAAAGCAACTTCTGACCTCAGTTGGCTTGGACTACAACAAGATTCATGCATGTCCAAATGATTGCATTCTTTTTCGCAATGAATTCGCAGATTGTCTGTCGTGTCCTAAGTGCGGAGCAATGCGCTACAAACAAGATGTTGTAGACTGGGAGGCCTTACAGTCTTGGTGATCGCTTGAGGTGAGACGTTAATATGTGTGAGTTGATTTAATTAAGTCAGTATATGTGAAGTAATATCAATACTAATTTTGTGAGTTGTCCTATGTGCAGGTTGCGACGCCTAGTCATTAGTGGACCAGATTTCATCTATATGCTTTGTGAGACACAGACACGCTTCTGTGTCTCTTTTTTGTACAAACAGTTAGTGTTCAGACAGTTATTTTTTTCCCTTATGGTTATGATTATTGTCATTGTCATTGTATAGACAGTTATTGTTTCTCTTTCTGGTTATGCTTATGGTTATTGTTAATTTTGTTTATGGTTATGGTTATCTGCATTATGGTTTTGATCAAAGTGGTTATAGCCGGTTATGGTTTTAAGTTATGGTTATGCTTTTAAGTTATGGTTATGGTTCGTTATGGTTATTCTTTTAAGTTATGGTTATGCTTTTAAGTTATGGCTATGCTTTTCAGTTGGTACGGTTGTCTTTCATTGGCCTTAAATCTCATGTGAGATCCTACATGGATAGCATGTAGGAGGCGTATACATGATATGGTTTTTTTTTAAAAGTTTATGTAAAAACAAAGGGAACTCTGCCGAAATTTCTGCGCGCGGGAGCATGGTTGATATTTTGGTGCTGCTCGCTTTCTTGGGCAAAGGGTAGGAAGTCTGGCTGTGGCTGTGTCCATCTTTCAACTGGGCACAATCTAGGCTACCTGCCCTCTGCCCAAGAAAAAAAAATTCTGCTATGGTCATCGCTATATGCATCGCTATGACCGTTGCTATGAGCGTCGCTATCCACGTCGCTAATAGAGACTGGTTTCACAGCGACGCATATAGCAACGCGCATAGCGACGGGCAGCGTCGATAACACCTGTTTTTGTTGTAGTGACACAGGTATCACCGCAACTGGTAGCGCGGATATCAGCTCGCGGCAATGCTTGAGGGTATGAGCCCGAGTATACTTTCAACAATTGTCGCGTTGATTGTCGCGTGTATACTCGCTGTGATAGTCGCGCTCATACCTTCCACTAAATTTATTCAAAAAAAGTATCCATGGATCTCGGATGATATAAATCCCCATATGTGAATACTTTGCATCATCCAAATATCCTTGGATATTTTTTTAATATAAATATCACATTTATTTATTATTTAAAATTTAACAATATCATACAATTTTTGAAACATAAGAAACTTAAAAACAATTTATTGACAAAATTCTTTTTATTGATATTGAGAGTTCGCAAAATATATACAAGGCCTTTTGGCCGGGCATCCAAAATAAAAGTGAAATATTTACAAGGGCTCTTGGTCGGGCGTTCAAAATGTGAGGGGATTCTGTTGTACAAGGGCTCTTGGTTGGGTGTTCAAAATGTGAGGGGATTGTGTTAGTAAGTTAGTAGTCCTCATCATCACCTTGGTCACCCTCGTCGTCCTCGCCACCCTGACCTCCCTCGTCCTCATCTCCCTCATTAGTGCCACCTCTTCGAGTCTACACAGATAACAAAGCAAACAACATAATTATTTTAAAAAATAATAATTAATAAATTAGGTTGAATGTATACTTGCGTAGTGATCAAGGTGTCAAAGAGAGCGTTCAACTGTGCTTGATTGATGTAGCCTTGTTGGAGCATCCACAAGTAGGTACTGTATTTGTTGTGTTTTTGATACTTCACCACCTCCCTTGACACTCGATGTCCTATGATGTTTGCTTGCATATTAAGCATTATTTATACTAGTTTATACCATATGGATAATCCACATCAGAACTGTACCCCGGATCTGAAAAGTTAGTGGACGATCATCCCCCACCTCTTTCAAACACTACAAGAGGTTGTGTGCTCTTGTGACGCTCTTAGCGACGGAAATACACTGGGTTTTTATAACCCCCGGCGTCGCTATAACCGTCGCTAAAAGCGTCGCTACGAGAGCGTCGCTATCTGCGTCGCTATAGGCGTCGCTATATAGCGACGCCTATAGCGACGCTCTCACAGAAGAGTATAGCGACGCATATAGCGACGCTACAGAGCCATAAATAGCGACGCTTATAGCGACGCCTGAGAGAATATTTTTTTGGTGGCAGGGCATTGAATGCCCTGCCACCCATCAACCATATTGTACTTGATTCACTTTTTAAAAAAAGTGCAAAGGTAAATAATAGACCCAAAATAGTCACCCACAAGACGCATTGTTTGCAAAATTGACAATTGTACACATCATAGACAAACTGAATTCATTGGCAAATGTAATAATGACAATTGTACAACATCATAGGCATAAAGAATTGATTGGCAAAAGGAATTGCGGTGACAAATGTAATAATATACATGGTTCAAAAAGACGTATAAAATCCGTCTCATGATACATAAGCTTTGAGAAACCCTAAACTAATGCTATCTAGCTACGGCTAAACTGACGTCGTCTAATCAGACGTCTCATCGCGTCCAAGCGGCGTATCTGTCGGATTCTGCAAAAAAAGACAATAAGACAGTTTTCAGTAAATATAAACATATAACGACATTTATAAAACAATACAAAAAATAAAAAAGAGTAAACCCTAATACTAACCATGCCGCCGCGAGAACTGAGAATGTCCATCAGGGCGTTTAAGCCCTTCCTGCCTGCGTACTCGCGCTCGTACAGTGTGGGATCACGTCGTGTCATCGACCACTGTCAAAACATACAAAGATTTCATTATGTTAGAACTAAAAAACTCATAAACCCTAAACTATCGAACATGCATAAAGAGCAATGTGAAAAGACTTACAAAATCGGCCTCAAATGATGCCCATCCACCGCTCCCCAAGTGGTGCGAGCTCCCTGCCTCTACTCGCGCTCTGGCTGCATCCTTTTGTTGCTTCCACTTGTCGGGATTCTCGCGCGCTGCTTTCTTCGCATTCTTCCAATCTTCTTTGGCCAGCCAATCTGGCCTATTCCACCCATTCTTGATTGCTTTTTGCACTTCGGAACGCTTGTGTTTGCAGTATTCGCGCATTCGAATCTTCATCAGGTCTTCATTGAACCGCTGATCCCGTGTTGGAACGGGAAACTCATCATGAAGTATGCTGATGACTCTGTTTTTTAAATCACTTGGTACTTCACTCCATTTGTTTAGTATATAGTGTCTAAACAGCTGAGAGCAAAGACCACGCATGCGCGAGATCACCTTCTTGCCGTCATCATCCATGATGATGCCGCCGCTGATGTCGACGGAGTAAGGCAAGCCCTCTGGCCGGTGACGCGTGAACCTGGGTGTCCCGGCAGGGGTCTCTAGCGGCGTGTCGATGGGGGTACGGACGTCAGGTGTCTCCATCGGCGTCTGGGCGCCGAAGCGAGGAGTGTCGAGTGGGGTGGCTCCTGGCGGAGTAGGTAGAGGTGTGTAGCTTCTAGGAACAGTCAGCCGTGCAAAACCTGGCGTAGACGGCGATGCTGTGGCTGGTGTGGGGGCGGGCAAAGAAGGGGAGGGTAAAGAGCCTCGTCGAACACGAGGCGGTGTGGAGGCATCGGTGGCGGAATCCCCACAACAACCGCCACCGCCACCACTAGAGCGCCGGTGTCTAGACGAGTGTGACGCTCGTCTCGTCGACGCCGAAGCTTCGGAGCGCGCCGAATGCTCCGAAAGAGAGGGAGATGCGGATGGTGTAGGAACGCGCGATGATGCGCCAGAGCGATGACGCTCCACGTACCACTGTCTCTGTTGCGGTGACAAAGAAGAAAGAAACTCCTCATCATCCATACCTGCATTAAACACACGAATATTTAAACTTAATATTGAATGAATAGAGTAGACAATGACGCAAAGACCATTAAATACAATGACGTAATGACGCATATAAATACAATGACGCAATGAATCGAGTGATAGAAGAGGCAAGTCGAAAACTCAGAATTTTCAATCAAAAGATGTGAGCGCGAGTAGAAAAGAGCGTTACACACCATGGAAGCTACTTAGAGAGCTAGAGCTTTTACAGCACGGAGCAAAATTGTTCAAATACAATATTTGTGGCTTTAAGAGATCTCTCTCTCATCCTCGCATAACTCAGCATAACTTCCTATATCTATATAGAGCTCTCCGTTTAAACACATATCCTCTGTTTCATTTTGTAGCTCCTCTGCATGCACCCCATATAGAGTAGTAGCATCTTGATGCTCGTCTGGCACCACCGCAGCGGCTTCTGATTGAGCATCTTCTCTGATCTCCTCCATTGATGTCGTTGTGATTGGCACATGGTAGCCTTCATACGTCCTTGCACTACGAGGGGCTACCTCTATGACGTACCACCAAATTCGCGAATGTGCTGCAAAGAAACACGTCTTGTCCGTCGCACAGCATGCTTGCATTGATTACAAGGACATAAGACCCTCGTTGAGAGATAGGTGTTTCGGTTGGACGGTCCCACATCCTCGTCGCTACTCATAATGAGGATAAAAAACTTATAACCTGGACAACAAATTTAATATTCTATTGGCATTCTTCGTCTTATCTCTCTCTCTCTCTCTCTCTCTCTCTCTCTCTCTCTCTCTCTCTCTCTCTCTCTCTCTCTCTTTACCTCACATTCTCTAGTCATGTCCAATCCCCGCACACCTCGGTCTAGAGGTGCACAGAGATCAGAACCACCGGGTTATAATCTCGTCTTTATTGGTCAATACCTATATTTGTGGGTACAAGAAATCTAGACACCCACGTCTACATGATACTGCATGTAGTGGACAAAATCCCTTTGCCTCTTCTCTAGCTGTAGCACTTCACTTCATCTTAACATCTTTTCACAGTAGATCTTTTCACTGTTCGTCTAACTCTAAACCCTAAACCGTAAGTAATTCTTGCGTGGACTCGATCTAACGTAAATAAGCGTAAATCTAAATAAACGTAAATCTAACTAAAAATAAAGCTAAATCTAATTTAACGTAAGTCTAATGACTAGAGGTTGTCTAGATGGTCATTGTGTCGGGGATGTAGTGACTCTTGCCGCCCTGAAGATCCACCTTCTTCCCTATCTTCTGAAGACATTTCACCAGTACTTTTGGATCGACGGAGCCCACCATGAGTGAAGGCAGCAATACCCTATATTCCATTGAGGGCTGTCTTCACCCGCTTCATGCAGGCATCGCAGTCTATGGAGACCCGCATCTAATCTAATATAACGTAAATCTAAATCTAGCTTAAATAAACGTAAATCTAGTTAAAAATAAACCTAAATCTAATTTAATGTAAGTCTACATATAACCTAATCTTTAACGTCTTTTAAGATAGTTTCCTACGACGTTATAACTCTCTTCTTCCTCTGTGTGTGCGCGTGTGTGGATGTGTGTGCCAATAAAAAGAGATAAATGGTATAACTTTTCTATCACCCATGCCAAGTATGATAGATTGATTATGCCATTTCTCTCTTGAATAATAGGTCTTCAGTTCAACTCCTCGTCGGCTAGATCTTTAGGTCTTTTAATTTTAATTAGTTTCCTACGACGCTCCCTTAGTTTCTCTTTCTTTCTCTCTCAATGTGTGTGCGTTTTTTTGGATCGTATGCATGTTTTCTTTCTCTTTTCCTCTCTCAATGTGTGCGTTTTTTGTTTATGCATGTTCTCTCTCTCTTTTCCTCTCTCAATGCGTGCGTTTTTTGTTTATGCATGCTCTCTCTCTCTTTTTCTCTCTCAATGTGTGTGTGCATTCTTTGTTTATGTATGTGTGTGCGTTTTTGCACTCTCTCTCGCTCTCTCTCTCTCTCTCTCTCTCTCTCTCTCTCTCTCTCTCTCAAAAACACTATGTGTGTGTGTGTATGTGTGTGTGTGAGAGAGAGAGAGAGGGAGAGAGAAAGAGGGGAAGGGACCATGAGAATGAGGAGAGGGAAGGAGCATACCTGGCTCTCCTTCCTCTCCTCGTGTGTGTGTGTGTGTGTGTGTGTGTGTGTGTGTGTGTGTGTGTGTGTGTGTGTGTAAAAGAAAAAGAGAGAGAGAGAGAGAGAGAGAGAGTGAGGGAGAGCGTTACCTGCTCTTTGCTTGAGGGCGCCGAAAAACTCAGATCTGAGATCTGAGTTTTTGGGCGCGCTCGGTTATTTTTTTTACCCCAGCTGGCGTCGCTATGAGCGTCGCAAATTTACAAAGAAATTTGCGACGCTCATAGCGACGCCGGGAATTTTTTTTTTTGAGCGTCGCTGTGTGAGCGTCGCTAATATGAAGAGCCTCTTGTAGTGAAAGCAAGCATCAAAACAAGAGCCTCCCCTCAATCCTCGTCTCCGCTAACTGCTGTCAGTGGACTCTCGTCAGGCCCCATAGCCACGCAAAGTACGTCGCTCACTCTACCCTAAAGAAGATCGACAATCAGGAGGGCTAGGATGGCTTGATGTTTGAAGCGGGGAGGGTTGATGTGAGGGAATCGTAGAAGAGGGTGCCGAGGGAAATGGTGAAGGAAATGTAGTAGTGGGGACCGAGGGATAGGCTGAAGGAAATGTAGTGGGAGGTGCCGAGGGAAAGGATGAAGGAAAGGGAGTGGGGGCCTGCGAGGGCATGGACGAGGGTGAGGGGGAAATCCCATACTAGGACAGCTAATGTGGCGTATATGAAGAGAAGATCTTTTGTGAAGCTCTCTCATACTCTTGTTGCATGCACAAAAATGAGGCTATCTGGGGAACCATAGGGATCAAATGAGGAGGAGGACAAGAAGGGGAGTGGTCATAGGGACTGGAGCCCCCAGAAAGAATCCCAGAAGAGGAACCCATGATTGTCCTAAAAGATTGAAAGAAGTCTTCCTCTTGCCCAACCATGTCATTGCATGCAAATAGGCATGCCAAAACCTCTCTAATAGAGGGGCCAATCTCATGTCCTTTGGCCCCTCTATCAGAGAGGTTTTGGCATGCCTATTTGCATGCAATATGCTATTCATTTGGGGAGCCCATTGCATGCAAATAGTCATGTTAAAACCCCTCTAATAGAGGGACCAAACAGCATGCCGTTTGCTAGGGGTTTTGGACATTGAAGGGGGAAGCAAAATAGGGCCAAAAAAACATGAGCATGGGGGACAACCCATTGGCTCACATAAGCCTTTACCTCAACTAATTAGGGCTATAAACTAAGGGTTTTGGGCTAGGGTCAAATAGACTACCTATAACCCCTCTAATAGAGGGGCCAAACTCATACCTAAAATGTCATGAGTGCAACCCCTCTATGAGAGGGGTTTGGCATCTCTTTTAGAGAGATTTTGGCATGCCTACTTGCATGCAATGGGCAGCCCATTTGGGGAGCCCATTGCATTCAAATTGACATGCCAAAACCTCTCTAATAGAGGGGCCAAACTCATCGATTTTCTAGGGGTTTTGGACATTGAATGGGGGAGGCAAAATAGGGCCAAAATAACATGAGAATGGGGGACAACCCATGGGCTCACATGAGCCTTTACCTCGGCAATAAACATAGGGTTTTGGGATAGGGTCGAATAGACTTTCCGTTTGGCCCCTCTATTGGAGAGGTTTTCGCATGCCTATTTGCATGCAATGGGCAGCCCGTTTGGGGAGCTCATTGCATGCAAATAGAAATGCCGAAACCCCTCTAATAGAGGGGCTAAACTCTTGTCGTTTGGCCCCTTTATGGAATGTCTATTTGCATGCAATGGTTTGCCCATTGCATGCAAATAGGCATGCCAAAACCCCTCTAATAGAGGGGCCAAACGGCATGAGTTTAGCCCCCCTATTAGAGGAGTTTTGTCATGTCTATTTGCATGCAATGGGCTCCCCAAACGGGCTGCCCATTGAATTCAAACAAGCATGCTAAACCCCTCTAATAGAGGGGCCAAACGGCATGAGTTTACCCCCTCTATTAGAGGGTTTTTGGCATGTCTATTTGCATGCAATGGGCTCCCCAAACGGGCTGCCCATTGCATGCAAATAAGCATGCCAAAACCTCAATAGAATCCAAAAAATCATGATCATGGGGACAACCCATGGGCTCATGTGAGCCTTTACCTCGACAATAAGCGCAAATAGACATTAATTCTAAAACAAAATGCATGACAAAAAAAGAAAATTAGTGCACTTACATTGGAAATGTGTCGCACTCGTTGTGTTTTGTGTCTCTCCTTGCTGCCAATGCTCCTTTGCCACTCTCTTGTCTCCAACAAAAGAGTTTCCGCCACCGTCAACTCTCCTTTATCACTCTCTTGTCGCCAACATATGCTTGCCACCAACGTTTGCTTGCCTCCTCCGTGTGTGTGTGTGTGTGTGTGTGTGTGTGTGTGTGTGTGTGTGTGTGTGTGTGTGTGTGTGTGTGTGTGTGTGTGTGTGTGTGTGTGTGTGTGTGTGTGTGTGTGTGTGTGTGTGTGTGTGAGAGAGAGAGAGAGAGAGAGAGAGAGTTATAAGAAGAGAAGAAGAAGAGAAAAAACACAGAGACAAGGGCGGCTGTTTTTGAAGTGGGTTAGGGTTAAAAAAGCCCAACTTAGCCCGTTGGATTTTTTATATTTTTTTAATATTTTTTGCCGCACTGATTGCCGCGCTATTTGCCGCTCTGATTGCTGCGCGGATTGTCGCGATTTTACCCTAGGGCACTTTTTTTATTAAAAAAAATGATCACTTCCCCCTTCTTTTACGGACCTGCTCCCTCCACTTCGTTTAAGAAGAATCTAATAGACATGCAAAATCATTCTCATTTTAAGCTCCTGTTCACCTTCCCTACCTCCCCTCTCGCATTTGGAAGATGCAAGCGCCAACATGGGATGAAGACGGACCAGACAATGCGGTGGAATGCGATCGATGGTTGAATAACAGGTTGTTGTGTCTATGCCAGTGTTGCAAAAGGGCCATTCCTAGGTTTCGACAAGTCTGTTTGAAGCATGTCGTGGACTATGGAAATCTGGAACGATCCATGAACACAAATAACCAATCTTCGCGAACTTTCGCACATGGATACCGCTCCTCACTAGAGTGTTGTAGGAGGAGGTTCTCAAGTGAGAAAGTTGGAGAGATAATTGCAAGAAAATAGGTTTTTCTCTCCACCAATAATGGATGAGAGTTCGAGATCCACTGCAGGTGATTATGGGGAGTAGGAGATGACAAATCTACCGCACCAGGTGGAGGAGGATACAGTTATGGAGAATTTGGTTGTTGAGCTTCTCACTCACGAGGAGGGTCCACTTGACGACGAAGATTGTGGATGCGAAGAGACTACACAAAATAACGAGGATACTCTTTTGGCTGCAAGCAAGACACCTATATATCTCAGAGCTTTGTTCTCTATTCTCCGTGCTTCGTTAGAGATTTTAAATCTACAGGTCATGTGCATAATGAGCAATACAACCACCAATCATCTCTTAAGGTTAAGTAGACCTAGATTTTTACAGCCTTTTTTCAAATCTAATTGATAAATAAACTTTGATTTTTGCACCATGTTATCGAAGCTACTTCCAAAGGGTCATAGGATGCCACAAGATAGACGCAGTGCTCGTAAGTTTATTAATGTGCTAGGTATGGACCACAAAAAGATACATGCATGTGTTAATGATTGCATTCTCTTCCACAACGAGTATGATCGGTTGGAGAAATGTCCAAAGTGCGGTGAAGAGAGATACAAAGACCTTCCCATTGATCTAGAGGAAAGAAAGAAGACTCACCTGGTACCAAGGAACGTCTTTCCTCATCCCTTGTATCCAATACATGTTCAAGACCACGACCTTCAACAAACTCCTTACATGGCATGCCGGTAGTCGCTATGTGGATGGTATAATGCATGTCCCAATGGATTCACAAGAATGGAAACCCATTGAGTAAAAATGGCCCGCGTTCAAAGGAGACCCACGTTATCTTTGTTTGGGCCTTGCAAGTGACAGTGTCAACCCTTTCAGCACCAACAGTAAGTCATGGAGCACGTGGCCAGTTGTCTTGATCAATTACAACATCCCCCCTTGGAAGAGCACCAAGAAAGGCTATGCTATCTTTATTGATCCCTAGAAATTACAAAGTCAAAAACTTGGATGTGTATCTAGCCACTCTTATTCATGAGTTAAAGGAGCTATGGACCGGTATCCTTATCCATGATGTGTCTCTACCACCAACGGAGCGTCAAACCCATACTCGAGGCATACTTATGTGGACTATGCATGACTTTCCGGCTCTCGGGGAGGTCTCAGGTAACCATACATGTAGCCCTCAATTATTGGTTATTGTCTACCAAAGGTGGCCATACTAATTATGAATATAATGTACTACCAAAAAGTTTGTCTACATCCGAACATGCAATGTGCCCTATTTGTGGTCCCACTCATGTCATAGAGCGTCCATCACACCTCAAAAAGGTCATTTATCCTAATAGTGATCGTTTTCTACCACCAACACATGAAAAATACAAAGAACCTTCGAATGGAAAGGCTCCATATAGATGGACAATGAGAGACTGGAAAAGAGCATGGAATGTGCATTGTTCAATGGACCCCCCTCCCCAACAGCCACCCAAGGGTATGAGACGATGTGCTGTGTTTTTTGAGTTGCCTTACTGGACCGATTTGAAGGTCCAATGTTTGCTAGATCCAATGCACATATTCAAAAACATAGGCCAAAGTATCTGGGACTACATCATAGGCAAGAGCTCCAGTATTGGCATTAGGGAGGACATGAAACATCAACGCATATTGCCAGTATCAGCAATGCTAGTGATGGAAGACAACGGGAAGTATTGTCTTCCAAAGGCATAATGGATATATCTATCAAACACTGACCAAATCAAAGTATAAGAAGTTATTGCTTCCATCAGAACACCTGCAGGTTACATGCGGTTCTTAAAGGGAGAATTCTCAAAAACAAAGAAAGGTGATGGACCCCTATTAAACGGGTTGAAATCCCACGACTGGCACAAGATGCTCTAGGTGATTATCCACCCTTTACGTTTTATCTTACTTGTTGCTACTCTAATGTTATTACTTTTGAAAACACTATGCATTTCATCTTACCATTGAGCATCAGTGGATGCGGAAGAAAGAAAGTACGTGATTCTATATAAGATGGGAGAGCTTGTTAGGTGGGTGAGATCTAAGGAGACTGAAGTTGCATCCATACCAGTTGCAAGATTGTTAACCAAAGAAGCAGTAATTGTTCTCATTCAAGAGAGCTTTCCCAGGTCCATACTAGTGAGCCAACTCCATCTTATCCTATGGATGAGGTAGAGATTTTTGGAGTGGTCCATTCCCACTGGATGTTCTTCCTTGAGCCTTTTCTTAAGACACTCAAGGACTTGGTGAGGCTACACTCACATCCAGAGGCTAGCATGGCCGAAAATAATGGATTGTTCAAGTGTCGTTTGTGTACATCTCTTAGTCCCTGGCTATAGTGGATGAAACGATACCACGTTATGGACTGATAAAGAAGATCAAAGGATGCAGTCTCATATGCCAAATGGGAAGGGGAAGATGAAGCTCATGGAAAGGCACATGCGTGATGCAATAAACAACTACCTTGTCCTCAATGCACCAATGATGCAAAAGTGGATAGATCTATATACAAAATTGAAAAGAAAGCGTGAAGATGATTGAGAAGCGTATAGGGAAATACACTCTCGCAAAAGAAATCACAATGTGGTTTACCCACCATACCTTGCCATGTTTTTAGAACTTATAAGGCTCGATTGGTTGCATGAACAAATGACTGAAGCTAAAGCTGATGGTGAGCATGTTAGCAATGAGGAGTGGGAGTATGGACGAGGTTTTCTACCAAAGATAATTGCTAATCAAACTCATTATTCACAATCTAAAGTATTACTATATAGCTACCTATACTCAAACTTGTTTTGCTTTCAACAAGCAATGATGTTCAATTCGATGTGGCATGAAAGAAGGCACTTTCAAACTGATAATGTAGACAAAAAACGAATGACAAATGATAGTGGAGTGATGGAAAGTTTTGATGCGCAAACTCCAAATGATATGGAAAATAGATATAGTGGAGTTATCCAAAGAATCTATCGAGTAAATTTTTGAGCTTTTCAAAAGTATGTGTTCTATGTGAAGTGGTTTGTAGGCATCTCATCTAGACATGCAAGCTGCCAAGTGGTATCTACATGGTGGACTGTATGAGATTCCGTACGAGCACAAGTGATATCTACATCTCTCCAGAAAGTTGTGAGCAAGTGATCTATCTTCCAAGTATTTACGAATGAAGGTATTGTTTTGTCATCATACAAGTCACTCCAAGAGCAAGATGTATACTAGATGATGCACCGGACATAGGAACCATTGTGGACGAACACAATGATGATGATGAAGCAGACAAAGAAGGTGAAGAAGTTTCAGCATGACCGCTTAAGCGAATGAGAATGATGTAGATGAAGAAGAGAAAACCTACATAGAAGATGAAGAAGAGGATGAAGAGCTAGAATAAGAGAATGATGATGAGGATGATCATTTCGATCCATATATTGCTGATTTGATGAACTAGGACTCCACATAGACCGCATCATGGCTATGGAACTAGCAGATGATGATGTAGTCATTAGGAATAGAATGGGGTCTAGGAGGGCCTCTTTATTTGACAGTTTAAGGAAGTCAAACCTTTAGTATTAAGAAAGTAACTGAAGGACAATTTTTCAATTCAAACAGGTAAAACAACTAGTTTATTTGAATTCAAAGTTTCTGCCCAAAATGGAATTTGAAATCTAGCGAGTAAAACCATATCATGTAGCATATCTATGGAAAGAGCTCGACTTGTAGATTCCAAATCTATGATCTCCGCTCAAATTGGAGATCATATGTGGGAGTTATGGAAGGTCAAAAATCATAAAATTTTCCACCTCCTTTTGGGGGGAAAAGTGCATCCTTTGACCACTCTTACACATCTCTTACACACCCACCATTCTTTCACACATGGCATACACCTATTTGTCAAAATTTTAATCACCTCCATAAGCTAATGGCAAATAAAGAGGCCCTCCTATACCCCATCCTTTTCCTAATGGGATGATTAATAAAGCCATGTTTTAATGCATCATAATGAGGATTTTGTAGCTAACGTCGATCACTTGCTTTTGTGAATGCTTTGTTAATGATCTTCTGCTAGCATACATTCTAACACATTTGTTTGATCTCTCTCTCTCTCTCTCTCTCTCTCTCTCTCTCTCTCTCTCTCTGGCTCGTTTGTTTGTAGACGTGATGAGTAGCAACAAGGCGAGCTGAGCTGAGGTGGTCTTTGCAAAGGGATGAATTCGCTAGGACGTACATGTGAGCGAGACGAGGGAGGACGTGGATGGAAAAGGCATGCGCACAAAGAGGGGGTAGGGAGGGGGGGGGGGGGGGGGGGGGGGGGGACTCACAAAGGATTACACTACCACAAAGGGTTGGAAGGGAATGCACGGTCGATAACTGGCGGAGGGCGCGACGAGCAGTCTCCGCTAATGTGAAATTTTGGGGTAGGAGGGGGGATAGAATATTCCAAGGGAATCCTAAAATTTAATGGATTTCTTTTGAGGAGAACCAATAAGTAACTATAGTATATAAAAAAGATACAAAATGAAAGTACTTTTTCTTATATATTTTGTATTACATAAAGGAGAGATGTGAACGGGTATATCAATAGGAGTATATTATATTCATTGTAGAGTATCTACGAAACTATAACAGTGACAAATAATAAAGCTATTTGCGCGACAATCAGCGAGGCAAAAACTATAGCAAAACGGAATTTGTAGTCTCTCTCTTCCCCCACTCCTCTTCTCTCTACTCTTTCTCATCCTGGCGTGGCTGTCATGTGCGGCAAAGACCTTAGTCTCTTATAGTGAAAAATATATTGAAAAAAGAAAAAAAATAAACTTTTTGAATTTGCACAAAGAGACATAATTTTTGGGGGTGCATAAGACCCAAATTCAATTTTTAAAGGCATAATTTTATTTTAAAAAAGTGCACAACGAAATTTCCAAAGGCACAATAATGATGCAAAGCAATATCAATCACATCTCTTAGAAATGGCATACTTTACTCAAAGACAAATTTTTAATCACCTTTTTGTGGTTTTGAAAAAATCAAAACTATATAAGGGGAAGGTTTTACATTGGCCGGTTTTAAGTTATTTGTCACGTGTATGAATTAATGTTGTACTAGTGGTTCCAAACCGGTCTACCGGTCGGTCTAACTCCCGGAGCTTCCTTCGATGGAGGATTGTGGATATAGGCAAATGTTCGTCCGTCCCCCATCCCCCCCTCTTTCTTTTCGGGCAGGCTCCAACACACACACATCCACATAGAGTCAGAATATAGCTAGTGAGGTTAAAATTTATGTAGATGTATAAAAGAGGGAAGAGTTTTTGTAGCTTTCAAAAGGAGTCACCCCTTAAAATGACAAGTGGAATATACCTTCATAAAGAAGTGGAGATGTACTAGGCATTTACAGCACCTCCTCAATTGATAGCCTGTTTGAAGGCGTTTAACTAATTCGAAAGTTGTTACGTATAGCTATGAGATGATTAGAGCAATTAGCTGTTGGATTCGTATGACAGATTCAGTAGTTAAAGCTCAAGGGATCTGTACATGGAAGATGGAAACTAAGCTGCTAAGGAAGGAATATATATAAAGCAACCCCAGAAGAAGAAGAAGCTGGGGCAAAAAGCGTGTCTGAAAGCTGGCTCCCTTGGGTCCGAGTATATATAATGTCTGCAATGAGCACACGTCTCTGTGTGTGTGTGTGTGTGTGTGTGTGTGTGTGTGTGTGTGTGTGTGTGTGTGTGTGTGAGTTGAGAGAGAGTAAAGGGATAGGGACCAATATATTACGTACAGGGCGCCATCAAAAAGCTGTATAGCGGCTAGTGGCAGATTAGAAAGAGGTGCAGCTAATCTGATGATGACGAGCAGGTAATTTGACGCTCCGAATGCGGGCCCATTTCCGCGCTGCAAACTCTGAGAAGCGCTTGTTGGCCTCCTCGTTACTCAGGCTTTCCAATATCTTCGTCATCATCACATCGCTCGCGCGCTCACTAGCATGATCGACAAGCACATTACTAGAATTCAATATGCACTCCAGCTCCTCATTTCCTTCTGCAGCGGCTTCATCTCTCTGATCTGTAATGGCCGCCATGTAGGAATCTGCTGTTGCTGCTGTGGCTATGGCCGGCGCTACCGATCCTTCGACTCTCTTCTCATCATCAGCATGAATGTCTGAACCCCCAATGGCAACTCCATTGACGTTTTTGTCAGCAGCAGCTACCTCGTCTGTACTACCCCTACCACTATACTCCTCATCATCAGCTTCAGCAGTGATAATACTGTGCAGGGAGTAGGTAGAGGTATAAGCGTCAGCTGCAGGTTGCTCCATCTCTAATAATGGTGCCGCCCTTGTACCTGCGTCGTCGCTAGCTGCTCTGCCTGAATTAGCAGTGCACAAGAGCGCCATGATTATGAAGTTGGTAACCAGCAAAACTGCAAGCTGATGGGCTCGCATCATTGCATAAAAGGCGGAGTAACAGAATTGAAAGCCGGAGAGCAAACTCAGCACAAAATTAGGCACGCATGAGCTGAGAATTAGAAGGAAGCTCATGGGTGCATGATCAGGTCGGGGGAAGAGGCCGAGGCCGATTAGGAGGCAGGACGATGCGGGCAGAATGTGCAGGAGCATCACTGGCTCGACGTTGAGGAGGCCCAAGAAACCCCCATAATAATATTGGTGACGATGATGTGAGGAGCTCTTGGGAGACTCCATTCGTGTTGCTTTTTCTAAGCTTGGTCTAGACTTCACGAATGGGCAGAAAAGCAAGCCTCAAGGTTCAGCTGATCAGGGTACTAACCAACTTCCTAAGAGAAGGTAGCTTGTTTGAGCGTGCTACTTCTATGACGCAAACTATATATATGTACACGGTGAGTGCGTGATTTGCATGGCCCACATTCCACTCTCTCCACAAAGTACCCAAAGGAGACTAGTGCTTTCCCCTCCTTTGCAACTTGCATTGTCCCACACAATACTTGGTCACAAGACTAGCTCCTCTCTCCGATCCCTCTTTCCCTCCCCCCTTAACTCAATTTATGGTGAAGCTCACATAATTTGCAGTGTTCAAGCTCTCGGTGGAAAGTTCGCACCAACACGATGCTCTCCACGAGCAGCACGCTATGCTTTCCATGTCCCCACAAGGGCACTTTTTAACACTCTTGTCCATTCAAAGGCAATCTTGGTATGTAGTTCCTCTACCTCAGATAGTTTGAGTGCATGTTTGGTAAAAATGACATCCTTCCAATATCATTTCAGAACGTGTCTATTTGAGTTTCAAAAGGTGAACTGTTGGTGTCATGTGTAACATAGCATCTCTAGCTTCAAAAAGTCACATGGCAAAACTTATAAAAGTCACGTTTATCGTGATTGAGTCGCAAACAGTGTTGGGTGAACTTCATGAACTTATATAATTAGGGCTTAGAGTCGTTTCGTACTAAGCGGAGGTTAACCCTTGTTGCACTCATCACCTTTGAAGTTCTCTACCCTCGCTTTCTCTTAGTAATTCTGCCAAAAGAGGTGGAGTTACACAAACCTCCACCACAGGGTGCAATTTTGAAGAAAAAGATGATGCCGTCACTTTTACTCCCGCCCCGGCATGTGTGAAACACCTCTTACCAAAACGTTTTTCTAAACAAAGAAAATAACGACACACTCGGTCACTTTTTAGGTCAAAATTTTAGTAATTACACTAAAACTCAAAAAAAATTGTTGGCTTCTTGCAAGTCAACTTCAGAAGCTAGCCAAGATTTTGCAATTATAACCAGTTGAAAATTTGAAGCATTTGCTAGTAATTACACTAAAACTCGAAAAAATTTATTGGCTTCTTGTTGCAAGTAAACTTTAGAAGCTAGCCAAGATTTTGTAATTTTAACTGGTTGAAAATTTGAAGCATTTGCTAGTAATTACACTAAAACTCAAAAAAAATTGTTGGCTTCTTGTTGCAAGTCAACTTCAGAAGCTAGCCAAGATTTTGCAATTTTAACCGGTTGAAAATTTGAAGCATTTGCTAGTAATTACAATAAAACTCGAAAAAATTTGCTGGCTTCTTGCAAGTCAACTTCAAAAGCTAGCCAAGATTTTGCGATTTTAACCGGTTGAAAATGCACTAAAGCCCACTTTAACACAGATCAATATAGTTAACTTGTCAAAATACACAACATGCTCAAGCCTCAAATATAGAGGAAAAAGTTATAAAAGCCATGCTTGTGTACCTTGAGTCGTAGGATTTAAATATGCTGATCTGTTTCATTTTGTTGATAATTTTTAATACAAAATTTTCTCCTTGAGATGGAATTGGAATTTTGAAAGTTGATGCTTGTTGGAAATTGAGCATGGTTCTTTACCTCGAGTCTATTATATGCCCGCACATCCACTATAGCCACTAGGTTGTAAACCTTGAAGAAGACACTCTTATATCATACTAGTACGGCCGATCGCCTTCGACGGCCTCTCTCTCTCTCTCTCCATGGCGTGCACAAGGGTTTCTTTCAATTCTGAAGTTTAGCTTTCATGTCGCAGATTTTAACACGTGTAAAGGGCTCCCCCTTCCGCCATATTATGTTAATTTAGATTGTGTGTATTTGGCTTACTTTGAGAGTAGTTTTGCAATTGTGACAAACAAAGAAGGTGAAGTTAGCCACTAGACATCCACAAATAAGGAAGTGGTCACACGTGCACCCGTTGATAGTAATATGTTAAACTGATGCAATTATGCCAAAAGCAACATAGTTACAAAAAGACTTGCATAGCTGCATATAAGACAAATAATGCATACATGTGTGGCCATGCATGGGGCTCAATTATTTCAAAAGACTAACCAATGACTAATCAACACGCGACCACTGCCCAAGGAAGATTTGATGTCCCATGACCACCACCAATTTCTGCACACTTTTAATTGGAAAATGTGTTAAAAAACTTGATGTTGCCCAGGTATGCCCAAGTAAGGTTTGGTCTCCCATGACCAAACCTTTAATAATCTACATTTCTCATTTCTCATTTCTTTAATAATCTAGATTATTAAAGGTTTGGTCTCCCACGACCAAACCTTTAATAATATACATATATTTCCCATTTCTCATTCTTTAATAATCTAGATTATCAAAGGTTTGGTCTTCCATGACCAAACCTTTAATAATATACATATATTTCTCATTTCTCATTTCTTTAATAATGTACTTTTTTTTAAAAAAAACAATTGATCCTTTGAGAATTTTCGAGACCTTTGTAGCATGCAACGTGTATTGACTTGTGAAAAAATAAATTAACGAGATGATCTTATAATAATTTGCTTAGAAAGAGAAATGTGGATGCCATATATATTTCAGAGTGCTCACTTTTTTCCTACACATTACAAGAAAAATGTTAACGTCCTTTTCTTTTCTTCTGATGGACGACTCGCCTTGACTTGACTCCAACTTAGGCTTTTTTAAGCCATCAAAATTGATTAAAAATTTCTCACGAAATCTAACTCGACCTTTCCCATTCGTTTGTAGATAATACCAAAGTTAAAGTCAGACATATCTCGATACTTCAAAAAAAGAGTGAGCTTATGAGAGCATGCTTTTCTTCTGAAAACGCCGTAAAGAATAAGAGATTAAGGTGTAGGGAATGGTAAGGGGACCATTCCTTGGAATCCCTACGACCAAAGGGCGACCAAAGGAGCCGAGAGTCCTGTGGGAGCAAGATTGCAAGGAATGGTCCCTAAGTATCCATTCCTGGCCATCAACGGTCGTGGGGAGGAGGGCCACCGGTTCAAGAGGTCAACCCCAAGCACGTGACCAATTCCGTAGGTTGACGTGTCAGCATTCCGTGCAACTGCGATTTTGCGTGCTGAGTTGGAGGCAAACAATTGGCAAACAAACTGTGTACATTCCCAGTGCTGAGCTGTCCAACATCGAATGGTTGCAAGCACAAATTCCCGCCAGTAAACATGAAGCGATGCAGGGCGCAGATCTGTTGCCCTCTGACCCACGACCTTGACGGAGTGATTCTATGACGTGAAGTATTGACTCAATAAATTTTTCTAGATATTCTAATTTATGAACGTCCCCTTTTATTTAAAGACCTCATAATGGTCCATTACATTAAAACGTTTTATTATGCTTATTAAACCTACCTTTCCTAATGAAAGCATTAAATTTTTTTGTTTTTATTTTTTTATTGTTTTTATTTTACTTTCTTTTCATTTTATTTTGTTTTTAAAGGCCAATGTCTGTCTTTTACCTTGTTAAAGTGGATCCGTTCCTAGCCTGTAAGATATTTGTGATTATTTGTGTATGACTAGTATGTGACCCGCGCGTTGCTGCGGCTATAAAAGCATGGTCTCTAGTCATAAGATGCCATCTTCTGGGTGAAAAATATCAATGCTTTCTTCTTACATATAAGGCACATATTGTTTATTGGTGTATTTTAGTACCATTGGCACCTGCAAT
This sequence comes from Adiantum capillus-veneris, assembly GCF_014529385.1. Lineage (NCBI taxonomy): Eukaryota > Viridiplantae > Streptophyta > Polypodiopsida > Polypodiales > Pteridaceae > Adiantum > Adiantum capillus-veneris. The sequence goes on along the minus strand of NC_140934.1, from coordinate 170,105,851 downwards.
GAAAGCAAACATAGATCGTTGAGTTGCTTATCTTGCAAGTGTTCCAGGCATCATGTTGAACTAAACTCCGTGTTGCAAAATTGAGGGTGTGATCCATAAGCACGTACATTTCAAAGGAGTTGGAGGAAGTTCACTTGTATGATCGTACTTCAATGGATGAGAAAGAGCCAGATCACTATGGAAAGTTACTTTTACACATGTGTAATAGCACGGGTATGCTCATTGCCAATGGTGTATCTTTGTGGAGTGGAACCAATGGATTTACATGTAGAAGACATAATGGGGATAGTGTGATTGACTATATGCTACTCTCTCAAGCCATCATGTATCCCATAAAGAGTTTTATGTTTGGTCAATGGACCCCGGAATCCGACCATCGCACCTTATGTATTGACCTTTCATGTGGAGAAGCAACTAAGCATGATAATCTCAGCGAAAGGAAAGAGAAGTTATCACTATGTATGGATTTCAAACGGGCACCAATGTACATTGAAATGGTTGAGCAAAAATTATGGATGACAAAGCTTCAATGTGATGCACCATTGGAAACTAAATGGGAAGCTTTCAAGAAAGCTATTTGTTCTTGTGCGGAAGAATGCTTTGCCATAAAGCATCTCCATGGTATCAACAAATATAGATCACGCAAAAGGTGGTTTGATAAAGAATATCAAGATGCTCGAAAGTCCTTGATAAAGCTTGATGCAACTATGGACAAAGACAACTATCAAAGTCATTTGCATACATACAAGGCATTGATTCAAAAGAAGAGAAGAAGATGGGAAGTAAAGCAACAAGAATTTCAAGTCCAAGAAAAGGCACATGCATGTGGAAGATTTTGGAGAAACTTGAGAGGCAGGCGGGTTGAGAATTTTGGTAACTTGAGTCTAGTGGATATGTACACACATTGTAGGCAATTATAGGAGCAAGAAAATACTGAAAAAATGCCATTTTATGGTTCACTCCCATGTATGTCGTCTTTTTTTTACTATTGAGGATGTATGCGGTGGGCTTGAAAAGTTGGCCACTCACAAAGCGGGAGATCTTTAAGGTATCAAGCCGGAGATGATCAAATGGACGAGAGATTTTACCCATGAGTGGATGTGTGATATGTTCAACCTTGCACTTCAACATGATATGCCTTATGATTGGAGTACTAATTGGGTTAAGCCTTTGCATAAAGGAGGGGATGTAAAGAATGTAAGCAACTACCGGACTATAATGATTGGGTCTCTTATGGCAAAGTTGTTTGGGTGCATAATGGAGATGAAATTGAGTGATTGGGCTGAAGAGAATGACAAGCGTGCAAAGGGACAAGCGGGTTTTCGTCGATGCCATAGCACCATTGATCATCTTGTCACTCTTCGTGTTCTCATGGAGGAAAGTCGGTGGAAAGGCAAGCGATTGTATTGTTGTTTTGTGGACTTTAAGAAAGCCTTTGATATGATTCCACATAACAATTTGTGGAGAAGGATGGAAGAACTCCAAGTGCCAAGTGAGTTTATGCTTGCGGTTTCTCGAATCTATGAGAAGGTGATTTGTCAATTGCGCATGGGAAGAGAAATTTCAGAAATTTTTGTAAGCACTATTGGGGTTAAACAAGGATGTCCATTGTCACCAACTCTCTTTGGTCTATGCATCGATCAATTGGAACAAATGGTACTTGACTTTATGCAAGAAGAAGGCATTGAAGAGGTCACTATTTGCAATGCAGTAATCATGCTTTTGTTGTATGCGGATGATGTAGTGCTTCTAGCACACACTTTAGAAGATGCACAAAAGCTTATGGTTTTCCTTGAGAACTTTTGCTTGCATAGTGGGCTGATTGTAAATGAATCCAAAACAAAGGTTATGCTTGTGAAAACCAACCATAAGGAGAAGCCATGCATTGTGTACAACAACGAGACACTTGAAGTTGTTGAGAGCTTTAAGTACCTTGGCCTTGAGGTTCCATCCAATCACAAGTGGCATGAATGTGCTATGCGTCGTTTGGAAGCCGGAAAGAGAGCATATTATGCATTTGAGAACATGTGTAATGCGGGAAACATCAAGTGTTGGGTTCTCAAGAAGTATCTTTTTGATGCATTGGTGACACCGGTTCTTCTTTATGGAGTTGAAGTGTGGGGCGGGAGCATCTCAAAGTCTACTTGGAAAGAGTTTGAGAATGTCCAAAAGCGTTTTCTTACAAACTTTCTCCAAGTTAAGACACAAACACCATATATGCTCCTACTTCTTGAGGCGGGATCTCTTCCAATTGAGGTTATGGGCATGGAAAGGGTTGTGGAGTACATGATAAAGATGCGTCAAAACCCCTCACATCGACTTCCTACAATTGCATGGGAAGCAAGCAAAAAAGTTCAAAAGACGCATAAAAGCAAGATCTTGAGCACGGGATGGATGCAAGACATAAAGAAGTGGTTTGGGAGATGGGATGCATTACACTTGCTACATGATGCTTCAATTGACTCTCAAGTGAATGAAGCTTTTCTACAATGCCAATGTATTACGGCTTGGGAGAAATCTGGTGGGTCACGCTTCATACATTACACCACCTATATTGCCCCCAACTACAAAACCATGTTCTTCGCTGAGAGAGGAAACCGTACTCACACTTACATGCTTGTGCCTATTCCCTTGTCCGCGATACGCACTATCGCAGCAATTCGGCTTAGCTCCCATTTCCTTCGATGCGAGATAGGGCGTTGGGGCAATGGAGAAGAGTCAAATCGATTGTGCACATTATGCTCACTGCAAGTTCGAGAGTCTGAGTACCACACACTACTAGAGTGCTCAGCTTTTGATCACATCCGAACTTGCTTCTCTCACATTTTCAGCCATAACTTAGACCTACACACTTTCCTCTCCCAGCCAAAGTGTGGGCTCTCCATTGCGACTCTCATCACTACAATTTTGGAGCATCGAGAGTCACTCATCAGCCATACACATACTACATCACATGTAACTTTGGTCCCATAGGTCATATTTGACCTCCGAGGACGATAATAAAATATATCTATCTATCTATCTATCTATCTCTCTCTCTCTCCACCAAATCCAAATTGCTAAAGCATGTACTTCTTTCAGAGAGGAGACTGTATTCAAACAGCGTGGCCTTGCAATGTACAATCTATTACTGCATTTTTGTCATAAAAAAGCTAGCACAACTTGTTTACAATAAAGGACTGGATTAACCCTTCTAGTGATGTGCACAAACACAACTTAGGAACTTGACATAGGTAAAAAAATGTATGCCAACTCTATAGCCCTTGGAATACAATTGACATGGATGTAATGCACACATGGAGCGTTCGGCTTGCATCACCAGGATGTAGTGCACACATGGAGCGTTCGGCTTGCATCTGGTGACACCATGAACCATCTCATACGAACTATTTGTCTAAGCACATGAAGCCAATTGGTGGGGAATACCCATAGCTGATGTCTTGATGATAGCATTGGTGCAAGCTATAGGAAGAAGCAGAATGCTCCATATCAAGTGTTGGCGCCCTAGATTTTCTCCTCTCTTCCTACCTACTAAATGCATGGCATTCATGTGAACGTAAGGAATAGGGAGCCTCCATCATGATAAGATGATGCCATGTGTGTAGGGGCGTGGTGGGTCTAGCTAGCTGAACACCTTGCTGAATAGTGCCATGTGTACAACATAGGAGCCCATAGCAAAGGAACTACTGCCACCCAAAGAATTTGGTTTCTACATAGCTAGTGTTTTCTCCCTAGCGTATAACAAAGGAATTTTTGCCACCCAAAGAATTTGGTTTCAACATAGCTAGTGTTTTTACCCTTAAAGTGCTTTTCATACCGCTTGGATTTTTGGCTAGATTGGTGTTCACAATACTCCACACTAGATGCTTCTACCAAATCTACCAAAGTAATCGCTTGTGCATGCACCCTCACATAAAGTATAGTGTGTATAGGCTTCAACCATTCATAATCCGAGGAAGCTAGCAATCCATATATCCAGATAATGCCAATGCACTTCGTCAATGCTCCTTAGGTACATTTCACACAAAGACGCTAGTAGGGTTTTCTTATATCACTCTACTTGTTGTGCAGTGGTAATGTTGCCTTGGTTAGGCTAACCCTACCAAAATTGGAAAAAATAGCTCTCAAAGGTAGTGTTTTTGACAAAAGAGACAAAGTTGAGCTACTGTAGTAGCTTTTTAGTTCAAGAAAAATGAAATTGTTGAGTGTAGCTTAACTCGACATCCCTTTGCGTGCAAAAACTCTCTTAATCCACTTGAGGATGGAGGGGGCAATAGAATCTCTAGTGGTGTTATTTGTGGGCCCATCCTCTGCCATGGCTAACTTCAGATGCAAATGGAAGAAAGGGGAAGAGTTTGAGCCATGATGGCATGTGAGCGAGGCCTAGAAGACCTACAGTCTCTTCCTCCTCCTCCTCCTCCTCTCTCTCTCTCTATCTATCTATCTATCTATCTATCTATGGATAGCTCCATTGAATGAATAGGTGGACCACTTCTCCCCACACATAGAAACACAATGGGTAGAGTTTCTTCATTGCATCGAGCCGCCAAAGTGAGCTCACATAGTGATGGGAAACATAGTTATGTGTGTAGCAACCAACTTGAGCAGCTTTTGCATGCCGTGGCTACACGTGCAAGGAATGTCTTGAGCTTGATGCCGGTGCTTGACACGTGGAATTCACTTCCCTAATGCGTGCTTCTATTTTTGAATCATCCGCTTCCCCAATCCGCTGCTCTATTCAAAAGCATCTGCTTCCTTGTAAGCCAATATGCTTGCTCCAATTCTGTCAGACCAAGGCATATGTCAAGAGTAGCAATCTTGTGCACTTCCTTAACAGGAGATTAAACCGTGCCCATGTACTCTCTCCCTCTCCCTCTCTCTCTCTCTCTCATCTAGACATCGGAGCTGGTGGGTTCTCTCCACAAGCCTTAGCATGGGGATACATGGAAGGATTGAGCGTTCAAGGAATTCTCAAGTTGTTTAATAAAAAGAATAGATGTGGGTACTGGGAAAACATTGCACATGCCTCTATGTGTTCACCCATGTCAATTGCTTACATAATTCCACAGCATCAATATGCAAGCATAAGTAATCGCATTCAAAGAGAGGTCCCCACTTTGCCCTTGATAAAAACAGGGCCATATTCTATAGCTTCTTTGCTCTTTCCATGTTAAGCAAATCCTACAATTGGCACCATCTAAAAGACAACATTCCAGATAGAAACTCATTACAACTTCTTGTACTTTCAAAAAGTACATGCCATTAGGCTTACAGGTTGACCAAAGCATTTCCAAGTAGGAATCAGATGTACACATTGCCAATCACATTTGGGGAAAGCCTTGGCTCAACGTTTGTGGAAAACAACCCAGAGCCTACTGGCCCTGCCAACATCGGACATACCTACAAAAAGTGCATCCAAGTGCAGAAGCTCTTGAAGACAAATATTTTGACCATGCATATGTTCACCAAAGATGGAAGCATAGCAGAAAATTTAACAAAACTTAAAAATCAAAACACTTGCCCTTGTTAAGAAGATACATAGGGTAAGTGCTTTCGAAGAGATAACATTCAAAAGAACATTTAAGGAAATGTTCTCTATTGCATTCAGAGATTAGAGTTTTGTTTCTCATCTCTAACTCAGCAAGTACCACCTATAAAACTGCATTTCAAGAGGCTACAACTCAATTTTGTCAATACACCTCACTCGATGTACATATTCACCACAACATGACCAAATACAAAATTGTTTTTTAAAAGAGCCCCATCCTAACAAACTTCTGATGAGCTTGTTTGCCCATGCCAAATGAAAAATTGTTTTTCAAAAGAGCCCCATCCTAACAAACTTCTTATGAATGTGTTTGCCCATGCCAATTTTGTACATAATGCTACATGTCTTAGCAATGCAAGCGTGAGTGATGCCTTTGGAGAGAATTACTTGCTTCACTTCAACTATAACAATCTAAAGCTCTTTGCTCCCCATGTTGGACATACCGTGCCTTCCAAGAACGACATGACCTAAAAAACATCAACCATGTAAGTATAGAAGCATTGGTTCAATGCAATAAAATATTTTTTCCCTCATATTATCAAAGTATGTTTGGCCCTCCTATTGCATCCACTGAAAACAATCCGAAGCTTCCTTGGCCGGATCTTGCTCGACACATCTCTCGTATAAGTGCATTCCAAGGGGCTACATTGGAGATAGAACATCGCTTAATATTGTCTCAAAACACCGTCGTCTTTCTTGACAATTAGCCTTCTTGTATTGATAAACAATCAGCCTTCTTATGAAAAGTGCCCTTCGGAGGCTTTCAAGTGATGGTCAATTTTGGGGATCTCCCTTCGTGCGTGAAGGGTGCCCTTCAAAATATCCTTCAAGTGAAGGATAACACGACAATTTTCCCTTCAAGGAGTAGTATTATGTGTGTATATATATACATATATAATATTATAATGCATGTATTACAGAGAGCAGCTCAAGGAGTCTCGACTCTGGACTTTGGAGAGAGAATTTGAGAAGGACTTTAGAAATTAGCCTTGGGCCTTGAGGCTTGGCCCTTTAAGGATGGCCTGCATCCGCTAGCTAGTGGTTACTAATTTCTAAACTTTGAAATTAAAATTGAAAGGGAAAATTATCAAAATACCTCTCTAATTTGTGGAAATTCCCAAAATGCCCCTCAAATTTTGAAAATTACCAAACAACCCCTCTCATTTGTGGAAATTTTCAAAATGCCCATCAAATTAGAAAATTCCCTAAATACCCTTCTATCTTTTTTGGTTGGATTGTTCAAGATATTTTAATCTTTATTCCTTTTTGACAATTGAGATCCGTTTTTGAGTGCTTAGCATGTAATTTGTCACAAATTACCTCGCAAAAATAGGTAAATATGTCTAAACATAATGAAGCAATTCATCTCCAAACCCTGCATAACCAAGTCAGATTCTAGTTTTAGCATCTTATATTGATAAAAAATCAGCCTCCTTATGAAAAGCTACAAATATTTTGATCTTTGGAGATATTTAATCTCACAACCAAGGGTATTTTGGGAATTATGGAAAATCTGAAGGGCGTTTTGGGAACTCATGACAAAATATTGAGGGTATTCAGGGAATTTTTGAAATTCGAAGGGTATTTTGCTAATTTTCCCAACTTTAAATTGTTTCAAGGGGGTGAGCACCAAAACTAAGCCAGTGAGAGCACTGAGCAGTGGAGCACCGAGGCAGCAGGCTTGAGGCTTGAATGTCGGTCGGCCCGCTGCTGTAGTGAGAACTGAGAAGTTGAGAACTGTTGAGTGAGGCTTAGCAGTAGTTCAACGCTCAAGCTCCAGACTCCAAAGTCCAGCCTCGACCCTCCATCAAAAGTTGCATCTTGCCGCTCCATCTAAGGCTTCACCGCAAGGCTTTAGGAACCAACCTCTATCCATAAGGCATTGGAGCCTGCAGGCTGCAACATTGCTGGCAACCTGATAGCCCCTCTCATATGCGCTCACGGCTCCTTCCAAGCTCCCAAACCTCGCCACCTATGGCATCCTAACTCTTGAACTTGCTGCCCCTCGGGCCCCTCTCTATCTCTCGTGAGTTGTCAATCAGCAACACAATAACTCTTTCTCTCTCTCTATGCTTATAGTCTAGGAAAAATAATTTCTCTCTCTCTCTCTCTCTCTCTCTCTCTCTCTCTCTCTCTCTCTCTCTCTCTCTCTCTCTCTCTCTCTCTCTCTCTCTCTCACACACACACACACACACACACACACACACACAAAAAC